>NC_058524.1:74657791-75907791 GCF_904849725.1 Hordeum vulgare subsp. vulgare | reverse complement strand
TTCTTAGGAGTTCCACCTTTGAAAGTGTAATTGGCGAGCATGGTGGAGATCTCAAGATTTGGTATCTTCCGTTTATTGGTCACGATATCTTTCATGTACTTGGCATATGGAGACATTTTGAGCATATCAATTAACCGCATCTGCAGAAAGACGGGTCTTATCATTTCAATAAAGCGCTCAAAATCCTCATCATCCTTTTTCTTGGATGGCTTAGGAGGAAAGGGCATAGGTCTCTGAACCCATGGCTCCCTTTCTTTACCATGCTTCCTAGCAGTGAAGTCATTCTTATCGTATCTCTTAGGTTGTTGGTTATCAGGATTAACCGTAGGTTCAATCTCCACATCCTTATCATTGCTAGGTTGAGCATTATTATGAACATCGCTGTCCATATTGTCACCACGTTCATGTTCATCACCAGATTGTGTTTCTGCATCAGACGCAGAAATATCATTTGGTTCTTCAGGCGTGACAGGATTTGGTGAACTGATATGTAGGTTTCTATCATCCTTCTTCTTCTCCTTAGGATGACTAGGTGTATCAGCATTAATTCCTTGAGAATCTTGATCAATTCTCTTAGGATGGACTTCAGGATACAAGGGTTCCTGAGTCATTTTCCCTCCTCTAGTAATGACTCTGACAGAGTTGTCATTTAATACATTGAGCAAGTCATTCTGAGCTTTAAGTACTTGTTCTACCTGAGTAGTAATCATAGAGGCATGTTTACTCAGGAGCTTCAGATCATTGACATTTCTATCTATACAAGCACTTAAATGACTAAGCATACGAGTACTTTGTTCCAAATGTGTGCTAACATAATCATTGAAACTCTGTTGTTTGGCAACAAAGTTGTCAAATTCATCTAAGCATAAGCTAGCAGGTTTGTCAAAAGGAATATCACTCTCATCAAACCTACACAGAGAATTCACTTCTACTACTTGTATCGGGTTATCGAGACCATGGATCTCTTCGATAGGTGCTAGATTTTTGACATCTTCAGATCTAATGCCTTTCTCTTGCATAGATTTCTTGGCTTCTTGCATATCTTCGGGATTGAGGAATAGAATACCTCTTTTCTTCGGAGTTGGCTTAGGAGGTGGTTCGGGTATAGTCCAACATTATCGTTGATCAAGATGTTATTCAGTAGAATCTCAGCTTGTTCTATAGTTCGCTCCCTAAAAACACAACCGGCACAACTATCTAGGTGGTCTCTAGAAGCATTGGTAAGTCCGTTATAGAAGATATCAAGTATCTCGTTCTTCTTAAGAGGGTGATCAGGCAAAGCATTATGTAGCTGGATGAGCCTCCCCCAAGCTTGTGGGAGACTGTCTTCTTTGAGTTGAGCAAAGTTGTATATTTCCTGCAAGGCAGCTTGCTTCTTATGGGCAGGGAAATATTTCTCACAGAAGTAATAGACCATATCCTAGGGACTACTCACACATCCAGGAGCAAGAGAAGTGAACCAGGCTTTAGCGTCATCCTTTAGAGAGAAAGGAAACAACTTAAGGATACAGTAGTAGCGGATCTTCTCCTTACTAGTGAAAAGGGTGGCTATATCGCGTAGTTTGGTAAGATGGGCTACGACCGTCTCAGACTCATAACTGTGGAAAGTATCAGATTCGACTAGAGAGATTATCTCAGGGTCGATAGAGAATTCATAATCCTCATCGGTGATAAAGATAGGTGAAGTGGGAAACTTCGGGTCGTATTTCATCCTAGCTTTCAGGGATTTTTCCTTCCACTTGAGAAGTAATTTCTCAGCGTCATAGGCATCCTTACACGCAAGAAAATCCTCAGCTATCTCTCCCTCCATAACATAACCCTCAGGTATATCATGCAATTCATATCTAGGAGAGCTAGATCTAGCAGGAGCAAAAGCAGGTTCTATCTCAATAGTATCGACAGTTTCAGAAGCATCACGAGCATTGACAGTAACTCTAGCAATATGAGCATCAAGGAATACCCCTAGTGGCATATCAGGCAAAGTAGTATCTCTAGCAGTATCAAGCATAGCATCATCAGGCAAAATAGCATCTCTAGCATCATCAGGCAAAGCAGTATCAAGCATAGCATCTCTAGCAGTATCAGGCATAACATCTCTAGCAGTATCAGGCATAGCATCTCTAGCAGTATCAGACATAGTAGCATCATAAGCATCATCAAGCACAGGCGACATATCAAGATTTCTAGCAGGAGGTGGTGTTGCAAACTTACTCATAACTGAAGGTGAATCAAGTGCAGAGCTGGATGGCACTTCCTTACCTCCCCTCGTAGTTGAGGGCAAGCCTTTGGTTCTTGGATCTTTCAGATTCTTCATAGTGATCAGCAGATATAAATCCCAAGTGACTCAGAGAATATAGCAATCCTTCCCCGGCAACAGCGCCAGAAAAATGCTGCTGACGTGCAACTATTCCTGACTTGATGCCTCCACGACAACAGAGCCAGAAAAGAGCTCGTCCCAATTGCTCAACAATTAGAAATTGTCTTGCAATAGCCCAGCAGCGCGTGGGATCGTGACAGTTTTCGAGGGTAGAGTATTGAACCCAAATTTGTTGGTTCGCGCGATGGGAAGTAAAAGAATATTCTCAAGTAATAGCAGCTGAATGCGTCAGATTCAATCACACCTGAAAGATTAGTATGTGCAAGCAAGGTATCAACAGCAAAGTAGTATGATAGCAACGGTGCCAGAAACGATCTGGTGACAAGGCAGACTATTCCTAACTGTTGTATCAATGGTGCGAGTAAGTTTCCCGTGGACGGGAAATATTCTTTCCCGGCAACGGTGCGAGAAAAAGTATTGTAGCAGGTAGCAGCAGTGGCAAGGAACAACAGTAGTGACAACAGTAGCAAGTAACAACAACAACAAGTAACAGTAGTAGCAGCAACAGCAGGACAAAGCAAGTAACAGTAGCAACAACAATAGTAACGACAGCACAGCAAAACAAGTAACCACAATAGTGGGACAATTTCGTAGGCAATGGGTCAGTGATTCGTTAGATGACATTCATCATGCAACAATTATAACACAGAGAGATATGTGGCTAGCTCCCGTTCGTCAATGTGATGTAGGCATGCATTCCGTGTGTCGTCATACGTGCTTAGGGAAAGAACTTGCATGATATCTATTGTCCATCCCTCCCGTGGCAGCGAGGTCCAAAAGGATACTACGGGATATTAAGGTTCTCCTTTTAATAAAGAACCGGACTAACGCATTAGCACTTGGTGAACACATGAACTCCTCAAACTATGGTCATCACCGGGAGTGGTTCCGGTTATTGTCACTCCGGGGTTGCCGGGTCATAACACATAGTAGGTAACTACAACTTGCAAGATCGGATCTAAAACACACATATATTGGTGAAAACATTATAATTTTAGATCTGAAATCATGGCACTCGGGCCCTAGTTACAAGCATTAAGCATGGCAAAGTAGTAGCAACATCAATCATAGAACATAGTGGAAACTAGGGAACAATCCCCGTGAAAAGTAACTCGATTACATGATAGATCTCATCTTACTCATCACCGCCCAGCGAGCCTACGAATAGATTACTCACGAACAATGAAGAGCTTCATGGAATTGGAGAGGGAAGAAGGTTCATGATGACGATGGCGACGATTTCCCCTCTCCAGAGCCCAAAACGAACTCCAGATCTGCCCTCCAGATGAAGAAGAGGATGTGGCGGCGCCTCCGTATCGCAAACGCGATGAAATCTTCTCTCTTGATTTTTTTCGGGACGAAAGGGAATAAATAGAGCTGGAGTTGGGGGCGGCAGAGCCTCATGGGCCCCACAAGCTTGGTTGCCGCGGCCAGGGGGGTGGCCGCGGCAACAGGGCTTGTGGCCCATTGGCCCATCCCCTCTAGTGGATCTTTGTGCAGGTATTTTTCATATTTTCCAGAAATATTCTCCGTAAATTTTCAGGGCGTTCCGAGAACTTTCATTTCTGCACAAAAACAACACCTTGGCAATTCTACTGAAAACAACGTTAGTCCGGGTTAGTTCCATTCAAATCATGCAAATTAGAGTCCAAAACAAGGGCAAAAGAGTTTGGAAAAGTAGATACGATGGAGACGTATCAGGTAGCGATGGAAATGTATTTGCTAAATTTGTTGGTTCCCCTTATGAGTACATTGAATGTCCTATTTGGGTTCCTAAGACCCTTGTTACTAACCTGAAAGAACCCATTAAAGAATGGGTACCTAAATCCAAGCATTGATCTTATGCGGGAGTTTGCTTCCAGTAGAGTGTCATGGTTTCTTGATAGCGGAGCAACAATCATATGACCGGAAGCAAGGACTTTGTGGTGGACGTTCATCTCGACCCATCCGTAGCCACCCAAGTCTCCTTTGGTGAGGATGCGATTTCAAAGGTATTGGGTCTTGGCAAGGTGGTAATTTCTCCAGAACTTACCATTGAAAAGGTCACGCTTGTTGAGACGCTCGCATACAATTTACTTTTTGTTCATCAACTTGCACTCATGGGTTTTAGTACTTTATTCAGTATTGTCTTTGTGGTCCTTTTGTGGATCAAGACTCTTAAAGTAGACTTTGTTGGGCATCTCAAGAATGGTCTCTACGTGGTTCAATTTTTGGAGCAACCCACTAAGACCGTGACTTGCCTAATTGCTAAAGTTGATGTGGGATGGTTGTGGCATCGCCGGCTAGCCCATGTCAATATGAGATCTTTGTAAAGTATCCTAAATATGGATCATGTTCTTGGACTAACAAATTGAGTTTTGCGAGAGATCATGCTTGCAGTCCGTGCATTGAAGGAAAGCTACATGAGACAACTCATGGCCTCACGACTACGATATACTCGAAAAGGCCCTTGGAGCTCCTCCAAATGGATCTCTTTGGTGCACCATCTTTCAATAGTCTTGGTGGAAGAAACTATTGCTTGGTGATAGTGGATGATTACTCAAGATATACTTGGGTGTAGTTCTTCAAGAGGAAGAGTGAGACCCAACAAAGTGCCATCGACTTTGCAAATGAAGTTGAACATCAACATGAGCCAAAGATATTAATGATTAGAAGTGACTGATATGTCTCCAACATATCTATAATTTTTGATGGTTCCATGCTATTATCTTGTCAAACTTTGGATATTTTGTATGCCTTTTACATCTTTTTTGGGACTAACTTATTAACTCAGTGCCAAGTGCCAGTTCTTGTTTTTTTCTGTGTTTTTGACCCTTTTCAGAGGAGGATCTTAAACGGTGTCCAAACGGAATAAAACTTTCGAAAATATTTTTTATGGAACAGAAGATACACACGAGACTTGAGAACCAAGGCATGGGCCACCAGGGGACCCCACAAGCCCCCTAGGAGCGGCCAGGGGGCGCCTAGTAGGCTTGTGGGCCCCCTATGGCTCGTCTGTCCTACCTCTTCTGCCTATAAATTCAGAAAAAATCCAAAACTGCGCGAGAGATCCATGAAAATACTTTTCCGCCGCCGCAAGCTTCTGTCTCCGCAAGGTCCCATCTGGGGCACGTTCTGGTGCCTTGCCGGAGGGGGGATTCAGATACGGAGGGCTTCTTCATCAACACCATGACCTCTCCGATGATGCGTGAGTAGTTCACCATAGACCTTCGGGTCCATAGCTAGTAGCTAGATGGCTTCTTCTCTCTCTTGGATCTTCAATACAAAGTTCTCCATGATCTTCATGGAGATCTATCCGATGTAATCTTCTTTGCGGCGTGTTTGTTGAGATCCGATGAATTGTGGATTTATGATCAGATTATCTATGAATCTTATTTGAGTTTCTTCTGATCACTTATATGCATGATTTCATATCCTTGTAATTATCTTCGAGTTGTGGGTTTTGTTTGGCCAACTTGATCTATGATTCTTGCAATGGGAGAAGTGCTTGGTTTTGGGTTCATACCGTGCGGTGACCTTGCCCAGTGACAGAAGGGGTAGCGAGGCACGCGTCGTGTTGTTGCCATCAAGGGTAAGAAGATGGGGTTTTCATCATTGGTTTGAGTTTATCCCTCTAAATCATGTCATCTTGCTTAAGGCGTTACTCTGTTCGTACTGAACTCAATACACTAGATACATGCTGGATAGCGGTCTATGTGTGGAGTAATAGTAGTAGATGCAGAAAGTATCGGTCTACTTGTCTCGGACGTGATGCCTATATGTATGAACATTGCCTTAGATATCGTCATGACTTTGCGCGGTTCTATCAATTGCTCGACAGTAATTTGTTCACCCACCGTAATATTTGCTATTTTGAGAGAAGCCTCTAGTGAACACTATGGCCCCCCGGTCTACTTCACACCATATTTCCAACCTTACACTTTTACTTCGTTGCACTTTCCACCTTCAGATCTCACTTTGCAATCAATCTTGAAGGGATTGACAACCCCTTTATAGCGTTGGGTGCAAGCTCTTTTGTGTTTGCGCAGGTACTCTGGACTTGACGAGATTCTCCTACTGGATTGATACCTTGGTTCTCAAACTGAGGGAAATACTTACTGCTCCTGTGCTGCATCACCCTTTCCTCTTCAAGGGAAAAACCAACGCAAGCTCAAGAGGCAGCAGTGACAATGGCACCGAGTTCAAGAATTACACCTTAAATGAATTTCTGAGTGACGAGGGAATTAAGTATCAATACTCCTCACCATATACCCATCAACAAATTGGTGTAGCAGAAAGGAAGAATCGTACATTGATGGACGTGGCAAGAACCATGATGGCGGAGTTTAAATCTTCGTACAACTTTTGCGCCAAAGCCATCAGCACCGCATGCCATGCATCTAATCGACTCTACCTCCGCAAAGGCTTGAACAAGACTCCTTATGAAATTCTTACCAGTAACAAGCCCAACCTCAGGTAATCCCGGGTGTTAGGTTGTAAGTGTTCCATTCTTGAGAAAGGTGCTCGTTTGTCTAAATTTGAACCTAGAGCTCAAGATGGCATATTTGTTGGTTATGCTACAAACTCTCGTGCTTACCGTGTCCTCAACAAGTCCAATGGACTCATTGAGGAGATGTGTAACATGTAGTTTAATGTGAATAATGGCTCCCAAGTGGAGCAAAATGGTCTTTGTGATGTAGGTGATGAAATTCCTCCCCAAGCCATAAGAAGAATGGGAGTGGGACACTTCGTGCCTGTTGAGGAACCCCTTGTGGTAGAAGGAGAAGGACAATGTTCCATTCAAGTGGAATCATCACCAACGCAAGACCCACACACTTCCAAAGAACAAATTGAAGACCCTCAACCCTGTGATCAAGATCAAGGAGAAGATAAACCTCATGATGGTGCTTCACCAAGTGATGTCCCTGATCAAGCTCACACCTCCGAGTAAGCTCAAGATAAATAGCATGCTCTAGATCTAGACCAAGTTCAAGATAAAGATCAATCTCGCAATGGCGGTAAAGGTCACAACAAGGTTCCTCCTCATCTTACCCTAAGGAGATTCAAGAAAGACGTGCCGCCACGAATGCTGAAAATCTCATAAAGAATTCACATGTGTTGGAGAATGTCTATGACAGCTTGATGAGAGGGGTATCCACTCGTTTTTAATTAACAAACTTTAGTGCCCATCATGCATTTTTTTCTTGCATTGAACCCCTAAAGGTACAAGGCACTCGATGACATGGACTCGGTTGAAGCCATGCATGAAGAACTCAACAACTTCGAGCGCAACAAAGATTGGCGATTGGTGCCAATACCAAAGGAGAACCACAATGTCATTGGAACAAAGTGGATCTTTAAGAACAAGCAAGATGCAAGTAGTGTCGTCATTCGTAACAAGGCAAGATTGGTAGCACAAGGCTACTCCCAAGTCGAGGGTATCGACTATGGTGAAACCTTTGCTCCCGTTGCTCGACTTGAATCTATTCGCATGTTGCTTGCATTTACTTCACATCACAACTTCAAATAATATCAAATGGATGTGAAGAGTGCATTTCTTAATGGTCCCCTTAAGGAGTTGGTATATGTCAAGCAACCCCCGGGGTTCAAGTATCCCAAGTTCCCCAATCATGTATACGTTCTTGATAAGGCACTCTATGGCCTTAAACAAGCCCCGCGTGCGTGGTATGAGCACCTTATCGAGATGTTACATGATCATGGGTTTGAAATTGGGAAAATTGACACCACTCTTTTTTACTAAGAATGTCAAAGGGAGTTTGTTCATATGCCAACCATATGTTGATGATACTATATTTGGTTCTCCTAACAAAGCTTTAATGAAGAGCACTAATGACCAAAGAGTTTGAGATGTCTATGATGGGAGAGTTGAAGTTTTTCCTTGGATTCGAAGTCAAGCAACAAAGTCAAGGAACCTTCATCAATCAAGACAAATATACTCAAGACATGCTCAAGAGGTTCAAGATGAATGATCTCAAACCATCCAAGGCAAACACTCCCATTCCTCTCAACTGCCATCCTGACCTAGATCGCAATGGTAAAACTGTGGATCAAAAGATATACCATTCTATGATTGACTCCTTGCTTTACCTTGTGCATCTAGACCAGATATTATGTTGAGTGTGGGAATTTGTGCATGATTTCAATCCACACCTAAGGAAAGTTGCCATGTGGTTGTCAAGCGAATCTTTCGATATTTGGCTTATCGTATCCCAAAGGTGATTCATTTGATCTCATAGGATAGCCGAATTCGGATTGGGCGGCAGACCGTGTGGAGAGGAATTCAACTTTCGGAGGTTGCCAATTTCTTGGTCGCTCTCTAGTAAGTTCTTACAAGAAACAAAAATGTGTTTCTCTCTAGTCCACCGAGGTCGAGTATGTCGCTGTTGCAAGTTGTTGTGCTCAGTTGCTTTGGATGAGGCAAACTTTGAAGTATTACAGTGTCACATGTAACAAAGTGCCTCTTATTGTGATAATGTAAGTGCAATCTCGATCTCCAACAAACCGGTTCAACACTGCAAGATGAAGCACATTAGTATTCGTCACCACTTCATTTGATATCATATCAAGCGTGGGGAAATTTATCTCATTTACCTCAACACTAATGATCAACTTGTGGATATTTTCACGAAGACATTGTGTTAGAAATATGCCCTAGAGGCAATAATAAATTAGTTATTATTATATTTCCCCGTTCATGATAATCGTTTATTATCCATGCTAGAATTGTATTGATTGGAAACTCAAATACATGTGTGGATACATAGACAACACACTATCCCTAGTGAGCCTCTAGTTGACTAGCTCGTTGATGAAGCATGGTCAAGGTTTCCTTGCCATAGACAAGGGTTGTCACTTGATAATGGGATCATATCATTAGGATAATGATGTGACGGACCAAACTATGAACATAGCATATGATCGTCTCAGTTTATTCCTACTGTTTTCTGCATGTCAGCGTATCTGTTCCTATGATCATGAGATCATGCAACTCCGGATACTGGAGGAATACCTTGTGTGTGTCAAACGTTGCAATGTAACTGGGTGACTATAAAGGTGCTCTACAGGTATCTCCGAAGGTGTCTGTTGGGTTGGCGTGAATCAAGACTCGGATTTGTCACTCCGTGTGACGGAGAGATATCTCAGGGTCCACTCGGTAATACAACATCACAACAAGCCTTGCAAGCAATGTGACTAAGGAGTTAGTCACGAGATCTTGTATTATGTAACGAGTAAAGAGACTTGCCGGTAACGAAGTTTAACTAGGTATAGAGATACCGATGATCGCATCTCGGGCAAGTAACATACCGAAGGACAAAGGGAACAACATACGGGATTAACTAAATCCTTGACATAGAGGTTCAATCGATAAAGATCTTCGTAGAATATGTAGGAGCTAATATGGGCATCCAGATCCTGCTATTGGCTATTGACTGGAGAGTGTCTCAGGTCATGTCTACATAGTTCTCGAACCCGCAGGGTCTGCACACTTAAGGTTCGATGACGTTTCGGTATTATTGAGTTATGTATGTTGGTGATCGAAAGTTGTTCGGAGTCCTGGATGAGATCTTCCACATCACGAGGAGCTACGGATTGGTCTGGAGGTAAAGATTGATATATAGGATAGTTGCATTTGGCTTCCAAAAACTTTTCAGGCATTATCGGTAAAGTACCGGGAATGATGAATGGGTTCCGGGGTTTTACCGGGAGGGGCCACCCACCCGGAAGAGAACCTAATAGTCCTAAAAGTGGTGCACATCTCTTAGTGGGCTAGTGCGGCCAGCCCAAGAGGGCCTATTTTGGCCAAGTAGAAAAAAGGAAAAGAAAAAGGAAAAAGGGAAAGAGGAAACCAACTAGGAAGGGAGTCCTCCAGCAAACCCAATTGGAGGAGGACTCTCCTCCCTTGTTGGCTCGGCCGAACCTCTCCTTGGAGGAGGAGGCACGACAACCCTCCCTCCTTTTCCTCCTATATATAGTGGAGGTTTTGGGGTTAGCACACACCGGAAAAAGCCACGTGCTACCCTCTCCTCCACAGATCGTCTTCTTCGTCTAGATTAGTTCTGCAGAGCTTGGCGAAGCCCTACTGGATTAGTTCACCGCTTCCACTTCAATTGGTATAGGCGCCACTGGAACAACTTCCTTTGCCCTGCTACACTCTTGGTTGAAGTGATGGTTCAATAACCTCATCAAGTTTCCACCATCCTCCCACTCAATTCTTTCAAGAGAAATTTTTCCTCGAGAAAGGACCCGTTTCTAGAAACAAACACTTTGCTTCCGGATCTGAGATAGGAGATATACCCAACTGTTTTGGGTGCCCTATGAAGATGCATTTTTCCGCTTTGGGTTCGAGCTTATCACGCTAAAACTTTTTCACATAAGCGTTGCAGCCCCAAACTTTCAAGAAACGGCAGCTCAGGTTTCTGCAAACCATAGTTCATATGGTGTCATCTCAGCGGAATTACGTGGTGCCCTATTTAAAGTGAATGCGGCTGTCTATAACGCATAACCCATAAACGATAGTGATAATTCGATAAGAGACATCATAGTATGCACCATATCAAATAGGGCGCGACTATGATGTTCAGACACACCATCACACTATGGTGTTCTAGGTGGCATGAGATGTGAAATAATTTTCACATTGTCTTAATTGTGTACCAAACTCGCAACTCAGATATTCATCTCTATGATCATATCGTAGACATATTATCCTCTTGTCACAATGACCTTCAACTTCACTCCGAAATTAGTTGAACCTTTCAAAAATTCAGACTTATGTTTCATCAAGTAAATATACCAGTATCTACTCAAATCTTCTGTGAAGTTAAAACATAACGATATCCACTTTGTGCCTCATCACTCATTGGACCGCACACATCAAAATGTATTACTTCCAACAAGTTACTTTATCGTTCCATCTCAATGAAAAAACGAGGCCTTCAGTCATATTGCCCATGTGGTATGATTTGCATGCCTCAAGTGATTCAAAATCAAGTGAGTCCAAGCGATCCATCTGCATGGAGTTTCTTCATGCGTTTATACCAATAGGAATGGTTCACATGTCTCAAACGATTCAAAAACGAGTGAGTCCAAAGATCCATCAGTGTGGAGCTTTCTTCATGCGTTTTACACCAATATGACTCAAGCAGCAGTGCCACAAGTAAGTGGTACTATCGTTACTACTTTGTTTCTTTTGGCATCAATATTATGAACATGTGTACCACTACAATCGAGATTCAATAAACCATTGAAGGTATTTATTCAAGCAAATAGAATAACCATTATTCTCTTTAAATGAATAATCGTATTACAATAAACACGATCTAATCATGTTCATGCTCAACGCAAACACCAAATAACAATTATTTAGGTTTAACACTAATCCCGATGGTAGAGGGAGTGTGCGATGTTTGATCACATCAACCTTGGAAACACTTCCAACATATATCGTCACCTCGCCTTTAGATAGTCTCCGTTTATTCCGTAGCTTTTATTTCGAGTTACTAACACTTAGCAACCGAACCAGTATCTAATACCCTGGTGCCACTAGGAGTACTAGTAAAGTACACATCAATATCATCTATATCCAATATACTTTTGTCGACTTTGCCAGCCTTCTCATCTACCAAGTATCTAGGGTAGTACCTCTTGAGTGACTGTTCCCCTCATTATAGAAGCACTTAGTCTCGGGTTTGGGTTCAACCTTGGGTCTCTTCACTAGAGCAACAACCAGTTTGTCGTTTCATGAAGTATCCCTTCTTGCCCTTGCCCGTCTTGAAACTAGTGGTTTTACTAGCCATCGAGAATTGATGTTCCTTTTGATTTCTACTTTTGCGGTGTCAAACATCGCGAATAGCTCAAGGATCATCATATCTATCCCTGATCTGTTATAGCTCATCACGAAGCTCTAGTAGCTTGGTGGCAGTGACCTTTGGAGAATCATCACTATCTCATCTGGAAGATTAACCCCCACTCGATTCAAGCGATTGTAGCACTCAGATAATCTGAGCACGTGCTCAATGATTGAGCGTTTCTCTCTTACTTTGTAGACAAAGAATCTTGTCAGAGGTCTGCTACGGCAACAAAAGACCTTCCCCGGCAGCGGCGCAAGAGATCCTTCTGCTGATGGCTATACCTACAAGGATTTCCTTGGCAAATATGCAAAGGATTCCCCCGCGGCCTTGGAGCCTTGCGTTGGTGTAACCTTGAAGAGGAAAGGGTGATGTAGCACTGTGGCAGTAAGTATTTCCCTCAGTTTGAGAACCAAGGTATCGATCCAGTAGGAGGATCGCGTCAAGTCACAAGTACCTACACAAACACAAAGAGCTTGCACCCAACGCTATGAAGGGGTTGCCAATCCCTTATAGATTGTTTGCAAAGTGAGAACTGAAAGCAAAAAGTAAACAAAGCAAAGTAAAAGTAAAAGTGGAGACGATAGTTGTGAATAGAACCGGGGGCCATAGTGTTCACTAGTGGCTTCTCTCATGAAAGCAAGTAGACGGAGGGTGAACGAATTACTGTCGAGCAATTGATAGAACCGCGCAAAGTCATGACGTTATCTATGGCAATGATCATCATATAGGCATCACGTCCAAAACAAGTAGACCGATACTTTTTGCACCTACTACTATTACTCCACACGTCGACCGCTATCCAACATGCATGTAGTGTATTGAGTTCATAAGAACAGAATAACGCCTTAAGCAAGATGACATGATGTAGATGGACAATCTCAAATCTATGATGAAAGCCCATCTTGTTACCCTTGATGGCAACAACATGATGCGTGCCTTGCTGCCCCTTCTGTCACTAGGAAAGGTCACCGCACGGTATGAACCCAAAACCAAGCACTTCTCCCATTGCAAGAATCATATATCTAGTTGGCCAAACAAAACCCAAGACTCGGAGAGACTTACAAGGATATCAAATCATGCATATAAGAAATCAACAAAGACTCAAATATAATTCATAGATAATCTGATCAGAAATCCACAATTCATTGGATCTCGACAAACACACCGCCAAAGAGGATTACATCGGATAGATCTCCATGAAGATCATGGAGAACTTTGTATTGAAGATCCAAGAGAGAGAAGAAGCCATCTAGCTACTAACTACAGACCCGTAGGTCTGAAGTAGACTACTCACGAGTCATTGGAGGGGCGATGATGTTGATGTAGAAGCCCTCCAGCTCCAAAGTCCCCTCCAGCAGGGCAACGGGAAGGGTCTCCAGACGAGATCTCGTGGAAACGGAAGCTTGCGGCGGTGGAAAAGTGGTTTCGTGGACGCCCTCATTTTTTCTGGGATTTTAGGGAATATATAGGCCAAAGAGCTAGGGCAGGGGAGCGCCAGGGAGGCCACAAGCCAGGTCGCCGCGGGCCCCCTGGCCGCGACGTCAAGGCTTGTGGGCTCCCTGTGGGCCTCCTGCCTTGGCCCTCAAGTCCCCCGATCTTCTTCTGTTCTGGAAAAAATCATTTCGGGGATTTTATTCCGTTTGGACTCCGTTCCAAAATCAGATCTGAAAAGAGTCAAAAACACAGAAAAAACAGGAACTGGCACTTGGCACGGAATTAATAAGTTAGTCCCCAAAAAGATATAAAAGGTATATAAAACATCCAAAGTTGAGAAGATAACAACATGAAACCATCAAAAATTATAGATACGTTTGAGACGTATCAAGCATCCCCAAGCTTAACTCCTGCTCGTCCTCGAGTAGGGAAGTGATAAAGAATGAATTTTTGATGCTTTCATCCTACCTAACATAGATGTCCTTTGTAAATCCTCTTATGTGACGTGAATGTTCAGATCCATTAGATTCAAAACAATAGTTTGCTATTGACGTGGAGACAATAATACTTCAAGCAAACTAGCAAGGTAATCATGAACTTTCAAAATAACAAGGCCAAAAGAAAGTTATCCCTACAGAATCATATAGTCTGGCTATGCTCTATCATCCTTGCACAATGAACTTAAATCATGCACAACCTCGGTATTGGCCAAGTAATTGTTTCCACACCTTTACTTTCTCAAACTTTTTCAACTCTCACGCAATACATGAGCGTGAGCCATGGTTTTAGCACTATAAGTGGAATGGAGTGTGGTGGAGGTTGCAAGGCAAACAAGGAGAAGATGGTCACATTGACTAGGCATATCAATGAGCTATGGAGATGCTCATCAATATATATCAATGTGAATGAGTAGGGATTGCCATACAAATGATGCACTGGAGCTAAGAGTAAGAGAAAGCTCTTAAAGAAAACTAGTGGGTGTGCATCCAACTTGCTTGCTCACGAAGACCTAAGGCAATTTTGAGGAAGCCTATCATTGGAATATACAAGCCAAGTTATATAATGAAAATTTCCCACTAGCTATATGGTGGTGAAAAATCGAGAGACTCTCTATCATGAAGATCATGGTGCTTAATAAGCACAAGTGTGGAAAGATAGTAGCACTATCCCTTCTCTCTTTTTCTCTCATTTTTTTGGTGGGCTCATTGGCCCCTTTTTTGTGGGCATCTTTGGCCTCTTTTTGTAAATGGGCTTCGCTGGCCTCTTTTATTTCCTCACATGGGACAATGCTCCATCAATGATGATCATCACACTTACAACTCAAAACTTAGAGCAATGATGACTCTATATGGAATGCCTTCGGTAGTGTACCGTGACAATGATCTAGCATGGCATAGACATCAATGGAAACATCATGCTAGCTATCTTATGATCATGCAATGGCAATATAGAAGTGGTGGCACATGTCATGGTGGTAGTTGCATGGCAATATATCTCGGAATGGCTTTGAAAAAGCCATAGTAGGTAGGTATGGTGGCTGTTTTGAGGGAGGCTAATGGTGGGTTTTGTGCACCTGCGAAAGTTGCACGACACTAAAGAAGATAGTGATGGTGGAAGGTCAAAGTGCATCTAAACCATGGACTCAACATTAGTCATGAAGAACTCATATAATTGTTGCAAAAGTTTTAGTAGTAATCGAAACAAAGCATTCAACGCGTACTCCTAGGGGAAGTGTTGGTAGGTATAAACCATCGCGCGATCCCGACCGCCACACAAAGGATGACAATCAATAAACTAATCATGCTTAGACTTCATCACATAGCGGTTCACCATACATGCATGCTACGGGAATCACTAACTTCAACACAAGTATTTCTAGATCCACAACACCTTACTAGTATAACTTCAATATTACCACAACCACAACTCAAAACTAATTGAGATGAATCAAACTTCTCTAACTACTCAATGCACATGAAGGTGGAAGTTTTCATATCCCTTTGGATAACTACCCTTTTTGAGACTACTTTCATAACATAGATCAACTACCATGCCACGCACTTCCGTGCTCTAAAAGATAGAAGTGAAACACATAGAGCAAAATCAACTAGCTCAAAAGATATAAGTGAAACACATGTGAGCTGAATTGTCTAACCAAAGGATATAAGTGAAGCTCGACAAAATCACGGTGAGTGCATATATATCTCTCTAGGTGTGCAGCAAGGAATATTGTGACACAACAAAAATAAAAGACTCCTATGATACAAGACGCTCCAAGCAAAACACATAACATGTGGTGAATAAAAATATAGCCCCAAGTAACGTTACCGATAGATTGAAGACGAAAGAGGGGATGCCTTCCCGGGGCATCC
This sequence comes from Hordeum vulgare subsp. vulgare, assembly GCF_904849725.1. NCBI lineage: Eukaryota > Viridiplantae > Streptophyta > Magnoliopsida > Poales > Poaceae > Hordeum > Hordeum vulgare. Next base: position 75,891,757 of record NC_058524.1, on the reverse strand, counting down.
CCAAGCTTAGGCTTTTTCGGCATCCTTGAATAAACTTGGGGTGCCTTGGGTATCCCCAAGCTTGAGCTCTTGCCACTCTTTATTTCTATGTCCATAAGAACTTCACCCAAAACTTGAAAACTTCACAACACGAAACTTAAACAGAAACTCATGATAACATTAGTATAAGAAAGAAAACCACCACTTCTTTAGGTACTGTAGCAAACTTAAATTCTAATTATGTTGATGTTGGGTTACTGTATTTTCAATCTTCCATGGCTAATACCCCCCGATACTATCCATAGTTTCATCAAAATAAGCAACCAACTCAACAAAAACAGAATCTGTTAACAGCAGACCAGCCTGTAGCAATCTGTATACTTCGTATACTTCTGGTACCTCAAAAAATCTGAACAATTACGAATGCCTGCGGAAAAGGCATATCAACCAGCAGAAAAAAGAATCAACTCAAAACCTCTTTCTGAAGAAAAATGAAAAATCATCTCGTGAGCGAAAAGTTTCTGTCTTTTTCCAGCAGGATCAAACAACCATTACCAAGACTAGTCATAAAGGTTTTGCTTGGATCAAACACAAAAAGAAACACAAAAACACAATAATAATAGAATTATGATGGTGTGGATTCAACAAAACAGAAATAAAAATATAAATTCATTGGGTTGCCTCCCAACAAGCGCTATTGTTTAACGCCCTTAGCTAGGCATAAGGATTTTAATGATGCTCACATAAAAGATAGCAACCGGACACGAAGAGAGCATCATGAAACATGTGAAAATCACATCTAAGTCTACATACTTCCTATGCATATGCATTTTATAGGAGAACAAATTGGCAAGACAACCAATAGTTACCAAATGCAAGGAAGAAGAGAGAGACAAGAGCAATCACAACATAACGAGAGGTGATTTAGTGATATGAAAGTTTCTACCACCATATTTTCCTCTCTCATAATAATTACATGTGGGATCATATTCGAATTCAACAATGTAACTATCACATAGAATATTCTTTTCATGATCCACATGCATGCAAAGTTGACGCTCTTCAAAAATAGTGGGATTATCATCAAATAAAGTCATGACTTCTCCAATCCCACTTTCAATATTGTTGCAAATATCATACTCATCATGAGGCTTAAACAAATTTTCAAGACAATAAGAAAAATCATCACCCCAATCATGATCATTGGAACAAGTAGGGGACATAGCAAAACTAGCATCCCCAAGCTTAGGGTTTTGCATATTTTTAGCATGTTTGACACTAATAGGATTTAAAGTGAAACCATTGCAATCATGCTTTGCATCCAAGGAGCCCTCGTGAATCACTTCATAAATTTCTTCCTCACAATTTTTAGATTCACGCATCTCAAGCAAAACTCCATAAAGATAGTCAAGTGCACTCAACTCAGTAGCAATTGGATCAACATAATTGGATCTCTTAAAGAGATTAGCAAGTGGATGAGGATCCATATCACTAGATTTCAGCAAGCGAAGATGCAAGCATATTGAAGGCACATGGCACACAAGCGAACATAAAGCAAGCAAGAGAAAAGGGCGAACGAAAAAGGGCGAACGAAAAAAGGCAAATTGGTGATGTGGGGAGAGGAAAACGAGAGGAAACTGGCAAACAAAGTAAATGCAAGCGATGAGTTTGCGACACTTACTTGGATGAGTTCTTGACTTGATCCTCCCCGGCAACGGCGCCCGAAATCCTTCTGCTACGGCAACAAAATACCTTCCCCGGCAGCGGCGCCAGAGATCCTTCTGCTGATGGCTACGCCTACAGGGACTAACTTGGCAAATATGCAAAGGATTCCCCCGCGGCCTTGGAGCCTTGCGTTGGTGTTCCCTTGAAGAGGAAAGGGTGATGTACACTGCATCAGCAAGTATTTCCCTCAGTTTGAGAACCAAGGTATCGATCCAGTAGGAGGATCGCGTCAAGTCACAAGTACGTGCACAAACACAAAGAGCTTGCACCCAACGCTATGAAGGGGTTGTCAATCCATTATAGATTGTTTGCAAAGTGAGAACTGAAAGCAAAAAGTAAATAAAGCAAAGTAAAAGTAAAAGTGGAGACGATAGTTGTGAATAGACCCTGGGGCCGTAGTGTTCACTAGTCGCTTCTCTCATGAAAGCAAGTAGATGGATGGTAAACGAATTACTGTCGAGCAATTGATAGAACCGCACAAAGTCATGACGTTATCTATGGTAATGATCATCATATGGGCATCACGTCCAAAACAAGTAGATCGATGGTACTGCGACACCAGACCTTCCGTGGCAACGGCGCCAGGAATCCTTCTACTTCGGGCTACACCTATAGGGACTTCCTTGGTAAATATTCAAAGGATTTCCCCGCGGACTTGGAGCCTTGCGTTGGTGTTCCCTTGAAGAGGAAAGGGTGATGTAGCACAGCGGCGGTAAGTATTTCCCTCAGTTGGAGAACCAAGGTATCGATCCAATGGGAGGATCGCGTCAAGTCACAAGTACCTGCACAAACACAAAGAGCTTGCACCCAATGCTATGAAGGGGTTGTCAATCCCTTATAGATTGTTTGCAAAGTGAGAACTGAAAGCAAAAAGTAAACAAAGCAAAGTAAAAGTGAAAGTGGAGACGATAGTTGTGAATAGACCCGGGGGCCGTAGTGTTCACTAGTGGCTTCTCTCATGAAAGAAAGTAGACGGTGGGTGAATGAATTACTGTCGAGAAATTGATAGAACCGTGCAAAGTCATGACGTTATCTATGGCAATTATTATATCTATAGGCATCACGTCCAAAACAAGTAGACCAATACTTTCTGCATCTACTACTATTACTCCACACGTCGACCGCTATCCAGCATGCATCTAGTGTATTAAGTTCAAAAGAACAGAGTAACGCCTGAAGCAAGATGACATGATGTAGATGGACAATCTCAAATCTATGATGAAAGCCCATCTTGTTATCCTTGATGGCAACAACACGATGCGTGCCTTCCTGCCCCTTTTGTCACTTGGAAAGGTCACCGCACGGTATGAACCCAAAACCAAGCACTTCTCCCATTGCAAGAATCAAAGATCTAGTTGGCCAAACAAAACCCAAGACTCGGAGAGACTTACAAGGATATCAAATCATGCATATAAGAAATCAGCAAAGACTCAAATATAAATCATAGATAATCTGATCACAAATCCACAATTCATCGGATCTCGACAAACACACCGCCAAAGAGGATTACATCGGATAGATCTCCATGAAGATCATGGAGAACTTTGTATTGAAGATCCAAGAGAGAGAAGAAGCCATCTAGCTACTAACTACGGACCCATAGGTCTGAAGTGGACTACTCACGAGTCATTGGAGAGGCGATGATGTTGATGTAGAAGCCCTCCAACTTCAAAGTCCCCTCCGGCAGGGCACCGGGAAGGGTCTTGTCATGGTTTTGTCACGGCAGATGTCCTCGTGAAAGGACTTAGTGTTGGAGCCATCGCACCTTGGCGGCGACTCAAAGGGGTTGAATGGGAGCGAGACAGAGATTTACCCAGGTTCGGCCCCTCGTGAGGAGGTAAAAGCCTACGTCCTGCTTTGTGTTGTATTGATGGTGTTTCGATTACAAGGAGGGCGTAACTCGCCTGACCTAACACTCGATGATTTCTAACCTGCCCTCTTCTTCCCTGGGACTCGCCTTTATATACAGGTCGAATCCTTAGGGTTTACAAGGGTCCTTTCCTTTACAGAGATCGTCACTCTCCTGATCTCTAAGTCGCCATCTTCCCAAGACTTGGAGACCTTTTCTACTATGGACTCCTTCCGAAGGTCTTGAACCGTCATACGACTTCTGGCCTTACCAGGCCAAGTCCCAAACCACTTGGAGATGAGTCGCCAGCTTCGGTGACCCGGCCGAACTAGGGCGGGTTATCCAACAGATAATATCCCCAACATTAGGCCCCAGATTGACTTGATTTTCTTTCACGCCAATATCCTTACTCAGTTAGGGGCGATTCATCTTCACTCTTCTTATGCACCATACACTTAAACCGCCATCTGTTGCGGAAAAACTCAAGTCGCCAAACCACTTCTTGTTGGTGCCTCCTTATCCCTTGAATCTCGGAAGAGATGATGACGTAATCTCCAACGGATCCTTCGGTATCGTTATCCCAAAAATTTCGGGGCGCCATCATGGCGAATCTTTATCTTTTGGCAGTTCCTGCTCGTGGCGCCTCGATCCTAGCGCCCGACCTGATAAATAGGCGGGAGGAAGGGACTTGGCACATTTCACCTACCCATCTTGTCGCCCTTCTCATCCTCGCCGTCGCACCGAAAGCCTTATCGCCACCCGAGAGCTCCGCTGCCACCCGAAGACTTCGGCGTCGTCCGAAAGCTTCGACGCCGCCCGAAGACTTCGTCGCCGTCGAACACCTCGTTGTGGCCGAGCATTTCGTCGCCGTCGAATGCCTCGCCGCCGTCGAGCACTTTGTCGCTGTAAAGCACCTTGTCGCCACCCGAGATCTTCGCGTCCGTCCGAGATCTTCGCGTCCGTCCGAGATCTTCGCCGCCGTCCGTGCAATGCTCGCAGCGAACCCCTCTTCGGACGCCTCCAGCCGTATCCACCAGGTCAGCATCCCGCCATTGAAGCACATCCAAATTTTTCGAGGTTCATGCCTACTGTGTTCTTGGTACATCCCGAACGGCTTCGTAATTCCTGATTAGTTGGCGGTGATGATAGCGAGCACAACAATGTTTTCCATACCTTTAGTTGTTCGGCCTTGATTTGCATACTTAGAAAAGGTTTCACCAGATCAACAGTACTGTTCCCACCTTAGTCACATGCCGTTTTATCAGACCTTTTTCGCATTCATTTCTGTCTGTCCAGTAGATCCATAATCTATCGCTTGTCGAGTGAAATCTGTTTATAATCTCATACTTCACCATCTTGGCAAATACTTCTGAAGCTCTGAAACACCTCTCCTTTAAGTAGTAAGAGTTTCATAAGTCGCCCTGGCAGCCTGACCCGGACCTTCATCGGCGGGTCAAAAAACTCCCTCAGCCATCAGGCAAATTGTTTGGCGAGTCAAATGAACTTGTTTCACCATTTTCAGTAGATGCTTGGCGTGTTGATTTACCTGTTATTTTATTCCTTTGTAGCATGGGCACTGTTTTCAAAAGTGATTGGCTCCTAACCAAGGTCAATGATGCTATACTTAATGACTATGTAAAAACGGGGAATCTGGACCCTCAAGAGGTTATCGGTTGGCGCACCGGGTTAGGAGAAGAAGTCCCCAACCCGAAGGAAGGTGAGATAGTTGTTTTTGTTGAACACCTTGAACGGGGCTTTAAGCCGTCCGGATCGAAATTTCTCAGAGATGCCATGACCTTTATGAATGTCCGCCTCCAGGATTTAGGGCCCAACTCGATAAGCAATCTATGCCAGTTCCAAGTGTTTTGTGAGGCTTACTTGCGGATGGAACCCTCAGTTCCTTTATTCTGGTACTTCTTCCATTTGAATCGCCAAACAGAATTTCACAATGGCCCTAGCCTGGAGCTTGGAGGTGTCAATGTTCAGCGTCGTAGGGATAGTTCATTCCTATCACTCGCCATGCCAAGCCATCCCAAAGGCTGGGGCGAGTCTTGGTTTTACTGCTGGGAGACTTCGCCTGAGGGCGAGAACAAGCTTCTCGGTTATAGGGAAGACCGCCTTCCAACAAATTTCAAACTCCCAGACAAGCTCACCGAAGAAGAGGAGTCAGACTTTATCCCAGTACTGTCCGAGTTAAGATCTCTGACAAACAACGGCCTTACTGGGGTTGACTTGATCCGCTGCGGGGTTGAATGGCGTATCCTCCCCTTAAGTCGCCGGGACGAATTAATGTGTGATTTTGACGGCACCCTGGATCACCCTCAGTGCTACTTCCACACGGCTCTGAGAGAAAGTGATATTGTAACCATCATCAAGAAGTTGACCGGCGAACCTGCGGCAAAATGCGGCCAAATAGGTCTTAAGCCGTTCTGCAAGATCAATCCGGCACCAAAGGTAAATAACCTAACCCGCCTCTTGTTTATTCCTTTCGTCTTACTTGAACTATAACCTCTTATAAAATATGCCATTTCAGAAAGGTGATAAATTCTGGTCCAAGAGGCCAAAGAAGTCGGCCATGAAGCAAGCTAGGCCGCCTCCACAGAAGAAATCCAAGGGCAAGGGCAAAGCCGCCGTCACTGAACCATCTGAAGCCTATGAATCCCAAGTCGGCGACGTACTTTCAGAGGTAAAAAATCCATCCTCTTTAACTCGCCATCCATTGCTAATAGTTTTGTGTTTACACCTCTGTATCTCTTGTGTAGAATGAGGACAATGAAAGCCAGGAGGACTCCGTAGAGGTAATATCTGTTTCCTCCGACTCATCTTCTCCTCCACCTAAGCCGGCCAGGCGAATTTGTGGGAAAGTTCCCTTCTCACACCCAAATGCTTGTTTGGATCCAAATTTCCTTTTGAAGAAAGTGCACCATACTTCAGATCGGAAAACTCGGAGTCATTCTGGAGACTTGGTGTCCGGTTTACCAACAAGAACCAAGAAAAGGCAAAATGAGGTATCTTTTAATAACACTTCTTCATGTCCTTTTGGATCGCGTCTGTAACCTGCTCATATATTTGAAGTATTTATTTTTGCAGAGTTCTCCTCCCACATCCGGCGACTCAGTGATGTCGGCACTTCCACCGATGATCCGTGTCCCTGGGTAAGCCTTTGACAACATTTACCTTTGGTCCGATGATGGTAATATCCATTCCTTTAAACGCACCCCCTTTTGCTTTTAGGGCACAGGCGAAGAAAAGGAAGACCGGCGGGTCAACTTCCATTACAGCTTCGGAGCCTATTGAAAAATCGGCGCCGGTCCAGGATAACCCGGACCAAGACAATCCTGAAGATCAAGTGGATCTCCCCAGCTCGCCCAAGGAAAACATGGAAGCGCCTAACCCGCCAAGTCCATTGAAAACAGCAGAAGACCCAGATGCTGTAGTTATCACCGGTACTCACTTCTCTAAGCCGGCCACAACGGTTTTATCGAAGCATGTATCATCATCAGCTCAACCTGTTTTTGAGCATGAACTTTCCAAGGCTAAGCTCTCCCAGTATGAGAATCTCGAATTCAAAGAACTTTGCTCTGGGTTTGCAAGTCGCTTGGAGGCGAGTTATGAGATGGAGAAAAGTCTGCTTCGATTGCTGAAGAACAAACATGAGGTACGTCTTATTGCACACTGTATTATCCTCATTAACCCCCAAGGGCTGGGTCATCAGTAAAAAGATGAGCCGGGTCTTGATAGTAAAAATGAATCTGTTGACCTGTAACCCCAAGGGTCGGGTCATCTGTAAAAATATGAACCGGGTCTTGATACTTGAAGAAAAACTTTTCGACCTGTAACCCCCAAGGGCTGGGTCATGTGTAAAAAGATGAGCCGGGTCTTGATAATTGAAGAAAAAACTTTCGACCTGTAACCCCCAAGGGCCGGGTCATCTGTAAAAACATGAGCCGGGTCTTGATAATTGAAGAAAAAACTTTCGACTTGTAACCCCCAAGGGCCGGGTTATCTGTTAAAAGACGAGCCGGGTCTTGATAATTGAAGAAAAAACTTTCGACCTGTAACCCCCAAGGGCCGGGTCATCTATAAAAAGATGAGCCGGGTCTTGATACTGTATAATTTTGTCTAAAAAGTTATACATTAGCCCCCAAGTGTCAGGGATGTTGCTTGCAATAATTCTGAGACTTGCCCCTTGACTATATATTTCGACAGGAATCACTTATCCAAACTGAATCAACATTTGGCGACTTGAAGAAAAGTTTAACCGATCAGCCGGATGCCCGGGCAAAATCAGAAGAGAAGTGTCAACTGATCTTATCTGAGATGGAGAAGCTAAAAGCTGACTTAAAAAGGGCTCAAGCTGATCAAGATGCCTTAATAAAGCGAGCAAAAAAAGCTGAAGCCAAATTGGACACTGTGCAACAAGAGCTGTCCGGCTTAAAGCGACATATATCCAACATGGCGCAAGCTGTCTTTCGTAAAAACCAACCCTTGACCTTGCACTTTGTAAATAAATAGCTTTGTATAAATCACTGACTATCGTTACCTCTTACACAGGTCCGAGAGCCTCCAATCTTCAGGATGATTGTGTCCTGATGCTGAAGGCGATTTATACGTTGATGGAGCAACTGTATACCGGAAGTGTGCTGACCGTGAAAGCAGTGATGGGCGCCAAGGAACCCATAACATCAATAAAGAAGATGCTTGGCTGCTTATCTACCTTCCTCCTCAAATTGGCGAGCTAACTCGGTCAGCCGCCCGAAAAGGAGCAATGACTACGCTGAGTCGGTGTTTGGCGTATGCTCCAGAAATAAACCCAGAAGAAGTAGCGGCGGGCTTTCCCCAGCTCAAGGATGACGGGTCAGAATTTGCTGAAGAAGACTACCAGCGTGTTGTCAAAGAACCCCGTTTGGCGGCGACTCAGCTTGCTGCAAGCTTGGATTTATCAAAATACCAAGCTGCCTATGACAACAAGAACAAGAAAGTTAACCCGCCAACCTTTGTAACGACCAGCTTAACTCTGCGTCGACCCAAGAATCCTTTTGACTTGGAGGCGGATCTCTCGTCAGTGCTGAACGATGAAGATGAGTTCGCCGCGTTATCCAAGTGTAACTGGGTACTGGGCGACTTGCAAATTGAAGTCGGTCAGAGCTCGCAGCAGGCTGATCCGAGGACATTAGCAGAATATAACTTCATGGATTTGGCTATAAGAGCCATGTAATAAGTCTTTTTAGAGATCAAAACTGCTTCTGTGATATCTTGAAAAATCCTTACGTCGCCCTTAAGGCGTTTTAAAATGCTTGATCCGCCGTTGAGGCATTTTTATGATGCTTGACCCGCCATGGTTAGAATGATTTTGATCATCAACCTGTTAAGCTTGAAAACATATATCAAACCATCTAAGTGAGTAATGGATGATAATAAATAACAATCGGCCCAAGATATTTGAGGCGAGTCAGAAAAAAGTCCGAAAAACCTTGTGGTAGTGCTAGGAAGGTAAAAAATAGCAATTTCGTCGGCTCATCAGGTCGCGACAGGATAGGACGAGTTAAATAAACTCAAGTGCTACCCAAGGGAGACTTTTGTATCAAAAGCTCATGTATTTAGACCGGCTGATCAGGCACGAGTCAAGCTTCAGTGAAGCGGGTTCAATGAATCAATGGTTTCTCTATTTTCCATGTGAGGCGCTTGCCGGTACCAGACATGTTTTAATCAAGGCGAGTTCAGGGTCCATGAGCGGAATAACTCGCCAAGAGTTCACGGGTCCATATGGCGATTCGGCCAACACACGGTCCAGTATAACCATTTGTAATGCGGTAATTTTTCACAGGCCAAATGGGTAGTAAGGCTGATCTCAGTGAGAGGAAGCCCCCATGTGACCTATGATTAAGGGAAATACCGTCATAGGATTGTAGAAGCGTATACGCTATTACCTCAAAACGACTTGAGAACAAACTGTCCTCAAGTAAGCCAGTCTAATCCATAGAATCATATAAGGCGCCTATGTTTGAATCGCGCGCTTGTGGCGACTTCGATCCTCTTTGGCTTATCGATACCCAATTTTTTAATAAGCGCATCGTGGCGACTTAAGCTCTTTGGTATGGATAGCGTCCATGCTTGGGCGACTTGTTGATGAAAAAATAAAGATCCATACCTTTCAATAAGATGAATTAGGAGGAAAGCCCCCAAGTCGGGAGGCGTTAATTTTATTGCTTTATAAGAAATGAAAAACTTACAAAACGTAGAGCTAATAGCTCAAGTGTAATAAGGCCGCAAGTGGGCTATGTTCCAGGGCGAGTTGACTCAGCCTTCGTTGTTGGCCGATCAGGCCGTAGATCCACCAGATTTGTAGGACCCATTGCGAAGGTTTTTGCTGACGACGAACGGCCCTTCCCATGGTGGTGATAACTTATGCATGCCAGTACGATCTTGTATCAGTCGAAGCACTAAGTCGCCCTCCTGAAAAGTTCGACTCTTGACCCGGCGGCTGTGATAACGCCGTAAGTCCTGCTGATAAATGGCCGATCGGGCTGCAGCCAAATCACGCGCTTCCTCCAAGGCATCCAAAGAGTCTTGACGCGCCAGTTCGTTGTCCTGTTCCACATAAGCGGCGACTCTGGGCGAGTCATGCCTTATGTCAGTGGGAAGAACGACTTTTGCTCCACAGACCAGAAAGAAAGGAGTAAAACCCGTAGAATGGTTCGGGGTGGTCCGGATGCTCCATAGTACTGAAGGCAACTCCTCAACCCAACACCCTGGGGTACGTTCCAAGGGAACCATGAGTCGGGGTTTGATCCCTCGCAAAACTTCCTGGTTCACCCGCTCCGCGTGTCCATTAGATTGTGGGTGAGCAACTGCAGAAACATCAAGCCGGATGTGCTCACGATGGAAAAACTCTTGCATCGCTCCTTGAGACAGATTAGTGCCATTATCAGTAATGATGCTGAGCGGATATCCGAACCGGAAGATCAATTTTTTCAAGAATTTGACCGCTGTCTCCGCATCGCAAGATCCAACAGGCTCTGCTTCAACCCACTTGGTGAACTTATCAACCGCCACCAGCAAATGAGTTTTCTTCTTGGACGACATCTTAAAGGGGCCAACCATGTCTAACCCCCAGATAGCGAAAGGCCAAGTGATGGGTATCATCCTTAGTTCTTGAGCTGGCACATGGGCCTGTCTCCCGTAACGCCGGCATCCATCACATCGACGAACTATCTCCTCTGCATCTGCATGGGCCGTCAACCAGAAGAAACCATGACGGAACGCCTTTGAAACCAAGGAGCGTGACTCGGCATGATGCCCACAATCTCCGGAATGAATGTCATTTAGAATTATGCACCCTTCTTCGGAGGAAACACATCTTTGAAAAACCCCGGAAGTGCTTCGTTTATATCATTCGCCATTGATGATCACCATGGATTTGCTTTGCCAAACGATTTGGCGAGCCAACACTTCATCCGTAGGTAACTCGCCTCGGGCGATATAGGCCAGATACGGAAGAACCCAATCCGGCGTAACATGGAGAGCCGCCACGAACTGGGACTGAAGATTTGGTATTGCCAACTCCTCCTCTGAGGGCAACCTTACGGAAGGATTATGCAGAGTATCCAGAAAAACATTGGGGGGAACCGGCTTACGCTGGGAACCGAGACGTGAAAGGGCATCAACTGCTTCGTTAAGGCGCCGGTCGATGTGATCGACCTGATAGCCATGGAAATGACCCGCCACATCGGACACAACCCTCCTGTAAGCCACCATCAAGGGGTGCCGAGAATCCCAAGTACCTGAAACTTGCTGAGCCACCAAATCAGAATCGCCAAAACATCTGACCCGCGTAAGGTTCATCTCCTTGGCGAGTCGCAAGCCATGAAGCAAAGCTTCGTATTCCACAGCGTTGTTGGTACATGGAAACATGAGTCGGAGGACATAACAAAATTTGTCTCCTTGAGGTGATATCAGCACCACGCCAGCCCCCGAGCCCTCCAACTGTCTAGATCCATCAAAATAAATAGTCCAGTATGTAAGGTCAGGCCTGTCTTCCGGGATCTGTAACTCGGTCCAATCATTAACGAAATCAACCAAGGCCTGAGACTTGATAGCCGTGCGAGGGGTGTATCGCATGTGGTGCGGCCCAAGTTCGATCGCCCACTTGGCGATTCGCCCTGTCGCCTCCCGATTCTGGATGATGTCCCCAAGGGGAGCGGAGCTATCCACCGTGATGGGATGCTCTTGAAAATAATGTTTGAGTTTCCCGCTTGCCATAAAGACCCCATAAACTAATTTCTGCCAGTGTGGGTATCACTGCTTGGAAAGAGTTAGCACCTCGCTGATAAAATACACCGGGCGCTGCACAGGGTATTCCTTCTCTTCCTCCTTCCTTTCGACGACCACCGCCACTCTCACCGCTTTGGAGTTTGCCGCAATATATAAAAGCATGGGCTCTTTCTCAGTCGGGGCGGCCAAGACCGGCGGGTTGACCAGCTGCCGTTTTAAGGCTTTGAAAGCTTCATTGGCTTCATGTGTCCAAACAAAATGGTCAGATTTCCTAAGCAATTGATAAAGAGGAATAGCTTTCTCTCCCAGACGGCTTATGAAGCGACTTAAGGCCGCAATACGACCCGCCATCCGTTGGACTTGATTAATATTCGCTGGTTTCCCAAGGGAGGTAACCACTTCGATCTTGTCCGGGTTAGCTTCGATGCCGCGCTCAGACACCAGGAAGCTCAACAACTTCCCTGCAGGAACACCAAAGACACACTTGGTGGGCTTAAGCTTCATCTGATATACCCGCAGATTATCAAAAGTTTCCTTGAGATCTTCCAATAGGGTTTCCTTCGTGTGGGTTTTAACCACAATGTCATCAACATAGGCATGGACGTTGCGTCCGATTTGGCCACGGAGGCAATTTTGGATGCAACGCTGATAAGTCGCCCCTGGACTCTTGAGTCCGAATGGCATGGACACATAGCAAAAAGCCCTAAAGGGGGTTATGAAAGCTGTTTTCTCTTGATCTTCCACGGCCATCTTGATTTGGTGATATCCAGAATAAGCGTCCAGGAAGCACAAACGTTCGCATCCCGCCACTGAATCAATAATTTGATCAATGCGGGGAAGAGCGAAAGGATCCTTCGGACAAGCTCTGTTAAGGTCCGTGTAATCAATGCACATACAGAAGGTACCATTCTTCTTGAGCACCAAGACCGGGTTAGCCAACCATTTGGGGTGGAAGACCTCTACGATGAATCCGGCGGCCAAGAGACGGGCAACTTCCTCCCCGATTGCCTTGCGTCGTTCCTCATTGAACCTACGACGATATTGCTGTATAGGTTTTGCTTTTGGGTCAACATTAAGATGGTGCTCAGGGAATTCTCTCGGCACACCAGGCATGTCAGAAGGTTTCCATGCAAAGATGTCCCGATTCTCATGGATGAATTCGATGAGCGCGCTTTCCTATTTGGGATCCAGACCCGTCCCAATAGTGAACTGCTTGGTTGAGTCGCCAGGGACGAAATCCAACATTTTAGTGTCATCTGTTGGCTTGAACTTGAGGGGCGGCTCAGCGTCTGTCGTCGGATTTTTTAAGGGTGACATATCAGCCGGATCAACATTGGCCTAGTGATATTTAAGCTCCTCCGCAGCACAGGCGACTTCTGCGTAAGCCGCATCCCCTTCTTCACACTCTCTTGCAATCCTCCTATCACCATCAACCGTGATGGGTCCTTTAGGACCAGGCATCTTGAGTTTAAGGTAAACATAGCATGGGCAATCCATGAACCGGGCGTAAGCCGGCCGCCCAAACAGCGCATGATAGGGGCTTTTTAACTTGACCACCTCAAACATAAGCGACTCACTCCTGTAATTAGATGCTGTTCCAAATGCAACTGTGAGCCTGACTCGGCCTATGGGATACACTGATTTGCCTGGGACGATCCTGTGGAATACCGTGGTTGAGGGCATCAAATCTTTCTCCAACAGGTTCATCCTTTGGAAAGTGTCGAAGTATAATATGTTGATGCTACTGCCACCATCCATCAGTACCTTCGATAAAGTATATCCTCCAACTTGGGGAGCCACGACCAATGCTAAGTCGCCGGGATTGTCAACTCTTGGAGGGTGATCCTCCCTACTCCATGATATAGTCTGCTCGGACCAGTGGAGGTATCTAGGGAGTGCCGACTCAGACACACTGTACGCTCGGTGACTCACCTTTTTATCACGCCTGCAGGCAGTGGTGGTGAAAACGTGGTATTGTCCATTGCTTAACTGCTTGGGATTGTTGCGGAAGCCGCCATTGTCGTCCTGCCCATGCGAAGCCCCCTGTGGGGGTGGTTGTTGAAAAACTCCAGGCAGGTTATACCGTCGTTGGTGATGCACCGGATACTGGCCACTGCTTGGCTGCGAGCCACCCTGAGCCCCGGGTTCAGGGAAGCCGCCGAAGGGGTTCTGGCGTTGATTAGGTGCGCCAAACTGTTCCTGCCATTAGTCCGGGTCACTGCCTTGCCCTTTTTTGACCGCCTCCGCCCGAAACTCCCGCATCACGTAACAGTCCTCCCAGGAATGAGTCGCCGGTCCGTCTGCCATGGCGTGGTGCGGGCAGGGGCCCTTGAGTAACTCATTATAGTTGCGCGCCTTTTTGCCACTGTAACCCCTATTCTTTTTCTGACGTTGGTTGCCATTATTGGTGTTGGTGTTGGCGACTAAGTCCGAAGACTCTTCCTGCTGCCTTCTCTTGCTATTCGCTCCCTGATTGTGGCGGGCGCGTCCCTCGAACCGGCTATGTTTTTGGATGACTCGCCCTTCCTTGGCAAATTAGCTTTACCACCATCCTCTCCGGGATCTTTGGTGTCGTCCGCCTCAGCGTACCTAGTGAGGGTGTCCATTAGCTCCCCCATGTCTTGGACCTTTCGCTTGAGTCGCCCCAACTTCTGCACCAAGGGCTCGTAGTGGCAATTCTTCTCAAGGATCAGCACAACCTGGGCCGCCGTAATACCGTCCGACGAGTGAATGATTTCCGCGACCCGTTGCGACGAGTGGTGGGCCGACTCATCCGGGCGTTGAACGCAGTGCTGTAAATCGACTATCGTCATCGGGCGTTTGCAGGTCCCTCGGAAGATTTTGACGAAACGCTCTTTCAATTCAGCCCAAGTCTGGATGGAGTTGGGGGGCAAGTTCTTTAACAAAGTACGCGCCGTCCCTTCGAGCATCATTGTGAAGTATCTGGCGCAAACTGCTTTGCTTACATCGAGCATGTCCATGGCGATTTCATAACTCTCGACCCACGACGCCGGCTCAAGGTCCGGAGTGTAGTTAGGCACCTTTCTTGGCCCTTTAAAATCCTTGGGCATTCGCTCGTTGCGAAGGGCGGGGGCCAAGCACGACACCCCCACTTGTGTGCCGCTTCCAACAAGAGGCGCTGGGGCGGCTTGGGTGTCCGGGTGATCCCGACCTGGCGGGTCTCGATGATCAGGCGAGTTGACCTGGGGAAAGGGCCGCGGTCAGCTGGTTATAGCGGGCTGGTCCTCTGGCCGACTCCTGGTGTGGCTTGCCTGGGGAGTGGAGTGCAGCCGGTCTAGACTGTGTGAGAACTGGGCGTTTTGAACCACCGCCGTCTTCAACATCTCAATGGCGTTCCTCGCCTCTATCTCGGCTGGGGTGTTAATGTGAATCGGAAGGGATTCTAAATGGCGAGTTGCGGCAAGGACGTTGTCCACCGGGTTGGAAAAGTGACCTTGAGGTGTCTGGAATAGGGAAACGCGATCCATAGCTGTCTGAAACGGCGAGTTCGGTGGCTGGCTTGGCCCTCCCCCCGGGGCGAATCCTGCCCCGGGAGTTCGTGGGGTATCGAACAGGCGGGTCGGGTTGAGATCAGGGGGCAAGCGACCCTGGTGCCTCTGCTGATGGATGGCGTCAGATGCGCGCTGGTGCCTTTCGAGCAGCTAGTTGTCGGTATTCAAGCGAGCTATCGTAGCAGTAATTTGAGCGTGCCGGGTCTCGATCCTGGCGGCCTCCACCTTGGCGTCCCGCTGAGCCTTTGCCACCCCTTCTCTTAGGGTGTGTTTGGTTGGAGGGATATCCTCCTAGGGACAGGGATAACCACTTTTTTCTGTGGTTGCCATGCGTTTGGATCTGGGGCGAGGAGGGACAGAGTCAACCAGATGCTGGGAATATTCTAAAAAAAAGGGATGTGGCCAACCGCCAAAAACGGGCGGGCGGTGGCAACCACTCTAGGGCGGCCGGCGCGGCCGTCGCGGGAGGTGGCCGGCGCGGGCGCGGCATACGCGGGAGGTGGCCGGCACGGGAGGCGGCCGGCGCGGGAGGCGGCCGACGCGGGAGGATCCATCCTCCCAACCAAACAAAAAAAAGGATAACCCTACCCTTACAACCAAACAAAAAAAAGGGCTATCCCCAGCCACCTGGTTAGGGATACCCACAACCACCCTAGTCTATCCCTCCAACCAAACACACCCTTAGCTTCGTCAGTTCCGTGTTTACCGCCTCCTGGTTTTCCGATGTGATGGGGGTCGCCATGAGCCTTGTTATTTCCGCTGCTAACTCCACCAAAATTGCGGCCGGGCTTCTAGACGTCTCGCCAGTTCCATCTCCGCCTGTCGGGTTTGGCGAGGGTTGAGTCGCCCCTGCCATGTAAACGGCGATTTGACGGCGAGTCCGGTCAAGAACTTCGGGGTCCATGGCCAGTGACAAGCCCCCAAGGCAGCCCCCGTGTAGAGACTGGATTGAATCTGAATCGCCCATGGACGATTCGTTATCAGTGTTGACCGGCGTGGTTTCCTGGGTCGCCGAGTGTTCTGGTTCCTCAGATCCCTGCGTGAATCCAACAAAGACCGGACGGGTTAGGTTTGGCGTCACGACAGGGCGGACGTACCTGGCCGGCTCGACGATGTCGGAGGAGGTGTCCGACTCAGGCATGGGTGATCCAATCATGCCGACAAAGACACTGATCTTGCCGAAGGGGACCCTGTAACCGGATTCGATCGAATCGGCCTCGGGCCCCCATAGCAAGTTGTTGATGTAGTACTTCCCGCGGCGGCTCCGATTCATGATCCCCGCTGTGTAGCTCCCAAACCCTGGTAGGGCTCCCTTTGAGAACTCAACTCCACCGTGCGCAGGCCCCAGGGTGGGCGCCAACTGTCGTGGTTTTGTCATGGCAGATGTCCTCGTGAAAGGACTTAGTGTTGGAGCCATCGCACCTTGGCTGCGACTCAAAGGGGTTGAACGGGAGCGAGACAGAGATTTACCCAGGTTCGGCCCCTCGTGAGGAGGTAAAAGCCTACGTCCTGCTTTGTGTTGTATTGATGGTGTTTCGATTACAAGGAGGGCGTAACTCGCCTGACCTAACACTCGATGATTTCTAACCTGCCCTCTTCTTCCCTGGGACTCGCCTTTATATACAGGTCGAGTCCTTAGGGTTTACAAGGGTCCTTTCCTTTACAGAGATTGTGACTCTCCCGATCTCTAAGTCGCCATCTTTCCAAGACTTGGAGACCTTTTCTACTATGGACTCCTTCCGAAGGTCTTGAACCGTCATACGACTTCCGGCCTTACCAGGCCAAGGCCCAAACCACTTGGAGATGAGTCGCCAGCTTCGGTGACCCGGCCGAACTAGGGCGGGTTATCCAACAGATAATATCCCCAACAGGTCTCCAGATGAGATCTCGCGGAAACGGAAGCTTGCGGCGGCGGAAAAGTGTTTTCGTGGATGCCCTGATTTTTTCTGGATTTTTAGGGAATTTATAGGCCAAAGAGCTAGGGCAGGATAGCACCAGGGAGGCCACAAGCTTGGTTGCCGAGGGCCCCCTGGCCGTGGCAACAGGGCTTGTGGGCTCCCTGTGGGCCCCCTACCTTGGCCCTCAAGTCCCCCGATCTTCTTCTGTTCTGGAAAAATTTATTTCGGGGATTTTATTCCGTTTGGACTCCGTTCCAAAATCAGATCTGAAAAGAGTCAAAAACATAGAAAAAACAGGAACTGGCACTTGGCACTGAATTAATAAGTTAGTCCCAAAAAAGATATAAAAGGTATATAAAACATCCAAAGTTGACAAGATAACAGCGTGAAACCATCAAAAATTATAGATACGTTTGAGACGTATCAACCGATACTTTCTGCATCTAGTACTATTACTCCACACGTCGACCGCTATCCAACATGCATCTAGTGTATTGAGTTCAGAAGAACAGAGTAACGCCTTAAGCAAGATGACATGATGTAGATGGACAATCGAAAATCTATGATGAAAGCCCATCTTGTTACCCTTGATGGCAACAACACGATGCGTGCCTTGCTACCCCTTCTATCACTGGGAAAGGTCACTGCACGGTATGAACCCAAAACCAAGCACTTCTCCCATTGCAAGAATCATAGATCTAGTTGGCCAAACAAAACGCAAGACTCGGAGAGACTTACAAGGATATCAAATCATGCATATAAGAAATCAGCAAAGACCCAAATATAATTCATAGATAATCTGATCACAAATCCACAATTAATCGGATCTTGACAAACACACCGCCAAATAGGATTATATCGGATAGATCTCCATGAAGATCATGGAGAACTTTGTATTGAAGATCCAAGAGAGAGAAGAATCCATCTAGCTACTAACTACGGACCCATAGGTCTGAAGTAGACTACTCACGAGTCATTGGAGGGGCGATGATGTTGATGTAGAAGCCCTCCAGCTCCAAAGTCCCCTCCAGCACGGCACCAGGAAGGGTCTCCAGATGAGATCTCGCGGAAATGGAAGCTTGCGGCGGCGGAAAAGTGGTTTCGTGGACGCCCTCATTTTTCTGGGATTTTCGGGAATATATAGGCCAAAGAGCTAGGGCAGGGGAGCGCCAGTGAGGCCACAAGCCTGGTCGCCACAGAGCGTCAGGGCTTGTGGGCTCCCTGTGGGCCTCCTGCCTTGGCCCTCAAGTCCCCCGATCTTCTTCTGTTCTGGAAAAATTCATTTCGGGGATTTTATTCCGTTTGGACTCCGTTCCAAAATAGGATCTGAAAAGAGTCAAAAACACAGAAAATACACGAACTCACACTTGGCACTGAATTAATAAGTTAGTCCCAAAAAAGATATAAAAGGTATATAAAACATCCAAAGTTGACAAGATAACAACATGAAACCATCAAAAATTATAGATACGTTTGAGACGTATCAAGGTCTCATACCTCTGAACAATAGCACGAGCATGAAATCCCAATTTCATCTCTTGGAACATGTCATATGTTCCGTGACGTTCAAAACGTCTTTGGCGCCTCAATTCTAAGCCGTTAAGCATTACACACTGAACTATCATGTAGTCATCAAAAACGTGTATGTCAGATGTTCGCAACATCCACAGACGATGCTCGAGGTTCAACACATCGAGCGGTGCATAAGCCTTCTGCATAGCAATGAGGACACTCCTCTGTTTATGGACTCATTCCGCATAATTGCTACTATCATATTTCAACTAAATTTTCTCTAGGAACATATCAAAAACAGTAGAGCTACAACGCAAGCTACAACATAATTTGCAAAGACCTTTTGATTATGTTCATGATAATGAATTCAATTAATCATATTACTTAAGAACTCCCACTCAAATTGACATCCCTCTAGTCATTCGAGTGTCGCATGATCCAAATTCACTAACTCAAGTCCGATCATCACGTGAGTTGAGTTTAGTTTCAATGGTGAACATCTCCATGTTGATCATATCGGCTATATGATTCATGCTCGACCTTTCGGTCTCTTGTGTTCAGAGGCCATGTCTGTACATGCTAGGCTCATCAAGTTTAACCCGACTGTTCCGCGTGTGCAACTGTTTTGCACCCGTTGTATGTGAACATTGAGTCTATCACACCCGATCATCATGTGGTATCTCGAAACGACGAACTGTTGCAACGGTGCACAGTCGGGGAGAACACAATTTTATCTTGAAATTTTAGTGAGGGATCACCTTATAATGCTACCGTCGTCCTAAGCAAAACAAGGTGCATAAAAGGATTAACATCACATGCAAATCATAAGTGACATGATATGGCCATGAACTTGTGCTTCTTGATCTCCAGCACCAAAGCATCGGCATGATCTCCAGCATCACCGGCGCCACACCATGATCTCCATCATTGTGCTATCATCGAGGTTGTCGCGCCAACTATGATGTTACTACTAAAGCTACTACTAGCAATAAAGCAAAGCATCTCCAAGCGTAAAATAATTAAAGACAAAACTATGGCTCGTGCCGGTTGCCGTAGCATCGACATGCAAGTCGATTTTGAACTATTACAACATGATTATCTCATACATCCAATATATCGTATCATGTCTTTGGCCATATCACATCGCATGCATACCCTGCAAAAACAAGTTAGACAACCTATAATTTGTTGTTGCATGTTTTACGTGGCTTCTATGGGTATCTAGTATGATTGCATCTTACTTACGCAAACCACAACGGTGATATGCAAGTTGCTATTTAACCATCTCCAAGGACCGCCTCGGTCAAATCCGATTCAACTAAAGTTGAAGAAACAGACACCCGCCAGTCATCTTTATGCAAAAAGTTGCATGTTAGTCGATGAAACCAGAATCTCGTAAGCGTACGAGTAATGTTGGTCCGAGCCGCTTCAATCCAAAAATACCGCCGAATCAAGAAAAGACTAAGGAGGGAAGCAATCTGAATATCAACTCTTTTGTGTTCTACCCGAGATATCATCTACGCATGAATCTAGCTCATGATGCCACTGTTGGGGAACGTCGCATGGGAAACAAAATTTTCCTACGCACACGCAATACCTATCCATGGTGATGATCATCTACGAGAAGGGAGAGTGAATCTACATACCCTTGTAGATCGCTAAGTGGAAGCATATATAACGCGATTGATGTAGTGGAACATCTTCGTGATCCAAATCGCAGCTCGTAACGCGATCTCATCACGATCCGTCCCGCGATCCCATCACGATCCATCCCGATCTAGTGCTGAACGGACGACACCTCCGCGTATAGCACACGTACAACTCGATGACGATTCTCGCCTTCTTGACCTAGCAAGAGTGGAGGAGAGGTAGATGAGTTCTCCAGCACGGCGGCGTGGTGGTGGTGGTGCTCAACTAATCCAGCAGGGCTTCGCCTAAGCACCGCCGAACTAGACCAGAGGAGAAACAAATCTAGAGAGAAGTAGAGGGAGCACGTGGAAATTAGGGTAAGGGCTGCCTATAATTCCTCTAGTATATATAGGAGGGAGGGAGGGGAGGAGGCAGCCTGATACCCTCAAGGTTTGGCCGAAATTGGAGGTGGAGGAGTCCTATTCCAATCCTACTAGGAGTAGGATTCCTCCTCTCCACTTGGAAACCCTTTCCTCCTCTTCCACCTTTGGGTTTTTTCCTTCTTAAACCTCATGGGCCTTAGTGGGGGCTTATACCAGCTCACTAGGGGCTGGTTTGTCTCCTCCCACATCCCCTGAGGCCCCTCGGGGCGTGACACCCCTCCAGATGGTCCCCGGTACCCTCCCGGCACTCCCGATACACTACCAAAGTAATCAAAAAAGTTCCGATGGCCAAAACAGGACTTCTTATATATCAATCTTTATCTCCGGACCATTCCGGAGCTCCTCGTGACATAGAGGATCTCATCCGGGACACCAAACAACTTTTGGTTACCAACACCTATAACTCAACTATACCAAAACATCACCGAACCTTAAGTGTGCAGTCCCTGCGGGTTCAAGAACTATGCAGACATGACCTAAGACACTCCCCGGCCAATAAAAAATAGCGGGACCTGGATGTCCATATTATCTCCTATATATTCTACGAAGATGTCTACCGGTTGAACCTCTATGTCAAGGATTCAGTTAATCCCGTATGTTGTTCCCTTTGTCCTTCGGTATGTTACTTGCCCGAGATTGGATCATCGATATCTCCATACCTAGCTCAATCTCGTTACCGACAAGTCTCTTTACTCGTTCCATAATACAAGATCTCGTGACTAACTCCTTAGTCACATTGCTTGCAATGCTTGTTGTGATGTTGTATTACTGAGTGGGCCCCGAGATACCTCTCCGTCACACAGAGTGACAAATCCCAGTCTTGATCCATGCTAACCCAACAGACACCTTCGGAGATACCTGTAGAGCACCTTTATAGTCACCCAGTAACGTTGCGACGGTATTCCTCCGGTGTTTGGGAGTTGCATGATCTCTTGGTCATTGGAACAGATACATTGACGTGTAGAAAATAGTAGAAGTAAACTGACACGATCATATGCTACGTTTATAGTTTGGGTCTTGTCCATCACATCATTCTCCTAATGATATGATCCTGTTATCAATCGACAATGCTTGTCTATTGCCAGGAAACCTTGACCATCTTTGATCAACGAGCTAGTCAACTAGAGGCTCACTAGGGACAGTGTGTTGTCTATGTATTCACACATATATTTGAGCTTCCAATCAATACAATTCTACCATGTATAATAAAGGATGATCATGAACAAGGAAATATAATAATAACCAATTTATTATTGCCTCTAGGTCATATTTCCAATAGAGGGTTCTCCTTTATATATAGGTAGAAGCCCCAAGCCTATAATGGAGTCTAGGTCGAATAAGCACCCGTGTCCTACTACAAATCTACCTTATCTTTCTTCCTAGTTTAGGAAAGCTTCTAGCGTCTCTTGCCTTATATATCTTTGAACCGCCGTCTTCTAGTGATGAGCCGCTTGGTGGCTTGTCAACTAAGTCCTCTGGCCCATCTTCTCATATTGTTCTCGCGACTTGACTCAGCCCCATCGGGTGGGTTAAATCTTGGGGTTATATCCCCGACATTAGGCCCAAACTTAGTTTGAACTTTGTTCATGTCGAGCTATTTTTACCAAGGTATAATGAGCGGGCTATTTTTTTGCCTTTGTCGCAATCTCGTTGACTGTTCGCTTGTAATTTTTAGCTCTTCAGTTCCTTACATCACTCGCTAGAGTTAATGCCATCACATCATTATCATAACTGGTCGTGCATGCACCCTTGTCCCGGAAATCAAGGCATCGTCCCGTCAATGTTTTTACTGCGACTCCTCTATTCCCACACCTTGCAGCTATCCCTCGGGTATTATAAATGGGTGAAAGCTTTCCTTTTTCACTTTTTCCCTCTCGCCTTGTCTTCTTCCTCTAGCCCGAGCATCTAGTCGCACCATTGTCGTTGTCTTACTTTCGATAGACTTCCACCATTGCTACGATTCCTTGCTGCTTCCTGGTTTTACTCAAGATGTTTCGACACCTTCATTGATCGACGAGGTATGTTATCATTTCCTTTCATAAATTCATCGTCCGAATTACCCATGGAGTTCATCAGAGACCTCGAGGGATCCTTCTGTCAGTTCATCAACACTCCTATTTCTTCATGTTCCGAACCCTTCATTTCTACCACAACAAGATAATAGATATGAATAACTTCTTTTTCCTCGTAGTATGTTTTAGTTTGTCCCAAAAAACCTTCGTGATATAGATTGATTGCCCCTATCATGCCTTTAGGTTTAATAATTTCCCTTTTCCAAATCCTTTCTAGATTCATGGTCCTCAGAAAGTTTGGTGAAACCTGTTTGCCTTATATTCCATAGAATTTTGTAAAGGAAAAACTTTTAGTCACTCGTGAGGCGCCTCCAAGTTTGCTCCCTTTACCTTTTAGATTACCTTAACCCGCCATATGAATAAGTTGCCTTTCTTGTGGATTTCCAGCTTAACCTTATAGTGTTCCCCCTTTGTGTTGTTCGATCTTTAAACATAACATGGATAGCTATTTGTAACCTGGCTACTCTTGTCCAGGAAGGTCGTTATGTCGAAGGCTTATACCTGTAATTGGGTGCCTTCGCAAGTTTTAGAAGATCTGCTTCAGGAGTATGTAGGTCAAGGTTTATTGCCCACTAAAGAAATACTCGGATGGTGGGCTTCTCAGGGAGAAACAAGGCCAAATCCTAATGAAGGAGAGGTTGTGGTTTTTGTGGACCATCTCTTTAGGGGCTTCTCTCCTCCCGGGTCAAAATTCTTTCCGGATGTACTTTATTCTCTCCGCCTTCATCCTCAAGACTTGGCACCTTATTCCATATCCATTCTTTGCCAATTCCAAGTATTGTGTGAGATATATTTGCACATGGAACCCACCGTTACACTTTTCTTGGAATTTGTCTATCTGAACCGCTAGACTGAGTGCATGATACGTCCATTTTGCATCATGCTTTTATGTTGATATTTATCTCTTTATGGGATGTTATTACACTTTACGGTACATTACTTATGCCTTTCCTCTCTTATTTTATAAGGTTTACATGAAGAGGGAGAATGCCGACAGCTGGAATTCTGGTCTGAAAAAGGAGCAAGTTTGAGATACCTATTCTGCGCAACTCCAAAATCCATGAAAATCAACGAGGAACTATTTCGGATTTTATAAAAAATAATGGGCGAAAGAAGTACCAGAGGGGAGCCACCAGGAGGCCACAAGCCTGCCACGCGCGGCCTACCCCGCTGGCTGTGCCTAGGTGGCTTGTGGGCCCCCTGTTGCCCCTAAAGAGGGTTTCGTTCCAGAAAAAATCAAGAGGAGGCTTTCGCGAGGAATCGCCGCCGCCACGAGGCGGAACTTGAGCAGAACTTCCCTCAACGGAGGGGGAAATCATCTCCATCATCATCACCAACACTTCTCTGAACGGAGGGGACTCATCTCCATCAACATCTTCATCAACACCATCTCATCTCCAAACCCTAGTTCATCTCTTGTAACAAATCTCCATCTCACGACTCCGATTGGTACTTGTAAGGTTGCTAGTAGTGTTAATTACTCTTTGTAGTTGATGCTAGTTGGATTACTCAGTAGAAGATCATATGTTTAGATCTCTAATGCTATTCAATACCTCTCTAGTCATGAACATAATTATGCTTTGTGTGTAGTCACTTTTGTTCCCGAGGACATGGGATAAGTCTTCTTATAAGTAGTCATGTGAATTTGGTATTCGTTCGATATTTTGATGCGTTGTATGTTGTTTTTCCTCTAGTGGTGTTATGTGAACATCGACTACATAACACTCCACCATTATTTGGGCCTGGAGGAAGGCATTGGGAAGTAATAAGTAGATGATGGGTTGCTAGAGTGACAGAAGCTTAAACCCTAGTTTATGCGTTGCTTCGTAAGGGGCTGATTTGGATCCACTAGTTTAATGCTAGGGTTAAACTTTGTCTTAATTATTCTTTCGTAGTTGCGGATGCTTGCGGGAGGGGTTAATCATAAGTGGGATGTTTGTACAAGTAAGGGCAGCACCCAAGCACCGGTCCACCCACATATCAAACTATCAAAGTAGCGAACGTGAATCATATGAACATGATGAAAACTAGCTTGACATAAATTCCCATGTGTCCTCGGGAGTGCTTCACCTCATGTAAGAGTTTGTCCAGGCTTGTCCCTTGCTACAAAAGGGATTGGGCCACTTTGCTGCACCATTGTTACTATTGTTACTTGCTACTTGCTATGAATCATCTTATCACACAACTATCTGTTACCGATAATTTCAGTGCTTGCAGAGAATACCTTGCTGAAAACCACTTGTCAGTTCCTTCTGCTCCTCGTTGGGTTCGGCACTCTTACTTATCGAAAGGACTACGGTAGATCCCCTACACTTGTGGGTCATCAATACTCTTTTCTGGCGCCTTTGCCGGGGAGTGAAGCGCCTTTGGTAAGTGGAATTTGGTAAGGAAACATTTATATAGCGTGCTGAAATTTATTGTCACTTGTCACTATGGAAACTAATCCTTTGAGAAGCTTGTTCGGGGTATCTTCACCATGAACGGAAGCACAAGGAGTTTCTCCTCAACCTGCTGCACCTACTGAAAATATATTTTATGAAATTCCTTCGGGTATGCTAGAGAAACTGTTGGCTAATCCTTTTACAGGGGATGGAACATCACATCCCGACTTGCATCTAATCTATGTAAATGAAGTTTGTGGTTTATTTAAGTTTGCATGTTTGACCGAGGATGAGGTCAAGAAGAAGGTCTTTCCCTTTTCTTTGAGGGATAAAGCATTGACATGGTATAGGCTATGTGATGATACTGGATCATGGAACTACAACCGATTGAAATTGGAATTTCATCAAAAGTTTTATCGTATGCATTTGGTACATCGTGATCGGAATTATATCTATAATTTTTGGCCTCGTGATAGATAAAGTATCGCTCAAGCTTGGGGGAGGCTTAAGTCAATGTTATATTCATGCCCTAACCATTTGCTCTCGAGAGAAATTATTATTCAAAACTTCTATGCTCGGCTTTCTCAAGATAATCGCACCATGCTTGACACTTCTTGTACTGGTTCTTTTATGAAGAGAGATATTGACTTCAAATGGAATTTATTGGAAAGAATTAAACGCAACTCTGAAGATTGGGAGTTTGATGAAGGTAAGGAGTCAGGTATGAATCTCAAGTTCGATTGCGTTAAATCCTTCATTGAAACAAGTACTTTTTGTGATTTTAGCGCTAAACATGGACTTGACTCTGAGATAGTAGCTTCATTATGTGAATCATTTGCTGCTCATATTAATCTCCCTAAAGAGAAGTGGTCTAAATATCATCCTCCCTTAGAAGTCAATGTGGTTAAACCCAATCCAGTTGAAGAGAAAGTCATTGCTTATAATGATCCTATTGTTCCCAGTGCTTACATTGAGAAACCACCTTTCCCTGTTAGAATAAAGGATCATTCTAAAGCTTCAACTGTGATACGTATGGGATACATTAGAACACCTACACTCCCTGAGCAAATTAGAGTTGAACCTAGCATTGCTATTGTCAAAGATCTCCTGTCCGACAATGTTGATGGCCATGATATTCACTTATGTGAAGATGCTGCTTGAATTGCTAAACCTCATGCTAGAGACAAACATAGGCATGTTGTTGACACGCGTGTTGTTTCTATTAAGATAGGAGATCATTGTTATCATGGTTTATGTGACGTGGGTGCTAGTGTTAGTGCAATACCTCAATCTTTATATGATGAAATTAAAGACAAGATTGCACCTGTCGAGATGGAACCTATTGATGTCACTATTCAGCTTGCCAATAGAGATACTATCTGCCCTTTGGGAATTGTTAGAGATGTTGAAGTCTTGTGTGGTAAAACTAAGTATCCTGCTAATTTTCTCGTTCTTGCTTCCACACAAGATAGCTTTTGTCCCATCACATTTGGCAGACCTTTCCTCAATACTGTCAATGCTCATATTGACTGTGAGAAGCAAACTGTCACTGTTGGCTTTGAAGGTGTGTCACATGAGTTCAATGTCTCCAAGTTTGGTAGACAACCTCATGAAAAATAATTGTCTAGTAAGGATGAAATTATTGCCCTAGCTTCTATTGCTGTGCCTCCTACTGATCCATTAGAGCAATACTTGCTTGAGCATGAAAATGATATGCATATGGATGAAAGGAATGCGATAGATAGAGTTATCTTTGAACAACATCCCATCCTTAAGAATAATTTGACTGTTGAACTGCTTGGAGATCCACCCCCACCAAAGGGGGATCCTGTGTTCGAGCTTAAACAGTTACCTGATGCTCTTAAGTATGCTTATCTTGATGAAAAAGAGATATATCCTGTTATTATTAGTGCTAGCCTTTCAGAGCATGAAGAAAAGAAATTATTGAAAACTCTGAGGAAGCACCGTCTGCTATCGGATATACTCTTGATGATCTTAAGGGTATTAGTCCCACTCTATGCCAGCACAAAATTAAAACCGATCCTGATTCCAAACGAGTTGACGATCATCAACGCAGATTAAATCCTAAGATGAAAGAGGTAGTAAGAAAAGAAATACTAAAGCTCCTGGAAGCAGGTATTATCTATCCTGTTGCTCATAGTGATTGGGTAAGTCCGGTGCATTGCGTCCCTAAGAAGGGAGGTATTACCATTGTCCCTAATGATAAAGATGAATTGATCCCACACAGGATTATTACTGGCTATAGGATGGTGATTGATTTTAGGAAATTGAATAAAGCCACTAGGAAAGATCATTACCCTTTGCCTTTTATTGACAAAATGCAAGAAAGATTGTCTAAACACACACACTTCTGCTTTCTAGATGGTTATTCTGTTTTCTCCCAAATACCTGTTGCACAATCTGATGAGGAGAAAACCACTTTTACCTGCCCTTTCAGTACCTTTGCTTACATACGTATGCCTTCTGGTTTATGTAATGCACCTGCTACCTTTCAAAGATGTATGATGGCTATATTCTCCGACTTTTGTGAAAAGATTGTTGAGGTTTTCATGGATGACTTCTCTGTTTAAGGGTCTTCTTTTGATGATTGCCTCAACAACCTTGATCGAGTTTTGCAGAGATGTAAAGATACCAATCTTGTCTTGAATTGGGAGAAGTGCCACTTTACGGTTAATGAAGGCATCGTCTTAGGACATAAAATTTCTGAAAGAGGTAATGAAGTCGATAAGGCTAAGGTTGATGCGATCCTGAAAATGCCATGCCCTACAGACATTAAAGGTATAAGAAGTTTCCTTGGTCATGCTGGTTTCTATAGAAGGTTCACTAAGGACTTTTCTAAGATTTCTAGGCCTCTTACCAATCTCTTGCAAAAGGATATTCCTTTTGTTTTTGACGATGATTGTGAGGAAGCCTTTGAAATACTTAAGAAGGCCTTGATAACTGCACCTATTGTTCAACCACCTGATTGGAACCTACCTTCTGAAATTATGTGTGATGCTAGTGATTATGCTGTTGGTGCTATTCTAGGACAAAGAGTTGATAAGAAGTTGAATGTTATTCACTATGCTAGTAAAACTCTAGACAGTGCCCGAAGAAACTATGCTACTACTGAAAAGGAATTTTTAGCAGTCGTGTTTGCATGTGAAAAGTTCAGATCTTACATTGTTGATTCCAAGGTTACTATTCACACTGATCATGCTGCTATTGAGTATCTCATGGAAAATAAAGATGCTAAACCTAGACTTATCAGATGGGTTCTCTTGCTACAAGAATTTTATTTGCATGTTGTTGATAGGAAGGGTGCTGAGAACCCCGTAGCAGATAACTTGTCTAGGTTGGAGAATGTTCTTGATGACCCACAACCTATTGATGATAGCTTTCCTGATGAGCAATTGAATGTCATCAATGCTTCATGTAGTACACCTTGGTATGCTGATTATGCAAATTACATCGTTGCCAAATATATACCACCTAGTTTCACATACCAACAAAAGAAGAAATTCTTCTTTGATTTGAGACATTACTTTTCGGATGATCCTCACCTTTATAAAGAAGGAGTAGATGGTGTTATTAGACGTTGTGTACGTGAGCATGAACTGCACACAAGGTATTGCAATCCGGTTTCTATTGGCCTACCCTCTTACGGAGGACACCATGCAGGAGATAGAACTATAGGACAGATCCTATAGAAGTGTCACTCCGAGTCTTAAGGAGGACACCATGCAGGAGATAGAACTGCACACAAGGTATTGCAATCTGGTTTCTATTGGCCTACCCTCTTCAAGGATGCCCGTAAGTTTGTCTTGTATTGTGACGAATGTGAAAGAATAGGTAATATCAGTAAACGTCAGGAAATGCCTATGAATTATTCACTTGTCATTGAACCATTTGATATTTGGGGTTTTGATTATATGGGACCTTTTCCAAAGTCCAACGAGTATACTCCTATCCTAGTTGCTGTTGATTACGTTACTAAGTGGGTAGAAGCTATCCCAACTAGTAGTGATCAAAACACCTCTATTAGGATGCTTAAAGAAGTTATTTTCCCTAGATTTAGAGTCCCTAGATATTTAATGACTGATGGTGGTTCACATTTTATTCATGGTGCTTTCCATAAAACACTTGCTAAGTATGATGTCAACCATATAATTGCATCTCCCTATCATCCTCAGTCCAGTGGTAAAGTAGAGCTAAGTAATAGAGAGATTAAACTAATTCTGCAAAAGACTATTAATAGGTCTAGAAAGAATTGGTCTAAGAAGCTTGATGATGCACTGTGGGCTTATAGAATTGCTTATAAGAATCCCATGGGCATGTCTGCGTACAAAATGATTTACGGTAAAGCATGTCATTTACCTCTTGAGCTAGAGCATAAGGCTTATTGGGCAATCAAAGAGCTCAACTTTAATTTCAAACTTGCTGGTGAGAAGAGGTTATTTGATATTAGCTCACTTGATGAATGGAGAACTCAGGCATATGAAAATGCCAAGTTGTTCAAAGAAAAATTAAGAGGTGGCATGATAAAAGGATACAAAAACGTGAGTTCAATGTAGGTGATTATGTCTTGCTATACAATTCTCGTTTAAGATTTTTTGCACGCAAGCTTCTCACTAAATGGGAAGGTCCTTACATTGTTGAGGAAGTATATCATTCCGGTGCCATCAAGATCAACAACACGGAAGGTAATTTTCCGAGAGTGGTAAATGGGCAACGAATCAAGCATTATATATCTGGTACTCCCATAAATGTTGAAAGCAATATTATTAATACCATAACTCCGGAGGAGTACATAAGGGATATTTACCAGCCAGTTTCAGACTCCAAAAACGAAGAGGTATGTGATTCGGGGAAGTAAACCAAGTCCAAAACTTTTCCAGTAGAAATTTTTCTTCGTTTTGGAATATTTAGAAAAATAGAAAATTTTTAAAGTAGTCCGGAAAGCGCACGAGGAAGCGACAAGCCTGCCAGGCACGACCTACCCCCTGGCCGCACCTGGGTGGCTTGTGGGCACCTCGTGTGCCTCCCGGACTCCGTTTTTTTGAGGAGTACTCCTTTTGGTCGGGAAAAATTCATTATATATTCTCCCAGAAGGTCTGACCCTCGTATCACACAAATATCATCTGTTTTCATTTCGAGCTATTGTGCAGACAGATCTAGATTGCTATGGCGTCCCCAAAAGTTCCAAAGGACAAGTTCTTCGAGAAGGTCATCAATCCCTACCTCGCGGGCGTGCTGCAACACCCTCAACCTATCGAGATGCATGAGGGGGTGCTGCACATCCATGATGTTGAGGGGCCCAAGAAGACCGGAAGCGTGGAGGTGAGGCTCGAAGCAATGGAGCAGCAAGTATTCAAGTGCCAAGGGATGGTGGAACACGGACTCAACGCCAACCACATGATGATCACGGAGTTCACCAACAAGCACAAGATCGATGCCAATGACATCGGGAAGCACCTCTCCAGGCTCTATGACATAATTGATCACCTCCAAGCCCAGATCTACGACCTGCAGAACCAAAACTGTGAGTATGAGTATAGATTTAAATCAATACGGTTGGCTGGAGATTTGAGGATTCCGAAGACTCGATCATATTTCCATGATGGAGCACCTATGCCTTGGAAGACAGAGAATCAACCCCAGATTGCAACAACTCCACCACCATCACCTTCGAAGGAAGAAAATTAAGCTCGGGTATAGGCACTCCCCTTGGCTTGTGCCAAGCTTGGGGGAGTTGCCCCGGTATCGTATGACCATCACATGTTTTGCCTTTACCTTTTTCTTAGTTCGATCCTTTTTGGTTTTATCTTTATCTAGTAGAATAAAGTTCTTAGTGATCTAGGTTTGAGTTTTGCTTTGTGTTACCCCCAATGTAATCGAGTTCGTGAGTCATATAATAAAGAGTGTTTTAGTTAGGGGCCTTGCTTCATGCCATGATCTAAAGAAAAGAATAATAAAAGAACAAAAGCATGAAAGATCATGTAACGATCTTATGGGAAGTGATGACTTCACATATAAAAAGAATGTTGATTGAAACTTGTTGTGGGTAGACAAACGTAGACCTTGGTCATTGTTGCAATTAATAGGAATTAATAAAGAAAGAGAGGTTCACATATAAATATATCATCTTGGGAACCATCTATGATTGTGAACACTCATTAAATTATTACATGCTTAGAAGTAGATGCTGGACAACATAATGAATTATGTTTGCTTGGTTCCGAACAATGTTATATGATTAGAGATCCCTTAGCATGTGACGCTTGCTTCCACCTCATATCAGCCAAAACTTGCGCACTAAGTAGATATACTACTTGTGCATCCATAAACTTTCAACCCAGTTTTACCATGAGAGTCCACCATACCTACCTATGGATTGAAGAAGATCCCTCAAGTAAGTTGTCATCGGTGCAAGCAATAAAAAAATTGCTCCCTAAATATGTATGATCTATTATTGTGTGGAAAATAAGTTTTGTACGAACCTATGATTAGGAAGACATAAAAGCGGGAGACTGCATAATAAAGTTCTTTATCAGAGGAGGCAATATAAAGTGACGTTCCTTCACACTAAGAGGCCACACATCCAAACTTCAAAAGCGCATGACAACCTCTGCTTCCCTCTGCGAAGGGCCTATCTTGTACCTTTACTTTTTGTGCTTAAAAGAGTCATGGTGATCGACACCAATTCCTTATTTCTCCTTTATCTTGGCTAACGTCATGTGCTAGGGAAAGATCTATATTCATATGTCAACTTGGAAGTAAGTATCCATGAATTATTATTGTTGACATTACCCTTGAGGTAAGTAGTGGGGAGGCGAAACTATAAGCCCCTATCTTTCTCTTTGTCCACTGAACTTTGATCTCATGAGTACCACGTGAGTTTTAGCAATTGTAGAAGACGAAAGGATGATTGAGTATGTGGATTTGCTTTACAAGCTCCTGTAGAAGACGAAAGGATAAATTGCAATTGCTTCAATGACTAAAGGCTATTGGTTGTTAATTCTTAATAAGGTTCTTGACCCATACTTTACTTTGTGAAGGAATTGTCAATTTAGCATAAGAGTTTATATGACGCTATTGCTGTTCTAATTATGATCATGATGCCTCCATGTCCGTATTTTGTTTTACCGACACATCTGTCTCTAAACATGTGGGCATATTTATTGATCTCGGCTTCCGCTTGAGGACAAGCGAGGTCTAAGCTTGGGGGACTTGATACGTCCATTTTGCATCATGCTTTTATGTTGATATTCATCGCTTTATGGGCTGTTATTACACTTTACGGTACAATACTTATGCCTTTTCTCTCTTATTTTGTAAGGTTTACATGAAGATGGAGAATGTCGGCAGGTGGAATTCTGGTCTGAAAAAGGAGCAAGTTTGAGATACCTATTCTGCGCAACTCCAAAAGCCGTGAAAATCAATGAGGAATTATTTTCGATTTCATAAAAAATACTGGGCGAAAGAAGTACCAGAGGGGAGCCACCAGGAGGCCACAAGCCTGCCAGGCACGGCCTACCCCCCTGGCCGCGCCTAGGTGGCTTGTGGGCCCCCTGTTGCCCCTATGGCTCTGATGACCCACAAGTATAGGGGATCAATCGTAGTCCTTTCGATTAGTAAGAGTGTCGAACCCAACGAGGAGCAGAAGGATCTGACAACTGGTTTTCAGCAAGGTAAAATCTGCAAGAACTGAAATTGTCGGTAACAAGTGATTGTGTGGTGAGATGATTCGTAGCAAGCAACAAGTAAAAAATGTAGCAACAGTGCAGCAAAGTGGCCCAATCCCTTTTGTAGCAAGGGACAAGCCTGGACAAAGTCTTATAGGAGGAAAAACACTCCCGAGGAGACACGGGAATTTATGTCATGCTAGTTTTCATCATGTTCATATGATTCGCGTTTGTTACTTTGATAGTTTGATATGTGGGTGGACCGGTGCTTGGGTACTGCCCTTACTTGGACAAGCATCCCACTTATGATTAACCACTCTCGCAAGCATCCGCAACTACAAAAGAAGAATTAAGACAAAGTCTAAGCATAACATTAAACTAGTGGATCCAAATCAGCCCCTTACGATGCAACGCATAAACTAGGGTTTAAGCTTCTGTCACTCTAGCAACCCATCATCTACATACTACTTCCCAACGCCTTCCTCTAGGCCCAAATAATGGTGAAGTGTTATGTAGTCGACGTTCACATAACACTACTAGAGGAAAAACAACATACAACACATCAAAATATCAAACGAATACCAAATTCACATGACTACTATTAGCATGACTTATCCCATGTCCTCAGGAACAAAAGTAACTACTCACAAAGCATAATCATATTCATGAACAGAGAGGTAATGAGTAGCGTCAAGGATCTGAACATAAACTCTTCCACCAAGTAATCCAACTAGCATCAACTACAAAGAGTAATTAACACTACTAGCAACCTAACAAGTACCAATCGGAGTCGCGAGACGGAGATTGGTTACAAGTGATGAACTAGGGTTTGGAGATAAGATGGTGCTGATGAAGATGTTGATGGTGATGAGTCCCCTCCAATGAGAGGAGTGTTGGTGATGACGATGGCGACGATTCCCCCCTCTGGGAGGGAAGTTTCCCCGGTAGGATCGTCCTGCCGGAGCTCTAGATTGGTTCTGCTCAAGTTCCGCCTCGTGGCGGCGGCGAATCCATGAAAAAGCCTCCTCCATTTTTTTTTCCGGACGAAACCCTTCATATAGCAGAAGAGGGGGGCCAGAGGGCCAGCTGGGTGCCCACAAGCCCCCTAGGCACGACCAGGGGGGTGGCCGGGCCTAGCAGGCTTGTGGCCACCTGCTGGTGCCTCTCTGGCACTTCTTTGGCCCAATATTTTTTATAAACCCGAAAAAAAATCCTGTTGATTTTTACGGTGTTTGGAGTTGCGCAGAATAGGTATCTCAAACTTGCTCCACTTTCAGGCCAGAATTCCAACTGCCGGCATTCTCCCTCTTCATGTAAACCTTGGAAAATAAGAGAGAAAAGGCATAAGTATTGTACCGTGAAGTGAAATAACAGCCCAAGAAGTGATAAATATCAACATGAAAACATGATGCAAAATGGACGCATCAACTCCCCCAAGCTTAGACTTCGCTTGTCCTCAAGCGAAAGCCTAGCTCAATAAATATGTCCACATGTTTAGGGAGAGAGGTGTCGACAAAACAAGATACGAACATGCATGCATCATGATCATAATCAGAACAAAAATACCAACATATGATCTCTCATGCTAAAGTGACAATTTCTTCACAAAGTAAAGCATGGATCAAGAACCTTACCGAGAAGTAACAACCGATAACCTTTAGTCATTGAAGCAATTGCAATTTATCACAACATCAGAAAGAGTCAAATAAGAGCTTGTAAAACAAATCCACATACTCAATCATCCTTTCGTTCTCTACAATTGCTACAACTCACGTGGTACTCGTGAGATCAAAGTTTCAGCTCGACACAGAGAAAGATAGGGGCTTATAGTTTTGCCTCCCAACTGCTTAACTCAAGGGTAATGTCAACAATAATAATTCATGAATACTTACCTCCAAGTTGACATACGAATATAGATCTTTCCCAAGCATATGATGTTAGCCAAGACAAAGGCGAAACAAGGAATAGGTGAAGATCACCATGACTCTTTCAAGGGCAAAAAGTAAAGGTACAAGATAGGCCCTTCGCAGAGGGAAGAAGAGGTTGTCATGCGCTTTTGAGATTTGGATGCATGTCCTCTTAGTGTGGAGGAATGTCACTTTATCTTGCCTCCTGTGATAAATAAGTTTATTATGTAGTCTGTCGCTTTTATGTCTTCCTCATCCAGGTTCATACAAAGCTTATTTTCCACACACTAATAGATCATAGATATTAGAGAGCAATTTTTATTGCTTGCACCAATGACAACTTACTTGAGGGATCTTATTCAATCCAAAGGTAGGTATGGTGGACTCTCATGGAAAAACTGGGTTGAAGGTTTATGGATGCACAAGTAGTATCTCTACTTAGTGCGGGAGTTTTGGCTAATATGAGGTGGAAGCAATCGTCACATGCAAAGGGATCTCTAATCATATAACATTGTTCGGAACCAAGCAAGCACAAATCATTATGTTGTCTTCCTTGTCCAACATCTACTTCTAGGCATGCAATAGTTTAGTGGGTGTTCAAAATCATAGATGGTGTCAAAGATGATATATTTATATGTGAACCTCTCCTTCTTTATCACTTCCTATTAATTGCAACCATGACCAAGGTCTACGTTTGTCTACCCTCAACAAGTTTCAATCATCATTCTTTTTATATGTGAAGCCATTACTTTCTATAAGATCATTACATGATCTTTCATGCTTTTGTTCTATTCTCAATCTTTTGATCATGGCAAGAGGCAAAGCCCTTCAACTAAGACATTCTTTATTATATGGCTCACGAGCTCGAATACATCTCGGGTGACACAAAGCAGAACTCAAGTCTAAAACACTAAGACTTTTAATCTACTAGAGAAAAAGAAAACTGAAAAGGAACAAACTAAAACAAAGGTAAAGCCAAAAGATGTGATGGTGATACGATACAGGGGCAACTCCCCCAAGCTTGACACAAGACAAGGGAATTGCCCATACCCATGCTTAGTTGTCTTCCTTTGGTGGTGATGGTGGTGGAGTTGTTGCAACATGGGCTTGATCCTCCGTCTTCCAAGGCATAGGTGCTCCATCATGGAAAGATGAACGAGTCTCTGAAATCCTCAAATCTGCAGCCAACCGTATTGATTTAAATCTATACTCATACTCACAGTTTTGGTTCTATAGGTCATAGATCTGGGCCTGGAGTTGATCAATCCTATCATAGAGCCTGGAGAGGTGCTTCCCAATGTCATTGGCATCAATCCTGTGCTTGTTGGTGAACTCCGTGATCAACATGTGGTTGGCGTTGAGTCCATGCTCCACCATCCCTTGTCACTTGAAGACTTGTTGGTCCATTGTTCGAGCCTCGCCTCCACGCTTTCGGTCTTCTTGGGCCCCTCAACATCACGGATGTGCAACATCCCCTCATGCATCTCAATAGATTGAGGGTGTTGCAGCACTCCGGAGAGGTAGGGATTGATGACCTTCTTGAAGATCTTATCCTTCAGAGCTTTTGGGGACGTCATAGAGATCTACGTGTGCAACAGAAACACGCTCGAAACGAAAACAGAGGAAATTTGCGTGATAGAAGGGTCAGACCTTACGGGAGAATATATAATGATTTTTTCCAGACCAGAAGGAGTACTCCGCACGAAAACGGAGTCCTGGAGGCGCTCGAGGTGGCCACAAGCCCCCCAGGCGCGACCAGGGTGTGGGCCCGCGCTTGGCAGGCTTGTCGCCTCCTCGCGCGCTTTCCGGACTACTTCCAATTTTTTTATTTTCTCAAATATTCCAAAACGGAGAAAATTTCCTAGTGGAAAAGTTTTGGAGTCTGTTTTCTTACCGAATCACATACCTCTTCGTTTTCGGAGTCTGAAACAGGCTGATAAATATCCCTTAGGTATTCTTCCGGAGTTATGGTATTGATAATATTGCTTTCAACATTTATGGGAGTACGTGAGATATAATGCTTGATTCTGTGCCCATTTACAACTCTCGGACAATTACCTTTCGTGTTGTTGATCTTGATAGCACCGGAACGATATACTTCCTCAACAACATAGGGACCTTCCCATTTAGAGAGAAGCTTGCCTGCAAAGAATCTTAAACGAGAGTTGTATAGCAAGACATAATCACCTACATTGAACTCACGCTTTTGTATCCTCTTATCATGCCACCTCTTAACCTTCTCTTTGAACAACTTGGCATTCTCATATGCCTGAGTTCTCCATTCACCAGGCGAGCTAATGTCAAATAACCTCTTCTCACCAGCAAGTTTGAAATCAAAGTTGAGATCTTTGATTGCCCAATAAGCTTTATGCTCTAGCTCAAGAGGAAAATGACATGCTTTACCGTACACCATTTTATACGGAGACATGCCCATGGGATTCTTATAGGCAGTTCTATAAGTCCACAGTGCATCATCGAGCTTCTTAGACCAATTCTTTCTAGACCTGTTGACAGTGTTTTGCAGAATTAGTTTAATTTCTCTATTTCTTAGCTCTACTTGACCAGTGGACTAAGGGTGATAGGGGGACACAATTCTATGGTTGACATCGTACTTAGCAAGCGTTTTACGGAAAGCACCATGAATGAAATGTGAACCACTGTCGGTCATTAGATATCTAGGGACTCCAAATCTAGGGAAAATAACTTCTTTACGCATCCTGATAGAGGTGTTGTGATCAGCACTACCAGTGGGGATAGCTTCTACCCACTTAGTGATGTAATCACCAGCAACTAGGATATGAGTATACCCGTTGGATTTTGGAAAAGGTCCCATATAATCAAAGCCCAGACATTAACTGGTTCAATGACAGGTGAATAGTTCATAGGCATTTCCCGACGTTTACTAATATTACCTATTCTTTGACATTCGTCACAAGACAAGACAAACTTACGGGCATCCTTGAAGAGAGTGGGCCAATAGAAACCTGATTGCAATAGCTTGTGTGCAGTTCTATCTCCCGCATGGTGTCATCCGTAGGCCTCGGAGTGACACTTCTGTAGGATCTGTCCCTGTTCATGTTCAGGTACACAACGTCTAATCACACCATCTACTCCTTCCTTATAAAGGTGAGGATCATCCCAAAAGTAATGTCTCAAGTCAAAGAAGAATTTCTTCTTTTGCTGGTATGTGAAACTAGGTGCTATATATTTGGCAACAATATAGTTTGCATAATCAACATACCACGGTGCACTACGTGAAGCATTGATGACATTCAATTGTTCACTGGGAAAGTTATCATCAATAGGTTGTGGGTCATCAAGAATGTTCTCCAACCTAGACAAGTTATCTGCTACACGGCTATCAGCACCCTTCCTGTCGACAACGTGCAAATCAAATTCTTGTAGCAAGAGAACCCATCTGATAAGTCTAGGTTTAGCGTCCTTCTTCTCCATGAGGTACTTAATAGCAGCATGATCCGTGTGAATAGTAACCTTGGAACCAACAATGTAAGATCTGAACTTTTCACATGCAAACACGACTGTTAAAAATTCCTTTTCAGTAGTAGCATAGTTTCTTCGGGCACTGTCTAGAGTTTTACTAGCATAGTGAATAACATTCAACTTCTTATCAACTCTTTGTCCTAGAATAGCACCAACAGCATAATCACTAGCATCACACATAATTTCAGAAGGTAGGTTCCAATCAGGTGGTTGAACAATAGGTGCAGTTATCAAGGCCTTCTTAAGTATTTCGAAGGCTTACTCACAATAATCGTCAAAAACAAAAGGAATATCCTTTTGCAAGAGATTGGTAAGAGGCCTAGAAATCTTAGAAAAGTCCTTAATGAACCTTCTATAGAAACCAGCATGACCAAGGAAACTTCTTGTACCTTTGATATCGGTGGGGTATGGCATTTTCTCGATTGCATCAACCTTAGCCTTATCGACTTCAATACCTCTTTCAGAAATTTTATGTCCTAAGACGATGCCCGCATTTGCCATAAAGTGGCACTTCTCCCAATTCAAGACAAGATTGGTGTCTTTACATCTCTGCAAGACTCGACCAAGGTTGCTGAGGCAATCATCAAAAGAAGACCCGTAGACGGAGAAGTCATCCATGAAAACCTCAACAATATTTTCACAAAAGTCAGAGAATATAGCCATCATACATCTTTGAAATGTGGCAGGTGCATTAGATATGCCAAAAGGCATACGTCTATAAGCAAAGGTACCGAAAGGGCACGTGAAAGTGCTTTTCTCCTAATCAGATTGTGCAACTGGTATTTGAGAGAAACCAGAATAACTGTCTAGAAAGAAAAAGTGTGTGTGTTTAGACAACCTTTCTAGCATTTGGTCGATAAAAGGCAAAGGGTAATGATCTTTCCTAGTGGCTTTATTCAATTTACTAAAATCGATCACCATCCTATAGCCAGTAATAATCCTCTGTGGGATAAATTCATCCTTATCAATAGGGACAACGGTAATACCTCCCTTCTTAGGGACGCAATGCACCGGACTCACCCAATCGCTATGAGAAACAAGATAAAAAATACCTGCTTCCAGGAGCTTTATTATTTCTTTTCTTACTACCTCTTTCATCTTAGGATTCATTCTCCTTTGATGATCAGCAACTGGTTTGAAATCAGGATCGGTTTTAATCTTGTGCTGGCATAGAGTGGGACTAATGCCCTTAAGATCATCAATAGTATATCCAATAGCAGCACGGTGCTTCCTCAGAGTTTTTAGTAACTTCTTTTCTTCATGCTCTGAGAGGCTAGCACTAATAATAACAAGATATATCTCTTTTTCATCAAGATAAGCAAACTTAAGAGTATCTGGCAACTATTTAAGCTCGAACATGGGATCACCCTTTGGTGGAGGTGGATCCCCAAGCAGTTCAATAGGCAAATTATTCTGAAGGATAGGATATTGTTCTAAGACAACTCTATCTATCTCATCCCTTTCATCCATATGCATATCATTTTCATGCTCAAGCAAGTATTGCTCTAAGGGATCAGTAGGAGGCACGACAATAGAAGCTAAGGCAATAGTTTCATCCCTACTAGGCAACTCCTTTTCATGAGGTTGTCTACCAAACTTGGAGAAATTGAACTCATGTGACACACCTTCAAAGCCAACCGTGACAGATTGCTTCTCACAGTCAATATGAGCATTGACTGTATTGAGGAAGGGTCTGCCAAATATGATGGGACAAAAGCTATATTGAGCGGTAGCAAGAACGAGGAAATCAGCAGGATACTTCGTTTTACCACACAAGACTTCAACATCCCTAACAATTCCCACACGGTAGATAGTATCTCTATTGACAAGCTGAATAGTGACATCAATAGGCTCTATCTCAATAGGTGCAATCTCGTCTTTAATTTCACCATATAAGGATTGAGGTATTGACTAACACTAGCACCCACGTCACATAAACCATGATAACAATGGTCTCCTATCTTAACAGAAACAACAGGTGTGCCAACAACATGCCTATGTTTGTCTCTAGCGTGTGGTTTCACAATTCTAGCAGCATCTTCACTGAAGTGAATATCATGGCCATCAACATTGTCAGACAGGAGATCTTTGATAATAGCAATGCTAGGTTCAAATCTAATTTGCTCAGGGGGTGTAGATGTTCTAATGTAGCTTCTACGTATCACAGTTGAAGCTTTAGAATGATCCTTTATCCTAACAGGGAAAGGTGGTTTCTCAATGTAAGCACTGGGAACAACATGATCATTATAGGCAATGACTCTCTCTTCAACTGAATTGGGTTTAACTATATTGACTTCTAAAGGAGGATGATATTTAAACCACTTCTCTTTGGGTAGATCAATATGAGCAGCAAATGATTCACACAATGAAGCTACTATCTCAGAGTCAAGTCCACACTTAACGCTAAAGTGACAAAAAGTATTTGTTTCAACAAAGGATTTAACACAATCAAACTTGAAATTCATACCTGACTCCTTACCTTCTTCAAGCTCCCAATCTTCAGAGTTGCGTTTCATTCTCTCCAATAAATTCCATTTGAAGTCAATATCTCTCTTCATAAAAGAACCGGTACAAGAAGTGTCAAGCATGGTGCGATCATCATGAGAAAGCCGAGCATAGAAGTTCTGAATGATAATTTCTCTCGAGAGCTCATGATTGGGGCATGAATATAACATTGATTTAAGCATCCCCCAAGATTGAGCGATGCTTTCTCTGTCAATAGGCCAAAAATTGTAAATATAATTCCGATCACGATGTACTAAATGCATAGCATACAACTTTTGATGAAATTCCAATTTCAACCGATTGTAGTCCCATGATCCAGTATCATCACATAGCCTATACCATGTCAATGCCTTATCCTTCAAAGATAAAGGAAAGACCTTCTTCTTGACTTCATCCTCGGGCAAACCTACAATCTTAAATAAACCACAAACTTCATCTACATAGATTAGATGCAAGTCTGGATGTGATGTTCCATCTCCTGTAACAGGATTAGCCAGCAGTTTCTCAAGCATACCCGAAGGAAATTCAAAGCAAACATTTTCAGTAGGTGCAGCAGGTTGAGGAGGAACTATTTGTGCTTCCGTTCGAGGTGAAGATACCCCGAACAAGACCCTTAAAGGATTAGTTTCCATAGTGACAAGTGACAATAAATTTCAGCAACTTATATGAATGTTTCCTTACCAAGTTCCACTTACCAAAGGCGCTTCACTCCCCGGTAACGGCGCTAGAAAAGAGTCTTGATGACCCACAAGTATTGGGGATCAATCGTAGTCCTTTCGATAAGTAAGAGTGTCGAACCCAACGAGGAGAAGAAGGATCTGACAAGTGGTTTTCAGCAAGGTAAATCTGCAAGCACTGAAATTGTCGGTAACAAGTGATTGTGTGGTGAGATGTTTCGTAGCAAGCAACAAGTAACAAAAGTAGCAACGGTGCAGAAAAGTGTCCCAATCCCTTTTGTAGCAAGGGACAAGCCTGGACAAAGTCTTATAGGACAAAAAACGCTCCCGAGGACACACGGGAGTTTCTGTCATGCTAGTTTTCATCATGTTCATATGATTCGCGTTCGTTACTTTGATAGTTTGATATGTGGGTGGACCGGTGCTTGGGTACTGCCCTTACTTGGAGAAGAATTCCACTTATGATTAACCACTCTCGCAAGCATCCACAACTACGAAAGAAGAATTAAGAGAAAGTCTAAACATAGCATTAAACTAGTGGATCGAAATCAGCCCCTTACGAAGCAACACATAAACTAGGGTTTAAGGTTCTGTCACTCTAGCTACCCATCATCTACTTACTACTTCCCAATGCCTTCCTCTAGGCCCAAATAATGGTGAAGTGTTATGTAGTCGACGTTCACATAACACCACTAGAGGAAAAACAACATACAACACATCAAAATATCGAACGAATACCAAATTCACATGACTACTATTAGCATGACTTATCCCATGTCCGCAGGAACAAAAGTAACTACTCACAAAGCATAATCATATTCATGACCAGAGAGGT
The DNA here is from genome assembly GCF_904849725.1 of Hordeum vulgare subsp. vulgare. NCBI lineage: Eukaryota > Viridiplantae > Streptophyta > Magnoliopsida > Poales > Poaceae > Hordeum > Hordeum vulgare. Next base: position 75,849,373 of record NC_058524.1, on the reverse strand, counting down.
AATGAGTAGCATCAAGGATCTGAACATAAACTCTTCCACCAAGTAATCCAACTAGCATCAACTAAAAAGAGTAATTAACACTACTAGCAACCTTACAAGTACCAATCGGAGCCGCGAGACGGAGATCGGTTACAAGTGATGAACTAGGGTTTGGAGATAAGATGGTGCTGATGAAGATGTTGATGGTGATGAGTCCCCTCCGATGACAGGAGTGTTGGTGATGACGATGGCGACGATTTCCCGCTCCGGGAGGGAAGTTTCCCCGATAGGATCGTCCTGCCGGAGCTCTAGATTGGTTCTGCTCAAGTTCCGCCTCGTGGCGGCGGTAATCCACGAAAAAGTCTCCTCCTAATTTTTTCTGGACGAAACCCTTCATATAGCAGAAGAGGGGGGCCAGAGGGCCAGCTGGGTGCCCACAAGCCCCCTAGGCGCGACCAAGGGGGTGTCCACGCCTAGCAGGCTTGTGGCCACCTGCTAGCGCCCCTCTGGCACTTCTCGGCCCAGTATTTTTTATAATTCCCGAAAAAAATCTTCGTTGATTTTTACGGCGTTTGGAGTTGCGCAGAATAGGTATCTCAAACTTTCTCCACTTTCAGTCCAAATTCCAGCTGCCGGCATTCTCCCTCTTCATGTAAACCTTTCAAAATAAGAGAGAAAAGGCATAAGTATTGTACCATGAAGTGAAATAACAGCCCAAGAAGCGATAAATATCAACATGAAAACATGATGCAAAATGGACGTATCAAGCTCCCATCTTTTGCTATAAGGAGGGTTTCGTTCGAGAAAAAAAATCAAGAGGAGGATTTCGGGAGGAATCGCCGCCGCCACGAGGCGGAACTTGAGCAGAACCAATCTAGAGCTCCGGCAGGGCCTTCCTGCCGGGGAAACTTCCCTCCCGGAGGGGGAAATCGTCGCCATCGTCATCACCAACACTCCTCTCATCGGAGGTGACTCAACTCCATCAACATCTTCATCAGCACCATCTCATCTCCAAACCCTAGTTCATTACTTGTAACCAATCTCTATCTCGCGACTCCTATTGGTACTTGTAAGGTTGCTAGTAGTGTTAATTACTCTTTGTAGTTGATGCTAGTTGGATTACTCAGTGGAAGATCATATGTTCAGATCTCTAATGCTATTCAATACCTCTCTGGTCATGAACATAAATATGCTTTGTGAGTAGTCACTTTTGTTCATGAGGACATGGGATAAGTCTTGCTATATGTAGTCATGTGAATGTGGTATTCGTTCGATATTTTGATGCGTTGTATGTTGTTTTTCCTCTAGGGGTGTTATGTGAACGTCGACTACATAACACTAAATCATTATTTGGGCCTAGAGGAAGGCATTGGGAAGTAATAAGTAGATGATGGGTTGCTAGAGTGACAGAAGCTTAAACCCTAGTTTATGCGTTGCTTCGTAAGGGGCTGATTTCGATCCACTAGTTCAATGCTATGGTTAGACTTTGTCTTAATTCTTCTTTCGTAGTTGCGGATGCTTGCGAGAGGGGTTAATCATAAGTGGGATGTTTGTCCAAGTAAGGGCAGCACCCAAGCACCGATCCACCCACATATCAAACTATCAAAGTAGCGGACGCGAATCATATGAACATGATGAAAATTAGCTTGACAGAAATTCCCATGTGTCCCCGTGTGGGGACCCCGACTGGTAAGTCGAGATCGCCGTGCCCAGTGATCCCAAGGATCAATGCTCACTGAACACATATACTGAATACTAGAGTCTTACATCCATACATACCGTTTGATACAATAAATGACCACTTCGGTCGAGTCTTACATACATAGGGCCTTAAAGGCCAAAGCACCAAACTAGACCAATAGCGGAATTATTGGTTGAAAGCGTGAACCCATGCCATCAGCATTAACCTACAGGCATTCCGACTGGGAAGCGTCCTAGCTCGCAAGAACGTCACCGAGTTAATCTTCACCGTATCCTGTCTTTCACACCTGGTCAATGAAATAACCAGTGGCAAGCCAGTGAGTACTTTGAATGGAATCGCAAACAGCCCATGATACGAACAATGAGAGTGAAGGATAACAGTATCATGCATCTTTAGTGTAACTCATCTGGGTGGAATGATCATGTATATGCAGCAGGTTAAAGAATTAGTCTTTAAGAACAGGTTACAGATATCAACGTATATGCTAAGGGTTGAACCATCCGGGTTCACCCTCTATGCCAAGTCATCAGACTTGTCATAACGTCAATGCTTCAGCTGAGGGCTAAACCATCCGGGTTCACCCTATATGCCAAGTCATCGGACTTGTCATAACCTCAATGTATCAGCTAAGGGTTAAACCAACCGGGTTCACCCTATATGCCAAGTCACCGAACTTGGTCATATTATTATCTTTATAACAACACCTTTTTTAACACCAAACCCACACACTCACACACACTTGGTTTATGCGGAAACGCTAGACGTAGTTTAAGCAGCACCACCCAACTGTCCTTGACCGTGGACATGGCTATTCGAATAGTTGACACTCTGCACAGGTAGTACGCTGGACCCACGAGAAATGGGAAACTTCCGTGTCATCCACGACTCACGGTATATCACATATACCCGAGGTAAGTACCCGATCATCATCTTTCCCCTGACGATACTAGACAAAGAGGTCCACTCGATTGGTACCCATCCCACATGTTGTACGTCTTACGAGCACCGACTCTGGACAATATCAACCATGCGGGGACCAACGGTGTGCGTGGAACTCAAAATAATGGCATAGTCGTCCTACCTGGCACGACCCCATCACGAGAGTGACACCGATCACTCCCGCCACTAGTAATGTGGCTCTTTGCTAGTACCGACCAGAGTAATCAAAAAAGCCCCGTCCCATAAAGGGGTATCATGGTCGTACTGGTAAGGTTGGGACGGTCGACACATCTAAATCTAATCGCATTTCCGAAACCATACTTACACCAAAACATTGGTGCATCACTTCACCAAAAGTGATTACCAACTCATCATCACCCTCGGGCATTAGTGGCATCGGACGGGGTTTTCATAAACTCTTTATTTAACTCATCGTTATGCTCATGATAATATGCTCTATCTTTACTTGTCAACATGGTAATAACATGACCCTCACGGGGTAGGGTCAAGCTCAATGCAATGATCTTATATCTTTACTAATCAACATGTCAGTAGCATGATACTCAAAGATAGTAGGGTCAGCTCATCATGTTTGTGCTCCGAGGAGCCATGTGAATAACATTACTATCATGCAAGGGGTTTGATGAAGCCTTCGGTACCATCACATCAATGATGAACCAACAGTGTGATCTCATGCAACGAAAGTACTTGCTATACTAGCGTGCATCATTTCATATGCTCAAGTCATGGTCAAAGGCTGCTTGCCTTGCTCACGTAAGTCCTCGGGGTCTTCGAGGTCTTCCGCTCCAACTCCGAATACTCCGTCTACCGTCAACTATCGTCGGAAACAACTATAGTAAGCCATATAGAAAGCAGAATAAAAGTGTTCTATGAATAGAAGTTTTATTTTTCTTGGACCTCTCTGGTCATAAGAAAAATACCTGAATCTTCTCACAGGAGATTTGAATCATCAAGGATTTTTGAATAGGTGAAAGGAGCAATAGGTGGCCATTGAATAAGCCAGCAGAAATCATTCTGTTAAAAATGAGCGGAGGCACCCATTTAAGAGAGAATGATTTTAGAAATATTTAGGAAGTGGTTTCACTGGATTTGGAGATGGTATGAATATTCTAGAGATTTTACAAGGTGGAATAAATAGCAATAGGATCTATTTATTTATTGCAACAGAAGTAAGTCACACAAAAATGTTGACCAAGGTTCTAAAAATTGAGAATGATTTTAGAAGGCTCTGGGAGTTTGAATCACTCCATTTGGAGTTGAAATGAAGCCTATGGGATTTTTGAAAGGTGGTCTTAATAATATCGAGATTTGGATTTTAATTAACACACCACAGAAACATATCTTGGAAAAATGTGCAAACCACATGGGTGGATAGAGTTTGAATTTAGGAACCTGCAGAAATTTGAACCAAGAGATTTGGAGTTAGAATGAATTTATGGAAGATTTTAGAAGATTAAGGAATATGGAAAAAAAATAAAAGGGCTCAGCTTCGGTGCGGCTATCTGGCGCGCTGGGTGTCAGTTAGGCCTTCGGGCCGGCCCAGTTGCGCAGTCTCCCAGGAACCCCGGTGACCCGAAGGCGCACTTCCTGGAGTACGTCTCCTACGCAGGGACACGGGAACGAGGGAGGGCGCGGCCACTTGAAGCTGGGGGCCCGGCCGGCGTATGGCTGACGCGGGGGCCCCGCCTGTCGGGTCTTCTCCTTCCTTATGCTCGCATGCAGGGGAGGCAGGGGGTAGACCTGGCCGTGGGAGGAGCTCCCCCAGGTGGCTCTGGCCACCCCACGGCGGTGCGCCGGTCACCGGCGTGCTCGGGGGAGTTAGCCGCCTCCGTTCCCCTGCCCGGCGCCTACAGGGGAGGGCCGCAAGGGTGCCGACGCCGTGGTTGCAGGGAGACCGCCGGAGAGGAAGAGGAGGCCGCGCGGTGTTGTGCCTCCGGCCGTCCCCTGACCAAGGGAAAGGCGCCAGCGAGCTCAGGGACCTCACCGCTCCCCATCCCCACACAGGGTGCCTGCATAGGGACCGCGGGGAAAGTCGACGGCGGTGGTTGCGGGAGGTCGTCTACCCCCTGGCTTCGGCACCGGGAGTGAAGGGAGGGAGCAAGAGCGCTGGGGAGGAGCTGCGGCGGCTTGGGGAGGCTCATTGGAGAGCCCAGGGGCGAGGAGAAACCCCCTGGGTTGGCTAGGCTCGCGCGAAGATTTTCGGGAGCTTCGGCCATGGCTATGGCAGGAGGAGGAGGAAGCGAGGGGAGGGAGCACGGAGGATGAGAGGGCTCCAGGGAGAGAGAGGAGAAGCTAACTGGGAGCCAAGAGGCTCGGGAGGCTCTAAGTGGAGAGGAGGAGCCGAGAGGCCTCGAGAGCTCTCTGGAGCTCTCTGGTGCACCTAGGGCACGGCGGCCACGCGTCCCTGAGCCACCTTGGAGTCTTGCTAGCGTCGTGGAGGGGGTCAAGGATTCACTGCGGCGCTCTGGGACACGCTCCCCTCGCTGGACCCGTGCTGCAGCTAGAGTCCAATGGTGCAGAGCACCGTTTCAGCATGCCAGGGTGGTGGTCACCACCCCACCTGGTGTCCTGGGGCACCCCTTGGCCAGGCCAAGGTGTCAACCATGCAAGGCATGGTTGCCACGATGCACTGGAGGAGTTTGGAGGCATCTGGGGCTGATTTGAACTTGCTTTGACTGCTGTTAAGTTTCTAACATCAAACTTATAGCTGATAAAAGTGGGTCTTAGGTGGGGATCCTTGGAGAGAAATTATGTCTGACAGTGTTAGGCATGGAAGGACTTTAATACTGCAAAGTTTCAGCTAGAGAAAGCAAGTATAGCTAGTGCTTGCTGTACAAAGTCATGATTGAGCCAGAAATCCATTTGTAGAAGTGCTGCTCATATTCTCCACATGAGCATGCCATATCTTGGTTCTAAATGAAGCCTTGGCATATATTAGATGCTCTGGAAAGAGTTGGGGGTGATAGCTTAAGCAGAAGAATGGAAGGAAGAGTAAAACAGTGTTGCCAAGGGTAAAAATGAGAGAAAGTTACAAAGGAACCTTCTCCAATAATTGACCATTGGCCATGGGGAAGTTAATGGAGGTGAAATGTAACTATGTGAGGCTGTGGTAGAAATTTGGGCTCAAGGAATAAAGTGGAAAGGGCAAATGAAACCAAATTAGTGAGTGCACACAAGGTGTTTGATCTGTGGTTAGGCTACTAGATGGATTCCAATGGCTATGAAACTTAACAGGATCAAAAAATAGATGAAAATAGGCTTGCACACCAAGTTTGGGATTTGCTGGAGAAGTTTCCCAATGTAGACTTGAAAAACCATAGAAAGGGGCAGAAATGGGTTTCTGCTTAGAACCCTATTCAAATAAATTCCCACAAATCCAATATTTGGTGTAGGAGCATTATTTGAACATTAAGGCATGCACAAAAAGTTTGAGGTCAATTGGAGAAACTTTATAATGTAAAGTTTACCAAAGTCAGAAATCAACAAAGAGGGTTTTGAGGGTCTTAGGACAAGTTCCTCTATTCTCCTTGGTGTACCACTTGGTGTGGATGCCTCATTGGAGTACTGGAACATGTCCACCAAATTTGAGCACAATTGGAGACACTTCACAATGTAAACTTGCTCAAATTTGATTTTGGGCAGACAGGGTTTTGGAGTGATTAGGGGAGTCAAATCAACTTGGATTGAAATGAAACTTGGCAAGATCATCAAGAATATCATAGATGACATGCTAGAATTTTACTGGAATTTATTGAGAATATTTCTTATGGAAATATTCCAAAAGCTTGAAATAGGCAGGAATGGTTTTGGAGGGGTTTGCCCAATATTTTGAACATGACCATGTGTTGAAACTCATAAATATGGAATAAATATATCCACTGAGTTTCCCTAAATTTTCTTAAATATTTTTAAGGCAATAAAAATAACTTTCCTTTATAGGAGACCATTTCTGGCATTACAGAAGGGCTTTTAAATAAAATAATAAAATAACTTTTAAAATAATAATAAGATGGTTTTTGGAAGTGATTTTGATAATAGGTTTTAAATAAAAGTTTTCGTGCAAAAGAAATTCCGTAATTTGAGGACTTGTAGTACAAACCTCATCTCAGGGGTTTGAAAGTTTAATTCAAAGAAAAGCTTTTTGGTGAAAATAATATTTGGTAAAAATAGATATTTGTCCTAAACACATGGTATGATCATCAGGCAGGAGATCATGGAGTGAGGAGGTGATTAGGAGAATGGCAAGAATTAATGGAGATCAATCACATGCAAAAACAAACAGACAAACAATAGTCACTCCAAGCATCACAAGCATTCACAAAATTTTTAATTGGTCCTAAATTTTGAAATTAGTTAGTTTGTAAGGAAAGCCAAAATTGGGGTGTGACACCTCGAGAGCGCTTTACCTCATATAAGAGTTTGTCCAGGCTTGTCCCTTGCTACAAAAGGGATTGGGCCACTTTCCTTTGTTACTATTGTTACTTGCTACTCGCTACGAATCATCTTATCACACAACTATCTGTTACCGATAATTTCAGTGCTTGCAGAGAATACCTTGCTGAAAACCACTTGTCAGTTCCTTTTGCTCCTCGATGGGTTCGACACTCTTACTTATCGAAAGGACTATGATAGAGCCCTTACACTTGTGGGTCATCAGTGCATAGACGGACTTAGCCAGGAATTGGGTGGTATCTCGATGCAAAGGTGTAGAAACAATGTTTTCCCTTCTGCTGGTTTGATGATCCATCCTAAAGGGTGGAACAAGACTTGGTTCTATTGTAAAAATACTGCCCTGGATAATGAAAATCCCCTCGCGGGTTACAGACCAACTCGCCTTCGAGTGGATTTGGAGCTTCCTGGTCAGATTTCTCAGGAGGAGCGTCATAAGTTTGCCTTAGTCTTCCAAAATTTGGCGGCTCTCAAACATCACGGTCTGGCCGGAGTAGATTTGACACGTTGTTGGGTATCTTCGATGATCCTTCCGTTGAGTCACTGGAGTTCTTTTATGTGCAAGTACTCTGTTTGTGAGGATGACCCTCAAAGGTACAACACAACATTTGACAGAAGACGATATAAATAAAGTTGTGAAGAAATTACTTGGGGAAACCCAAGCTGTTTGTGATCAAGTTGGCTTGGAGCCTTTCAATGCGCTCAACCCGACTCCTCGAGTAAGGATACTAACTCATCATCTGAGTACCTTTGTAATACTTTCTTAAACTTTCTTGACCACCTTTGTTTAATCTGCTCAAATCTTGCAAACGTCTTCTTCGTTTTGGAAGAAGAAAAGTAAAGTCTGGGCTAGTAAGCCAAAGGTCGCCTCTATTAAGAAGAGAAGTAAAGTGGCTGTCACCACCTGAGCATTTCAAGACGAGTCTCCTTTAGCCGGTATATCTGAACAGTCCGCTTCTCGACAACTCCAAGACAAGGTGCCACATAGTCCAACTCTTTCTCGTCCACAGGCTAGTCTTTTTAAACAACCCCTCAATCATGTTGATTCAGATTATCAGGAACCGCTTCCCTTGTATGGCGACTCTTCTTCCGCAAAGGTGCCGCCTTTCATTGTTAACCAAGGGTAAGTTCCCTCACTTTTGGTGGTATATGCCACCCTATGTAGGTTTTGTAAAGTTTACTCCGTCTTCTTGTTCTATAGGGCCAGGGCCAAGTCACGGAAAGTTGGAAACTCTTCTATTACTCTTGAGCCGAAGGATTTAGATACGGCGGCTTCCGCTGGCACCGGGCAAGGTGAAAATTGTCACGAGGTTTCTGTTGATCTACCTCAGCCCGAGGTTGAGAAAGATATTGTTTCCTCCCCGAGTGTTGAAGCTGACCCGACAATCTTTAATCCTCCTTCCGAGGATGTCCCTTGTGATACTGCTGTTGTTGGGGATATTATCCGCTTCATGACCCGCCCTATTGGGCCGGGTCACGTTCATGGCGACTCAAATCTTGTGACACAAAGATGGGCTTAGACCTGGAATACAGAAGGCGTTGAGTCGTCTCCAAGAGCCCAGATGGCGACTCGGAGCCCAAGAAGAGAAATACCCGTCGTGGTAATTCCTTGCTTGAGAGACATGGCAACTAAGAGATACATCGGGTCACGACTTGTGATACAGTTTGGACTCTAGTAAACCTAGGGCCTCGACCTAAATATAAAAGCGAGCCTCTAGGGTTGATAGACTTAAGTTACAATCCATCGAGAGCTAGGTGAGGCGAGTTTCGCACCCTTGTAATCGATTCCACCATCAATATACACAATGTAACACCCAAAAAATCGGGTTATCGATTTTTGTGCTCTTATTCCTTCCTAGCTTTTCTGTCCCGGATTTTTCCTCTGGGAATTGGCAAATGACCACATGAATCCAGTCTATCCTCAACCTCTCAGTGCTTTTCCCATGTCCTTGTGCCAGCTTTCCTTTGTTGAGTAAACCCCGAACCCCTTTGAAACCCTAGCTCCAAAATATTGGAACTGGGAATCCTGCCTTCGTGTTTACAAAGGAGCCATCATTTCCCTTGCTGTGTTAATCCTCCAAATATTCCCAGAGATCATTCTTACCTTATAGACCCTATATGTGCAAAAATATTGCCAAGTCATATGCAATATTTCTCTTCTAGAATTAATTCCTGTTTCTACCTTTATGAGGAATTAAATTCGAGAAAATATATATCCATCTCCCAAGGTCATGAAAACTTGTGGAGATATTCTTTGTGATCATATGAAGCTCTCATAAAATATTGGCCATCACTAAGTAGGGAAAAATGCCTTTTTCCTATTTAAAGTTAATATTGCATTTTGGGGCCTTTCCAAAGGAACTACCATTTTGGTAGCTAGGAAAAAACCCAAAACATTTGTGGAGCTTCTCATATCCATATATTCATCATTTCCATTAAAATATCAAGTTCCTCAATTCAAAAATTGGGCACAACATCCATTTGCAAATTCTGTCTAGATTTTCTGTTTGCAAAGGAAGTGCTTGATTCCTTGTTTCCCTTGAGCTGAAATTTTACAAAGTAATTCATTATGATAAATCATCCTTGTCCACCAAAAGCTAGCCCATTCCCTCTAGCAAATCTTCCTCAGCAAATTATTTAAGATTCTGTCCAGATTGGAGAACTGTGAAGGAAGTACCATTTATATTTATGCAAATGGTATGAAACTTTTACAGTGACTTCATATGCCTAAATCATGAGTCTCCTCCAACTTTGAGCCATTTCCATCTAGCCAATTAACCCCAACATCACCTTCTTCATTTCTAGTCAGAATGCCAAGTTACAAAGGAAATACCCCCCCTAGACTCATTTGTTTGTGCTGAATTTTGGCCAGGACAATGACCTTAGTGAGTGGTCAACCTCAGCCAAAGACCATGACAAGAGGTGCACTGTGGTGGTCACACCACAACACAAACACCTTGCTGTTGGAAACTATTTGACTTTGGTTTGGTCACCTCATTGCTCCCTAGAGCTGTCCAGGTAGGTCAACTCGGAGCAGTGTGTAGATAAGCCTAGACATGATTTGGAAGCTCATGGGGCATGGCAATGTCATGGCACCGTGGTGACCACATGGAGAGCGTGCAAAAACTGAGCTCTCTGCATTTGAGTTGACGGGAGCTTGATTCCAGTGGGTTCTAGCTTGTCTAGGAGTGTCGGCAAGCTCCCCACTGCCCTCCCGCACCATCTAGAGCCCTCTCCCCTTGTTCCCTTGCTCATGGAGGTGACTGGCGACGGGATCTCACCATGGTTCTTGGAGCTTCTCCCGGCGTCGCGAGAACCTCTCCCCGGAGCTATTTAAGGACGTCCCCGAGCCTCTCCCGTGAAGCATCGAGCCCGAGCAGCCTCCTCGCCCCCTTCTGCTGAGCTCCCCGAGCTATTCTCTTTGCCATGGCCACGGTACTGCCGCCGCCGCTCCGCCTCGCTCCGGTCGTCCCCGTCGGCAGGACCACCTCCCACGGGCGCGGTGTGGCATGGGACATCCGCCTCACCCACCGGTTCCACCTCCCGCATGGCGGAGCGACGACAACCACGGCGGCCGGCGCCTCCTGTGCCTCTTTGCGCGAGAAAGAAGAAGGGGAGGAGAGAGAAAGAGAGGGAAGAGAGAAGGAGATAAGGTGGGCCCCACCCCCTCACGGGCCCTGCATGTTAGCCAGAGAAGCGCTGACTGAGTACTTGACGTGGATTAGTGGAAACGCATTCACTGGGATGCGCTTTCTACTAAGTGAAAGCGTATTCCCTGGAATACGCCTTCTGTTTTAAACCCGCTGGCCGAAATGGCTACTTAGTGTACGTTAGTCAGTTAGCAGCAGAAATGAACACATTTCTATTTGTTTCTGTGCCTAACAAACGAACGGTGATAACATTGCGCTCGTAGCTCCAATTGAGGTAAAATCAGCGCCCACGTTTTCATCTCGTCGAGCCCGTTATGATAGTATGATTTTTATAATATGTTTGCACAATAGAGATGATTGTTTTGCCCTTGCCCTCCGATTGAGACCTTCGAGAGAGAACCCTCTCCGGCAAGTCTTTCTGGCGTTTTATCGCGCTTCTTCCCGGAGTATTCGTCGACCCTTAGGCAAGCCAACCTCTTATCATGAGCTCCAGACTTGCGTGATAACTTTGCTTGCACCCTATGTGTTTATCTGTTAGTCTGCCTTTGCATATAACTGTGATGGCATTAGTAATAGTTACAAGCATTACTTTTCATCTAATATATGCCCTCAAACCTTGCTTTGTGATGTTCTTGCATATTTAACTTAAAATACTTATGTCCGAGTGCATAGTAATGTGCTGTATGAGATGCCGATGAACCCTTGCTCGCATTTTCTTCAATAACAACATCATGCCCGAGTCTGAGCTGTTTTCAACCGTCCGGGGTGGATGCCAACTTTATAGTTCTCTTGTCAGCAGCTAGCTCGTGTTCTGAGCTGCTTTTCGGCCGTCGCGGGCAGTTGTTGAATTTCTTTCTGTGGCAGTGACCCTGTGCTCTGAGCTGTTCTTCGGTTGTCTTAGGGAACTGCTACATTCTTATTATCAACACTGTCTCATGCTCTGAGCTACTTCCTAGCCGTCTTGAGTCAGGGTTGAGTTATTTCGGTAATGTCCCAGATCTGTGTTGTAAAGACCGTTGTTGTGGCTACCGATTTATTTGCAGATTTTATGCGAGGGTTCCGAAGGTCTAACTTATAGCTAGAATGTGTTAAGTATTTGTTTGCCATTTACATTATACTGTTGAGATTACTGTCTATGATTACTTTGTGCTTCATCCGACAGTTTATGAATATGGATTAACAATAGTGGCTTGAGCTTATTAATTATCGGATTGCTATGACATCGTAGCGTCATCTACGACAGATAATATTCGGGATAATATACCTAGTTGGTTGATCAGAGTCACCTGTCCGGGCTTACCCGTGCAGCCACATTTGCCGTTGTGGGACGACCTTGACTTGGTTTGATCGCGTGCTCTTCCACCGGTACCTCCAAAGAGGGAGAGTTATGAACGCATGCTACCCTCATCAGGTAGGCGGTGATAACCCTATGAGCCAGTTGAGTTGTTTGTGCCGGCGTCCCCGGATGGGACAGTTTAGTTTGGCCATGATGGTGGAAGGTGTCATGAGGACACAGGGCCACCCAGGGCAGGACTCCGGGGGAGGATGAATGCCAGTGGTACGATGAAAGAGTCACGGGTCAGACAAGTTTCGTTGGAGCAACACTGGCCCACCCAAATGGGATCACGAGGTGAGTGCTCCATACTGTGGGTAAAGTGTGTAACCTCTGCAGAGTGTCAAATCTATTCGAATAGCCGCGTCCACGGTATTGGTCAGCCCGACCATACCTTAGTAGATGGTCAACCATATCAGTGTTAGTAATGATGGTAGAACTCGTCTCGTGTGAACATCAGAGGATGTTGATAACATGATGTGTTGGCCAAGAGAAGACTATAAGATGAATGGTCAGATGACCATGCGATGGGATTTGGATCCGTTTCGATTAGATTACGAGTATGTCGAGGGTTGTGGGAGAACCCAGAAGAGAGTAAGTTGATATTCGGTGACAGTAAGTTGGTTAAGCACTTGTTGTGATCTTTGCCATGCTAGTGAGGTAGATTACATGTTTAGTCCATGTCATGCTATGCTTGATACATATTTTTCTTGTTAATTCCATGCCATGCTTAGAATAGCTATTATATAATTATTATACTTGCTTCGTTATCTGCTGTTTGGATGCTATGTATTTGGTTGCTTGCGAGTACATTCAAAGTACTCACGTGGTCTTGCACGTGGCCAGTTGCAGGAGAAGACTCGTCGTGCTAGATCGTAGCCCAGCCAGTCCTGCGAGTTATGGAGCCCAGTGAGGGACGTCGATGCCGCTATATCAAGACCTCTGCTGCCATTTATTTAGCCTTGGAGTTGTGTAATATTGTTGTAAGCAACAGTATTGTCATACTCCATTATATTAATAAAGCCATTTTTGCCTGGAATTTTTGTATCATGTCTTTGGCATGCGTCCGGTCTTATCCTTGGGACGGATGTGCGTCAGCCCTCTATCGGGGTGCCACAAGACGTGGTATCAAAGCTAGGCTGGCTGTAGGTTACCCTAGCCCCAAGACCACCCTAGGTTCAACCGATAGTGAGCCCGGTAGATTTGACTCGTCCCTCGCATCCAACATGGCCACTATTGACCAATAGATGGCGCAGTCGGAATGGACGTGTCCCTACCCAGTTGTCCGCCCAACCACTTTAGATTGGACCCTGAACCTACCCAGTTGTCGGCCGTGCCGGCGTATCTTCTACCCGGCACGAGAAGGATCTATGCCATCCTGGTGTGTTCCAGCCTGACTACCCATTTAAACCCTTCCCACTTGTGAGCAGTAGCTCTCCCCACCCAGTAAGCTAGAGCCCTGCAAGAGAACCCAAACCAGTATCCCCAAACCAACAACCATGGCCAGTTCCTCCAAGACACCCACTTTCCACAACCGAACCCTAGCCGATGGTTATCCTGGCTTTCCGCCCATCCTTTCGAGTATGCTCTCCCGAGCCCTTGGCCGTAGTAGATCTCCAGTGTATTTGGTGTTCCGGTCGGAACCCGTTCCCCATCTTTGCCGGTTCTATGCAAAGGTGCATATCAACCTAGGTCCAGTAGTGGATGGGAAACCCACGAATTTTCGTGGCAAACCCATGCCCACTCGTGTGTTGGCTGTCCAGATAGCTGCTGCGGAAGCCATCACCCGTCTTCGGTTTCAGTTTCCACAAGTGGCGAAGATGCAGGAGTTTCTCTATTGTCCCTATGCATCAGACGCATGCTGCAATTTCTCCGGCACAGTCAAAAATGCAGACCGAGTAATAGCTCGTGTGATCCAGTTTGCTACTGCCCAGGGATTGTTGCTCTCCAGCGTTCTTAGAGAGTTCAAGGCCGTGGACCATGAAACCATGCGGGTTGTTACGGAAGCATACCGTGCGTCTCGTCAAGTTGCGCCCCAGTCAACCAATCCCTGATGCCATGTTCAGTGCCCCCCTCGCAGCTAGTACTGCCCTCGCAACCCGTGGACCCATATCAACCCGAGAACATCCACCGGAACTCCATTCTGGGAGCTATCAGGCGACTTCATCGTCGGGATGTGTAACATCAAGTTCTCCTTGCAGCTCCAGCAGTTGAGCCCCAACCCATAGAAGTGCCCAAAGACCCAGACAAGAGTTGGCTTAGCCTTAGTCCCCTAGGAGAGCCCTGGCAATAGTAGGCCCATTTGTGGCTTCGGCAGTGAGCGAAGCCAGGAGATGCTGCAAGGAGGTGTGCTGCGAAGATTGTTTCTTCGCCCGCGTCTACGATTAGGACGCTGTTGTTTGGAGTGAGTTGTTGTTAGCCGCCTAGTAGGGCCTCGTCTTGTTGTACTACTTGCATTGCATGTGCCTGTGTGCTATTGTGATGTCATGTATGCTTATTTTCCTTGTGTTCTTAGTTCATCTGTCACCCTGTTAAGCAGAAATGTTTAACAGAGCTGGCATTGGCTTTCTTAACAAGATTCTAGTTAGTAGAGCACTTACACCTAATAACAATGGACTCGCGAGAGTCCCTAATAAAATGCGAGCTGGTATAGGTGTATGTACGCCAGGAGTACACACACACACTAGCATTAAAACACCTTAGTATAATATGCATAATATGATTCTTTCTTTTGCCTGCATTTTGCCACCATGAGTATTCTGCATCTGCTTGCATGTTAGTCTGAATAAATTGCGTGTGAATCGTGTGATCAATGTCTGCATACTAGTTGCAATCTCGGAGAAATTCTGAGAGATTTTATTGTAGCATAGGCCGTTACAACCCTTCTAGACCAAGACCTAAACCTAGATTTTTCCCAGTACCCAATAGTTGTGGATGTTGTTCAGCAAGGAGCAACCAGCAGCGTGGTCTCCACACTGATAGAACTCCGCTGACTACACCACACTAACCCCAGACCCAACAACGCCTCTGTCACCATCTCGTGTGATGTTGACAGGTCGCCCTTGCCGCCCCCGCCAGCGCTTATTTTGCCGGCCTGAGACAGCGTAGTTGACCCTCGCCTATCCCTTTAGCCGCGGCATCACGACGATCATCAAGGATCATTGCGCATAGTAGCAGGGAGCCACCGACCAACGCCGCCAGTAGAGCAACCAACAGGATCGTGAGCAGCTCTGACCCCACGCCTGCCATTAGCGCCTTGCCTCACGCTCCTTTAACCAGAAAGAGAAGGAGAAGAGGAGGAAGAAGTGAGGTAGGATGCGAGGTAGAAGAGAGAGGAACCGCATCCATTTTTTTAGCCCCGGTCCGCCGTATGGTGAGCAAGGTCCAGGTGGCCGCACACTGCTCGATCACCGACGTCCAAGAGGGAATCCGAGAGCAGTGCCGACCGGCGTTGGCCCGCAATAGGAGTGCTCTCTGCGTCGGCCTTGTGCACACCACGCACTACCGTTGTAGGGTGCTTTACACCCTAGGAGCTAGGTGTGCGCAGTGCCTAGCCGCACCTCGAACGGCGCAAGAGCGAGAGAGAGAGTGAGAGCCGTTGGCCGGAGAAATCAGAAGAAGAAGGCTGCCAGTGGGCCCTGGTCCCACTTGCCAGCGAAGGAGGCCAATGTTCATCGTGGTACCCCAAGCATTTTTCAAAAAAGAATATTCTGCCTTTTCTAAAAATGATAGGGCTACCCAGTGACACCCGCGTGTAGAGAAGATATCACGATAATTGTGTCTCGCTCTGGGTGTACCAGTTTTGGTGCTCTTAACTCGGTTGTTTTCCACCACAGGGTTAAGACCAAGCCGAGAAGTTTTCATAGGAGGCGTAGTAGTAATAGTTGTTGTGCTAAGCTAACCCTGAGAATCTCGAGGACGAGATTCTTCTAAGGAGGGAAGGTTTGTAACACCCCAAAAATCAGGTTATCGATTTTTGTGCTGTTATTCCTTCCTAGCTTTTCTCTCCGAGATTTTTCCTCTCGAATTTGGCAAATGACCAGGTGAATCCAGTCTATCCTCAACCTCTTAGTGCTTTTCCCATGTCCTTGTGCCAGCTTGCCTTTGTTGAGTAAACCCCGAACCCCTTTGAAACCCTAGCTCCGAAATATTGGAACTAGGAATCCTGCCTTCGTGTTTACAAAGGAGCCATCATTTCCCTTGCTCTGTTAATCCTCCAAATATTCCCAGAGATCATTCTTCCCTCATAGACCCTAGATGTGCAAAAATATTGCCAAGTCATATGCAATATTTCTCTTCTAGAATTAATTCCTGTTTCTGCCTTTCTAAGGAATGAAATCTGAGAAAATATCTATCCATCTCCCAAGGTCATGAAAACTTGTGGAGATATTCTTTGTGATCATATGAAGCTCTCATAAAATATTGGCCATCACTAAGTAGGGAAAAATGCCTTTTTCCTATTTAAAGCCAATATTGCATTTTGGGGCCTTTCCAAAGGAACTACCATTTTGGTAGCTAGGAAAAATCCCAAATAATTTGTGAAGCTTCTCATATCCATATATTCATCGTTTCCATCAAAATATCAAGTTCCCCAATTCAAAAATTGAGCACAACATCCCTTTGCAAATTCTGTCCAGATTTTCTGTTTGCAAAGGAAGTTCTTGATTCCTTGTTTCCCTTGAGCTGAAATTTTGCGGACTAGTTCATTATGATAAATCATCCTTGTCCACCAAAATTTAGCCCATTGGCTGTAGCCAATCTTCCTCAGCAAATATTTAACATTTTGTCTAGATTGGAGCACTGTGAAGGAAGTACCATTTATATTTATGCAAATGGTATGAAACTTTTAGAGTGACTTCATAGGCCTAAATCATGAGTCTCCTCGAAGTTTGAGCCATTTCCATCTAGCCAATTAACCCCAGCATCATCTTCTTCATTTCTGGTCAGAATGCCAAGTTACAAAGGAAGTACCCCCCTAGACTCATTGGTTTGTGCTGAATTTTGGCGAGGACAGTGACCTTAGTGAGTGGTCAACCTCAGCCAAAGATCATGACAATAGGTGCACTTTGGTGGTCACACCACAACACAAACACCTTGCT
Organism: Hordeum vulgare subsp. vulgare; assembly: GCF_904849725.1. Classification (NCBI taxonomy): domain Eukaryota; kingdom Viridiplantae; phylum Streptophyta; class Magnoliopsida; order Poales; family Poaceae; genus Hordeum; species Hordeum vulgare. Next base: position 75,832,201 of record NC_058524.1, on the reverse strand, counting down.
ATTGGAAACTATTTTGCTTTGGTTTGGTCACCTCGTTGCTCCCAAGTGCGGTCCAGGTGCATAGGTCAACTCAGAGCAGTGTGTAGATAAGGCTAGACATGATTTGAAAGCTCGTGGGGCATGGTAATGCCGTGTCACCGTGGTGACCATGTGCAGAGCGTGCGAAAACTGAGCTATGTGCATTTGAGTTGACGGGAGCTTGATTCTAGTGGGTTCTAGCTTGTCTAGGATTGTCGACAAGCTTCCCACTACCCTCCCGCACACTCTAGAGCCCTCTACCCATTGTTCCCTTGCTCCTGGAGGTGACTGGCGACAGGATCTCGCCATGGTTCTCGAAGCTTCTCCCGGCAGCGCGAGAACCTCTCCCCAGAGCTATTTAAGGGCGTCCCCCAGCCTCTCCCGTGAACCATCGAGACCCAGCAGCGTCCTCGCCCCCTTCTGCCGAGATCCCCGAGCTCTTCTCTCCGTCATGGCCGCGGTACTGCCACCGCTGCTGCGCCTTGCTCCGACCGTCCCTGGTGGCTGGACCACCTCCACGGGCGCGGTGTGGCACGGGGCATCCGCCTTAGCCACCGGTTCCACCTCCCGCGCAGCGGAGCAACGACAACCACGACGGTCGGCGCCTCCTGTGCTTCTTTGTCGCGAGAAAGAAGAAGGGGAGTAGAGAGAAAGAGAGGGAAGAGAGAAGAAGATAAGGCGGGCCCCACCCCCTCACGGGCCCCGCATGTCAGCCAGAGAAGCGCTGACCGAGTCGCTGACGTCGATTAGTGGAAACGCATTCAGTGGGATGCGCTTTCTACTCAGTTAAAGCATCTTCCCTGGAATACGCCTTCTGTTTTAAACCCGCCGGCCGAAAGGGCTACTTAGTGGACGTTCGTCAGTTAGCAGCAGAAATGAACACATTTCTATTTGTTTCTGTGCGTAACAAACGATCGGCTATAACTTTGTGCTCGTAGCTCCAATTGAGGTAAAACCAGCGCCCACGTTTTCATCTCACCGAGCCCGTTTTGATAGTTTGATTTTTATAATATGTTTGCATAGTAGAAATGAATGTTTTGCCCTTGCCCCTCCGATCGAGCCTTTCAAGAGAGAACCCTCTCCGGCAAGTCTTTCCGGCGTTTTATCGCGCTTCTTCCCGGAGTATTCGTCGACCCTTGATACGTCCATTTTGCATCATGTTTTCATGTTGATATTTATCGCTTCTTGGGCTGTTATTTCACTTCACGGTACAGTACTTATGCCTTTTCTCTCTTATTTTGCAAGGTTTGCATGAAGCGGGAGAATGCCGACAGCTGGATTTCTGGCCTGAAAGTGGAGCAAGTTTGAGATACCTATTCTGCGCAACTCCAAACGCCATAAAAATCAACGCGGATTGTTTTCTTGAATTATAAAAAATACTGGGACGAAGAAGTGCCAGAGGGGCGCCAGCAGGTGGCCACAAGCCTGCTAGGATCGGCCACCCCCCTGGTCGTGCCTAGGGGGCTTGTGGGCACCCAGCTGGCCCTCTGGCCCCCCTCTTCTGCTATATGAAGGGTTTCGTCCGAAAAAAATCAGGAGGAGGATTTTTCGTGGATTCGCTGCCGCCACGAGGCGGAACTTGAGTAGAACCAATCTAGAGCTCCGGCAGGACGATCCTGCCGGGGAAACTTCCCTCTCGGAGGGGGAAATCGTCGCCAGCGTCATCACCAACACTCCTCTCATCGGAGGGGACTCATCACCATCAACATCTTCATCAACACCATCTTATCTCCAAACCCTAGTTCATCACTTCTAATCAATCTCCGTCTCGCGACTCCGATTGGTACTTGTAAGGTTGCTAGTTGTGTTAATTACTCTTTGTAGTTGATGCTAGTTGGATTACTTGGTGGAAGAATTTATGTTCAGATCCTTGATGCTACTCATTACCTCTCTGATCATGAATATGATTAATGTTAGTGAGTAGTTACTTTTGTTCCTGAGGACATGGGATAAGTCATGCTAATTGTAGTCATGTGAATTTGGTATTCTATCGATATTTTGATGTGTTGTATGTTGTTTTTCCTCTAGTGGTGTCATGTGAACGTCGACTACATAACACTTCACCATTATTTGGGCCTAGAGGAAGGTATTGGGAAGTAGTAAGTAGATGATGGGTTTCTAGAGTGACAGAAGCTTAAAGCCTAGTTTATGCGTTGCTTCGTAAGGGGCTGATTTCGATCCACTAGTTTAATGCTATGGTTAGACTTTGTCTTAATTCTTCTTTTGTATTTGCGGATGCTTGCGAGAGAGGTTAATCATAAGTGGGATTCTTGTACAAGTAAGGGCAGTACCCAAGCACCGGTCCACCCACATATCAAACTATCAAAGTAAGAATGCGAATCATATGAACATGATGAAAACTAGAATGACAGAAATTCCCGTGTGTCCTCGTGAGCGTTTTTCCTCCTATAAGACTTTGTCCAGGCTTGTCCCTTGCTACAAAAGGGATTGGGCCACTTTGCTGCACTGTTTCTACTTTTGTTACTTGTTTCTTGCTACGAATCATCTCACCACACAATCACTAGTTACCGACAATTTCAGTGCGTGCAGATTTTACCTTGCTGAAAAGCACTTGTCAGATCCTTCTGCTCCTCGTTGGGTTCGATACTCTTACTTATCGAAAGGACTACGATTGATCACCTATACTTGTGGGTCATCAAGACTCTTTTCTGGCGCCGTTGTCGGGAAGTGAAGCGCCTTTGGTATGTGTAACTTGGTAACGAAACATTCATATAGTGTGCTGAAATTTATTGTCACTTGCACTATGGAAACTAATCCTTTGAGGGGCTTGTTCGGGGTATCTTCATGTCGAACAGAAGCACAAAGAGTTTCTCCTCAACCTGCTGCACCTACTGAAAATATTTGCTCTGAATTTCCTTTGGGTATGCTTGAGAAACTGCTGGCTAATCCTTTTACAAGAGATGGAACATCACATTGAGACTTGCATCTGATCTATGTAGATGAAGTTTGTGGTTTATTTAAGCTTGCAGGTTTGCCCGATGATGAGGTCAAGAATAAGGTCTTTCCTTTATCTTTGAAGGATAAGGTGTTGACACGGTATAGGCTATGTGATGATACTGGATCATGGGACTACAATCGGTTGAAATTGGAATTTCATCAAAAGTTTTATCCTATGCATTTAGTACATCATGATCGGAATTATATTTATAATTTTTGGCTTCGTAACAGAGAAAGCATCGCTGAAGCTTGGGGGAGGCTTAAATCAATGCTATATTCATGCCCCAATCATGAGCTCTCGAGAGAAATTATCATTCAGAATTTCTATGCTCGGCTTTCTCATGATGATCGCACCATGCTTGACACTTCTTGTACCGGTTCTTCTATGAAGAGAGATATTGACTTCAGATGGAATTTATAGGAGAGAATTAAACGCAACTCTAAAGATTGGGAGCTTGAAGAAGGTAAAGATTCAGGTATGAATTTCAAGTTTGATTGCGTTAAATCCTTTGTTAAAAAAATAATTCTTGTGACTTTAGCGCTAAGTATGGACTTGACTCTGAGATAGTAGCTTCATTGTGTCAATCATTTGCTGCACATATTGATCTCCCCAAAGAGAAGTGGTTTAAATATCATCCTCCTTTAGAAGTCAATGTAGTTAAACCCAATCTAGTTGAAGAGAGAGTCATTGCCTATAATGATCCTGTTGTTCCCAGTGCTTACATTGATAAACCACCTTTCCGTGTTAGGATAACGGATTATTCTAAAGCTTCAACTGTGATACATAGAGGCTACATTAGAACACCTACACCCCCTGAGCAAATTAGAGTTGAACCTAGCATTGCTATCATCAAAGATCTTATGTCCGACGGTGTTGAGGGACATAATATTCACTTGTGTGAAGATGCTGCTAGAATTGCTAAACCTCACGCTAGAGACAAACATAGGCCTGTTGTTGGCATGCATGTTGTTTCTGTTAAGATAGGAGATCATTGTTATCATGGTTTATGTGACGTGGGTGCTAGTGTTAGTGCAATACCTCAATCCTTATATGATGAAATCAAAGACGAGATTGCACCTATTGAGATAGAGCCTATTGATGTCACTATTCAGCTTGCCAATAGAGATACTATCTGCCCTATGGGAATTGTTAGGGATGTTGAAGTCTTGTGTGGTAAAACGAAGTATCCTGCTGATTTCCTCGTTCTTGCTGTCACTGTTGGCTTTGAAGGTGTGTCACTTGAGTTCAATTTCTCCAAGTTTGGTAGACAACCTCACGAAAAGAGTTGCCTAGTAGGGATGAAATTATTGCCTTAGCTTCTATTGCCGTGCCTCCTACTGATCCCTTAGAGCTAAACTTGCTAGAGGATGAAAATGATATGCATATGGATGAAAGGGATGAGATGGATAGAGTTGTCCTAGAACAATATCCTATCCTTAAGGATAATTTGCCTGTTGAACTGCTTGGGGATCGACCTCCACCAAAGGGTGATCCCGTGTTCGAGCTTAAACAGGTGCCAGATACTCTTAAGTATCCATATCTTGATGAAAAAGAGATATATCCTGTTATAATCAGTGCTAGCCTCTCAGAGCATGAAGAAAAGAAGTTACAAAAAACTCTGAGGAAGCACCATGCTGCTATTGGATACTCTTGATGTTCTTAAGGGCATTAGTCCCACACTATGCCAGCACAAGATTAAAACCGATCCTGATTTCAAACGAGTTGCTGATCATCAAAGGAGATTGAATTCTAAGATGAAAGAGGTAGTAAGAAAAGAAATACTAAAGCTCCTGGAATCGGGCATTATCTATCCTGTTGCTCATAGTGATTGGGTGAGTCCGGTGCATTGCGTCCCTAAGAAGGGAGGCATTACCGTTGTCCCTAATGATAAGGATAAATTGATCCCAGAGAGGATTATTACTGGCTATAGGATGGTGATCGACTTTAGGAAATTGAATAAAGCCACTAGGAAAGATCATTACCCTTTGCCTTTTATCGACCAAATGCTAGAAAGACTATCTAAACACACACACTTCTGCTTTCTAGACGGTTATTCTGGTTTCTCCCAAATACCAGTTGCACAATCTGATCAGGAGAAAACCACTTTCACCTGCCCTTTCGGTACCTTTGCTTATACACGTATGCCTTTTGGCTTATGTAATGCACCTGCCACATTTCAAAGATGTATGATGGCTATATTCTCTGACTTCTGTGAAAAGATTGTTCAGGTTTTCATGGATGACTTCTCCGTTTACGGGTCTTCTTTTGATGATTGCCTCAGCAACCTTGATCGAGTCTTGCAGAGATGTAAATACATCAATCTTGTCTTGAATTGGGAGAAGTGCCATTTTATGGTAAATGAAGGCATCGTCTTAGGACATAAAATTTCTGAAAGAGGTATTGAAGTCGATAAGGCTAAGGTTGATGCAATCGAGAAAATGCCATACCCCACAGATATCAAAGGTATAAGAAGTTTCCTTGGTCATGCTGGTTTCTATAGAGGGTTCACTAAAGACTTCTCTAAGATTTCTAGGCCTCTTACCAATCTATTGCAAAAGGATATTCCTTTTGTTTTTGACGATGATTGTGAGGAAGCCTTCGAAATACTTAAGAAGGCTTTGATAATTGCACCTATTGTTCAACCACCTGATTGGAACTTACCTTTGGAAATCATGTGTGATGCTAGTGATTATGCTGTTGGTGTTGTCCTAGGGCAAAGAGTTGATAAGAAGTTGAATGTCATTCACTACGCTAGTAAAATTCTATACAGTGCCCAAAGAAACTATGCTACTACGGAAAAGGAATTTTTAGCAGTCGTGTTTGCATGTGAAAAGTTCAAGTCTTACATAGTTGATTCCAAAGTTACAATTCACACTGATCATGCTGCTATTAAGTACCTCATGGAGAAGAAGGACGCTAAACCTAGACTTATCAGATGGGTTCTCTTGCTACAAGAATTTGATTTGCACGTAATCGACACGAAGGGTGCTGATAACCCTGTAGCAGATAACTTGTCTAGGTTGGAGAACGTTCTTGATGACCCACAACCTATTGATGATAGCTTTCCCGGTGAGCAACTGAATGTCATCAATGCTTCACGTAGTGCACCGTGGTATGCTGATTATGCAAACTATATTGTTGCCAAATATATACCACCTAGTTTCACATACCAGCAAAAGAAGAAATTCTTCTTTGACTTGAGACATTACTTTTGGGATGATCCTCACGTTTATAAGGAAGGAGTAGATGGTGTTATTAGACGTTGTGTACCTGAACATGAACAGGGACAGATCCTACAGAAGTGTCACTCCGAGGCCTACGGAGGACACCATGCGGGAGATAGAACTGCACACAAGGTATTGCAATCTGGTTTCTATTGGCCCACTCTCTTCAAGGATGCCTGTAAGTTTGTCTTTTCTTGTGACGAATGTCAAAGAATAGGTAATATTAGTAAACGTCAAGAAATGCCTATGAACTATTCACTTGTCATTGAACCTTTTGATGTCTGGGGCTTTGATTATATGGGACCTTTTCCAAAATCCAACGGGTATACTCATATCCTAGTTGCTGTTGATTACGTCACTAAGTGGGTAGAAGCTATCCCCACTAGTAGTGCTGATCACAACACCTCTATCAGGATGCTTAAAGAACTTATTTTCCATAGATTTGGAGTCCCTAGATATCTAATGACCGACGGTGGTTCACATTTCATTCACGGTGCTTTTCGTAAAATGCTTGCTAAGGACGATGTCAACAATAGAATTGCGTCTCCCTATCACCCTCAGTCCAGTGGTCAAGTAGAGCTAAGCAATAGAGAAATTAAACTAATTCTACAAAAGACTGTCAACAGGTCTAGAAAGAATTGTTTTAAGAAGCTCGATGATGCACTGTGGGCTTATAGAACTGGCTATAAGAATCCCATCGGCATGTCTACGTATAAAATGGTGTACGGTAAAGCATGTCATTTACGTCTTGAGCTAGAGCATAAAGCTTATTGGGCAATCAAAGAGCTCAACTGTGATTTCAAACTTGTTGGTGAGAAGAGGTTATTTGACATTAGCTCGCTTGATGAATGGAGAACTCCGGCATATGAGAATGCCAAGTTGTTCAAAGAGAAGGTTAAGAGGTGGCATGATAAGAGGATACAAAAGCGTGAGTTCAATGTAGGTGATTATGTCTTGCTATACAACTCTCGTATAAGATTCTTTGCAGGCAAGCTTCTCTCTAAGTGGGAAGGTCCCTATGTTCTTGAGGAACTATATCGTTCCGGTGCTATTAAGATCAACAACACGGAATGTAATTGTCCGAGAGTTGTAAATGGACAAAGAATCAAGCATTATATCTCAGGTACTCCCATAAATCTTGAAAGCAATATTATCAATACCATAACTCCGGAAGAATACCTAAGGGATATTTATCAGTCTGTTTCAGACTCCGAGAAAGAAGAGGTATGTGATTCGGTAAGAAAATAAACTCCAAAAATTTTCTAGTATGAAATTTTCTCCGTTTTGGAATATTTGAAAAAATACAAAAATTGGAAGTACTCTGGAAAGCGCGCGAGGAGGCGACAAGCCTGCCAGGTGCGGGCCCACCCCCTGGCTGCGCCTGGGGGGCTTCTGGCCACCTCGTGTGCCTCCTGGACTCCGTTTTCGTGCGGAGTAGTCCTTCTGGTCTGGAAAAATCATTATATATTCTCCCGTAAGGTCTGACCCTTGTATCACGCAGATTTCCTCTGTTTCGTTTTGAGCCTGTTTCTGTTGCAGATCTAGATCTCTATGACGTCCCCAAAAGCTCCGAAGGACAAGATCTTCGAGAAGATATCCAAGGTATAAATCAAAGATTAATGGCCCTCTTGGAGTCAAAGATTTCAACAACTCCACCTTCACCACCAAAGGAAGACAACTGAGCATTTGTATGGGCAATCCCCTTGGCTTGTGCCAAGCTTGGGGGAGTTGCCCCTGTATCGTATCACCATCACATATTTTTTCCTTTACCTTTGTTTTAGTTTTCCTTTTCAGTTTTCTCTTTCTCTAGTAGATTTAAAAGTCTTAGTGTTTTAGTCTTGAGTTTTGCTTTGTGTCGCCCCCGATGTATTCGAGCTCTTGAGCCATATAATAAAGAATGTTTTAGTTGAAGGGCTTTGCCTCTTGCCATGATCAAAAGAGTGAGAATAGAACAAAAGCATGAAAGATCATGTAATGATCTTATGGGAAGTGATGGCTTCACATATAAAAAGAATGAGGATTGAAACTTGTTGAGGGTAGGAAAACGTAGAGCTTCGTCATGGTTGCAATTAATAGGAAGTGATAAAGAAGGAGAGGTTCACATATAAATACATCATCTCCGACACCATCTATGATTGTGAACACTCACCAAACTATTGCATGCCTAGAAGTAGATGTTGGACAAGGAAGACAACGTAATGAATTGTGTTTGCTTGGCTCTGAACAATGTTATAAGATTAGAGATCCCTTAGCATGTGACAATTGCTTCCACCTCATATTAGCCAAAACTCCCCTACCAAGTAGAGATACTACTTGTGCATCCATAAACCTTCAACCCAGTTTTTCCATGAGTGTCCACCATACCTACCTATGGATTGAATAAGATCCCTCAAGTAAGTTGTCATCGGTGCAAGCAATAAAAATTGCTCTCTAATATGTATGATCTATTATTGTGTGGAAAATAAGCCTTATATGAACCTGTGATGAGGAAGACATAAAAACGACAGACTGCATAATAAAGTTCTTGATCACAGGAGGCAATATAAAGTGACGTTCCTCCGCACTAAGAGGACACGCATCCAAACCTCAAAAGTGCATGACAACCTCTGTTTCCCTCTGCGAAGGGCCTATCTTGTACCTTTACTTTTTGTCCCCGAAAGAGTCATGGTGATCTTCACCAATTCCTTATTTTGCCTTTGTCTTGGCTACCGTCACATGCTTGGGAAAGATCTATATTCTTATGTCAACTTGGAGGTAAGTATTCATGAATTATTACTGTTGACATTACCCTTGAGGTAAGTAGTCATGAGTACCACGTGAGTAGTAGCAATTGTAGAGAATGAAAGAATGATTGAGTATGTGGATTTGCTTTACTAGCTCTTATTTGACTCTTTCTGATGTTGAGATAAATTGCAATTGCTTCAATGACTAAAGGCTATCGGTTGTTACTTCTCGGTAAGGTTCTTGATCCATGCTTTACTTTGTGAAGGAATTATCACTTTAGCATGAGAGATTATATGTTGGTATTGATGTTCTGAGCATGATCATGATGCATGCATGTTCATATCTTGTTTTTTCGACACCTCTCTCCCTAAACATGTGGACATATTTATTGAGCTAGGCTTTCGCTTGAGGACAAGCGAGGTCTAAGCTTGGGGGAGTTGATACGTCCATTTTGCATCATGTTTTCATGTTGATATTTATCTCTTCTTTGGCTGTTATTTCACTTCACGGTACTATTCTTATGCCTTTTCTCTCTTATTTTGCAAGGTTTACGTGAAGAGGGAGAATACCGGCACCTGGAATTCTGGCCTGAAAGTGGAGAAAAGTTGAGATACCTATTCTGCGCAACTCCAAACGCCGTGAAAATCAACGAGGATTTTTTGCCCAATTTATCAAAAATACTGGACCGAAGAAGTGCCAGAGGGGCACCAGGGCGTGCCCACAAGCCTGCACGGCGCGGCCACCCCCCAGGTCGCGCCATGGGGGCTTGTGGGCAGCCCACTGGCCCACTGGCCCCCCTCTTTTGCTATATGGAGGGTTTCGTCCAGGAAAAAAATCACATGGTCATGATCAAACCATGATCATGATGCGGCGAAATCATGATGCATGCATGTTCATATAGCAAAAGCTTAAACCCTAGTTTATGCGTTGCTTCGTAAGGGGCTGATTTGGATCCACTAGTTTAATGCTATGGTTGGACTTTGTCTTAATTCTTCTTTCGTAGTTGCGGATGCTTGCGAGAGGGGTTAATCATAAGTGGGATGCTTGTCCAAGTAAGGGAAGTACCCAAGCGCCGGTCCACCCACATATCAAACTATCAAAGTAACGAACGCGAATCATATGAACATGATGAAACTAGCATGACAGAAATTCCCGTGTGTCCTCGGGAGCGTTTTTCCTCCTATAAGACTTTGTCCAGGCTTGTGCCTTGCTACAAAAGGGATTGGACCACTTTGCTGCACCGTTGCTACTTTTGTTACTTGTTGCTTGCTACGAATCATCTCACCACACAATCACTTGTTACCGACAATTTCAGTGCATGCACATTTTACCTTGCTGAAAACCACTTGTCAGATCCTTCTGCTCCTCGTTGGGTTCGACACTCATACTTATCGAAAGGACTATGATTGAACCCCTATACTTGTGGGTCATCAACTGATAACCCACAAGTATAGGGGATCGCAACAGTTTTCGAGGGTAGAGTATTCAACCAAAATTTGTTGATTCGACACAAGGGGAAGCCAAAGAATATTCTCAAGTATTAGCAGTTGAGTTGTCAATTCAACCATACCTGAAAGATTTAGTATCTACAGAAAAGTATCAGTAGCCGAGTAGTGTGATAGCAACAGTAGCAACAGTAACCAGTAGCAGCAAAGTGACAGCAGTAGCGATAGAGTAACAGTAGCAGCAGTGACAGCAGTAGCGGCAAAGTAACAGTAGCAGCAGTGAGAGCAGTAGAGGCAAAGTAACATAGCAAGGACCAGTAGGAAAAACTCGTAGGCATTGGATCGGTGATGGATAATTATGCCGAATGGTATTCATCATGCAACAGTTATAACACGGAGAGATATGTGACTAGCTCCATTTCGTCAATGTAATGTAGGCACGTATTCCGTATGTAGTCATACATGCTTAGGGAAAAGAACTTCCATGACATCTATTGTCCATCCCTCCCATGGCAGCGGGGTCCTAATGGAAACTACGGGATATTAAGGTTCTCCTCTTAATAGAGAACCGGACCAACGTATTAGCACTTAGTGAATACATGAACTCCTCATACTATGGTCATCTCCGGGAGTGGTTCCGGCTATTGTCACTCCGTGGTTGCCGGGTCATAACACATAGTAGGTGACTACAACTTGCAAGATAGGACCAAGAACACACATATATTAATGGAAACACAATAGGTTCTGATCCGAAATCATGTCACTCGGGCCCTAGTGACAAGCATTAAGCATGGTAAAGTAGTAGCAACATCAATCTCAGAACATAGTGGATACTAGGGATTAATCCCGGTCAAAACTAACTCGATTACATGATAGATCTCATCAAACCCATCACCATCCAGCAAGTCTACGATGAGATTACTCATGAATGGTGAAGAGCATCATGGAATTGGCGATGAAGGAAGGTTGGTGATGACGATGGCGACGATCTCCCCTCTCCGGAGCCCAGAACGGACTCCAGATCTGCCCTCCAGAGGAAGAACAGGAGGTGGCGGCGCCTCCGTATCGTAAAACGCGATGAACTCTTCTCCTTTTATTTTTTCCGGACGAAAGGGACTAAATAGAGCTGGAATTGGAGGCCGTGGAGCAACGTGGGCCTCACAAGCGTGCGAGGCCAGGGGTGGCCTGCGCCTAGTGGGCTTGTGGGCTCCATGCTCCACTTCTTCGGTTGATTCTTGCGCCAGTATTTTTTATATATTCCACAAAAAATCCTCGTAAATTTCCAGGTCATTCCGAGAACTTTTATTTTTGCGCAAAAACAACACCATGGCAATTCTGCTGAAAACAGCGTTAGTCCGGGTTAGTTCCATTCAAATCATGCAAATTAGAGTCCAAAACAAGGGCTAAAGAGTTTGGAAAAGTAGATACGACGGAGACGTATCAACTCCCCCAAGCTTAAAGCCTTGCTTGTCCTCAAGCAATTTAGTCGACAAACTGAAAGAGACAAAAGAAAAACTTTTACGAACTCTGTTTGATATTGTTGTTGCAATTATGTCTAACTCATACTCAGATTTTCAGCAAGATCACAAGCTAACCACATAAGCAAATGACATCTAGGTCTCATGGTAAACTCATATCAATGGCATAATCAACTAGCGAGCAATAATAATAAGTTTCAAACGTCAACACTTAAATCAAAACAATCATGAAGTAGTGCAAGGTATCTCGCTAGCTCTTTCTGAGACCGCAAAACATAAATGCAGAGCGCCTTCAAAGACCAAGGGCTGACTAAACATTGTAATTCATGGCAAAGATCCAGTTATAGTGATACTCAATATTAGTCAAAAGCAAAGCATAAAAATGACAGAGGTGCTCTCTAATTGGTGCTTTTATAAGAAGAGGATGACTCAACAGAAACATAAATAGACAGGCCCTTCACAGAGGGAAGCATTGATTTGCAGAGGAACCAGAGCTCAAGATTTTAAAATAGATATAAATAATTTTGGGTGGCATGCTTTCATTGTCAACGCAATGACCAAGAGATTTCACCATCTTCCATGCTACACATACTATATGCGGTTCCCAAACAGAAAAGTAAAGTTTTGACTCCCCCACCCCCGATCAATCACACTCCACGACTAACCGAATACTCGGGTGCCGTCCATACCAACATCAATCCAGGGGGAGTTTTGTTTGCAATTATCTTTTCGATTTGAGCATGGAACTGTGCATTCCAATTACCGGCCCCTTTCTCGTGAATGATAGTGAATAAACACATATAGAGGATAACACGCCTAGCATGGAAGATACTGATCGCCCCTTGTTACCACATGAGCGGTTCGGGCATGCAAAACAGATTATTTCTTGAAGGTTTAGAGAGTGGCACATGCAAATTTACTTGGAACGGTAGGTAGGTACCGCATATAGGTAGGTATGGTGGACTCATATGGAACAACTTTGGGTTTATGGAAGTGGATGCACAAGCAGTATTCCCAATTAGTACAAGTGAAGGCTAGCAAAGGACTGGGAAGCGACCAACTAGAGAGCGACAACAGTCATCAAAATGCATTGAGATTAACCAACATTGAGTGCAAGCATGAGTAGGACATAAATCACCATGAACATGAATATCATAGAGGCTATGTTGATTTTGTTTCAACTACATGCATAAACATGCGCCAAGTCAAGCCACTTGAATCATTCAAAGGAGGACACCATCCTATCATACTACATCATAATCATCTCAAGATTCATGTTGGCATCCAAGACAAAGCATTATAAGCTCCTAGCTAATTAAGCATGGCATCAGAAACTATGATCTCTAAGTTGTCATTGCAAACATGTTTCTCTCACAACAAAGCTGAATCTGGAATGATGAGCTAGTCATCTTTACAAAAACAAAATAGATCGAGTTCATACCAGCTTTTCCACCCTCAGTCACTTCATCATGTATCGTCATTATTGCCTTTCACTTGCACGACCGAATGATGTGAACAATAATAAGAGTGCTCGTGCATTGGACTATGCTGGAATCTGCAAGCAAACACAAAGGAGAAGACAAAGTAATATGGCTCTTTGACAAATAAACAGATATGCATGCGAGAGCCACTAAACATTGTAACCATGGTCTTCTACCTTGACCCAAAGAAAAAGAAAACTATTTACACGGGAAAGATCCCAACAAGCAAAAGAAGAATGAGAAATCTTTTTGGGTTTTCTCAAACTAAAAAACACACGAGAAGAAAACGAGAAAAAGAAGTAAACTAGCAAGGATGATACAGTGGCAAAGTGTGAACACCGACTAACGAAGTGAAAGCGTAACAAGAATATAAAGTCGGTGAGAAACATGTACTCCCACAAGCTTAGGCTTTTGGCCTAAGTTGGTCTACTCCCAAGGAGGGAAATAACCAGCTCCGGGGTACTCCGGAGTGTACTGAGGATGGCACTGCTATGTGAGCTTCTCTGACTCCCACTGATAAACTGGCGTCGGGCACGGGCACCTGTGGTTGGGCTATCCCCAATATGTGTAGATGTACGAGGGCATAATAATGTACCTGCCTAGATGAAGATTGAACAAAGAAGGAGCAGGCAAGGTAATAGTCTCACGAGTACCCTCACTAAATACCAGGTTATAAATCATCCTCTTATTTATATCTTTATCAAGAAAGTCATGGCGAACCATGCTATCATAATCTAGATATCTCTCAGGAAGAAGAATCTCTTCATCCTCGTCCAGTCTAATAGGTATCTCAAAATGTCTAGCAAGACGAGTAGCATAGATACCGCCATAAACAATGCCTTTAGAACAGTTCGTGTTCAACCGTTGAGCTACTATAGAGCCCAGGCTATAAGTTTTATCATTATAAAGGGCTTCGCGCAAGACCGCAAGATTTGGGGAGCTAAGGGAACCAGCTTTCCCACGGCCAATCAAACATTTTCCCACGAATAATGAGAAGTACCGAAGCACGGGAAAATGTATGCTAGCAGCTCTAGCGCAAGACACTCCTCTCTCCTCTCCTACAGCAATAGTATCTATGAAGGCCTCCAAGTCCCGTGGACGAGGTTCATGAATATCCCGAACATAAGGTAATTTGCAAACATTGCAAAAATCCTGGAGTGACATGCGCTGGGGGATATCATATAACTTGAACTCAACCATAGGAGGATTCTTCCTTGGATAGAAGTTAAAGCTTTGCACGAAAATATTAGTGAGGAGGAGGTATTGCGGACACTTATCTTCAACGAAGGCGGTAAGGCCTGCGTTCTCCACCAAGTAATAAAAGTCCTCATAAAGTACGGCGGCGCGTAAGAACACATCGCTTGGCCACTCGCACGCTCGAAGTTCTGCAACTCGGGGGACCGGATACTTGGGTTTCTTCTTCTCATTCTGATCATCCTTGGGGTCACGGCTTGAAGAGCCTCTTAAAAACCTCCTCATCTTTTCCTTTTTCTATCTCTGGAATTTTCTGAAATTTTTAGTGACTCTAAGGAAAAGTGAACAAGGCTCAGCGAAACTCATAGCAACTACTCCGACAAGAGCCTAGAGGCCATATCACGCATGTGACCAGCTAAAATTAGCATGCAAAGCTCGAGAACAGGGTCACCAAGGCAGCAAGAATACGTGACGTATAAGGCACTAGAGCAAAAACTAATTGGACCAATGGAGGAGTCACGTACCAAGGAGCAATTTCCCCAAAACAGTTTGGTGAATGGGGCTTTGCACAAAGAGATCGAAAATCGTATCAAGAAGAGCAAGAACACGGGTTTGAGCTGCGAAACGATTTTTTCTGGAGGTAGGAGAAGCAGATGGGAGCTAGAATAAGTGGAGGGGGTACACATAGGCCCCACAAGCCTGGTAGGCGCGGCTAGGGGGGTGCCCGCGCCTCCAGGGCTTGTGGACCACTTGTGCAGCCCCCTGACTAGCTCTCCGTCTCAGAATTTTTCAAAAATTCCAGAATAAAACATACTTGATTTTCACGGCATTCGGAGAACCTTTATTTTTGGGGTATTTTTCTACGAGACGCAAAAACAGAAAACAGGGAAAACTAAAGCTAAATCTATCATTTTTCTTCTAAGCAACCGAATATGAAAGCTTGGAACACGGGTTTGTGACTCCTCGATTCATCCATCTCATGGTCATCGAAAGAAATCCGTCAATGAGGTTGATCAAGTCTCCTTGACAAACTTTTTCGAATCGCATAAAAAGGAACGGAGAATTTTCGAATAGTCACTAGGTTACCTCCATGGGGATGTGCATATCCCCAACAAGCAAATCACACTTCATCTTGACAGTAGGTATAGGGCATTCAAAGCTCCCAATAAGAATCGATGATTTTTTTGCAATAGCATTGATGCAATGCACTTGATATTGTTTCTTCGGAAAGTGCACCGTCTGCTCATTACCGTTGACATGGAAAGTGACATTGCCTTTGTTACAATCAATAACAGCCCCTGCAGTGTTTAAAAAGGGTCTTCCGAGGATGACCACCATGGCATCGTCCTCGAGAATATCCAGGATAACAAAGTCTGTTAAGATAGTAACGTTAGCAACCACAACATGTACATCCTCGCAAATGCTGATGGGGAAAGCAGTTGATTTGTCGGCCATTTGCAGAGAGATTTCAGTGGGTGTCAACTTATCGAGTTCAAGCCTACGATAAAGAGAGAGAGGCATAACACTCACACGGGCTCCAAGGTCGCATAAAGCAGTTCTAACGTAGTTTCCTTTAATGGAGCAAGGTATAGTGGGCACTCCGGGATCACCTAGTTTCTTAGGAGTTCCACCCTTGAAGGTGTAATTAGCGAGCATGGTGGAAATCTCAACCTCAGGTATCCTCCTCTTATTAGTCACAATATCTTTCATGTACTTGGCATAAGGAGACATTTTGAGCATATCTGTCAAACGCATTTGCAGAAAGACATGTCTAATCATTTCAACAAATCGCTCAAAATCCTCATCATCCTTTTTCTTGGATGGTTTGGGAGGAAAGGGCATGGGTTTCTCAACCCATTGTTTCCTTTCTTTACCATGCTTCCTAGCAATGAAATCATTCTTATCGTATCTCCAATTCTTAGGTTGTGGGTTATCAAGATCAAATGGTTCAATCTCCACATCCTTATCATTGCTAGGTTGAGCATCTTCATGAACATCACTATCGATATTATCATTAGGCTCATGTTCATCACTAGATTGTGTTTCGGCATCAGAAACAGAGACATCGTTTGGACTCTCGGGTGTAACAGCAACGGGGTTGCTAGCCTCCAAGTTCCTATCATCTTTCTTTTCCTTTCTAGGATGACTAGGTGCATCAGTGCTAACTCCTTGAGAATCTTGTTCAATTATCTTATGATGACCCTCAGGATACAAAGGTTCCTGTGTCATTCTACCGCCTCTAGTGACGACACTAACAGAATTGTCATTCAACTCATTGAGCAAGTCATTCTGAGCCTTAAGTACTTGTTCTACCTGAGTAGTAACCATAGAGGCATGTTTACTCCAGAGCTTACGATCATTGACATTTCTATCTACACCAGCACTTAAATGACTAAGCATGCGAGCATTCTGTTCCAATTGTCTGCTAACATAATCATTGAAACTATGTTGTTTGACAACAAAGTTATCAACTTCATCCAGGCATAAGCTAGCAGGTTTATCAAAAGGAATGTCACTCTCATTGAATCTACGAAGAGAATGTACCTATACTACCTGTGTCCGGTTATCAAGACCATGGATCGCTTCGATAGGTGGTAGATTTTTTACATCTTCATATTTAATGCCTTTCTCTCGCATAGATTTCTTAGCTTCTTGCATATCTTTAGGACCGAGGAATAGAATACCTCTTTTCTTCGGAGTTGGCTTTGGAGGTGGTTCGGGTATAGTCCAAGCGTTCTCATTGCACAAGATATTATTCAATAGGATCTCAGCTTGTTCTACAGTTTGTACCCTGAAAACATAACCGGCACAACTATCTAGGTGGTCCTTAGAAGCATCGGTTAGTCCATTATAGAAGATATCAAGTATTTCATTCTTCTCAAGAGGGTGATCATGCAAAGCATTCAGTAGCTGGACGAGCCTCCCCCAAGCTTGTGGGAGACTCTCTTCTTCAACTTGCGCAAAGTTGTATATTTCCTGCAAGGCCGCTTGCTTCTTATGGGCAGGGAAATATTTTTCAGAGAAGTAGTAGATCATATCCTGGGGCTATGCACACAACCAGGAGCAAGAGAAGTGAACCAAGTCTTAGCATCATCCTTTAGCAAGAAAGGAAACAACTTAAGGATATAGTAGTGGCGGATCTTTTCCTCACTCGTGAATAGGGTGGCTATATCGTGCAGTTTGGTAAGATGGGCTACAACCGTTTCAGACTCATAACCATGAAAAGGATCAGATTCGACCAGAGTGATTAACTCAGGGTCGACAGAGAATTCATAATCCTTACCGGTCTCTAAGATAGGCGAAGTAGCAAACTTCAGGTCGTATTTCATCCTAGCGTTCAAAGATTTTTCTTTCCACTTATGCAGTAATTTCTCAACATCATAGCTATCCTTACAAGCAAGAAATTCCTCAGCTATATCTTCCTCCATAACATAACCCTCAGGAATATCAGGCAATTCATATCTAGGAGAGCTAGTTCTAAAAGGAGAAATAGCAGGTTCTACTTCAATAATCTCAGCAGTTTCAGAGGTATCAGTGCATCTAGCAGCAACTCTAGCAATTTGTGCATCAAGGAATGCACATAGTGGCAAAGCAGTATCAAGCAAAGCATCATCACAAGAATCATGGACATCAAAAGTAGCATCATCAATCACAGGCGACACATCAAAATTTCTAGCAGGAGGTGGTGTCGCAAACTTACTCATAACTGAAGGTGAATAAAGTGCAGAGCTAGATGGCAGTTCCTTACCTGTCCTCGTAGTTGAGGGCAAGACTTTAGTTTTTGGATCTTTCGGGTTCCTCATAGTGATCAGCAGGTATAAATCCCAAGTGACTCAAAGAATATAGCTATGCTTCCCCGGCAACGGCACCAGAAAAAGGTCTTGATAAGCCGCAAGTATAGAGGATCGCAACAGTTTTCGAGGGTAGAGTAGTCAACCCAAATTTGTTGATTCGACACAAGGGGAAGCCAAAGAATATTCTCAAATATTAGCAATTGAGTTGTCAATTCAACCACACCTAAAAGACTTAGTATCTGCTGAAAAGTATCAGTAGCAGAGTAGTGTGATAGCAACAGTAGCAACAGTAGACAGTAGCAGCAAAGTGACAGCAGTAGCGACAGAGTAACAGTAGCAGCAGTGACAGCAGTAGCGACAAAGTAACAGTACCAGCAGTGACAACAGTACCGGCAAAGTAATGTAGCAAGGACTAGTAGGAAAAACTCGTAGGCATTGGATCGGTGATGGATAATTATGCTGGATGGTATTCATCATGCAATAGTTATAACACGGAGAGATATGTACCTAGCTCCAGTAATGTAGGCATGTATTCCGTATGTAGTCATACGTGCTTAGGGAAAAGAACTTGCATGACATCTATTGTCCATCCCTCCTGTGGCAGCGGGGTCCTAATGGAAATTGCGGGATATTAAGGTTCTCCTTTTAATAGAGAACCGGACCAACGCATTAGCACTTAGTGAATACATGAACTCCTCACACTATGGTCATCTCCGCGAGTGGTTCTGGCTATTGTCACTCCGGGGTTGCCGGGTCATAACACATAGTAGGTGACTACAACTTGCAAGATAGGACCAAGAACACACATATATTGACGATAACATAATAGGTTCAGATCTGAAATCATGGCAGTCGGGCCCTACTGAAAAGCCTTAAGCATGGCAAAGTAGTAGCAACATCAATCTCAGAACATAGTGGATACTAGGGATCAATCCCCGTCAAAACTAACTCGATTACATGATAGATCTCATCCAACCCATCACCGTCCAGCAAGCCTACGATAAGTTTACTCACGAACGGTGAAGAGCATAATGGAATTGGCGATGAAGGAAGGTTGGTGATGACGATGGCGACGATCTCCCCTCTCCGGAGCCCAGAACAGACTCCAGATCTGCCCTCCAGAGGAAGAACAGGAGGTGGCGGCGCCTCCGTATCGTAAAACGCGATGAACTCTTCTAATTTTATTTTTTCCGGACGAAAGGGACTAAATAGAGCTGGAATTGGAGGCGATGGAGCAACGTGGGCCCCACAAGCCTGCCAGGAGCGGCCAGGGGGGCACGCGCCTGGTGGGCTTGTGGGCTCCATGCTCCACTTGTTCGGTTGATTCTTGCGCCAGTATTTTTTATATATTCCACAAAAAATTCTCGTAAATTTCTAGGTCATTCCAAGAACTTTTATTTCTGCGCAAAAACAACACCATGGCAATTCTGTTGAAAACAACGTTAGTTCGGGTTAGTTCCATTCAAATCATGCAAATTAAAGTCCATAACAAGGGCAAAAGAGTTTGGAAAAGTAGATACGATGGAGACGTATCATGGACATGCTCGATGTTAGCGATGCGGTGTGTGCCAAGTACTTTACAATGATTCTCGAAGGGACGACACACACTTGGCTGAGGAATTTGCCGCCTAACTCCATCAATACCTGGGCCGAGTTTAATGAGCATTTTTTCAAGAACTTCAGAGGAACTTGCAAGCGTCCAATGACTATTGTCGACTTATATCATTGTGTCCAGCTCTCAGATGAGTCGGCCCATCATTGGACACGGCGGGTTGCAGAGATAATACATTCATTGGATGGTATCACGGAGGCTCAGGCTGTGCTGATTTTGGAGAAAAACTATCACTTCCAGCCCTTGGTGTTGAAACTTGGGCGACTCAAGCAGAAAGTGCAGGATATGGGCGAGTTGATGGACACCCTAATTAGATATGCCGAGTCATATGGCACCAAAGATCTCGGAGAGGACGATGACAAAGTCAGTGACGCGAAGAAGGGAGAGTCATCCAGAGGCCATTCTAAGGCCCAGGGACGTAACAACAATAACCCTGGGAGCCAAGGGAAGAAAAGTCAGCAGGAAGGTGTCACTGATTTCGTCGCCAATACTAACATCGGGACCGGGAATCAGCGTCAGAAGAAAAGTTGGCATCAGGGCTTCAGTGGAAAAAGTCCATGTAACTATCAGGAGATGCTCAAGGGCCCCAACCCACAACATAGCACAGCGGAAGGTCCAGCCACTCATTCTTGGGAAAACTGTTTTGTGATGCAGGAGTTTCGTGCTGAGGCACTCAAGAACAACCAAGGAGGGAGTAGTGGTGGACACCCAGATCAATTTGGTTTGGGCAGCTCTCACTGAATCCGTTTGGCGGCTTTCCCAACCGTGGCCCACAGGGCGGGTCACACTCCAACACTGGGCAATACCCAGTCCAGGGTAACCAGCAATATAATGCTCAGGGCAGCTTTCAGCAGCAACTTAACCCGGGCGGCTCTCAGCAGCAGAACGGCAACAGCGGCTTCCAAAATAACCCCAAGCACCTGAATAGCAGGCAGTATCACGTGTTTACCACTAATGCTTGCAAAAGGGACAAGAAGGTTCAGCAGAGAGCCCTCAACATAGATGAGACGACGCTTCCCAGGTATCTCAACTAGTGTGAGCAGCCTGTTACCTGGAGTAGGGAGGACCACCCACCCCGGGTTGATAACCCTGACGACTTGGCATTCGTCATGGCACCTCATGTTGGGGGCGATACCCTCTCCAAAGTCCTCATGGACTGTGGCAGTAGTATCAACATCTTATACTATCACACTTTTCGGAGAATGAATTTCTCTGAAGGCAACTTGATGCCTTCCTCCATGGTCTTCCACGACATCGTCCTGGGTAAGTCGGCATATCCTCTTGGGCGGATTAAACTCAATTGGGCTTTTGGCACCGAATCTAACTACAGGAGGGAGTCTCTCACGTTCGAGGTCGTCAAGATCAAGAGCCCTTATCATGCGCTTTTTGGTCGACCGGCTTACGCCCACTTCATGGCCTGGCCGTGTCATGTGTACCTCAATCTCAAGATGCCAGGCCCTAGAGGAACAATCATGATAAGTGGAGATCGGAAAATAGCTTAGGACTGTGAAGAAGGAGATGCTGCTTATGCTGAGTCGGCCTGCGCTGCAGAGGAACTCAAGTTTCATCAGGCCAATGTTGACCCGACAGACATGACTCCACTCAAGAAGCCCGCAATCAATTTAGAGCCGCCACTCAAGTTTAAATCTATAGATGACACCAAGGAGGTCGATTTCACGCCTGGTGACTCTTCCAAGCAATTCACTATTGGGACGGGTCTGGATCCCAAATAGGAAAGCGCGCTCATCGAATTCATCTATGAGAATCAGGACATTTTTGCATGGAAACCTTCTGACATGCCAGGTGTACCGAGAGATTTCGCTGAGCACCACCTTAATATAGATCCCAAGATGAAGTCGGTTCGGCAGTACCTCCGTCGTTTCAACTAACAGAGGCGTAAGGAAATCGGGGAATAGGTAGCCCGACTCTTGGCTGCTGGGTTCATTATGGAAGTTGTTCATCGAGAGTGGTTGGCCAATCCAGTCTTGGTCGTCAAGAAGAATGGGACTTTCCGCATGTGCATTGACTACACCGACCTTAAAAAGGCCTGCCTGAAGGACCCTTTCGCTCTCCCTCGTATTGCTCAAACCATTGACTCTACGGCGGGTTGCGAGCAGCTGTGTTTTTGGATGCATACTCACGTTATCACTAGATCAAGATGGCTATGGAGGATCAAGAGAAGACGGCCTTCATAACTCATTTTGGTGCTTTCTCCTATGTCTCCATGCTATTTGGGCATAAGAGTGCAGGGCGACTTATCATCGCTATATCCAGAATTGTCTGCACAATCAGATCGGGCGCAACGTTCACGCCTATGTTGAGGACATAGTGGTGAAATCCCAGAAGAAGGAGACACTTATGGAGGATCTCAAGGAGACGTTTGATAGTTTGCGTGTGTATTAGATGAAGCTTAACCCGACCAAGTGTGTTTTTGGTGTCCCTACAGGGAAGTTATTGGGTTTATTGGTGTCAGAGCGAGGTATTGAGGCCAACCCGAACAAGATTAAGGTGATTACTTACCTTGGCAAGCTGGCTAATATCAACCAGGTCCAACATATGGCGGGTCGTATCGCCCCTCTGAATCACTTCATAAGACGCCTTGGTGAGAAGGCCATCCCTCTTTATCACCTGCTTAGGAAAACAGACTGTTTTGTGTGGACAAACGTGGCCAAGGAAGCCTTTGAGGCCCTAAAGAAGCAATTGGCTGAGCTGCCCGTTTTAGCCGCCCCCACCGACAAAGAGCCTATGCTAGTGTACATTGCTGCTAACTCTAAAGAAGTAAGTGTGGCAGTGGGTGTCGAATGCAAGGAAGAAGGAAAGGAGTACCCGGTCCAAAGGCCTGTGTACTTTGTCTGTGAAATCTTGACCCTCTCCAAACAACGTTATCCACACTGGCAGAAGCTGGTTTTCGGGATCTTCGTGGCGAGTCGGAAGCTGAAGCACTACTTCGAGGAGCATCCGATCATGTTGGTTAGTTCTGAACCACTTGGCGATATCATACAAAACCGTGAAGCGACCGAGCGGATTGCTAAGTGGGCCATTGAGCTTGGTCCTCACCATGTGAAGTATATGCCCGCACGACCATCAAGTCTCAGGCCTTAGTAGATTTCATCAATGACTGGACCGAGTTGCAAATTTCAGAAGACATACCTGATCACACATATTGGACTATCCACTTTGACGGGTCCAGGCAGCTGGAAGGCTCGGGGGTTGGCGTGGTACTAACTTCCCCGCAGGGTGATAAGTTTTGTTATGTTCTACGACTCATGTTTCCATGCACTAACAATGCAGCGGAGTACGAGGCTTTGCTCCACGGGCTTCAGATCGCCAGAGAGATGAACCTTAGCCGGGTTAGATGCCTGGGCGACTCAGATCTGGTGGCGCAAAAAGTTTCTGGAACGTGGGATTCCAGGGATCCGTTGATGGCGGCTTACACGCATGCTGTATCAGATGTGGCGAGTCACTTTCATGGTTATCAAGTTGATCATATTGACCGCTAGCTCAATGAGGCAGCTGATGCTCTTTCATGACTTGGGTCAATGCGTAAGCCATTTCCTCCCAATGTACTTTTGGATATCCTGCATAACCCGTCGGTGAAGTTGCCTTCTGAGGAGGATATAGCGGTCCCTGACCCGGAATCTCAACTTGTGGCGGCTCTTCATGCCACCTCGGATTGGGTGGTCCCTTACATGTCTTATTTGGCACGAGGCGAGTTACCGGCTGATAAGTTGTTGGCTCGCCAAATTATCCGGTCATGAAAATCCATAGTCATACATAAGGGCGAGTTTCACAAACGAAGCACTTGTGGAATTTTTCAAAGATGCATCTCGCCCAAAGAGGGTCGTGCGATCCTTAATGAGATTCACGCTGGCGACTGTGGTCATCACGCTGGGTCACAATCATTGGTATCGAAAGCCTTTATACATGGATTCTATTGGTTGACGGCTCACACCGATGTTGAACACATAGTGCATAGGTGTGATGGTTGTCAGAAATTTGGGCGTCAGATGCATGTGCCGGCTCAAGAATTGTGGATGATCCCAATTACATGGACTTTTGCAGTGTGGGGGGTCAACATGGTTGGTCCTTTCAAGATGTCTTGTCTTCCAACAAAAAGACTCATCTACTGGTGGCGGTTGACAAGTTTACCAAGTGGGTTGAAGCAGAGCCAGTTAGCAGTTGCGATGCAGAAACAGCCATCAAGTTCCTCAAGAAGTTGATCTTTCGCTTCGGGTATCCTCATAGTATCATTACTGATAATGGTACTAATTTATTCAAAGGCGCCATGCTATAATTTTGTGAACATGAGCACATCCGGCTTGATGTCTCTGCAGTTGCACATCCCCAATCCAATGGACATGTGGAAAGAGCAAATCAAGAAATCCCACGTGGGATCAAACCTCGACTCATGGTTCCCCTAGAGCGCACTCGGGGTTGCTGGGTTGAGGAGCTTCCTTCAGTACTTTGGAGGATAAGGACTAGCCCCAACAGGTCCATTGGTTACACGCCTTTTTTATTAGTCTACGGAGCTGAGGCGGTCTTACCAGGTGACATAAGGCATGACTCGCCATGAGTCGCCGCCTATGTTGAGGAGGACAACGAGCTGGCACATCAAGATTCATTGGATGCCTTGGAGGAGGACCGTGACTTAGCCGCAACACGGTCGGCGATTTATCAGCAAGACCTGCGATGCTATCATTGCCGCAGAGTCAGAAGCCGGGTCTTTTAGGAAGGTGATTTGGTGCTTCGATTGATTCAAGATCATATTGGTATGCACAAATTATCACCCCTGTGGGACGAACCTTTTGTCATCAGCGAAATTCTTCATAATGGTTCTTACTACGTGGTGGACCTTCGTCCAGATAGGCCAACGACAAAGGTAGAAACAACCCGGCCGTGGAACATTGTCCACTTGCGGCCATATTATACTTAGAGCCATAGGCTTCTTATCATTGTACATAGTTTAGTCCTTGTACTCTTTTTTATATATATAGCAATAAAGCCGGCGCCCTTGAAATTAGGGGTCTCTGCCGTTTTAGCTTCTTGAAAGCATGAGTCTTTATTGTTTCATAAGTCGTCCAAGCATGGAAGCTATCCGTATCAAAGAGCATAAGTCGCCATGTTGCACTTATTTCAAAACTGGATACTGGTAAGCCAAAGAGGACCAAAGTTGCCACGTTGCACGGTTCAAACATGGGCGTCTTATATGATTTTGAGAATTAAGCCAGCTTACTTGGGGGCTACTAGTTCCCAAGTCGTTTTGCAGTAAGAGCGTAAACGCTTCTGCAATCCTATGTCCGACTTTTCCCTAATCATATGTCACTTGGTGGCTTCTACTCACTGAGCTCAGCCTGGATACCCTCTTGGCTAGCGAAAATTAACACATTACAATGGTTATACTGGACTGTATGTTTGGCGACTCTCCCTATGGTCCCATGTACTCTTGGCGAGTTAATCCAGTTTTGGACCCTGAACTTGTCTTGGTTAAAGCATGAAGGGTGTTTGCGGCAGCCGGCATATCAAAAGTAGACAAACCATGGGTTCACTGAACCTGCTTCACTGAAGCTTGACTCGTGCCTGATCAGCCGGTCTAAACAACTAAGGCTGTTGCAAAAGCCTATCTAGGGTAGCACTAGAGCCTTGCAAGCTTGTCCTACCCTGTCGTGACTCACTGAGCTAGCAAACTTTATGACTAAAAAGTATCTTTGGGGTACAATTAGAGTTTTCAAGACTCATGATTACCCATCACGTCTCATTGAGCCGGCCCAATATTCTTCTTTGACCACATGAAGCATCATTACTTTGATGAGGACATAGCAAACCGCCTAGTAAGGCAGCTCATATTCTCAAAGGGGTGAGACTTCAGAGTGAATAGAGGTACGGTGCAAAATACTACTGTTTTCATCTCAAACCAATTACATGGCTCAGAAGGGCCACCAAATTTTGCATGACCCGAAATTGGATCTTCTGGAACAATCTCCATGGACATTCTTCAAGTAACACCTTGTTTAAGCTGCCTCCGGGTTATCCTGCATCGAGCCTTCGCCATCTTGGATCTGTGAGTCGCCCATTGTCCAATTACAATTGGTTAAGGCATGGAACTCAGCCTCTTCGGTCAAGATGGTGGACGGGTCAGCATTAGAGTCAAAAAGGTGCTTACGACGCTGCGGAGTCATATCTGTGATCTCAAAAGAGGGAGGAGTGACATGTTTGTTGTTCTTGTCATAAGCCGCCTCATACTTGGCTAAGTCAAGACTGGCGGCCAGTTGAGTCGCCGATAGGCGAGATTCCTTCACATAGCGATGAATGTCCTCTTGAGTGAATTCTGACCCGTTGTCTTTATATTCTGGAAACCCGCCAGCTATCTCCTCCGGCTTAAGCTGTGGAGCGTAAGCCAAGCAATGGCTAAGGGTGGTAATTAATCCTTTCCGGGCGGCTGATCTTTTTAGTTCTTCAATCTGCTTTGGCATTGTGGACAAGCACCCCAACATATACTTCATTTTCTTCAAGGGCTCCTTACCGCCCATGACGACCTTAATAGTAATCAAGACGCCAACATAAAGTTCCTGTGTTAAAGTGTATATTGCTTTTAGCTTCAATACTCAATCATCATGGAGATTGGCGGATCGAGGACCTGCAGCAAGGATACACAATCATAAGTCGCCGATGTGTTTTAAAACATTACTTTACAAATAAGGGCAGCGGCATATACTTATCAAACACAACATTATCCATTTTGGAGATATGAAGTTTCAGCCCAGTAAGTTCCTGAACGGCGACTTTCATTTGTTCTTCGGTTTGTTCGGCCCTTTTCAGCAAGGCGGCGCGCTCAACCTCGGCTTTTTCTTCAAATTCTTTGTGATCCGCCTTCATTTTCTCCATATCAACCAGTGCAAGGCGGAGTTTTTCTTCAAACTTAGCTCGGGCATCTTGTTGTTGTGCTAAGCTTTGCTTCAAGCCGGACACGGTTGAGTCAGCCTGGATCAACGATTCTTACAAAAATCCATATGTTTATGAAAAGTTTCATGCTGATTGCAAGCAATATACCTCGCACTTGGGGGCTAATATCTGATTCAATTTTCCATGGCAATACCTTAAGCGAGACTCAGCTCATCTTCAAGAAGATGACCCGACCCTTGGCGGCTACAGGTTGAAGTGTTCTTACAATTTA
This sequence comes from Hordeum vulgare subsp. vulgare, assembly GCF_904849725.1. Lineage (NCBI taxonomy): Eukaryota > Viridiplantae > Streptophyta > Magnoliopsida > Poales > Poaceae > Hordeum > Hordeum vulgare. Next base: position 75,805,101 of record NC_058524.1, on the reverse strand, counting down.
AACTCAAGACCGGGCTCATCTTCAAAGAAGATGAGCCAACCCTTGGGGGCTAGAGGTTGCAGCTTTCTTATACATTTACACCAAAGACCCAGCTCATATCCAAGAAGATGACCCGGCTCTTGGGGGCTACAGGTTACAGTTGTCTACAAAGCTTCTCACAAGACTCCGACTCATCATTACAAAGATGACTCGCCTTTTGGAGGGCTAACGCGAGTACGTGTAAAGGAGGATGACAGGTATCATACTGATGACCCACAAGTATAGGGGATCAATCGTAGTCCTTTCGATAAATAAGAGTGTCGAACCCAATGAGGAGCATGAGGATTTGACAAGTGGTTTTCAGCAAGGAAAAATCTGCATGCACTGAAATTGTCGGTAACAAGTGATTGCGTGGTGAGATGATTCGTAGCAAGCAACAAGTAACAAAAGTAGCAACGGTGCAGCAAAGTGGCCCAATCCCTTTTGTAGCAAGAGGCAAGCCTGGACAAAGTCTAGTAGGAGGAAAAATGCTCCCGAGGACACATGTGAATTTCTGTCATGCTAGTTTCATCATGTTTATATGATTCGCGTTCGTTACTTTGATAGTTTGATATGTGGGTGGACCGGCGCTTGGGTACTACCATTACTTGGACAAGCATGCCACTTATGATTAACCCCTCTCGCAAGCATCCGCAACTACCAAAGAAGAATTAAGACAAAGTCTAACCATAGCATTAAACTAGTGGATCCAAATCAGCCCCTTACGAAGCAATGCATAAACAAGGGTTTAAGCTTCTGTCACTCTAGCAACCCATCATCTACTTACTACTTCCCAATTCCTTCCTCTAGGCCCAAATAATGGTGAAGTGTTATGTAGTCGACGTTCACATAACACCACTAGAGGATAAAGAACATACAACATATCAAACTACCGAACGAATACCAAATTCACATCACTACTATTAGCATGACTTATCACATGTCCTCAGGAACAAAAGTAACTACTCACAAAGCATAATCATATTCATGACCAGAGAGGTAATGAGTAGCATCAAGGATCTGAACATAAACTCTTCCACAAAGTAATCCAACTAGCATCAACTACAAAGAGTAATCAACACTCTAGCAACCTTACAAGTACCAATCGGAGTCGCGAGACGAAGATTGGTTACAAGTGATGAACTAGGGTTTGGAGATGAGATGGTGCTGATGAAGATGTTGATGGAGATGAGTCCCCTCCAATGAGATGAGCGATGGTGATGAAGATGGCGACGATTTCCCCCTCTGGGAGGGAAGTTTCCCCGGCAGGATCGTCCTGCCGGAGCTGTAGATTGGTTATGCTCAAGTTCCACCTTGTGGTGGCGGCGAAACCACGAAAAAGATCCTCCTTGATTTTTTTCCTCGACGAAACCCTTCATATAGCAAAAATAGGGGGCCAGTGGGCCAGTGGGCTGCCCACAAGCCCCGATGGCGTGGCCTGGGGGGTGGCCACGTCGTGTAGGCTTGTGGGCACCCCCTAGTGCCCCTCTAGCACTTCTTCGGCCCAGTATTTTTGATAAATTGGGAAAAAATCCTCGTTGATTTTCACGGCGTTTGGAGTTGCGCAGAATAGGTATCTCAACTTTGCTCCACTTTCGGGCCAGAATTCCAGTTGCCGGTATTCTCCCTCTTCATGTAAACCTTGCAAAATAAGAGAGAAAATGCATAAGAATAGTACCGTGAAGTGAAATAACAGTCAAAGAAGAGATAAATATCAACATGAAAACATGATGCAAAATGGACATATCAACTCCCCCAAGCTTAGACCTCGCTTGTCCTCAAGCGAAAGCCTAGCTCAATAAATATGTCCACATGTTTAGGGAGGGAGGTGTCGACAAAACAAGATACGAACATGCATGCATCATGATCAAGATCAGAACAACAATACCAACATATAATCTCTCATGCTAAAGTGATAATTCCTTCACAAAGTAAAGCATGGATCAAGAACCTTACCGAGAAGTAACAACCGATAGCCTTTTGTCATTGAAGCAATTGAAATTTATCACAACATTAGAAACAGTCAAATAAGAGCTTGTAAAGCAAATCCACATACTCAATCATTCTTTCGTTCTCTACAATTGCTACAACTCACGTGGTATTCATGAGATCAAAGTTTCAGCTGAACACAGAGAAAGATAGGGGCTTATAGTTTTGCCTCCCAACAGCTTACCTCAAGGGTAATGTAAACAATAATAATTCATGAATGCCTACTTCCGAGTCGATATATGAATATAGATGTTTCCCAAGCATATGATGTTAGCCAAGATAAAGGCGAGATAAGGAATTGGTGAAGATCACCATGACTCTTTCAAGGGCAAAAAGTAAAGGTACCATATAGGCCCTTCGCAGAGGGAAGCAGAGGTTGTCATGCGCTTTTGACGTATGGATGCATGTCCTCTTAGTGCGGAGGAACGTCACTTTATATTGCCCCTGTGATAAAGAACTTTATTATGCAGTTTGTCGCTTTTATGTCTTCCTCATCACAGGTTCGTACAAAGCTTATTTTCCACACAATAATGGATCATACATATTAGAGAGAAATTTTTATTGCTTGCACCGATGACAACTTACTTGAAGGATCTTATTCAATCCATAGGTAGGTATGGTGGACTCACATGGCAAAACTGTGCTGATGGTTTACGGATGCACAAGTAGTATCTCTACTTGGTGCGGGAGTTTTGGCTAATATGAGGTGGAAGCAATCGTCACATGCTAAGGGATCTCTAATCATATAACATTGTTCAGAGCTAAGCAAACACAATTCATTATGCTGTCTTAATTGTCCAACATCTACTTCTAGCCTTGTAATAGTTTAGTGAGTGTGAAAAGGATCGAGATGGACCTAGAGGGGGGTGAATAGGTACAGTTCCAAATTTTAATAGTTACTTAGCAATTTTAGGCAATGGTGTGGAATATGAGCATGAGCCTAATAATTGCAAAGACAAGGAGTAAGCTATTTAGATTAAAGTAAGGCAACCGGTAAACAATAATCAAATGCAAGTACGTAATAAGGATTAACACAAGTAGAGAGTTAGGGTTAGGGATAACCGAAACTCCAAGAGAGACTAGGATGTATCCCGGTGTTCACTTCCTTGGAGGGAACCTACGTCACTGTTAGAGGGGTGGATGTTACCACGAAGGCACACCAACGCCATGAAGGCTCACCCTATTCTCTCTTTGAGATAACACCACGAAGGCGTTTCTCAACCACTAGTGGTAAGCCTTGAGGTGGCTTCCAAACCCTCACAAACTGTTCGGGGGGGGGGGGTAATCACAATGGTTTGATTCCTCTCCGAAGACTCCTACCGCCTAGGAGTCTCCAATCTCCAAGAGTAACAAGATCACGGGGATTGCTCAAAACATGCTCAAATCACAAATCGCTTTTGTGGAGAGGAGGAGAAGGAGATGATCTATCTTTTGATTGGAACAACACTCAAAGGGGCTCAAAAATGCTCTTGGTATCTAAGTTTGGGTGTAGGAAAGAGTGAGTGAGGTGAAAGGTGTTCTTGTAAGTGTTCTTGATGTGTTGAACACCCTCTCATGAAGTGGGAGGGGGGGTATATATAGTGGGGAGACTAAAACAACCGTTGGGGTCACTTAAGTCTGACAGTGGTCTGACATCCGACAGTTCTCGGATGTCCGGACGCCCACAAGGGGTCGGACGTCCGACAGGGGTCGGTCGTCCGAGGGATGTATATATATCAGGAACCACTGAGTAGTTGAACAGGGACCGGACATCCGGAGGAAGCCGGATGTCTGAGACTTTGGCTCCGTTCAAGGGCACCGGATTTCCGAAGGAGTTCGGACATCCGGCCCTCGGACGACAGGAGGAGGCCGGAAGTCCGTGTTATTTGACTCAAATTTCTCTGGTGCAAGGTTCCGCTTTTCCGAAGTGGTCGGGCGTCCGGCCCTCGGACGTCCGGAGGGAGCTGAAAGTCCGAGTTATTTGACTCTGGATTTCTCTAGTATAAGGTTCCCGATTTCCAAAGTGGTCGGGCGTCCGACCCTCGGACGTCCGGAGGAAGCCGGATGTCCGAGGCATTGGTTCTGTTTTGAGATAAAAGCAGAGCAGTGGAGATGTGGTATGAGCAGAAAAGTAGAGATTTAGTATGAGCAAGTTCATCGCAAAACCTGTGATCCCCTCTTAATAGTGCGGGATCCCTATACTCAAGAATAGTAAATTTAAAGGATAGGCTACATCATCTTTTCTCAATCCCGAGCCTTTTTGACATATAAGTCCCGATCTTCTCAGGCCACCTTGGCACATAATTATCGATCTACTAAGAGTACTTGCCATCCTGAGATACACTCAACAACTAAGATTAGTTTCCTATGTATGTGTTGTCATTAACACCAAAACTCGATTAAGGGCATGACTGCACTTTCAATCTCCCCCTTTTTGGTAGTTGATGACGACATATACATAGCTCTCAAAATATTTAACATGCATTTTAGGTTTGGAGAGGTTTAGTACGGAGCTCCCCCTTAGTATGTGCATGGTAAAATATCGGAGCTCCCCCTTAATGTGTGTATCGAAAATATCATGTGACTTAGTAAAGATAATAGATCATCATATGAAGTAATAGAGCAAAACGTAATAGCATACGATGATATCATAGCAAGTCATTGCAATCACGACATTCATAGGTAGCCAAACATAGTGCATCACAGTCGTTTATCCATTACATTACACAAACAAGCAAATTGAGTTTAAAAACTAAATCTCCAAAGACTAAAACTAGGATACATTACTCCCCCTTTGGCCTCAAGTACCAAAAAGGGAGGCACAAAAAGCATCAACCATGCTCAGAGATCATCAGCAGCATCATACTCATCATCCTCATCCTCAGGCAAGCCACTGCCACCAGCCTCGTCAAGAAAATCAGCCCACTCAGGACCAGATGGGAAACCAAAGTCATAAGGAGGAGCAGCAGGAAGATCCTCATCGTCACTCACATCAAGTGCACCCGAGTCTCAGACGAGCCTTGAGGGCATTCTTGGAGGAGACGAGGCGAGAAACCACATCATGAGTTTGACCGCACTGGAAAGAGAAAGCCTTCATCATGGCAGAATGTGCCTTGCCAATGAACTTGGCAAAGCGACCGAGAGGAGCTGAGCTGGATGAAGGGGTTGCTGACCGGGCAGCAGTGCGGTGAGTGGAGGTGGATGAGGTTTTCTTAGGAGCATAGTCATCCGCCATGTGATTGGGAATGGCCCACTTGTGATGCGTGTGAGTGGGAGCAACAGTGAATTCAACAACATGGTGAATGAAGGCCTGGATGAAGGGGGCATGAGGGAAGGCTCGCTTGTATTGAAGACTAGCGAGCCGAATCTCATGCCAGAGAAAGTGAGGCACATTAATCTTGCACTTGGGGGACTCGTGTAAATGTGACATGATATCAATACAGTAACCACTGCAGGTTCCCCTATCACCATCTTGGGATAGATGGTGCGGATAAGACACTGAAAAATGATAAAGAAAGGAGAGCGCCAGATGGATACTTGGTTAAGATCCTTCATCCGTTCGTCTGCATCAAGTTCACGAAGTGGTCTGAGGAGAAGGCCACACGCCTCAACGGGCTTATGTGCATGGTTAGGATCATTCTTATGGATTTTGGTGCCGGAGTCGGGGAAACCGAGTGCGGCAAGAAACTCATCATAAGAGGCTGTGAACTGAACATTAGAAGTCATCCAACTAACAGTGTTGTTTGAGCCAAAGAAACATGTGGCATAAAATTTATGAATAGCGGCACTGTTAAAATCGCACCGAGAAGCAAAGGGGGCAGCGAGCCCCGATGACTCAATGGCTCAATAGCACCCGGGTATTTCGTCGGGTGAGTGCGAATATGCTCAAGATCAATATAATGATGTACTAAGAGACCCTTAGGAATGATGAGAGTAGAAAATATGTCCGCTTGGACGTGTGTGCGGAAACATGAGTCCATAGAGTCACGTTCAATAGAAAATTGGTTAACATCGCGACGGAAGTTAAAGTAGGAAGACTTAGGAACCTTGGTGAAGTCCTTGACTTCACGACCTAATGTAGGAGGAGGTTCAAGAGAGATGCGACGAGCATCACCTTCGGGCTGTTCAGGAGGAGGCGGTGGCATATATGAAGACCTGCGAGTCCCCGGCTTCGGCATAGTCTTCCGAACAGCGACGTATTCAGCACGTTCCTCAGCAGCAAGCTCATCCTCGAAGTTAGAGCCATCAGAAGAGGAGTGGGGCTGTGGAGGAGGACGCCGGGCGAGCCGTTTGAAGGGATAGCGTGGTACATCGGAATCATCCGACCCCGTGCGAGGAGGGTCACGAGCGGATGAGCCAGCAGAGTTCTTCCGGGCAGTGTGCTTAATCTTGGGCATGATGGAACAAGGCCTACACGATTGGAAACCCAATGGGGAACGGTCACGGTCAAAACACATGAACGAACACATGAACTAGTGATAAAGGGGAACCAATCGCGAGAGGGACCTAGAGGATACCTGCATATCGAGAGAGGAGAGGAATGGAAGACGGATCCTATGGAGGAGATCATCCAGATCGCAGGGCAGGGCCCCTCTGGCGGCGAGGACGAGCGCCTTAGGCAGCTGGCGGCGGATGTGGAGGCGGCAGGGAGAAAGGGGGCGCGTGGGGGCTAGGGCAAGGCCCAGCCCGCGCCCCTCTATTTATAGAGGCTACCGATGTGTCGGACGTCTGACGGGCGTCGGACATCCGGAGAGCATCAGCCGTCGGACAACCGACATGTGCCGGACGTCCGGAGTGTGTTTAGCCATCGGACGTCCGAGACTCGTAGGACGACCGAGAGAGAAGTAGGCAGAGGCAATTTCTGGGATTTGGATGATGAGGTGATTTGACATGGTTTATCACAAGGGACACCCAATAGTGTTGCCTACAAGAATTATATATACTACTTGTGGAAGGTAGTTGATTTATGCATATTATAGGGTTAAAACAAAAATTATGACGTGAGTGCTAGTGTCTCCCCCTAAATGCATGCCGATATCAGGACAAGAACATAATGTGAGTGTGTGCATGTGTACAAGATTTCAAGTTATGTTATCAAGCTCCAAGATACCAAGTTCACGCCTAAGTTGACAGAATCTTGCTACGCAAAGTGGCTTGGTGAAAATGTCAGCGAGCTGCATGTCGGTACCCACATGAGCAATATCAATGTCACCCTTTTGCACATGGTCTCTCAAGAAATGATACCTAATATCAATATGTTTTGTGCGAGGGTGATCAATGGGGTTCTCGGAGATCTTAATGGCACTTTCATTATCACAGAGAAGAGGCACGTGTCGATACGTGATGCCTTAATCCTTTAGGGTTTGCCTCATCCATAGCAGTTGTGTTGCATAGCTTGCAGCTGCAATATATTCGGCCTCGGCTGTGGAGAGAGAAACACAATTCTGCTTTTTCGAGGACCAACTTACCAAGGAACGTCCAAGAAACTGACATGCACGGGAAGTGGATTTCCGTCCCACTTTGTCACCAGCCCAATCCGCATCGGAGTACCCAATAAGATCGAACTTCGCATCCTTAGGGTACCATAGGCCTAACTTTGGAGTGTGAACAAGGTATCTAAGAATATGCTTAACCGCCGTATGATGGCTTTCCCTAGGGGAAGCTTGAAATCTAGCACATATTCCTACACTTAACATGATGTCCTGTCTAGATGCACAAAGATAAAGTAACGAACCAATCATAGAGCGGTAAGTAGATGGGTCAAAAGGAATACCGTTGGTGTCTTCATTTAGAACAACATCTGTGGCCATGGGTGTCTTCATTGGTTTAGCATTTGTCATATCAAATTTGTCTAGAATGTCCTTGAGGTATTTAGTTTGAGACAAGAAAAATCCTTCTTGAAATTATTGTATTTGAAACCCAAGAAAGAACTTCAAGTCTGTGTTGAGTGACATCTCAAAGATCTTAGTCATGGAGGGCGCAAACTTCTTGCATAAATGGATGTTAGGAGAACAAAAAATGATGTCATCTACATAGATTTGGCATAAGATCAAATCACCATTTTCTCTCTTAGTAAAAAGAGTGGGATCGATCAGCCCTCTCACAAAGCCATCATTGAGTAAGAACTTCTTAAGATGATCGTACCAAGCACGGGGTGCTTGTTTGAGGCCATACAGAGCCTTGTGAAGTTTGTACACATGGTATTTGTGATGGGGGTCAACAAACCCAGGTGGTTGTGATACATATACCTCTTCTTGTAGAGGACCGTTAAGGAAAGCACTTTTCACATCCATTTGATTTAAAGAAAACTATTGAAAGCAGCATAGGCCAATAGAATGCGAATGGATTCAAGACGAGCAACAGGGGCGAAAGTCTCACCAAAGTCCAAACCTTCAACTTGGGAGTACCCCTGTGCTACTAACCTTGCCTTGTTGCGGAGGACAGTCCCATTCTCATCTTGCTTGTTCTTGAAGATCCATTTAGTTCCAATGACATTGTGTTCCTCAGTTGGTCGTTCTACCAATGACCATACTTCCTTGCGTGTAAAACTGTTTAACTCTTCTTGCATAGCAAGGAGCGAGTCATTGTCACACAATGCATCCTGAACCCTGTGTGGTATAGTACTAGAGACAAACGAAAAGTGAGCACAAAAGTTTGTTAATTGTTTACGAGTCACTCTACCTTCTGACACGCCGGTGAGGATTTTATCAATATCAACATGACCGGCCAGACGTGGCATGATGGAGGTCACGGTTTGACGAGGTTTGACTTTGTTTCCATCATCAACGTCCTCAACATATGGATCATTAACGTGCGGTGGAAGATATTCCTCTTCGCGTTGCACCTGTTGAGGTTCATCATCAACCATTTCCATACTTTGGTCTAGCTCTTGAAAGTCAACTTGTTCTTGAGTGTGATCAGGGTGAGAGACATGTTCTCCCACTTGATCCTGAACAACTGGCATGATATGTGTGCTAGTATCTTGTGGAGGTATGGGCAGTGAACTGTCTTGAGGATGAGAAATATTCTCATCATCTTCATCATCGTCATGGGGTTTTTGTTCCATGGGAAGAAGTGCACCTACACCCATGTTCAAGATATCTTGCGAGGAATCTCCTTCACCTGCATCACTTAGATCAACTTGCTCCCCATGGGAGCGGTTAAATTCCTCAAACATCACGTCACAGGTTTCTATAAAACATCCAGTGGATTTGTTGTAGACTCTGTAGGCATGAGAATTTGATCCATAGCCAACAAAAATCCCTTCAGTTGTTTAGGATTGAAATTTTCCTAACCGGTCCCATTTGTTGAGGATTAAACACTTGCATCCAAATACACGAAAGTACTTGACATTGGGCTTGTTCCCGGTTAGGAGCTCATATGGACTCTTTTCCAATATTGGTCGAAGGAAAAGCCGGTTTGATGCATGACATTCTGTGTTGACAGCCTCAGCCCAAAAACTATGTGGTGACTTGTATTCGTCTAAGATGGACCTTGCCATTTCCACAAGTGTCCGGTTCTTCCTCTCTGCTACACCATTTTGCTGAGGGGTGTAAGGTACGGAGTACTGATGTTCAATTCCCTCATCACTAAGAAATTCTTCTAGGGTGTAATTCTTGAACTCGGAGCCATTATCACTTCTTATTGCCTTGATGGCCTTGTCAAACTTGCGCTGGACTTGTTTGGCAAAATCAATGAAGGTGATCTTTGTCTCGTCCTTGGACTTGAGAAAGAATACCCATGTGTATCTTGAGTAATCATCAAAAATGACTAGTCCATACTTTTCCCACCAAGACTTGCTCATGAAGGAGGCCCAAACAGATCCACATGAAGGAGCTCTAAAGGCCTTGAAGTGGATACAATATTCTTGGGTGGGTGTTTTGATTGATGTTGTTTCCCTGCTATGCATGCACTGCACACACGATCTTTCTTAAAAGATACATTAGAGATTTTGAAGATTTCTCATGCCGACGTGGGCGAGCCGGCGATGCCACAGACATCCCATGTCAGCCTTGGCCATCAGACAAGTTGTATGGAAGGTGCTCTCTTTCGAGAAATCAACCGTGTAAAGGTTGCCATCCAACTCTCCAACAAAGGCCACTTCGAGAGTGTCTCTCTTAAAGACTTTCACATCCGTTAGTCTGAATAGTTTGTCATAACCAAGGGAAGCCAATTGGTGAACTAAAAGCAAGTGATATTGAAGAGATTAGAGAAGCATGACATTTGCAAGAGACATGTCATTAGTGATTGCCACCTTGCCCAACCCAATTACCTGCCCTTTCTACCGTCCACCGAATACAATGGTCATGTATGGTCGAGTGGCTTGCATGAAGTCATAGAGCAAGTTACTATCTCCGGTCATATGATTGGTGCATCCACTGTCGATCACCCATTTGACTCCTCCGGAGAAAATAGCCTGTACGTGAATTAAGGCTTGGTTTGAGGTACCCATTTCATCATGGGGCCTCTCACATTAGTTACAAGAGTCTTAGGGACCCAAATAGCATAAAACCGGAATGCATTATGGGGACCAACGAACTTAGCATAAACCTCTCCTTCCTTTGATTTGCGAAGTACATAGGATGGAGGCATGAACTCAGTTGTCTTGTTGAGAGTGGGAAAACCCCTAGTGGACGACCCACTCACAACCTTACCTTTCTCCTTGTGTCCCTCTCGTACAAATACTTCTTTAAGCGGGGTAGTGCACTTGAGAGGAGATACACTTTTCTTGGCGGTGCTTGGATTGAACCCGAGCCCTTCCTTGGCAAAGACTTCATTGTGTTAACTTAAGATCTCATTGAGAGTCTTTTGTCCTTGCGCACATGTCATGAGACCTCTATCTAGCTGTGCCTTTAGCGAACAGTTTTCCTCAAGAATAGATGCCAGTTCACTACTAGAGTTAGCAGTGCAGGTATCAACATTAATAATAGGTGAGGAGTAAGCCTTAGCTAGAGTGTCAAGATAAGTAACCTTGAGTGCCTCAAAGCTCTTTGTAAGAAAAGTGAGTTTCTCTTCCTTGTCCTTGAGAGACAAGGATAGGCGCTCATAGTCCTTAGAAAGAGAAGCATGAGAATTCACAAGTCGGTTTTTATCATTTAATAACTCTTTGCACACATATTCAGCCTTTTTCAAGGAGGCAAGATCGTTAGCATGTTTATCAAGGTTTTCACCAACTTTTGAGCATAATGCATCATTTTGTGCTTCCTCATACAAGACTTTCTTCTCAAGGATTTCATTCCTTTCCTTCTCCTCAGTGACGAGGGTTTCGAGTTCCTTGATGGTATTGGTGTGCTTACTCAGCATTTCCATAAGTATGCGAAACATAGTGAGCTTCTTTCCTTTAAGAGAGCACATAAATTTGTTTATTTTGGCAAACATAGGATGATCTAAGTCATTGTCCTCATAGTGATCTTCTGCATCAAGGTACTCATCAGATCAGGTAGAAGCTAGACTGAAAGAGTTTAACCATGGAGTTACCTTAACCTTATCATGGGAGCTTTGGTCTTCCTCATCTTCTATGGCAGTCTTTGCCATCAAACACTTGTGGGCGTTGCCCTTGTAGTCTTTCATATAGTTGTAGTGAACACCATCGCCACGTTTGTTGACGAGCCTCAAGGTGCTTTGTGTATCCTGAGCTACTCCGGCAACCCCACCAATGTCTTCTGGATCTGATTCTTCTTGTGAAACCATTGCTCTTCCATCTCTCCTCTTGAGGTTGGAGTTCATAGGGTTTGGCAATTTCTTCTTTACAAAGGTCTTCGGAAACCTTGGTTTATCTTCTCTCTTCTCATAAGGGCAGTCATTGGAGAAGTGGTTGGTTTCCTCACAGTTATAGCATTTTCTTACTTTCTTATTTGGGAATCTTCCCTTGAATTTTCCTGCACTGAACTTCTTTACAAAGAGAGCAATGTCCTCATAAGATGGGCTTTCGTCACAGTCAACATCATCACCATCTTTGCAGTCTTCATCACCCTCTTCTTCTTCACTTTCTTCTTCGTCACATTCATGCTTGGCTTTCAAAGCAAGATTGATCTTTGATGTTGAAGTGACATGCATGGCAAGGTGCTTTGTTGCATTTGCCTTTGACTCTTCAAATAATTGTAAAGTGGATATGATGTCATCTGGGGTCATTTCTTTGAACCCATGGTGCTGCCTTATGTACCATACCATTTGATGGTTGTACGGAGCAAGAGCATGAAGTAACTTGTCCATGAGAAATCTCTTGGTCAGGTTGAAACCATCTTGCGTCTTGTCACAGTCACAGGACTCAATGTCTACGGCGAGAGTCATGAGCCGTTCTAGCAGTTGCTTGGGATATTCACCCTTTTCCATACAGAAGTTCTGGAATTGCCCCTTGGCAATTTCATATTGAGCAAGCCGAAGAGTGGAGGTGCCGGTCTTGGTCCTTATAATGCTATCCCACAGTTCCTTGGCGCTTGTGATGTGTATGTAAGGTCTCCGTTGGTTGTCATTCATTCCTTTTGTTATGCACATGATCACAGTGTCGTTGAGATGCTTGTCATAAGTTTCTCTGGGAGTGAGGCACCTTGGATCTACAGGATTGTAGCCATGCTCGAGGATGTCCAACATCTCATCATTGGCGCACCTAAGATGATCCTGCATACCAACTCTCCACAAAGCAAAATCGGAATTATCATCAAGCAAAGGAGGTTTTCTTCCAGGATTGTACATAGGTTTCTCAACTTGAGATCTAGCATAAAGCCATGGAACACTGGTTTGGTTATTGCCTGGAGGTTGTTGGCCAAATGAAGAACCGTGCACATTTTGCCGTGAGGCCCTCAGGTCCGTGGCTGTCCCCGTGGTTAATGATGCCAGTCTTATTTGGACCAAGGCCTCAAGATAAGCATCATGCTCCTCTTTTTGCTTGGCAAGGGCCCATTCCAGGTCCTCAGAGATGAAGAACCCGACTTCTGTGGAAGTCCCGTCCCTCTCCACTGGAGCTACAGTAATGGGAGTCATCCAGCGTTATCCCCAACACCGTCCATCTCGCTCTAGGGCGGTTAAGCCACAAGAATAGAGCACGAGGCTCTGATACTAGTTGAAAAAGATCGAGATGGACCTAGAGGGGGGGGGGAGGGGTGAATAGGTACAGTTCCAAATTTTAGTAGTTACTTAGCAATTTTAGGCAATGGTGCGGAATATGAGCGTGAGCCTAATAATTGCAAAGAAAAGGAGTAAGCTATTTAGAGTAAAGTAAGGCAACCGGTAAAGAATAATCAAATGCAAGTACGTAATAAGGATTAACACAAGTAGAGAGTTAGGGTTAGGGATAACCGAAACTCCAAGAGAGACGAGGATGTATCCCGGTGTTCACTTCCTTGGAGGGAAGCTACGTCACCGTTAGAGGGGCGGATGTTACCACAAAGTCACACCAACGCCACGAAGGCTCACCCTATTCTCCCTTTGAGACAACACCACGAAGGCGTTTCTCAACCACTAGTGGTAAGCCTTGAGGTGGCTTCCAAAACCTCACAAACTGTTCGGGGGGTAATCACAATGGTTTGATTCCTCTTCGAAGACTCCTACCGCCTAGGAGTCTCCAACCTCCAAGAGTAACAAGATCACGGGGATTGCTCAAAACTTGCTCAAATCACAAATCGCTTTGGTGTAGAGGAGGAGAAGGAGACGATCTATCTTTTGATTGGAACAACACTCAAAGGGGCTCACAAATGCTCTTGGGATCTAAGTTTGGGTGTAGGCAAGAGTGAGTGAGGAGAAAAGTGTTCTTTTAAGTGTTCTTGCTGTGTTGAACACCCTCTCACGAAGTGGGAGGGGGGTATATATAGTGGGAGACTAAAACAACCGTTGGGGTCACTTAAGTCTGACAGTGGTCGGACATCCGGCAGTTCTCGGATGTCCGGACGCCCACAAGGGGTCGGACGTCCGACATGGGTCGGTCGTCCGAGGGATGTATATATATCAGGAACCACTGTGTAGTCGAACAGGGGTCGGTCGTCCGAGGGATGTATGTATATCGAGGAAGCCGGATGTCCGAGACATTGGCTCTGTTCAAGGGCACCGGATTTCCGAAGGAGGTCGGACGTCCGGCCCTCGGACGACAGGAGGAGGCCGTAAGTCCGTGTTACTTGACTCAAATTTCTCTGGTGCAAGGTTCCGGTTTTCCGAAGTGGTCGGGAGTCCGGCCCTCGGACGTCCGGAGGGAGCCGGAAGTCCGAGTTATTTGACTCTTGATTTCTCTGGTATAAGGTTCCGGATTTCCGAAGTGGTTGGGCGTCCGGCCCTCGGACGTCTGGAAGAAGCCGGATGTCCGAGGCATTGGTTCTGTTTTGAGATAAAAGCAGAGCAGTGGAGATGTGGTATGAGCAGAAAAGTAGAGATGTAGTATGAGCAAGTTCATTGCAAAACCTATGATCCCGTCTTAATAGTGCGGGATCCCTATACTCAAGAATAGTAAATTTAAAGGATGGGCTACATCATCTTTTCTCAATCCCGAGCCTTCTTGACATATAAGTCCCGATCTTCTCAGGCCACCTTGGCACATAATTCTCGATTTACTAAGAGTACTTGCCATCCTAAGATACACTCAACAACTAAGATTAGTTTCCTATGTATGTGTTGTCATTAACACCACAACTCGATTAAGGGCATGACTGCACTTTCAGAGTGTTCACAATCATAGATGGTGTCAGAGATGATATATTTATATGTGAACCTCTCCTTCTTTATCACTTCCTATTAATTGCAACAATGACCAAGGTCTACGTTTGCCTACCCTCAACAAGTTTCAATCCTCATTCTTTTTATATGTGAAGCCACCACTTCCCATAAGATCATTACATGATCTTTCATGCTTTTGTTCTATTCTCACTCTTTTGATCATGGCAAGAGGCAAAGACCTTCAACTAAGACACCCTTTATTATATGGCTCACGAGCAAGAATACATTGGGGGTGACACAAAGCAAAACTCAAGACTAAAACACTAAGACTTTTAAACTACTAGAGAAAAAGGAAACTGAAAAGGAAAACTAAAACAAAGGTAAAGGCAAAAGATGTGATGGTGATACGATACCGGGGCAACTCCCCCAAGCTTGGCACAAGCCAAGGGGATTGCCCATACCTATGCTCAGTTGTCTTCCTTTGGTAGTGATGGTGGAGTTGTTGCAACATGAGTTTGATCCTCCGGATTTCAAGGCATAGGTGCTCCATCATGGAAAGATGAACGAGTCTCCGGAATCCTCAAATCTGCAGCCAACTGTATTGATTTAAATCTATACTCATACTCATAGTTTTAGTTCTACGGGTCATAGATCTGGCCCTGGAGTTGATCAATACTGTCATAGAGCGTGGAGAGGTGTTTCCCAATGTCATTGGCATGAATTGTGTGCTTGCTGGTAAACTCCGTGATCATCATGTGGTTGGCGTTGAGTCCACGCTCCACCATCCCTTGGCAATTGAAGACTTGTTGCTCCATTGATTCGAGCCTCATCTCCACGCTTCCTGTGTTCTTAGGCCACTCAACATCATAGATGTGCAACATCTCCTCATGCATCTCGATAAATTGAGGGTGTTGCAGCACTCCCGTGAGGTAGGGATTGATGACCTTCTCGAAGATCTTGTCCTTCGGAGCTTTTGGGGAAGTCAT
Source organism: Hordeum vulgare subsp. vulgare (assembly GCF_904849725.1). Classification (NCBI taxonomy): domain Eukaryota; kingdom Viridiplantae; phylum Streptophyta; class Magnoliopsida; order Poales; family Poaceae; genus Hordeum; species Hordeum vulgare. The sequence continues at coordinate 75,789,490 of NC_058524.1, read as the reverse complement.
AGCGATCTAGATCTGCAACAGAAACACGCTCGAAACGAAAAACAGAGGAAATCTGCGTGATGCAGGGGTCAGGCCAAACGGGAGTATATATAATGATTTTTTTCCAGACCAGAAGGAGTACCCCGCACGAAAACCGAGTCTGGGAGGCGCACGTGGTGGCCACAAGCCCTCACAGCACGTCCAGGGGGTGGGCCCGCATCGTGCAGGCTTGTCGCCTCCTCGCGCACTTTCCGGACTACTTCCAAATTTTGTATTTTTTCAAATATTCCAGAACAGAGAAAATTTCCTATTGGAAAAGTTTTGGACTCTGTTTTCTTACCAAATCACATACCTCTTCGTTTTCGGAGTCTGAAACACGCTGATAAATGTCCCTTAGGTATTCTTCCGGAGTTATGGTATTGATGATATTCCTTTCAACATTAATGGGAGTACCTAAGATATAATGCTTGATTCTCTGCCCATTTACCACTCTTGGACAATTACCTTCCGTGTTGTTGATCTTGATAGCACCGGAACGATATACTTCCTCAACAACATAGGGACCTTCCCATTTAGAGAGAAGCTTGCCTGCAAGGAATCTTAAACGAGAGTTATATAGAAAGACATAATCACCTACATTGAACTCACGCTTTTGTATCCTCTTATCATGCCACCTCTTAACCTTCTCTTTGAAAAGCTTGGCATTCTCATATGCTTGAGTTCTCCACTCATCAAGCGAGCTAATATCAAATAACCTCTTCTCACCGGTAAGTTTGAAATCAAAGTTGAGCTCTTTGATTGCCCAATAAGCTTTATGCTCTAGCTCAAGTGGTAAATGGCAGGCTTTACCGTACACCATTTTGTACGGAGACATGCCCACGGGATTCTTATAGGCAGTTCTATAAGCCCACGGTGCATCATCGAGCTTCTTAGACCAATTCTTTCTAGATCTGTTGACAGTCTTTTGCAGAATCAGTTTAATCTCTCTATTACTTAGCTCTACTTGACCACTGGACTGAGGGTGATAGGGAGACGCAATTCTATGGTTGACATTGTACTTAGCGAGCGTTTTATGGAAAGCACCATGAATGAAGTGTGAACCACCGTCGGTCATCAGATATCTAGGGACTCCAAATCTAGGGAAGATAACTTCTTTCAGCATCTTGATAGAGGTGTTGTGATCAGCACTACTAGTGGGGATAGCTTCTACCCACTTAGTGACGTAATCAACAGCAACTAAGATGTAAGTGTACCCATTGGATTTTGGAAAAGGTCCCATATAATCAAAGCCCCAAACATCAAATGGTTCAATGACAAGTGAATAGTTCATCGGCATTTCCTGACGTTTGCTAATATTATCTATTCTTTGACATTCGTCACACGACAAGACAAACTTACGGGCATCCTTGAAGAGAGTGGGCCAATAGAAACCGGATTGCAATACCTTGTGTGCAGTTCTATCTCCCGCATGGTGTCCTCCGTAGGCCTCGGAGTGACACTTCTGTAGGATCTGTCCCTGTTCATGTTCAGGTACACAATGTGTAATAACACCATCTACTCCTTCCTTATAAAGGTGAGGATCATCCCAAACGTAATGTCTCAAGTCAAAGAAGAATTTCTTCTTTTGCTGCTACGTGAAACTAGGTGGTATGTATTTGGCAACGATATAGTTTGCATAATCAGCATACCACGGGGCACTACGTGAAGCATTGATGACATTCAATTGCTCATCGGGGAAGCTATCGTTAATAGGTTGTGGGTCATCAAGAACGTTCTCCAACCTAGACAAGTTATCTGCTACTGGGTTATCAGCACCCTTTCTGTCGACAACATGCAAATCAAATTCTTGTAGAAAGAGAACCCATCTGATAATTCTAGGTTTAGCGTCCTTCTTCTCCATGAGGTACTTAATAGCAGCGTGATCAGTGTGAATAATGACTTTGGAATCAACTATGTAAGACCTGAACTTTTCACACGCAAACACGACTGCTAAAAATTCCTTCTCCATAGTGGCATAGTTTCTTTGGGCACTGTCTAGAGTTTTACCAGCGTAGCGAATAACATTCAACTTCTTATCAACTCTTTGCCCTAGAATAGCACCAACAGCATAATCACTAGCGTCACACATGATCTCAAAAGGCAAGTTCCAATCAGGTGGTTGAAGAATAGGTGCAGTTATCAAAGCCCTCTTAAGTATTTCGAAGGCTTCCTCACAATCATCGTCAAAAACAAAAGGAATATCCTTTTGTAAGAGATTGGTAAGAGGCCTAGAAATCTTAGAGAAGTCTTTGATGAACCTTCTATGGAAACCAGCATGACCAAGGAAACTTCTTATACATTTGATATCTGTGGGGTATGGCATTTTCTCGATTGCATCAACCTTAGCCTTATCGACTTCAATACCTCTTTCAGAAATTTTATGTCCTAAGACGATGCCTTCATTAACCATAAAGTGGCACTTCTCCCAATTCTAGACAAGATTGGTGTCTTTGCATCTCTATAAGACTCGATCAAGGTTGCTGAGGCAATCATCAAAGGAAGACCCATAAACGGAGAAGTCATCCATGACAACCTCAACAATATTTTCACAAAAAGTCAGAGAATATAGCCATCATACATCTTTGAAAGGTGGCAGGTGCATTACATAAGCCAAAAGGCATACGTCTATAAGCAAAGGTACCGAAAGGGCAGGTGAAAGTGGTTTTCTCCTGATCAGATTGTGCAACTGGCATTTGGGAGAAACCAGAATAACCGTCTAGAAAGCAGAAGTGTGTGTGTTTGGAGAGCCTTTCTAGCATTTGGTCGATAAAAGGCAGAGGGTAATGATCTTTCCTAGTGGCCTTATTCAGCTTCCTAAAATCAATCACCATCCTATATCCAGTAATAATCCTCTGTTGGATCAATTCTTCCTTATCATTAGGGACAACGGTAATACCTCCCTTTTTAGGGACGCAATGCACCGGACTCACCCAATCGTTGTGAGCAACAAGATAAATGATACCCGCTTCTAGGAGCTTTAGTATTTCTTTTCTTACTACTTCTTTTATCTTAGGATTCAATCTCCTTTGATGATCAGTAACTGGTTTGAATTCAGGATCAGTTTTGATCTTGTGCTGGCATAGAGTGGGACTAATGCCCTTAAGATCATCAAGAGTATATCCAATAGCAGCACGGTGCTTCCTCAGAGTTTTCAGCAACTTATTTTCTTCATGCTCTGAGAGGCTAGAACTAATAATGACAGGATATATCTCCTTTTCATCAAGATAGACATACTTAAGAGTATCAGGCAACTGTTTAAGCTCGAACACAGGATCACCCTTTGGTGGGGGTGGATCCCCAAGCAGTTCAACACGCAAGTTATTCTTAAGGATAGGATATTGTTCTAAGACAACTCTATCTATTTCATCCCTTTCATCCATATGCATATCATTTTCATGCTCAAGCAAGTATTGTTCTAAGGGATCAGTAGGAGGCACGGCAATAGAGGCTAAGGCAATAGTTTCATCCCTATTAGGCAACTCCTTTTCATGAGGTTGTCTACCAAACTTAGACAAATTGAACTCATGTGGCACACCTTCAAAGCCAACAGTGACAGTTTGCTTCTCACAATCAATATGAGCATTGACGGTATTGAGAAAAGGTCTACCAAATATGATGGGACAAAATCTATCTTGTGCAGTAGCAAGAACGAGGAAATCAACAGGATACTTCGTTTTACCACACAAGACTTCAACATCCCTAACAATTCCCACAGGGCAGATAGTATCTCTATTGGCAAGCTGAATAGTGACACCAATAGGCTCTATCTCAACAGGTGCAATCTCATCTTTGATTTCATCGTATAAGGATTGAGTTATTGCACTAACACTAGCACCCACGTCACATAAACCATGATAACAATAATCTCCTATCTTAACATAAACAACATGCATGCTAACAACATGCCTATGTTTGTCTCTAGCGTGAGGTTTAGCAATTCTAGCAGCATCTTCACAGAAGTGAATATTATGTCCCTCAACTTCTCCAGACAGAAGATCTTTGATAATAGAAATGCTAGGTTCAACTCTAATTTTCTCAGGGGGTGTAGGTGTTCTAATGTAGCCTCTACGTATGACAGTTGAAGCTTTAGAATGATCCTTTATCCTAACAGGGAAAGGTGGTTTCTCAATGTAAGCACTGGAACCACAGGATCATTATAGGCAATGAATTTCTCTTCAACTGGAGTAGGTTTAACTACATTGACTTCTAAAGGAGGATGATATTTAAACCACTTCTCTTTGGGGAGATCAATATGAGCAGCAAAGGATTCACACAATAAAGCTACTATCTCAGAGTCAAATCCATACTTAGCGCTAAAGTCACAAAACGTATTTGTCTCAACAAAGATTTAACGCAATCAAAAGTGAAATTCATACCTGACTCCTTACCTTCTTCAAGCTCCCAATCTTCAGAGTTGCGTTTAATTCTCTCCAATAAATTCCATTTGAAGTCAATATCTCTCTTCATAAAAGAACCGGTACAAGAAGTGTCAAGCATGGTGCGATCATCATGAGAAAGCCGAGCATAGAAGTTCTGAATGATAATTTCTCTCGAGAGCTCATGGCTGGGGCATGAATATAGCATTGATTTAAGCCTCCCAAGCTTGAGCGATGCTTTCTCTGTCACGAGGCCAAAAATTGTAAATATAGTTTCGATCACGATGTACTAAATGCATAGGATAAAACTTTTGATGAAATTCCAATTTCAACCGATTGTAGTCCCATGATCCAGTATCATCACATAGCCTATACCGTGTCAACACCTTATCCTTCAAAGATAAAGGAAAGACCTTATTCTTGACCTCATCATCGGGCAAACCTGCAAGCTTAAATAAACCACAAACTTCATCTACATAGATGAGATGCAAGTTTGGGTGTGATGTTCCATCTCGTGTAAAAGGATTAGCCAGCAGTTTCTCAAGCATACCCGAAGGAAATTCAAACAAAATATTTTCAGTAGGTGCAGCAACTTGAGGAGCAACTCTTTGTGCTTCCGTTCGAGGTGAAGCTACCCCGAACAAGCCCCTCAAAGGATTAGAATCCATAGTGACAAGTGACAATAAATTTCAGCACACTATATGAATGTTTCCTTACCAAGTTCCACTTACCAAAGGCGCTTCACTCCCCGGCAACAGCGCCAGAAAAGAGTCTTGATGACCCACAAGTATAGGGGATCAATCGTAGTCCTTTCGATAAGTAAGAGTGTCGAACCCAACGAGGAGCTGAAGGATCTGACAAGTGGTTTTCAACAAGGATATATCTGCACGCACTGAAATTGTCGGTAACAAGTGATTGTGTGGTGAGATGATTCGTAGCAAGCAACAAGTAACAAAAGTAGAAACGGTGCAGCAAAGTGGCCCAATCCCTTTTGTAGCAAGATACAAGCCTGGAAAAAGTCTTATAGGAGGAAAAACGTTCCCGAGGACACACGGGAATTTCTGGCATGCTAGTTTCATCATGTTCATATGATTCGCGTTCGTTACTTTGATAGTTTGATATGTGGGTGGACCGGCGCTTGGGTACTGCCCTTACTTGGACAAGCATCCCACCTATGATTAAACCCTCTCGCAAGCATCCGCAGCTACGAAAGAAGAATTAAGACAAAGTCTAACCATAGCATTAAACTAGTGGATCCAAATCAGCCCCTTACGAAGCAACACATAAACTAGGGTTTAAGCTTCTGTCAGTCTAGTAACCCATCATCTATTTACTACTTCCCAATGCCGTCCTCTAGGCCCAAATAATGGTGAAGTGTTATGTAGTCGACATTCACATAACACCACTAGAGGATAAACAACATACAACATATCAAATTACCGAACGAATAACAAATTCACATGACTACTATTAACATGACTTATCCCATGTCCTCGGGAACAAAAGTAACTACTCACAAAGCATAATCATATTCATGACCAGAGAGGTAATGAGTAGCATCAAGGATCTGAACATAAACTCTTCCACCAAGTAATCCAACTAGCATCAACTACAAAGAGTAATCAACAGTACTAGCAACCTTACAAGTACCAATCGGAGTCGTGAGATGGAGATTGGTTACAAGTGATGAACTAGGGTTTCGAGATCAGATGGTGCTAATGAAGATGTTGATGGATATGAGTCCCCTCCGATGAGAGGAGTGTTGTTGATGAAGATGGCGACGATTTCCCCCTCCGGGAGGGAAGTTTCCCCCGCAGGATCGTCCTGCCGGAGCTCTAGATTGGTTCTGCTCAAGTTCCGCCTCGTGGCGGCGGTGAAACCACGAAAAAGCTCCTCCTTGATTTTGTCCTTGAAGAAACCCTTCATATAGCAAAAAGAGGGGGCCAGTGGGCCAGTGGGCTGCCCACAAGCCCCCATGGCGCGGCTTGGGGGGGGGTGGCCGCGCCGTGCAGGCTTGTGGGCACCCCCTGGTGCCCCTCTGGCACTTCTTCGGCCCAGTATTTTTGATAAATTGGGAAAAAAATCCCCGTTGATTTTCACGGCGTTTGGAGTTGCGCATAATAGGTATCTCAAGTTTGCTCCACTTTCAGGCCAGAATTCCAGTTGCCGGTATTCTCCCTCTTCATGTAAACCTTGCAAAATAAGAGAGAAAAGGCATAAGAATAGTACCGTGAAGTGAAATAACAACCAAAGAAGAGATAAATATCAACATGAAAACATGATGCAAAATGGACGTATCACATACCTCATGTTTTTTCTTCATCATGTTGACCAGGCTTGTTTCCATGTCACGACTCACCGCCACACGACTCAGATAGCCAGAATGCAATTCGTCAAAGTCTAGCTTCTCAATATTGGGAAGCTTCAACTTGGTCATGCCCTTCTCTATAAGTATTGGGGTATCCTTGGGCGTATGCTTGGATAACACTACGGATGCAGGTTCAGAATAGCCTGTTCCAGTAATGAAGACTTGATCTGGATCAGGTGTCATGTCTTCAGCCACATTTTGAGGGCTTGGTGGTTGAGATTTTTAACAGCTTCCTTCTATGGGCTCGGCAGCTCATCTTGAATACCGTGGAGATCGTCAAGAGCTTCAGCGTGAGTCTCAGCCGGCTCATCCTCAGCTTCTGGAATGGAAGTACTTATTCCCACTTTCTCAGTCGCCTTGGGGTTAGATGATGACTCGCCAGTTTTTCTCTTTTTGGCTTGAGCCCTACAAGGGTGGTAGTTATGTTAAAATTGAAAGACTGACGTCCAAAGAACATATTGGCAAGAGGACTTACCCTGGAGGCGAATTAAAGGAGGAAGAGCCGAAGCAGCTGAGTCGCCAGATGAAGGAGGTGAAACCTTTTAGACATAAGATTCAAAAGATGGATTAAGTCATGAGAATCGGCTGCACAGGAAAGAAGGACATTTAATACAAAACATACCTCGCTCTGTCACTTACGACCAGCCGTTTTCTCGGGCAAGCCGGACAAGAGATCCCCAGAATGGCTTCGAGTGTGACATTTTGGTGTATAACCTGCCTTCTTCAAAAGGAAATCGAGATCCAGATGAGCATCTGGGTGAGACAGGGGGACTTTTCTACAGACTCGCGTTGCCGGCTTGGGAGAAGAAGAATTTGAGTTGGAAGAAACGGAAATTACCTCGACGTCTTCATCCTGGCTCTCCATGTCATCACCCTATAAGCGAAAACAACAACATTTAAGGATGGACTGTGTTGGAATAAGAAGAAGGACAAAAGCATTTACCTCTGAGTGTTCCTCTACGGCCCGAGACTCACCCACAACAGATGACTCTACTGTGGTGGATTTTCCCTTGGTTTTCTTCTTTGGGGCGGTTTTCGTCGGCACCTTCTTGACGGCGGTTTTTGGCTTCCTTTTCCAGAAAGGCGAGTTCTTATGATTAACATAATTGGAACCCGGGTCAGAAACAAGCTCAAAGTTATAAAAAAGCAAGACATGCAAGTTGAATTATTTCACCTCTAGAGCCGGGTTGGAGAGGCAGAATGGCTTTAAACCAATCTTAGACCAAGTCTCAAGTGACTCGTCGCATAGTTTCTTCACAATATTGTCAATGTCTTCCTTGTCAAGCATGACGTTGAAGAAGCATTGTGGATGGTTTCAGTCACCATTGTATTCGCACATTAAGCCTTCCTGGTGGATCAAAGGCATTATCCGCCAGTCCACCCAGCAGCGGATCAAATCAACGCCGGTAAGGCCGTTGGCGTTCAAGGCCCTAAGATTGGCAAAGACAGGGCAATTGAAACTTCTTCCTCATTAGTCAGCTTCTCGGGCAGCTTAAAGTCCATAGGTAGACGTTCCTACCTAAAGCCTGGTAAGGGGTTCTCAGTGGCTGGAGCAGTGTTGCCGCAATAAAACCAAGTCTTCCCCCAACCTTTGGGGTGACTGGGCAGAGCAACAGCCGCGAACCTGCATTCTTGTCATCTCTGAATGTTGACCCCTCCGAGTTCTAGGCACGGGCCGTCGGCAAACTCAGTTTGGCAGTTCAAGTAGAAGAACTTCCTGAATAGGAGGACGGTAGGCTCCATTTGCATGTAGGCTTCATAGAATACTTGGAATTGACACAGGTTGCTGATGGAGTTTGGGCCTAAGTCTTGGGGATGGAGATTAAAAAAGTGCAGGGCGTCTCTGAAGAATTTTGAGCCGGGCGGTGTGAAGCCCCGCTCAATGTGGTCAGTAAAGACGACCACTTCCCCGCTGGCGGGTTGTGGGCTTCGCTTTCCTAAGGCGGGTCGCCAGCCGATTGCTTCCTGCGGTGCTAGAGTTCCCACCTTTACAAATTCTTCAAGGACGGTGTCGTTGGTCTGTGATGGCAACCAATTACTTTTGGAGATGGTGCCCATGACCGCAAACTCAAGAGAAGGAGACAGAAATCTGCATAAATGCGATTGGCGGGTCGTAAGGATCTACATAGTATTAACTTGCCAACAAGTGGCTGGGGAGACACCTAAACACACGTTGTGACTCGCCACAACCTAAGGGTGGATTACATTTTAAAGGAAATCCCTTAGAAAGTGTTTTGGATTGGAGACAAACACATATCCAGCGTGATGTCAGAAATTACAGATCTACGGGTGGTTCTAAAAGAAAAAGTAATTCACGATTTCGGAAACACTGTATGATTCACGAGGTGATTTTGCAAAGAAGAGTAAAGTGAGCTGCAGATCTTCCATGAACTACCCACTAATCTATCGCGGTCCCTTGTTAAAATGCAGGATCCATGCAATATTTGTGGGATTAATAGCGCGATGGATGGAGGTCTAAAGAACTCCGGCGCCGCCCTAAGAAAAAAGGGAGATTCACGAACTAGATCTGCGGAGAAAGGGGACTCACTTGAGAATGCAGGCAGCGTCGGAGGCGGTGGATCCGAAGCAAAGAGCTTTGCAATGGAGGAGTGTTTGCACTGTGGGATCCAGGAAGAAGTGTAGCAGCGATGTAGACAAAGGTGAAGGACCCCCCTTGTGACTATTTAAGGACCCGAGGCTGAAAACTGAAACGAAAAACACAGGAATCAAGGAGGCGCATTAAAAATCGGAAATGATAGCGCTTGGATTTTCGGGATGACAGGATAGGTCAAAGATCCGTTGAAGATGACGTCACCAAGATCCGTGGAATAACGGGGAAGATGACGTCATCCATAAGTGACTTGGCGATTTAGACAGAGCATGAAGATTGGCGGCTTGTCACACTTTAAAAATAAAGGTCAGAGATTACATGTGAGTCACCATGGTCAAGAATAAAGGTTTATTGGCATGAATAAATTCAAGGCAATATGGGGCCTAATGTTGGTGGTATTATCCTCTTCAAGATCTGCCCTATTGGGCCGGGTCAGGTTCATGGTGACTCAACTCTTGTGACCCAAATATGGGCTTAGAGCCGGAATATAGAAGGCGTTTAGTCATCTCCAAAAGCCCAGATGGCGACTCAGAGCCCAAGAAGAGAAATACATGTCGTGGTGATTCCTTGCTTGAGAGACACGATGACTTAGAGATACATCGGGTCACAACTTGTGATACGGTTTGGACTCTTGTAAACCTAGGGCCTCGACCTGTATATAAAGAGCCTCTAGGGTTGATAGACTTAAGTTACAATCCATAGAGAGCTAGGTCAGGCGAGTTTCGCACCCTTGTAATCAATTCCACCATCAATATACACAAAGCAAGACGTAAGCTTTTACCTCCATCGGATGGGCCGAACCTGGGTAAACCCGAGTCTCGCTTCCGCTTAACCCCTTTGAGTCGCCACCAAGGTGCGGTGGCTCCATCCCTAAGTCGTTTCACGAGGACATCTGTCGTGACAAAACCACGACAGTTGTAGAAGTGGTTATCCTTGGGTAAGACTATGCTGCTCCTGGGCCTTCTAATATTTTGGCATAGCAACCCACGAAAGAAGGAAACACCCCCATCTGATAAAGGGAAAGCTAAACTTCAGTCTCTTTTTCTTGGTGTTGAAGAAATATATGTTGGTTATCTTGAGTGTCTTTCCTCAAGCCGTCAAATGGAAGTTGGCCTTGTGAGTACAATAAAGATGAAGTGAGGTAAGATATGTACCTCATATGCACATATTCTCTTGTAGCCCCCAATGGCTGGCTCATCTCCTTAACCTCCTGATATGTCCCAAAAGTATCTATAATTTCTGCTTGTTCCATGATCTTTTGGGTGACAGTGTTATATGTTTTGCTACACTTCTATATCATTTTACACATATTTGAACTAACCTATAACTCAGTGCACCCAGTGCCAGTTTTTGTCTGTTGATATATATTTTGCACGGGCTTTTACGCAATTTTCCGAAGCCTGAAAAAATCCAGAAAATATATAAAAAAATCAGAGAAACAGAAGCTTACGGATCACCGAAGGAGGGCCAGAGGGGGGGCCAGGGTCCTCCCAGGCGGCCTACTGGAGCGGCCAGGCCCTAGGCCACGCCAAAAGGTCGCCTAGGTGGGTCCCACCTCCTTCAGTGCCATCCTTTGGCCTATATTTAGAGTCCCGAGAGGAAACCCTCGTAGACTTTCTGGAATCATGAATTTCTCCATCGTTCCGCCGCCGCAGTGCTTCCGAGATCGGGAGCGTCAAGAGACCTCTTCCCGGCACCCTGCCGGAGGGAGGATTAACATCCGGGAGCTTCTCCACCGCCATGGACGCTTCACGGACATGCCATGAGTAGTCCTCCTTGGAACATGAGTCCATGACCAGTAGCTATGTGATGTCTTCTCTCCAATCTTGTGCTTCAATGTTTAGTCCTTGTGAGCTGCCCTACATGATCAAGTCATCGATGTAATTCTCTTGCTATTTCTATGCTCGGTTTGTTGGGATCCGATGGATTATGAGATTATGTTTAGATTGTTATGAGTTATATATTTGATTATCCTTTTATATTATGTTCCTTAGTGATTCATGCATGTTCTACGTTGCTTTTTATTGCTTTGGCCAAGTAGTAGATCGTAACTCCAAGAGGGAGCGTTATGCATGATTGTGTGTTCGGGCCCCTCGATGTCTAGCTTGAGTGACACAAACATGAGACCAGGGGATGTGCTTGTTGCCACCAGGGAGAAAACAACAGTGCTTGTGACCACGGTTACAAGGATTTTTTACCTTATGCATAGTTCGTTAATGCAATTGTCCGTTGCTTTGAGTTTACACTTTGGGTGGGGCTCGCAACTTAATATCAGAGCGATGTTCTGGATAGATATCTCAAGGTGGATGATTAGTAAGTAGATGTTGATGAATAAACGGTCTACCTGTCTTGGCGTACTGCCCATTACTATTGAACCTCTAATTATCAAGTAGCATAATTAGCATTGCGGTGCGATCATAATTCTGTCAATTGCCCAACTTTGATTTGTTTACCCAAGCATAGTTGTTTATCGTCTTTTGGGAGAGAGACATCACTAGTGAACGTCATGTGACTCCGGTCCATATCACCATCATTGTTTACACCTCCATCAGTTAGCGCTTTCATTTACTTTTCCGTTGCAATCACTATCACTTTCCCGCTTGTGTTTTGATCCTTTGCAAACTACAAGACCGAAGAGATTGACAACCTCTTTGTACTCGTTGGGAGCAAAGTTATTTGTTGTGTGTGCAGGTCCACGTCTTCTGCTAGCGCCAGGCACTATAGGAATCAACTTCTTTGTCGTCTGCCATCACAGACGGCAAAGAGGTCTACACCGATGGCAACAAGCTTTGCCGTCTGCCACGTGTCGGCAAAGATTCCGCGTCAGCCTACGACGGCATTGTAGCTTCTTTGCCATCAGCCTACCCTAAACGGACAGCAAAGCTCTTTGTCATCCGTGTCAGACACTGAGCAGTCGGTAAAGAGATTGAGACGGCAGCCGATAGGGGACGCCTCCGTTAGGGCTAACGGAGGCTTTGCCGTCTGCTTTTTTTCCGCATCTTTGCCGTCTGCTTCCCTCCCCATCATTGCCATCTGCTTCTATGGGCCATCACAGAGTTGGGCCAGCACATGTCGGCTTCTTTGTCGTCTGCCTCCCTACCGCTTTGCCGTCAGTCTCCCGTGGCAGCAGACGACAAAAGAGCCCATATGGCCAGCTCCTGCTGCCCAGGTTGCACAGTTGGGTGCCACGTGGCACCTTTGCCCTCATGTGCCTGATGGCAAAGGCCTTTGCCATCAGCTGGCAGAAGGCAAAGAGCCCATATTGTCACATTTTTGTTTATTTTTTCTATTTCACAGCACATATATATATAATTCATAGCACATATATGATATATAGGTCACAACACATATATGATATACATATAAAGTTCATCAATGCCATTTGTTCATGAACGTACATCCCATATATCGAAAGAACCAACACATACAAAGTTTCATCCATATATACATACATATAGTGCCACATATATTATTCATCCATATATACATATACATATAGTTAAACATTGTTCATCAACTCAAATAAAAACTAGAACTAAAGCACTCCAATGCAAGCTTCCACGCATGTAGTACATCTAGTCTGCAAAATGGGAATAAGAAAGTCAGAATAAGAAGAACAACAACATATATATGACAAATAAGCTAAATTGAAGAAGAAAGAGAACAATCAAGAAGAGAAGAAGGAGAACAAAAACAAGAATAAGGAGGAGGAGGAGAAGGAGAAGGAGAAGGAGAAGGAGGAGGAGAAGAAGGAGAAGGAGGAGGATGAAAAGGAGAAGGAGGAGAAGAAGGAGGAGATAAGAAGAAGGATAATAAGGAGGGCTCCTTCTTCTCCTCCTTCTCCTTCTTCTCTTCTTCTCCTCCTCCTCCTTCTTATCCTTCTCCTTCTCTTCTTTTTCTCTTCTTATTTTTCTTCCTCCTTTTCATTTCTCCTCTTCTCCTCTTCTTGGAGCTAAATTAGCTAACTATGTCTTTTCAGAGCTAAATGGTCTAATTATGTCATTTAGGAGAGAACTTAGCTAATTATGCCATCTAGGAGAGAACTTAGCTAATTATGTCATTTAGGAGAGAACTTAGAGAATGAGGAGAAGGAGGAGAGAAGAAGGAGAAGACGGAGGAGAAGAAGGAGGGAGAAGAAGGAGGAGGAGAAGAAGGAGAGGAAGGAGGGCTCCTTCTCCTCCTCCTTCTCCTTCTTGTTCTCTTCTTCTTCTCTTCATCTTCTCTTCTTCTTCTTCTTCCTTCTTTTCATTTTTTCCTCTTTATTCTCCTCTTCTCCTCCTCCTCTTCTTCTTCTCCTCCTCCTCCTCCTCCTCCTATTCTCCTCTTCTTCCTCCTCTTCTTCTTCTTCTTATTCCTCTTATTTCTATTTCTATTTTTCTTTATCCTCTTCTTCTACTTATACTTCTTTTCTTCTTTTTTCTCTTCTTCTCCTTCTTATTTTTTTCTTCTTCTCTTCTTATCTTAGGCCTTATTATGTCATTTAGGAGAGAACTTAGCTAAGTATAGGCCATTTTTTATTAAATAGGCCATTTTGGACCTAACTAAGCTAATTATGTCATTTTGGAGGATAATTAGCTAAGTTGTGAGCTAACCAAGGTTCTTATGATGTTTTTACCCTAACTAAGCTAATTATGTAATTTTGTAGGATAATTTGCTAAGTATGTCTTTGGTGGGGGAAAATAAGCTAAATTTAAGAAGAAAGAGAAGAAGCAAGAAGAGAAGAAGGAGAAGAAAAAGAAGAAGGAGAAGGAGGAGGAGAAGAAGAAGGAGAAGAAGGAGGAGAGAATAAGGAGAAGAAGAAGGAGAAGAAGGAGCGAGAAGAAGGAGGAGGAGAGAAGAGGTAGAAGAAGGAGGGCTTCTTCTCCTCCTCCTCCTCCTTCTCCTTCTTCTTCTCTTCTTATTCTCTTCTTCTTCTTCTTCCTTCTTTTCATCTTTCCTCTTTCTTCTCCTCTTCTCCTCTTCTTCTTCTTCTTCTTCTTCTTCTTCTTCTCCTCCCCCTCCTCTTCTCCTCTTCTTCCTCTTCTTCTTATTCTTCTTCTTCGTCTTATTTCTATTTCTATTTTTCTTTATCCTCTTCTTCTACTTATTCTTCTTTTCTTCTTTTTTCTCTTATCCCCCTTCTTATTTTTTTTTCTTCTCTTCTTCTCTTAGGCCTTATTATGTCATTTAGGAGAGAACTTAGCTAAGTATAGGTCATTTTTTATTAAATAGGTCATTTTGGAGCTAACTAAGCTAATTATGTCATTTTGGAGGATCATTAGCTAAGTTGTGAGCTAACCAAGGTTCTTATGATGTTTTTACCCTAACTAAGCTAATTATGTCATTTTGGAGAATAATTAGCTAAATATGTCTTTGTTGGGGAAAATAAGCTTAATTGAAGAATAAAGAGAAGAAGCAAGAAGAGAGGATGGAGAAAAAAAGAAGAAGGAGAAGGAGGAGGAGAAGAAGAAGGAGAAGAAGGAGGAGAGAAGAAGGAGAAGAAGAAGGAGAAGAAGGAGGGCTCCTTATCCTCCTCCACCTTCTCCTTCTTCTTCTCTTCTTCTTCTCTTCGTCTTCTTCTTCTTCTTCCTTCTTTTCATTTTTCCTCTTTCTTCTCCTCCTCTTCTTCTTCTTCTTCCTCCTCCTACTCCTTCTATTTTTCTTTATCCTCTTCTTCTACTTATTCTTCTTTTCTTATTTTTTCTCTTCTTCTCCGTCTTAATTTTTTCTTCTTCTCTTCTTCTCTTAGGCCTTATTATATCATTTAGGAGAGAACTTAGCTAAGTATAGGTCGTTTATATTAAATAGTCCATTTTGGAGGTAAATAAGCTAATTATGTCATTTAGGTGGAAGCCTAGCTAACTATAGGTCCTTTCGGAGCTAACTTGGGTTAAATAGGTCATTTCGGAGCAAACTATGCTTATTAAGCCATTTTGGATCTAGCTAAGCTAATTATCGGCCATGTTATACCTAAGTTTGGGGGAATAAGTCATCTTGGATCTACGTAAGCCTTATTATGTCATTTAGGAGAGAACTTAGCTAAGTATAGGTGATTTTTATTAAATAGGTCATTTTGGAGCTAACTAAGCTAATTATGTCATTTAGGTGGAAGCCAAGCTAACTATATGTCGTTTTGGAGCTAACTTGGGTTAAATATGTCATTTTAGAGGAGGAGGAGCTAAATTATCTAATTATGTCAAAAATGAACTAGAGAAAACTTACCGTCGTGGTCATCAAGGAGGAGAAACACCAGGGTTGCTCGTGTCGGCTTCGTTTGGAGACGGTTGCCCTCGAGAAGTGTCATGCGATGCCGCTCGGGAGTTATTCTGCAGAAAAGATATTTTGCAATGTCTCAGTTAGCATGATGACACTCAATTGTTAATACTAGTTTATAATGACCATTCAAATGAAACTCACCGTGCCAATCGCAGAGAAGACGGGCATCGACGGAGGGACTTGACCGTTCTTCTCGCAGACTGTGAAGAGTCGGTCGTATTAGTTAGTAATGAAACAGACATTAGAGACATGATTTGGCTAATGTCAAAAAAAACTTACCACAAAAAGCTCGTACAGGGCCCGTTGACCCGCGTCACTCCGAGCCCTCTCCTCCTCAATCATTCGTGCCGTGGTCCGGTCCCTCTCCTCAAGAGCAGCCTGAAGAGCAGCCGGGCTTGCCGCTCTCTCTTTCTGAAGATCAGCCTGCAACACCATTCCTTGTTACCACAGTAATGATCGATGGTCACACACATAATGAATGGATGAAAGTTTTTGGAGTCCGTACAACTAACCTTAATGGCAAGATCGACTGGCCGTGGACGAGGCGTTATCTCAGGACATGAGCTCGACTGGCGTCCCTTGATCTCTGGGAGAGTGAGTGGACAATATATTATCCCCTCTCCAATGGATATTGAGCCTTGGGGCCTCCCGCCACCAGATATCATCACCAGCTCTGGATCAAAAGGTTCCTGGCTCGGGTTAAAGTCCTCCCCTTTACTAGCCTTCCCCGTGTCCTTGTATGTCACGAGCTTGTGATGGGATGATATGTTGGTGAAGTTATTTGGATCATCCAGGTCAGACTTAGGGAATGCCTTCGCCTTCTTGTAGGAGGTACTATGGGCCATGCCATAAAGGTCGTACAAGTGTGGCATCTCCGTCTTATTGTGATGCGCCTAAAAGAGAGGAACAAAGTATTAGTAAGGGGCTAAAGCTAGCATGAAGAATGGATTGCATGAATCATGAAGCAAACCACATACCCATATTCGTTCGAACTGAAGTAAGTTGGCACTGCCTTGATGGTGTGGCACACCAACCATTTGGCTCTGCCGATCTTTCGCATTGTCGTGGACGGCTCGCTAGTTCCCTGTGCACCACTCATCCACCAACGCCTCCCAACAATCCATCTTATCCGCACACCATCTCGGGGGCACCTATAAGTTATTAGAAAGAATTTTGAGTGTTACGCCTATGAATCAAATCAAGAGAACTACGTAGAAGGCCTTAAGAATAGGTAATTACCATCATGTACTGATCCTTCTTCAAATTCTTTCCGCAGCACTCCTTCTTCTGCTTCTTAATACCACGCGTGGCGTAGTAGTCTCGAATAGCCTCTGGCCGAGCCTCGTGGTGTAAGTTCTGTAATAACCGCCTACACTCGGCCTCGAGAACCTTGGCCGCTGATACGACTCCAACGTATCTATAATTTTTGATGGTTCGATGCTATTATCTTGTCAAACTTTGGATGTTTTGTATGCCTTTTATATCTTTTTTGGTACTAACTTATTAACTTAGTGCCAAGTGCTAGTTCCTGTTTTTTCCGTGTTTTTGACACTTTTCAGAGAAGAATATTAAACGGACTCCAAACGGAATAAAACCTCCGACAAGATTTTTTTCCGAAACAGAAGATACGCAGGGACCTTGAGAACCAAGGCAAAGGTGACCAGGGCAGGCCACAAGCCCCCTAGGTGCGGCCAGGGGGCCCCGCGCCTAGCAGGCTTGTGGGCCCCCTGTGGCTCATCTTCCCTACTTCTTCTGCCTATAAATCCCCGAAAAATCCAAAATCACGGGAGAGATCCATGAAAATACTTTTGCGCCGTCGCAAGCTTCTGTCTCCGCAAGATCCTATCTGTGGCACGTTCTGGTACCCTTCCAGAGGGGGGATTCAGATACAGAGGGCTTCTTCATCAACACCATGGCCTCTCCGATGATGCGTGAGTAGTTCACCATAGACCTTCGGGTCAATAGCTAGTAGCTAGATGGCTTCTTCTCTCTCTTGGATCTTCAATACAAAGTTCTCCATGATCTTCATGGAGATCTATCCGATGTAATATTCTTTTGTGGTGTGTTTGTTGAGATCCGATGAATTGTGGATTTATGATCAGATTATCTATGAATATTATTTGAGTTTCTTCCGATCTCTTATATGCATGATTTCATATCCTTGTAATTCTCTTCGAGTTGTGGGTTTTGTTTGGCCAACTTGATCTATGATTCTTGCAATGGGAGAAGTGCTTGGTTTTGGGTTCATACCGTGCGGTGACCTCACCCAGTGACAGAAGGGGTAGCGAGGCACGCATCATGTTGTTGCCATCAAGGGTAAAAAGATGGGGTCTATATCTATTAATTGCATGAATTTATCCCTCGACATCATGTCATCTTGCTTAAGGCGTTACTCTGTTCGTCATGAACTCAATACACTAGATGCATGCTAGATAGCGGTCAATGTGTGGAGTAATAGTAGTAGATGCAGAAAGTATAGGTCTACTTGTCTCGGACGTGATGCCTATATGTATGATCATTGCCTTAGATATCGTCATGACTTTGCGCGGTTCTATCAATTGCTCGACAGTAATTTGTTCACCCACCGTAATATTTGCTATTTTGAGAGAAGCCTCCAGTGAACACTATGGCCCCCGGGTCTACTTCACATCATATTTTCAGCCCTACACTTTTACTTTGTTGCACTTTCTGCCTTCAGATCTCACTTTGCAATCAATCATGAAGGGATTGACAACCCCTTTGTAGCGTTGGGTGCCAGTTTGCTGTTTTTGCGCAGGTACATCGGTGCTTCATCTTGATACTCCTACTGGATTGATACCTTGGTTCTCAAACTGAGGGAAATACTTACTGCTACTGTGCTGCATCACCCTTTCCTCTTCTAGCAAAAAAACCAATGCAGGCTCAAGAGGTAGCAAGAAGAATTTCTGGCGTCGTTGCCGGGGAGCATCAAGTGAAGCTTATCCAAGTAAGTGTCGCAAACTCATCTCTTGCATTTACTTTTTTTCCTCTCGTTTTCCTCCCCCCCCCCACTTCCGAAAAACAAATATTTACAAAAATATTTGCCTTTTTCGTTTTCCCTTTTCTTTCGCTTGCTTTCTGTTCGCTTGTGTGCTTGTCTGCTTGTTGAAGTCACCATGACTGAAAACACCAAACTTTGTGACTTCTCGAATACTAATAATAATGATTTTATTAGTACTCCGATTGCTCTCGCCACTAGTGCGGAATCATATGAAATCAATGCTGCTTTGCTGAATCTTGTTATGAAAGAGCAATTCTCCGACCTTCCTAGTGAAGATGCCGCATCCCATCTTAATACCTTCATTGACTTATGCGATATGCAAAAGAAGAAAGATGTGGATAATGATGTGATTAAATTGAATCTATTTCCGTTCTCATTGCGAGATCGAGAAAAAACTTGGTTTTCATCTTTGCCCAAAAATAGTATTGATTCTTGGAACAAGTGCAAAGATGCTTATATATCCAAGTATTTTCCGCCGGCTAAGATTATCTCTCTCCGTAATGATATCATGAATTTTAAGCAACTTGATCATGAACTTGTTGCACAATCTTGGGAGAGTATGAAATTGATGATTAGAAATTCTCCCGCTCATGGCTTGAGTCTTTGGATGATTATACAAACCTTCTACGCTGGTTTGAATTTTGCGGCTAGAAATATCTTGGACTCCGCCTCCGGTGGAACTTTCAAGGAAATCACATTAGGAGAAGCCACAAAACACCTAGAAAATATCAAGACAAACTATTCTCAGTGGCACACTGAAAGGTCACCTACTAGTAAAAAAGTACACGCTATAGAAGAAATTAACTCGTTGAGTGCTAAGATGGATGAGTTAATGAAATTGTTTGCTAGTAAAGGTGCTCCTTTAGATCCAAATGATATGCCCTTGTCTTCCTTGATTGAGAGTAGCAATTAGATCTTGGACGTTAATTTTGTTGGTAGGAATAATTTTGGCCACCAACAATGCTTTTAGAGGAAACTATATTCCTAGGCCTTTTCCTAGTAATCCCTCTAATAACTTTTGCAACTCCTACAACAATGCTCAGGGAAATTACAATAAATTACCCTCTGATCTAGAGAGTAATATCAAAGAGTTTATCAACTCGCAAAAGATTTTCAATGCGTCCATAAAAGAAAAACTACTCAAAATTGATGATTTGGCTAGGAGCATTGATAGAATGTCTCTTGATATTGACGCTTTGAAAGTTAGATGTGCTCCTCCCAAGATCAATATGGATGAAACTTTGAAAGCTATCCTTGTTTCCATGAATGAGAGTAAAGAAAGAACCGCCCAAATTTGTGCTAGACATGAATGGCTTAAAAAGGCGTGTTCACGTGATGAGAATCACGAAGATCTTAAAGTTCTTGGTGTGACTCCCATTGAATCCTTGTATTCTAGTGTCAAACCTAATGATGATGAGGCTGGATATGAATCCACTTTGGTTGAGAAACGCCCCAATGATTCGGAGTCTATCTATCTTGATGCTAAAAGCATTGAAAGTGGAGTAGAGGATATTACAACTTTGAGTAGTAATGAAACTACTAATTTGGATTTCAAGGAATTAAATTATGATAGTTGATCTTTTATTGAATGTATTTCCTTGATGCAATCCATGCTAAACTCTCCACACGCTTATAGCCAAAACAAGGCCTTTACCGATCATATCGTCGATGCTATGATGAAATCTCTTGAAGAGAAACTTGAATTGGAAGTTTCTATCCCTAGAAAACTTCATGATGAGTGGGAACCTACTATCAAAATCAAGATCAAAAACTATTAATGCAATGCTTTGTGTGATTTGGGTGCTAGTGTTTCCGCGACTCCAAAGTCTTTACGTGATGTTCTAGGATTTAATGAGATTGATGAGTGCTCTCTTAATTTGCATCTTGCGGATTCTACTGTCAAGAAACCTATGGGAAGGATCAATGATGTTCTTATTATTGCAAATAGGAACTATGTACCCATAGATTTCATTGTGCTGGATATTGATTGCAATCCTACATGTCCTATCATTCTTGATAGACCTTTCCTAAGGACTATTGGTGCTATCATCGATATGAAGGAAGGGAATATTAGATTTCAATTTCCATTAAAGAAGGGCATGGAACATTTTCCAAGAAAGAAAATAAGATTGTCTTATGAATCCATGATGAGGGCTACTTATGGTTTGAGTATCAAAGACGACGATACGTGATTCTATCACCTTATGCCTAGCAAAGGGCGTTAAACAATAGCGCTTGTTGGGAGGCAACCCAATGAATTTATATTTGATTTTTGCTTTCTGTTTTGTTGCATGCACACCATCATAATTCTGTTATGATTGTGTCTTTTGTGTTTGAGCCAAGTAAAACCTTTATGACTAGTTTGGTGATGGTTGTTTGATCCTGCTGGAAAAAGACAAAAACTTTTCGCTCACGAAATTATTTTTCATTTTTATCCAGAAAGATATTTTGAGTTGATTCTTTTTGCTTCTGGTTGATATGCCAATTTCCCAAACTACCGTAATTTTTCAGAATTTTTGAGATACCAGAAGTATACGAAGTATATAGATTGCTACAGACTTGTATGTTTTTGACAGATTCTGTTTTTGTTGTGTTGATTGCTTATTTTGATGAAACTATGGATAGTATCGGGGGCTATTAGCCATGGAAAAGTGAGAATACATTAATCTAACACCAATATAAATAGAAATCAAGTTTGCTACAGTACCTAAGGAGGTGGTTGTTCGTTTTCTTGTGCTAATGATACCACGAGTTTCTCTTTTAAGTTTTGTGTTGTGAAGTTTTCAAGTTTTGGGTGATGTTCTCATGGACAAAGGGATAAATAGTGGAAAGAGCTCATGCTTGGGGATGCCCAAGGCATCCCAAGCCAAATTCAAGGACACCAAAAAGCCTAAGCTTGGGGATGCCCCGGGAAGGCATCCCCTCTTTCGTCTTCAATCCATCGGTAACATTACTTGGAGCTATATTTTCATTCACCACATGATATGTATTTTGCTTGGAGCGTCGTGTATTATAGGAGTATTTTCTTTTTGTTGTGTCACAATCATCCTTGTTGCACACCTTTTAAGAGAGACATGCACTCATCGTGAATTTGCTAGAATACTCATTGAGCTTCGCTTATATATTTTGAGTCAGGCAATTTAGCTCACATGTGCTTCATTTATATCTTTTGAGCTAGATAACTTTGCTGTAGTGCTTCACTTAGATCTTTTAGAGCACGGCGGTGTCATATTTTGGAGAAATAAGAGCTCTTGATCTTCACTTATATCTTTTTGAGAGTGCTCTCTATGAGTAACTTGGTAGTTGGCTTGTGCTATGAAAGTAGTCCCAAAGGTGATAGGCACCCAAAGAGGATACAATAAAACTTCCATATTCATGTGCATTGATTAGAAAGAGAAGTTTGATTCCTCTCAATTAGTTTTGAGACATGGATTTGGTAATATCAGAGTCATGTTAGTAGGGTGTTATGAATCTAGAAATACTTGTGTTGAAGTTAGTGATTCCCGTAACATGCATATATGGTGAACCGCTATGTTAGGAAGTCAGAGCATAATTGATCTATTGATTGTAATCCTTTGTGTTGCGGTCGGGATCGCGCGATGGTTAACACCTACCAACCCTTCCCCTAGGAGTATGCGTTTAGCACTTTGTTTTGATTACTAATAAAAACTTTCGCAAAAAGTATGTGAGTTCTTCATGACTAATGTGAGTCCATGGTATAGATGCACTTTCACCTTCCACCATTGCTAGCCTCTCTAGTGCCACGCAACTTTCGTCGGTACACAAAACCACCATAGATCTTCCTCAAAACAGCCACCATACCTACCTACTATGGCATTTTCAGAGCCATTCCGAGATATATTGCCATGCAACTCCCACCGCTTCGTCTCATGACATGTGCCGTCACTTTCATATTGCCATTGCATGATCGTAAGATAGCTAGCGAGATGTTTCAACGTCATACGCTAAGCTAGATCGTTGCACATCCCGGTACATTGTCGGATGCATTTCCTATGGAGTCATCATTGTTCTAAGCTTTGAGCTGTGAGTAAATAAAAGTGTGATGATCATCATTATTAGAGCATTGTACCATGTGAGGAAATATATAAAAAAGGCCAAAGTGGACCACAAAAAAATATATATATATATATGGAAACAGGCCAAAGAGCCCAAACAAAAAAAGAGAAAAAGAAAGAAGGGACAATGCTACTATCTTTTTCCACAATTGTCCTTCATAATAGCACCATGTTCTTCATGATTGAGAGTCTCTTGTTTTATCACCACCATATGCTAGTGGGAATCTTCATTATATAACTTGGCTTGTATATTCCAATGATGGGCTTCCTCAAAATTTCCCTAGGTCTTCGTGAGCAAGCAAGTTGGATGCACACCCACTAGTTCTCCTTTTGAGCTTTCACATACTTATAGCTCTAAGTGCATCCATTGCATGGTAATCCCTACTCTTTCACATTGATATCTATTGATGGGCATCTCCACAGCCCTTTGATATGCCAAGTCGATGTGACCATCTCGTCCTTTTTGTCTCACAACCTCCACCACACTCTATTCCACCTATAGTGCTATATCCATGGCTCACGCTCATGTATTGCGTGAGAGTTGAAAAAGGTTTGAGAAAGTAAGAGTGCGAAAACAATTACTTGGCCAATACTGGGGTTGTGCATGATTTAAATTACTTGTGTGGGGATGATGGAGCATAGCCAGACTATATGATTTTGTAGGGATAATTTTCTTTGGCCTTGTTATTTCGAAAGTTCATGATTACCTTGCTAGTTTGCTTGAAGTATTATTGTTTTCATGTCAATAGCAAACTATTGTTTTGAATCTTATGGATCTGAACATTCATGTCACATGAAAGAAGTTACAAAGGACAAATATGCTAGGTAGCATTCCACATCAAAAATTCAGTCTTTATCACTTCCCTACTCGAGGACGAGCATGAGTTAAGCTTGGGGATGCTTGATACCTCTCCAATGTATCTATAATTTTTGATGGTTCCATGGTATTATCTTGTCAAACTTTGGATGTTTTGTATGTATTTTATATCTTTTTTGGGAGTAACTTATTAACTTAGTGCCAAGTGCCAGTTCCTGTTTTTCCATGTTTTAGACCCTTTTCAGAGGAGAATATTAAACGGAGTCCAAATGGAATAAAACCTCCATAAAGATTTTTTCCGGAACAGAAGATATGTAGGGAGCTTGAGAACCAAGGAAGAGGCCACAAGCCCCCTCGGAGCGGCCAGGGGGGCTTGCGCCTAGCAGGCTTGTGGGCCCCCTGTGGCTGGTCTGCCCTACTTCTTCCGCCTATAAATCCCCGAAAAATCCAAAACCACGGGAGAGATCCACGAAAATACTTTTCCGCCGCCGCAAGCTTCTGTATCCGCCAGACCCCATCTGGGGCACGTTCTGGTGCCATGTCGGAGGGGGGATTCGGATACGGAGGGCTTCTTCATCAACACCATTGCCTCTCCGATGATGCGTGAGTAGTTCTCCATAGACCTTCGGGTAGTATCTAGATGGCTTCTTCTCTCTCTTGGATCTTCAATACAAAGGTCTCCATGATCTTCATGGAGATCTATCCGGTGTAATATTCTTTTGCGGTGTGTTTGTCGAGATCCGATGAATTGTGGATTTATGGTCAGGTTATCTATGAATCTTATTTGAGTTTCTTCTGATCTCTTATATGCATGATTTCATATCCTTGTAATTCTCTTCGAGTTGTGGGTTTTATTTGGCCAACTTGATCTATGATTCTTGCAATGGGAGAAGTGCTTGGTTTTGGGTTCATACCATGCGGTGACCTCACCCAGTGACAGACGGGGTAGCGAGGCACGCATCGTGTTGTTAACATCAAGGGTAAAAAGATGGGGTTTATATCTATTGCATGAATTTATCCCTCTACATCATGTCATCTTTCTTAAGGCGTTACACTGTTCGTCATGAACTCAATACACTAGATGTATGCTGGATAGCGGTCGATGTGTGGAGTAATAGTAGTAGATGCAGAAAGTATCGGTCTACTTGTCTCGAACGTGATGCCTATATGTATGATCATTGCCTAAGATATCATCATCACTTTGCACGGTTCTGTTAATTGCTCGACAGTAATTTGTTCACCCACCGTAATATTTGCTATTTTGAGAGAAGCCTCTAGTGAACACTATGGCCCTCGGGTCTACTTCACATCATATTTTCAGCCCTACACTTTTACTTTGTTGCACTTTCCGCCTTCAGATCTCATCTTGCAATCAATCGTGAAGGGATTAACAACCCCTTTGTAGCGTTTGGTGCAAGTTTGTTGTTTTTGCGCAGGTACATCGGTGCTTCATCTTGATACTCCTACTGGATTGATACCTTTGTTCTCAAACTGAGGGAAATACTTACTGCTACTGTGTTGCATCACCCTTTCCTCTTCAAGGAAAGAAAACCAACGCAAGCTCAAGAGGTAGCAGCCGCCTCCTCCTCATATCCCTCCTCACACCTATAGAAGGTCTGCTATCAAACGAGACAACACCGATTAGTACAATAATTAGATATATTTTTAATTTTAGATTGTTTAAAAGGATAATTTACCCAAAAGCTCTTGATCACCATCTCGGCCCTCGTGTGGCAGAAGACACCATCTATAATTTCCTCCGGCTGGGCCTCCGCAGCCTGGTAGTGCTCCCAGGAAAATCCTAGTGTAGGAACCTGACCCTCACCAGGCAACGTGACAAACCCCGGAAAATTTGTCCGGCAAATCACACCAAGGACGTTGTTCGGCTTGCGGACTAAACGAGGGTGTGCCCATCCCCTGCAGTATGATAAGGTCAACACATTAGATATTTGAAGAAACTTGAAGGCAAAAGCTAAAAAAGAGAGTAAATGTACTTACCTATCCCCTTCAGGCTTAATCACTGGCCTCTTCTCGCGGGTAGCCTGCACGACCGGGAGACGTGTACTACCATGCTTGTACATGGTGGCCCCGTCCACCTGCACATTGCCCTCACTATCCGTAAACTCATCCCCGCCATCAACAGAACAGCCACCCGGACCCTCGGTCCAATCCGGCACCTCGGTCCAATCCGGCACCTCGGACCGATCCGGCCACGCACCCCATACGGACCTCTCCACGTCGGCCGAATCGTGTGTGGCAGGAGTCTCCTCGGACGTAGCCTCAGTAACCGGTGTCTCGTGGGCTGAAGGCACCTTGACCCGAGGCTGATCCTGGATCGGAGTCTCGTGAGCCGAATGCCCGTCCACCCAAGGCTCTTGGACCGGAGTCCCTATAGCCTCCTCCTCAAACGGGTCCACCATAGTAGTCGTGTGCTCAGGTGAATGAGCTGATGGTGGTGGCAAGGACGGCGCAACAGTCGGCCTACTTCTTCCGCGGCCACCACCTCTCCCTGTAACCTTCCCCTTCTTCCCTACCCGACCAACACCTATCCTAATGGGCAATGCCGCCGACGAAGAAGCACCCGCGGGTGGTGTTGTCTAACTGTCTTCCAAGGCTTTACAGAGAGATAGGGGTGGAATGGAAGTACCACCCCTCGTGCGGGCCGCCGAAGAAGAACCCTTCGAGTGATCTGGACTCGCGCCCACCATCTTTCAATTCTTGCGGACCTGCCATGATAAAGATTAAAAGAAATTAGTACAACATAAAAAATTTGAAAAGCTAAGAACTAAATAACAACTACAATAACAGGAACCACTACTACAACAACTACTACTACAACTACAATAAAAACAACTACAATCCATAGCATAGTTCCATAACACATATCCATAGCATAGTTCCATAACAAATATGCATAACATAGTTACATAACAAAGATGATATACAATGAACAAAGCGAGCATCGCTAATGTAGGAACTTGTCTAAGAGTTGACATTGTTTGAATAGGCATTTTCAATCTTTTGGAGAAATAACAGATCTTTATATGCCCAAGGTGAGGAGGTTAAGCTGATACGACATATATCGTATTCTAGATCGAAGTGTTGTCATATAGTTTGCTCATGTTAATATATTTACTAACTCTGGTAATATACAAACAACAAAAACAGTTGCTGACTGGCATAAATTTTCTGTTTACGAAGGATCATTTCAGTGGTTTGGTTCTAACTTCAGCTACATAAATATAGCAATACGTACAAGAGGTGTACTTTCTTAATTTTTTATTTATGTGTATTGCAGACATTGCTGCCAAATAACTATGGCACATATACTAGCTTCATTGATTTACTTTCTTCATGCTATATTGAGATATTTATAGAACTATGTGCTTGACAGAGAAACAAAATCCCTACCGAAGCTATTCTATCTAATGCTAAGGCTAGAGTGTTCTGCTAAACCCGCTAGAATGTTCTCCACACATACTACCGAAGTCTACTCTTTTCGTATTAACCAACATTTTCAAATGATGGGCCAAGTAAAACAAGGATATCTAAAATACATTCCAGAGTGAAAAATATATCATAAAATCCAAAACTATGAAATTATTTTCCACTATATTTGTGCTACTTTGCAAACATTCTTGAGAATGCATTTCCCTTACATTTTCATCTTGCAACATGAATATGTGAGTAGTGTACATTCAAAGTTGGATATTTGTTCAAAATTTTCACAAAATTTACTTATGTTCTTCTCTGAACTAACCATTCTCACACATATTAACATATGCTAACAAAAAATTTAATGATTTCAATCCAAAATGCAGGGGGGTTTGGGGGCTCACTGGCAGGGGCGGTTGTGGCCTCATGGGCGGCGGGGTCGGGGTGTTGGGGAGGTGGGGCGGCGCCGGGGGTGGTGGGGCAGCGGCGCCGGGGGGTTGTGGGGCACCGGGGGTGGTGGGGCGGTGGCGGGGGGGGGGCTGTGGGGCACCGGGGCGGGGCCAGGGGCGGCGGCGCGACGGTGGCGGCGGCGGTGAGCGTCGGGGGAGGAGAGAGAGAGTGGTCGTTTGAGAGAGAGAGGGCAGGGGTGGGGGCGGGACATCCGTTACATAATTCCTGAACTTTATCGTCTGCCTCCGGACTCTTCGTCGTCCGCTAGCAGACGGCAAAGAAGGGGCGTAGTTTGACCTAACCTTTCCCCGGCCACATGGGCCCAACCCATAGCTTTGCCGTCTGTGGCTGACGACAAAGAATTGACTGCTGGCAAAGACCTTCTTTGCCATCAGCTAGTTCTTTGCCGTCCGCTTTGTGGGAGCTGACGGCAAAGACACTCGTTGCCATCAGCGAGCAGACGACAAAGATTTGGCAGCCGGTAAAAAACTGAATTCGAGTAGTGAGGGTGGAAGACACCTACTTGTTGAGCCTAGGAGTCCTCCTGGTTCGATGAACCTTAGAGTCTCCATGTAAGGGAAATTTTCTACTGACTACATCTCCATCTTCCACTTGGAGTAACCAACGAGGGGCGAGAAGTATATACATCAACTCGTCATCAAGCGAGTTTTTCGCCCCGTTGCCGGAGACTCCAGTCTTCAAGATAGGGGAGTTGCACACTATCTTTTACGTTTGTTTTTTAGTCTTGTTAGTTTTCTTTCTAGTTTTTGCTTGAGAGTCTTATACCAAAAACCACAAAAAAATAGTTACTTTGCTTCTAGTTGTCAAGCATGGTAAGGTTTGATTCTTGGAAGGAATCCGAGGTCCTAGATTTCCATCAAAGGAATGGAGAAAATATGAAGGAAGCATGGGATCGAATTTCTGAAGCACACAAAAGAATTATGCCTTGGATACCTATCAAAATTGTGCTTAAATTTTTTATCATGGTCTCTTTATATGTTGCAAACACTCTCTTGATATTATAGCTAAAGGAGATTTCTTAGAGTGTGATGAGGCAAGAGATCTTGATATTATACATGGTCTATCTAATAATCTTGTTTATAATCATGGATATGACACTATTATAGATAGACTTGCTACTATTGAAGGGAAAATAAATGCTCTAGACTAAAGAGAAAGAGGGAAACCCATGGTTGATAAAGAGCATATTTTGAAAATAGATGATGAATGGGAACCTTTTGTTAGAATTAGCATCTCTAACCAAGATTTCCTTGCTTATTGTGATACTGGATCCATGGTTTCTACTATGACAAAAGTTGTTTATGATTCTCTCTAGTTAGACATGGAAAATCTTTCATCTTATCATGACCATGCTAATGGTGATATTTCTGAAATCCAGGGAAAGTTAAAAGATGTCCAGGTTATAGTGGAGCAACAATGGATTTCTTCATCATGGAGCCCAACAAAGGGAATATAGTGCTTGGAAGGGACTTCCTCCGAGCCATGAGAGGCTTCATTGATATAGGTAAAGGACACATACGCTTACGAGGAAAAGTGAAAGGTACGTACCCATTCTCTAGGAAAAATGAGGATGAGCTTGTTGAGGATCCGTTTGAAGGTCTTTATAATTCCGATGACTTCGGAGCACTTTGATCCTCCTTCTTGCATTATGCCTAGCTCAAAGGCATAAAAGAAAGCGCTTGTTGGGAGGCAACCCAATTTGTTTTTACTTTCTGTTTTGGTGGTATTGATGCTTGTTAATACTGTAGCAACATCATTTTATCTTTATTTTTAAGCTTTGTGCCAAGTTATAGCCTCCGACTGCAAGAAAGTTCAAAAATTGTGACATGCTGCCCGGAAACAGATTATGTCTGCTTGACGGAAATTTTTTCCAAAACTCACCAGATCATCTTTTTGATCTGAAGTTTTGACACCATGTTCTACATAATTTACTTTCTGTCATCTGTTCTGAGGTTTTTGATTTGAGTTGCAGAAGTGCCCCAAATAAATTATTTACTACCTGCTGTTCTGTTTTTCACAGATTCTGCCATGTTTTGTGTTTTCATTGTTTGGCGAATCCTAAGCTTGCTTTTATTTGCAAAAATCTTTTGGCAATCATGAGAAGCAGCAGATTTTCATGAAAATCTTCATTTCGAGCACGTATTGAATTATTTTATTAAGGGTACTAACCACTCTAATCAGCTTATGATGAGTTTCGTATGAAGGGAGTTTTCAAGTATGCGATGGGAGAGATGATGAAAGAAGATAAAGGAGTGTAAAGCGCTCAAGCTTGGGGATGCCCCCATGCATCCCAAGAAATATTAAAGGAGACTCAAGCGTCTAAGCTTGGGGATACCCCAGTGCATCCCCTTCTCTATCAACAATCATCAGGTCGTCCATCTCCATGCTATATTTTTATCACTTCATATGATATGTGCTATGCTTGGGGTGTCCCGCTATTTGCTTTTTAGTTTGTTTTAGTTTGGCTTGTTGTTCATAACAAGTCGGAACCTAGCCTACCTTGTTTGGGAGAGAGACACGCTCCATTCCACTCTATAACACAACATAGGTTTTCATGCTTATTCTTTTTGTGTGTTCTTCATATTTTCGTAGCTAGTGTCATGCTTAGCTTTTAGATTTCATGCTTATATTTTTAAGAGATTTTATTAAGGTTGCTTCTGGAACTCTCTTGAGTTATCATGCTTATCTTGTTTAGAGAGTTGGCTCGTTGCACTGAGTTGTGTGTCTTGCATGAGTAGGTAATTGAGGTTGCTATTTAAGTATAGTAGTAACTTGCAATAGTTTTGAGGTATTGATTTGAGTAATGTTTGGACTATTGGTGCCAAGATCTTGAGCGTATTAGTGATAGGTGTCGTATTTTGGGAAATCCATGTGTTTTTCAAAAACTAAAAAATAGTTGAGAACTCTAGCTACTAAATTGATCGCTAACCTCTGGCGGGGTTGGAATATATAGAGTACCCTCACGTTACCATGAGTCGAGGATGCGCAAGGATAACCAAACCCCCAAACACTCCTCCTCGGGGTACTTGTCTCTTTGTGAATCTCCTAACTAGATAGCGAGTTATTGATAATAAGTGTATGAGTTCTTCGGACTAATGTGAGTATTCGATTGTTGGCACTTCCACCATCCATATTTTGCTACTCTCTTCGGTGCCGTGCATTGCCCTTTCTCACATTGAGAGTTGGTGCAAACTCCGCCGGTGCATCCAAACCCATGACATGATACACTCTGTCATACATAAGTCTCATTATATCTTTCCTCAAAACAGCCACCATACCTACCTATTAAGGCATTTCCATAGCCCTTCCGAGATACATTGCCATGCAACATCCACCAACTCATGACTTGATCTTGATGTCATACATGCTTTTGCTTGATCATAGAGCCGCATGCTAGTTGGGCCTTGCCCAAATAACTCCGACATGACGCGATAGTATTATTGAATATCCTGCTACACTCACAAAGGCATACATTTGCATACATCATGATGGTTTTTACTTGTCTTTATGTTGAGTACTTCCTATAAAGTGTGATGATTTTTCTTTTTATTAATGTAAAACATAGAGTGTTGCCCTTAAGAGGGGAAAAGATCCCAAAGTGGACAACCAAAAGATCCCAAAGAGGCAAAATGAGAGATAAAAAGAAAGAGCCAAAGAGGCCACAAAAAAAAGAGAAGGGGGCAACACTACTATTCATTTTGAAAGATCCACACTTGTACTCCATTGCTATATTGGTAGTACATAGAGATTATCATTCATGCATAACTATGTGGGGACCTTTACACCATAGAACTTGGTTTGCATATTCCAATGATGAGCGTCCTCAAATGAGCTCTAGGTCTTCATGAGAAAACAAGTTGGATGCACCCCCACTAGTTCCATTGGAGAGCTTACCTTAGCTCATATGCACATCCGTTACATGGCAATCCCTACTCCTCACATCATATATATCATTTGGCTTTCTCTCGCCTATGGTTGTCTTCATTGATGTGAGCCTTTCACACCTTTTTGTCTTCCTTCCCCATGATTATTTTATTTTTCATCCTAAGTGCCAACATATCTTGTGCTCATCCATGCATGAGTGCTCAAAGTCGAAAGGGAGAGGGTCATTTTGATTTGTGCTTGACTAGTGGTCTGGGGATGAGTCAAAATAAGACATTCGAGTCACGGACTGCAAGAGCTCTTCCACCTTTATGTTCTTACTTTGCTAAACTCAATACTAGATATAGACTCTTGCTTGTTATTGTCTTGACTTGAATTGCATATCTCACTTGCTTTACTTTGAAGTTCTTATATGTGTGTTAGCATGTCACCGTAGAAATTATTGTGCTATCATTTATCTACTCGAGGATGAGCAGAAATTAAGCTTGGGGATGTTGATACGTCCCAAATGTATCTATAATTTCTGCTTGTTCCATGATCTTTTGGGTGAAATTGTTATATGTTTTGCTACCCTTTTATATCATTTTAGACATATTTGTACTAATCTACTAACTCAGTGCACCCAGTGCCAGTTTTTGTTTGTTGATGTATACTTTGCACGGGCTTTTACCCAATTTTCCGAAGCCAGAAAAAAAATCCAAAAAATATATAAAAAATCAGCGAAACAGAAGCTTCCAGATCACCAAAGGAGGGCCAGAGGGGGCTAGGGGCCCTCGAGGCGGCCTGCTTGCGCGGTCAGGCCCTAGACCGCGCCAGGAGGTCGCCTGGGTGGGTCCCACCTCCTACGGTGCCCTCCTTTGGCCTATATTTAGAGTCCCAAGAGGAAATCCTCGCAGACTTTCTGGAATCACGAATATCTCCATCGTTTCGCCGCCGCCACGCTTCCGAGATCGGAAGCGTCAGGAGACCTCTTCCCGGCACCCTGTCGGAGGGAAGATTGACCTCCGGGAGCTTCTCCACCGCCATGGACGCTTCCCGGACGTGTTGTGAGTAGTCCTCCTTGGACCATGAGTCCATGACCATTAGCTATGTGATGTCTTCTCTCCAATCTTGTGCTTCAATGGTTAGTCCTTGTGAGCTGCCCTACATGATCAAGGCATCTATGTAATTCGCTTGCTATTGCTATGCCCGGTTTGTTGGGATCCGATGGATTATGAGATTATGTTCAGATTGTTATGAGTTATATATTTGATTATCCTTTTATATTATGTTCCTTAGTGATTCATGCATGTTCTCCGTTGCTTTTTATTTCTTTGGCCAAGTAGTAGATCGTTACTCCAAGAGGGAGCGTTATGCATGATTGTGGGTTCGGGCCCCTCGAATTCTAGGTTGAGTGACAGAAACATGAGACTAGGGGATTTGCTTGTTGCCACCAGGGAGAAAAAATAGTGCTGGTTACCACGCTTGCAAGGATTGTTTACCTTACGCATAGTTCGTTGATGCTGTTGTCCGTTGCTTTGAGTTTACACTTTGGGTGGGGCTCGCAACTTAATAGCAGAGAGATGTTCTGAATTGATATCTCAAGGTGGATGATTAGTAAGTAGATGATGAATAAACGGTCTACTTGTTTTGGCGTACTGCCCATTACTATTGAAACTCTAACTATCAAGTAGCATAATTAGCATTGCGGTGCGATCATAATTCTGTCAATTGCCCAACTATGATTTGTTTACCCAAGCATAGTTGTTTATCGTCTTTTGGGAGAGAGACATCACTAGTGAATGTCATGTGACTCCGGTCCATATCACCATCATTGTTTACACCTCCATCATTTACCGCTTTGATTTACTTTTCCGTTGCAATCACTATTACCTTCCTGCTTGGGTTTTGATTCTTTGCACACTACAAGGCTGGAGAGATTGACAACCTCTTTGTACTCGTTGGCAGCAAAGTTATTTGTTGTGTATGCACGTCCACGTCTTCTGCTAGCGCCAGGGTGGAAGACACCTACTTGTTGAGCCTAGAAGTCCTCCTGGTTTGATAAACCTTACAGTCTCTGTATAAGGGAAATTTGCTGCTGACTACATCTCCACCTTCCACTTGGGGTAACCAACAAGGGGCGAGAAGTATATACATCAACTCGTCATCACCCCCAAGGGCCGGCTCATCACCTTGAGATAAGTCGGGTCTTTAGAACTTCTTTTTTGAAATTTTGAACTCGACGTGTAGCCCCCAAGGGCTGTCTCATCTCCTTGAGATGATTCGGGTCTTTTATTCACTATGCAGGCTAAAAAGAAAACTAATGTGCATTAGCCCCCAACTGCGAAGCATATTGCGTGAAGTTTGCTTGGGACTTGTTTATCATAATTGTCGTCCCATCCTTTTTGTCGGAAAACTAGAAATCTGTTGAATCTAAAATCTCAGATTTGACCAAAGTTCTTGAAATCGGACAACTCGCACAAGCGGAGCTTGAAGAAAAGCTTCGTCTATCTTTGGAGCAAACTGAGAAAATCAAGGCTGGCTTCATTGCAGAAAGGGAGTCCTTTGAAAATGAAAAAGACGCCTTGATAAAACGCTCCACTCATGCTGAGAGCAGGTTGAAATAGTTTGTGGAGAGTTGTCCAAGCTTAAAAAGCATATCGACCAGATGACTCACGCTATCTTTGGTGAGTGCTTGTGGAGATTTTCAACTTTCTGCCTGTCAACGGTCAATATTAAGGTGCCTTATGCGTTTTTGTTCTTTTGCAGGTCGTCATACACGCAATCTTCATGACAAATGCTTGCTGAAGCTTAAAGTTGTGTACGTTCTGACCGAACAGCTGTGTAGAGGGAGCTTGTGCACCATAAACATTGTTGCTGGGAATAAAGAGCCAATCACTCTTATAAAGGATGTCCTCACCTTCCTTTCTACAATTCCAAAACAAATCGAGGAGCTAAAAAGATCAGCTACCCGGGCTGGAGCCATTTTTCTTTAAGTCGTGCTCTGGCTTACTCATATGAACTTGACCCGATGGAAATGTTGAAAGGATTCCCAGGGCTGAAGGCTGATGGCTCACCTTTCGAAGAAGATGAGTATCGTGAGAGTGTCTTAGCAGCCCGAAAATTGGCAAGCCAGCTTGGAAGTGGCATGTCCTTGAAGATTTATCATCCTGCCTATGACTCAAACAATGCTAAGATTCAACCGCCTCAATTTAAATCAGTTGGTATGACTTCACAGCATCACAAGCAAATCTCTCCTCCTAACGTCGATCCATCACCAATCTTTAATGAGGAAGCCATGTTTGAAGCCTCGTCTCATTGTAACTGGAATTTGGATGACCTTCAGATAGTAAAGCCGACGCTTCAAGCAGAAGATCAGTCAAATATATCCCAAGCCAAGGACCAAGACAAAGTTCAGGCTTGATTTTTGTAAAAACTTTAAGTTGCCATCAATTGGGCCTAGAGTGCCTTGTAACATATTTGACTTGCCTTCGTGTGTCTTTGCAAATGTATGAGCCACATAACTTTGTATGCTCTGAATCTGTTTTACTTCAAATTGAGCCATCACCGCTCATCTTTTATCCCTCTCACTTATTTGAAGAGAGTCTATATTTATGCCTATCAATCTTAAGTGATGACATCGATAAAATCCGGCTTAGTGGGATGTAGTAAAAATAGACCACCTTTTGAACTTGTAGTCTTGCTTCAATGAAGTGGGCAGAATAACCCATGCTTTATCCTCGCTTTCAATATGCCGGCTCTCACATGACATACCCATGTTTTAACCTTGCTAATTCAGGGTCCATAATGGATTGATTAGTCAAGAGTACATGGAGTCACCTTCTTCGGAGTCGCCAAAGGATACCGACAAGTTTAACCATTTTGTGGCGTATTTGGCTATCAAGAGCGTAAGAAAGATAAAATTGATGAGTTAGAAGCCCCCAAGTGACCTATGATCAATAGAAAGGGCTGGCATAGGATTGCAGAAGACAATGCTCTTACTGCTAAACAACCTGGAGACCGGTAGTACCTAGATAAGCTAGTTTAATTCTTATGGATCACGATAATTTTGTCTTGTAATCCCCCATGTAATGTAAATAACAAAGGGTCACACTTAATTTTTTGGCGAGAAGATGAGATTTATTAAATTCAAAATATCCTAGAGGTTTTACAAGGAATAATGAGCCGGTAGCTCTATGTATAATAAGGTCGCAAATGAGAAATGTTCCAAGGGAGAGTTCTCTCTGCTTCAGTGGTGTTCTACCGGGTCATAAATTAATGAGGTCATACGAACCGTTGTTCAGATTTTTGCTGATAATAAACGGTCCTTCCCAGGCTGGCAACATTTTATGCATCCCTGTTTGATCTTGCATAAGCCGGAGCACCAAGTCGCCTTCCTGAAAGGTTCGGCTTTCAACCCTATGACTATGGTAGCGATGCAGGTCTTGTTGGTATATTGTTGACCTAGCTGTCGGTAAGTCCCGCTCCTCCTCCAGAGCTTCCAAATAATATTGCCTTGACTCTTCATTGTCGGCCCCAACATAAGAGGCGACTCTAGGAGAGTTGTGTCAAATATCGCTTGGGAGTACTGCCTCATCACTGTAGATCAGGAAGAAAGGAGTATACCCAGTGGATCTGTTTGGAGTATTATTAATGCTCCAAAGAACTGAGGGAAGCTACTCCACCCAACATAGTGGAGTTTGCGTCAACGGGACCATAAGCCGGGGTTTAATCCCTCTCAAAATTTCTTGATTTGCCCTTTCAGCTTGCCCGTTAAATTGCGGGTGCGCCACAACCGCTAAATCAAGCCAAATATGTTCCTTCTGGAAAGACTGTTCGATAGCCCCCTTTGATAAATTAGTACCATTTTCTATGATAATACTATGGGGATAGCCAAAACGATAGATTAGATTTTTCAAAAAATTCTGACAGGTTGTGCCTCAACCCACTTGGTGACCTTATCAACCGCCACTAGGAGGTGGGTCTTTTTATCTGGTGTCATTTTGAATGGCCCAACCATATCAAGTCCCCAGACTGCAAACGACCAGGTGATTGGGATCATGTGCAATTCTTGAGCAGGTACGTGAGCTTGCCATGCAAGTTTCTGACAGCCATCGTATTTGCGCACAAGATCTTCCGCATCTGCATGAGCCGTCAACCAATAAAACCCATGTCGAAAAGCCTTTGCTACCAAAGATCTTGAGACGGCGTGATGCCCGCAATCACCAGCGTGGATTTGACTTAAAATTTATTGCCCCTCTTTGGGAGAGACACATCTCTAGAATACACCAGTACTACTCTGCCGATGTAGCTCGCCTTTAATGATAGCCATAGATTTAGACATACGCACTATTTGGCGAGCCTCAACCTCCTCGGATGGGAGTTCTCCTATAGTGAGATATGTCAAGTATGACACCGTCCATTCTGGGGTCGCATGGAGAGCCGCCACCAGTAGTGACTCCAAATCTGGAATTGCTAAGTCCCAAGCTTGTGAAGAACATCCACAAAAACATTGGGGGAACCAGCTTCCGCTAAGACCCAAGCCGTGATAAGGTATCTGCTGTCGTTGAGTCGGCGATATATATGGTCGACTTGGAATCCATGAAAGTAACCCGCCACCTCGATAACAGCTCGTCGGTAAGCCACCATCAAAGGATCTTTGGAATCCCGAGTTCCTAAAACCTGTTGTGCCACTAAATCTGAGTCGCCCGGACATCTTACCCGGCTAAGGCTCATTTCCTTGTCCATCCTTAACCCATGTAAGAGAGCCTCGTATTCAGCTGCGTTATTGGTGCAGGGAAACATGAGCCGTAAAACATAGCATAATTTGTCACCTCATGGAGAAGTTAACATGACCCTAGCCCCGAATCCTTCTAACTCTCTGGACCAATCAAAGTGTAGGGTCCAATGCGTATTGTCCGAATTATCTTCGGGCATTTGCAACTCCATCTAGTCATTAATGAAATCTACCCATGCGTCAGATTTGATAGATGTCTAAGGTACGTACTTCACCTGATGTGGACCAAATTCGATTGCCCACTTAGCAATCTGTCCAGTTGCTTCGTGATTTTGTATTATGTCACCAAGAGGTGCTGAACAAATCACTGTGATTGCATGTTCCTGTAAGTAGTGTTTCAATTTCTGCCTCGCCATAAAGACCCCGAAGACGAGCTTCTCCCAGTGCGGGTATCGTTGCTTCGACAGGGTTAACACATCACTCACAAAATAAACCGATCGCTAGACTGGATATTCCTTTCCTTCGTCCTTCCGATCAACAATGACTGCAACGCTTACTGCCTTAGAGTTGGTAGCAATGTACAGGAGCATAGGCTTTTTGTCAGCCGGGGCGGCTAGAACCGGAGGCTCAGCCAGCTACTTATTGAGTGCCTCAAGAGCTTCGTCGGCTACATCAGTCCACACAAAATTGTCCATTTTCCTCAGCAACTAATATAGAGGTATCCCCTTCTCCCCCAGGCAGCTTATAAGTCGGCTCAAAGCTACGATACGTCATGCCACGTGTTGAACCTGATTTATGTTAGCCGGCTTACCTAGTGAAGTTACCGCCTTGATCTTGTCTGGATTGGCCTCAATGCCCTTTCTGAAACTAAGAAACCTGGTAGCTTGCCAGCAAGGACCCCGAAAACACACTTTGTAGGGTGCAACTTCATCTGGTATACTTCTATGTTGTCAAATGTTTCATTAAGATCATCCAGAAGTGTTTCTTTCTTCTTAGACTTCACCACGATGTCATCGACATAGGCGTGAACATTGTGCCCAATCTGTGGGTGAAGGCAATTGTCCACACATCGTTGGTGACTCGCTCCTACGCTTTTTAGTCCAAATGGCATAGAAACATACTAGAAGGCATCGAAAAGGGTTATGGAAGCCGTCTTCTCCTAATCCTCCTTGGCCATTTTGATCTCATGGTAGCCTGAACATGCATCTAAAAAGCATAATCGCTTGCAACTCGCCGTAGAATCAATGATATGATCAATGCGTGGGAGGGCGAAAGGATCTTTAGGGCAAGCCTTGTTGAGGTACGTGTAGTCAACACGCATGCGCTAGGTGCCATTTACGACAGTAAAACTGCACCTTATTCGAGCTCTCATAACTCCAGTGATTTTGACTGCTGGATTATGCTTTTGGGTCATTTTTGGCTGTCATATCATAGTTTCGACACGAGTTTACCGCGACTTGGGCCGTCTGTCTTAATGGGCAGCTACTCCCATGGCTTTTTTGAGTCGTGTGGTTGATTGGGTTGGCATGGAAGCATATTAGGGTAACCGGTCGAGGAGAGAGCGATCTGTCCGAAATCACTAATTAGCGAGTACACCTTCCAACGATTGCTCCTGCCTCCACAGGTTGCGACAAGTGGCGCACTGCATGCGTACCACTTGTCGCAACATGGGAGTTTTCCCTTTTTTCGTAGATGTGTATTTTCAAAATGTTTCATCTCCTAAACAGTGCGTCCAAATCTCACACTGTTTTAACTGTTGGCATTCTGGCGTCGAGATCTTCAAACCTAGATCACATGTTGATAGGTTTGACAAACTTTTTTTCACGAAAAAAACATAAGAAAAAAACCAGACGAAAAAAACGTTCCTCATGCGATAGAAAAAAAACGCGTTTTTCCCTTTCCGATAGGCACAGGTCGTGCCTCTCGCGAAGGTCAAAACCGTGCCTCTCGCGGAAGCAAAACCGGGCCTCTCGCGAAGGGCACAACCGTGCCTCTCGCGAAAGCAAAACTGTGCCTCTCGCGGAAAAAATGAGCAAAAAACACGTTTTGCCTTTTTCGGGAGAGGCACGGTCGTGCCTCTCGCGAAGGCAAAATCGTGTCTTTCACGAAAGCAAAACCGTGCCTCTTGCAACCATTGATTGGCTAAGATAGCGCTTGCCAAACCATCTTATATCATTGTTAGTTGGAGGTGCATGATGATCCATGTGTTGACATGGGCTTTTGAATTTCATCTTATTACTTCTATTTAATTTAATGCACCTATATACTTGGTAAAATGTGGAAGGCTTGGCCTTTTGCGGGTGTTTTGTTCTGCTTTTGCCGCCTTAGTTTCGGCTATCGATGTTATGTTCCATATTGAGTGTTCCTAACACGCATGCGGTTGTTATGGGGACCCCCTTGATAAATCGTTTTGGTTATGACTTGTCTGGCAAGACCCAACTTTGGTACTCAATTTGCTAAATAGCTTAATAATAAAAAAGCATGGGGAATAGCTACCCCGAGGATAACTAATCAACCCTCGGGCCAGTGCTCCTCATGAGTGTTGGTCCAACCTAGAGCATCGTGCGGGGCCAACCCGGGGCAACTCGGGAGATTTCTATCAGGCCACTGTGCGCTTCACTTATCCTCGTGTCGTGAGAACGAGATACGCGGCTCCTATTGGGTAAATCGACGCGTTTGGCTGTCTTGCTAAATTTTTCTTCATGTTCTTGAGGTGTCTTGTGCATCGGGATTCCGAGGATACTTTGGGTATCTCAAGCTTGAGGTTTTCCACTAAGGAATTCGAGGAGATCACGAGTTTTCTATGGTTGAGGCTTTCTATGCAGCTTGTGGTAGTTTGTGATGTACTAGTTGGAGCACCCCTATAGGGTTAATATCTTTCGGAAAGCTGTGCCCGCGGTTATGTGGAAACTTGGAAACTTTGTTCAACGCCCGGTTCTAGATAACTTGAAGTAAACTTAATTAAAATATGCCAACTGTGTGCATAACCGTGACTATTTCTTTTGCGAGCTCCTTCTGTGACTGAGGACATGGTGGGGTTATGACTAACATAAGTAGGTGTTCAGGATCACTTAGTGATCATTATGTAGTTCATGACCATCATGCATAGACCACTCACTTTACATTATGTTCTCGTAAGGTGCAACCTCAACACTTACCCTTCCACACCCAATAACTTGATTAGTTCTGGTATCACGGTGATGACCCACAAGTATAGGGGATCTATCATAGCCTTTTTGATAAGTAAGAGCGTCGAACGCAATGAGGAGCAGAAGGTATTACAAGTGATCTTGAGCAAAGAATAACTGCAAGTACTGAAAGGTAACTTTTTAGGGAATTACTAGGCATCAGACTATAGATTTTTGTGAGGTATCAGACTAGTCCGTGGCCACTGGATAGGAAGCATGCACACCGTCTGATCCACCAGCAAACTCTCCTATGCGATTCAGTTTGCATGCAGATTTGGCACTAACTGCAATTAATTTCTTTCCTAACAATTTCTTCCTGAAATCAAGGCATTGTTATTCAAAGATATTTTGTTTGTTTCCAATCACGAGGACCCTTGCTTCCTAAATATTGTTTCCAAAGAGCTCGTTGCTTCCTAAATTTTATTTGGGTCGTACAAAGTTTTCAATCATAAGGATTTCTTTGTTTGCTTCTTACGCTGTTTTGAACCGTGACAGTCCTTGCTTCCGAAGATTCAGTTTGGTTTGCTTCTGAAGCTTAATATTTATTGTTTTGGACTCTCTTCTTTATTTATTTCGATCATATTTCTTCCGTGTTGTCTCGATATTTTTTCCATACGGTTAGAGTTTGCATTGAAATTGGAGATTTCTTCGGTCTTGTTATAATTGGTTGAGACTGTTTGAGTAGTCGGAAGTTGTGTCCAATGTATTGTTTTAGCAGAAAATATGTTTCATGCGACCAAAGAATTGGTTGAATGTATCGACAATTGTGACTCCAAAAAAACAAAAATAAAATTCCAATCATACAATGCATAAAAAAAGTATAACTTGCTTCCGAAGAAAATACAATTTGCTTCAAAATATTTCCAAATTTGCGTCAACAAAAGTTACTTTGAACCCCACTGACACAATGCAAACCCCACAAACAATGGTTGTGCATCCTTGCACATCGAGATGGTCCAAGGGTTTCTTTCATGATCTTCATGGCTGGTGGTCCACCTTGACAAGGATGGCACAAGGGAGAGCGGAACAGTCAAATAGCACCTCGGCGGCGATGTTTAGGACGTACATGACAAACTAACAATACCATGGAAGCACGCCCATTGGGATAGCACCAACTGAAACATGGATGAATTGCTTCCATTATCACCGGAGCACCGAGATTTATAAATTTTAGACATTATCCAAGATAATAATATAAGAATTGTCAGAACAATTGATAATTTAAGACCAATGATAAAATAACTAGTATGAGAGATAAGAATTTAACCGGTTAAGCACACGATGGCAATGAGAAAATGAGCCAAACTGGACATTGAAATGAATGATGTGAAGTTTGCACAACATATGCTGCACTATGTGATGAAACTAGAAGTATGGGGGCAACGTTCAAACTAGAATACATCAGGAACATATAACAGAAAATAAGATAGTTAGAAAAAGGCTTACACGAAGCAACGAGTTGGTCTGTCACAACATACACGGGATTGTGTTTTGATCAAAATGGTGTTAAAAAACCCGAACAATAGGAACACCAAAAAAAATCGAAACATAGAGTATGGAAGCAAACCACAAACACCAAAGAAACATACCTAATATAATATCGGGCATGTCATATATTACAATGGTGATAACAATGACAAACAACATTTTTTCAATGGAGCAGGAAGCATTTTATGCAAGCCGAAGGAGCATATGAATTACAATTTGGAAGCCCCACAATATGAAACAGGAAAATGTGTTATCTTAGTATAACTCATCTTAGTTTGGAGCATAGAAAATTAACATGGAAATTAGTTAAGAGTGCCAACATGGGGAAGTATGTTCTTCACGTGCATATACAAAATACACCAAAAAGTGGTTGAACTATGGAAGAAAACTTTCGGAACCGAAGAAGCATATGTAGTATTATTTTTGGAAGTCAATTAGTAGGAAGCATGAACACAGTGATATCTCAACATAATTCATCTTAATAGGAAGCATATTTCTGTCTTATTCATGCCACTACACAAAGACATAACAAAATCGGACCCAATGCTAGTACGATATGAGCCATGTCAAATTTTATCAATGGTCGTAGCAAGAATAATTATTGTACAAACATATACGAGAAATCAAATTAGGAGGCATGCATAACATGAAACAAAGATGTGATGCTATCATGCACTAGAAGCATAGAAATTTAATTTTTAAAATTTGCGTATTTGTTGGACAAGATTTGGGATGCACAAGTTTAAGGTATGATAAACATCGTTGTGATGGTGGCTCAACTGCGTGACGGATGCTGTGACGGCAGCTCGGGTGATGTTGCGACGGCGAGACTACTACGAGCTAGTGTTGTGGGCTGCTCCGGCGAAGCGGCGGCCATGTCGCCACGCTGCATACCAGTGCTACAACGGCGGCTAATCTGCTACAACGGTAGCTGTGTCATGGCATGGAAACACTAAAAATTTGGACGCTCAAGCACAAAATATGGACACTGAAAATATCGGACATGTCATGGAAATTTGTAAGCTTGATGCCATGATGAGGATGCGTCTGTTAGTGACTTTGCACTGGAAGCATTTTTATAGATCATCTAGGCAAGTGGGACAATTTAGAAGCAAGTTTATTTGACGCGGTATAAGATGCGTAAGGTGCGGTTTAGAAGCAATTTTCGGAATCGAGTACGCACAGATGTGAAACCTCCCTGTTTTCGTAAGGGTGCAATTTCAGTCTCATGTGGAAGCATGGAATTTTGAAAAAAGGAAAATATGACAAATTTACCGCCAAGCTGTGGGTATGTATATTCTATACACAGAAAGCATTGTATGATGCATTGAAATTGTAATGTATCAACAACTATAAAATAGAATGGAAGCATCGAGAAAA
The DNA here is from genome assembly GCF_904849725.1 of Hordeum vulgare subsp. vulgare. Classification (NCBI taxonomy): domain Eukaryota; kingdom Viridiplantae; phylum Streptophyta; class Magnoliopsida; order Poales; family Poaceae; genus Hordeum; species Hordeum vulgare. Next base: position 75,746,390 of record NC_058524.1, on the reverse strand, counting down.
CATGAAAAACTGGATACTCTGAACATATTATGCCGGCAATGAACAATTGCATATCCCCAAATTTGGGGCAATCCACGAGTTGTACATACCTTTGTTTTGGAGATCCCTTCCTTCAAATTGATGAAGCAATTTTGCAGTCCAGAAAATTCCAGTCCTATACTCCGGTCGGCCGAATGAATCAATAGGGATACATCTCATTAAATAGATGGAGGATGAGAAAACAATGAAGAATCCAACTGGGTTACCATCGGAGGAGTAGACTAGGGCTAACCATGTTGTTGGTGTGGGCGGAGCGAAGGAGGAACCTGTGAGGTCTCGTCGACGGGCAGTGAGGTCGCATCGAGGAGTCCCGTCATTGGCTGGTTGAGTCGCAACGAGGCGGCGGCAGCGCAGCGGATCCCATGAGCGCGAGATGGCGGCGAGGCGAGAGAGGTGGGAAGCAGAGCTCCTCAGGGCCGGTGGTTAATGCCTGGTTCGGTAACGAGAGATTAGGAGAGGGGATGGCGTGCGGGGATATGATGGAACCGTTTTTTCATTCCTTTTTTAATCAATACGAGAGAAATCTGGAATGTCAAATTCGCAACGAATCGACGGGCATCGAGTAGTCTGGCGAGGGCGTTCCTTCAGACTATAGATGTAAAGCATTTACCAACTTTTTATGGGTTTTCTAGTAAGCAACAAGGAAATAAATGCAATTAAAGTAAATGGTGCCGAGGTGCAGCAAGTAGCCCAATCCTTTTAAACACAAAGGATAAGTCGAGGGACTAAACTTATAACGACTAAGGCGTTCCTGAGGACACGCGGGAGAGATAGTCAAGTGCTTTCGCCGTACTCTGTCTGGTACTATGTTTTGTATTGATAAGTGTTATGTGGGTGGATCTTAACTAGTGCACCGTCTAAGATAAGACAAGTACACTCTTATGATTAATCCCTCTTGCAAGCATCTGCAAATACAAGAGAAATTAAGGCAAAGCCTAACCATTGCAATAAGCTTTAGGATCCAATACCGCCTCATGCAAAAGTATGCGAATTGGGGTTCATGTTTCTGTCACTCCGGCAACCCACCATAAGTATTCTTTATACACGATGCATTCCCCTAGGTCCTTAAAAAGGCGAAGTGTTATGTAGTCGACGTTCACATAACACCACTAGAAGAATAACACCACAACTTAAATATCAATCAACACATATTACTTCAACATCATATGGCTACTAGCATCTAGACTTTTCCCATGTCCTCAAGAACTAATGGAACTACTCACAAGACATAAAAGAGATCATGATAAGAGGTGATGAAAATAGAATTAACAATCTGGTCATAACAATAATCCTCCAACAAAACTCAATAGCATTCACCACAAAAGAGTAATCAACGTCGGTAGAGTAGAGGGATGAATAGTGCAAGGTACAACTCCGATTGCAATGGTGAAGTAGATGGGATGAAGGTGGAGATGGTGCTGGTGTTGGTGATGATGGTGATGATGATCTCGATGATGCCCGTCACGATGCTGATGACGATGAGGATGATCTCCCCTTCCGGGAGGAATTCTCCCCGCGGAATCTGCCCGCCGGAAAGGTCTTTTCTTCTCTGTAGGTTTCCGCTGCGGAGCCGCGACAGAATCGCGAAAACTCTTATGTCCCCAGAAATTTTTGGTCAAGAAGAACATACAAGCCAAAGGAGAGCACTGGAGGTGGGGCCCATCACCCAGGCGGCCTCCTGGCGCGGCCTAGGGGGTCATGCGAGCAGGTCGCTTGGGTGACCTATGGCCCCCCTTCGACCCTTCTTTGGCCTATCTTCGGGATCTGTTCGGAATCTTCTTCCCTCAAAATTTCAGCGCAATTGGAGATGTTCTGATATTGCAACTCTTCGTGCTATTTTCTTTGTTGAATCCTGCGTCTGCTGTTTCAGCACCAGAGAGTTGTAAACTGTGTAAAATAAGCGAAAACACTATAAGTACACCATCATAAAGTGAAATATATCAATGAATAGAGACAAATTATGATACAAAATAGTGATGCATTTTGGACGTATCAACTCCCGCAATCTTAGACCTGCTTGTCCCCAAGCGAATACTAAGCTCGGTAAACTTGTCCACAAGTTTAGAGAGTGAAGTGTCGATAAATAAGAATACAGACAAGAAGCATCATAATTTCTCTACGAAACTCAACCATCCTCAACAGCAATATCAACTCATAAGGCCCTTATGAAAGAGTAATATCAATTACAATCAAAAGTAGAGCTAAGAAAACTCATCAAACCATGGCAAACATGTCCTTTGTCAAAGAATAACTTATAACTTATAACTTTTGCTCTTCCTCTTATATTTTGATGAGATCAATTGAAGCTTTTTGAAAGAACATGTTATTAGTCAAGAAGTGAAAATGCTAACACAAAGGAAGATGTTTGCTTTAGCTAGGCTTAACAAACAACTCACTTATCTTAATGATAATGTCAACAAAGGTGTGATATGGCAATTCTCAATGAAACAATATAAATGCATGCATCTTTGTCAACATAAAGTGTCTGGGATTTTCCTGATAGAAAGAAGTAGGTTTACTGACTCGACATAAAAGTAAAAGATTGGCCCTTCGTAGAGGGAAGTAGGGAAAACTCATGTGCTGGAGCTTTTAGGGATTTTGAAATCAACAAGATTGTAAAACAAGAATTTGAGAGGTGCATAATTTGTCAATGAATGCTAGTAGATAGCCCAATACTTCTCATGATGGACAATTTTTGAGGAACGACTCCCAAAGTGGGGACGATCACATCCCCTTAGTCTCCTTTGTTTATCACTACCAAAGTTTTCTGATTTCTCATCAACAAAGTGTGAAGGAGGTTTTGTTTGTTGTTATTATCTTTTACGAGCTGGGCATGCTCATGCCAGTTCCTCCTCGTATTAGGGGTTCGCAGATCACATGTAAACCCAAGATAAAAGTTATACAGTATGAGAAGATCATGAATTATCTACTACTTCCTCATGAGCTAAAAGAGAGGCACAAAACATGGAGTAATATTTGAAGGTTAAAAGATAGCACATGAGTAATATACTTTAGGAATGGCGGTGAAATACCATGAGTAGGGAAGGTATGGTGGACTCTTGGGAAGGTTGAGGTTTCAGGGTATGGATGCACAAGCAGTATTCCCGCTTAGTGCATGGGTTGGCTAGCAAAGGCTTTTGCGAGCACACAAATAATGTTGACTTGGATGCAAAACAATATAAAGTTTAACATAAATAATTGGCATAAAACATCAAGTTGTCTTCCTTGTCTGCATAACACTTCAAACATAAGAACATAATGGTTTTCGCTAAGTCGCTACTAGAAAAGCTCATGCTTGTTGTTATGACCAATTCTATGTTTGTCAAGATTAAATAAAGTTTTCAAAGCCATACCTGATGTGTGAGATCAATACTCCCATAAGAATCAGCATATAAGATCGATTACATGAACAGAATACCAAGTGCAGCAAAGAAACCAATAGACTTCTCATTAATATTCCATCATAGACACTGCATACTCACGGATGCAAACTCTCCACAAAGGAGTGATAGACCTCAATGCAAACACCTATTTCATAAGATAACTTCCCTAGACATGATACGACACTAAACTTGACCATAAAAAGTAAAGGATAAAAATAAAGATATCAGGCACTCCCCCTAGTTTGGAACAAGCTAAGGGTATGCCATTACCCATGAAGATTTCACTCTTCATCCTTGTTCTTGTTCCTTAGGTAATCCTTAGCGAAACACTTCCATGGCAGAGGTCCTCCCTCCACACAGGATTCTTCAGTCTTCACGATCCTGCTTTCGGCAGATAAGCAAAAACTTAAGTTCATACTCACAGTTCTGGTTTTGAAGGTCATAGATGTTCCCTTGAAGTTCAAACACTTTGGTTTCTAGTGCGGATATGATTGATCGCACTTCCTTCATCTCCTCCGCATGTTCCCTCTTCAGCTCAACGATGATATCACAGTTGGCCTCGACACCATGCTCGATCATCAACTTGTACTTGAAGACTTCTTGCTCCACTTCTTCCAGCCTGGCCCTAGTGCTCCCCTCCTTGATGGGTCCCTTCAATTATTCTTTGTGGAGGACACCATCCTCTACCCAAAGGGTTTGAGGGTGTCTCTTTACCTCTACGAGATAGGGTTGATGATGTTGACGAGGAACTTGTCCTTGGGAGATTTTGGGGAAGCCATCGTACCTAAGCTTGCTAAAAGTTCTCCTTGCATAAATAGATTGAAAATAAAATGCACGGAATCACAAGATACAAAGCCGGGACCATCTAGGAAAATATATAGGAAAAATTCATGCACCAAAAGGAAGGTAACAAGCCAAAGTAGGGTCAGAGACGAACTCCGGGTGGTCCAGGCGGCCTCCTGGCACGGCCAGGGGCTAGCCCGCGCCAGCAGGTCGCCTGGGTGACCTAGAGCTTCTCTCCAGCTCCGCTTCGGCTCAGAATTTTATTAATTTTGCAAAAACACATAATACGGTACTTTTATTGATGTTCATGAAGTTTCCTTACTGTATTGCATACCTTTTCTTATTCTGCTTCTGCCGGTGTCTGATATAGTGTTGTAATATGTTCTTTGTGAGTGGCTACCTGTATCACATCCACCTCTACATTGATGAGGTCTCCAGCCATGTAATGCTTGAGTCTTTTCCCATTCACAACATGTGGTTTTGTGCCTTCAAAATTATTAATCTTGATTGCACCGGAGCGGTAGACTTCTTCGATATGGTACGATCCTTCCCACTTGGAAAGTAATTTACCTAGATAAAACCTGAAACGAGATCTATACAACAAAACTTTGTCACCAACATTAAATTCAAGTTTCAAAATTCTCTTGTCATGCCAATTCTTTACCTTTTCTTTGAACATTTTTGCACTCTCATAAGCTTCACTTCTCCACTCATCTAGAGAAGTCAAATTCATGAGACGCTTTTCACCAGCAAGTTTTGGATCAACATTAAGCTCTCTAACAACCCAGAAAGCTTTGTGCTCTAACTCTAGAGGTAGATGGCATGCCTTGCCATAAACCATATTATACGGAGACATCCCCATGGGATTTTTGTAAGCAGTTCTATATGCCCACAAGGCATCTCCTAACTTATTGGACCAGTCCTTTCTAGAACTATTCACTGTCTTTTGCAAGATCAACTTGATCTCTCTATTTGTGAGCTCAACTTGCCCACTTGTTTAAGGGTGGTAAGGTGAAGCAATTCTATGATTAACATCACATTGTCTAGAGCTTTTCTAAAGCACCATGTGTAAAATGTGATCATCCGTTGGTCATGAGGTACCTATGTACACCAAACCTAGGGAAGATTACATCCTTGAGCATTTTCAAGGATGTCTTGTGATCAGCACATTCGGTGGGGATTGCTTCAACCCATTTGGTCACATAATCTAGAGCTACTAAGATGTGAGTGTACTTGTGTGAAGGAGGGAAAGGACCCATAAAATCGAAACTCCAACAATCAAAAGGCTCAATGACTAATGGATAATTCATAGGCATCTCATTCCTCCTACTAATATTAACAATTCTCTCGTACTTATCGCAGGATAAAACGTAATTTCTAGTATCTTTAAAGAGAGTAGGCCAATAAAAACCTGATTGGAGAACCTTGTGTGCGGTCCTCTCACCGGCATGATGTCCTCCATAAGGTCTGCTATGACATTGTCTCAAGATATCCTTTTATTCATGCTCCGGTATGCATCTCCTCACAATTCCATCCGCACCTTCTCTAAAAATATGTGGGTCATCCCAAAAGTAATACCTCAAGTCGTGGAAGAACTTCTTCCGCTGCTGGAATGTTAAACCTGGAGGCAAAAACTTTGCAACAATAAAGTTAGCATAATCTGCATACCATGGATCTGAATTAGATTTCATCTGTAAAACACCTAACTACTCGTCAGGAAAACTGTCGTTGACTGGAATGGGAACGTGTGGTATGTCCTCCATCCTGGAAAGGTTGTCTACTACAGGGTTGTCTCTCCTTTCCTATCAACAATCTGCATATCAAATTCTTGAACAAGAAGGACCCATCGGATAAGCCTTGGTTTGGCATCATTCTTTTCCACAACATACTTAATAGCAACATGATCGGTATGAATAACGACTTTAGAATCAACAATGTAAGGCCTAAACTTATCACAAGCAAACACTACCGCTAAAAAATCTTTCTCAGTAGTAGCGTAATTCTTTTGAGCAGTGTCAAGGGTTTTGCTAGCATAGTGGATAACATTCAATTTCTTATCAACCCTTTGTCCTAACACAGCTCCAACAGCAAAATCACTAGCATCACACATGATTTCAAAAGGCAAATTCCAATCAGGTGGTTGGACTATAGGGCGGTTATCAAGGCTTTCTTAAGAACTTCGAAGGCTTCCTTACAATCTTGATCAAACACAAAAGGAATATCCTTCTGGAGAAGATTAGTAAGGGGTTTCGAAGTTTTAGAAAAGTCTTTAATAAATCTTCTATAGAAACTAGCATGACCGAGGAAACTACGAATTCCTATGATGTCTTTTGGATAAGGCATTCTCTCGATTGCTTCAACCTTTGCCCTTCCACCTCGATTCCTTTTTCAGAAATCTTGTGGCCAAGAACAATTCCCTCATTGACCATGAAGTGGCATTTCTCCCAGTTGAGTACCAAGTTCATCTACTCACATCTCTGCAAAACTTTCTTAAGGTTGTGGAGACAATGGTCAAAAGAGGTTCCATAGACGGAGAAAACATCCATGAAGACCTCCACAATTTCGTCACAAAAACCATGAAAGATAGTGGACATACACCTTTGGAAAGTAGCAGGAGCATTGCATAAACCAAAAGGCATATGTCTATAAGCATAAGTACCAAAGGGACAAGTAAAAGTGGTCTTGTGTTGATCGGCAGTATTAACATGAATTTGAGAGAAGCCAAAGTACCCATCAAGATAGCAAAAGTGAGTGTTTTTGGATAACCTTTCAATCATCTGTTCGATGAACGACAGCGGGTAGTGGTCCTTCCTGGTTGCCTTGTTCAGCTTCATGTAATCAATACACATTCTATATCCAATAACAATTTGTTGAGGTATTAGTTCATTCTTATCGTTAGGAACCACGGTCGTACCTCCTTTCTTGGGAACACAATGTATTGGAGTTATCCACTTACTATCAGCTATAGGGTAGATAATACATGCGGCTAGAAGATTGAGGATTTCGGTCCTCACATCCTTCATCTTCGGGTTTAACCATCGTTGATGATCAACAACCAGTTTAGCATCAGGCTCAAGATTGATAGTATGCTGACAAATAGATGGACGAATCCCCTTAATATCATCAAGGGTATAACCAATAGCGCCTCGGTGTTTACGAAGGACTTCCAATAATTGCTCTTTTTCATATCCTGAAAGGTTAGAATTGATAATAACAGGATATACTTTCTTTTCATCTAAATAAGCACACTTGAGCGTACTGGGAAGAGGTTTGAGATCAAACACCGGGTCTTCTTTTGGTTTTGATAAAATTCCCAAAGGTTCCATTGGAAGGTTGTGTTTCAGGATAGCAGGTTGTCTCAAGAATATGTCATCTAGCTCATTCCTTTCCTGCATACACATATCATTCTCGTGGTTTTCCATAAATTTCTCCAAAGGATCGTTAGGAGGAATAGCAATAGAAGCAATCTCTTCAATAATTTTATCATTGCTAGGTAGATCAGTACCACGAGTTTGCTTCAAGAATTTAGAAAAGTTAAATTCATATGGCTCACCATTAAATTCAACAGATACTTTTCCTTTCCTGCAATCTATAATATCTCCACAAGTTTCGAGAAAAGGCCTACCAAAGATAATAGGGCAAAAACTATCTTGTCCTGAACCAAGTACTAAAAAGTCGATAGGATACTTTACCTTTCCACATAGAACTTCAACATCTCGTACAATTCCAATAGGAGAGATAGTTTATTTGTTTGCAAGATGAATAGTAACATCAACTTCTTCAATTTCACATGGTAGAATCTCATTCATAATCTCTTGATAAAGTGAAAAAGGAATAGCACTAGCACTGGATCCCAAATCACATAGCCCATAATAATTATGATCTCCTATTTTAATAGATACAACTGGAGTACCTGAAATTAGGCCTTTATTCTTGGTTGTAACGAGGTTAGTGGAAACAACACAAAAAATTATATTAGAATCCTCAATATTACTAGTAACAAGATCCTTGACTAATGCAACTTGAGGATCGACTTTAATCAGGTCCTCATGCTCATCGGTCGTTCTTTCACTTTTATTCAGGATGCCTGTGGCAAAAGAATGCTCCCTCATCCTTCTGGGAAAAGTGGGCTTTTCATATTCAACTGCACGCAAGATAGGGTCAACAACATTAATATCAACAGGTAATTCCTTAAAAGGTTTATGGTGTTGATCCTCCTTCTTCTCAGAAGAGTCAATATGAGAGGCAAAGTGTTTGCAAAACTCAATTAGAAGCTGGGAATCAAGACCAATCTTAGCGCAAAAGGTATTGAAGTAATCAGCTTTCACATAGCTCTCAATGTAATCACGTTCATAATTTATAACGGGTTCAATACCTTTATCAATCTCCGAGTCTTCAGTGTTCTTCTGGATCCTTTCAATAAGATCCCACTTAGCTTCAATGCTTTTGTTGGAGAATGCCCCACTAGAGGGAGCATCAAGCATCTATTTATCTTGACGAGAAAGCCTTGCATAAAAAATTGTGAGAATAATTTCTCTGGAGAGCTCATGATTGGAACATTTGAGCATTAAGGACTTCAATATCCCCCTAGCTTGAGCAATGCTTTCTCCGCCACGAGACCAAAAGTTATAAATATAATTCCTGTCTTGATGTATTTCATGAAGAGGATAAAACTTTGCATAAAAGAGAGGCATAAGATCTTGACAATTTAGTAAATAAGAGTCATCAAGAAGCCTATACCAATCCAAAGCCTTATTTTTAATTATAGAGAGAATATATTTGTCATAAAAAATCCATCGGTATACCTACAAGCTTAAATAAGGCGCATAGTTGTGATATATATAGGAAGTGTTCGCATGGATGTCTATCTCGTGCATATCGATTAGCCAAAACACAATCAATAAGACCAGTTGGTATTTTAAAGGGCACAATTTCAGTAGGTGGGGGAGGCTTATCCACCACAATAGCATTCGGGTGGTTCCCCACAAGCAAGAAAACAAGAGCAGAGTTGTCCATAGGGACAAAAGGTGGAAACAGTAAAACAAAAATAGCACGTACAGTGTAAAGGTTTACTTACCAATTTCTCTTACCAACAGCGCTACACTCCCCGGCAACGGTGCTAGAAAATGGTCTTCATGACCCACAAGTGTAGGGGATCTATTGTAGCCTTTTCGATAAGTAAGAGTGTCGAACCCAACGAGGAGCAGAAGGTATTGACAAGTGATCTTGAGCAAGGAATAACTACAAATATTGAAAGGTAACTTTTTATGGGTTTTCTAGTAAGCAATAAGGAAATAAATGCAAGTAAAGTGAATGGTGCCGAGGTGCAGCAAGTGGCCCAATACTTTTAAACACAAAGGATAAGCCGAGGGACTAAACTTATAAAGACTAAGGCGTTCCTGAGGACACACGGGAGAGATAGTCAAGTGTTTTCGCCATACTCTGTCCGGTACTATGTTTTGAATTGATAAGTGTTATGTGGGTGGATGTTAACTAGTGCACCATCTAGGATAATACAACTGCACTCTTACGATTAATCCCTCTTGCAAGCACCCGAAAATACAAGAGAGAAATTAATGCAAAGCCTAACCATAGCAATAAGCTTTAGGATCCAATACTCCCTCATGCAAAAGTATGTGAACTGGGGTTCAGGTTTCTATCACTCCGGCAACCCACAATAAGTATTCTTTATACACGATGCATTCCCCTAGGTCCTTAAAAAGGCGAAGTGTTATGTAGTCGACATTCACATAACACCACTAGAAGAATAACACCATAACTTAAATATCAATCAATACATATTACTTCAACATCATATGGCTACTAGCATCTAGACTTTTCCCATGTCCTCAAGAACTAATGGAACTACTCACAAGACATAAAAGAGATCATGATCAGAGGTGATGAAAATATGATTAACAATCTGGTCATAGCAATAATCCTCCAACAAAACTCAATAGCATTCACCACAAAAGAGTAATCAACACCAGTAGAGTAGAGGGGATGAATAGTGCAAGGTACAACTCCGATTGCAATGGTGAAGTAGATGGAGTGAAGGTGGACATGGTGCTGGTGTTGGTGATGATGGTGATGATGATCTCGATGATGCCCATGACGATGGTGATGACGTTGAGGACGATCTCCCCTTGTGGGAGGAATTCTCCCCGATGGAATCTGCCCGCCGGAAAGGTCTTTTCTTCTCTGTAGGTTTCCACCGCAGAGCGGCGGCGGAATCGCTAAAACTCTTAAGTGCCCGGAACTTTTAGGTCAAGAGGAACATATAGGCCAAAGGAGAGTATCGGAAGTGGGGCCCATCACCCAGGTGGCCTCCTGGCACGGCCTTGGGGGGGCGCTAGCAAGTCACCTGGGTGACCTGTGCCCCCCTTCCGGCCCTTCTTTGGCCTGTCTTTGGGATCTGTTCGGAAACTTCTTCCCTCAAAATTCAGCGCAATTGGAGATGTTCTGATATTGAAACTCTTCGTGCTATTTTCTCCGCTGAATCCTGCGTGTGCTGTTTCAGCACCGGAAAGTTGTAAACTATGTAAAATAAGCCAAAATACTATAATTACACCATCATAAAGTGAAATATATGAATGAATAGAGACAAATTATGATACAAAATAGTGATGCATTTTGGACGTATCGCATGGTCGCAGATTGTTTAGTCCGTGTGGCTCACAGATTACTACAATACCACAGGTCCAGCTACCATAGATCCAGAAGTGCTTGATGCTATGCAGCTTCAGTGGGAATTTGATGAAGGCAGAGTCCGCATGTACGTGGCATACCCCGATGATTACAGGACCTTGCTTGTCTCCTAGGGTAGCGAGGCAAAGTCATTGCATTTTGTCGTTTATCTTGTCCATAGTCGAAACCTCTTTTATGGATGATTGAATTAATGTTATGTGGACTGTAACTTAACTTGTGGCGAGTGTAAGCCATTCCATATACTCATGTATTCATGTATGTATTGCGATGATTTCTGTACTCGTGAAACGCTAAGATGCACCTGTATCCATATTAAGGCCTCGTCCCCAATTATGGATAGTGTCGCATCTTGGATGTTACAACTCTATTCCATCGGGTTGGCAACAAAGACTAGATGCATTCTTATCTTGTGGACACATCACTTCTTTGCATCAAGGAGCATGGCCGCCAGTCCACTTTGGATGTGTCCCACATTATGTGGACGGAGCTGTGCTACTTCTCAAACAACAACGCCAGAAATTGACACGTTGATGGAGATTGGGCTTGCATTTGTTTTTCCCTTGAAGAGGAAAGGGTGATGCAGCACAGGAGCAGTAAGTATTTCCCTCAGTTTGAAAACCAAGGTATCGATCCAGAAGGAGGGTCTCATCAAGTCCAGAGTACCTGCGCAAACACAAACAAGCTTGCACTCAACACTTCAAAGGGGTTGTCAATCCCTTCATGATTGTTTGCAAAGTGAAATCTGAACGCGGAAAGTGCAACGAAGTAAAAAAAAGTGTAAGTCTGAAAATATGGTGTGGAGTACACCCTGGGGCCATAGTGTTAACTAGATAATTCTCTCAAAATAGCAAGTAATACGGTGGGTGAACAAATTACTGTCGAGCAATTTATAGAACCGCGCAAAGTCATGACGATATCTAAGGCAATGATCTAGCATATAGCCATCACGTCCGAGAAAAGTAGACCGATACTTTTTGCATCTACTAATATTACTCCACACATCGACCGCTATCCAGCATGCATCTAGTGTATTGAGTTCATGACGAACAGAGTAACGCTTGAAGCAAGATGACATGATGTAGAGGGATAATCTCAAACCAATGATGAAAACCCCATCTTTTTACCCTTGATAGCAACAACACGATATGTGCCTCGCTACCCCTTCTATCACTGGGTGAGGTCACCGCACGATATGAACCCAAAACCAAGCACTTCTCCCATTGCAAGAATCATAGATCTAGTTGCCAGACAAAACCCACAACTCAAAGAGAATTACAAGGATATGAAATCATGCATAAGAGAGATGAGAAGAATCTCAAATAAGATTCGTAGATAATCTGATCATAAATCACAATTCATCGGATCTCGACAAACACACCGCAAAAGAAGATTACATCGGATAGATCTCCATGAAGATCATGAAGAACTTTGTATTGAAGATCCAAGAGAGAGAAGAAGCCATCTAGTTACTAGCTATGGACCCGTAGGTCTATGATGAACTACTCACGCATCATCGGAGAGGTCATGGTGTTGATGGAGAAGCCTTCCGTGTCCGAATCCCCCCTCCGGCAGGGCACCAGGACGTGCTCCAGATGGGATCTTGCGGAGACAGAAGCTTGCGGCGGCAGAAAAGTGATTACGATGCTCCCCTGATTTTTTTGGGAATATTTGGGAATATATAGGCGCAAGATCTAGGTCAGGTGACCTCCAGGGGGGCCACAAGCCTCCATGGCCGCGGGGTGGGGGCTTGTGGGGCCCCTAGGGCACTTCTGGCTTGGCTCCCAAGTCCCCCGATCTTCTTCCGTTCCAGAAAAAATCTTTTCGGGGATTTTCTTCCGTTTGGACTCCGTTTCAAAATCTCTTCTGAAAGGGGTCAAAAACATGGAAAAAACAGGAACTAGCACTTGGCACTGAATTAATAACTTAGTCCCAGAAAATAAATAAATGTCATGCAAAACATCCAAAGTTTGACAAGATAATAGCATGAAACTATCAAAAATTATAGATACGTTGGAGACGTATCAAGCATCCCCAAGCTTAACTGCTGCTCGTCCTCGAGTAGGGAAGTGATAAAGAATGAATTTTTGATGTGGAATGCTACCTAGCATAGTTGTCCTTTGCAACTTCTTTCATGTGGCATGAATGTTCAGATCTGTAAGATTCAAAACAATAGTCTGCTATTGACATGAAAACAGTAATACTTCACGCAAACTAGCAAAGTAATCATGAACTTTCGAAATAACAAGGCCAAAGAAAGTTATCCCTACAAAATCATATAGTCTGGCTATGCTCCATCATCCTCACACAACTAATGTAAATCATGCAAAACCCCGGAATTGGCCAAGTAATTGTTTCGCACTCTTACTTTCTCAAACTTTTTATAACTACCACGCAATACATGAGCGCGAGCCATGGATATAGCACTATAGGTGGAATAGAGTGTGGTGGTGGTTGTGAGACAAAAAGTAGGAGATGGTCACATTGACTTGGCGTATCAATAGGCTATGGAGATGCCCATTAATAGATATCAATGTGAATGAGTAGGGATTGCCATACAAGAGATGCACTAGAGCTATAGGTATATGAAAGCTCAAAAGGAAAACTAGTGGGTGTGCATCCAACTTGCTTGCTCACGAAGACCTAGGGCAATTTTGAGGAAGCCCATCATTAGAATATACAAGCCAAGTTATAAAACGAAGTTTCCCACTAGCATAGTGTAGTGACAAAGAAAGAAGCTCTCAATCATGAAGAACATGGTGCTATTATGAAGCACAAGTGTGGAAAAAGATAGTAGCATTGTCCCTTCTCTCTTTTTCTCTCATTTCTCTTTTTTTATTTGGGCTCTCAGGCCTCTTTTTTATTTTCTTTTTTTTGTTTTTGGGCTCTTTGGCCTTTTTTTATTTCCTCACATGGGCAATGCTCAAATAATGACGATCATCACACTTTTATTTACGCACAGCTCAAAGATCACAATGATGAATCCATAGGAAATGCCTCCAGTAGTGTATCGGGATGTGCAACGATCTAGTATGATCATGCAATGGAAATATGAGAGTGACGGCACAAGTCATGAGACGGAACGATGCTAGTTGCATGGAAATATATCTCGGAATGGCTATGAAAATCCCATAGTAGGTAGGTATGGTGGCTGTTTTGAGGAAGGAATTTAGTGGGTTTGTGCACCGGCGAGAATTGCGCGGCGCTAGAGAGGCTAGCAATGGTGGAAGGTGAAAGTGCATCTATACCATGGACTCAACATTAGTCATAAAGAACTCACATACTTGTTGCAAAAGTTTTATTAGTAATCGTAACAAAGTGCTAAACGCATACTCCGAGGGGAAGGGTTGGTAGGTGTAAACCATCGCGCGATCCCGACCTCAACACAAAGGATGACAATCAATAGATCAATTATGCTCCGACTTCCTAACATAGCGGTTCACCATACTTGCATGATACGGGAATCACTAACTTCAACACAAGTATTTCTATATTCACAACACCCTACTAACATAGCTTTTAATATTACCGAATCCATGTCTCAAAACTAATTGAGAAGAATCAAAACATTTCTTCTACTCAATGCACATGAAGATGGAGGTTTTTGCATCCTCTTTGGGTACCTAGCACATTTGGGACTACTTTCATAGCATAAGCCAACTACCAAATCATCCACCGCCGTGCTCTAAAGATATAAGTGAAGCACGAGAGCAAAAGTATCTAGCTCAAAAGATATAAGTGAAGCACATGAGCAAAAGTATCTAGCTCAAAAGATATATGTGAAGCACAATGAGCATTCTAGCAAAATCACGATGAGTGCATGTCTCTCTCTCTAAAAAAGGTGTGCAGAAAGGATGATTGTGACACAAAAAAAAGGAAAGACTCCTATGGTACAAGACGCTCAAAGAAAAACACATATCATGTGGTGAATAAAAATATAGCTCCAAGTAATGTTACCGATGGATTGAAGACGAAAGAGGAGATGCCTTCCCGGGGCATCCCCAAGCTTAGGCTTTTTGGTGTCCTTGAATTTTGCTTGGGATGCCTTGGGCATCCCCAAGCTTGAGCTCTTTCCACTCCTTATCTCTTTGTCCATGAGAACGTCACCCAAAACTTGAAAACTTCACAACACAAAACATAAACAGAAACTTGTGATAACATTAGTACAAGAAAACAAACTACCACTTCTTTTGGTACTGTAGCAAACTTGAATTCCATCTATATTGATGATGGGCTATTGTATTCTCAATTTTCCAAGGCTGGTACCCCCCGATACTAACCATAGTTTCATCAAAACAAGCAACCAACTCAACAAAAAAACAGAATCTGTCAAAAACAGACTAGTCTGTAGCAATCTGTATAGTTCGTATACTTCTGGTACCTCAAAAAATCTGAACAATTACGAAGATCTGGGGAAAATGCATATCAATCATCATCGAAAAGAATCAACTCAAACACTCTTTCTTAATAAAAATGAAAAATCATCTCGTGAGCGAAAAGTATCTGTCTTTTTCCAACAGGATCAAACAACCATTCCCAAGACTAGTCATAAAGGTTTTGCTTGGCTCAAACACAAAAAGAAACACAAAAAACACAATCACAACAGAATTATGAAAGTGTGGAAGCAACTAAACAGAAATAAAAATATAAATTCATTGGGTTGCCTTCCAACAAGCGATATTGTTTAAGGCCCTTAGCTAGGCACATAAGCGATAGAATCATGTATCGTCGTCTTTTTTGCTCAAACCATAAGTGGCCCTCATCATGGATTCATAAGGCAATCTTATTTTATTTCTAGGAAAGTGTTCCATGCCCTTCCTTAAAGGAAATTGAAATCTAATATTCCCTTCCTTCATATCGATGATAGCACCAATAGTCCTTAGGAAAGGTCTACCAAGAATAATAGGGCATGTAGGATTGCAATCAATGACAAGCACAATGAAATCCACGGGTACATAGTTCCTATTTGCAATAATAAGAACATCATTGATCCTTCCCATGGGTTTCTTGACAGTAGAATCAGCAAGATGCAAATTAAGAGAACACTCCTCAATCTCATTAAAACCTAGAACATCACATAAAGACTTTGGAATCGCAGAAACACTAGCACCCAAATCACACAAGGCATTGCACTCATAGTTTTTGATTTTGATTTTGATGGTAGGTTCCCACTCATCATGAAGCTTTCTAGGGATAGAGACTTCCAATTCAAGTTTCTCTTCAAGAGCTTTTATCATAGCTTCGACGATGTGATCGGTAAAGGCTTTGTTTTGGCTATAAGCGTGTGGAGAGTTCAACATGGATTGCATCAAAGAAATGCATTAAATCAAGGAGCAACTATCATAATTGAATTCCTTGAAATCCACTTTAGTAATTTCATTACTACTCAAAGTTTTAACGTCTTCTACTCCAGTTTTAATGCTTTTAGCATCAAGATAGATGGACTCCGAATCCTTGGGGCACTTTTCATCCAAAGTGGATTCATATCTAGCCCCATAATCATTAGGTTTGACACAAGAAAACAAAGATTCAATGGGAGTCACACCAAGCACTTTAAGATCTTCGTGATTCTCATCACGAGAACACGCATTTTTAAGCCATTCATGTCTAGCACGAATTTGGACGGTTCTTTCTTGGCTCTCAATCATGGAAACACGCATAGCTTTCAAAGTTTCATCCATGTTGATTTTGGGAGGAGCACATCTAACTTTCAAAGCATCAACATCACAAGAAATCCTATCAACGCTCTTAGCCAAATCATCAATTTTGAGTAGTTTTTTCTCTATGGACGCATTGAAAATCTTTTGAGAGTTGATGAACTATTTGATATTACTCTCTAGATTAGAGACTAATCTATTGTAATTTCCATGGGTATTGTTGTAGGAGTTGCCAAAGTTATTAGAGGAGTTACTAGGAAAAGGCCTAGGAACATAGTTTCCTCTAAAAGTGTTGTTGTTGCCAAAGTTATTCCTACCAACAAAATTAACGTCCAAGCTAGCGTTGCTACTCTCAATCAAAGAAGACAAAGGCATATCATTAGGATCCAAAGGAGAAATTCTACTAGCAACCAAATTCATTAACTCATCCATCTTAGCACTCAACGAGTTAATTTCTTTTATAGCGTGTACCTGCTTACTAGTAGGTGACCATTCAGTGCGCCACTAAGAGTAGTTCATCATGATGTTGTCTAAGATCTTTGTTGCTTCTCCTAACGTGATTTCCACGAACGTTCCACCTGAGGCGGAGTCCAAGATATTTCTAGAAGCGAAATTCAAGCGAGCGTAAAAGATTTGAATAATCATCCAAAGGCTCAAGCCATGAGCAGGACAATTTCTAATCATTAATTTCATTCTCTCCCAAGCTTGTGCAACATGCTCATGATCAAGTTGCTTGAAATTCATGATATCATTACGGAGAGAGATGATCTTAGCCGGTGGAAAATACTTGGATATATAAGCATCTTTGCACTTATCCCAAGAATCGATACTATTTTTGGGCAAAGAACAAAACCAAGTTTTTGCGCGATCTCGCAACGAGAAAGGAAAAACCTTCAATTTAATCACGTCATTATCCACATCTCTTTTCTTTTGCATATCGCAAAGCTCAATGAAGGTATTGAGATGGGATGCGGCATCTTCACTAGGAAGGCCAGAGAATTGCTCTTTCATAATAAGATTCAGCAAAGCGGCATTGATTTCGTATGACTCCGCACTAGTGGCGGGAGCAATCGGAGTACTAATAAAATCATTATTATTAGTATTCGAGAAGTCACAAAGTTTGGTGTTTTCGTTCATGGTGACTTCAACAAGCAAACAAGCACACAAGCAAACAAAAAGCGGGCGAGAAAAAGGGCGAACGAAAAAGGCGAACGAAAAAGGCAAATTGGTGAAGTGGGGGAGAGGAAAACGAGAGGCAACTGGCAAACAAAGTAAATGCAAGAGAAGAGTTTGCGACAGCTACTTGGATGAGTTCTTGACTTGATCTTCTTCCCCGGCAACGGCGCCAGAAATCCTTCTGCTACTTCTCAAACAACAACGCCAGAAATTGACACGTTGACGGAGATTGGGCTTGCGTTGGTTTTTCCCTTGAACAGGAAATGGTGATGCAGCAGAGTAGCAGTAAGTATTTCGCTCAGTTTGAGAACCAAGGTATCGATCCAGTAGGAGTATCAAGGTGAGGCACCAATGTACCTGCGCAAAAAAAAACTTGCACCCAACACTATAAAGGGGTTGTTTATACCTTCACGATTATTTGCAAGGTGAGATCTAAAGGTGGAAAGTGCAACAAAGTAAAAGTGTAGATCTAAAAATATGATGTGAAGTAGACCCGGGGACCATAGTGTTCAATAGAGGCTTCTCTCATGATAGCAAGTATTACGGTGGGTGAACGAATTACTGTCGAGCAATTGATAGAATCACGCAATGTCATGATGATATCTAAGGCAATGATCATACATATAGGCATCACAACAGATATAACGCCTTAAGCAAGATGACATGATGTAGAGGGATAAATTCATGCAATAGATATAAACCCCATCTTTTTACCCTTGATGGCAACAACATGATGCATGCCTCGCTACCCCTTCTGTCACTAGGTGAGGACACCGCACGGTATGAACCCAAAATCAAGCACTTCTCCCATTGCAAGAATTATAAATCAAGTTGGCCAAACGAAACCCACAACTCAAAGAGAATTACAAGGATACGAAATCATGCATATAAGAGATCATAGGAGACTCAAATAATATTCATAGATAATCTGATCATAAATCCACAATTCATCGGATCTCGACAAACACACCGCAAAAGAAGGTTACATCGGATAGATCTCCATGAAGATCATGGAGAACTTTGTATTGAAGATCCAAGAGAGAGAAGAAGCCATCTAGCTAATAGCTATGGACCCGAAGGTCTGTCGTGAACTACTCACGCATCATCGGAGAGGTAATGGTGTTGATGAATAAGCCCTCCGTGTCCAAATCCCCCTTCGGCAGGGCACCAGAACGGTCCCCAGATGGGATCTTGCGGAGACAGAAGCTTGCGACGGCGGATAAGTATTTTCGTGGCTCTCTCCCGTGGTTTTGGATTTTTAGAGAATTTATAGGCGTAAGAAGTAGGGAAAAGGAGGCACGGGGGCCCACAAGCCTACTAGGCGTGGCCCCCTCCCATGCCGCGGCTAGGGGGCTTGTGACCTCCCCCGGGTCCTTTGCCTTGGTTCTCAATTCCCTCTGAGGGTTTTATTCCATTTGGACTCCGTTTAATATTCTTCTCTGAAAAAGGTCAAAAACACAAAAAAACAGAAATTGGCACTTGGCACCAAGTTAATAGGTTAGTCCCAAAAAAGATTAAAAAAATCATATTCATGCAGACAAAACATCCAAAGTTGACAAGATAATAGCATGGAACCATCAAAAGTATAGATACGTTCGAAACGTATCATTGGTCCATAGGTATTTTGGTCATTATAACATGGCAAATGAGATTAGAGCTCGCAGTAATGGTGTCTAGAGCCATTTTTTAGCATGCACCTAACAAAGCGATGGCATTTTTGAGTAGTTAAAAATTCCTAATGGCAAAATTGATTAGTGGGGCATAACTAGTGGCATAAATGATAAAAACCAAAAAAGAAAGATTGGACATAACCTTTCTTAAACCGGATGAAAGTTTCATAAAACTGCTCAATAAAGGTTCCCAAACCGGTTCAACCCAGTTAGTAGAATGTTAAGAAAACTCACTTGAAGAGCATCGTTAGGCCAACCTAATATTAGAGACACTATAGGTGATCTTGCTACTGCTTTGCATCATGCTTTTATGTTGATATTTATCGCTTTATGGGCTATTATTACACTTTACGGTACAATACATATGCCTTTTCTCTCTTATTTTATAAGGTTTACATGAAGAGGGAGAATGCCGGCAACTAGAATTCTGGTCTGAAAAAGGAGCAAGTTTGAGATACTATTCTGCGCAAATCCAAAAGCCGTGAAAATCAACGAGGAATTATTTTGTATTTTATAAAAAATACTGGGCAGAAGAAGTACTGGAGGGGAGTCACCAGGAGGCCACAAGCCTGCCATGCGCGGCCTACCCCCTGGCCGCGCCTAGGTGGCTTGTGGGCCCCCTGTTGCCCCTCTGGCTCCCATCTTTTGCTATAAGGAGAGTTTCGTTCCAAAAAAATCAAGAGGAGGCTTTCGGGAGGAATCGTCGCCGCCACGAGGTGGAACTTGAGCAGAACCAATCTAGAGCTCCAGCAGGGCCGTCCTGTCGGGGAAACTTCCCTCCCAGACGGGGAAATCATCGCCATCGTCATCACCAACACTCCTCTCATTGGAGGGGACTCATCTCCATCAACATCTTCATTAGCACCATCTCATCTCCAAACCCTAGTTCATCTCTTGTAACCAATCTCCGTCTCGCGACTCCGATTGGTACTTGTAAGGTTGCTAGTAGTGTTAATTACTCTTTGTAGTTGATCCTAGTTGGGTTACTCGGTGGAAGATCATAGGTTCGGATCTCTAATGTTATTCAATACCTCTCTGGTCATGAACATAATTATGCTTTGTGAGTAGTCACTTTTGTTCCTGAGGACATGGGATAAGTCTTGCTATAAGTAGTCATGTGAATTTGGTATTCGTTCGATATTTTGATGCGTTGTATGTTGTTTTTCCTCTAGTGGTGTTATGCGAACGTCGACTACATAACACTCCATCATTATTTGGGACTAGAGGAAGTCATTGGGAAGTAATAAGTAGATGATGGATACTAGAGTGACAGAAGCTTAAACCCTAGTTTATGTGTTGCTTCGTAAGGGGCTGATTTGGATCCACTAGTTTAATGCTATGGTTAGACTTTGTCTTAATTCTTCTTTCGTAGTTGCAGATGCTTGCGAGAGGGGTTAATCATAAGTGTAATGTTTGTCCAAGTAAGGGCAGCACCCAAGCACCGGTCCACCCACATATCAAACTATCAAAGTAGCGAACGCGAATCATATCAACATGATGCAAACTTGCTTGGCAGAAATTCCTATGTGTCCTCGGGAGCGTTTCACTTCATATAAGAGTTTGTCCAGGCTTGTCCCTTGCTACAAAAGGGATTGGGCCATCTTTTTGCACGTCTGTTACTATTGTTACTTGCTACTTGCCATGAATCATCTTATCACACAACTATCTGTTACCGATAATTTCAGTGCCTGCAGAGAATACCTTGCTGGAAACCACTTGTCAGTTCCTTCTGCTCTTCGTTTGGTTCAACACTCTTACTTATCGAAAGGACTACGATAGATCCCTTACACTCGTGGGTCATCAAGACTCTTTTCTGGCGCCGTTGCCGGGGAGTGAAGCGCCTTTGCTAAGTGGAATTTGGTAAGGAAACATTTATATAGTGTGCTGAAATTTATTGTCACTTGTCACTATGGAAACTAATCTTTTGAGGACGTTGTTCGGGGTATCTTCGCCTCGAACGGAAGCACAAGGAGTTTCTCCTCAACCTGCTGCACCTACTGAAAATATTTGTTATCCTTTGGGTTTGCTAGAAAAACTGTTGGCTAATCCTTTTACACGAGATGGAACATCACATCCCGACTTGCATCTAATCTATGTAGATGAAGTTTGTGGTTTATTTAAGCTTGCAGGTTTGCCCGAGGATGAGGTCAAGAAGAAGGTCTTTCCCTTATCTTTGAGGGATAAAGCATTGACATGGTATAGGCTATGTGACGATACTGGATCATGGAACTAGAACCGATTGAAATTAGAATTTTGTCAAAAGTTTTATCCGATGCATTTGGTACATTGTGATCGGAATTATATCTATAATTTTTGGCCTCATGATAGAGAAAGTATCGCTCAAGCTTGGGGGAGGCTTAAGTCAATGTTATATTCATGCCCCAACCTTGAGCTCTCGAGAGAAATTATTATTCAGAACTTCTATGCTCGACTTTCTCATGATAATCGCACCATGCTTGACACTTGTTGTACCGGTTCTTTTATAAAGAGAGATATTGACTTCAAATGGAATTTATTGGAAAGAATTAAACGAAACTCTAAAGATTGGGAGTTTGATGAAGGTAAGGAGTCATGTATTAATCTCAAGTTCGATTGCATTAAATCCTTCATTGAAACAAATACTTTTTTTGATTTTAGCGCTAAACATAGACCTGACTCTGAGATAGTAGCTTCATTATGTGAATCATTTGCTACTCATATTAATCTCCCTAAAGAGAAGTGGTTTAAATATCATCCTCCCTTATAAGTCAATGTGGTTAAACCCAATCCAGTGGAAGAGAAAGTCATTGCTTATAATGATCCTATTGTTCCTAGTGCTTACATTGAGAAACCACCTTTCCCTGTTAGAATAAAGGATCATTCTAAAGCTTCAACTGTGATACTTAGGGGCTACAATTGAACACCTACACCCCTAAGCAAATTAGAGTTGAACCTAGCATTGCTATTATCAAAGATATCCTGTCCGACAATGTTGATGGCCGTGATATTCACTTCTGTCAAGATGCTGCTAGAATTGCTAAACCTGATGCTGGAGACAAACATAGGCCTGTTTTTGGCACGCCTGTTGTTTCTGTTAAGATAGGCGATCATTGTTATCATGGTTTATGTGACGTGGGTGCTAGTGTTAGTGCAATACCTCAATCTTTATACGATGAAATTAAAGACGAGATTGCACTTGTCGAGATGGAACATATTGATGTCACTATTCATCTTGCCAATAGAGATACTATCTGCCCTTTGGGAATTTTCAGAGATGTTGAAGTCTTGTGTGGTAAAACGAAGTATCCTGCTGATTTTCTTGTTCTAGCTACCACACAAGATAGCTTTTGTCCCAAAATATTTGACAGACCTTTCCTCAATACTGTCAATGGTCATATTGATTGTGAGAAGCAAAATGTCACTGTTGGCTTTGAAGGTGTGTCACATGAGTTCAATTTCTCCAAGTTTGGTAGACAACCTCATGAAAAAGAATTGTCTAGTAAGGATGAAATTGTGGGCCTAGCTTCTATTGTTGTGCCTCCTACTAATCCTTTAGAGCAATAGTTGCTTGAGCATGAAAATGATATGCATATGGATGAAAGGAATGAGATAGATAGAGTTATCTTTGAACAACATCATATCCTTAAGAATAATTTGCCTGTTGAACTGCTTGGAGATCCACCCCCACCAAAGGGTGATCCTGTGTTCGATCTTAAACAGTTACCTGATACTCTTAAGTATGCTTATCTTGATGAAAAAGAGATATATCCTATTATTATTAGTGCTAGCCTTTCAGAGCATGAAGAAAATAAATTATTGAAAACTCTGAGGAAGCACCGTGCTGCTATTGGATATACTCTTGATGATCTTAAGGATATTAGTCCCACTCAATGCCAGCACAAAATTAAAAACGATCCTGATTCCAAACCAGTTGCTGATCATCAACGAAGATTAAATCCTAATATTAAAGAGGTAGTAAGAAAAGAAATACTAAAGCTCCTAGAAGCAGGTATTATCTATCTTGTTGCTCATAGTGATTGGGTAAGTCTGGTGCATTGCGTCCCTAAGAAGGGAGGTATTACCGTTGTCCCTATTGATAAAGATGAATTGATACCACAGAGGATTATTACTGGCTATAGGATGGTGATTGATTTTAGGAAATTGAATAAATCCACTGGGGAAGATCATTACCCTTTGCCTTTTATTGACCAAATGCTAGAAAGATTGTCTAAACACACACACACTTCTGCTTTCTAGATGGTTATTCTAGTTTCTCCCGAATACCTGTTGCACAATCTGATCAGAGAAAACCACTTTTACCTTCCCTTTCGGTACATTTGCTTACAGGCGTATGCCTTTTGGCTTATGTAACACACCTCCTACCTTTAAAAGATGTATGATGGCTATATTCTCTGACTTTTGTGAAAAGATTGTTGAGGTTTTCATGGATGACTTCTCCGTTTATGGGTCTTCTTTTGATGATTGCCTCAGCAACCTTGATCGAGTTTTGCAGAGATGTAAAGATACCAACCTTGTATTGAATTGGGAGAAGTGTTACTTTATGGTTAATGAAGGCATCATCTTAGGACATAAAATTTCTGAAAGAGGTATTGAAGTCGATAAGGCTAAGGTTGATGCGATCGAGAAAATGCCATGCCCTACAGACATTAAAGGCATAATAAGTTTCCTTGGTCATGTTGGTTTCTATAGAAGGTTCATTAAGGACTTTTCTAAGATTTCTAGGCCTCTTACCAATCTCTTGCAAAAGGATATTCCTTTTGTTTTTGACGATGATTGTGAGGAAGCCTTTGAAATACTTAAGAAGGCCTTGATAACTGCACCTATTGTTCAACCACCTGATTGGAACCTACATTTTGAAATTATGTGTGATGCTAGTGATTATGATGTTGGTGCTGTTCTAGGACAAAGAGTTGATAAGAAGTTGAATGTTATTCACTATGCTAGTAAAACTCTATACATTGCCCAAAGAACTATGCTACTACTGAAAAGGAATATTTAGCAGTAATGTTTGCATGTGAAAATTTCAAATCCTACATTGTTGATTCCAAGGTTACTATTCACACTGATCATGCTGCTATTAAGTATCTCATGGAAAAGAAAGTTGCTAAACCTAGACTTATCAGATGGGTTCTCTTGCTACAAGAATTTGATTTCCATATTGTTGATAGGAAGGGTGCTGAGAACCCCATAGCAGATAACTTGTCTAGGTTGGAGAATGTTCTTGATGACCCACAACCTATTGATGATAGCTTTCCTGATGACCAATTGAATGTCATCAATGCTTCATGTAGTACACCTTGGTATGTTGATTATGCAAATTATATCGTTGCCAAATATATACCACCTAGTTTCACATACCAGCAAAAGAAGAAATTCTTCTTTGATTTCAGACATTACTTTTGGGATGATCCTCACCTTTATAAAGAAGGAGTAGATGGTGTTATTAGACGTTGTGTACCTGAGCATGAACAGGGACATATCCTACAGAAGTGTCACTCCGAGGCTTACGGAGGACACCATGCGGGAGATAGAACTGCACACAAGGGATTGCAATCTGGTTTCTATTGGCCTACCCTCTTCAAGGATGCCCGTAAGTTTGTCTTGTCTTGTGATGAATGTCAAAGAATAGGTAATATTAGTAAACGTCAGGAAATGCCTATGAATTATTCACTTGTCATTGAACCATTTGATGTTTGGGGTTTTGATTGTATGGGACCTTTTCCAAAGTCCAACGGGTATACTCATATCCTAGTTGTTGTTGATTACGTTACTAAGTGAGTAGAAGCTATCCCAACTAGCATTGCTGATCATAACACCTCTAATAGGATGCTTAAAGAAGTTATTTTCCCTAGATTTGGAGTCCCTAGATATCTAATGACTGATGGTGGTTCACATTTTATTCATGGTGCTTTCCGTAAAACGCTTGCTAAGTATGATATCAACCATAGAATTGCATCTCCCAATCATCCTCAGTCTAGTGGTCAAGTAGAGCTAAGTAATAGAGAGATTAAACTAATTCTGCAAAAGACTGTTAATAGGTGTAGAAAGAACTGGTCTAATAAGCTTGATGGTGCACTGTGGGCTTATAGAACTACTTATAAGAATCCCATGGGCATGTCTCCGTACAAAATGGTTTACGTTAAAGCATGGCATTTACCTCTTGAGCTAGAGCATAAGGATTATTGGGCAATCAAAGAGCTCAACTTTGATTTAAAACTTGCTGGTGAGAAGAGGTTATTTGACATTAGCTCACTTGATGAATGGAGAACTCAAGCATATGAAAATGCCAAGTTGTTCAAAGAAAAAGTTAAGAGGTGGCATGATAAAAGGATACAAAAACGTGAGTTCAATGTTGGTGATTATGTCTTGCTATACAATTCTCGTTTAAGATTTTTTGCAGGCAAGCTTCTCTCTAAATGGGAAGGTCCTTACATTGTTGAGGAAGTATATCGTTACGGTGCCATCAAGATCAACAACACGGAAGGTAATTTTTGGAGAGTGGTAAATGGGCAAAGAATCAAGCATTATATCTCAGGTACTCCCATAAATGTTGAAAGCAATATTATTAATACCATAACTCTGGAGGAGTACATAAGGGATATTTATCAGCCTGTTTCAGACTCCAAAAACGAAGAGGTATGTGATTCGGTAAGTAAACCAACTCCAAAACTTTTCCAGTAGCAATTTTTCTCCATTTTGCAATTTTTAGTAAAATAGAAAAATTTAAAGAAGTCCCGAAAGCGCACGAGGAGGCGACAAGCCTGCCAGGCGCGGCCTACCCCCCTGGCCACGCCTGGGTGGCTTGTGGGCACCTCGTGTGCCTCCCGGACTCCGTTTTCTTGTGGAGTACTCCTTTTGGTCGGGAAAAATTCACTATATATTCTTCCGAAAGGTTTGACCGTCGTATCACGCAAATATCCTCTGTTTTCGTTTCGAGTCTGTTTCTGCCGTTGATTTAGGGCAAGGATGTCGTCTCAGGAATCTGTCGGGGAGAACGATCTCCCTCAATTCTATGAAGAAGTAATTGCTGATCTAAAAAGAATGGAGGCCAAGGAAGGGTTGTTGGAAGAAACTAAGGGAAAAATTAAGGAGGAGAATCCGGCATCGGACGAAGGGCAATCTGCGCTCAACAAGGAAGAAGTTGAGGAAGAGGATTTTCTTCAACCCTACCTCCACCTTTTGCCTCCATCCTTGATCGAACTCTTGAGGTTACGTGAAATAACTCGTGTTCGTAATACTTATCTCACCCGTGAAGTTGTTTTGCTGGAGAAACACATCACAGAGCTCCAAAGTATAAATCAAAGATTGATGGCCCCCTTGGAATCAAAAGACAGGACAACTCCACCACCATCACCTTCGAAGGAAGACAACTATGCACGGGTATGGGCACTACTATTGGCTTGTGCCAAGCTTGGGGGAGTTGCCCCGGTATCGTATCACCATCACATGTTTTGCCTTTACCTTTTTCTTAGTTTGATCCTTTTTGGTTTTATGTTTCTCTAGTAGAATAAAGTTCTTAGTGGTCTAGGTTTGAGTTTTGCTTTGTATTACCCCCAATGTAATCGAGTTCGTGAGTCATATAATAAAGAGTGTTTTAGTTAGGGGCCTTGCTTCATGCCATGATCTAAAGAAAAGAATAATAAAAGAACAAAAGCATGAAAAATCATGTAATGATTTTATGGGAAGTGATGACTTCACATATAAAAAGAATGTTGATTGAAACTTGTTTTGGGTAGACAAACGTAGACCTTGGTCATTGTTGCAATTAATAGGAAGTAATAAAGAAAGAGAGGTTCACATATAAATATATCATCTTGGGAACCATCTATGATTGTGAACACTCATTGAACTATTACATGCTTAGAAGTAGATGTTGGACAAGGAAGACAACATAATGAATTATGTTTGCTTGGTTCCGAACAATATTATATGATTAGAGATCCCTTATCATGTGACGCTTGCTTCCACCTCATATTAGACAAAACTTCCGCACTAAGTAGAGATACTACTTGTGCATCCATAAACCTTCAACCCAGTTTTTCCATGAGAGTCCACCATACCTACCTATGGATTGAATAAGATCCCTCAAGTAAGTTGTCATCGGTGCAAGAAATAAAAATTGCTCCCTAAGTATGTATAATCTATTAGTGTGTGGAAAATAAGCTTTGTACGAACCTGTGATGAGGAAGACATAAAAGCGACAGACTGCATAATAAAGTTCTTTATCACAGGAGGCAATATAAAATGATGTTCCTCCACACTAAGAGGTAACACATCCAAACCTCAAAAGCGCATGATAACCTCTGCTTCCCTCTGCGAAGGGCCTATCTTGTACCTTTACTTTTTGTCCTTAAAAGAGTCATGGTGATCGACACCCATTCCTTATTTCGCCTTTATCTTGGCTAACGTCATGTGCTAGGGAAATATCTATATTCATATGTCAACTTGGAAGTAAGTATCCATGAATTATTATTGTTGACATTACCCTTGAGGTAAGTAGTTGGGAGGCAAAACTATAAGCCCCTATCTTTCTCTGTGTCCAACTGAAACTTTGATCTCATGAGTACCACGTGAGTTTTAGCAATTGTATAAGACGAAAGGATGATGGAGTATGTGGATTTGCTTTACAAGCTCTTATTTGACTCTTTCCGATGTTATGATAAATTGCAATTGCTTCAATGACTAAAGGCTATTGGTTGTTAATTCTCAATAAGGTTCTTGACCCATACTTTACTTTGTGAACGAATTGTCACTTTAGCATAAGGGTTTATATGACGCTATTCCTATTCTAATTATGATCATGATTCCTGCATGTCCGTATTTTGTTTTACCGACACCTCTGTCTCTAAACATGTGGGCATATTTATTGATCTCGGCTTCCGCTTGAGGACAAGCGAGGTCTAAGCTTGGGGGAGTTGATACGGCCATTTTGCATCATGCTTTTATGTTGATATTTATCGCTTTATGGTCTGTTATTACACTTTACGGTACAATACTTATGCCTTTTATCACTTATTTTATAAGGTTTACATGAAGAGGGAGAATCTCGGCAGCTGGAATTCTGGTCTGAAAAAGGAGCGAGTTTGAGATACCTATTCTGCGCAACTCCAAAAGCCGTGAAAATCAACGAGGAATTATTTTGTATTTTATAAAAAATACTGGGAGAAAGAAGTACCACAGGGGAGCCACCAGGAGGCCACAAGCCTGCTAGGCGCGGCCTACCACCCTGGCCGCGCCTAGGTGGCTTGTGGGCCCCCTGTTGCCCCTCTGGCTCCCATCTTTTGCTATAAGGAGGGTTTCGTTCCAGAAAAAATCAAGAGGAGGCTTTCGGGAGTAATCGCCGCCACCATGAGGCGGAACTTGAGCAGAACCAATCTAGAGCTCCGACAGGGCCGTCCTGCCGGGTAAACTTCCCTCCCGGAGGCGGAAATCGTCGCCATCATCACCACCAACACTCCTCTCATCGGAGGGAACTCATCTCCATAAACATCCTCATTAGCACCATCTCATCTCCAAATCCTAGTTCATCCCATGTAACCAATCTCCGTCTTGCAACTTCGATTGGTACTTGTAAGGTTTCTAGTAGTGTTAATTACTCTTTGTAGTTGATGCTAGTTGGATTACTCGGTGGAAGATCATATGTTCAGATCTCTAATGCTATTCAATACCTCTCTGGTCATGAACATAATTATGCTTTGTGAGTAGTCACTTTTGTTCCTGAGGACATGGAATAAGTCTTGCTAAAAGTAGTCATGTGAATTTGGTATTCGTTCGATATTTTGGTGCGTTGTATGTTGTTTTTCCTCTAGTGGTGTTATGTGAACGTCGACTACATAAAACTCCATCATTATTTGGGCCTAGAGGAAGGCATTGGGAAGTAATAAGTAGATGATGAGTTGCTAGAGTGACAGAAGCTTAAACCCTAGTTTATGCGTTGCTTCGTAAGGGGCTGATTTGGATCCACTAGTTTAATGCTATGGATAGACTTTGTCTTAATTCTTCTTTCGTAGTTGGGGATGCTTGCGAGAGGGATTAATCATAAGTGGGATGTTTGTCCAAGTAAGGGCAGCACACAAGCACCGGTCCACCCACATATATAACTATCAAAGTAGCAAACGCGAATCATATGAACATGATGAAAACTAGCTTCATAGAAATTCCTATGTGTCCTCGGGAGCGTTTCACTTCATATAAGAGTTTGTCCAGGCTTGTCCCTTGCTAAAAAAGGGATTGGGCCATCTTGCTGCACCTTTGTTACTAGTGTTACTTGCTACTTGCCATGAATCATCTTATCACACAACTATTTGTTACCGATAATTCCAATGCGTGTAGAGAATACCTTGCTGGAAACCATTTGACAGTTCCTTCTGCTCCTCGTTGGGTTCGACACTCTTACTTATCGAAAGGACTAGGATAGATCCCCTACACTTCTGGGTCATCAAAGGTATCTCCCTTATCTTTGAGGGATAAAGCTTTGACATGGTATAGGCTTTGTTATGATACTGGATCATGGAACTACAACCGATTGAAATTGGAATTTCATCAAAAGTTTTATTCTATGCATCTGGTACATCGTGATCGTAATTATATTTATAATTTCAGGCCTCGTGATAGAGAAAGTATCGCTCAAGCTTGGGGGAGGATTAAGTCAATGTTATATTCATGCCCCAACCATGAGCTCTCGAGAGAAATTATTATTCAGAACTTTTATGCTCGGCTTTCTAATGATAATCGCACCATGCTTGACACTTCTTGTACCGGTTCTTTTATGAAGAGAGATATTGACTTCAAATGGAATTTATTGGAAAGAATTAAACGCAAATCTGAAGATTGGGAGTTTGATGAAGGTAAGGAGTCAGGTATGAATCTTAAGTTCGATTGTGTTAAATCCTTCGTTGAAACAAATATTTTTTGTGATTTTAGCGCTTAACATGGACTTGACTCTGAGATAGTAGCTTCATTATGTGAATCATTTGCTGCTCATATTAATCTCTTTAAAGAGAAGTGGTTTAAATATCATCCTCCCATAGAAGTCAATGAAGTTAAACCCAATCCAGTTGAACAAAAAGTCATTGCTTATAATGATCCTATTGTTCCTAGTGCTTACATTGAGAAACCACCTTTCCCTGTTAGAATAAAGGATCATGCTAAAGCTTCAACTGTGATACGTAGGGGCTACATTAGAACACCTACACCCCCTGAGCAAATTAAAGTTGAACCTAGCATTGCTATTATCAAAGATCTCCTGTCCGACAATGTTGATGGGCATGTTATTCACTTCTGTGAAGATTTTGCTAGAATTGCTAAACCTCATGCTAGAGACAAACATAGTCCTGTTGTTGGCACGCCTGTTGTTTCTGTTAAGATATGAGATCATTGTTATCATGGTTTATGTGGCGTGGGTGCTACTGTTAGTGTAATACCTCGATTTTTAATGATGAAATTAAAGATGGTATTGCACCTGTCCAGATGGAACCTATTGACTTCAAATGGAATTTATTGGAACGAATTAAACGCAACTCTAAAGATTGGGAGTTTGATGAAGGTAAGGAGTCATGTATTAATCTCAAGTTCGATTGCATTAAGTCCTTCATTGAAACAAATACTTTTTTTGATTTTAGCGCTAAACATGGACCTGACTCTGAGATAGTAGCTTCATTATGTGAATCATTTGCTGCTCATATTAATCTCCCTAAAGAGAAGTGGTTTAAATATCATCCTCCCTTATAAGTCAATGTGGTTAAACCCAATCCAGTGGAAGAGAAATTCATTGCTTATAATGATCCTATTGTTCCTAGTGCTTACATTGAGAAACCACCTTTCCCTGTTAGAATAAAGGATCATTCTAAAGCTTCAACTGTGATACGTAGGGGCTACAATTGAACACCTACACCCCCTGAGCAAATTAGAGTTGAACCTATCATTGCTATTATCAAAGATCTCCTGTCCGACAATGTTGATGGGTGATATTCACTTCTGTCAAGATGCTGCTAGAATTGCTAAACCTGATGCTGGAGACAAACATAGGCCTGTTTTTGGCACGCCTGTTGTTTCTGTTAAGATAGGAGATCATTGTTATCATGGTTTATGTGGCGTGGGTGCTACTGTTAGTGTAATACCTCGATTTTTAATGACGAAATTAAAGATGGTATTGCACCTGTCCAGATGGAACCTATTGATGTTACTATTCAGCTTGCCAATAGAGATACTATCTGCCCTTTGGAATTGTTAGAGATGTTGAAGTCTTGTGTGATAAAACTAAGTATCCTGCTGATTTTCTCGTTCTTGCTACCACACAAGATAGCTTTTGTCCCATCATATTTGGCAGACCTTTCCTCAATACTGTCAATGCTCATATTGACTGTGAGAAGTGCTACTGCAACAAAAGACCTTCCAACGGCGCGAGAAACGTGCTACGACACCAGGAATCCTTCTGCTACGGCTACGCCTTAAGGGACTTCCTAGGCAAATATGCAAAGGATTTCCCCCGTGGCCTTGGAGCCTTGCGTTGGTGTTCCCTCGAAGCGGAAAGGGTGATGTAGGACAGCAGTGGTAAGTATTTCCCTCAGTTTGAGAACCAAGGTATCGATCCAATGAAGGAGTATCACAAGTGCTTGCACAAACACAAAAGGCTTGCTCCCAATGCTATGAAGGGGTTGTCAATCCCTTATAGATTGTTCGCCAAGTGAGAACTGAAAGCAACAAAGTAACAAAGGAAAGTAAAATCGAAAGTGGAAATGATAGGTGTGAATAGACCCGGGGGCCGTAGTGTTTACTAGTGGCTTCCCTCATGAAAGCAAGTCGACGATGGGTGAACAAATTACTGTCGAGCTATTGATAGAACCGCGCAAAGTCGTGATGTCTTCTATGGCAATGATTATAACTATAGGCATCACGTCCAAAACAAGTAGACCGATACTGTCTTCATCTACTACTATTACTCCACACGTCGACCGCTATCCAGCATGCATCTAGTGTATTAAGTCCAAAAGAACAGAGTAACTGTAGCGACCCGACTCAAGACGAGTCAAGCCTCTGTGTTTCTGTGCCATCCCTGGATCAGTATGCTGGCACACACAGTACATCAATGTATATATCAAAGTGCAATCACATGTAAATAGCGTAAAACTGATATATACCTTAATTATCTCAGCGGAAGCAGTCAAGGGAGTGGATTCCCAATAAACACCAACGACAAGTTGAGTGTAGACCGTAACCCTGAATCGTACTCTTACTCGTCGAAGAAAAATATCTGCAACATAAGACGTTGCAGCCGTGTAGGTCAGCATATTGAATATGCCGGCAAGTCACATAAGAGAGGGGTGAAAAATAATCATCTATACTATATGCATATATGGCAGGTGGGGCTATAAGTTTTTAGCGAAAAGCAAGTTTTCTCCTACATCAAGAGAGGGCTAAAAGCAAAATGTTACTACATTGTTGGTTTTAACGAGATGGTTCCACCAACCAATTCTCGTACCCATGTTGTCAATAATACCCATATCAATATTATTATTTGTGTTGAGAATGTCAGATAACTTCAGTTCCTTTGGCTCAAGTTGTCCATGACCGTGGACACGGCTAATCGATTAGGTTTGAGTACTCTGCAGAGTTTTGCACACATTCCCCACAAGATTTGATCGCCTCCGAGTATTTCCTGGCACTTCAGGGTGTTTGAAGACCGGATGATCAAAACATGGTCTTTCAACGGGTCCCTCTGAATCCCTGTCGGTGCCCATCCATTCCTACCATTCTTCTACATCTGCTAGCACCGCCTGTCCTGAGTCGCCGCGTTGGGCTGTGCAGGTAAGCCTTGGGTCTTGAAAATATCCGTCCGTCCCTTTGAGCCTGGGTGAAGCTTTCCGCAGGATGTCATGGCCTCTCCAGCATCCCAGGTCATCCACTGGGTTCTCCAGGGAGCCGATCAACCATCCTTCACCCAGAGTTGCATTGCGTCCGAGGTCTTGAAAAGTCTTGTCTTAACCGGTCTTGATTATTTAATCAACCTCGCATCACTCGTGTTATGCACTCAACCGAAATCCCGTCTACTCAAGCATAGCAATATGAAATTTGTCGTCCCGGGGCCAAGTATCGGGGTTGTTGTGTGCCTACCACATGATACTACAATCTATACTAAAATTTCCAAGTACCTACCCAGCATGCAATTGGGCATAGTATGGTAGAACTACGATGCATAAAACATAGGTGATAGTATGATCAAAGTGACTTGCCTGGTGATGTTGACGAAGAAGAATTTCTCGAGAAAATAACTTGATAGACTACTCGTCGCTCTCCGATGAAATCTATATAACAAACATATCATTCACATAAGCACTCATACTAGCAATCATTCTAGCAATCAAAACAAAAGAGAGAGCGAATAGGAATCCGGAGGAAACTTCAAATAAGACTAGGGAGTCTTCTACTATGTCAAACACTAAATAGTTTTTGTCTAACAGAAAATAATAAAAAGGAACTACGATATAAGTTTAACTAAGATAAAATAAAATATTTTTCACAAAACTATTTGAAAGTATTTCCAAACGGGATTTGAAACAGTGGAGAAACCAATTGCAAGTTACTAAGGAACTAGAATTGATTTCATGATAACAAATAAAAATAAAATAAAAACTTGTTGCAAAACTACTGTTAACTAACAGAAACTAAACATAATATTTCTGAAATAATAAAGAAAATATTTTAGAAGCAGTTATAGAAAAGTAATAGCCATAATCCTAAAAAGAGGTCAAACAGAAATTATTTCACAAGAAACCATAAGCTAAAATACTCAAACAAATCTGAAATTTCTACCACTGGTAAATAAGATCTCTAGTGATCAGTATCTAAAAGAATCAAATTAAAATCTATTTTTAAACTCCTGGAATAAGCAAAACAAGGTTTAACCTAAATCTGATCTAATTCAAATTTGCGAATTTCAAATTATATGTTTTTAAAAACTACAGAAAAATTGTGATCTACTGGAAAAAGAATCAACTCCATTGGAGTTGTGGATCAAAAGTTATGAGCAAAAGAAAACTGAAACTCTCTCTGTTTCAGAATTAAAACAGAAAAAAGAAAAACTGATTGGTGGACAGGGGGTCCACGTGGCGCGTTGTGGTTGGCTCGGGGGTGTAAGCTGTTGAGGCCAACTAGCGAACGGCCGTAATATAAATAAAAGTCCCTGGCTAAATCTTAAGTGGAGAAAAACCATTTCGGTTTTTCTCTCAAAACCGAAGGGTTATTGCGTTCTAATCTACACCGTTGACTAAGATCTAACGGATGAAAACAAGGGGGGAAGAGCTCACAGGGGGTGGTGGTGCTCCGGCGTGGTTGCCGGCGAGGCCGTGGCAGAGCCGGCGATGGGGAGGGGCTCCGGTGATCCTCCGGCGGTGGCGACGGGTCGGGGAGGCGGCGGCGAGGCCCCTTCGGCGATTGGTGGCGACGGCGAGGCGAGGGAGGCGCCGGGGTGAGCGGAGGAGCTCGGGGGAGCTTCGGGTGGAGCTCGGCTCCGGTGAGGGCAACGGGGCGGCGCTGCGGTGGCGGGGAGCTCGAGTTGCTTGGGGGAATGGGGTGCGGTGGTGCTCCCGCGTCCGGTGGTGGCTGCGGCGAGGCGAAGCGGGGCCGGGGTGGGCTGCGGGGCGCCGGGGTGCTTCGGCTACGGCGAGGGCTCGGCAGGGGCGACGGAGCTTGTTCAGGGGCGGCGAGGAGGGGGAACGGGGCGAGGGGAGGGGTCCGGGGGTGGCCTTTATAGGGGAGAGGGGACGCCGAGGAGGGAAGGAGATCGGGGAGGCAAGGAAGGTCCCAGCAATGGCGGGCTCGGCTCGGGAAGAAGGAAGGTGGAGGGAGGCGCGGGGGAGGGGTGACCGGTGCGGGGCAGGGGTCGGCCAGGTGGGGCCCAGGTGGCAGTGAGGGGGGGGCTCGGGATGGCTCGGTCGGATGGCCGAATCCTAAGGGATTCGGTCCGGCTAAGGGGAGATTTGGGCCGATAGGGCTATAAAGCGCCGAGGGCGCTTTCCTAATAAAAAGGATATACTTCCTGATTTTGGATTTTAATAAAACAGAAACTAAAAGGAATAAAAAGGAAACAAAATAAAATAATTAGTATAGGATATTATATACCAAAAAAATTCAGAAAAATATCCTCTACTCGATTAACATTTTTCCAAGGCAAAAATAAAAACTTTAAAAAAATGTTTTTTTTCAGAAAAAATCCCCTAAATGCTTTATTTATTTTTAGCAATTATTTTCACAATAAAACTTTGGCTTTCTTGGCTCAAAATATTTCAAAAGTGCCCCTGGTTTTGGAGGGTCATATTCCTCCTCTCTTTTCTTGCTTGCAAGAATTTATTTCTCGACACTTCTTGCATGAAGAAACAAATAGAAGTGCATAAGAAATTTTTGAAATAATTCAAATGCAAATCTCCGTTCAAATTCTTTATAGTTGAAGAAGTCACGTCATCTTCTCTCTTTGCTTTAAAAGGATTGAATTTGAATTCACCGGAGAAGGGGAAAGTCATTTTATTCCCTCTCATTCAAAAGTTTTTGAAAAGTTTCAAATTTCACACAAGTTTCAATCACTCAGGCAAACAAACAAACAACCTAATAATTATTTTAACATTCCAAAATTTGGAATGTTACAAACCTACCACACTTAAAATGAATCTCGTCCTCGAGAGTCGAAGAGGCTAGAAAGAAAGGTTAGGGTTTGGGGGTCTTCTAACAAATCCAATCTCGTGCAAAGTGGGGTGCTACCACACTTAAAATGAGAGGTACTGGTCCCTCAAAATGTTTTAACGATCCTCTCGGGTTTTGGCAACTGACATCGCACAGTCTTCATATCTTCCGTTATATTCATAACGTCTCCATCAAAAACGAGGGCTCTTCCGTTGATATAAGCTTCTTCCATTACTGGGTCTTCTTAACTGACAGTCTCGTGGTCAATTCTAAATAACATATCGATGGTTCTCATGGTGGTCTACCATTTGTGGTTATCCTGCAGAGAGAGGGGTCTTGGTTTCATTCTCATCGTAAAATTTCCTACGCGTGACAACAAATGCCATGTACTTGGGGAGTTCATCATACCATTCTAAGGCTTAAACAAAAGCTTGAAAGAACGTTATCTCTCACTATGGGTAAGTCTCTCAGATTTACCATTCCGAATAGCAAGATAAATGATAAGAGTAAGTCGTCATGGTGATCAATCCATTCCGCACCCAAATCATTTCTCTGTATAAGGTTTAGCGAATCTCGCATTCTAACACTTGGGCATCCTCACAAGTGTTGCAGAATTTCTCTTGTCCACGAACGAAGTTCGGATAATCCATTGGTTCTGCAAGCTGAACGAAACATCTATCGTATCTTCACAACTCTCAGGTTTTCGTATGCTCCTAAGAAAAACGTTTGCTGATCCATCATAGCTTCTTCCATAAATCATATTCATTTCATAATCAATCCTTTATTACATCCTTAATTTCTTCTCAAAGACTCCAATTCAAAAGTACTCTATTACAAATGCTGCCATCCACATTGTTCGGTGTGGTCGAGCATTTCCGCCAACATTATTCATTCGTCTCCCTTGGGGATACTTTAGTTCCACTGCAACTTTCCAGTGTGCTCCTTGAAATCATCCATCTTTTGCTTCATCATGGTGGTCATGAGCTTCATCTCCATCATCTCCGCACGTACCTCACTCAGGTATTCCTGGGTGTGACGGAGTCTTGCTTCAACTATTTCTCCAATCTGGCGTACGGCTTCCATGGCAGCTTCACGAACAGCATCAAAGAAGGTTGCTCGTGGTAGACGTGAAATGAAAAAGTATTGCCCCGTAGTCTTTGGACAAACTCCTTTCACATGGTGGAGGTGTACTTCCACGTACCAAAGTTCCACTCCATTTTCCACAAATGGGTAGCCTTTGTAGACTGCATCTCCTTCAAGATGAATGTGCTTCATCATGTCCTTCAGGATTTTTGGGTAGTCATGGTCACTGGTCAGGGTCATGATCGTTTCTGGGCCCTTGAGGAATGACTCGTAGAGAGTTGTCATCTGCAGGTGTCAGTAAATAGGTACTCAGAGGAATGTATATGTCTCCTTGGTTATGGTACATTCCTACTCAGTGGATCCTGTGGGTTTACCGATTACTACCACACTTAAATGAATTATACTCATGCCTGCATAGACCCTATTTTCTCATATCCTCATAATGTTCAGAGATCTTTAATCGTAGAGAAACAACGCATACAGTTTCAACATAGGCAATCATGAGACAATAAATTCCATTTATTCATGATGTTATTACAATCTCAGGGACTTCTGTTACAAAAAATTTCACTCCATGATCTTATGAAAAACAAGAGTGCTTCGAATTACACTTATTGCCATGGTCAAAACTTAACTACTCCATTCTAGCTTTCTTCCTTTGCGGACAATCGCTAGCAAAATGTCCTGCTTCCTTGCAACGAAAGCAAATGAGTTCTGACAAGTCTCGGGGCATCTTAGTGTTTGCCTTTGCTCCTTGGGTTCCCGGCTTCCTTCCTGAGCACATGTATTTGTGGTGGCCAAATTTCATACACTTGTAACATCTGACATGACTCAGGTCTATGTCTGCAGAGATTTGGTTCTTCCGAGGGTACTTTTTCCTCTTTCCGGAGTCCTTTATTTTGGCCAGTTCTTCTATTTCAAGTGGATCAAACTCCACTTCTTCCGTCGGGAAGTTTCCCAGATACTCTTGTCTTCTCTTCGTGCAGTCCTGTGAATAATGTCCTTCTTCTCCACATGAGTAGCATGCATTGGAGAAAAATCTGGTCAGACCTTGTCCATCAGGGTCTTCAATATATTCGTTCATCACCGGTTCTTCTAGAATCTTCTTCTTGAGGGTTTCCTTCACTGCATCTTTCTGCTCCTTGACAACTTGTTGCACCTTGGGGTAAATGTGACACTGAGCTGGGTAGTGGGTGGTTCCTTCACACAAGAAACAAGTCACCTGACTAGTTGGGCATTCCTCAGTTGGGTGATTTTCTTCACAATGAGTGCATCCATCATTGTGTTCTTCGTGGGTGTGACCTATTTCTCCACCGATCTTGCATGCACAAGTCTTCTCCTTTGGATTATCATAGCACTTCCGAATGAGACGGGATCTTAACAGGGTCTTCTTGAATTCGTCCCAAGTTTCTGCTCCACTAAATCCTTGTATGGAATGGTGCATTTTCCACCACATAGCAGCACTTTGGGCGAAGTACTGGAGAGCATGTTCCAGTTCATACTTCCTTGAGATCAAGTTGCTCCCGAAGTGGTTCTCCATGTTCTGAACCCATATTTCAGCCTCTAGCTGGGTCATTGGTCTAGAGACTACAAGTCTAGCTTCATACTCCATCTGGTAGGGTTGAGGTTTTGGGGATGAGACGGGTAAGGGAGGGAGGGAGATACACACAATACAAACAATATTTTTGAGAATAGGTTTTATTTGTGGCCGTCGGAAAACACACACCAATGACGGCTCACAAATCATCGTAACTAACGTGGTTATATAATTGGGGTTTGGACTTCTAATAAACATTGGAACGTTTCGGGGTCTTCGAGTTCTTCGGGTCTCGAGAGTCTTCAATTGGCGTAGCTTCAATGCTTCAATTGCATGATGAAATCCTCTTTACTTTGAAGTGGGAGTCGGTTGATCCTTCATGTGGTCAAAGGGGTAAGGGTATTGTCTAACTATTTGAGGTGAGAGGGAACATTTGATGAAATCAGAAGAGATGAGAAGTAAAGGATGTTCTTGAAAATAATTTTTTTGAGAGATTCTTCCCTAAGGGATTTCCAGTTTCTAGGGTCACGTCCTACAGTCAACATGTGCTCTGATACCATTTCTGTAGCGACCCGACTCAAGACGAGTCAAGCCTCTGTGTTTCTGTGCCATCCCTGGATCAGTATGCTGGCACACATAGTACATCAATGTATATATCAAAGTGCAATCACATCTAAATAGCGTAAAACTGATATATACCTTAATTATCTCAGCGGAAGCAGTCAAGGGAGTGGAGTCCCAATAAACACCAACGGCAAGTTGAGGGTAGACCGTAACCCTGAATCGCACTCTTACTCGTCGAAGAAAAATATCTGCAACATAAGACGTTGCAGCCGTGTAGGTCAGCATATTGAATATGCCGGCAAGTCACATAAGAGAGGGGTGAAAAATAATCATCTATACTATATGCATATATGGCAGGTGGGGCTATAAGTTTTTAGCGAAAAGCAAGTTTTTTCCTACTTCAAGAGAGGGCTAAAAGCAAAATGTTACTACATTGTTGGTTGTTAACGAGATGGTTCCACTAACCAATTCTCGTACCCATGTTGTCAATAATACCCATATCAATATTATTATTTGTGTTGAGAATTTCAGATAACTTCAGTTCCTTTGGCTCAAGTTGTCCATGACCGTGGACACGGCTAATCGATTAGGTTTGAGTACTCTGCAGAGTTTTGCACACGTTCCCCACAAGATTTGATCGCCTCCGTGTATGTCCTCGCACTTCAGGCTGTTTGAAGACCGGATGATCAAAACATGGTCTTTCAACGGGTCCCTCTGAATCCCTGTCGGTGCCCATGCATTCCTACCGTTCTTCTACATCTGCTAGCACCGCCTGTCCAGAGTCGCTGCGTTGTCCAACCAAGCCAGAGCCCATAATGACTTGTGGCTGTGCAGGTAAGCCTTGGGTCTTGAAAATATCCGTCCGTCCCTTAGAGCCTGGGTGAAGCTTTCCGCAGGATGTCATGGCCTCTCCAGCATCCCGGGTCATCCACTGGGTTCTGCAGGGAGCCGATCAACCGTCCTTCACCCAGAGTTGCATTGCGTCCGAGGTCTTGAAAAGTCTTGTCTTAACCGGTCTTGATTATTTAATCAACCTCGCATCACTCGTGTTATGCACTCAACCGAAATCCCGTCTACTCAAGCATAGCAATATGAAATTTGTCGTCCCGGGGCCAAGTATCGGGGTTGTTATGTGCCTACCACATGATACTACAATCTATACTAAAATTTCCAAGTACCTACTCAGCATGCAATTGGGCATAGGATGGTAGAACTACGATGCATAAAACATAGGTGATAGTATGATCAAAGTGACTTGCCTGGTGATGTTGACGAAGAAGAATTTCTCGAGAAAATAACTTGATAGACTACTAGTCACTCTCCAATGAAATCTATATAACAAACATATGATTCGCACAAGCACTCATACTAGCAATCATTCTAGCAATCAAAACAAAAGAGAGAGCGAATAGGAATCCGGAGGAAACTTCAAATAAGACTAGGGAGTCTTCTACTACGTCAAACACTAAATAGTTTTTGTCTAACAGAAAATAATAACAAGGAACTAAGATATAAG
Source organism: Hordeum vulgare subsp. vulgare (assembly GCF_904849725.1). Classification (NCBI taxonomy): domain Eukaryota; kingdom Viridiplantae; phylum Streptophyta; class Magnoliopsida; order Poales; family Poaceae; genus Hordeum; species Hordeum vulgare. The sequence continues at coordinate 75,705,603 of NC_058524.1, read as the reverse complement.
TTTAACTAAGATAAAATAAAATATTTTTCACAAAACTATTTGAAAGTATTTCCAAACGGGATTTGAAACAGTGGAGAAACCAATTGCAAGTTACTAAGGAACTAGAATTGATTTCATGATAACAAATAAAAATAAAATAAAAACTTGTTGCAAAACTACTGTTAACTAACAGAAACTAAACATAATCTTTCTGAAATAATAAAGAAAATATTTTAAAAGCGATTATAGAAAAGTAATAGCCATAATCCTAAAAAGAGGTGAAACAAAAATTATTTCACAAGAAACCATAAGCTAAAATACTCAAACAAATCTGAAATTTCTACCACTGATAAATAAGATCACTAGTGATCAGTAGCAAGAAGAATCAAATTAAAATCTATTTTAAACTCCTGGAATAAGCAAAACAAGGTTTAAACTAAATCTGATCTAATTCAAATTTCAAAATTTCAAACATAGACAAATTATATGTTTTTAAAAAGTAAATAAAAATTGTGATCTACTGGAAAAAGAATCAACTCCATGGGAGTTGTGTATCAAAAGTTATGAGCAAAAGAAAACTGAAACTCTCTCTGTTTCAGAATTAAAACAGAAAAAAGAAAAACTGATTTGTGGACAAGGGGTCCACGTGGCGCGTTGTGGTTGGCTCGGGGGTGTGAGCTGTTGAGGCTAACTAGAGAACGGTCGTAATATAAATAAAAGTCCCTGGCTAAATCTTAAGTGGAGAAAAACCGTTTCGGTTTTTCTCTAAAAACCGAAGGGTTATTGCGTTCTAATCTACACCGTTGACTAAGATCTAACGGATGAAAACAAGGGGGGAAGAGCTCACAGGGGGTGGTGGTGCTCCGGCGTGGTTGCCGGCGAGGCCGAGGCAGAGCCGGCGATGGGGAGGGGCTCCGGTGATCCTCCGGCGGTGGCGACGGGTCGGGGAGGCGGCGGCGAGTCCCCTCCGGCGATTGGTGGCGACGGCGAGGCGAGGGAGGCGCCGGGGTGAGCGGAGGAGCTCGGGGGAGCTTCGGGTGGAGCTCGGCTCCGGTGAGGGCGACGGGGCGGCGCTGCGGTGGCGGGGAGCTCGGGCTGCTTGGGGGGAACGGGGTGCGGTGGTGCTCCCGCGTCCGGTGGTGGCTGCGGCGAGGCGAAGCGGGGCGGGGGTGGGCTGCGGGGCGCCGGGGTGATTCGGCTACGGCGAGGGCTTGGCAGGGGCGGCGGAGCTTGGGCAGGGGCGGCGAGGAGGGGGAACGGGGCAAGGGGAGGGGTCCGGGGGTGGCCTTTATAGGGGAGAGGGGACGCCGAGGAGGGAAGGAGATCGGGGAGGCAAGGACGGTCCCAGCAATGGCGGGCTCAGCTCAGGAAGAAGGAAGGTGGAGGGAGGCGCGGGGGAGGGGTCGGCCAGGTGGGGCCCAGGTGGAAGTGAGGGGGGGCTCGGGCTGGCTCGGTCAGCTGGCCGAATCCTAAGGGATTCGGTCCGGCTAAGGGGAGATTTGGGCCGATAGGGCTATAAAGCGCCCAGGGCGCTTTCCTAATAAAAAGGATATACTTCCTGATTTTAGATTTTAATAAAACAGAAACTAAAAGGAATAAAAAGGAAACAAAATAAAATAATTAGTATAGGATATTATATACCAAAAAAATCAGAAAAATATCCTCTACTCGATTAACATTTTTCCAAGGAAAAAATAAAAACTTTAAAAAAATGTTTTTTTTTCAGAAAAATCCCCTAAATGCTTTATTTCTTTTTGGCAATTATTTTCACAATAAAACTTTGGCTTTCTTGGCTCAAAATATTTCAAAAGTGCCCCTGGTTTTGGACGGTCATATTCCTCCTCTCTTTTCTTGCTTGCAAGAATTATTCTCGACACTTCTTGCACGAAGAAACAAATAGAAATGCATAAGAATTTTTTTGAAAGAATTCAAATGCAAATCTTCGTTCAAATTCTTTATAGTTGAAGAAGTCACGTCATCTTCTCTCTTTGCTTTTGAATTTGAATTCACCGGAGAAGGGGAAAGTCATTTTATTCCCTCTCATTCATTTTTTAAAAGTTTCAAATTTCACACAAGTTTCAATCACTCAGGCAAACAAACAAACAATCTAATAATTATTTTAACATTCCAAAATTTGGGATGTTACGGTAACGCCTTATGCAAGATGACATGATGTAGATGGACAATCTCATATCTACGACAAAGCCCAGCTTGTTACCCTTGATGGCAACTACACGATGTGTGCCTTGCTGCCCCTACTGTCACTGAGAAAGGTAACCGCACAGTAAGAACCCAAAACCAAGCACTTCTCCCATTGCAAGAATCATAGATCTAGTTGGCCAAACAAAACCCAAGACTCGGAGAGACTTAAAAGGATATCAAATCATGCATATAAGAAATCAGCAAAGACTCAAATATATATCATAGATAATTTGATCACAAATCCACAATTCATCGGATCTCGACAAACACACCGCCAAAGAGGATTACATCGGATAGATCTCTATGAAGATCATGGAGGACTTTGTATTGAAGATCCAAGAGAGAGAAGAAGCCATCTAGCTACTAACTACGGACCCGTGGGTCTGAAGTGAACTACTCACGAGTCATTGGAAGGGCGATGATGTTGATGTAGAAGCTCTCCAACTCCAAAGTCCCCTCCGGCAGGGCACCGGGAAGGGTCTCCAGATGAGATATCGTGGAAACGGAAGCTTGCGGCGGCGGAAAAGTATTTTCGTGGATCCCCTGATTTTTTTCTGTATTTTAGGGAATATATAGGCGAAGGAGCTAGGTCAGGGGGCGCCAGGGAGGCCACAAGCGTGTTGGGCGCCGCCCCCTGGTGGCGGATATGGGGCTTGTGGGCCCCCTGTAGCCCTCCTAGCTTGGCCCTCAAGCCCCCGGATCTTCTTCTGTTCGGGAAAATTTTATTTTGGGGATTTTATTCCGTTTGGAATCTGTTCCAAAATCAGATCTGAAAAGAGCCAAAAACACAGAAAAACAGGAATAGGCACTTGGCACTGAATTAATAAGTTAGTCCCAAAAAAGATATAAAAGGTACATAAAACATGCAAAGATGACAAGATAACAGCATGAAGCCATCAAAAATTATAGATACGTTTGAGACATATCAAGAAGCAAACTGTCACTATTGGCTTTGAAGGTGTGTCACACGAATTCAATTTCTCCAAGTTTGGTAGACAACCTCATGAAAAAGAATTGTCTAGTAAGGATGAAATTATTGCCCTAGCTTCTATTGTTGTGCCTCCTAGTAATCCTTTAGAGCAATACTTGCTTGAGCATGAAAATGATATGCATATGGATGAAAGGAATGAGATAGATAGACTTATGTTTGAACAACATCCTATCCTTAAGAATAATTTTCCTATTGAACTACTTGGAGATCCACCCCCACCAAAGGGTGATCCTATGTTTGAGCTTAAACAATTACCTGATACTCTTAAGTATGCTTATCTTGATGAAAAAGAGATATATCCTGTTATTATTAGTGCTAGCCTTTCAGAGCATGAAGAAAAGAAATTATTGAAAACTTTGAGGAAGCACTGTGCTGCTGTTGGATATACTCTTGATGATCTTAAGGGCATTAGTCCCACTCTATGCCATCATAAAATTAAAACTGATCCTGATTCCAAACCAGTTGCCGATCATCAACGAAGATTAAATTCTAAGATGAAAGAGGTAGTAAGAAAAGAAATACTAAAGCTCCTGGAAGCAGGTATTATCTATCTTGTTGCTCATAGTGATTGGGTATGTCCGGTGCATTGCGTCCGTGAGAAGGGAGGTATTACCGTTGTCCCTAATGATAAAGATGAATTGATCCCACACAGAATTGTTACTGGCTATAGGATGGTAATTGATTTTAGAAAATTGAATAAAGCCACTAGGATAGATCATTATCGTTTGCCTTTTATTGACCAAATGCTAGAAAGATTGTCTAAACACACACACTTCTGCTTTCTAGATGGTTATTCTGGTTTCTCCCAAATACCTGTTGCACAATCTTATTAGGAGAAAACCACTTTTACATGCCCTTCCGATACCTTTGCTTATAGACGTATGCCTTTTGGCTTATTAATGCACCTGCTACCTTTCAAAGATGTATCATGGCTATATTCTCTGAGTTTTGTGAAAAGATTGTTGAGGTTTTCATGGATGACTTCTCCGTTTATGGGTTTTCTTTTGATGATTGCCTCAGCAACCTTGATCGAGTTTTATAGAGATGTAAAGATATCAACCTTGTCTTGAATTGGGAGAAGTGCCACTTTATGGTTAATGAAGGCATTGTCTTAGGACATAAAATTTATGAAAGAGGTATTGAAGTCGATAAGGCTAAATTTGATGCGATCGAGAAAATGCCATGCCCTACAGACATCAAAGGTATAAAAGTTTCCTTGGTCATGCTGGTTTCTATAGAAGGTTCATTAAAGACTTCTCTAAGATTTCTAGGCCTCTTACCAATCTCTTGCAAAAGGATATTCTATTTGTTTTTTATGATGATTGTGAAGAAGCATTTGAAATACTTAAGAAGGCCTTGATAACTGCACCTATTGTTCAACCACCTGATTGGAACCTACCTTTTGAAATTACGTGTGATGCTAGTGATTATGTTGTTGGTATTGTTCTAGGACAAAGAGTTGATAAGAAATTGAATGTTATTCATTATGCTAGTAAAACTCTAGACAGTGCCCAAAGAAACTATGCTACTACTGAAAAGGAATTTTTAGCAGTCGTGTTTGCATGTGAAAAGTTCAGATCTTATATTGTTGATTCTAAAGTTACTATTCACACTGATCATGCTGCTATTAAGTATCTCATGGAAAAGAAAGATGCTAAACATAGACTTATCATATGGGTTTGATACGTCTTCATCATATCTACTTTTCCAAACTCTTTTGCCCTTGTTTTGGACTCTAATTTGCATGATTTGAATGGAACTAACCCGGACTAACGCTGTTTTCAGCAGAATTGCCATGGTGTTGTTTTTGCGCAGAAATAAAGGTTCTCGGAATGACCTAGAAATTTACGAGGATTTTTTGTGGAATATATAAAAAATACTGGCGCAAGAATTACCTGGAGGGACGGAGCCAGGAGCCCACAAGCCCAGGAGCCCCCCCCCTAACCGCGCTTGGCAGGCTTGTGAGGCCCTCGTGACTCCGCCGCCTCCAACCCCAGCTTTATGTAGTCTGTCTCGCCCAGAAAAAATTAAGAGAGAAGAGTTCATCGCGTTTTACGACACGGAGCCGCCGCCACCACCTGTTCTTCCTCTGGAGGGCAGATATGGAGTCCGTTCTGGGCTACGGAGAGGGGAAATCGTCGCCATCATCATCACCAACCATCCTTCATCGCCAATTCCATGATGCTCTTCACCGTTCGTGAGTAATATCATCATAGGCTTGCTGGACGGTGATGGGTTGGATGAGATCTATCATGTAATCGAGTTAGTTTTGATGGGGTTTGATCCCTAGTATCCACTATGTTATAAGATTGATGTTGCTACTACTTTGCTATGCTTAATGCTTATCACTAGGGCCTGAGTGCCATGATTTCAGATCTGAACCTATTATGTTTTCATCAATTATATGTGTGTTGTTCATCCTATCTTGCAAGTTCTAGTCACCTACTATGTGTTATGACCCGGCAACCACGGAGTGACAATAGCCGGAACCACTCCCGGAGATGACCATAGTATGAGGAGTTCATGTATTCACTAAGTGCTAATGCTTTGTTCCGGTTCTCTATTAAAAGGAGACCTTAATATCCCTTAGTTTCCATTAGGACCCCGCTGCCACGGGAGGGATGGACAATAGATGTCATGCAAGTTCTTTTCCATAAGCACGTATGACTATATACGAAATACATGCCTACATTACATTGACGAACTGGAGCTAGTTACATATCTCCCCATGTTATAACTATTACATGATGAATGTCATTCGACATAATTATCCATCACCGATCCAATGCCTACGAGTTTTTTCTACTAGTCCTTGCTACGTTACTGTTACCGCTACTGTTGTCACTACTGCTACTGTTACCGTTGCTACCATTACTATCACACTACTTTGCTACTGAAACTTTGCTGCAGATACTAAGTCTTTCAGGTGTGGCTGAATTGACAACTCAACTGCTAATACTCGATAATATTCTTTGGCTTCCCCTTGTGTCGAATCAACAAATTTGGGTTGAATACTCTACCCTCGAAAACTGTTGCGATCCCCTATACTTGTGGGTTATCAAGACTATTTTCTGGCGCCGTTGCCGGGGAGGCATGGCTCTATTCTCTGAGTCACTTGGGATTTACGTCTGTTGATCACTATGAGGAATCCGAGAGATCCAAAAACTAAAGTCTTGCCCTCAACTACGAGGACAGGTAAGGAACTTCCATCTAGCTTTGCACTTGATTCACCTTCAGTTATGAGTAAGTTTGCGACACCACCACCTACTAGAAATTCTGATGTATCGCCTGTGCTTGATGATGCTACTTCTGCTATCCATGATGCTTTGTTTGATACTGCTTTGCCTTTGGGTGCATTCCTTGATGCACAAATTGCTAGAGTTGTTGCTGAATGTGATGATACTTCTGAAACTGCTGAAATTATTGAAGTAGAACATGTTGTTTCACCTGTTAGAACTAGCTCTCCTAGATATGAATTGCCTGATATACGTGAGGGTTATGTTATGGAGGGAGAGGTAGCTGAGGACTTTCTTGCTTGTAAGGATAGCTATGATCTTGAGAATTTATTGCGCAAGTGGAAAGAAAAATCTGTGAATGCCACAATGAAATACGATCCTAAGTTTGCTACTTCACCCATCTTTGCGACTGATAAGGATTATGAATTCTCTGTTGATCCTGAGTTGATCACTTTGGTTGAATCTGATCCTTTTCATGGTTATGAGTCTGAAACGGTTGTAGCACATCTTACTAAGCTGAATGATATAGCCACCCTACTCAAGAGTGAGGAAAAGATTCGCCATCACTATATCCTTAAGTTGTTTCCTTTCTCGCTAAAGGGTGATGCTAAGACTTGGTTTACTTCTCTTGCTCCTGGTTGTGTGCGTAGTCCCCAGGATATGATCTAATACTTATTTGAGAAATATTTTCCTGCCCATAAGAAACAAGCTGCCCTGCAGGATATATATAACTTTGTGCAAGTTGAAGAAGAGTGTCTCCCACAAGCTTGGGGGAGGCTTGTCCAGTTACTGAATGCTTTGCCTAATCACCCTCTTAAGAAAAATGAAATACTTGATATCTTTTATAATGGTCTAACCGATGGTTCTAGGGACCACCTAGATAGTTGTGCTGGTTGTGTTTTCACGGAACGAACTATGGAACAAGCTGAAATTCTATTGAATAATATCTTGAGCAATGATATTGCTTGGACTATTCCCGAACCACCTCCGAAGCCAACTCCGAAGAAAAGAGGTATTCTACTCCTCAGTCCTGAAGATATGCAAGAAGCCAAGAAATCTATGCAAGAGAAAGGTATTAAATCTGAAGATGTTAAGAATCTACCACCTATCGAAGAGATACATGATATGTCTCCAACGTATGTATAATTTTTTATGGTTTCATGCTATTATCTTGTCAAACTTTGGATGTTTTGTATGCCTTTTATATCTTTTTTGGGACTAACTTATTAACTCAGAGCCAAGTGCCAGTTCCCGTTTTTTCCATGTTTTTGACCCTTTTCAGAGGAGAATTTTGAACGGAGTCCAAACGGAATAAAACTTTCGAAAAGATTTTTCTGAAACAGAAGACGATCGGGAGACTTGATAACCAAGGTAGAGGGTCACCAGGGACCCCACAAGCCATCATGGCGCAGCCAGGGGGGCCCGCGCCTCCCAGGCTTGTGGGCTCCCGGGGCCTCCCCCGCCCTAGGTCTTTCGCCTATATATTCCCTAAAATCCTAGAAAAACCAGGATATCAACGAAAATACTTTTCCACCGTCGCAAGCTTCTGTCTTCGCAAGATCCCATCTGGGGCACGTTCTGGTGCCCTGCCGGAGCGGGGATTCGGATATGGAGGGCCTCTTCATCAACACCATGACCTCTTCAATGATGCATGAGTAGTTCACCACAGACCTACGGGTCCATAGCTAGTAGCTAGATGGCTTCTTCTCTCTCTTGGATCTTCAATACAAAGTTCTCCATGATCTTTATGGAGTTCTATCCGATGTAATCTTCTTTTGCGGTGTGTTTGTCGAGCTCCGATGAATTGTGGATTTATGATCAGATTATCTATGAATCTAATTTGAGTTTCTTCTGATCTCTTATATGCATGATTTCATATCCTTGTAATTCTCTTCGAGTTGTGGGTTTTGTTTGGCCAACTTGGTCTATGATTCTTGCAATGGGAGAAGTGCTTGGTTTTGGATTCATACCGTGCGGTGACCTCTCCCAGTGACAAAAGGGGTAGCGAGGCACGCATCATGTTGTTGCCATCAAGGATAAAAAGATGGGGTTTTCATCATTGGTTTGAGTTTATCCCTCTACATCATGTCATCTTCCTTAAGGCGTTACTCTGTTCGTCATGAACTCAATACACTAGATGCATGATGGATAGCGTCGATGTGTGGAGTAATAGTAGTAGATGCCGAAAGTATCGGTCTATTTGTCTCGGACATGATGCCTATATGTATGATCATTGCCTTAGATATCGTCATGACTTTGAGCGGTTCTATCAATTGCTCGACGGTAATTTGTTCACCCACCGTAATATTTTCTATTTTGAGAGAAGCCTCTAGTGAACATTATGGCCCCCGGGTCTACTTCACACCATATTTTCAGCCTTACACTTTTACTTCGTTGCACTTTCCGCCATCAGATCTCACTTTGCAATCAATCTTGAAGGGATTGACAACCCCTATATAGCGTTGGGTGCACGCTCTTTTGTGTTTGCGTAGGTACTCTGGACTTGATGAGATTCTCTACTGGATTGATACCTTGTTTCTCAAACTGAGGGGAAATACTTACTGCTCCTGTGCTACATCACCCTTTCCTCTTCAAGGGAAAAACCAACACAAGCAAATCTCTGTCAACGTGTCAATCTGGCACTGTTGTTTGAGAAGTAGCAGAAGGATTTCAGGCACCGTTGCCGGGGAGAATCAAGTCAAGAACTCATCCAAGTAAGTGTCGCAAACTCATCTCTTGCATTTACTTTTTTTGCCTCTCGTTTTCCTCTCCCCCACTTCTGAAAAACAAAAATTTACAAAAATATTTGCCCTTTTCTTTGTTTGCCTTTTTCGTTTGCCTTTTTCATTCGCCCTTTCTCTCGCTTGCTCTTTGTTCGCTTGTGTGCTTGCTTGCTTGCTGAAGTTACCATGACTGAAAACACAAAACTTTGTGACTTCTCGAATACTAATAATAATGATTTTATTAGTACTCTGATTGCTCCCGCCACTAGTGCGAAATCATACGAAACCAATGCTGCTTTGCTGAATCTTGTTATGAAAGAGCAATTCTCCGGCCTTCCTAGTGAAGATGCCGCATCCCGTCTTAATACCTTCATTGAGCTTTGCGATATGCAAAAGAAGAAACATGTAGATAATGATGTGATTAAACTGAAGCTTTTTCCTTTCTCCTTGCGAGATCGAGCAAAAACTTGGTTTTCGTCTTTGCCCAAAAATGGTATTGATTCTTGGAACAAGTGCAAAGATGCTTATATATCCAAGTATTTTCCGCCGGCTAAGATTATCTCTCTCCGTAATGATATCATGAATTTTAAGCAACTTGATCATGAACATGTTGCACAATCTTGGGAGAGAATGAAATTGATGATTAGAAATTGTCCCGCTCATGGCTTGAGTCTTTGGATAATTATACAAATCTTCTATGTTGGCTTGAATTTTGCTTCTAGAAATATCTTGGACTCCGCCTCAGGTGGAACGTTCATGGAAATCACGTTAGGAGAAGCCACAAGACTCCTAGACAATATCATGACGAACTACTCTCAGTGGCACACTGAAAGGTCACCTACTAGTAAAAAGGTACACGCTATAGAAGAAATTAACTCGTTGAGTCCTAAGATGGATGAGTTAATGAATTTGGTTTCTAGTAGAAGTGCTCCTTTAGATCCTAATGATATGTCCTTGTCTTCCTTGATTGAGAGTAGCAACGCTAGCTTGGACATTAATTTTGTTGGTAGGAATAATTTTGGCAACAACAATGCTTTTAGAGGAAACTATGTTCCTAGGCCTTTTCCTAGTAACTCCACTAATAACTTTGGCAACTCCTACAACTATACTCATGGAAATTACAATAGATTACCCTCTGATATAGAGAGTAATATCAAAGAGTTTATAAACTCACAAAAGATTTTCAATGCGTCCATAGAGGAAAAACTACTCAAAATTGATGATTTGGCTAGGAGCATTGATAGAATATCTAGTGATATTGATGATTTGAAAGTTAGATGTGCTCCTCCCAAGATCAATATGGATGAAACTTTGAAAGCTATGCGTGTTTCCATGAGTGAGAGCAAAGAAAGAACTGCCCAAATTCGTGCTAGACATGAATGGCTTAAAAGAGCGTGTTCTCGTGATAAGAATCACGAAGATCTTAAAGTGCTTGGTGTGACTCCCATTGAATCTTTGTTTTCTTCTGTCAAACCTAATGATGATGGGGCTGGATATGAATCCACTCTGGTTGACAAACGCCCCAATGATTCAGAGTCCATCTATCTTGATGCTAAAAGCATTGAAAGTGGAGTAGAACATATTAAAACCTTGAGTAGTAATGAAATTACTACTTTGGATTTCAAGGAATTCAATTATGATAGTTGCTACTTGATTAAATGCATATCCTTGATGTAATACATGCTAAACTCTCCACACGCTTATAGTCAAAACAAGGCCTTTACCGATCATATAGTCGAAGCTATGATAAAATCTCTTGAAGAGAAACATGAATTGGAAGTCTCTATCCCTAGAAAGCTTCATGATGAGTGGGAACCTACTATCAAAATCAAAATCAAAAACTATGAATGCAATGCTTTGTGTGATTTGGGTGCTAGTGTTTCCGCAATACCAAAGTCTTTATGTGATGTTTTGGGTTTTAATGAGATTGAGGAGTGTTCTCTTAATTTGCATCTTGCGGATTCTACTGTCAAGAAACCCATGGGAAGGATCAATGATGTTCTTATTATTTCAAATAGGAACAATGTACCCGTGGATTTCATTGTGCTTGACATTGATTTCAATTCTACATGCCCTATTATTCTTGGTAGACCTTTCCTAAGGACTATAGATGTTATCATCGATATAAAGGAAGGGAATATTAGATTTCAATTTCCTTTAAAGAAGGGCTTGGAACATTTTCCTAGAAAGAAAATAAGATTGCCTTATGAATCCATGATGAGGGATATTTATGGTTTGAGCACCAAAGATGACGATACGTGATTCTATCGCTTTATGCCTAGCTAAGGGCGTTAAACAATAGCGCTTGTTGGGAGGCAACTCAATGAATTTACCTTTTTCTTTCTGATTTTTTGCCTCCACACCATCATAATTCTGTTATGATTGTGTATTTTGTGTTTCTTTTTGTGTTTAAGCCAAGTAAAACCTTTACGACTAGTCTTGGTGATGGTTGTTTGATCCTGCTGGAAAAAGACAGAAACTTTTCGCTTGCGAGATTATTTTTCAGTTTTATTCAGAAAGAGCTTTCGAGTTGATTCTTTTTTATGCTGGTTTATATGCCTTTTTCCCAGGCATTCGTAATTTTTCAGAATTTTTGAGGTACCAGAAGTATACGAAGTATACATATTGCTACAGACTGGTCTGTTTTTGACAAATTCTATTTTTGTTGAGTTGGTTGCTTGTTTTGATGAAACTACGGATAGTATCAGGGGGTACTAGCCATGGAAAAGTGAGAATGCAATAATCTAACACCAATATAAATAGAAATCAAGATTGCTACAGTACCTAAAGAGGTGGTAGTTTGTTTTCTTGTGCTAATGATATCACGAGTTTCTGTTTAAGTTTTGTGTTGTGAAGTTTTCAAGTTTTGGGTGATGTTCTCATGGACAAAGGGATAAATAGTGGAAAGAGCTCAAGCTTGGGGATGCCCAAGGCATCCCAAGCGAAATTCAAGGACACCAAAAAGCCTAAGCTTGGGGATGCCTCGGGAAGGCATCCCCTCTTTCGTCTTCAATCCATCGGTAACATTACTTGGAGCTATATTTTTATTCACCACATGATATGTGTTTTTCTTGGAGCGTCTTGTATCGTAGGAGACTTTTCTTTTTGTTGTGTCACAGTCATCCTTGCTGCAAACCTTTTGAGAGAGACATGCATTCATCGTGATTTTGCTAGAATGCTCATCGTGCTTCACTTATATCTTTTTGAGCTAGATAATTTTGCTCTATGTGCTTCACTTAAATCTTTTAGAGCACGGCAGTGCGTAACTTGGTAGTTGGCTTGTGCTATGAAAGTAGTCCCAAAGGTGATAGGTACCCAAAGAGGATACAAAAACCTCCATCTTCATGTGCATTGAGTAGAAAGAGAAGTTTTGATTCCTCTCAATTAGGTTTGAGATGTGGATTTGGAAATATTAAGAGCTATGTTAGTAGGGTGTTGTGAATCTAGAAATACTTGTGTTGAAGTTTGTGATTACCATAGCATGCATGTATGCTGGACCGCTATGTTAGGAAGTCGGAGCATAATTGATCTATTGATTGTCATCCTTTGTGTTGCGGTCGGGATCGCGTGATGGTTAACACCTACAAACCCTTCCCCTAGGAGTATGCGTTTAGCACTTTGTTTCGATTACTGATAAAAACTTCCGCAACAAGTATGCGAGTTCTTCATGACTAATGTGAGTCCATGGTATAGATGCACTTTCACGTTCCACCATTGCTAGCCTCTCTAGTGCCGCACAATTTTCGCCAGTGCACAAACCCACCAGATGCCTTCCTCAAAACAGCCACCATACCTACCTACTATGGCATTTTCATAGCCATTTCGAGATATATTGCCATGCAACTCCCACCGTTTCATCTCATGACTTGTGCCGTCACTCTCATATTGCCATTGCATGATCGTAAGATAGCTAGCAAGATGTTTCAACGTCATATGCCAAGCTAGATCGTTGCACATCTCGGTACACTGCCGGAGGCATTTCCTATAGAGTCATCATCGTTCTCAGTTTTGAGCTGTGAGTAAATAAAAGTGTGATGATCATCATTATTAGAGCATTGTCCCATGTGAGGAAATAGAAAAAAGAGGCCAAAGTTGCCCACAAAAAAAAGATATGGAAAGAGGCTAAAGAGCCCAAACAAAAAAATAAAAAAAGAGAGAAAAAGAGAGAAGGGACAATGCTACTATCTTTTTCCACACTTGTGTTTCATAATAGACCGTGTTCTTCATGATTGAGAGCTTCTTGCTTTGTCACCACCTTATACTAGTGGGAATCTTTATTATATAACTTGGCTTGTATATTCCAATGATGGGCTTCCTCAACATTTCCCTAGGTCTTCGTGAGCAAGCAAGTTGGATGCGCACCCACTAGTTCTCCTTTTGAGCTTTCACATACTTATAGCTCTAGTGCATCCTTTTTATGGTAATCCCTACTCATTCACATTGATATCTATTAATGGGCATCTCCATAGCCCTTTGATACGCCGAGTCAATGTGACCATCTCCTCCTTTTTTGTCTCACAACCACCACCACACTCTATTCCACCTATAGTGCTATATCCATGGCTCACGCTCATGTATTGTGTGATAGTTGAAAAAGGTTTGAGAAAGTAAGAGTGCGAAAACAATTACTTGGCCAATACCGGGGTTATGCATGATTTAAATTAGTTGTGTGGGGATGACGGAGCATAGCCAGACTATATGATTTTGTACGGATAACTTTCTTTGGCCTTGTTATTTCGAAAGTTCATGATTACCTTGCTAGTTTGCTTGAAGTATTATTGTTTTCATGTCAATAGCAAACTATTGTTTTGAATCTTACGGATCTGAACATTCATGTCACATGAAAGAAGTTACAAAGAACAAATATGCTAGGTAGCATTCCACATCAAAAGTTCAGTCTTTATCACTTCCCTACTCGAGGACGACCTGAGTTAAGCTTGGGGATGCTTGATACGTCTCCAACGTATCTATAATTTTTGATGGTTTCATGCTATTATCTTGTCATCTTTTTTGTATGCCTTCTATATCTTTTTTGGGACTAACTTATTAACTTAGTGCCAAGTGCCAGTTCCTGTTTTTTTTTATGTTTTTGACCCTTTTCAGAGGAGAATTTTGAACGGAGTCCAAACGGAATAAAACATTCGAAAAGATTTTTTCCAAAACAGAAGACGATCAGGAGACTTGAGAACCAAAGCAGAGGGTCACCAGGGACCCCACAAGCCCTCATGGCGCGGCCAGGGGGGCGCGCCTCCCAGGCTTGTGGGCTCCTTGGGCCTCCCCTGCCCTAGGTCTTTCGCCTATATATTCCCTAAAATCCCAGAAAAAATCAGGAGATCAACGAAAATACTTTTCCGCCGTCGCAAGCTTCTGTATCTACAAGATCCCATCTGGGGCACGTTTTGGTGCCCTGCCAGAGGGGGATTCGGATACGGAGGGCTTCTTCATCAACACCATGAACTCTCCGATGATGCGTGAGTAGATCACCACAGACCTACAGGTCCATAGCTAGTAGCTAGATGGCTTCTTCTCTCTCTTGGATCTTCAATACAAAGTTCTCCATGATCTTCATGGAGATCTATCCGATGTAATCTTATTTTGCGGTGTGTTTGTCGAGATCCGATGAATTGTGGATTTATGATCAGATTATCTATGGATCTTATTTGAGTTTCTTCTGATCTCTTATATGCATGATTTCATATCCTTGTAATTCTCTTTGAGTTGTGGGTTTTGTTTTGCCAACTTGATCTATGATTCTTGCAATGGGAGAAGTGCTTGGTTTAGGGTTCATACCGTGCGGTGACCTCACCCAGTGACAGAAGGGGTAGCGAGGCACGCATCGCGTTGTTGCCATCAAGGGTAAGAAGATGGGGTTTTCATCATTGGTTTGAGTTTTTCCCTCTACATCATGTCATCTTGCTTAAGGCGTTACTCTGTTCGTCATGAACTCAATACACTAGATGCATGCTGGATAGCGGTCGATGTGTGGAGTAATAGTAGTAGATGCAGAAAGTATCGGTCTACCTGTCTCAGACGTGATGCCTATATGTATGATCATTGCCTTAGATATCGTCATGACTTTGCGTGGTTCTATCAATTGCTCGACAGCAATTTGTTCACCCACCGTAATATTTTCTATTTTGAGAGAAGCCTCTAGTG
Organism: Hordeum vulgare subsp. vulgare; assembly: GCF_904849725.1. Classification (NCBI taxonomy): domain Eukaryota; kingdom Viridiplantae; phylum Streptophyta; class Magnoliopsida; order Poales; family Poaceae; genus Hordeum; species Hordeum vulgare. Next base: position 75,690,316 of record NC_058524.1, on the reverse strand, counting down.
AACACTATGTCCCCCGGGTCTACTTCACACCATATTTTCAGCCTTACACTTTTACTTCATTGCACTTTCCGCCTTCAGATTTCACTTTGCAATCAATCTTGAAGGGATTGACAACCCCTTTATAGCGTTGGGTGCAAGCTCTTTTGTGTTTGCGCGGGTACTCTGGACTTGACGAGATTCTCCTACTGGATTGATACCTTGGTTCTCAAACTGAGGGAAATACTTACTGTTCCTGTGCTGCATCACCCTTTCCTCTTCAAGGGAAAAACCAACGCAAGAAAATCTCCGCCAATGTGTGAATCTGATGTTGTTGTTTGAGAAGTAGCAATACATGGTTTTGATAACCCGACACAGGTAGTAGAGTTAAATTCTCTTCGTAGATTCAATGTGAGTGATATTCCTTTGGATAAACCTGCTAGCTTATGCTTAGATGAATTTCATAACTTTGTTGCCAAACAACAAAGTTTCAATGATTATGTTAGCAGACAATTGGAACAAAATGCTCGCATGATTAATCATTTAAGTGCTTGTGTGGATAGAAATGTCAATGATCTTAAGCTTGATTAAACATGCCTCTATGGTCACTACTCAAGTAGAACGAGTACTTAAGGCTCAAAATGACTTGCTCAATGAGTTGAATGACAATTGTGTTAGAGTCGTCACTAGAGGTGGTAAAATGACTCAGGAACCTTTGTATCCTGAGGGCCATCCTAAGAGAATTGAACAAGATTCTCAAGGAGTTAACACTGAGGCACCTAGTCATCCTGGTAATAGGAAGAAAAAGAAGGATGGTAGGAACTTGCATGCTAGCAAACCTGTTGCTGTTACACCTGAGAATCCAAATGATATCTCTGTTTCTGATGCCGAAACACAATCTGGTGATGAACATGAGCCTAGTGATAATATCGATAGTGGTGTTCATGATGATGCTCAACCTAGTAATGATAAGGATGTGGAGATTGAACTTGCTGTTGATCTTGAAAACCACAACCTAAGAATGGGAGATATGATAAGAACGACTTTATTGCTTGGAAACATGGTAAAGAAAGAGAACAATGGGTTCAGAAACCCATGCCCTTTCCCCCCAAACCATCCAAGAAAAAGGATGATGAGGATTTTGAGCGCTTTGTTGAAATGATTAGACATGTCTTTCTGCAAATGCGTTTGACAGATATGCTCAAAATGTGTCCTTATGCTAAGTACATGAAAGATATTGTGACTAATAAAAGGAAGATACCAGAGGTTGAGATTTCCACCATGCTTGCTAATTACACCTTCAAGGGTGGAACTCCTAAGAAACTAGGTGATCCCGGAGTGCCCACTATAGCTTGCTCCATTAAAGGAAATTATGTTAGAACTGCTTTATGCGATCTTGGAGCTGGTGTTAGTGTTATGACTCTCTCTCTTTATCGTAGACTTGAATTGGATAAGTTGACACCCACTGAAATGGCTTTGCAAATGGCCGACAAATCTACTACTTTTCCAATCGGCATTTGCGAGGATGTGCCTGTTGTCGTTGCTAACATTACTATCTTAACGGACTTTGTTATTCTGGATATTCCCGAGGATGATGCCATGGCGGTCATCCTTGGAAGACCCTTTTTAAACACTGCAGGGGTTGTTATTGATTGCAACAAAGGCAATGTCACTTTCCATGTTAATGGTAATGAGCATACGGTGCACTTTCCGAAGAAACAATATCGAGTACATTGCATCAATGTTATTGAAAAAACTTCATCAATTCTTATTGGAAGCTTTGAATGCCCTATACCTACTGTCAAGATGAAGTATGATTTACTTGTTGGGGATATGCACATCCCCGTTGAGGTAACCTAGTGATTATTCGGAAATTCTCGGGATTTATGCGATTCGAAAAAAGTTTGTCAAGGAGACTTGATCAACCTCATTGACATATTTCATTTGATGACCATGAGATAGATGAATCTATGAGTCACAACCTTCTGTTCCGAACTTTTACTTTCTGTTGTTTAGAAGAAAAATGATAAATTTAGCTTTATTTTCCTGTTTTCTGCTTTAAGCGTCCCTTAGAAAAGTGTCCCGAAAATAAAAGTTCTTCAAATGCCATGAAATTCAAGTATGATTTTTTCTGGAGTTTTTGAAAAATTCTGAGGTAGAGAGCTAGTCAGGGGGATGCACCAGTGGGCCACAAGCCCAGGAGGCGCGGGCACCCCCCCGGCCGTGCCTGGCAGGCTTGTGGGCCCCACGTTCCCCCCTCCACTTATTCCAGCTCCCATCTCCTTCTCCTACCTCCAAAAAAACATGCCACAGCTCAAACCCGTGTTCTTGCTCTTCTTGCTGCATTTTTCGATCTCCTTGTGCAAAGCCCCATTCACCAAACAGTTTTGGGGAATTGTTCCTTGGTATGTGACTCCTCCATTGGTCCAATTAGTTTTTGCTCTAGTGCTTTATTCGTTGCGTATTTGTTCTGCCTTGGTGACCCTGTTCTTGAGCTTTGCATGTTAATTTTAGTTGGTCCCAAGTAGTTTTGATGCATGATATGGCCTCTAGACACTTGTAGGAGTAGTTGTTATGAGTTTTGTTGAGCCTTGTTCACTTTTCTTTTGAGTCCCTAAAAATTTCAGAAATTTTCAGAGAAAGAAAAAGGAAAAGATGAGGAGGTTCCTAAGAGGCTCTTCAATCCGTGACCCCAAGGAAGATGACAATGAGAAGAAGAAACCCAAGTATCCGGTTCCCCGAGTTGCAGAAGTTCGAGCGTGCGAGTGGCCAAGCGATGTGTTCTTACGTGCCGCCGGTCTTTATGAGGATTTTTATTACTTGGTGGAGAATGCATGCCATATCGCATTTGTTGAAGATAAGTGTGCACAATACCTCCTCCTCACTAATATTTTTGTGCAAAGCTTTAATTTCTATCCAAGAAAGAGTCCTCCTATGGTTGAGTTCAAGTTATATCATATCCCCCAGCGCATGTCACTTCAAGATTTTTGCAATGTTTGCAAATTACCTTATGTTGGGGATATACATGAACCTCGTCCACGGGACTTGGAGGCTTTCATTGATACTATTGTTGTAGGAGAGGAGAGAGGAGTGTCTTGCGCTAGAGTTGCTAGTGTACATTTTTCCGTGCTTCGGTATCTCTCATTATTTGTGGGAAAATGTTTGATTGGCCGTGGGAAAGCTGGGGCTCTTAGCTCCTCAGATCTTGCGGTTTTGCGTGAAGCTCTTTATAATGATACAACTTATAGCTTGGGCACTATCGTGGGTATAAGTCTGACAGTAGAAGTATGGGGTACGAAAGTATGGGCAGAGCCTTAGCTACGACGAGGATGTATGAGTTCAGGCCCCTCTACGGTGGAAGTAAAAGCCCTACGTCTCAGTTCTCTTGGGAGCTTTGTGTCGAGTGGATTATAGGATTACAGCAAGTGCCAACCCTCATACCAGTGGTGAAGGGCGGCTTATATAGAGTGCGCTGCCCTTCATAATGGCCCGGTGGACAGGGGTGGAATAGTGGCGAGTAAATGCTTACGTTACAGGTAACGTAAGCTTTAAATGCTAATAATGGTGTATGAAAATGTATGACCGTTGCCCTCCTGGGAGGTTACGATATACAGAGTGGATTCCGGTCGGTACGTTAGATATGCTCCGAGTGGATCGTCGCCGACTGGATGATGGGGGCGTCCTTAGTTCAGTCGGAACTGACTAAGGGCCTTGTCTTCTATGAAGGGTAGTCCTTGGGTAGGACCTATAGGGCAGACCTATGACCCTACCCTGGGACTATAACCCCATCATATGGATCGGGGTTGGAACGATGAAGTGATGTCTGGAGTTTGGAACCGACTGGCATCGAGATGACTTTAGCGTTGTTTGCCTCAATCCACTTTATCCTTTCAACCAGTGATGCGAGTGAATATGCCAGTGAAACGAACAGTCAGGGACCGAGTGCTTCTGCGGAATCTTTCGACGTGACTGGTCAAACTCACAGCGCCGGATTTTCCGAGATCCTCAAATTTCGGTTGCCGCGCGCTCAGCGGGGATGACGACATCGCCATCGAGTAGGTTTTGCCTCCTCGATTACAGCACCATTATCTTCGCCACTAATCTTGCAACGGCCGGTTGGGGGGATAAGATCCTGGGCCCACCTGCAAGTGACCCAGTCGGAAGCCTATTAAAGCTCCCCCGGCGGGATTTCCTATTGTGCTGCTCATCCTCCTCCCATCAATCTCGCTCCTCCCGCAGCTCTCTGCACACCTCAAGCCACCTCCTTCCCCTCCTCCTCTGCGGATCCATCACCCTCGCCATGACGAAGGGGCAGACTAGCAAGCTCGAGGCGCAGAAGAAGAAGAAGAAGGGGGGAGCCTCCACTTAGCGGCGGCAGCGGGTGCTGCCGGCGGGCTGGATCCAGGGGGACTTCCTCCCCTCCTCGGTGATGGAGAACGACGTCCTGGAGCTGGTGGAGCACGGCATGGTCGCCAACAAGTCCTGGAGGCTGTCGGAAGGCGAGACGGAGCCGGCGCCGAAGGAGGGGGAGCGCGTTCTGCTGCTCAGCCACGTGGCCAGAGGCTTGTCCTTGCCTCCCCATCCTTTCTTCCGAGGTATCATGAATTACTTCGAGGCGCAACTCCATCACATCCCTCCGGACGCAATAGCTCACCTTTCTGCATTCGTCACCCTCTACGAGTGCTTCATAGGATGTCCTCCCCATTGGGGGCTCTTTAAGTATGTCTTCTCCGCTAGATCCCAAACTGTTAAAAAGCTTAGCCAGTCGGATGATAAGACTCACATCCTCCAGCTCTGCGGGGGTTTAGGCTTCCAGAAGAAAACAAAGAGTAGCTATCCCTCCCTCCAGCTATCCGAGTCGGTTAGGAACTTGGAATCGTCCTGGTTCTATTGCCAGGACATTGCTTGTCCGAATGCTTCGAGTGGGTTGCCACCTTTCAGTTTAGACCGTCCGGGCCCTCCCAGGAAGCTTGCGCTCTCTAAGGGAGAAAGAACCCAGATCTAGCCTTTGGTCGACGCGCTGATAGCCGTCGTCCGTAAGGGAGTCACCGGCACGGACCTGCTGGAGACTTTTCTGGGTCGGCGCATCCAGCCGCTGCAGGCCCGAGACCATGCCATGTGGCACTACGCGGGGCCTTCGGATTCCACTCGGTCTCATCGAGAGGACGTGAGCGGGGAGACTATGAGTGCGTGGGTCCGCAGCATCATAGGCGCGTGTGATAACCCCGTGGGAGCCCGGCGGGTGAAGCGCTTCCGTGCCGAAAATCCTCCTCCGAATGAGGTGAGTACATGTTGTCGAGTGCTTTTAATCTTCCCAGCTTTATTGCTTTTCTTGTCCCGCTGACTGACGTTGCCGACTGTGTTTTGTGCAGGAGTGGACTAACTGCCATTATGCAGTCTCGAACGGGAATCCAGCCGAGGAAGAGGAGGGCAGCGCGGATAGCGCCGAGTACGTCTCTGATAGTGGGGAGACGGGGAGGAGACGGAAGAGGAGGAGGAGGAGGATGGAGAGCAGAGCTTGCCACCCTCACCACCAGAGCACCGAACGAAGCGTCGTCATGACCCCGCTGCTCCGTCGGCTCCTCCCGCGGCCCCGAGTGCTCCGCCAGCTCCTCCCGTGGCTCCGAGTGCTCGGAGCGTGAAGAGAAGCAGGGGTGCTTCTGCTGAGCTCGTGAACCAGCCCTCCAAGGTGGCCAAACCTAGTGGGCCTAAACCTCGGAAAGCCTTGCCCCGGATGAGGATCGCTGTTCCGGTCACCTCAGCGTAAGTATCTTTACTCTTTCATCTTCCTTCAATATCCGATTGAACTCCTCTTTTTGGGAACTCATGTTTATCCATCGAGTGGATTTCACTCAAAAAGCTGCTACCTCCGCCACCTCTCTGCCGCGCGAGGACGATGACCCCATGGACACGGATAACGCCGCCACGTCCCAGCAAGGTACGTTGTCACGACTCCGAGAGCTGTATTACTGTTTCGCGAGTGATGTCTTTGATCTTGACCTTTTTCTATAATTTTATTTTGTTCAGTCAGGCTTCCTTCGGAGGTGATCCATATGGACGACGAGGACCAAAGGAGGTCGGAGCCAGCTTTGGCGCCTGTCCTTGGGGTTATCCCATCTGCTGCCAATCCCACCATGAACGTGCCGCCTACTGAGATGGTGCCGTCGACTGAGACGGTGGCCCTCACGACGGGACCGACTGGAGCAGAGCCCGGGATGCCCAGGGAGTCTTCTGCCACGCCGGGTCCGTCGGCTGTTCAATATGACGCCCGACGCCTCCCGGAAGACGAGGTAGGAGCCGCCAAGGACGCCATGGTGCAGATGGAGCTGATGGTGGGCGACTCCAAGGGAGCGTATGACTCCATCGCGTCTTTGTACAAGAAGAGCTTGGAGCTTCGGGACGATATCCGAGTAAGTGCGCTAGTAAGTGTTTACATTCCTCTTGGTACCCACTGGGGGTTTCAGCGATATACTCGGATACAGTAGGATGATTTTGTTGTGGGTTCACTCCGAGTGAACCCAGTGGGTGTAGTCCCCGAGACTTCTGCCGAGTGCTTGCACCGGCAGTTGTCTTTATATGTATTTTCCATAATCTGAATAGATCAGAGCTGATCTACCCGAATGGTACCAGTGGTGGCACTCCGAGTACACCCACTGGGTGTAGTCCCCGAGAGTAGTGTTACTCGGGTCGAGAGATAGTAATCTCATAGTGTTGTTGGTTTGCTATGGAGCTCAATAGGGCCGACCTGTTCGAGCTTCATGCCAGTGGGGTCACTCTCAGTGAACCCACAGAGTGTAGTCGCCGAGACCACTGTCGATTTCTTGCATCGGCAGGGGTCTGAAAATTTTTTGAGCTTTGATTGTTTTGTCATATCAGTCGAGACTTTTTCCTTGTTGAATGTGGTTGATCCTCCCTTTGTGTCTCTTTGGCAGAAGACTTGTGAAATGGGATCGGCGTACAATGCTCTGAAGGCTGAGAAGACTCAACTTGCTGCGGACTTGGAGGTGGCTGTGAATGACCTGGCTGGCGTGAAGAAGGCTCTTGCTGACCGAGAGAAATCTTTGGAGGAATCTCTGGAGACCAACAAGGCACTGGTGGCCGAGGTAGAAAAAATGAAGAAGGATAGATCTGACTGAATGGCCCAGCTGAAGGTAATGAACACTCGGTGCAGAGCGCAGGAGAACTACGTCGGCAACTGGGCGAGGAAGATGGTCGCACTGCTTGGTGGTAAGTTCTTGCCGAGTGCTTTTTGACTTTGGAGTTCACTCCGCGCTTATTTTCTGCTTGCCTTTACTTTGCAGATTTCTGTCGGGACGTTGAGCCTGAAGCAGCCGAAATTGAACGGTCGCTTGTTCCGAATGTTCCACTCGGCGATGAAGCTAACCGGGACATGCTCCGAGCGCATTCTCGCCTTAACAGGGTGGGGCCCTTCATTGGTCGCCTGACAAGAGTTGTCGGCCGAATCGACAAGGAGTTGTGGCCTGAAGATGACTCCCGGAACGAGATAGAGTGGTTGATGACGCGACTGGAGGACGTCACAAGCAGAGTGCAGGCATGGAAGAAGTCTGCCGCTCGGTGTGGTGCGGACGTGGCGTTGTCTTTGGTCTGAGTGCACTGCAAGGAAGCCCGCGAAGACAAGCTGAAGACATTGCAGGTCGCCAACACCAAGAAGCTTCGATTCGAGCATTTCATGGAGACCTTCCTCGACACAGCCACTCGGATTGCAGACGGAATCGACCTCGACACCTTTGTGGAGCCTGCCAGTCCCGGCGACGCTTGAAAAAACTTTATGGTGAATGCACATTTACCTCGGTATGCCGAGTGGAATCTGTATTAAACTTTGGCCACTGTTGTTGGCCGTTACATTCGTGGTTCGGTGTGGATAAACTTGATTCACACCGAGCCGACTGATCGTAGATCCAACTTGAATTCGAATCGGATCTTTTGCTCTTCTTTCGCTGAGTTTTTTTTGACACGATTTTGGCTCGTGGTTTTTGTTTGGTATCTCTTGGTGAAGCCAATGGCAAACGTGCGGAGCATGTAGTTGTCAGTTGTCTTCACATCCACATGAGCCTCAATGAGGGTCTGCTAAGCCTCCGAGTGTATCTCGAGTGCCCACTCGGAGGAAACTTTTTACTTAGGCGACTCTCGTTCGCAGCCAAGTCTCCGAGTGTGACTTTTGGTGCACACTCGGAGCGAGTTTTTACTTAGGCGACTCTGGGTCGCGGCTAAGTCCCCGAGTGTGACAGTTAGTGCGCACTCGGAGCGAGTTGTTACTCATGTAGTTGTCAGTTTTCTTCACATCTACATGAGCCTCAATGAGGGTCTGCTAAGCCTCCCAGTGTATCTCGAGTATACACTCGGAGGAAGCTTTTTACTTCGGCGATTCTGAGTCGCAGCTAAGTCCCCGAGTGTGACTTTTCGTGCACATTCGGAGTGAGTTTGTACTTAGGCGACTCTGGGTCGCAACTAAGTCCCCGAGTGTGACTTTTCGTGCACATTCGGAGTGAGTTTGTACTTAGGCGACTCTGGGTTGCAGCTAAGTCTCCGAGTGTGACTTTTAGTGCACACTCGGAGCGAGTTCGTACTTAGGCGACTCTGGGTCGCAGCTAAGTCTCCGAGTGTGACTTTTAGTGCACACTCGGAGCGAGTTTTTACTTAGGCGACTCTGGGTCGCAGCTAAGTCCCCGAGTGTGACTTTTAGTGCACACTCGGAGCGAGTTTGTACTTAGTCGACTCTAGGTCGCAGCTAAGTCTCCGAGTATGACTTTTCGTGCACACTCGGAGCGAGTTGTTACTTAGGCGACTCTGGGTCGCAGCAAAGTCTCCGACTGTGACTTTTCGTGCACACTCGGAGTGAGTTGTTACTTAGGCGACTCTGGGTCGCAGCTAAGTCTCCGAGTGCGACTCTTAGTGCACACTCGGAGCGAGTTTGTACTTAGGCGACTCTAGGTCGCAGCTAAGTCTCCGAGCGTGACTTTTAGTGCACACTTGGAGCAAGTTTGTACTTAGCGGACTCTTGGTCGCAGCTAAGTCTCCGAGCGTGACATTTAGTGCACATCGGAGCGAGTTTGTACTTAGGCGATTCTGGGTCGCAGCTAAGTCTCCGAGTGTGACTTTTAGTGCACACTCGGAGCGAGTTTGTACTTAGGCGACTCTGGGTCGCAGCTAAGTCCCCAAGTGTGACTTTTAGTGCACACTCGGAGTTAGTTTTTTAGACCGGAGTCTGCAAACGCGGAAGAATTTTGAATCGGCAAGAAATCAGTCTGCTTTGTATTACTTCAATGATACTTGTTCTTTACATTGTCTCTGTCGGCGGTTATGTGTAGAAGGGCTTCAGTAGATCTCCATTCCATGTTCGCGGCTCGTCCGTTTCCCTGTCGAGGTTGTAGAGTCGATATGCTCCGTTGTTCAGCACCTTAGAGATGATGAACGGTCCTTCCCAGGCGGGAGCCAACTTGTGTGGTCTATGCTGATCCACTCGAAGCACCAGGTCGCCTGCTTGGAATGTGCGGCTCCTGGCGTGCCGCGCGTGAAATTGCCGCAGATCTTGTTGATAAATTGTTGAACGGATCATTGCCATCTCGCGCTCTTCTTCTAGAAGATCCACTCCGTCTTGCCTGGCTTGCTCTGCTTCGGCTTCGGAGAAGAGTTCGACACGTGGAGAGTTGTGAAGCAAGTCACTCGGAAGGACTGCCTCTGCTCTATAAACGAGGAAGAACGGGGATCGCCCTGTCGATCTATTCGGAGTTGTGCGGAGGCCCCACAGCATCGAAGGCAGCTCGGTGACCAATGCGCCGGCGGCATGTCCAACTTGTCGCAGGAGTCGAGGCTTCAACCCTTGAAGAATAAGTCCATTCACCCGCTCTGCTTGCCCGTTTGTTTGGGGGTGCGCCACGGATGCAAAATCCACTCGGATACCTTGGCCTGTGCAAAAACCTTTGAACCTGTCCGAGTCAAAGTTTGTGCCATTGTCGGTGATTATGTTGTGCGTAACCCCGTATCTGGCGATGATGTCTCTGATAAATTTGATGGTCGTAAGGGCATCAAGCTTCTTGATGGGCTTGGCTTCAATCCACTTGGTAAACTTGTCGACTGCTACCAGCAGATGAGTGAATCCTCCTTGGCCTGTTCTGAATGGTCCGACTGTATCTAATCCCCACACGGCAAATGGCCAAGCAAGAGGAATTGTCTTCAGCGCAAACGTTGGCTTGTGGGACTTGTTTGAATAGAACTGACAACCTTCGCAACGGCCGACCATATCTTTTGCCATTTCATTGGCCTGCAACCAGAAGAAACCAGCTCTGAATGCTTTGGCGACGATTTCCCTTGAGGAGGCATGATGGCCGCAGGTTCCCGAGTGGATTTCTTCCAAGATTAACTGCCCCTCCTCAGGAGAGATACACCGCTGAAGGACGCCTGAAACACTTTCCCTGTACGACTGGTCATCAATGACGGTGAAGGACTTCGACCTGCGAACGATTTGCCTAGCTTGGACTTCGTCTTCTGGTAACTCTTGCCTCAGGATGTACGCAATGAACGGCACAGTCCATTCGGGAATGACAACTAGAATCTCCATGATCAAATCAACCACATCGGGGACCTCGACTTCAGTCTAATCTGTTGAGCTATTCGGTTGTACTGGTTCCTCTGTAAAAGGGTCTTCTTTTACTGAGGGGAGGTGTAGGTGCTCGAGGCAGACAACACTCGGGACTGGTCTCCGAGTGGATCGAAGTTTTGCCAATTCATCTGCTACTTGGTTTTTCAGTCAGGGAACATGGTGAAGTTCCAGACCTTTGAACTTCTTCTCGAGCTTCCTTAGTGCGTTTCAGTATGCAGTCATGGTGGGGTTCCTTACATCCCATTCCTTCATTACTTGATTAACCACTAGATCTGAGTCGCCATAGACCATCAGGCGACGGACGCCGAGTGTGATGGCCATGCGCAACCCGTAAAGGAGAGCTTCGTACTCTCCTTCGTTGTTGGAAGAATCAAAATGCATCTGCAACACATACTTGAGTTTATCACCTTTTGGGGATATGAGAACTACGCCGGTGCCGGAGCCATTCAACATCTTGGACCCATCGAAGAACATGGTCCAATGAGCCGAGTAGATGTGAGTCAGTTGCTGTTGTTCTACCCATTCTGCTATGAAGTCAGCAAGAGCTTGAGACTTTATAACTTTCTTGGCTTCGAACTTGATGTCGCGGTATAGCATCTCCATTGCCCACTTTGCCACTCGGCCTGATGCGTCCCGATTGTGGAGAATTTCCGACAACGGAGCATAAGATACGACAGATACCGAGTGGTCTTGGAAATAATGAGCCACCTTCTTTGCAGTCATGTAGATCCCATAAATAAGCTTCTGATAATGGGGATACCTCTGCTTGGAAGGAGTCAGGACTTCAGAAACATAATATACTGGCCGCTGAACCTTTTACACTTTGCCTTCCTCTTCGCGTTCGACTGTCAGAACGGTGTTAACGACTTGATTTGTAGTCGCGATGTATAGAAGAAGGGGTTCTTTACTGAGCGGGGCAGTAAGAACCGACTGGGTGGAAAGCAGGGCTTTGAGGTCGTCGAATGCGATTTGGGCTTTGTCTGTCCACTCGAAGGTATCAGACTTCTTCATGAGTCAGTACAGAGGTAACGCCTTCTCGCCGAGTCGAGCGATAAACCTGCTCAAAGCCGCTAGGCAACCTGTGAGCTTTTGAACATCATGTACTCTTACCGGCCGCTCCATTTGAACAATGGTCCCGATCTTTTTGGGGTTGACATCGATCCCTCGTTCGGAAACGAAGAAACCGAGTAACTTCCCGCTCGGAACGCCGAATGAACACTTGGCTGGGTTGAGCTTCATATCGTACCTACGTAGGTTGGCGAATGTTTCTGCCAAGTCGGTCAGCAGGTCAGAACCTTTGCGTGACTTGACTACGATATCGTCCATATATGCCTCCACATTTTGACCGATCTGGTCAAGGAGGCATTTTTGGATCATGTGCATAAAAGTTGCTCCTGCATTCTTCAAACCGAATGGCATAGTGATGTAACAGAAACACCCAAATGGGGTGATGAAGGCTGTTTTTAATTCATCTGGACCATACAGATGGATCTGATGATAGCCCGAATAGGCATCAAGGAAGGATAAGCGCTCGCAACCCGTAGTCGAATCAACAATTTGATCAATGCGGGCAAGCGGGAAGTGATCTTTCGGACATACCTTATTGAGATGCTTGAAATCGATGCACATACGGAGAGACTTGTCCTTCTTGGGCACCATGACAACATTAGCGAGCCACTCGGAGTGGTGTACCTCGCGAATGAAGTTGGCTGCCAAAATTTTAGCCACCTCCTCTCCGATTGCTTTCCTCTTGTGCGCGGCGGACCGACACAGGCGTTCTCGGACAGGCCGAGCAGCAGGATCCACATGCAGTCGGTGCTCAGCCAACTCCCTGGGTACACCTGGCATGTCAGCAGGCTTCCATGCAAAAATGTCCCACTTCTCACGGAGGAATTGGATGAGCTCGACTTCCTATTTTGGATCAAGGGTGGTGGAGATGTTTGTCGGGGCGGCGGTGTCGTCCGTCGGATGGATGCTGACTTTCTTCGTGTCTCCCGCCGACTGGCATGCGGACTCGGAAGCTGGCTTCTTTGAACGCATCAGGTCAGCGGGGTCGCCGGTTTTCTTGTACTCATCCAGCTCGAGTATAGCCATCTGCTGATCAACAATCCTCGACCCCTGCTACAGACACTCCTCGGCTCGCTTCCGATTGCCTGTGACAGTAATCACACCTTTGGGACCGGGCATCTTCAGCTTCAAATAGACGTAACATGGACGGGCCATGAAACGTGCATATGCCGGACGACCCAGAATCGCATGGTATGCACTCTGGAAGTCTACCAGCTCGAATGTCAGCTTATCCTTGCGGAAGTTCTTGTCAGAGCCGAATACGACATCCAACGCAATCTGGCTGAGTGATTTGGCCTTTCTTCCTGGGACGACTCCGTGGAACTGCATACTGCTCTCGCTAAGTTTGGACATCGGAATGCCCATTCCCTTGAGAGTGTCGGCGTACATGATATTCAAGCCGCTGCCGCCGTACATGAGGACTTTGCGCAGCCTAACTCCTTCCACCACCGGGTCGACGACCAGGGCCTGCCTCCCTGGGGTGGGAACGTGTGGTGGGTGGTCTGACTGATCAAAGGTGATTGCAGTCTGTGACCACTTGAGGAACGTGGGAGTGGATGGGGTTGCCATGTTTACCTCCCTGTTGACCAGCTTCAGTCGACTTTTTCTTTCCACATCAGCAAAAATCATCAACGTTGCATGGACTTGGGGGAACGGATCCTCCTTGTCCTCATCATCCTGCTCGGTGTCCTTCTCACTCGGCTGTCCTTCGCCGAATCCTTGGATCAGGAGGCGACACTGCCGAGTGGTATGCTTCGGCAATATGACATTGCCTTCTTCATCCGTCTTCGTGTGGATTGGACACGGTTGATCTAGGATGAAATTTCCTGATTGGCTCTTCTTGGGGGTGTACTGTGCCTTCCCCTTGCCTTTGAACTTGGCATTTGTAACGGCTGCTGCCTCTGCCTGCGGAGTGGATTGAGCTTTCTGCTTCTGCTTCCGATTGTTGTTCCCATCTCCATCGGCGACTGACTTATGCTTGCCGCTACGTATGCGGTCCTCCTCTTCGCCATTTGCATAGCGCGCGGCTATCTCCATCATCTTGCTCATGGAGATGTCGCATGTCCGATCGAACTTCAGGTACAGATCTCTGTACCGCACGCCTGCCTTGAAGGCGCAGACTGCTTGGTGCTCTGTGACATTCTCCACCGTGTGGTAGAGGGTCGTCCAGCGCTGGATGAAATCGCACAAGGGCTTGTTCTGCTTCCGGACACAGTGTTGGACCTCTACGAGACCAGTAGGGCGTTTGCACGTACCCTCGAAGGTCGTGATGAAGATTCGGGACAGATTTGCCCAGCTGTAGATGCTTGACGGAGCTAACTGGTTTAGCCAAGCTCACGCCGAACCGTCGAGCATCAGGGGAAGCTGTTTCAGGGCGACATGGTCATCTCCGCCACCGATCTGGACCGCCACTCTGTAGTCATCCAACCAAGTTTCTCGTTTGGACTCTCCTGTGAACTTCCTGATTCCCGTCGCCAATCGGAAGTTGGGAGGGATGTCAGCTTAGCGGATGGCCCGACTGAAGCACTCGGGGCCAGAAACAACGGTCCTGCTTCCACTCGGACGGTCTCTATCGTCACCATCACGGTGGGCTCGACTTCTGTCGACCTTCTTCTAGGTGATGTACCCTCTTGCATCAGGCCTTGGCTCATGCGCGTCACCGCCCGAACGACGATCATCGTGATGCCGGGGCCCGTAAGGCCCACCCCGCGGAGGACTACGCGAACGGCGACGATCTTCTGGATGAGACCGAATGGGAAGTAGATTCCGACTCGGGTCCCTGGAACGGCTGCCCCCTCTGCGTCGCTGATGAGAGTCGGGACTGAAAACCGACCGATGCGTGTTCACTTGAACATAACTGTTGTGGATCCTGTTGTGCGACTGGGAGACCGCCGAATTTTGCTGCTGCGCCGTATGCAACAGGGCACGGATCTGCTCGATTCCTCTACCAGCCTCTGAATCAGTCGGCTGGAGAGAATCGGCTATCCTGGCAGCTGCAGCCAAGTTGAGGATGGGTGTGCGGAACACCTCGACGTTGCTCTGGCGAGTGCGTGGATTGGAAGAACGATGGTGTTGACGACGAGCGCCGGATGATTCTCCGAACTCACGCTCGTTCCGGCCAGTCCTGAGGAGACTTTCGTGGGAATTGGCCATAGAACTTCGGCTGCAAGCCCGCGACCCGGATACTCGGAAGGCAGCTCAGTCGGAACTAACTCCAAGCACTAGGATTGCGGCGGGACCACAACCGATTCGAGCACCGCCACTTGAGAGGACGCGCTTTGTCGCGCCTGGGCGTGTCGCACCCAACGCTGGAGCCGCGGACGACGGGATCGCTTGTTGAGGCGCGTGATGGGGGCGAATATCGACACCGGGGTCGATGGCTGGAGAAGAAGAACACCGCAGGAACTCGCACGGAACTGCGTAGCCCCGCGACTGGGAAGCGCCACGACGTCGAGGGGCGCATCCCGAAGCCATGCCGAATCGTCGGCGATGAAGGAGAGGGCACCGAAGAGGGTCTCATGACCCATGCACAGATCTCCACCGGACGACATGACGAAAGTATGAAATCGCAAACTCACCGGAAGTCGCTTAGACGCCTGCCCCAAGGTGGGCACCAACTGTCGTGGGTATAAGTCTGACTGTAGAAGTATGGGGTACGAAAGTATGGGCAGATCCTTAGCTACGACGAGGATGTATGGGTTCAGGCCCCTCTACGGTGGAGGTAAAATCCCTACGTCTCAGTGCTCTTGGGTGCTTTGTGTCGAGTGGATTATAGGATTACAGCAAGTGCCAACCCCCGTACCAATGGTGAAGGGCGGCTTATATAGAGTGCACTGCCCTTCATAATGGCCCGGTGGACAGGGGTGGAATAGTGGCGAGTAAATGCTTACGTTACAGGTAACGTAAGCTTTAAATGCTAATAATGGTGTTGGAAAACGTATGACCGTTGCCCTCCTGGGAGGTTACGATGTACAGAGTGGATTCCAGTCGGTACGTTAGATATGCTCCGAGTGGATCGTCGCCGACTAGATGATGGGGGCGTCCTTAGTTCAGTCGGAACTGACTAAGGGCCTTGTCTTCTATGAAGGGTAGTCCTTGGGTAGGACCTATAGGGCAGACCTATGACCCTACCCTGGGACTATAACCCCATCAGGCACTATAGTGGCTCAACGTTTGAACACGAACCATAATAAAGGCGCTATTTATGGAGGTATCTATGCTACCCGTCTTGCTAAACATTTTGAGATACCTATTAGACTGTACGAGGAAGAAGAGATGCTTCTTCGTGAGAGATATCTAGATTATGACATGGTTCTCCATGACATTCTTGATAAAGATATAAATAAGAGGATGATTTATAACCTGGTATTTAGCCAGGGTACTCGTGAGACTATTACTTTGCGTGCTCCTTCTTTGTTCAATCTTCATCTAGGCAGGTACATTATTATGCCCTCGGACATGTACGCATATTGGGGCATAGCGCCACCACAGGTGCCCGTGCCCGAGCTACTAGTCGAGTAACAGACGCCAGTTTATCAGTGGGAGCCAGAGGAGCTCACCCAGCAGTGGCACCCTCAGTACACTCCGGAGTACCCCGGAGACGGTTATTTCCCTCCATGGGAGTAGACCAACTTAGGCCAAAAGCCTAAGCTTGGGGGAGTACGTGTTTCTCACTGACTTTATATTCATGCTCACACTTTCACTTTGATAATCGGTGTTCACACCTTGCCACTGTATCATCCATGCTAGTTTATTTCTTCTTCTCGCTTTCTTCTCGTGTGTTGGTTTAGATTGAGAGAAACAAAAAAAATTAGTTGTTAGTTTACTTTCCATCTTGCTTAGTGGTGTTTAAAAAGAAAACCCAAAAACATATCCCGTTCTTCTTTTGCTTGTTGGGAGCTTTCCCGTGTAAATAGTTTTCTTTTTCTTTGGGTCAAGGTCGAAGACCATGATTAAAATGTTTAGTGCCTCTCACATGCATATATGTTTATCCGTCAAAGAGCCACATTACTTTGTCTTCTCCTTTGTGTTTGCCTGCAGATTCCAGCTTAGTCCAATGCACGAACACTCTCATTATTATTCACATCATTCGGTCGTGCAAGTGAAAGGCAATAATGACGATATATGATGAAGTGACTGAGCGTGGAAAAGCTGGTATGAACTCGACCTATTTTGTTTTTGTAAATATGACTAGCTCATCGTTCCTAATTCAGCTTTGTTATGAGAGAAACATGTTTGCAATGAAAACTTAGAGATCATAGTTTCTGATGCCATGCTTAATTAGCTAGGAGCTTATAATGGTTTGTCTTGGATGCCAACATGAATTTCAAGATGATTATGATGTAGTATGATAGGATGGTATCCTCTTTTGAATGATTCAAGTGGCTTGACTTGGCACATGTTCACGCATGTAGTTGAAACAAAATCAACATAGCCTCTATGATATTCATGTTTATGATGATTTATATCCTACTCATGCTTGCACTCAATGTTGGTTAATTTCAATGCTTATTGATGACTGATATCGCTCTCTAGCTGGTCGCTTCATAATATTTTGCTAGCCTTCACTTGTACTAAGCGGGAATACTGCTTGTGCATCCACTTCCATAAACCCAAAGTTGTTCCATATGAGTCCACCATACCTACCTATATGCGGTATCTACCTGCCTTTCCAAGTAAATTTGCATGTGCCACTCTTTAAACCTTCAAGTAATAATCTGTTTTGTATGCCCGAATCGCTCATGTGGTGACAAGGGGTGGTCAGTATCTTCCATGTTAGGTGTGTTATCCTCGATATGTGTTTATTCACTATCAATCACGAGAAAGGGGGCGGTAATCGGAATGCCCAGTTCCATGCTCAAATCGAAAGTATAATTGCAAACAAAACTCCCCCTGGATTGTTGTTGGTATGGATGACACCCGAGGATTCGGCTAGTCGTGGAGTGTGATTGATCGGTGGTGGGGGAGTCAAAACTATACTTTTCTGTTTGGGAACTGCCTATAATATGTGTAGCATGGAAGATGCTGAAAACTCTTGGTCATCGCGTTGACAATGAAAGCATGCCACCCAAAATTATTTATCTTTGTCTTCAGAGCTTGAGCTCTGTAACCTCTGCAAATCAATGTTTCCCTCTGCGAAGGGCCTATCTATTTATGTTTCTGTTGAGTCATCCTCTACTTATAAAGGCACCAATTAGAGAGCACCTCCGTCATTTTTATGCTTTGCTATTAATTGTTATTGATTCTGACTGTGACTGGATCTTCTTTGCCATGAATTACAATGTTCAGTCACCCTTGGTCTTTGAAGGTGCTCTGCATTTATGTTTTGCGGTCTCAGAAAGAGCTAGCGAGATACCATCTGTTCATATTGCTTCATGATTGTTTTGATTGAAATGTTGACGTTTGAAACTCATTATTATTGCTCGCTAGTTGATTATGCCATTAATATGAGTTCACCATGAGACCTAAATGTCATTGCTTATGTGGTTAGCTTATGGTCTTGCTGAAAATATGAATATGAGTTAGGCATAATTACAACAACAAGATCAAACAGAGTTCGTAAAAGTTTTTCTTTTGTCTCTTTCAGTTTGTTAACTGAATTGCTTGAGGACAAGCAAGGCTTTAAGCTTGGGGGAGTTGATACGTCTCCATCGTATCTACTTTTCCAAACTCTTTTGCCCTTGTTTTGGACTCTAATTTGCATGATTTGAATGGAACTAAACCGGACTAACACTGTTTTCAGCAGAATTGCCATGGTGTTGTTTTTGCGCAGAAATAAAATTCCTCGGACCTGGAAATTTACGAGGATGTTTTGTGGAATATATAAAAAATACTGGCGCAAGAATTACCTGGAGGGACGGAGCCAGGAGCCCACAAGCCCAGGAGGCGCCCCCCTGGCCGCGCTTGGCAGGCTTGTGGGGCCCTCGTGGCTCCGCCGCCTCCAACTCCAGAAAAAATTAAGAGAGAAGAGTTCATCATGTTTTACGACACGGAGCCGCCACCACCACCTGTTCTTCCTGTGGAGGGCAGACCTGGAGTCCGTTCTGGGCTCCGGAGAGGGGAAATCGTCGCCGTCGTCATCACCAACCATCCTTCATCGCCAATTCCATGATGCTCTTCACCGTTCATGAGTAATCTTATCGTAGGCTTGCTGGACGGTGATGGGTTTGATGAGATCTATCATGTAATCGAGTTAGTTTTGATGGGGTTTGATCCCTAGTATCCACTATGTTCTAAGATTGATGTTGCTACTACTTTGTTATGCTTAATGCTTGTCACTAGGGCCCGAGTGCCATCATTTCAGATCTGAACCTATTATGTTTTCATCAATATATGTGTGTTCTTGATCCTATCTTGCAAGTTGTAGTCACCTACTATATGTTATGACCCGGCAACCCCGGAGTGACAATAGCCGAAACCACTCCCGGAGATGACCATAGTATGAGGAGTTCATGTATTCACTAAGTGCTAATGCTTTGTTCCGGTTCTCTATTAAAAGGAGACCTTAATATCCCTTAGTTTCCATTAGGACCCCGCTGCCACGGGAGGGATGGACAATAGATGTCATGCAAGTTCTTTTCCATAAGCACATATGACTATATACGGAATACATGCCTACATTACATTGACGAACTGGAGCTAGTTACATATCTCCCCATGTTATAACTTTTACATGATGAATGTCATCCGACATAATTATCCATCACCGATCCAATGCCTACGAGTTTTTCCTACTGGTCCTTGCTACGTTACTGTTACCGCTACTGTTGTCACTACTGCTACTATTACCGTTGCTACTATTACTATCACACTACTTTGCTACTGAAACTTTGCTGCAGGTACTAAGTCTTTCAGGTGTGTCTGAATTGACAACTCAACTGCTAATACTCGAGAATATTCTTTGGCTTCCCCTTGTGTCGAATCAACAAATTTGGGTTGAATACTCTACCCTCGAAAACTGTTGCGATCCCCTATACTTGTGGGTTATCAAGACAATTTTCTGGCGCCGTTGCCGGGGAGACATGGCTCTATTCTCTGAGTCACTTGGGATTTACATCTGTTGATCACTATGAGGAATTCGAGAGATCCAAAAACTAAAGTCTTGCCCTCAACTACGAGGACAGGTAAGGAACTCCCATCTAGCTCTGCACTTGAAACACCTTCAGTTAAGCTTGGGGATGCTTGATACGTCTCCAACGTATCTATAATTTTTTATGGTTCCATGCTATTATCTTGTCAAACATTGGATGTTTTGTAGGCCTTTTATATCTTTTTTGGGACTAACTTATTAACTCAGTGCCAAGTGCCAGTTCCTGTTTTTTCCTTGATTTTGACCCTTTTCAGAGGAGGATTTTAAACGTTGTCCAAACGGAATAAATCTTCCGAAAAGATTTTTTCCGGAACAGAAGATACGCACGAGACTTGAGAACCAAGGCAGGGGACCCCACAAGCCCCCTAGGCGCAGCCAGGGGGCCGCGCCTAGCAGGCTTGTGGTCCGCCTGTGGCTTGTCTGCCCTACCTCGTCCGCCTATAAATTCAGAAAAATTCCAAAACTGCGCGAGAGATCCACGAAAATACTTTTCCGCCGCCGCAATCTTCTGTCTCCGCAAGATCCCATTTGGGGCACGTTCTGGTGCCCTGTCGGAGGGGGGATTCGGATACGGAGGGCTTCTTCATCAACACCATGACCACTCCGATGATGCATGAGTAGTTCACCATAGACTTTCGGGTCCATAGCTAGTAGCTAGAAGGCTTCTTCTCTCTCTTGGATCTTCAATACAAAGTTCTCCATGATCTTCATGGAGATCTATCTGATGTAATCTTCTTTTGCAGTGTCTTTGTCGAGATCCGATGAATTGTGGATTCATGATCAAATTATCTATGAATCTTATTTGAGTTTCTTCTGATCTCTTATATGCATGATTTCATATCCTTGTAGTTCTCTTCGAGTTGTGGGTTTTGTTTGGCCAACTTGATCTATGATTCTTGCATTGGGAGAAGTGCTTGGTTTTGGGTTCATACCGTGCGGTGACCTCTCCGAGTGACAGAAGGGGCAGTGAGACACGCATCGTGTTGTTGCCATCAAGGGTAAAAAGAGGGGGTTTTCATCATTGGTTTGAGTTTATCCCTCTACATCATGTCATCTTGCTTAAGGCGTTACTCTGTTCGTCATGAACTCCATTGTAGCGACCCGACTCAAAACAAGTCAAGCCTTTGTGTTTCTGTGCCATCCCTGGATCAGTATGCTGGCAGACACAGTACATCAATGTATATATCAAAGTGCAATCACATGTAAATAGCGTAAAACTGATATATACCTTAAATATTTCAGCGGAAGCAGTCAAGGGAGTGGAGTCCCAATAAACACCAACGGCAAGTTGAGTGTAGACCGTAACCCTGAATCGTACTCTTACTCGTCGAAGAAAAATATCTGCAACATAAGACGTTGCAGCCGTATAGGTCAGCATGTTGAATATGCCGACAAGTCACATAAGAGAGGGGTGAAAAGTAATCATCTATACTATATGCATATATGGCAGGTGGGGCTATAAGTTTTTAGCGAAAAGCAAGTTTTCTCTACATCAAGAGAGGGCTAAAAGCAAAATGTTACTACATTGTTGGTTGTTAACGAGATGGTTCCGCCAACCAATTCTCGTACCCGAGTTGTCAATAATTCCCACATCAATATTATTATTTGTGTTGAGAACTTTAGATAACTTCAGTTCCTTTGGCTCAAGTTGTCCATGACCGTGGACACGGCTAATCGATTAGGTTTGATTACTCTGCAGAGTTTTGCACACGTTCCCCACAAGATTTGATCGCCTCCGTGTATGTCCTCGCACTTCAGGGTGTTTGAAGACCGGATGATCAAAACATGGTCTTTCAACGGGTCCCTCTGAATCCCTGTCGGTGCCCATCCATTCCTACCGTTCTTCTACATCTGCTAGCACCGCCTGTCCAGAGTCGCCGCGTTGTCCAACCAAGCCAGAGCCCAAAATGACTTGTGGCTATGCAGATAAGCCTTGGGTCTTGAAAATATCCGTCCGTCTCTTTGAGCCTGGGTGAAGCTTTCCGCAGGATGTCATGGCCGTCTCCAGCATCCCGGGTCATCCACTGGTTTCTCCAGGGAGCCGATCAACCGTCCTTCACCCAGAGTTGCATTGTATCACGAGGTCTTGAAAAGTCTTGACTTAACCGGTCTTGGTTATTAAATTATTCTCGCATCACTCGTGGTAAACTCTCAACCAGAATCCCGTCTACTCAAGCATAGCAATATGAAAGGTGTCGTCCCGGGCCAAGTAACGGGGTTGTTGGGTGCCTACCACATGATACTACAATATGTAACCATAATTTACAAGTACCTACTCAGCATGCAATTGGGCATAGGATGGTAGAACTGCGATGCATAAAACATATGTGATATATGATCAAATGACTTGCCTGGTGATGTTGACGAAGAAGAATTTCTCGAGAAATAACTTGATAGACTACTCGTCACTCTCCGATGAAATCTATATAACAAACATATCATTCACATAAGCACTCACACTAGCAATCATTCTAGCAATCAATTAACAAACAGCAATAAAAGTTGATGCAATCAAAAATCAATAAGAGAGAGCGGATAAAAATCCAAATAAAACTTCAAAGAAGCTAGGAAGCCTTCTACTACATCAAACACTATAAAGTTTTTGTTCTAACTGAAAATAAAACACTAAAATAGAAAAAATAACAGAAAACAAAATATAAAATAACTAAGATAACAGAAGTAAAATTTACAAAATAATATTATTTTATAAGTATTTCAAAATAGGAAATCAAACTAGCAATGCAATCAATTCGCAAGTTAGTACAGAACTAGAATTAATTCCATGCAAACAAATAAGAATAAATAAAATAAAATATTGTTGTTGTTGAAAAGTTACTGGTAAATATCAGAAAACAAAATATAACTTGTCACAATTACAAAAAAAACAAATTAAGAACAATTAATACAAAAGAAATAGCAAGAAAACAAAAAAGGCTAAAACAGAATCTGTTTTGCTTAAAACCCTAAGTAAAAATATTAAAAAAAATTGAAAATTAAACCACTGAAAGATATGATCAATAGGAAACAGTAGCAAAAATAATTAATTTAAAAGCTATTTTCAAACTCCCGGTATAAGCAAAACAAGCTTTAAATCAAATCTAATCTAATTCGAATTTGAAACTTTCAAACATAGACAAAATATATGTTTTTGGAAACTACAGGAAAATTGTGATCTACTGGAAAAAGAATCAACTCCATTGGATCTATAGAATAAAAGTTATAAAGGAAACAAAATTGAAACTGTGTCTATTTTTAAATCTAAAACAGAAAAAGAAAAAAACTAACCTAATGAACAAAGGGGGTACGTGGCAGCTCCTGATTGGTCAGGGGGTGTGCGCTGCAGTGACTAACTAGCGGACGCTCGCAAACTAAAAAAAACCCGCGTCGGCTAACTAATTAAATAAAAAGAACCACCGGTTCTTTTAAAAGAACCAAAGGGGTAAGCGAGATCTAATCCTACGTGCACGATTTATATCCGACGGCTGAAAACAAAAGGGGAAGCTCACAAGAGGTGCTGCCGGGGTGGGTTCTTCTCCGGTGAGGCAGGGAGGGGGCGGTGCTTGGGGATGCACTTCCGGCGGTCTCCGGCAGCGTCCGAGGAGTCCAGGGGGTGGAGGGGGTGCTCCGGCATTCTCTGGTGGCGACGACGCGGCTTGGGGAGGTCGGGGCGAGCAGCAGGGAGGCCAGGGAGCTTCGGCTCCTGGTCGGGGTTCCGGCGATGTCGTCTGGTGGCGTGGGATGGTGGAGCTCGGGGACTTGGGTGAAAAATAGGTTGCGGGGGCGATGGGACAGCTACTGGCGGCGTCAGGTGGTGCGGGGAGGCATGGGGAGGCGCGGCAGGCTGTCGGGGCTTCCTGGAGCTCGGCTCCGGCGAGCACTGCAGCAGGGGCGGTTGGGGCGGCAAAGAGGGGTGGTGGCGAGGGGAACGGGGTGCGGAGGAGGTGTGGGCTTATATAGGGGCAAGGGGAGAGTCTCGGGAGGGAAGGGGAGAGCGATCCGGGAGGGATCCGGTCGGCTCCGGTGAGGTATGGAAGGGGATCGGGGCTGGGAGGAAGGAGATGACCGAGGGAGGGCTCGGTCGGCCAGTGGGGCCCGCTGGCCAGAGAGAGAGAGATGGGGGGCTTCGGTCGGTTGACCGATCCGGTTGGGAACCGGATCCCGGGTGGGGGGGGCGGCCCAGATCTTCTATAAAGCGCTCAAGCGCTTTCCTAAATAAAGAAAAAGTTTCCTTTTCTATTTTTTTCAAAAAAAAGAGAAAGTAAAAATAATAAAATGGAATAAAATAAAATCCAAATATAGGGGTATTATATACCAAAATTATCAGTAGAAAAAAATAGAATTTGTTTAACATTTTTCCACGACCAAAATAAAAACGTAAAAAAAATGTTTTTCAGAAAATCCCCTAAATGCTTTATTTCTTTTTGCAAATATTTTTCAAATAAACAGTGGGGTTTTATGGTTCAAATACTTCAAAGGAATATCCCCGGTTTGGACGGTCATGTTCCTCCTCTCTCTCTTGCTTGGCAAGAATTATTTTCGGGGTAGAAAAATATAGAAGCTAGGGCAAATATTTTGAAGGATTCAAATGCAAACTCCGTTCAAATTCTTTATAGTTGAAGAAGTCATGTCATCTTCTCTCTTTGCTTTTAAAAGATTGAATTTGAATCCATCGGAGATGGGGAAAGTCATTTTATTCCATCTCATTCAATTTTTTTTTTAAAAGTTTCAAATTTCACTCAAGTTTCAATCACTCAAACAAACAAACAATCAATCTAATAATTATTTTAACATTCCAGAATTTGGGATGTTACAAATCTACCACACTAAAAATGAATCTCGTTCTCGAGATTCGGAGGGGCTAGAAAGAAAGGTTTGGGTTTGGGGGTCTTCTAACAAATCCAACCTCCGGCAAAGTGGGATGCTACCACACTTAAAATGAGTGCTACTGGTCCCTTAAGATTTTAACAAACCTCTGGGGTTTTTGGCATCTGACTCCTCACAGTCTTCATATCTTCTGCTATATTCATAACGTTTCCATCAAAATCAAGGGTTCTTGTGTTGATATAAGCTTCTTACGTCACTAGGTCCTCTTAACTGACAGTCTCGTGATTAATACTAAATAACCTATCGATGATTCTCATGGTGGTCTACCATTTGTGGTTATCCTGCACAGAGAAGGGTCTTGGCTTCATCCTCATC
Source organism: Hordeum vulgare subsp. vulgare (assembly GCF_904849725.1). Lineage (NCBI taxonomy): Eukaryota > Viridiplantae > Streptophyta > Magnoliopsida > Poales > Poaceae > Hordeum > Hordeum vulgare. The sequence goes on along the minus strand of NC_058524.1, from coordinate 75,665,363 downwards.
GTAAAATTTCCTATGCGTGACAACAAATGCCATGTACATGGGGCGTTCATCATACCATTCTAAGGCTTAAACCAAAGCTTCAAAGAACATCGTCTCTCACTATGGGTAAGTCTCTCAGATTTACCATTCCAAATAGCAAGAGAATGGTGGCCAAGCCATGTCGCACTGAAATCATTACCTTGTATAAGGCTTAGTGAATCTCGTATTCTAACACTTGGGCATCCTCACAAGTGTTCCAGAATTTCTCTCGTCCACGAACGAAGTTCGGATAATCCATTGGTTCTGCAAGCTGAACAAAACATCTATCGTATCTTCACAACTCTCTGGCTTCGTATGTTCCTAAGAAAACGTTTGCGGATCCATCATAGCTTCTTCCATAAATCATATTCATTTCATAATCAATCCTTTATTACATCCTTACTTTCTTCAAAATTCCAACTCAAAAGTAATTTATTACAAATGCTTCCTTCCACATTGTTCGGTATGGTCAAGCATTTCTGCCAACTTTATTCATCTGTCTCTCTTGGAGGTACCTTAGTTCCACTCGAACTTTCCGAGGTACTCCTTGAAATCATCCATCTTTTGCTTCATCATGGTGGTCATGAGCTTCATCTCCATCATCTCCGCACGTACCTCACTTAGGTATTCCTTGGTATGACGAAGTCTTGCTTCAAGTATTTCTCCAATCTGACGTATGGCTTCCATGGCAGCTTCACGAACAACATGAAAGAAGGTTGCTCGTGGTACACGTGAAATGAAAAAGTATTGCCCCATAGTCTTTGGACAAACTCCTTTCACATGGTGGAGGTGTACTTCCACGTACCAAAGTTCTACTCCACTTTCCATGAATGGGTAGCCTTTGTAGACTGCATCTCCTTCAAGACGAATGTACTTCATCATGTCCTTCAGGATTTTCGGGTAATCATGCTCACTGGTCAGTGTCATGATTGTTTCTGGGCCCTTGAGGAATGACTCGTAGAGAGTTGTCATCTGCAGGTGTCAGTAAATAGGTACTCAGAGGAGTGTATGTGTCTCCTTGGTAATGCATGGTACATTCGTACTCATTGGATCCTGTGGGTTTACTGATTACTACCATACTTAAAATGAGACATACCCATGCCTGCATAGACCATATTTTCTCATATCCTCAGAGATCTTTGCTCGATGAGAAACAACGCATACAGTTTCAACATAGGCAATCATGAGACAATAAATTCCATTTATTCATGATGTTATTACAATCTCAGGGACTTCTGTTACAAAAAATTTCACTCCAGGATCTCATGAAAACAAGAGTTCTTCATATTACACTAATTGTCGCGGTCAAAACTGAACTACTCCTTTTTAGCTTTATTCCTTTGTGGACAATCGCTAGCAAAATGTCCTGCTTCCTTGCAACGAAAGCAAATGAGTTCTGACAAGTCTCGAGGCGTCTTAGTGTTTGCTTTTGCTCCTTGGATTTCCGGCTTCCTTCCTGAGCACATGTATTTGTGGTGGCCAAATTCCATACAATTGTAACATCTGACATGACTCAGGTCTTTTTCTGTAGAGATTTGGCTCTTCCGAGGGTACTTTTTCTTCTTTCCAGACTCCTTCATTTTGGCCACTTCTTCTATTTCAAGTGGATCAAACTCGACTTTTTCCGTCGGGAAGTTTCCCAGATACTCTTGGCTTCCCTTCGTGCAATCCTGTGAATAATGTCCTTCTTCTCCACATGAGTAGCATGCATTGGAGAAAAATCTGGTCAAACCTTCTCCATCAGGGTCTTCAATATTTTCGTTCATCACCGGTTCTTCTAGAATCTTCTTCTTGAGGGTTTCCTTCGCTGCATCTTTCTGCTGCTTGACAACCTATTGCACCTTGGGGTAAATGTGACACTGAGCTGGGTAGTGGGTGGTTCCTTCACAAAGGAAACAAGTCACCTGACTACTTGGGCACTCCTCAGCTGGGTGATTTTATTCACAATGAGTGCATCCATCCTTGTGTTCTTCCTAGGTGTGTCCTATTTCTCCACAGATCATGCATGCACAAGTCTTCTCCTTCGGATTGTCATAGCACTTCTGAATAAGTCGGGATCTTAACAGAGTGTTCTTGAATTCGTCCCATGTTTCTGCTCCACTAAACCCTTGTATGGCATGGTGCATTTTCCACCAGATCGCAGCACTTTGTGTAAAGTACTGAAGAGCGTGTTCCACTTCATACTTCCTTGAGATCAAGTTGCGCCCGAAGTGGTTCTCCATGTTCTGAATCCATATTTCAGCCTCCAGCTGGGTCATTGGTCCAAAGACTACAAGTCCAGCTTCATACTTCATCTGGTAGGGTTGAGGTTTTGGGGATGAGACGGGTAAGAGAGGGAGAGAGATACACACAATACAAACAATATTTTTGAGAATAGGTTTTATTTGTGGCCGTCGGAAAACACACACCAACGACGGCTCACAAATCATCGCATCTAACGTGAGTGTATAAAAGGGGTTTGGACTTCTAATGGTCATATAATTATTCAAACACTTCAGGGTCTTCGAGTTCTTCGGGTCTTGAGAGTCTATTGTTGGTGTAGCTTCAATTCTTCAAACGCGTGGTGAAATCCTCTTTACTTTGAAGTAGAACTCCGTTGATTCTTCATGACGTCGAAGGGGTAAGGGGATTGTATAACTATTTGAGGTGAGAGAGAACATTCGATAAAATCAGAAGGGATGAGAAGTAAAGGATGTTCTTGAAAATAATTTTTGAGAGATCCTTTCCTAAGAAATTTCCAGTTTCTAGGGGTCACGTCCTACAGTCAACATGTGCTCTGATACCATTTCTGTAGCGACCCGACTCAAAACGAGTCAAGCCTCTGTGTTTCTGTGCCATCCCTGGATCAGTATGCTGGCACACATAGTACATCAATGTATATATCAAAGTGCAATCACATGTAAATAGCGTAAAACTTATATATACCTTAAATATTTCAGCGGAAGCATTCAAGGGAGTGGAGTCCCAATAAACACTAACGGCAAGTTGAGTGTAGACCGTAACCCTGAGTCGTACTCTTACTCGTTGAAGAAAAATATCTGCAACATAAGACGTTGCAGTCGTGTAGGTCAGCATATTGAATATGCCGACAAGTTACATAAGAGAGGGGTGAAAAGTAATCATCTATACTATATGCGTATATGGCAGGTGGGGCTATAAGTTTTTAGCGAAAAGCAAGTTTTCTCCTACATCAAGAGAGGGCTAAAAGCAAAATGTTACTACATTGTTGGTTGTTAACGAGATTGTTCCGCCAACCAATTCTCGTACCCGAGTTGTCAATAATTCCCACATCAATATTATTATTTGTGTTGAGAACTTCAGATAACTTCAGTTCCTTTGGCTCAAGTTGTCCATGACAGTGGACACGGCTAATCGATTAGGTTTGAGTACTCTGCAGAGTTTTGAACACGTTCCCCACAAGATTTGATCGCCTCCGAGTATGTCCTCGCACTTCAGGGTGTTTGAAGACCGAATGATCAAAACATGGTCTTTCAACGGGTCCCTTTGAATCCTTGTCGGTGCCCATCCATTCCTACCGTTTTTCTAGATCTGCTAGCACTGCCTGTCCAGAGTCGCCGCGTTGTCCAACCAAGCCAGAGCCCATAATGACTTGTGGCTGTGCAGGTAAGCCTTGGGTCTTGAAAATATCCGTCCGTCTCTTTGAGCCTGGGTGAAGCTTTCCGCAGGATGTCATGGCCGTCTCCAGCATCCCGGGTCATCCACTGGTTTCTCCAGGGAGCCGATCAACCGTCCTTCACCCAGAGTTGCATTGCATCACGAGGTCTTGAAAAGTCTTGACTTAACCAGTCTTGGTTATTAAATTATTCTCGCATCACTCATGGTAAACTCTCAACCAGAATCCCGTCTACTCAAGCATAGCAATATGAAATTTGTCGTCCCGGGCCAAGTAACGGGGTTGTTGGGTGCCTACCACATGATACTACAATATGTAACCATAATTTCCAAGTACCTACTCAGCATGCAATTGGGCATAGGATGGTAGAACTACGATGCATAAAACATATGTGATACATGATCAAATGACTTGCCTGGTGATGTTGACGAAGAAGAATTTCTCGAGAAATAACTTGATAGACTACTCGTCACTCTCTGATGAAATCTATATAACGAACATATCATTCACATAAGCACTCACACTAGCAATCATTCTACCAATCAATTAACAAACAGCAATAAAAGTTGATGCAATCAAAAATCAATAAGAGAGAGCGGATAAAAATCCAAAGAAAACTTCAAAGAAGCTAGGAAGCCTTCTACTACATCAAACACTATATAGTTTTTGTTCTAACTGAAAATAAAACACTAAAAAAGAAAAAATAACAGAAAACAAAATATAAAATAACTAATATAACAGAAGTAAAAATTACAAATCAATATTATTTTATAAGTATTTTCAAAATAGGAAATCAAACTAGCAATGCAATCAATTCGCAAGTTAGTATAGAACTAGAATTGATTCCATGCAAACAAATAAGAATAAATAAAATAAAATTTTGTTGTTGTTGAAAAGTTACTGGTAAATATCAGAAAACAAAATATAACTTGTCACAATTACAAAAAAAACAAATTAAGAACAATTAATACAAAAGAAATAGCAAGAAAACAAAAAAGGCTAAAACAGAATTTGTTTTGCTTAAAACCCTAAGTAAAAATATTAAAAAAATTGAAACTTAAACTACTGAAATATATGATCAATAGGAAACAGTACCAAAAAGAATTAATTTAAAAGCTATTTTTAAACTCCCGGTATAAGCAAAATAACTTTAAGTCAAATCTGATCTAATTCAAATTTGAAACTTTCAAACATAGACAAAATATATGTTTTTGGAAACTACAGGAAAATTGTGATCTACTGGAAAAAGAATCAACTCCATTGGATCTATAGAATAAAAGTTATAAAGGAAAAAAAATTGAAACTGTCTCTGTTTTTAAATCTAAAACAGAAACAAAACTAACCTAATGAATAAAGGGGGTACGTGGCAGCTCCTGATTGGTCAGGGGGTGTGCGCTGCGGTGACTAACTAGCGGACGCTCGCAAACTAAAAAAAATCGCGTCGGCTAAATAATGAAATAAAAAGAACCACCGGTTCTTTTAAAAGAACCGAAGGGGTAAGCGAGATCTAATCCTACGCGCACGATTTATATCCGACGGCTGAAAACAAAAGGGGAAGCTCACAGGAGGTGCTGCCGGGGTGGGTTCTTCTCCGGCGAGGCAGGGAGGGGGCGGTGGTCGGGGATGCACTTCCGGCGGTCTCCGGCGGCGTCCGAGGAGTCCAGGGGGTGGAGGGGGTGCTCCGGCAGTCTCTCGTGGCGACGGCGCGGTTTGGGGAGGTCGGGGCGAGCAGCAGGGAGGCCAGGGAGCTTCGGCTCCTGGTCGGGGTTCCGGCGATGTCGTCTGGTGGCGTGGACGGTGGAGCTCGGGGACTTGGGTGAAAAATGGGTTGCGGGGGCGATGGGACAGCTACTGGCGGGGTCAGGTGGTGCGGGGAGGCATGGGGAGGCGCGGCAGGGTGCCGGGGCTTCCTGGAGCTCGGCTCTGGCGAGCACTGCAGCAGGGGCGGTTGGGGCGGCGAAGAGGGGCGATGGCAAGGGGAACGGGGTGCGGAGGAGGTGTGGGCTTATATAGGGGCGAGGGGAGAGTCTCGGGAGGGAAGGGAGAGAGATCCGGGAGGGATCCGGTCGGCTCCGGTGAGGTATGGAAGGGGATCGGGGCTGGGGGGAAGGAGATGACCGAGGGATGGCTCGGTCAGCCAGTGGGGCCCGCTAGAATGAGAGAGAGAGAGAGGTGGGGGGCTTCGGTCGGTTGACCGATCCGGTTGGGAACCGGATCCCGGGTGGGGGGAGTCGGCCCTGATCTTCTATAAAGCGCTCAAGCGCTTTCCTAAATAAAGAAAAAGTTTCCTTTTCTATTTTTTTCAAAAAAAAACAGAAAGTAAAAATAATAAAAAGAAATAAAATAAAATCCAAATATAGGGGTATTATATACCAAAATTATCAGCAGAAAAAAATGGAATTTGTTTAACATTTTTCCACGACCAAAATAAAAACTTTTAAAAAAAATGTTTTTCAGAAAATCCCCTAAATGCTTTATTTATTTTTGCAAATATTTTTAAAATAAACCGTGGGGTTTTATGGTTCAAATACTTCAAAGGAATATCCCCGGTTTGGAGGGTCATGTTCCTCCTCTCTCTCTTGCTTGGCAAGAATTATTTTCGGGGTAGAAAAATATACAAGCAAGGGCAAATATTTTGAAGGATTCAAATGCAAACTCCGTTCAAATTCTTTATAGTTGAAGAAGTCATGTCATCTTCTCTCTTTTCTTTTAAAAGATTGAATTTGAATCCATCGGAGATGGGGAAAGTCATTTTATTCCCTCTCATTAAAAGTTTTTGAAAAGTTTCAAATTTCACTCAAGTTTCAATCACTCAAACAAACAAACAATCAATCTAATAACTATTTTAACATTCCAAAATTTGGGATGTTACATCCATACACTAGATGCATGTGGATAGCGGTCGATGTGTGGAGTAATAGTAGTAGACGCAGAAAGTATCGTTCTACTTGTCTCGGACGTGATGCCTATATGTATGATCATTTCCTTAGATATCGTCATGACTTTGCGTGGTTCTATCAATGGCTCAACAGTAATTTGTTCACCCACAGTATTATTTGCTACTTTGAGAGAAGCCTCTAGTGAACACTATGGCCCCCGGGTCTACTTCACATCATATTTTCAGCCTTACATTTTTACTTTGTTGCACTTTCCACCTTCAGATCTCACTTTGCAATCAATCTTGAGGGGATTGACAACCCCTTTATAGCGTTGGGTGCAAGCTCTTTTGTGTTTGCGCAGGTACTCTGGACTTGGTGAGATAATCCTACTGGATTGATACCTTGGTTCTCAAACTGAGGGAAATACTTGCTGCTCCTGTGTTGCATCACCCTTTCCTCTTCAAGGGAAAAACCAACGCAAGCTCAAGAGGCAGCAGAAGGATTTCTGGCGTCGTTGCCGGGGAGGATCAAGTCAAGAACTGATCCAAGTAAGTGTCGCAAACTCATCTCTTGCTTTACTTTTTTGCCTCTCGTTTTCCTCTCCCCCACTTCTGAAAAACAGAAATTTTTAAAAATATTTGCCTTTTTTTCGTTTGCCTTTTTCGTTCGCCCTTTTCTCTCGCTTGCTTTCTGTTCGCTTGTGTGCTTGTTTGCTTGCTGAAGTCACCATGACTGAAAACACCAAACTTTGTGACTTCTCGAATACTAATAATAATGATTTTATTAGTACTCCGATTGCTCCCGCCACTAGTGCGGAATCATACGAAATCAATGCCGCTTTGCTGAATCTTGTTATGAAAGAGCAATTCTCCGGCCTTCCTAGTGAAGATGCCGCATCCCATGTCAATACCTTCATTGAGCTTTGCAATGTGCAAAAGAAGAGAGGTGTGGATAATGATGTGATTAAATTGAAGCTTTTTTCCTTTGTCGTTGCAAGATCGCGCAAAAACTTGGTTTTCGTCTTTGCCCAAAAATAGTATCGATTCTTGGGATAAGTGCAAAGATGCTTATATATCCAAGTATTTTCTGTCGGCTAAGATTATCTCTCTCCATAATGATATCATGAATTTCAAGCAACTTGATAATGCACATGTTGCACAATCTTGGGAGAGGATGAAATTAATGATTAGAAATTGTCCCGCTCATGGCTTGAGTCTTTGGATGGTTATACAAATCTTCTGCGCTGGCTTGAATTTCGCTTCTATAAATATGTTCGACTCCGCCTCACGTGGAACGTTCATGGAAATCACGTTAGGAGAAGCCACAAAACCCCTAGACAATATCATGACGAACTACTCTCAGTGGCACACTGAAAGGTCACCTACTAGTAAGAAGGTACATGTTATAGAAGAAATTAACTCGTTGAGTCCTAAGATGGATGAGTTAATGAATTTGGTTGCTAGTAGAAGTACTCCTTTAGATCCTAATGACATGCCCATGTCTTCCTTGTGTAGCGACCCGACTCAAAACGAGTCAAGCCTCTGTGTAACTGTGCCATCCCTGGTCAGTATGCTGGCACACACAGTACATCAATGTATATATCAAAGTGCAATCATATGTAAATAGCGTAAAACTGATATATACCTTAAATATCTCAGCGGAAGCAGTCAAGGGAGTGGAGTCCCAATAAACACCAACGGCAAGTTGAGTTTAGACCGTAACCCTGCATCGTACTCTTACTCGTCGAAGAAAAATATATGCAACATAAGGCGTTGCAGCCGTGTAGGTCAGCATATTGAATATGCCGGCAAGTCACATAAGATAGGGGTGAAAAGTAATCATCTATACTATATGCATATATGGCAGGTGGGACTATAAGTTTTTAGCGAAAAGCAAGTTTTCTCCTACATCAAGAGAGGGCTAAAAGCAAAATGTTACTACATTGTTGGTTGTTAACGAGATGGTTCCACCAACCAATTCTCGTACCCATGTTGTCAATAATACCCACATCAATATTATTATTTGTGTTGAGAATTTCAGATAACTTCAGTTCCTTTGGCTCAAGTTGTCCATGACCGTGGACACGGCTAATCGATAAGGTTTGAGTACTCTGCAGAGTTTTGCACACGTTCCCCACAAGATTTGATTGCCTCCGTGTATGTCCTCGCACTTCAGGGTGTTTGAAGACCGGATGATCAAAACATGGTCTTTCAACGGTCCCTCTGAATCCTTGTCGGTGCCCATCCAATCCTACCGTTCTTCTACATCTGCTAGCACCGCCTGTCCAGAGTCGCCGCGTTGTCCAACCAAGCCAGAGCCCATAATGACTTGTGGCTGTGCAGGTAAGCCTTGGGTCTTGAAAATATTCGTCCGTCTCTTTGAGCTTGGGTGAAGCTTTCCGCAAGATGTCATGGCCATCTCCAGCATCCCGGGTCATCCACTGGTTTCTCCAGGGAGCCGATCAACCGTCCTTCACCCAGAGTTGCATTGCATCACGAGGTCTTGAAAAGTCTTGGCTTAACCGGTCTTGGTTATTAAAGTATCCTCGCATCACTCGTGATAAACTCTCAACCAGAATCCCGTCTACTCAAGCATAGCAATATGAAATTTGTCGTCCCGGGCCTAGTAACGGGGTTGTTGGGTGCCTACCACATGATACTACAATATGTAACCATAATTTCCAAGTACCTAGTCAGCATGCAATTGGGCATAGGATGGTAGAACTACGATTGCATAAAACATAGGTGATACATGATCAAATGACTTGCCTGGCGAAGTTGACGAAGAAGAATTTCTCGAGAAATAACTTGATAGACTACTCGTCACTCTCCGATGAAATCTAGATAACAAACATATCATTCACATAAGCACTCATACTAGCAATCATTCTAGCAATCAAAACAAAGGAGAGAGTGAAATAAGAATCCGAAGGAAACTTCAAATAAGACTAGGGAGTCTTCTTCTATGTCAAACACTAAATAGTTTTTGTCTAACAGAAAAATAATAACAGGGAACTAAGATATAAATTTAACTAAGATAAAATAGAGTATTTTTCACAAAACTTTTTGAAAGTATTTCCAAACGGGATTTGAAACAGTGGAGAAACCAACTGCAAGTTATTAGGGAACTAGAATTGATTTCATGATAACATATAAAAATAAAAATCAAAACTTGTTGCAAACCTACTTGTAACTAACAGAAACAAAACATAATTTTATGAAATATAAAAGAAAATAATTTAAAAACAATTATAGAAAAGCAAATAGCCATAATCCTAAAAGAGGTGAAACAGAAATTGTTTCACAAGAAACAATGAGCTAAAATACTCAAATAATTCTGAAATGTTTACCACTGATGACTAAGATCACTAGTGATCAGTATCAAAAAGAATCAAATTAAAAGATATTTTTAAACTCCTGGAATAAGCAAAACAAGGTTTAAACTAAATATGATCTAATTCAAATTTGAAAATTTCTAACATAGACAAATTATATGTTTTTAAAACCTACAGAAAAATTGTGATCTACTGGAACAAGTTTCAACTCCATTGGAATTCGGGATCAAAAGCTATGATCAAAACAATTTTGAAACTTTCTTTGTTTTGGAATTAAACAGAAAAAGAAAAAACAGATTCTAACAGACAGGGGTACACGTGGCATCCCCTGATAGGTTGCGGGGTGTGTTTGCTGCGGGAGTAGTAAGCAAATGGCCGATAACTAAACAAAACTCCGGCTAAAATTAAGCGAGACAGAAAACCGTTCGGTTCTTTAACTAAAACCGAAGGGGTAAGTTGTTTTTAATGTACGCGGTTGGATCTAGATCTAACGGTAGGCTACACAATACAAAAACAAAAACAAAACGAACAAAAGAAAAAAAAGGAGTTATCTCCCGTGGATGGAGTTGCTGGACACGACAGAGGTGCTCCGGCGAGGGGGCTACGCCGGCGAGCTGGCGGAGAGCAGCTCCGGCGTGGGGAAAGGGTCGCCGGCGGGGTGGGGTGGCGGAGGAGGGGGCCGGTGGAGGAAGGGGTCGCTGGTGGGGGGGGAGAGGCGCTCCTGGGCGAGGGAGCTCGAGCTCCTGGAGCTCCTGGTGATGGCCGAATTCCGGCGAGGGGTGGTGCGGTGGCGTGGAGCGGCGATGGGTCGGGCTAGGGGGGAAAATGGGATGCAGTGGTTGTGGGGAACTTGCTGGTGGTCTCGGTGGTGCGTGTGGGCGAGGTGGTGACCGGGGCGGAGCGGGGAAAAATTCCTGTGGTGTTGCTCCGGCGAGCAACAGAGGCAGGGGCGAGGCGGCGTGACGGCGAGGGGAGGAGGGGTCCAAGGGGGTGGTGCGTCCGCGGTTTATATAGGGGCAGAGGGGGGCCGAAGGAAGGAAGGGGGAGGGGGAATCGGGGGGGGGGGAATCCCATCGAATCAGGGGTGGCAGGAGGTCACTCCATGGCTGTGCGGTGGAAAGGAAAAGGGTCACGTGGGAAGAAAGAAGGAAGGAAGAAGAAAGAAGGAAGAAAAAAAGAAAGGAAAGAAAAGAAAGAGAAAGAAAAAAAATAAAGAAAGGAAGAGGGGTGCGCTGGAGGGTTGGATGCTCGTGGGGATGGCCAGGAATCTCTCCCAGCGATGGGGGGATCTGCCTAGGAAAATCTCTCGATTTTTTTTTAAACAACAAGAGAAAAAATAAAAGGAAATAGTTTATATGGAGTATTATATACCAAATCGATCAGAAAAATATTTCCTAATTGATTATCATTTTTCCAAAACCAAAATAAAAACTTTTTAAAAAATGTTTTTTTCAGAAAAATCCCTAAGGCTTTATTTTCTTTTTGGCAATTAATTTCTCCATAAACTTGGGTCTTCTTGGCTCAAAATATTTTAGAAATGCCTCACATTTTGGAGGGCCATTTTCCTCCGCTCTTTCTTGCGTGCAAGAATTTTGTCGGGGCATTTTCTCGGGGAAGAAAAATATAGAAGAGCAAAAGAATTTTTTTTCGAAAGAATTCAAATGCAAACTCCATTCAAATTCTTTATAGTTTAAGAAGTCATGTCATCTTCTCTCATTGCTTTCGAATTTAAATATACCGGAGAAGGGAAAAGTCATTTTATTCCCTCTCATTCAAAAAATTTGAAAAGTTTCAAATTTCACCCAAGTTTCAATCACTCAAGCAAACAAACAAACAATATAATAATTATATTAACATTCCAAAATTTGGGATGTTACACCTTGATTGAGAGTAGCAAGGCTAGCTTGGACGTTAATTTTGTTGGTAGGAATAATTTTGGCAACAACAATGCTTTTAGAGGAAACTATGTTCCTAGGCCTTTTCCTAGTAACCCCACTAATAACTTTGTCAACTCCTACAACAATAGTCATGGAAATTACAATAGATTACCCTCTGATCTAGAGAGTAATATCAAAGAGTTTATCAACTCGCAAAAGATTTTCAATGCGTCCATAGAGGAAAAACTACTCAAAATTGACGATTTGGCTAGGGGCGTTGATAGAATGTCTAGTGATATTGATGCTTTGAAAGTTATATGTGCTCCTCCCAAGATCAATATGGATGAAACTTTGAAAGCTATGTGTGTTTCCATGAGTGAGAGCAAACAAAGAACCGCCCAAATTCGTGCTAGACATGAATGGCTTAGAAGGGCATGTTCTCGTCATAAGAATCACGAAGATCTTAAAGTGCTTGGTGTGACTCCCATTGAATCTTTGTTTTCTTGTGTCAAACCTAATGATGATGGGGCTGGATATGAATCCACTTTGGTTGAAAAACGCCCAAATGATTCGGAGTCCATCTATCTTGATGCTAAAAGCATTGAAAGTGGAGTAGATATTAAAACCTTGAGTAGTAATGAAACTACTACTTTGGATTTCAAGGAATTCAATTATGATAGTTGCTCCTTGATTGAATGCATTTCCTTGATGCAATCCATGCTAAACTCTCCACACGCTTATAGCCAAAACAAGGCCTTTCCCGATCATATCGTCGATGCTATGATAAAATCTCTTGAAGAGAAACTTGAATTGGAAGTTTCTATCCCTAGAAAGCTTCATGATGAGTGGGAACCTACTATCAAAATCAAAATCAAAAACTATGAACGCAATGCTTTGTGTGATTTGGGTGCTAGTGTTTCCGCGATTCCAAAGTCTTTATGTGATGTTCTGGGTTTTAATGAGATTGCGGAGTGTTCTCTTAATTTGCATCTTGCGGATTCTACTGTCAAGAAACCCATGGGAAGGATCAATGATGTTCTTATTATTGCAAATAGGAACTATGTACCCGTGGATTTTATTGTGCTTGACATTGATTGCAATCCTACATGCCCTATCATTCTTGGTAGACATTTCCTAAGGACTATCGGTGCTATCATCGATCTGAAGGAAGGGAATATTAGATTTAAATTTCCTTTAAAGAAGGGCATGGAGCATTTTTCTAGAAAAAAAATAAGATTGCCTTATGAATCCATGATGAGGGCTACTTATGGTTTGAGCACCAAAGACGACGATACGTGATTCTATCGCCTTATGCCTAGCTAAGGGCGATAAACAATAGCGCTTGTTGGGAGGCAACCCAATGAATTTATCTTTTATTTCTGTTTTCTTGCGTCCACACCATCATAATTCTGTTATGATTGTGTCTTTTGTGTTTCTTTTTGTGTTTGAGCCAAGAAAAACCTTTATGACTAGTCTTGGTGATGGTTGTTTGATCCTGCTGGAAAAAGACAGAAACTTTTCGCTCACGATATTATTTTTCATTTTTATTTAGAAAGAGATTTTGAGTTGATTCGTTTTGCTGCTGGTTGATATTCCTTTTGCCCAGGCAGCCGTAATTTTTCAGAATTTTGGAGGTACCAGAAGTATACAAAGTATACAGATTTCTACACACTGGTCTGTTTTTGACAGATTCTGTTTTTGTTGAGTTGGTTGCATGTTTTGATGAAACTATGGATAGTATCGGGGGGTACTAGCCATGGAAAAGTGAGAATACAGTAATCTAGCACCAATATAAATAGAAATCAAGTTTGCTACAGTACCTAAATAGGTGGTAGTTTGTTTTCTTGTGCTAATGATATCACGAGTTTCTGTTTAAGTTTTGTGTTGTGAAGTTTTCAAGTTTTGGGTGATGTTCTCATGGACAAAGGGATAAAGAGTGGAAAAAGTTCAAGCTTGGGGATGCCCAAGGCATCCCAAGACAAATTCAAGGGCACCAAAAAGCCTAAGCTTGGGGATGCCCCGGGAAGGCATCCCCTCTTTCGTCTTCAATCCATCGGTAACATTACTTGGAGCTATATTTTTATTCACCACATGATATGTGTTTTGCTTGGAGCGTCTTGTATCATAGGAGTCTTTTCTTTTTGTTGTGTCACAATTATCCTTGCTGCAGACCTTTTGAGAGAGACATGCACTCATCATGAATTTTCTAGAAGGCTCATCATGCTTCACTTATATCTTTTGAGCTAGATAATTTTGCTCTATGTGCTTCACTTAGATCTTTTAGAGCACGGCGGTGCGTGACTTGCTAGTTGGTCTGTGCTATGAAAATAGTACCAAAGGTGATAGGTACCCAAAGAGGATACAAGAACTTCCATCTTCATGTCCATTGAGTAGAAAGATAAGTTTGATTCCTCTCAATCAGTTTTGAGACGTGGATTTGGTAATATTAAGAGTTATGTTAGTAGGGTGTTGTGAATCTAGAAATACTTGTGTTGAAGTTAGTGATTCCCGTAACATGCACGTATAGTGAACCTCTATGTTAGGAATTCGGAGCATAATTGATCTATTGATTGTCATCCTTTGTGTTGCGGTCGGGATCGCGCGATGGTTAACACCTACCAACCCTTCCCCTAGGAGTATGCGTTTAGCACTTTGTTTTGATTACTAATAAAAACTTTCGCAACAAGCATGTGAGTTCTTCATGACTAATGTGAGTCCATGGTATAGATGCACTTTCACCTTCCACCATTGCTAGCCTCTCTAGTACCGCGAAATTTTCGCCGGTGCACAAACCCACCATATGCCTTCCTCAAAACAGCCACCATACCTACCTACTATGGCATTTTCATAGCCATTCCGAGATATATTGCCATGCAACTCCCACTGTTCCATCTCATGGCTTGTGCCGTCACTCTCATATTTCCATTGCATGATCGTAAGATAGCTAGTGAGATGTTTCAACGTCATCCGCCAAGCTAGATCGTTGCACATCCCGGTACACTGTCGGAGGCATTTCCTATAGAGTCGTCATCGTTCTGAGCTTTGAGCTGTGAGTAAATAAAAGTGTGATGATCGTCATTATTAGAGCATTGTCCCATGTGAGGAAATAAAAAAAAGAGGCCAAAGTTGCCCACAATAAAAAAAGAGAGAAAAAGAGGCCCAAGAGCCCAAACAAAAAAAGAGAGAAAAGGAGAGAAGGGACAATCTACTATTTCTTTTCCACACTTGTGCTTCATAATAAGCACCGTGTTCTTCATGATTGAGAGCCTCTCGTTTTGTCACAACCATATACTAGTGGGAATCTTTATTTTATAACTTGGCTTGTATATTCCAATGATGGGCTTCCTCAAAATTGCCCTAGGTCTTCGTGAGCAAGCAAGTTGGATGCACACCCACTAGTTCTCCTTTTGAGCTTTCACATACTGATAGCTCTAGTCATCCTTTGTATGGCAATCCCTACTCATTGACATTGATATCTATTAATGGGCATATCCATAGCACTTTAATACGCCGAGTCAATGTGACCATCTCCTCCTTTTTCTCTCACAACCACCACCACACTCTATTCCACCTATAGTGCTATATCCATGGCTCACGCTCATGTATTGCGTGAGAGTTGAAAAAGGTTTGAGAAAGTAAGAGTGCGAAAACAATTACTTGGCCAATACTGGGGTTGTACATGATTTAAATTAGTTGTGTGACGATGATGGAGCATAGCCGGACTATATGATTTTGTAGGGATAACTTTCTTTGGCCTTGTTATTTCGAAAGTTCATGATTACCATGCTAGTTTGCTTGAAGTATTATTGTTTTCATGTCAATAGCAAACTATTGTTTTGAATCTTACGTATCTGAACATTCATGTCACATGAAAGAAGTTACAAAGGACAACTATGCTAGGTAGCATTCCACATCAAAAATCCAGTCTTTATCACTTCCCTACTCGAGGACGAGCAGGAGTTAAGCTTGGGGATGCTTGATACGTCTCCAACGTATCTATAATTTTTGATGGTTCCATGCTATTATCTTGTCAAACTCTGGATGTTTTGTATGCCTTTTATATCTTTTTTGGGACTAACTTATTAACTCAGTGCCAAGTGCCAGTTCCTGTTTTTTCCGTGTTTTTTACCCTTTTCAGAGGAGGATTTTAAACGGTGTCCAAACGGAATAAAACTTCCGAAAAGATTTTTTCCGGAACAGAAGATACGCACGAGACTTGAGAACCAAGGCAGGGGCCACCTAGGCGCAGCTAGGGGGCATGCCTAGCAGGCTTGTGGGCCCTGTGTGGCTCGTCTGCCCTACCTCTTCCGCCTATAAATTCAGAAAAATTCCAAAACTGCGCGAGAGATCCACAAAAATACTTTTCCGCCACAGCAAGGTTCTGTCTTCGCAAGATCCCATCTGGGGCATGTTCTGGTGCCCTGCTGCAGGGGGGAGTCAGATATGGAGGGCTTCTTCATCAACACCATGACCTCTCCGATGATGCATGAGTAGTTCACCATAGACCTTCAAGTACAAAGCTAGTAGCTAGATGGCTTCTTCTCTCTCTTGGATCTTCAATACAAAGTTCTCCATGATCTTCATGGCGATCTATCCGATGTAATCTTCTTTTGCGGTGTGTTTGTCGAGATCTGCCAAATTGTGGATTTATGATCAGATTATCTATGAATCTTATTTGAGTTTCTTTTGATCTCTTATATGCATGATTTCATATCCTTGTAATTCTCTTCGAGTTGTGGGTTTTGTTTGGCCAACTTGATCTATGATTCTTGCAATGGGAGAAGTGCTTGGTTTTGGGTTCATACCGTGCGGTGACCTCTCCCAGTGACAGAAGGGGCAACGAGGCACGCATCATGTTGTTGCCATCAAGGGTAAAAAGATGGGGTTTTCATCATTGGTTTGAGTTTATCCCTCTACATCATGTCATCTTGCTTAAGGCGTTAGTCTGTTTGTCATGAACTCAATACACTAGATGCATGCTGGATAGCGGTCGATGTGTTGAGTAATAGTAGTAGATGCAGAAAGTATCGGTCTACTTGTCTCGGACGTATTGCCTATATGTATGATCATTGCCTTAGATATCGTCATGACTTTGCGTGGTTCTATCAATTGCTCGACAGTAATTTGTTCACCCACCGTATTATTTTCTATTTTGAGAGAAGCCTCTAGTGAACACTATGGCCCCCGGGTCTACTTCACATCATATTTTCAGCCTTACACTTTTACTTCGTTGCACTTTCCACCTTCAGATCTCACTTTGCAATCAATCTTGAAGGGATTGACAACCCCTTTATAGCGTTGGGTGCAAGCTCTTTTGTGTTTGCGCGGGTACTCTGGACTTGGCGCGATTCTCCTACTGGATTGATACCTTGGTTCTGAAACTGAGGGAAATACTTACTGCTCCTGTGCTGCATCACCCTTTCCTCGTCAAGGGGAAAACCAACGCAAGCTCAAGCGGCAGCATCCGGCAACCCCGGAGTGACAATAGCCGGAACCACTCCCGGAGATGACCATAGTATGAGGAGTTCATGTATTCACTAAGTGCTAATGCTTTGTTCCGGTTCTCTATTAAAAGGAGACCTTAATATCCCTTAGTTTCCATTAGGACCCTGCTGCCACGGGAGGGATGGACAATAGATGGCATGCAAGTTCTTTTCCATAAGCACGTATGACTATATACGGAATACATGCCTACATTACATTGACGAGCTGTAGCTAGTTACATATCTCCCCATGTTATAACTGTTACATGATGAATGTCATCTGCCATAATTATCCATCACCGATCCAATGCCTACGAGTTTTTCCTACTAGTCCTTGCTACCTTACTGTTACCGCTACTGATGTCACTACTGCTACTGTTACCGTTGCTACCATTACTATCACACTACTTTGCTACTGAAACTTTGCTGCAGATACTAAGTCTTTCAGGTGTGGTTTAATTGACAACTCAATTGCTAATAATCGAGAATATTCTTTGGCTTCCCCTTGTGTCAAATCAACAAATTTGGGTTGAATACTCTACCCTCGAAAACTGTTGCGGTCCCCTATACTTGTGGGTTATCAGGGTTCTCTTGCTAGAAGAATTTAATTTGCATGTTGTTGATAGGAAGGGTGCTGAGAACCCTGTAGCAGATAAATTGTCTAGGTTGGAGAATGTTCTTGATAACCCACAACCTATTGATGATATCTTTCCAGATGAGCAATTGAATGTCATCAATGCTTCACGTAGTACAACTTCGTATGCTGATTATGCAAACTATATTGTTGCTAAATTTATACCACCTAGTTTCACATACCAACAAAAGAAGAAATTATTCTTTGATTTGAGACATTACTTTTGGGATGATCCTCACCTTTATAAGCAATGAGTAGATGGTATTATTAGACGTTGTGTACCTGAGCGTGAACAGGGACAGATCCTACAGAAGTGTCACTCCGAGGCTTACGGAGGACACTATGCGGGAGATAGAACTGCGCACAAGGTATTGCAATCCGGATTTTATTGGCCTACTCTCTTCAAGGATGCCCGTAAGTTTGTCTTGTCTTGTGATGAATGTCAAATAATAGGTAATATCAGTAAACGTCAGGAAATGCCTATGAATTATTCACTTGTCATTGAACCATTTGATGTTTGGGGTTTTGATTATATGGGACCTTCTCCAAAGTCCAACGGGTATACTCATATCCTAGTTGATGTTGATTACGTTACTAAGTGGGTAGAAGCTATCCCAACTAGTAGTGATGATCATAACACCTCTATTAGGATGCTTAAAAAAGTTATTTTCCCTAGATTTGGAGTGCCTAGATATTTAATGACTGATGGTGGTTCACATTTTATTCATGGTGCTTTCCGTAAAATGCTTGCTAAGTATGATGTCAACCATAGAATTGCATCTCCTTACCATCCTCAGTCCAGTGGTCAAATAGAGCTAAGTAATAGAGAAATTAAACTAATTCTGCAAAAGACTGTTAATAGGTCTAGGAAGAATTGGTCTAAGAAGCTTGATGATGCACTGTGCGCTTATAGAACTGCTTATAAGAATCCCATGGGCATGTCTCCGTACAAAATGGTTTACGGTAAAGCATGTCATTTACCTCTTGAGCTAGAGCATAAGGATTATTGGGCAATCAAAGAGCTCAACTTTGATTTCAAACTTGCTGGTGAGAAGAGGTTATTTGATATTAGCTCACTTGTTGAATGGAGAACTCGGGCATATGAAAATGCCAAGTTGTTTAAAGAAAAAGTTAAGAGCTGGCATGATAAAAGGATACAAGAACGTGAGTTCAATGTAGGTGATTATGTCTTGCTATACAATTCTCGTTTTAAGATTTTTTGCAGGCACGCTTCTCTCTAAATGGGAAGGTCCTTACATTGTCGAAGAAGTGTATCGTTCCGGTGCCATCAAGATCAACAACACGGAAGGGAATTTTCTGAGAGTTGTAAATGGGAAAAGAATCAAGAATTATATCTGAGGTACTCCCATAAATGTTGAAAGCAACATTATTAATACCATAACTCCAGAGGAGTACATAAGGGATATTTATCAGCCTGTTTTAGACTCCAAAAATGAAGAGGTATGTGATTCGGTAAGTAACCGACTCCAAAACTTTTCCAGTAGCATTTTTTCTTCGTTTTGGAATTTTTGGAAAAATAGAAAAGTTTAAAGTAGTCCGGAAAGTGCAAGAGGAGGCGACAAGCCTGCCAGGCGCGGCCTACCCCCTGGCCGCGCCTAGGGAGCTTGTGACGACCTCGTCTGTCTCCCGGACTCTGTTTTCTGGTGGAATACTCCTTTCGGTCGGTAAAAATTTATTATATATTCTCCCGAAAGGTCTGACCCTCATATCATGCAAATATCCTTTGTTTTTGTTTCGAGCTGCTGTGCAGACAGATCTAGATTGCTATGGCGTCCCCAAAAGTTCCGAAGGACAAGTTCTTCAAGAAGGTCATCCATCCCTACCTCGCAGGAGTGCTGCAACACCCTCAATCTATCGAGATGCATGAGGGGTTGCTGCACATCCGTGATGTTGAGGGCCCCAAGAAGACTGGAAGCGTAGAGGCGAGGCTCGAAGCAATGGAGCAGCAAGTCTTCAAGTGCTAAGGGATGGTGGAATGTGGACTCAACGCCAACCACATGATGATCACGGAGTTCACCAACAAGCACAAGATCGATGTCAATGACATTGGGAAACACCTCTCGAGGCTCTATGACCGAATTGATCACCTCCAAGCCCAGATCTATGACCTGGAGAACCAAAACTGTGAGTATGCGTATAGATTTAAATCAATACGGTTGGCTGCAGATTTGAGGATTCCGGAGACTCGATCATCTTTCCATGATGGAGCACCTATGCCTTGGAAGACGGAGAATGAACCCCAGATTGCAACAACTCCACCACCATCACCTTCGAAGGAAGACAATTAAGCACGGGTATGGGCACTCCTCTTGGCTTGTGCCAAGCTTGGGGGAGTTGCCCCGGCATCGTATCACCATCACATCTTTTGCCTTTACCTTTTTCTTATTTCGATTCCTTATTGGTTTTATCTTTTTCCAGTAGAATAAAGTTCTTAGTATGTTCTAGGCTTGAGTTTTTCTTTGTGTCTCCCCCAATGTATTCGAGTTCATGAGCCATATAATAATGAGTGTTTTAGTTAAGGGCCTTGCTTCATGCCATGATCGAAAGAAAGAATAATAAAAGAACAAAAGAAAGCTTCACATATAAAAAGAGTGTTGATTGAAACTTGTTGTGGGTGGACAAACGTAGACCTTGGTCATTGTTGCAATTAATAGGAAGTAATAAAGAAAGAGAAGTTCACATATAAATATATCATCTTTGACACGGTCTATGATTATGAACACTCATTAAACTATTACATTCTTAGAAGTAGATGTTGGACAAGGAAGACAACATAATGAATTATGTTTGCTTAGTTCCGAACAATGTTATATGACTAGAGATCCCTTAGAATGTGACGCTTGCTTCCACCTCATATCAGCCAAAACTTCTGCACTAAGTAGAGATACTACTTGTGCATCCATAAACCTTCAACCCAGTTTTGCCATGAGAGTCCACCATACCTACCTATGGATTGAATAAGATCCCTCAAGTAAGTTGTCATCGGTGCAAGCAATAAAATTGCTACATCAATATGTATGATCTATTAGTGTGTGGAAAATAAGCTCTGTACGAACCTATGATGAGGAAGAAATAAAAGCGACAGACTGCATAATAAAGTTCTTTATCACAGGAGGCAATATAAAGTGACGCTCCTTCACACTAAGAGGTCACACATCCAAACCTCAAAAGTGCATGACAACCTCTGCTTCCCTCTAAGAAGGGCATATTGTCGGGACCCCGATCCTAAGTCATAGGAATCCAGCCTGTAACACATCGCATCTCTTTGCGGTCTCACGCACGGTTAACTCCACGGCTGCAGCCTTACCTTAGCCGGGACCGTTTGCGTCTTTTGACTCACGTATGCACTAGTGTCGCTAGCATTCCAATGTCAAAGAACCCGGATCGACAAGTCTAGTCACAAACCAAAGTGGTAGTACCGCACAAGGACAGACATACATGACCCAACAAAGCAGGTGTCGGTCACCAGCGAGTGTAGACGAGTCGTAGCAAGCTACAAGGACTCCATTACATCGCGTGACATTTCCCCAAAGGGGACAGACACAGCAGCTAAGAAGGACACATGTCGGTCAACCAATGTGTCCGGAGCAGTAGCGAACTACCAAGGCTCGTTGGATCACAGAGGGGCATTTCCTTGTAAGGAGTGCTACTAAAATTCACGACGAGGTAATAGAACCCCATACATATCAAGTACGACACACGTACGCATAGCATACCGATATGTATAGATACATCGATGGCATCACAACATAACCATAAACATACAAGCTTTATTTAAGAGGCTCGGAAGAGCCACACACATAATATTACACATTAAGGGTCTCACGACCCATAAAAGCAGTCATTCAGTTACAAGCCAGCGGAAGAGTTTAAACTGTTTGAGTAGAGACACGGCAACTAGAAGGCACATGGCCTGACTATACTACAGATCCAACGTAGGGCCAGATCGTAGCTGGGACACCAGCTACTCGTCGTCGTCGATGTCTACGAAGAACCCTCCATTAGGGTCATTAGCAACCTCCGCAACATTTATTAAGCAAACGTGAGTACGAAGGTACTCAGCAAGACTTCAGGATATCTAACTACGCATGCAAGGTGTCAAAAAAGTATTGTGGGGTTTCATGCGGAAAGCCAGCATCTGACTCGTGGCTAAACAACTTGCATTTTTAAATAATTTTGACAACTTGATTTCTCGCACACGAGTCCACTAACACCACAACAATACACTATCGTGGCATCATCCCATCTCCATACGGAATTGCCGTCCACGACACTCACGCTTATCTTGACAATTTTATGAGTAGCCATTGAAGTTATCTATGAACAACATATGTCTCCAAGTAGTCCATATCCGCGGACGCGGCTATTCGAATAGATCATAACCCTGCAGGGGTGTACTTCATCGCACACGCTCTCGCCACTTATCGCCATGTGCACGTCATGCACCTCGGCAACCTTCAAGCGGAAGCCCGGCGAGGGAGTCGGCCACGACCTTTAACCACACTAGTACCTAGTCCAGGTTTATCGCCTATCTGAGAGTAACCCGTACGAAAGTCCGGCTGAGGTTTCCGCCACGGCCTCAAACGATGTGCGCAGGGTTCCCAAGCCCACGATCCGGGTGCCACTTGGTACACCGTGCCACTGCCTACCGCATCATGGCCCACCTCTCAGGTCAGCACCATGCACGACCTCCAGCATTACTATAAACACCAGAAACTACTTGCAACTCCTGGACCGAGTACTAAGCGATTAATAGGCCGAGCGGGGTCATATTTCAGGGCCCAGCATGTGGTAGTATCTAGTCTTGGATTACATACACGGAACTCAGTTCCTAAGGACGGTTCCAATGAAACAACCCGCCATGTACTCCTACACAGCCTTTCACCGGTACCTTTACCAAATCAGGTTCAACACACAACCTTTGCTTACCGAACACATTCTCACAATTCTGTTCATCTCTCAGATGACAGACCATACACAACTCTAAGCATAGCATGCATAGCAGGATAAGGCACAACATAGCTCAAGAAACTATCAGGTATGCTAGGTTGCAAGGTTCGGCTATTTACTGTGACAAGGTTAGGTCATGCAAAGGAAGTGGGTTCAACTAACGTGGCAAAAGCATTTGAAGCATTTGATCCTAATGCAATAAATAAGTGCAGGAGCAAGAACATGGGATTTATCAGGATGATCAAAATGGTTGCTTGCCTTGTTGCTAAGAGGAGGAACAATATCCGTTACACGGATATTCGGTGGAATCCGGGGGGTGCGGAGCCTACCGAGATGAAGGGCAACAATCAATAACAATCATATGCAAACAAGATGATGCATGAGCATGGCATGAGAATGCAAGGTGATATACTAATATAATCAACGTGTATTAGGTTTGAAGTTGATTTGAATCACATTCAAATATCAATTCAAACGAGGTATTCTCGGATACCGATTTAATTGATTCGACCTGATGCTCAGATCAACTTGATGTTAGCATACATGAGATGTCATGTTAAAGTACTAGTTTGTTATTAGAACCATGTTTGATCATGTCAAACAAGAAGAAATTTAAATACTTTTCGTATTCTATTAAAAATTATTTATAAGAATTGACTTATTCATTAATCTACATGTTTGGGTTCTGTAACTTTTTCAAACATGATTGAAAATAGCATATTCAGATTCCTTGAATTTTTCCGATACTTTTTCATATATAAATTATTTTCATTGGAGTTACAGATTAATTTCTATGAATTTTTGAAGTTTTAAACATTTCTGGAATTATTTTTATACTGGAAAATACTTTTATTGCATCAGCATGACATCAGCAGGTCCATCTGGCCGTTGAAAGTCAAACCTGACCAGTGGGACCCACTGATCAGTCTCTCTGGTCAATTTTAAATTAGGATTAATCTTATTTAGTTAATTAAACTCACTGGACCCACATGTCAGTGTCTTATTTATTAATCTAATTTATTTTTATTATCTCTAAACTATCGAGAGGCTGGCCCCACCCGTCAGTGGCTCAGGACAGCCGAGATACACCGGCGGCGAGGTCGTCCTTGCCGGCGGGGAGCCTCCGGCGACCACCAGAACGGCGGAGGGGCTCGGAAACGGCGCCCAAGGGGCCAAACGCTGCGCGGAGAGCACCAGAAGAACGACACATCTCCCGCAGCTCCATTTCTGCACTTAGCCGGGGCTGATCTGGCCGGAGATGACGTCGGCGACGAGCTTGGCGGCGGCCAAGGTTCGGGCGTCATCGAGGTCATTGATACAGAGAGAACTACGCACGGTTCTTAGCTCCTACAGCATCTACACGACGGCATGAAGCTGCTGGTGCCCTCGGAAGGATGAGCTCATCACCGGAGGGCTACCGGCGACGAGCTGCAGCGGCGGATCTTGTCGGGCTCCGGTGGAACTAGGCGTAGAGGAGGGGATCGACGGGGAGATCTTAGGGAAAATGACCGCATGCTCACGAGGAGTGCAGAGCGGAGCTTAGACAGCTCGGGGAAGGGCTGAGGGCGACGAATCGAGCAGAGCTCGTCGGCGGCCGAAGGTTGAAGACGACGGTGCCGTGGGCGTTGCAGGGCTTGGGGAAGCTTCGGCTTTTGCAGGGAGGACCAGATCGATGAGGCGGAGATAACGGCGCACTCAGAGAGGGGATCCTATGGCTAAGGGCATGGGCAGCTCGAGCTTTGCTCGGGCTCCAATGGCGGCAGAAGGAGGGAGGAGAGATCCGAGAGGAGGGGGGGATCTAGCGCTGGGAATGGATAGGGTCAGCCACGGGGAGCTTATCCCTGTGCTTGCCAGTGCGAAACGGCAGCCAGGCAGCCAGGGAGCTGCGTGGAGGCGCACGGCGACGCGGCGGCCACCTCCTGCTCCTACTGGCGAGGAGGGAGACGACACGAGGAGCTGGGCTGGGCCGGCTAGGCGACACGTAAGGTTTTCCA
Source organism: Hordeum vulgare subsp. vulgare (assembly GCF_904849725.1). Classification (NCBI taxonomy): domain Eukaryota; kingdom Viridiplantae; phylum Streptophyta; class Magnoliopsida; order Poales; family Poaceae; genus Hordeum; species Hordeum vulgare. The sequence continues at coordinate 75,640,539 of NC_058524.1, read as the reverse complement.
TTTTTTCTGTTCTGTTTCTATTTTAAATACTAAAATTGATTTACTAATTATTTCTGCTCCCAAATAAAATGTAAAAGCTATGTTAAGCACCCTAGAATATTTGTTGGAATATTTCCAACCATTTCCAGAGTTTTCAACATTTTTGAAAATTTAAAGTTTCTGATTTCAAATTTAAAACTTGAAACCAGTAGCTTTTTGCATTTATTTAAAATGCTTAAAGTGTCAAGAAAATGGTATTCTTCATTGCTCATTTACTTTCATGATTTATCAGAAAGTTTGAACTTTTCTTGAGGCCATTTTGGATTCATTGATTTTAACAAGTCTGAGAATTCCTTTATTTAAAAAAGTGGCTAGGGTTTTTGAGCTTTCCTTCATCACTTCCTTTGTTCTTGTTGAAATTTTCTTAGATGCAATGCAAAGAAGACATGAGCACAAGACTAACTTGCTTAAGGTGTCAGGGATGTGACAACTCACCCCCACTCAAAGTAATCTCGTCCCGAGATTTAGAAGTCGTTGGGAATAACACAGGATACTCAAGTCGGAGACGATCCTCTCTTTCCCAAGTTGCCTCCTTTTCAGAATGATTTGACCATTGAACTTTAAGAAACTTGAGGTTTCGACGTCGAGTGGTACGCTCAGCTTGATCAAGAATACGCACGGGGTATTCTCGGTATGAAAGGTTATCTTGGAGATCAAGCATTTCATGGTCCACTTCACGGATAGGATCCGAAAAGCAACGCCTGAGTTGCGAGACGTGCAAAACATCATGAACCTTGGAAAGATGCGGAGGAAGTTCCAACTGGTAAGAAACTTCTCCTCATTTGGCAAGAATGCGAAAAGGACCAATGTAACGAGGAGCCAACTTGCCCTTGATACCGAATCGATGGGTACCCTTCAAAGGTGTAACCCGAAGGTAAGCCTTCTCGTCAACTTCAAAGGTCACAGCCTTATGATGACGATCATATTGGCTCCTTTGACGAGACTGGGCTGTTTTCAACTTTTCACGAATGATGCGGACCTTCTCTTCTGCATCCTGGATCATATCCCGGCCAAAGAGTTGCCTCTCTCCGGTTTCTGACCAATTAAGAGGTGTTCGACATCTTCGTCCATAGAGAACTTCAAAAGGGGCTTTGCCCAAGCTTGATTGATAACTATTGTTATAAGCGAATTCGGCGAATGGAAGGCACTTCTCTCAATTCATACCGAACGATATAACACAAGCTCGGAGCATATCTTCTAAGATTTGATTCACTCTTTCTACTTGACCACTTCATTGGGGATGGAAAGCAGTGCTAAAAGATAAGTGAGTCCCCATTGCATTCTGAATACTTTCCCAGAAGCAAGAAGTAAAGATACTCCCACGGTCCGAGCTAATCTCCAGGGGAACACCATGAAGAGACACTATTCGGGAGATATATAACTCTGCTAGCTGGCTAGTTGTTATGCTCTCACGAACAGGAAGAAAATGAGCCACTTTGGAAAGACGGTCAATGACCACAAAGATAGCATTATTTCCTTTCTTGGTCTTGGGAAATCCGGTAATGAAATCCATACTAACTTTATCCCATTTCCATTCAGGAATAGCTAGAGGTTGAAGGGTGCCAGCAGGCCTTTGATGTTCTGCCTTAACTCGACGACAAACGTCGCAGTTAGCGACGAACTCAGCAATTTCTCTCTTCATCCTAGTCCACCAGAACCTCTGGCATAGGTCCTGATACATCTTAGTACTACCGGGATGAATGGTGAGAGGAGAATCATGAGCCTCCTTAAGGATTAACTGCCTTAGGTGTGGGTTCTTAGGAACCACTAGATGATTCTGGAAGAACACAACACCTTGATCGTTCATAGAAAATTCTTTAGCATTTCCGCTAAAAATATTCTCCTTGATCCGTGATATACCCTTGTCACGCTTTTGGCCAGCTATAATTTGATCCTTAAGAGTAGGCTTCGCCACCAGGGTAGAAAGGAATCCTTGAGGAACAATATGAAGATTCAACTTCCGGAAGTCCTCATGGAGATGTGGTTGACCTTGTCGTAGCATCAAATTGTTACAATAAGATTTACGACTTAGTGCATCGGCCATAACATTGGCCTTCCCCGGGGTGTAAGTTATCCCTAAGTCGTAATCCGAGATCAACTCAACCCACCGTCTTTGCCTGAGATTCAAATCCGGTTGGGTGAAGATATATTTCAGACTTTGGTGATCAGTGAATATTTCGCAACGATTACCCAAAAGGTAATGTCGCCAGGTTTTTAGTGCATGGACCACAGCTGTAAGCTCAAGGTCATGTGTGGGATAATTATCCTCATGTGGACGCAACTGTCGAGATGCGTATGCGATCACATGACGATCTTGCATGAGAATGCAACCTAATCCTTGTCGCGAGGCGTCGCAATAGATAACAAAGTCCTTAGAAAAATCTGGTGGTAGCAACACAGGTGCGGAAGTCAGGCGTCTTTTCAGTTCCTGAAAACTATGCTCACACTGTGGTGTCCACTCAAACTTTTTATCCTTCTTGAGGAGTTCAGTTAGAGGCTTTGCAACCTTGGAGAAATTCTCGACAAAGCGGCGACAATAGCTCGCTAGACCAAGAAAACTCCAAACTTGCTTAATCGATTCAGGTTGAGTCCAATCAAGGACAGCTTGAACTCTCTCGGGATTGACAGCAATACCCTTACCAGAGATTACGTGACCTAAATAGGTCACTTCTGGTAACCAAAATTCACATTTTGAAAACTTGGCATAAAGGCGATGCTCTCGAAGTTTCATCAATACCAGCCTTAGATGCTCGGCATGTTCTTGTTCGTTCTTCGAGTAGATGAGAATATCATCGAGGTATACCACGACGAATTTATCCAAATACTCCATGAAGATTGAATTCATCAGACGAGAGAAGGTGGCTGGGGCATTGGTTAAACCGAAAGACATGACGGTGTACTCGTATTGGCCATAACGAGTAACAAAAGCCGTTTTTGGAATGTCCCCGTTCTTAATCTTGATTTGATGGTATCCCAACCTCAAATCCATTTTGGAGAAGACTGAGGATCCAGCGAGCTGATCGTACAGATCGTTGATCCTGGGGAGCGGATACTTGTTCTTTATGGTGACCAGATTAACTGGTCGGTAATCTACAACCATCCGATCCGTTCCGTCTTTCTTCTTGACAAAGAGGACGGGGCAAGCCCAAGGAGAAGAGCTAGGACGAATGAAACCTTTGTTCAAGGCCTCATCTAGTTGCTTCTTAAGTTCGGCTAGCTCCAGGGGTGCCATCTTATAAGGTCTTCTGGCTATTGGGACAGTTCCCGGAACAAGATCTATCACAAACTCCACATCTCTGTCAGGTGGAATTCCTGGCAGTTCCTCTGGAAAGACATCCGGGAAGTCGCGGACTACCGGAATGTCTTCAAGTGCCGGAAGGGGGTTGGCATTTAGGGAATAGAGTTGGCATTTGGCAACTCGAGTAGAGACATTTACTATCTTCCCCGAGGGATGGGTAAGCTGGACATTTCTAGAATGGGTATCAATCTTGGCATAGTGAGCTGACATCCAGTCCATGCCCAAGATGATATTAATATCCGAAGATTTCAATGCTATCAATGAGGCTAGAAAAACTAGCCTGTCTACTAGAATTTCATTGTCATAGGTTATCCTAGAGGTTTGCCATTTACTACCAGGAGTTTGGACAACCAATGGGATTGGCATATCACAAAAAAGACATGTTATGCAACTGTGCATAACTTTCTGAAATGAAGGAATGAGACGACCCAGTGTCAAAGAGAACGGACGCTGGGTGATGATTAACAAGAAGCGTACCCAGCATGACGTCGGGATCCTCTGCAGCTTCTTCTGCTGACACATAGTTCACATGGCCACGTGCAGGAGTTGGCTTCACATAGTAAGCTTTGCCCGACTTGGCTTGCCCGACGGACTTTCCGGGTTGCTTGGCACCCACATTCTAAGGACACTCACGGGAATAGTGCCCTGGTTCTCCACACTTGTAGCATATCACTTGGTTGGCACGTGGTGCAGCATTGCTAGCTGGACCACCATAAGCTTTTGCTGGAGGGTTGGCCTGATTCGTCTGAGGCGCCATGTAGGATGGCCTCGGAGTGTATCTTGGCGGCAGAGAACTGTTCAGAACCCACAGCCTGCGTTTTGGAAACGCGGAACCAGAAGACGAGCCGAAGTCACGGGAGTGCTTCCTTGTGGCTTCGAAGTCAGTATGACCAGTCTCGGCACTGATCGCCTTGTTGACGAGAGCTTGAAAGCTTGCACACTCGTGGAGGCACAGATCACGACGAAGCTCAGGGCTCATACCCTTACGGAACCTTGCTTGCTTCTTGGCGTGAGTAGACACCTCCTCTGTTGCATAGCGGGCGAGGTTACCGAACTCGCGGCTATAGGCATCCACAGACAACTTGCCCTGAGTGAAGGCACAAAACTCCTCTCTCTTTCTGTCCATCAGGCCCTCTGGAATATGGTGCAGACGAAAAGCTGCACTGAAGTCTGCCCATGTGGCTACTGGTTCAGCAGGACGCATAGCTTCAAAGTTCTCCCACCATAGATTGGCGGGTCCTTCCAGGAAATACGCCGCAAAGGTTACCTTGTCGGCCTCAGACACATTCGCAGAGCGAATCTTGCATGAGATGCTGCACAGCAAGTCATCAGCGTCGAGGGGATCGACGGAATGATGAAACTTTGGAGGATTCAGCTTCACAAAGTCATTGAGGGACACTGCAGCATTCCTCGGCTGTCGAGCCATATTCTGCTCAATACGCTCTAACAGTCGGTTGGTCTCCATTTTGTTTCTCTCTGCCTCAAGCATCACTTCCTCCAGAGAAGACGGGTGAGGCAGGTCTTCCTGCGACGCTTGACTACCCTCGCCTTGCTCATGAGCAGGGGCACGGTTCAACCTGGTGAACACCATCCTGACAAACAAACTCACAGCTTAGACCAATATCATATCAATACTAGCTATGGATTAAGAATGTACTGAACACACGGAATGCGGAAATGAATATCCGAACAGCATGGTAACAAGCAACTGCTATATATACACCATGGTTCATACACACCCTTACATAGTTTAGTACAACCTTAACCAAAGAGCAAACTACTGAAATTATGAAACTACTCATCAGAGGCTTACAAACTTCCTATACATTATTTATCTAGGCCTCCGGAATTCATTTCACATCACATGCATACTTCACAAGTCACGCAGGACTGTGAACGTACGGCTACTACCATACTATCCTTCTGCTCACAGCTCAGGCATCCGCATAGAACATCTCATAGAGATTACCTCCATGACCTGGAAGCTCAACCTGCACATCAGGAAACACTCTAGCCTGAGATCCCTGGGATCCATAAGGACACGGATGTGGCCTTGGTCCCCTGACTCGTGGTAAGAGGGGTCCCCGAAGAGGTGTGACTCCTCCTATAGCTGGCCAGTCAACGTGAGCCGAAAGATGGGTCCTAACAGGGTTCAGCATCTCCATCTCTCCATACCCTGTCTGGACTACCGGTGCCAGCTGCGTCAAAGCCGTCCACAGACGGGCACGGGTAGCATAAAGCTCCATGCGGAGAGCACGAGCATCCCTGTCTCTGTTCTCTAGCATCTCAACAGTGGACTGCAATAGTGGATCCTCCATAGAAGAATCAAAATAGACTCCACTGAGGTATCCCTCTTCACCAGTATGAGAGGCCGGAACATAGCAGAACTCTGAATTCTGCAGCAGTGCATGTCTCGCTCTCATAATGGTCAGCATTGAATAGGCAGCATCTTGTACTGCCATGTCAACAGTGACTCCCAACCCATAGGACCAATGGATTGGCTTCTCAGCTCCACAGTAGTCTGGAAATACCCTAACAGTGCAGATGTACTAGCTCTGATTGAAGTCTCGGTACTGTTCCACCACTGTGTACTCGGGGTACCAGCGGTAACCGCACACCGACATCACCCTGACCAGCATGGCCGTATGACCTGGCACATCAATGCACCTGGTCAGACGTACCACCTGATGAGAAGGACGGCCAGGCATCTGTAAATAGAGAGTAATGCAAAAGCATTAGAGCTCTGAATGCAAAATTGGGCAGCATAACGGCTATAAATGCTCAAAAACAAATTTTGAGACAACCCAAAATGGAATAGCGTAACCACTCAACTATCAAGTTCCACTCTCTGGTCATCAAACTTACTTCCTTTTTCTTAGGAAAGAAAGAAACCCAATATCTCTTGACCCGTAGTCCTATAATCTACTGTTCGGAAACACGAGCCTAGAAGAAGATGATAGCCTAGTCCTTAATTCCCGCAGAAAAGACGAGGATGACCAGAATAGAATAACTTGAGAAGAAAACAAGAGTCTTACGTTACCTTCCACAAACAATTCCCTTATATATAACTAGAGCAATTCTAGACTCAACTTCGACCAGTTTGGCTTAGTAATCCTACAGTCAGTCAGGCTCTGATACCAACGCTGTCGGCACCCCGATCCTAAGTCATAGGAATCCAGCCTGTAACACATCGCATCTCTTTGTGGTCTCACGCAAGGTTAACTCCACGGCTGCAGCCTTACCTTAGCCGGGACCGTTTGCGTCTTTTGACTCACGTATGCAATAGTGTCGCTAGCATTCCAATGTCAAAGAACTCGGATCGACAAGTCTAGTCACAAACCAAAGTGGTAGTACCGCACAAGGATAGACATACATGACCCAAAAAAGCAGGTGTCGGTCACCACCGAGTGTAGACGAGTCGTAGCAAGCTACAAGGACTCCATTACATCGCGTGACATTTCCCCAAAGGGGACAGACACAGCAGCTAAGAAGGACACATGCCGGTCAACCAATGTGTCCGGAGCAGTAGCGAACTACCAAGGCTCGTTGGATCACAAAGGGGCATTTCCTTGTAAGGAGTGCTACTAAAATTCACGACGACGTAATCGAACCCCATACATATCAAGTACGACACACGTACGCATAGCATACCGATATGTATAGATACATCGATGGCATCACAACATAACCATAAACATACAAGCTTTATTTAAGAGGCTCGGAAGAGCCACACACATAATATTACACATTAAGGGTCTCACGACCCATAAAAGTAGTCATTCAGTTACAAGCCAGCGGAAGAGTTTAAACTGTTCGAGTACAGACAGGGCAACTAGAAGGCACATGGCCTAACTATACTATAGATCCAACGTAGGGCCAGATCATAGCTGGGACACCAGCTACTCGTCGTCGTCGATGTCTACGAAGAACCCTCCATTAGGGTCATTAGCAACCTCTGCAACATTTATTAAGCAAACATGAGTACGAAGGTACTCAGCAAGACTTCAGGATATCTAACTACTCAAGCAAGGTATCAAAAAAGTATTGTGGGATTTCATGCGGAAAGCCAGCATCTGACTCGTGGCTAAACAACTTGCATTTTTAAATAATTTTGACAACTTGATTTCTCGCACACGAGTCCACTAACACCACAACAATACACTATCGTGGAATCATCCCGTCTCCATACGGAATTGCCGTCCACGACACTCACGCTTATCTTGACAATTTTATGAGTAGCCATTGAAGTTATCTATGAACAACATATGTCTCCAATTAGTCCATATCCGCGGACGCGACTATTCGAATAGATCATAACCCTGCAGGGGTGTACTTCGTCACACACGCTCTCGCCACTTATTGCCATGTGCACATCATGCACCTCGGTAACCTTCAAGCGGAAGCCCAGCGAGGGAGTCGGCCACGACCGTTAACCACACTAGTACCTAGTCCAGGTTTATCGCCTATATGAGAGTAACCCGTACGGAAGTCCGGTCGAGGTTTCTGCCACGGCCTCAAACGATGTGCGCAGGGTTCCCAAGCCCACCATCCGGGTGCCACTTGGTACACCGTGCCACTGCCTACCTCATCACGGCCCACCTCTCAGGTCAGCACCATGCACGACCTCCAGCATTACTATAAACACCAGAAACTACTTGCAACTCCTGGACCGAGTACTAAGCGATTAATAGGCCGAGCGGGGTCATATTTCAGGGCCCAGCATGTGGTAGTATCTAGTCTTGTATTACATACATGGAACTCAGTTCCTAAGGACGGTTCCAATGAAACAACCCGCCATGTACTCCTACACAGCCTTTCACCGATACCTTTACCAAATTAGGTTCAAAACACAACCTTTGCTTACCGAACACATTCTCACAATTCTGTTCATCTCCCAGATGACAGACCATACACAACTCTAAGCATAGCATGCATAGCAGGATAAGGCACAACATAGCTCAAGCAACTATCAGGTATGCTAGGTTGCAAGGTTCGGCTATTTACTGTGACAAGGTTAGGTCATGCAAAGGAAGTGGGTTCAACTAACGTGGCAAAAGCATTTGAAGCATTTGATCCTAATGCAATAAATAAATGCAGGAGCAAGAACATGGGATTTATCGGGATGATCAAAATGGTTGCTTGCCTTGTTGCTCAGAGGAGGGACAATATCCGTCACACGGATATTCGGTGGAATCCGGGGGTGCGGAGCCTACCGAGATGAAGGGCAACAATCAATAACAATCATATGCAAACAAGATGATGCATGAGCATGGCATGAGAATGCAAGGTGATATACTAATATAATCAACGTGTATTAGGTTTGAAATTGATTTGAATCACATTCAAATATCAATTCAAACGAGGTATTCTCGGATACCGATTTAATTGATTCGACCTGATGCTCAGATCAACTTTATGTTAGCATGCATGAGATGTCATGTTAAGGTACTGGTTTGTTATTAGAACCATGTTTGATCATGTCAAACAAGAAGAAATTTAAATACTTTTCATATTCTATTTATAAAGTATTGATAAGAATTGACTTATTCATTAATCTACATGTTTGGGTTCTGTAACTTTTTCAAACATGATTGAAAATAGCATATTCAGATTCCTTGAATTTTTCTGATACTTTTTCATAAATAAATTATTTTCATTGGAGTTACAGATTAATTTCTATGAATTTTTGAAGTTTTAAATATTTCTGGAATTATTTTATACTGGAAAATACTTTTATTGCATCAGCATGACATCAGCAGGTCCATCTGGCCGTTGAAAGTCAAACCTGACCAGTGGGACCCACTGGTCAGTCTCTCTGGTCAATTTTAGATTAGGATTAATCTTATTTAGTTAATTAAACTCACTGGACCCACATGTGAGTGTCTTATTTATTAATCTGATTTATTTTTATTATCTCTAAACTATCGAGAGGCTGGCCCCACCCGTCAGTGGCTCAGGCCAGCCGAGATCCACCGGCGGCGAGGTCGTCCTCGCCGGCGGGGAGCCTCCGGCGACCACCAGAACGGCGGAGGGGCTCGGAAACGGCGCCCAAGGGGCCAAACGCTGCGTGGAGAGCACCAGAAGAACGGCACATCTCCCGTAGCTCCATTTCTGCACTTAGCCGGGGCTGATCTGGCCGGAGATGACGCCGACGACGAGCTTGGCGGCGGCCAAGGTTCGGGCGTCATCGAGGTCATTGATACAGAGAGAACTACGCATGGTTCTTAGCTCCGACAACATCTACGCGACGGCCTGAAGCTGTTGGTGCCCTCGGAAGGACGAGCTGATCGCCGGAGGGCTACCCGCGACGAGCTGCAGCGGCGGATCTTGTCGGGCTCCGGTGGAACTAGGCCTAGAGGAGGGGATCGACGAGGAGATCTTAGGGGAAATGACCGCATGCTCACGGGGAGTGCAGAGCAGAGCTTAGACAGCTCGGGGAAGGGCTGAGGGCGACGAATTGAGCAGAGCTCGCCGGCGGCCGAAGGTTGAAGAAGACGGTGCCGTGGGCGTTGCTAGGCTCGGGGAAGCTTCGACTTCTGCAGGGAGGACCAGATCGACGAGGCGGAGCTAACGACGCACTCAGAGAGGGCATCCTATGGCTAGGGGCACGGGCAGCTCGAGCTTTGCTCCGGCTCCAATGGCGGAAGAAGGAGGGAGGAGAGATCCGAGAGGAGGGGGGATCTGGCGCTGGGAATGGATAGGGTCGGCCACGGGGAGCTTATCCCCGTGCTTGCCAGTGCGAAACGGCGGCCAGGCAGCCAGGGAGCTGCGTGGAGGCACGCGGCGGCCACCCCCTGCTCCTACTCGCGAGGAGGGAGACGACAGGAGGAGCTGGGCTGGGCCGGCTAGGCGACAGGTAAGGTTTTCCATTTTTTTTCTGTTCTGTTTCTGTTTTAAATACTAAAATTGATTTACTAATTATTTCTGCTCCCAAATAAAATGTAAAAGCTACGTTAAGCACCCTAGAATATTTGTTGGAATATTTCCAACCATTTCCAGAGTTTTCAACATTTTTGAAAATTTAAAGTTTCTGATTTCAAATTTAAAACTTGAAACAAGTAGCTTTTTTCATTTATTTAAAATACTTAAAGTGTCAAGAAAATGGTATTCTTCATTGCTCATTTACTTTCATGATTTATCAGAAAGTTTGAACTTTTCTTGAGGCCATTTTGGATTCATTGATTTTAAATAGTTTGAGAATTCCTTTTTATTTAAAAAAGTGGCTAGGGTTTTTGAGCTTTCCTTCATCACTTCCTTTGTTCTTGTTGAAATTTTCTTAGATGCAATGCGAAGAAGACATGAGCACAATACTAACTTGCTTAAGGTGTCAGAGATGTGACACATATCTTGTACCTTTACTTTTTATCTTTAAAAGAGTCGTGGCGATCGACACCAATTCCTTATTTCGCCTTTATCTTGCCTAACGTCATGTGCTAGGGAAAGATCTATATTCATATGTCAACTTGGAAGTAAGTATTCATGAATTATTATTGTTGACATTACCCTTGAGGTAAGTAGTTGGGAGGCGAAACTATAAGCCCCTATCTTTCTCTGTGTCCAACTGAAACTTTAATCTCATGAGTACCACGTGAGTTTTAACAATTGTAGAAGCCGAAAAGATGATTGAGTATGTGGATTTGCTTTACAAGCTCTTATTTGACTCTTTCCGGTGATATGATAAATTGCAGTTGCTTCAATGACTAAAGGCTATTGGTTGTTAATTCTCCGTAAGGTTCTTGATCCATACTTTACTTTGTGAAGGAATTGTCACTTTAGCATAAGATATTATATGACGATATTGCTGCTCTAAATATGATCATGATGCCTGCATGTCCGTATTTTGTTTTATCGACACCTCTATCTCTAAACTTGTGGGCATATTTATTGATCTCGGCTTCCGCTTGAGGACAAGCGAGGTCTAAGCTTGGGGGAGTTGATACGTCCATTTTAAATCATGCTTTTATGTTGATATTTATCGCTTTATGGGCTGTTATTACACTTGACGGTACAATACTTATGCCTTTTCTCTCTTATTTTATAAGGTTTACATGAAGAGGGAGAATGCCGACAGCTGGAATTCTGGTCTGAAAAAGGAGCAAGTTTGAGATACCTATTATGCGCAACTCCAAAAGCCGTGAAAATCAACAAGGAATTATATTGGATTTTATAAAAAATACTGGGCGGAAGAAGTACTGGAGGGGAGTCACCAGGAGGCCACAAGCCAGCCAGGCGCGGCCTACCCCCCTAGCCGCACCTGGGTGGCTTGTGGGCTCCCTGTTGCCCCTCCGGCTCCCATCTTCTGCTATAAGGAGGTTTTCGTCCCAGAAAAAATCAGGAGGAGGCTTTCGGGAAGAGACGCCGCCGCCACGAGGCGGAACTTGAGCAGAACCAATCTAGAGCTCCGGCAGGGTCGTCCTGCCGGGGAAACTTCCCTCCTGGAGGGGGGAATCATCGCCATCGTCATCACCAACACTCTTCTCATTGGAGGGAACTCATCTCCATCAACATCTTCATCAGCACCATCTCATCTCCAAACCCTAGTTCATCTCGTGTAACCAATCTCCATCTCACGACTCTGATTGGTACTTGTAAGGTTGCTAGTAGTGTTAATTACTCTGTGTAGTTGATGCTAGTTGGATTACTCGGTGGAAGATCATATGTTCAGATCCTGAATGCTATTCAATAACTCTCTGGTCATGAATATAATTATGCTTTGTGAGTAGTCACTTTTGTTCCTGAGGACATGGGATAAGTCTTGCTATAAGTAGTCATGTCAATTTGGTATTCGTTCGATATTTTGATGCGATGTATGTTGTCTTTCTTCTAGTGGTGTTATGTGAGCGTCGACTACATGACACTTCACCATTATTTGGGCCTAGAGGAAGGCATTGGGAAGTAATAAGTAGATGATGGCTTGCTAGAGTGACAGAAGCTTAAACCCTGGTTTGTGTGTTGCTTCGTAAGGGGCTGATTTGCATCCACTAGTTTAATGCTATGGTTAGACTTCGTATTAATTCTTCTTTCGTAGTTGCGGATGCTTGCGAGAGGGGTTAATCATAAGTGGGATGTTTGTCCAAGTAAGGGCGGCACCCAAGCACCTGTCCACCCACATATCAAAATATCAAAGTAGCGAACGCGAATCATATGAACATGATGAAAACTAGCTTCATAGAAATTCCTATGTGTCCTCGGGAGCGCTTCACCTCATATAAGAGTTTGTCCATGCTTGTCCCTTGCAACAAAAGGGATTGGGCCATCTTGCTGCACCTTTGTTACTATTGTTATTAATTGCTACTTGCTACGAATCATCTTATCACACAACTATATGTTACCGATAATTTCAGTGCCTGTAAAGAATACCGTGCTGAAAACCACTTGTCAGTTCCTTCTGCTCCTCGTTGGGTTCGACACTCTTACTTATCAAAAGGACTATGATATATCCCCTACACTTGTGGGTCATCAGTACCCTCTCGCAATAAGCGAGACCTAGCATTTGCGCTAGTAACAATGTGGTGTGCATATGGGTTAACCACGCAACAGGTAAGCTTAGAAAGGCCGAACCCTAACACTGAAGAGCCAAATAAATTTCTCAGGATAATGTTTAGACTCAAATCCTAACGCCAAAAAAGTAAGGGGTGATGATGACGGCTCGGGAAAAGACATGCTAGAGGCTTCGATGGTCCTAGGCGATGGTCGTGTGTGGTCCATGATATGCATCTCATCGTGAAGGAGGTCATCATGGCATAAGTTGTTGTTGGGGGTCGACGGAATTGCTGATGGTAGCTCGTCAAAGTCTTGCAAGATGGCGTATCTCATTGGATGTAGATGCGCTACTCACAATTGAGCATTCCTGGGATGATCAAACATGGTACGATGTGCACAGGCATCATGAAAATGATGGACAAGACAATGGATTCAAGTTTGTGCTCACCTTGAGAGAGTCTCCGATGTAGTGGCGGTGAGGTTCGGCTCAGAGGGAGCTCTCGTCGTGCGGGCTATGTCCAGGTGATGTGCAATGAGACAACGCGTTGCTAATTTGTAGATGCGTTGGGTTTTTCTCAAAGAGGAAGGGATGAAGTAAAAAGTAGCAACAAGTATTTCCCTCAGTTAAGAACCAATAGGAGAATCATGCAGTAAGTTGTAAACGGTACCTACACACAAAGAGAAAATACTTGCACCCAACGTGGGTAAGAGGGTTTTCAATCCCCGTGTACTCGTCAATTGCAAGGATCAAATCTGATAGTGGTTGATAGACAAGTTGCAAAATAAATTAATTTTATATAAATTACAAAAGGGTCAATTGAGTTTTAGTAAATATGTGGAGTAGACCCGAGGGTCATAGTTTTCATTAGAGGCATCACTCTCACGGTGGGTAAACAAATTATTGTTGGGCAATTGATAGAAAAACACATAGTTATGATGTTATTCATGGAATGATCATGTATATAGGCATGAGCTCTATGAAAAGTAGACCAACTCATGTCTACATCTACTACTATTACTCCACTTCCAAAGTGCTTCTATGCTTGCATCTCTAGGTATTATGTGCATAACAAATAGAGTAATGCATGAAGTATGATGGCATAATGTAGACACGATAGAATCTAGCAATGTGATTAAACCCCATCATTTTATTCTTAGTAGCAACAATACAAATGTGTGCCTCATAAAGGACGTGGATGTCGCCTAGAGGGGGTGAATAGGCGCTTTAAAATAATTACGGTTTAGGCTTGAACAAATGCGGAATAAAACTAAAGTTTAATTACTGAAGCACAAAACCTAAAACAACTAGGGTCACCTATGTGCACCAACAACTTATGCTAAGCAAGATAAACAACTAAGTGGTAGCAAGATATATAACAACAAATAATATGGCTATCACAAAGTAAAGTGCATAAGTAAAGGGCTCGGGTAAGAGATAACCGAGGCACGCAGAGACTACGATGTACCTCGAAGTTCACACTCTTCACATGCTAATCTCCGTTTAGAGCGGTGTGGAGGCACAATGCTCCTCAAGAAGCCACTAAGGCCACCGTAATATCCTCACGCCCTCCCACAATGCAAGATGCCATGATTCCACTAAGGCGCCCTTGAGGGTGGTCACCGACCCCGTACAAACAAGGTTGGGGCGATCTCCACAACTTATTGGAGGCTCCCAACACCACCACGAAGCTTCACCACAATGGAATATGGCTTCGTGGTAACCTCAAATGCTCGGGGAAATCTCCACAACCTAATTGGAGACACCCGATGTCGGCGTCAAAACCGGTAGATCTCGGGTAGGGGGTCCCGAGCTGTGGACCTTGGATCGATGGGTTGCACGGGACGAAGGAGATGAAGGAGACAGTATTTACCCAGGTTCGGGCCCTCTTGAGGAGGTAAAACCCTACATCCTGCTTGATTGTATTAATGGTGTATGAGGATTACAGAGTTGATATACCTCGAGATCGTATGACCTAAAATCCTAAATGAATCAACTTGCCTATGCGGAGGAAACCCTCTGGTTTATATAGATACCAGGGGTCCCTAGGGTTACATACAACCCATCTCAGCCGGGGGCAGATGTGATGATCTAGCCTACTCAACTTGGATGACACGCTAGTCTTTGGAGCCTTCCTCCTTTTCCACGAGTCACCCTCGGCGTTTGGGTACTCGAACCTGCTACCCGAACCTGAACCGATCCGAACCGAATTACCCGAATTGTCGGGTAATTTGGGTATCGGATAAGGGTTCGGTTCTCATTACCTCACTATTCGGTTTTCGGGTTAGGGTTCGGGTTCTAGTCTGAAAAACCCGTAATACCCATACTACCCAAGTTATTCATACTGTACAAAATGTTCATGCTATTATTATACTATCTTGTTACCCATACTAACTAAAATACCCATATTACCAAAAATACCCATACTATCCAAGTTATTCATACCAAAAGTAGATGAATGCTCCAAATATTATGGGTACCCGAATTACCCGAACTGAAATTTTGGATAATTTGAGTTCGGGTATTTTTTTTACAAACACAATTTTGGTTCCCATTTCCGAATACCCGAATTACCCATAAACCGAATTACCCGAACCGAAATAACCAAAATACCCGAACGCCCAAGCTGAGCCATGAGGTCATCATGCAGTCCGGTCTTCAAATAATGCAGCCCATTAGGTCGGCCTCTCAGCAACAGCCCGACCGCCCGAGGACCCCTTAATCCCACACTCCCTGAGTAGCCCCCGAACTAGTGATTCCACGCGCCACATACAATTGTCGTAGGGCCCTGAGAATTCAACTCTTCATTAATTTGTTCACACTTAGAGTGTTATTCTTCACACTTAGAGAAGCTCTAACCATAGCATTAAACTAGTGGATCCAAATCAGCCCCTTATGAAGCAAGGCATAAACTAGGGTTTAAGCTTCTGTCACTCTAGCAACCCATCATCTACTTACTACTTCCCAATGCCTTCCTTTAGGCCCAAATAATGGTGAAGTGTTATGTAGTCGACGTTGACATAACACCACTAGAGGAAAAACAACATACAACACATCAAAATATCGAACGAATACCAAATTCACATGACTACTTATAGCATGACTTATCCCATGTCCTCAGGAACAAAAGTAACTACTCACAAAGCATAATCATATTCATGACCAGAGAGGTACTGAGTAGCATCAAAGATCTGAACATATAATCTTAATCCAACTAGCATCAACTACAAAGAGTAATTAACACTACTAGCAACCTTACAAGTTCCAATCGGAGTCGCAAGACGGAGATTGGTTACAAGAGATGAACTAGGGTTTGGAGATGAGATGGTGCTGATGAAGATGTTGATGGTGATGAGTCCCCTCTGATGAGAGGAGTGTTGGTGATGACGATAGCAACGATTTCACCCTCCGGGAGGGAAGTTTCCCCGGCAGGATCGTCGTGCCGGAGCTCTAGATTGGTTCTGCTCAAGTTCCGCCTCGTGGCGGCGGAGAAGGAGATGGGAGCTGGAAGTTTTTTCAATAGCATTGATGCAATGTACTCGATATTGTTTCTTCGGAAAGTGCACGTATGCTCATTACCATTGACATGGAAAGTGACATTGCCTTTGTTGCAATCAACAACATCTCCCGCAATGTTTAAAAAGGGTATTCCAAGGATGACCGCCATGGCATCATCCTCGGGAATATCCAGAATAACAAAGTCTGTTAAGATAGTGACATTAGCAACCATAACAGGCAGATCCTCGCAAATGTCGATAGGGAAAGGAGTTGATTTGTCGGCCATTTGCAAAGAGATTTTAGTGGGCGTCAACTTATCCAGTTCGAGTCTACGATAAAGAGAGAGAGGCATAACACTAACACCGTCTCCAAGGTCGCATAAAGCAGCTCTAACGTAGTTTTCTTTAATGGAGCAAGGTATAGTGGGCACTCCGGGATCACCTAGTTTCCTAGGAGTTCCACCCTTGAAGGTATAATTAGAGAGCATGGTGGAAATCTCAACCTCAGGTATCCTCCTCTTATTAGTCACAATATCTTTCATGTAGTTGGCATAGGGAGACATTTTGAGCATATCTATCAAACACATTTGCAAAAAGACTGGTCTAATCATTTCAACAAATCGCTCAAAATCCTCATCATCCTTTTTCTTGGATGGTTTCAGAGGAAAGGGCATGGGTTTCTGAACCCATGGTTCCCTTTCTTTACCATGCTTCCTAGCAGCAAAGTCGTTCTTATCGTATCTCTTATTCTTAGGTTGTGGGTTATCAAGATCAACAGGTTCAATCTCCACATCCTTATCATTGCTAGGTTGAGCATCAACATGAACATCACTATCGATATTATCATTAGGCTCATGTTCATCACCAGATTGTGTTTCGGAATCAGAAATAGAGACATCGTTTGGACTCTCAGGTGTAATAGCAACAGGGTTGCTAGCGTGCAAGTTCCTATCATCTTTATTTTTCTTTCTAGGATGACTAGGTGCCTCGGTGCTAACTCCTTGAGAATCTTGTTCAATTCTCTTAGGATGACCCTCAGGATACAAAGGTTCCTGGGTCATTCTACCGCCTCTAGTGACGACTCTCACGGAATTGTCATTCAACTCATTGAGAAAGTCATTTTGAGCCTTAAGTACTTGTTCTACTTGAGTAGTAACCATAGAGGCATGTTTACTCAAGAGATTAAGATCATTGACGTTTCTGTCCACACAAGCACTTAAATGACTAAGCATACGAGCATTCTGTTCCCATTGTCTGCTAACATAATCATTGAAACTTTGTTGTTTGGCAACAAAGTTATCAAATTCATCCAGGCATAAGCTAGCAGGTTTATCAAAAGGAATATCACTCTCATCGAATCTACGAAGAGAATTTACCTCTACTACCTGTGTCGGGTTATCAAGACCATGGATCTCTTTGATAGGTGGCAGATTTTTGACATCTTCAGATTTGATGCCTTTCTCTCTCATAGATTTCTTAGCTTCTTGCATATCTTCAGGACTGGGGAATAGAATACCTCTTTTCTTAGGAGTTGGCTTCGGAGGTGTTTCGGGAATAGTCCAAGCATTCTCATTGCACAAGATATTATTCAATAGGATCCCAGCTTGTTCCACAGTTCGTTCCCTAAAAACACAACCGGGACAACTATCTAGGTGGTCTTTAGAAGCATCGGTTAGTCCATTATAGAAGATATCAAGTATTTCATTCTTTTCAAGAGGGTGATCAGGCAAAACATTCAGTAGCTGGACGAGCCTCCCCCAAGCTTGTCGGAGATTCTCTTCTTCAACTTGGGCAAAGTTGTATATTTCCTGCAAGGCAGCTTGCTTCTTATGGGTAGGAAAATATTTTTTAGAGAAGTAGTAGATCATATCCTGGGGACTACACACACAACCAGGAGCAAGAGAAGTGAACCAAGTCTTAGCATCATCCTTTAGCGAGAAAGGAAACAACTTAAGGATATAATAGCGGCGGATCTTTTCCTCACTCGTGAATAGGGTGGCTATATCGTGCAGCTTGGTAAGATGTGCTAAAACCGTTTTAGACTCATAACCGTGAAAAGGATCAGATTCGACCAGAGTGATTAACTCAGGGTCCACAAAGAATTCATAATCCTTATCGGTCACAAAGATAGGCGAAGTAGCAAACTTCGGGTCGTATTTCATCCTAGCTTTCAAAGATTTTTCTTTCCACTTGCGTAGTAAGTTCTCAAGATCATAGCTATCCATACAAGCAAGAAAGTCCTCATCTATCTCTCCCTCCATAACATAACCCTCAGGCATATCAGGCAATTCATATGTAGGAGAGCTAGTTCTAACAGGTGAAATAGCAGGTTCTACTTCAATAATCTCAGCAGTTTCAGAAGTATCATCACATCTAGCAGCAACTCTAGCAATTTGTGCATCAAGGAATGCACCTAGTGGAAAAGAAGCATCAAGCAAAGCATCATCACAAGCATCATGGATAGCAGAAGTAGCATCATCAAGCCCAGGCGACACATCAAAATTTCTAGAGGAGGTGGTGTTGCAAACTTACTCATAACTGAAGGTGAATCAAGTGCAGAGCTAGATGGAAGTTCCTTACCTGTCCTCGTAGTTGAGGGCAAGACTTTTGTTTTTGGATCTCTCAGATTCCTCATAGTGATCAGCAGACGTAAATCCCAAGTGACTCAGAGAATAGAGCTATGCCTCCTCGGCGACAGCGCCAGAAAATAGTCTTGATAACCCACAAGTATAGGGGATCGCAACCATTTTCGAGGGTAGAGTATTCAACTAAAATTTGTTGATTCGACACAAGGGGAAGCCAGAGAATATTCTCGAGTATTAGCAGTTGAGTTTTCAATTCAACCACACCTGAAAGACTTAGTATCTGAAGCAAAGTATCAATAGCAAAGTAGTGTGATAGCAACAGTAGCAATAGTGACAGCAGTAGGGACAGAGTAACAGTAGCAGCAGTGACAGTAGTAGCGATAGAGTAACAGTAGCAGCAGAGTAACATAGCAAGGACCAGTAGGAAAAACTTGCAGGCATTGGATCGGTGATGGATAATTATGCCGGATGATATTCATCATGCAATAGTTATAACACTGAGAGATAAGTAACTAGCTCCAGTCCGTCAATGTAATGTAGGCATGTATTCCGTATGTAGTCATACGTGTTTACGGAAAAGAACTTGCATGACATCTATTGTCCATCCCTCCCATGGCAGCGGGGTCCTAATGGAAACTACGGGATATTAAGGTTCTCCTTTTAATAGAGAACCGGAACAAAACATTAACACTTAGTGAATATATGAACTACTCAGACTATGATCATCTCCGGGAGTGGTTCCGGCTATTGTCAATCCGGAGTTGCTGATGACCCACAAGTATAGGGGGTCTATCTAGTCGTTTCGATAAGTAAGAGTGTCGAACCGAACGAGGAGCAGAAGGATCTGACAAGTGGTTTTCAGCAAGGTAATATCTGCAAGCACTGAAATTATCGGTAACAAGTAGTTGTGTGGCAAGATGATTCGTAGAAAGTATCAAGTAACAAAAGTAACAATGGTGCAGCAAAGTGGCCCAATCCCTTTTGTAGCAAGGAACAAGCCTGGACAAAGTCTTATGGGAATTTATGTCAAGCTAGTTTTCATCATGTTCATATGATTCGCGTTCGCTACTTTGATAGTTTGATATGTGGGTGGACCGGCGCTTGGGTACTGCCCTTACTTGGACAAGCATCCCACTTATGATTAACCCCTCTCGCAACCATCCGCAACTACGAAAGAAGAATTAAGACAAAGTCTAACCATAGCATTAAACTAGTGGATCCAAATCAGCGCCTTACGAAGCAACGCATAAACTAGGGTTTACGCTTATGTCACTCTAGCAACCCATCATCTACTTACTACTTCCCAATGCCTTCCTCTAGGCCCAAATAATGCTGAAGTGTTATGTAGTCGACGTTCACATAACACCATTAGAGTAAAAACAACATACAACACATCAAAATATCGAACGAATACCAAATTCACATGACTACTTATAGCATGACTTATCCCATGTCCTCAGGAACAAAAGTAACTACTCACAAAGCATAGTCATATTCATTACCAGAGAGGTAATGAGTAGCATCAAAGATCTGAACATATAATCTTCCACCAAGTAATCCACCTAGCATCAACTACAAAGAGTAATTAACACTACTAGCAACCTTACAAGTACCAACCGGAGTCACGAGACGGAGATTGGTTACAAGAGATGAACTATGGTTTGGAGATGAGATGGTGCTGATGAAGATGTTGATGGTGATGAGTCCCCTCCAATGAGAGAGTGTTGGTGATGACGATGGCGGCGATGTCCCCTCCGGGAGGGAAATTTCCCCGGCAGGATCGTCCTGTCGGAGCTCTAGATTGGTTCTTCTCAAGTTCTGCCTCATGGCGGCGGCGAATCCTACGAAAAGCCTCCACTTTATTTTTTTCCAGACCGAAACCCTTCTTGTAGCAAAAGGGGGGAGCCAGAGGGCCAAGTGGGAGCCCACAAGCCCCCTAGGCGCGGCTAGGGGGGCGCGCCTAGCAGGCTTGTGGCCTCCTGCTCGCGCCCTTCTGGTACTTCTTTGGCGTAGTATTTTTTGTAAATCCCAAAAAAAATCCTCATTGATTTTCACGGCTTTTGGAGTTGCGCATAATAGGTATCTCAAATTTGCTCCTTTTTCACGCCAGAATTCCAGCTGCCAGCATTCTCCCTCTCCATGTAAACCTTGCAAAATAAGAGAGAAAAGGCATAAGTATTGTACCGTGAAGTGTAATAACAGCCCAAAAAGCGATAAATATCAACATGAAAGCATGATGCAAAATGGACGTATCAACTCCCCCAAGCTTAGACATCGCTTGTCCTCAAGCGAAAGCCAAGATCAATAAATATGCCCACATGTTTAGAGAGAGAGGTGTCGACAAAACAAGATACGAACATGCACGCGTCATGATCATTGTCAGAACAGCAATATCATCATATCATCTCTTATGCTAAAGTGACAATTCCTTCACAAAGTAAAGCATGGATCAAGAACCTTACCGAGAATTAACAACCGATAGCCTTTAGTCATTGAAGCAATTGCAATTTATCACAACATCGGAAAGAGTCAAATAAGAGCTTGTAAAGCAAATCCACATACTCAATCATCTTTTTGTCTTCTACAATTGCTACAACTCACGTGGTACTCATGAGATCAAAGTTTCAGTCGGACACAGAGAAAGATAGGGGCTTATAGTTTCGCCTCCCAACTGCTTACCTCAAGGGTAATGTCAACAATAATAATTCATGAACACTTACCTCCAAGTTGACATATGAATATAGATCTTTCCCTAGCATATGGCGTTAGCCAAGATAAAGGCGAAATAAGGAATTGGTGTAGATCACCATGACTCTTTCAAGGGCAAAAAGTAAAGGTACAAGATAGGACCTTCGCAGGGGGAAGCATAGGTTGTCATACGCTTTTGAGATTTGGATGTGTGTCCTCTTAGTGTGGAGGAATGTCACTTTATATTGCCTCCTGTGATAAAGAACTTTATTATGCAGTCTATCGCTTTTATGTCTTCCTCATCACAGGTTCGTACAAAGCTTATTTTCCACACACTAATAGATCATACATATTAGGGAGCAATTTTTATTGCTTGCACCGATGGCAACTTACTTGAGGAATCTTATTCAATCCGTAGGTAGGTATGGTGGACTCTCATGGCGAAACTAGGTTGAAGGTTTATGGATGCACAAGTAGTTTCTCTACTTAGTGCGGGATTTTTGTCTAATAGGAGGTGGAAGCAATCGTCACATGCTAAGGGATCTCTAGTCATATAACATTGTTCGGAACCAAGCAAACACAGTTCATTATGTTGTCTTCCTTGTCCAACATCTACTTCTAAGCATGTAATAGTTTAGTGAGTGTTCACATTCATAGATGGTGTCAAAGATGATATATTTATATGTGAACCTCTCCTTCTTTATCACTTCCTATTAATTGCAACAATGACCAAGGTCTACGTTTTTCTACCCTCAACAAGTTTCAATCATCATTCTTTTTATATGTGAAGCCATCACTTCCCATAAGATCATTACATGCTCTTTCATGCCTTTGTTCTTTTCTCATAGTTTTGATCATGGCATGAGGCAAGGCCCTTAACTAAGACACTCTTTATTATATGGCTCACGAGCTCGAATACATCGGGGGAGACACAAAGCAAAATTCAAGCCTAAAACACTAAGACCTTTATTCTATTAGAGAAAAAGAAAACTGAAGAGGAAGAAACTAAAACAAAGGTAAATTCAAAAGATGTGGTGGTGATACGATACCGGGGCAACTCCCCCAAGCTTGGCACAAGCCAAGGGGATTGCCCATACCCATGCTCAGTTGTCTTCCTTCGGAGGTGATGGTGGTGAGGTTGTTGCGGCCTTTGATTCCAAGAGGGCCATCAATCTTTGATTTATACCTTAGAGATCTATGATATGTTTATCCAGCAAAACAACTTCACGAGAGAGATAAGTATTGCGAGCACGAGTTGTTTCACGAAGCCACAAGAGTTCAATCAAGGATGGAGACAGTAGATGGAGGTAGGGTTGGAGGAAATCCACTTCTTCAACTTCTTCCTTGTTGAACACAGATCGTACTTCGTCCCACACCTGATTCTTCTCCTTAGTTTTGCCCTTGGCTTCCGTGACTTCCACTCTTTTCAGATCAGCATCTACTTCTTCATAGACTTGAGGGAAATTGGTCTCCCTGACAGAGTCCTGAGACGGCATCCTTGCTCTAAATCTGCGGCAGAAAACAGGCTCGAAACGAAAACAGAGGAAATTTGCGTGATACGAGGGTCACACCTTTCGGGAGAATATATAATTATTTTTTCCAGACCAGAAGGAGTACTCCGCAAAAAAACGGAGTCTGGGAGGCACACGAGGTGGCCAGAAGCCCCCCAGGCGTGGCCAGGGGGTGGCCCGCGCCTGGCAGGTTTGTCGCCTCCTCGTGCGCTTTCGGACTACTTCAATTTTTTCTATTTTTCTAAATATTCCAAAACGGAGAAAATTCCTACTGGAAAAGTTTTGGAGTCTGTTTTCTTACCGAATCACATACCTCTTCGTTTTCGAAATCTGAAACAGGCTGATAAATATCCCTTAGGTATTCCTCCGGAGTTATGGTATTGATAATATTGCTTTCAACATTTATGGGAGTACCTGAGATATAATGCTTGATTCTCTGCCCATTTGCCACTCTCAGAAAATTACCTTCCGTGTTGTTTATCTTGATGGCACCAGAACGATATACTTCCTCAACAATGTAAGGACCTTCCCATTTAGAGAGAAGCTTGCCTGCAAAAAATCTTAAACGAGAATTATATAGCAAGACATAATCACCTACATTGAACTCACGCTTTTGTATCCTTTTATCATGCCACCTATTAACCTTTTGTTTGAACTACTTGGCATTTTCATATGCCTGAGCTCTCCATTCATCAAGCGAGCTAATATCAAATAACCTCTTCTCACCAGCAAGTTTGAAATCAAAGTTGAGCTCTTTGATTGCCCAATAAGCCTTATGCTCTAGCTCAAGAGGTAAATGACATGCTTTGCCGTAAACCATTTTGTACGGAGACATGCCCATGGGATTCTTATAGGCAGTTCTATAAGCCCGCAGTGCATCATCGAGCTTCTTAGACCAATTCTTTCTAGAACTATTGACAGTCTTTTGCAGAATTAGTGTAATCTCTCTATTGCTTAGCTCTACTTGACCACTGGACTGAGGGTGATAGGGAGATGCAATTCTATGATTGACATCGTACTTAGCAAGCGTTTTACGGAAAGCACCATGAATGAAATGTGAACCACCATCGGTCATTAGATATCTAGGGACTCCAAATCTAGGGAAAATAACTTCTTTAAGCATCTTCATAGAGGTGTTGTGATCAGCACTACTAGTTGGGATAGCTCCTAACTAGGATATGAGTATACCCGTTGGATTTTGGAAAAGGTCCCATATAATCAAAGCCCCAAACATCAAATGGTTCAATGACAAGTGAATAGTTCATAGGCATTTCCTGACGTTTACCGATATTACCTATTCTTTGACATTCGTCACAAGACAAGACAAACTTACGGGCATCCATAAAGAGAGTGGGCCAATAGAAACCTGATTGCAATACCTTGTGTGCAGTTCTATCTCCCGCATGGTGTCCTTCGTAGGCCTCGGAGTGACACTTCTGTAGGATCTGTCCCTGTTCATGTTCAGGTACACAACATGTAATAACACCATCTACTCCTTCCTTATAAAGGTGAGGATCATCCCAGAAGTAATGTCTTAAATCGAAGCAGAATTTCTTCTTTTGCTGGTATGTGAAACTAGGTGGTATATATTTGGCAACAATATAGTTTGCATAATCAGCATACCACGGTGCACTACGTGAAGTATTGATGACACTCAGTTGATCATCACGAAAGCTATCATCAATAGGTTGTGGGTCATCAAGAACGTTCTCCAACCTAGACAAGTTATATGCTACGGGGTTATCAGCACCCTTCCTGTCGACAACGTGCAAATCAAATTCTTGTAGCAAGAGAACCCATCTGATAAGTCTAGGTTTAGCGTCTTCCTTCTCCATTAGGTACTTCATAGCAGCATGATCAGTGTGAATAGTGGCTTTGGAATCAACTATGTAAGACCTGAACTTTTCACATGCGAACACGACTGCTAAAAATTCCTTTTCCGTAGTAGCATAGTTTCTTTGGGCATTGTCTAGAGTTTTCCTAGCATAGTGAATAACATTCAACTTCTTATCAACTCTTGCCCTAGGACAGCACCAACAACATAATCACTAGCATCACACATGATTTCAAAAGGTAAGTTCCAATCAGGTGGTTGAACAATAGGTGCAGTTATCAAGGCCTTCTTAAGTATTTCGAAGGCTTCCTCACAATCATCGTCGAAGAGAAAAGGAATATCCTTTTGCAAGAGATTGGTAAGAGGCCTAGAAATCTTAGAGAAGTCTTTAATGAACCTTCTATAGAAACCAGCATGACCAAGGAAACTTCTTATACCTTTGATATATGTGGGGTATGGCATTTTCTCGATTGCATCAACCTTAGCCTTATCGACTTCAATACCTCTTTTAGAAATTTTAAGTCCTAAGACGATGCCTTCATTAACCATAAAGTGACACTTCTCCCAATTCAATACAAGATTGGTGTCTTTACATCTCTGCAAGACCCGATCAAGGTTGCTGAGGCAATCATCAAATGAAGACGTGTAAACGGAGAAGTCATCCATGAAAACCTCAACAATCTTTTCACAAAAGTCAGAGAATATAGCCATGATACATCTTTGAAAGGTGGCAGGTGCATTACATAAGCCAAAAGGCATACATCTATAAGCAAAGGTACCGAAAGGGCAGGTGAAACTGGTTTTCTCCTGATCAGCTTGTGCAACTGGTATTTGGAAGAAACCAGAATAACCGTCTAGAAAGCAGAAGTGTGTGTGTTTAGACAGTATTTCTAGCATTTGGTCGATAAAAGGCAAAGGGTAATCATCTTTCCTAGCGGCTTTATTCAATTTCCTAAAATCGATCACCATCCTATAGCCAGTAATAATCCTGTGTGGGATCAATTCATCCTTATCATTACCTCCCTTCTTAGGGACGCAATGCACCGGACTCACCCAATCACTATGAGCAACAGGATAGATAATACTTGCTTCGAGGAGCTTTAGTATTTCTTTTCTTACTACCTCTTTCATCTTAGTATTTAATCTCCGTTGATGATCAGCAACTGGTTTGAAATCAGGATCGGTTTTAATCTTGTGCTGGCATAGAGTGGGACTAATGCCCTTAAGATCATCAAGAGTATATCCAATAGCAGCATGGTGCTTATTTAGAGTTTTTAGTAACTTCTTTTCTTCATGCTCTGAGAGGCTAGCACTAATTATGACAGGATATATATCTTTTATATCAAGATAAGCATAGATAAGAGTATCAGGCAACTGTTTAAGCTCGAACACAGGATCACCCTTTGGTGGGGGTGGATCCCCAAGCAGTTCAACAGGCAAACTATTCTTAAGGATAGGATATTGTTCTAAGACAACTCTATCTATCTCATCCCTTTCATCCATATGCATATCATTTTCATGCTCAAGAAAGTATTGCTCTAAAGGATCAGTAGGAGGCATGGCAATAGAAGCTAGGGCAATAGTTTCATCCTTACTAGGCAACTCTTTTTCATGAGGTTGTCTACCAAACTTGGAGAAATTGATCTCGTGTGACACACCTTCAAAGCCAACAGTGACAATTTGCTTCTCACAGTCAATATGAGCATTGATAGTATTGAGAAAAGGTCTACCAAATATGATGGTACAAAAGCTATCTTGTGTGGTAGCAAGAACGAGGAAATCAGCAGGATACTTCGTTTTACCACACAAGACTTCAACATCCCTAACAATTCCCACACGGCAGATAGTATCTCTATTGGCAAGCTGAAAAGTGACATCAATGTGTTCTATCTCGACAGGTGCAATCTCGTCTTTAATTTCATCATATAAGGATTGAGGTATTGCACTAACACTAGCACCCACGTCACATAAACCATGATAACAATGATCTCCTATCTTAACAGAAATAACAGGCCTATGTTTGTCTCTAGCATGGGGTTTAGCAATTCTAGCAGCATCTTCACAGAAGTGAATATCATGGCCATCAATATTGTCGGACAGGAGATCTTTGATAATAGCAATGCTAGGTTCAACTCTAATTTGCTCAGGGGGTGTAGGTGTTCTAATGTAGCCTCTGAGTATCATAGTTGAAGCTTTAGAATGATCCTTTATCCTAACAGGGAAAGGTGGTTTCTCAATGTAAGCACTAGGAACAATAGAATCATTATAGGCAATGACTTTCTCTTCAACTGGATTGGGTTTAATACATTGACTTCTAAGGGAGGATGATATTTAAACCACTTCTCTTTGGGGATATCAATATGAGCAGCAAATGATTCACACAATGAAGCTACTATCTCAGAGTCAAGTCCATACTTAGCGCTAAAATCACAAAAGGTATTTGTTTCAACAAAGGATTTAACGCAATCAAATTTGAAATTCAAACCTGACTCCTTACCTTCATCAAGCTCCCAATCTTCAGAGTTGCGTTTAATTCTCTCAAATAAATTCCATCTAAACTCAATATATCTCTTCATAAAAGAACCGGTACAAGAAGTGTCCAGCATGGTGCGATCATCATGAGAAAGTCGAGCATAGAAGTTCTGAATGATAATTTCCCTCAAGAGCTCATGGTTGGGGCATGAATATAACATTGATTTAAGCCTCCCCCAAGCTTGAGCAATGCTTTCTCTGTCACGAGGCCAAAAATTATAAATATAATTCCGATCACGATGTACTAGATGCATAGGATAAAACCTTTGATGAAATTCCAATTTCAACTGATTGTAGTTCCATGATCCAGTATCATCACATAGCCTATACCAAGTCAACGCCTTATCCCTCAAAGATAAGGGAAAGACCTTCTTCTTGACCTCATCCTGAGGAAAACCTGCAAGCTTAAATAAACCACAAACTTCATCTACATAGATTAGATGCAAGTCTCGATGTGATGTTCCATCTCCTGTAAAAGGATTAGCCATCAGTTTCTCAAGCATACCCAAAGGAAATTCTTAGCAAATGTTTTCGGTAGGTGCAGCAGGTTGAGGAGAAACTCTTTGTGCTTCCGTTCGAGGTGAAGATACCCCGAACAAGCCCCTCAAAGGATTAGTTTCCATAGTGACAGGTGACAATAAATTTTAGCACACTATATAAATGTTTCCTTACCAATTTCCCCTTACCAAAGGCGCTTCACTCCCCGACAACGGCGCCAGAAAAGAGTCTTGATGACCCACAAGTATAGGGGATCTATCATAGTCCTTTCGATAAATAAGAGTGTCGAACCCAACGAGGAACAGAAGGATCTGACAAGTGGTTTTCAACAAGGTAATATCTGCAAGCACTAAAATTATCGGTAACAAGTAGTTGTGTGGCAAGATGATCCGTAGCAAGTAGCAAGTAACAAAAGTAACAACGGTGCAGCAAAGTGGCCCAATCCCTTTTGTAGCAAGGGACAAGCCTGGACAAAGTCTTATAGGAGGTAAAACGCTCCCGAGGACACATGGGAATTTCTGTCAAGCTAGTTTTCATCATGTTCATATGATTCGTGTTCGCTACTTTGATAGTTTGATATGTGGGTGGACCGGCGCTTGGGTACTTCCCTTACTTGGAAAAGCATCCCAGTTATGATTAACCCCTCTCGCAAGCATCCGCAACTACGAAAGAAGAATTAAGACAAAGGCTAACCATAACATTAAACTAGTGGATCCAAATCAGCCCCTTATGAAGCAACGCATAAACTAGGGTTTAAGATTCTGTCACTCTAGCAACCCATCATCTACTTACTACTTCCCAATGCATTCCTCTAGGCCCAAATAATGGTGAAATGTTATGTAGTCGACATTCACACAACGCCACTAGAGAAAAACAACATACAACACATCAAAATATCGAACGAATACCAAATACACATGACTACTTATTGCATGACTTATCACATGTCCTCGGGAACAAAAGTAACTACTCACAAAGCATAATCATATTCATGACCAGAGAGGTAATGAGTAGCATCAAAGATCTAAACATATAATCTTCCACCAAGTAATCCAACTAGCATCAATTACAAAGAGTAATTAACACTACTAACAACCTTACAAGTACCAATCGGAGTCGCGAGACGGAGATTGGTTACAAGAGATGACTCGGGTTTGGAGATGAGATGGTGTTGATGAAGATGTTGATGGTGATGAGTCCCCTCCGATGAGAGGAGTGTTGGTGATGACGATGGCGACGATTTCCCCCTTCGGGAGGGAAGTTTCCCCGGCAGGATCGTCGCGTCGGAGCTCTAGATTGGTTCTGCTCAAGTTCCGCCTCGTGGCGGTGGCGAATCCTTCAAAAAGCCTCCTCTTGATTTTTTCTCCAGACCGAAACCCTTCTTGTAGCAAAAGGGGGGAACCAGAGGGCCAAGTGGGAGCCCACAAGCCCCCTAGGCGCGGCCAGGGGGGCGCGCCTAGCAGGCTTGTGGGCTCCTGCTGGCGCCCCTCTGGTACTTCTTCGGCCCAGTATTTTTTATAAATCCCAAAAAAAATCCTCGTTTATTTTCACAGCTTTTGGAGTTGCGCAGAATAGGTATCTCAAACTTGCTCCTTTTTCACGCCAGAATTCTAGCTGCCGGCATTCTCCCTCTTCATGTCAACCTTGCAAAACAAGAGAGAAAAGGCATAAGTATTGTACCGTGAAGTGTAATAACAGCCTAAAAAGCGATAAATATCCACATGAAAGCATGATGCAAAATGGACGTATCAGTTGTCGGGTCATAACACATAGTAGGTGACTACAACTTGCAAGATAGGATCAAGAACACACATATATTGATGAGAACATAATAGGTTCAGATCTAAAATCATGGCACTCGGGCCCTAGTGACAAGCATTAAGCATGGCAAAGTAGTAGCAACATCAATCTCAAAACATAGTGGATACTAGGGATCAATCCCCGTCAAAACTAACTCGATTACATGATAGATCTCATCCAACCCATCACCGTCCAGAAAGCGTACGATGAGATTACTCACGAACGGTGAAGAGCATCAAGGAATTGGCGATGAAGGAAGGTTGGTGATGACGATGGCGACGATCTCCCCTCTCCGGAGCCCAGAACGGACTCCAGATCTGCCCTCCAGAGGAAGAACAAGTGGTGGCGGCGCCTCCGTATCGTAAAACGCGATGGACTCTTCTCCTTTATTTTTTTCCGGAAGAAAGGGACTAAATAGAGCTGGAGTTGGAGGTGGTGGAGCTCTGAGGGCCCCACAAGCATGCTAGGCGCGGCCAGGGGGGCCGCGCCTGGTGGGCTTGTGGGCTCCTCGCTCCACTCCTCCGATTGATTCTTGCGCCAGTATTTTTTATATATTCCACAAAAAATCCTCGTAAATTTCCAGGTCATTCCAAGAACTTTTATTTCTGCGCAAAAACAACACCATGGCAATTCTGCTGAAAACAGCGTTAGTCCGGGTTAGTTCCATTCAAATCATGCAAATTAGAGTCCAAAACAAGGGCAAAAGAGTTTGGAAAAGTAGATACGACGGAGACGTATCAGTATGCAATCTTGATTGCACTTTCATTGTCACAACAGAGGGGCACATTCTTCTTATTGATGTGGTAGTCCTTGAGGGTTTGCTTCATCCACAGCTATTGAGCACAGCAAGATCCAGGAGCAATGTATTCAACTTTAGTAGTGGAGAGTGATACGCGGTTCTGCTTCTTTGAGGACCAACAGACTAAGGATCATCCGAGGAAATGACATGTGTGTGATGTTGACTTGTGATCCACATGGTCACCAGCATAATCAGAATCAGAATATCCAACGAGGTGAAGATTTGAGCCCTTGCAGTACCATAATCCAAGTGTTGGTGTGTGAGCTAGATATCGAAGGATATGTTTCACAGTCTTATGGTGTGGTTCCTTCGGTTTTGCTTGGAAACGTGCACACATGCAAACAGTAAGCATAATGGCTGGCCTAGATGCACATAGGTACAACAAAGAGCCAATCATAGAGCGATATACCCGCTGATCGAAATCTACACCATTTTCGTCAGTGGAGAGGTGACTGTTGGTAGGCACAGGAATTTTGACGCCTCTGTATTCATTCATGCCGAATTTCTTCAAGATATCCTTGAGGTATTTATTGTAGCGACCCGACTCAAAACGAGTCAAGCCTCTGTGTATCTGTGCCATCCCTGGATCAGTATGCTGGCACACACAGTACATCAATGTATATATCAAAGTGCAATCACATGTAAATAACGTAAAACTGATATATACCTCAAAATCTCAGTGGAAACTGTCAAAGGGAGTGGAGTCCCAATAAACACCAACGGCAGGTTGAGTGTAGACCGTAACCCTGAATCGTACTCTCACTCGTCGAAGAAAAATATCTGCAACATAAGACGTTGCAGCCATGTAGGTCAGCATATTGAATATGCCGGCAAGTCACATATGAGAGGGATAAAATATCATCTATACTGTATGCATATATGGCAGGTGGGGTTGTAAGTTTTTAGGGGAAAGCAAAGTTTTCTCCTACAACAAGAGAGGGGCTAAAAAGCAAAATACTACTACGCTGTTGGTTGTTAATGAGATGGTTCCGCCAACCAGTTCTCATACCCAAGTTAACAATATTACCCACATCAAATATATATAACGGTGTTGAGAATTTCAGATAACCTCGGTTCCTTTGGCTCAAGTTGTCCATGACCGTGGACACGGCTAATCGATTAGGTTTGAGTACTCTGCAGAGTTTTGCACACGTTCTCCACAAGATTTGACCGCCTACGAGTATGTCCTCGCACTTCAGGGTGTTTGAAGACCGGATGATCAAAACATGGTCTTTAACGGGTCCCTCTGAATCCCTGTCGGTGCCCATCCAATCCTACCGTTCTTCTACATTTGCTAGCACCGCCTGTCCAGAGTCGCCGCGTTGTCCAACCAAGCTAGAGCCCATAATGACTTGTGGCTGTGCAGGTAAGCCTTGGGTCTTGAAAATATCCGTCTGTCTCTTTGAGTCTGGGTGAAGCTTTCCGCAACATGTCATGGCACGTCTCCAGCATCCCGGGTCATCCACTGGTTTCTCTAGGGAGCCGATCAACCGTCCTTCACCCAGAGTTGCATTGCATCACGAGGTCTTGAAAAGTCTTGACTTAACCGGTCTTGGTTATTAAATTATTCTCGCATCACTCGTGATAAACTCCCAACCAGAATCACGTCTACTCAAGCATAGCAATATGAAATTTGTCATCCCGGGCCAAGTAACGGGGTTGTTGGGTGCCTACCACATGATACTACAATATGTAACCATAATTTCCAAGTACCTACTCAGCATGCAATTGGGCATAGGATGGTAGAACTACGATGCATAAAACATAGGTGATACATGATCAAATGACTTGCCTGGTGATGTTGACGAAGAAGAATTTTCGTTCTCGAGGAATAACTTGATAGACTACTCGTCACTCTCCGATGAAATCTATATAACAACCATATCATTCACGTAAGCACTCATACTAGCAATCATTCTAGCAATCAAAAAAAAGAGAGAGAGCGAATAAGAATCCGAAGGAAACTTCAAATAAGACTAGGGAGTCTTCTACTACATCAAACACTAAATAGTGTTTGTTCTAACTGAAAATAGAACACTAAAATAGTAAAATAACTGAAAATTAAAATATAAATTTAACTAAGATAAAATCAAGTATTTTCATAAAACTATTTGAAAGTATTTTCAAATGGGAGTTAATCTAGTAGAGAAATCAATTGCAAGTTATTAGGGAACTAGAATTGATTTCATGATAACAAATAAAATAAAAATAAAAACTTGTTGAGAACATACTGTTTAACTAACATAAACTAAACATAAACTTTCTGAAATATAAAAGAAAATAATTTAAAAACGATTATAGAAAAAGAAATAGCCATAATCCTAAAAAAAACTTAAACAGAATCTGTTTTGGTAAACATCGCAAGTAAAAATATTTAAAAAAAATTGAAACTTAAACTACTGAAAGATATGATCACTAGGAAATAGCACCAAATATAATTAAATTAAAAGCTATTTTTAAACTCCCACAATAAGGAAAACAAGATTTAAACTAAATCTGTTCTAACTCAAATTTTGAAATTTCAAACATAGGCAAATAATATGTTTTCGGAAACTACAAGAAATGTGTGATCTAACGCAAAAAGAATCACCTAATTAGGAGTTATAGACTAATAGATATGAATTTTATAAGTTTGCTCTTTTTCTAAAAAAAAACTGTGACGGGATTTTTTAGAAGCTCACCGTGGGTGGAAGGTTGGCCGTGGCTGGGAGGTTGGCCGGCGAGGCGGGGCTGCTCCGGCGAGGGGGAGGGCGATGGGGTGCTGCAGGTTGGTGTAGGGGGGCGACGTGGAGTACCAGAGGAGGGCTCGGCAGGGAGCCTGGGCGCTTGGGAAACTCCTGTAGAGCTCGGCGAGGCAGGGAAGTGGAGGGTGGTGGCGAGGTGGCTGCGGGCAGGGAGAGGTCATGGTGAGGGGGAAATGGAACGAGGAGGATCGGGGCTTTAAATAGAGGGGCTCGGGAGGCGCCGGGATGGAAGGGAGAGGGAGATCGGGAAGGTGAGGGTTCCTTCCTCCATTGATGGAAGGTTCCTGGAACGTGAGGAAGAGACAAAGGAAGAAGAAGATCCTTTGTTGGGCCAAAGTAGGAAACCTCTTAGGCCTTGTTCTGTTCCATAGATTTTCAAGGGGTTTGAAGGGGATTGGAAGGGATTAAATCCCCAGCAAGTCAAAATCCACCTCAAACCCCTCCAATCCCCTTCAATCCCCATGTGGTGGGGATTAACCGAACAAGCCCTTAATGGGCCAGCAAGAGTTTCCAAATAAAAGAGATTTCTTTCCTATTTTCAAAAACCGGAAAGTAAATGATTAAAAAGGAAACCAAATAAATTTGGAATAAATACTTTTTATATACTGAAATTATCAGAAAAATAAAATCTAAATGATGGACATTTTTACACGGCCAAAATAAAAACTTTAAAAAAATGTTTTTCAGAAAATCCCCTAAATGTTTTATTTCTTTTTGCAATAATTTTCAAATAAACCCTGGGGTTTTATGGTTCAAATACTTCGAATAAATGCCCCTGGTTTGGAGGGTCATGTTCCTCCACTCTTTCTTGCTTGGCAAGATAATAATCCGGGCACTCCGTGAGTGAAGCAGAAAACGAATTTGCAAAACAACAATTGAAAGAAATTCAAATGCCACCTTCATTCAAAATCCTTAAAATTTGAAGAAGTCATGTCATCTTCTCTCATTGATTTTAAATGGATGAATTTGAATTCATCGGAGAAGGGGAAAATCATTTTATTCCCTCTCATTCAAAAGTTTTTTTAAAAGTTTCAAACACCACTCAAGTTTCAATCACTCAAACGAACAAACAATCATTATAACAATTACATTAACATTCCAAAATTTGGGATGTTACATTTCTCTTGAGAGATGAAGATGTCATTGTGTTGTTGACTAATTTGAAGACCTGGGAAGAATTTCAGCTCCCCCATCATGGACATTTGATATCCTTCACTCATCATGTAAGCAAATTCATCACTGTAATGTTTGTCAATACAACAAAAGATAATGTCGTCGACATATATTTGGCACACAAATAGTTCATTGTCATACGATTTTGTGAAAAGAGTAGGATCAAGTGAACCGGGTTTTAAGCCTTTCTTCATGAGGAGTTCCTTCAATGTGTCATACCACGCCCGAGGGGCTTGCTTGAGGCTATAGAGTGCCTTTTTGAGTCCAAAGACTATGTCACGATGCTTAGGGTCTTCAAAACATGGGGGCTGAGCAACATATACTTCTTCCTCAAGCTTACCATTGAGGAATGCACTTTTCACATCCATTTGATGGAGTGTTATATTGTGAAGCAATATACGAATAGCTTCAAGTCTAGCAATAGGTGCAAGAGTTCATCAAAGTCAATTCATTCAACCTGTGTGTAGCCTTGGGCTACAAGTCTTTCCTTATTCATCACAACCTGACCATCCTCATCTTGCTTTATTCGTTAGATCCACTTGGTGCCGATGATATTGTGCTTGCAAGGATCAGGTCTTTTGATGAGCTCCCAGACATCATTTAGCTTGAAGTAAAGAAGGTCATCTTGCATGGCTTGAATCCACTCAGGTTCCATGAAGGCTTCATCAACTTTTGAGGGTTCTATGATAGACACAGAAGAGGAATGCCCACAAAACTTGACTAAATGTGAAGCTTTTGAGGGAGTGAGGGGACCTCGAGCATTGATGTCATCGAAGATTTTGTCAATTTCCGCTTCATTTGCAATCCTCAGATGCGTAGGTTGAAGACTTTGGTTGGGCTGAGGAATTTGAACTGGAGCAATTTCCTGTGGTGGAACCACATGAATTTCCTCATTGTTGGGGATGACTTCTTCAACAGGAGGTTGTTCCTCAGTAGGAATGATATCTTCAATAGCCTTGTGCTTGATAGCTTCCTCACGAGTCAATTTATCTGGCACGAGGCAGTTGCTCTCTTTGCGAGCCATTATTTTCATCGAACCGCACATCTACAGTTTCAACAACCTTGTTGTGATAGGTGTTGAAGACTTTGTAGGTGTGCGAGTCCTTTTCGTAACCGAACATAAAACCCTCATGTACTTTTGGTGCAAATTTTGAGCTATGATGAGGATCTCTAATCCAGCATTTTGCACCGAAGACTTTGAAATAACTTACATTGGGTTTCTTGTCAGTGAGGAGTTCGTATGAAGTTTTCTTGACGAATTTTTGAAGATATACCCTGCTGATGATGTGGCAAGCAGTGTTGATTGCCTCAGGCCAAAAGCAACGAGGAGTTTGGTATTCTTCAAGCATAGTCCATGCCATTTCAACCAGAGTCATGTTCTTGCGCTCAACGACGCCATTCTATTGAGGATTATAAGGAGAAGACAATTCATGAGTCATACCAAGTTCATCAAGATAATCACCAAGGCCAGTATTCTTGAATTATGTCCCATTGTCACTCTTGATGTGCTAGATCTTGACGCTGAAGTTCGTCGAGGCCCTTGAGGAAAATCGTTTGAAGACTTCTTGCACTTCAGTTTTATACAAAATGATATGCGCCCAAGTATATCAAGAATAATCATCAACGATGACAAATCCATATAGAGATGTTGCATTTGTTAGAGTAGCATAATCAGTAGGTCCAAAGAGCTCCATATGAAGCAATTCAAACGGACGAGTAGTGGTCATGATAGTCTTCGAGGGGTGTTTAGATCTGGTCATCTTTCCAGACTCACGGGCCCTGCAAAGATGGTCCTTGAGGAATTTGACGGTTTCGATGCCAATGACATGCTTCTTCTTCGCGAGTGTGTGCAAATTCCTCATGCCTACATGACCAAGTCGTCGATGCCATAGCTAGCCTTCTGAGGTTTTTGCTAGTAGACACTTGGCCGGTTGAGGACCTGTAGAGAAGTCAGCAATATACAAGTCTCCTCTCCTAAAGCCTTCGAAGACTTTGGATTTGTCAGATTCCATGATGACTACACATCTATATTTTCCACATATGACAATCATATCAAGATCACAAAGCATTGAGACTTACATGTGGTTAAACCCAATGGATTCGACAATCATGACTTTTTCCATGTGTCGATCCTTTGACATAGCCACTTTACCAAGTCCCAATACCTTGCTTTTAGCTTTATCGGCGTAGGTGATGGAGTCAGTGGGATATTCATCAATAAGCTTTTATCACCAGTCATGTGATTTGTACATCCACCATCAAGAACCCACTCTATGTTCTTGGGTTGATCATCATGCAGATGAATTAGTACTACTTACCATCTCATATGCTTCAGATTGAAAATATGATATCTATTTCACCAGACTTGAATTTCATCATAAAAGGTAAATTTGAGGACATAATGAGGACGAGTGAAATGGTAGGTCATTTCATCATGTTTTTGCTTGCGTCCTATCAAGCAATTTCCTCAGGTCTCCAGCAAATTATTCAGATGATGACTTTCATCTAGAGACGTGACGTGCAGAAACAATTAGTTCGATTTCCTCACCACCCACGTCTGAAGGGGTGGTAAAAAGTTCATCATCCTGCAAGCACCATATGAGAATGGAGGCATTAAAGCTAATGCACTTCTTTTCATAGTAGGTTATTAGGGTACTCAAATGAATAGGCAGAGAAATTCTTTGAGGACTCATGAACATAGTGACTTGAGGAATAGTGCACATATTCATGTCCCTTGTAGTTTCCCTACATATCAGAAGCATTAGTGCGAGTACGAGCATAATTTTGACCACTTGAGGAATTTGATCCTCATGAAGACTTTGGTCCACCTGAGGAATTTGATCTGGGGTGCATGTTCTTCACTCGTGGAGTCATGAGGACATTCACCTAAAGACTTTCCAAATAGCTTCTTGGAACCCAGATTTTCCTCACGGGTGGTCCATTCCTGCAGTTAGTTCCAACATATCGAGCAAATACTTCACCGGCTTGAGTTTTGAACAGTTTATAGTTGGAGTCAAATGACTCTTCATGGGAATAAGACATTTCACATTCAAAGCCTGTTAGAGTGGATGGATCAATGGGAGGTCCTTTTGCAGCAACCCATGAGGTTTTAGGGTACCGCTCAGGTTTCTAGTATGACCCATCAATGTTCAGTTTCCTCTCAAAGGCAATGCCTTCTTTCCTTGGGTTCCTGTTCAGAATCTTCTTTTTGAGCACGTCGCAAAAGGTTTGATGCCCTTTGAGACTTTTGTATATGCCTGCCACATACAATTCCTTCAATCGTGCAATTTCGTTAGTAGCATTTGTGGTTTCCTCAAGTGAAGAATTTGATACCACATGAACATTTGAAGAATTTGTAGCAATAGAAGCATTTGAGGTTTCAGGTGAAGAATTGGCAATTCCACGTTCGATGCATTTCAGACATGGTGGAATGAATTCTTCCTAAGCGGTACTGATCTGTTGAGCAAGCAATGAATCATTTTCCATTCGAAGATCATCATGGGTCATTTTCAACTTCTCAAGATCTAGCTTTCTTTGAAGAAATTCATACGAAAGCTTCTCATGATCAGCCAAGAGTGTACCATAACGATCTTTAAGCCTATAAAATCTAGACTAAAGACTTTGAACATCTTCAGTGAGGATTGGAGTATGATTCATTTCATCATTCAATAGATCATCGCGTTTGTATAGCAGTTTCTGAAGCTTTTCAATAGCACTTTGTTGCTTAGTGGCAATGTTGGCAAATTTATAGTAACTCCGTTTTTGATAATCATGAGGTCCACAGCCACTAGAATCAGAAGAGGGTGTGTATCTTGGTACCTTTGAGCCTTTTGCCATGAAGCAATAGGTGGGACCAAAGTCATCAGAATATTCATCAGTGTTGTTGACGTTGTTATTTTCTTCAAGGTTGAAGATGGACTTGCTGACAAATGTGGTAGCAAGTGCAAGACTTGCCACAGCAAACTCTGGCTCCACTTCAGAACCTTCCTCTTCATCACATTCCTGAGATTCTTCCTCAGAATCCATTTCCTTGCCAATGAGTTCCTGAGCCTTTCTAAAACTAGTCTTCTTGTGCGATGAGAACTTTGAAGATGAGCACTTTGAAGATTTCTTCTTTTTCTTCGAGTTGTCAGAACTTTCATCCTTGTATTTCTTCTTTCTTGATTCCTTCACCCAGCGAGGACACTCAGCAATGTAGTGACCAAATTTCTTGCATTTGCGGCAGGTTCTTTTCTTGTGGTCCTTAGATGAAGATTCTGATTTCCTCATATCTTTTCTGGAAGACTTTCTGAACTGACCATGCTTTGTGAACTTCTGGAATTTCCTCACGAGCATAGCAAGTTCCTACCCAAGTTCTTCAGGATCACCAAGACTGTAGTTAGATTCTTCTTCTTCAGATGAGGAAACAGCCTTTGCCTTCAACGCACGAGGTCTTGAATAGCTTGGTCCATATAGGTCTCTCTCTTTTTCTAATTGGAATTCATGAGTATTGAGTCTCTCAAGTATATCAGCAAGATCAAGCATATTGTAGTCTCTTCGTTCTTGGATCATCAGAACCAGTGTGTCAAACTATGGATCAAAAGATCGTAGCAGTTTCTTCACAACTTCAAGGTCAGTGATGTCTCTAGCTCCTAGAGCTTGCAATTCATTTGAGATGTCGGTGAGGCGATCAAAGGTATCTTGGCAGCTTTCATTATCAAGCCTCTTGAAACGGTTGAAGAGATTGCAAAGAACATCAACACGAGAGTCACGTTGTGTGGACACTCCCTCATTGACTTTGGACAACCTACCGCAGATAAGCTTCGATGATCCAAAAGCACTCACTGTGCCATACTGACCTTTCTCAGATGGCCACAGATGATATTCTTTTCTTGTGAGTCGAGTTGCTTGAAATTCTTCACATCAGCGGCAGTGATAGTTGCAGTGACAAAGGGAACACCATTTTCCACAATGTACCGGAGATCATTGTCAAATGCTTGAAGATGCATTTGCATCTTGGTCTTCCAGTATGAGAAGTCCTTTCCTTCGAAGGTAGGACAACCTACAGTAACCTTGATCTTACCTGCGGCTGACATAACTAAAACTCCAGGCGGTTAACCAAAATCACACAGAACAAGGGAGTACCTTGCTCTCATACCAATTGAAAGTGCATTATATCAACTAGAGGGGGTGAATAGGCGATTTTTATGAATTCATCACTGAGGAAATTCCTTGTGAGGAAAGTCCTCAGTCATGAACTGAGTGCAGCGGAAATAGTACTTAGACAGAAGTGCAAAAAC
This sequence comes from Hordeum vulgare subsp. vulgare, assembly GCF_904849725.1. Classification (NCBI taxonomy): domain Eukaryota; kingdom Viridiplantae; phylum Streptophyta; class Magnoliopsida; order Poales; family Poaceae; genus Hordeum; species Hordeum vulgare. The sequence continues at coordinate 75,600,781 of NC_058524.1, read as the reverse complement.
GACTACAGCAAAGTACTTAGCATGAAATGATAGGATGAGTTTGCATATGCCACATATATAGGATCAGCAGGTGATGAATAACTCAGGTGAAGAATTTGAGGTGAGGAATTAAGAGAAAGTCTTCAGTCAAATTCTTCAAACAGTACAGGTGAAAGTCTTCAACATGCAATTGAGGAAATGAAAAGAGTGGAAGAAATAGAACCAGTAGCTCGATGAAGACAATGGTTGATGACCCAGTTCCAACTCCTGTGACAGTTGTACATCTGGTTTGGAGTGGCTTGGTATTGAAACCAAAGGACACACAGTCCCTATTGTATTCTCCTTGAGCTAAGGACACATAGTCCTCGCCCAACACTCGTCGTAAGTCTTCAGGGCAGACTTCCAAACCCTCACAAACTTGGTCACTCGGCGATCCACAATTGATTGTTGGATGCTCTAGACCATGACGCCTAACTGTCGGGAGGATGCACAGTCCTCAAAGGTAACAAGCATCGGATCCACACAAGAACAACTTATTTAGTGATGCTCAATCACTTTGGTTTGGGTGTTTGGGGTATTTCCTCACTCGATAATTTTCGCTCAAAGTCCTCGAGGAATTGGGTTGCTCTAAATGACAAGTGTCAGTTTCTCTCGGAGCAGCCAACCAGCTAGTGGTTGTGGGGGCGGCTATTTATAGCCTGAGAGCATCCCGACATGATTTGACATTAATGCCCTTAATGACAGGACCGTTGGGTGGACAAGATTTGAAACAGGTGGCACGCGGCGCGGCAACGGACGGAACTTTCAACTATGAAAGTCTTCATGTCTCTCATAGTCCTCACGTGGAGTATCTGGTAGGTGTAGGTTTGAGTTGAGTATCATGAGGAATTTTTTTCCTTAGTTTTACCTCGACCCCCTTAAAAGTACGGTGATCCTATGACTAAAGAATGAAGAAAATGACAAGAAAGAGTAAATCTTCAACTTTCAGAGTCTTAAGAGCATTTTCCTCCATACATACCGAATTCCTCATTTTTAATGTCTTCATGAGGAATATCAATTTCTTAGCGATCAGAGTCAAGGAATGACCAAATTCTTCACCCAAAGACATACATTTTTAGGGGTCGATATTCATCGAATAACTCAAATTCCTCAGCGACTTATTGAGCATGTGTACACTTACAAACATATCAGTCTCTTAACCTATAAGTCTTCAATCCACCAAAATCACTAAGGGGCACTAGATGCACTTATAGTGGGCAGGGTTCCGCTTTCGAGGTACTCAAGGGAGGGCCGCGCCCAGGACGAGGCCGTGACCACTGTTAGCACGGCCGTCGTGGCTAGGTCTATTGGGGCGGGGCGGCACGCGGCTGGCCGTCTGTCGCAGTCCTCGAGTCAGGCGAGAGGGACTCCGCGGGAGGGCAGGCAGCCCCCGAGACGGTTGGGGCAGGCGGCAGGCCGGCTGGAGCAGGTGGCAGGCCGACTGGAGTCCCAGCCGGTGGGGTGCCCACAGTCCCCGAGTTAGCTTCGGTAGTCCCCGGTACCGGAGACGCAGCCCCCCCCCCCCCCCCGATTTGCCTGGACGAAGATGGACTCGGACTCTGGAGAAGTCGTGATGGAGGGCTTGCGCAGGTGCTCCAAGGACACGTCGGCTTGGATAGGGTGACGGGTGGAGCCAATCTTTGCGAGCGTGTTGTCGGCCTTGTTGCCGGCTCGGAGGATGTGGTGGAACTCAAAGCCCTCGAAACCGCCGCTAAGTTGTTGGGCCAAGAAGCGGTAGCTAGCCATGTTTGCGTCCCTGGTGTCCCATTCGTCCTTGACCTGCTGCACCACCAGGTCGGAGTCGTTGAAGCAGAGGATGCGTCGGACGCCAATCTCCTTGGCCGGCCGGAGGCCCTGAGTGAGCGCCTTGTACTCTGCCACGTTGTTGGACGTGGCGAAGTGGGTCTGCAGAACGCACTGTAGCCGGTCCCGCTTGGGGAAGGAGAGAACGATGTCGGCTCCGAGGCCGGTGCGCATCTTCGAGCCGTCGAAGTGCATGCACCAATGGATGGAGTCGGGGGGCGGCGGTAGGTACTCCGTTTCTGCCCAGTTGACGAGGAAGTCCGCCAGTGCTTATGACTTGACGACGGTGCAAGACGCATACCTGATGCCGTGGTTGGCTAGCTCCACATCCCACTTGGCGATGCGGTCGGCCGCATCCATGTTGCCCATGATCTCCCCAAGGGGAACGATGCTTACCATCGTGACCGTGTGTTCCTCAAAGTAGGGCTTGAGCTTCCAGGCTGCTAGGAACACACCGTAGGACATCTTCTGATAGTGCGGGTAGTTTTGCTTGGAGGCTGACGACACCTCACTCAAGTAGTAGACCGGTCGCTGGACCGGTTGGGCTCGGCCTGGCTCCGAGCGCTCAACGACCCTGACGATGCTGACGATGCGGCTGGTCGCCGCGATGTAGAGCAGCATCATCTCTCTGTCTGCCGGCGCAGCTAGCACCGGTGTGGTGGTCAATGCACGTTTGAGGTCACGCAGGGCCTCGTCGGCTTCGTCGCTTCATACGAAGCCGTCTACCTTCTTGAGCAGATGTTAAAGTGGGAGGGCCTTCTCTCCTAGCCGGCTGATGTAGCGGCTGAGCGAGGCGAGACAGCAAGTAACCTTCTGGACGCCTGCTAGGTTAGTCGGCATGCCAATTGCTCGATGGCCCGAACCTTCTCCTCGTTCGCCTCGATCCCTCGTTTGGAAACAAGGAAACCAAGGAGCTAGCTGCTACCTCTTGAGCTTGCGTTGGTTTTTCCCTTGAAGAGGAAAGGGTGATGCAGCACAATAGCACTAAGTATTCCCCTCAGTTTGAGAACCAAGGTATCAATCCAGAAGGAGGGTCTCCTCAAGTCCATAGTACCTACGCAAACACAAACAAGCTTGCACCCAACGCTACAAAGGGGTTGTCAATCCCTTCACAATTGATTGCAAGGTAAGATCTGAAGACGGACAGTGCAATATAAGTAAAAGTGTAGGGCTGAAAATATGATGTGAAGTACATCCGGGGGCCATAGTGTTCACTAGAGGCTTCTCTCGTGATAGCAAATATTATGGTGGGTGAACGAATTAGTGTCGAGCAATTGATAGAACCGCGCAAAGTCATGACGATATCTAAGTCAATGATCATACATATAGGCATCACGTCCGAGACAAGTAGACCTATACTTTCTGCATCTACTACTATTACTCCACACATCGACCACTATCCAGCTTGCATCTAGTGTATTGAGTTCATGACAAACAGAGTAACGCCTTAAGCAAGATGACATGATGTAGAGGGATAAATTCATGCAATAGATATAAACCCCATCTTTTTACCCTTGATGGCAACAACACGATGCGTGCCTCGCTACCCTTTCTGTCACTGGGTGAGGTCATCGCACGGTATGAACCCAAAACCAAGCACTTCTCCCATTGCAAGAATCATAGATCAAGTTGGCCAAACAAAATCCACAACTCGAAGAGACTTACAAGGATATGAAATCATACATATAAGAGATCAGAAGAAACTCAAATAATATTCATAGATAATCTGATCATAAATCCACAATTCATCGGATCATGACAAACACACCGCAAAAGAAGATTACATCGGATAGATCTCCATGAAGATCATGGAGAACTTTGTATTGAAGATCCAAGAGAGAGAAGAAGCCATCTAGCTACTAGCTATGGACCCGAAGTTCTGTGGTCAACTACTCACGCATCATCGGAGAGGCAATGGTGTTGATGAAGAAGCCCTCCATGTCCGAATCCCCCCTCCGGCAGGGCACCAAAATGTGCACCAGATGGGATCTTGCGGAGACAGAAGCTTGCGGCGGCGGAAAAGTATTTTCGTGGCTCTGTCCCATGGTTTTGGATTTTCCGGGGATTTATAGGCGGAAGAAGTAGGGCAGAGGATCCACAAGGGGTCCCACAAGCCTGCTAGGCGCCCCCCCCCCCCCAGGCCACGACTAGGGGGCTTGTGGCCTCCCCTGGTGCCCTCTGCCTTGGTTCTCAAGCTCCCTGCGTATCTTCTGCTCCGGAAAAAATCTTTTCGGAGGTTTTATTCCGTTTGGACTCCGTTTAATATTCTCCTCTGAAAAGGGTCAAAAACATGGAAAGAATAGGAACTGGCACTTGGCACTGAGTTAATAAGTTAGTACCAAAAAAGATATAAAAGTCATACAAAACATCCAAAGTTTGACAAGATAATAGCATGGAACCATCAAAAAATATAGATACGTTGGAGACATATCATGCATCCCCAAGCTTAACTCTTGCTTGTCCTCCAGTAGGGAAGTCATAAAGAATGAATTTTTGATGTGGAATGCTACCTAGCATAGTTGTCCTTTGTAACTTCTTTCATGTGACATGAATGTTCAGATCCGTAAGATTCAAAACAATAGTTTTCTATTGACATGAAAACAATAATACTTCAAGCAAACTAGCAAGGTAATCATGAACTTTCGAAATAACAAGGCCAAAGAAAGTTATCCCTACAAAATCATATAGTCTGGCTATGCTCCATCATCCCCACACAACGAATTTAAATCATGCACAACCCCGGTATTGGCCAAGTAATTGTTTTCGCACTCTTACTTTCTCAAACCTTTTTCAACTCTCACGCAATACATGAGCGTGAACAATGGATATAGCACTTATAGGCGGAAGAGAGTGTGGTGAAGGTTTGGAGGCAAAAACGACGAGATGGTCACATTGACTCGGCGCATCAAAGGGCTATGGAGATGCCCATCAATAGATATCAATGTGAAAGAGTAGGGATTACCATGCAATGGATGCCCTTAGAGCTATAAGTGTGTGAAAGCTCAAAAGGAGAACTAGTGGGTGTGCTGTAGCGACCCGACTCAAAACGAGTCAAGCCTCTGTATATCTGTGCCATCCCTGGATCAGTATGCTCGCACACAGAGTACATCAATGTATATATCAAAGTGCAATCACATGTAAATAACGTAAAACTGATATATACCTCAAAATCTCGGGGAAACAGTCAACGGACTGGAGTCCCAATAAACTCCAACGGCAAGTTGACTGCAAGTCGAAGAAAGTATCTGCAACATAAGACGTTGCAGCCGTGTAGGTCGGCATATTGAATATGTCGGCAAGTCACAAAAGAAAGGGGTAAAAATAACATCTATACTATATGGATATATGGCAAGTGGGGCTGTAAGTTTTTTTAGCGGAAAGCAAAGTTTTCTCCTACCACAAGAGAGGGGCTAAAAGCAAATATTACTACCTTGTTGGTTGTTAATGAGATGGTTCCACCAACCAGTTCTCATACCCAAGTTATCAATATTACCCACATCCATAATAAATGCTGTTGAGAATTCCTGATAGTTTCAGTTCCTGCGGCTCAAGTCGTCCATGACCGTGGACACGGCTAATCGATTAGGTCTGATTACTCTGTAGAGTTTTGCACACGTTCCCAACAAGATTAGATCGCCTCCGATGAATACCTCACACTTCAAGGTGTTTGAGAACGGGATGATCAAAACATGGTCTTTCAACGGGTTCCTCTGAGACTCTGACGGTGCCCATCCAATCCTACCGTTCTTCTACATCTCGTAGCACCGCCTGTCCAGAGTCACCATGTTGTCCAACCAAGCCAGAGCCCATAATGACTTGTGGTTGTACAGGTAAGCCTTGGGTCTTGAAGTATCCATCCATCTCTTTGTGCCTGGGTGAAGCTTTCCGCAAGATGTCATGGCGCTTCTCCATGCATCCCGGGTCGTCCACTGGTTTCTCCAGGGAGCCCATCTAAACTATCCTTCACCCAGAGGTATATTTCATTCTGAGGTCTTGCAAGTCTTTGAGTCTTCAGATCTTGATTTATTAAGTTCTCGCAACACTCATGATAAACACTCAACCAAACCCCGTCTACTGGGAGCATAGCAAAATAACGTCCCGACCAAAGTAACAAGGGTTTAGGGGTGCCTATCATAACATAATACTCAATAACCAAAGTTTCCAAGTACCTACTTGCATGCAATGGGTGAAGAAGGTTCAAACTAATGCAATAAAACCATAGATAAAAATATGATCAATGTGAACTTGCCTGGTATTACTTGATCAAGATGGTCGCTCTCATAATCCTCATAATTCTACTCACCACACCCCGAGCAATCTATCGTAAACGAATAGCATTCAATAAACATTCATGCCAAAAGGAAGAACCAAAAGAACATAAGAACAAAACATGTCTTGGTAGAAAATAACGAAATACCAAGATTTAAGAAAAGATAGGGCCTTATGGTGTTGTAAAAGGAAAGGTGAAAGGGGTCAACTCAAAAGAGTCAAAAGATGATCAACTATCGCTATATAAGCTCGACTTGCATACACTATGGGAGATGATCAAAAATATTGGGAGAACAACATGAATGTTGTTTGACAAATAGTATAAGACATAAGAATTTATTTGTAGAAAGAATTTATTGAAATGAAGCACTACAACGCAAGTTATAGAGAATTGAAGTATGAATAGAATTTGAATTCCATAAAGGTCAAAAGTATTTGAATTGGAGCATGGTTGTTATGACTAAAAAGTATATAACACGAGTGTTTCAGGGCAAAAGAAATCAATGGAAAAGGTGTTACTGTTTGCAAGGTATGATCTAACGAAGGTTCAAATTCAAATTTGGATCGCTCAAATTTGAAAGGTTCAAACTAATGAAGCTACACCAAATGGGAGGTCAATATGAACATGTAAAAAAAAGAATTACTAGATTTCGAATAACGGATCAAAAGATATAAGTAATTCAATATGGCATTGAATCTAGTTAGAACGCGGTGTGGCAACACTACTGTGGACTAGTGGAGTAATGACTATGATCGAAATTATACGTTGGAAAGATAACACTAATTGATACGAACAAAAAGATTACATTGATACGAATCCGATGCAATTGGATTCATCTAAAACGGAGTTACGGATAAAAAGGTATGATCAAAAGAAGTTTGAATATGAGTGTGAACAAATTCGAAATTTGAAAATTTCAAAAGGTTGATATGATAGGTTCACCGGATAGGTGGGATCAAGACGAACCTCTAGGCGTTGGTTTCATCTAATTCGGATAAACGAGTAAAAAGTTATGGCTATTTGAAAAATGAGGACCAAGCTGTTTCACGGAAGAAAAGTGCTATGTCTAAAAGAATTCTAGGACTAATGTGTAAATACAGAGACTAATTGATAAATCTAGTTACTCTATCGTATACTAGTGTAGGAATGTTAATCTAAAAATAATAAACTATGGGAGTATAAAAGAAAAATACGAAGAGAAATACCTTTAGAATGCAGAGAAGAGATAATTCCGAAGAGGAGACCACTTTCAGAAATCCCGTCGGAGAGAAAAAATATTTTTATTTAATAAACCTAGTCAAACTAAAAGATTGATTTAATCTGAAATAGATGATTTTTTGGATGCTCCTATGGGTCTATATTTATAGGTGGAAAGAAGGTCTAAAAGTCATTAGGTAGATAATGTGGGACTAAACATAGACGAAAAGAGGAGAAAAGTAGGGAGAGGAGCCGCATGGGCCAAAAGAAATCAGCCAGCCGCAAGGGCCAAAATCGGCCAGCCTTGTTTTTTTTAACTTCGGATGAATAGTGTTTCATAGTGAATAGTGCATTCTTTATTTTTGAAAATAAACAACGAAAAAAATATATAACGACATTAAGAGAATGTTTTATATAGGCATATTATATATTAAAATTTTCAAAATAAAATTTCCTACAACATGAACATATTTTCAGGACCAAATAAAATACTTTATAAAAAAATTCTTTTTTTGCAATAACTTTAAAATGAAAAGGATTTTGAATTTCAAATAAATTGTGAATACTTAAAATTTGAATCAAGACATTGTCTATAATTTTGGAGTGTCATTTTCCTCCTCTCATTTGATTTTTTTAATCAAAGGGTTTTGAAAATATTCAAAATCAAAATTGAAAAGGGATTCAAAATAGAAAATTTTGGGAAAGTTATTTTATTCCCTCTCATTAATTTTTTTAAGAAGTTTCAAATTCCACTCAAGTTTCAATCACTCAAAAAAACAAACAATCAGTCTAATAATTATATTAACATTCCAAAATTTATAATTTTGGGATGTTACAAACTACCACACTTAAAATGAATCTCGTCCTCGAGATTCGAAGAGGCTAGAAAGAAAAGGTTAGGGTTTGGGGGGTTTTCTAACAAATCCAGTCTCCTGCAAAGTGGGGTCCTACCACACTTAAAATGAGAGTTACCGGTCACTCAAAAAAAATTAACAATCCTCTGGGGTCTTGGCATCTGGCTCGTCACATTCTTCATCGTACCTCCTTTGGTGATGATCTTCCATTATACTGACAGTGTTCCCCTCAAAATCCGTTGTCTTTCATGGATTTAAGCTTTCTTTCGTCACTCGGTCTTCTTAAGTGACAAGTCTCGTGACCATTCTAAATAACCTATCGATGATTCTCATGGTGGTCTACCATTTGTGGTTATCCTACAGAGTGAAGGGTCTTGGCTTCACCCTCATCGTAAAATGTCCTACACGTGACAACGATTGCCATGTACATGGGCTTCCAATATACCGTTCTACGGCTTAAACAAAAGCTTCAAAGAATGTCGTCTCTCTCTATGGGTAAGTCTCCCAGATTTACCATTCTGAATAGCAATAGAATGATAAGAGTAAGTCGTCATGGTGGCCAAGCCATGTCGCACTGAAATCATTACCTTGTATAAGGTTTAGTGAATCTCGTATTCTAACACTTGGGCATCCTCACCAGCGTTGCAAAATTTCTCTTGTCCACGAACGAAGTTCGGATAATCCATTGGTTCTACAAGATGAACAAAACATCTATCGTATCTTCACAACTCTCGGTGTTACGCATGCTCCTAAGAAAACATTTGTCGATCCATCATAGCTTCTTCCAAGTTTCTTTCTTCATAAAGATAGTGGTTGATCCTTATTAGTCTCGGGGTATGTGGGTTGCAAGCCCTCTTTAACTCATACTTGGAATTACTCTGCCTTTAAATTCTATAGTGTTTCATTCCATCATACTCTTGGGGTAACCATCATATAATAATAATCCTCAGACTTATTTTTGGTACACACTCCACTCTGTGGGATATTTTTTCCATTGGTGTGTTTACCATTAAAAGGTATTGTTTCATCCATAAATCATATTCATTTCATATTCAATCCTTTATTACATCCTTAATTTCTTCTCAAAACTCCAATCCAAAAGTACTTAATTACAAATGATGTCATCCACATTGTTCGGTATGGTCAAGCATTTCTACCAACTTTATTCATTTGTCTCCCTTGGAGATACTTTAGTCCCACTAGAACTTTCCGAGGTGCTCCTTGAAATCATCCATCTTTTGCTTTATCATGCTGGCCATGAGCTTCATGTCCATCATATCTGCATGCACTTAACTCAGGTATTCCTGGGTATGACGGAGTCTTGCTTCAAGTATTTCTCCAATTTGACGTATGGCTTCCATGGCAGCTTCACGAACAGAATCAAAGAAGGTTGCTCGTGGTACATGTGAAACGAAAAAGTATTGCCCCATAGTCTTTGGACAAACTCCTTTCACATGGTGGAGGTGTACTTCCACATACCAAAGTTCCACTCCACTTTCCATGAATGGGTAGCCTTTGTAGACTGCATCTCCTTCAAGATGAATGTGCTTCATCATGTCCTTCAGGATTTTCGGGTAATCATGATCACTAGTCAGGGTCATTTTCGTTTCTGGGCCCTTAAGGAAGGACTCGTAGAGGGTTGTCATCTGCAGGTGTCAGAAAAAATGGGTACTCACAGGAATGTATATGTCTCCTTGGTATGCATGGTACATTCCTACTCATTGGATCTTGTGGGTTTACCGGTTACTACCACACTTAAAATGAAATATACTCATGCCTGCATAGACCATATTTTGTCATGTCCTTATAATTGTTCAGAGATCTTTGTTCATAGAGCAACAACGCATATAGTTTCAACATAGGAAATCATGAAACAATAATTTATTGATTCATGAAGTTATTACAATCTCTGAGTCTTCTATTACAAAATTTAACTCCATAATCTCATGAAAACAAGAGTGCTTCATGTCACACTTATTGTCATTGTCAAGACTTAACTACTCCATTTTAGCTTTCTTCCCATGTGGACAATTACTAGCATAATGTCATGCTTCCTTGCAATGAAAAGAAATGACTTTTGACCTATCTCGAGGCTTCTTGGTGTTTGTTCTTTGCTCCTCGGGTTTCCCGCTTCCTTGTTGGGCACATATTGGCATAATGACCTAATGTCCTGCATTTCAAACATGAGATATGACTCAATCCTTATCTGCAGAGATTTTGCTTTTCCGATTGTACTTTCTCTTCTTTCCGGAATTCTTCGTTCTGGTCAGTTCTTCCATTTCATGAGGGTCAAATTCTACTTTTTTGTCGGGAAGTTTCCCAGATATTTATGGCTCTCCTTCATGCAATCCTGTGAATAATGTCCTTCTTCTCCACATGAGTAGCATGCATTGGAGAAAAATCTAGTTAGACCTTGTCCATCAGGGTCTTCCAGATTTTCCTTCATCAGAGGTTCTTCTATAATCTTCTTCTTGAGAGTTTCCTTCATTGCTTCTTTTTACTGTTTGAGAACTTGTTGCACCTTGGGGTAAAGGTAACACTGGGCTGGGTAGTGGGTGGTTCCTTCACACAAGAAACAAGTCACCTGACTAGTTGGGCATTCCTCCGCTGGGTGATTCTCTTCACAATGAGGGCATCCATCCTGGTGTTCTTCCTGGGTGTGTCCTATTTCTCCACAGATCTTGCATGCACAAGGCTTCTTCATCTGGCTATCATAGCACCTTTGAATAAGGCGGGATCTTAAAAAGTCTTCTTGAATTCACCCCAGGTTTCTGCTCCACTAAATCCTTGTATGGAATGGTGCATTTTCCACCAAATAGCAGCACCTTGGGTAAAGTACTGAAGAGCATGTGCCACTTCATATTTCCTTGAAATTAAATTGTTCCCAAAGTGGTTCTCCATGTTATGAATCCATATATCAGCCTCCAGATGGGTCATTGGTCCAGAGATTACAAGTCCAGCTTCATACTCCATCTGGTAGGGTTGAGGTTTTGGGGATGAGATGGGTAAGAGAGACAGGGAGATACACACAATACAAACAATATTTCTGAGAATAGGTTTTAGTTGTGGCTGTCGGAAAACACACACCAATGACGGCTCACAAATCATAGTATCTAACGTGGGTATATAACAGGGGTTTGGACTTCTAATTGTCATATAAATATCCGAACGCTTCAGGGTCTTCGAATTCTTCGGGTCTTGAGAATCTTCAATTGGCGCAGCTTCAATTCTTCAAATGCATGATGAAATCCTCTTTATTTGAAGTGGGACTCACTTGATCCTTCATGTGGTCAAAGGGGTAAGGGTATTGTCTAACTATTTGAGGTGAGAGAGAACATTTGATGAAATCAGAAAGGATGAGAAGTAAAGGATATTCCTGGAAATAAAATTTTATAGAGATCCTATCCTAAGAAATTTCCAGTTTCTAGGGTCACGTCCTACATTCAACATGTGCTCTCATACCATATCTGTAGCGACCCGACTCAAAACGAGTCAAGCCTCTATGCATCTGTGCCATCCCTAGATCAGTATGCTGGCACACACAGTACATCAATGCATATATCAAAGTGAAATCACATGTAAATAACGTAAAACTGATATATACCTCAAAATCTCAGTGGAAATAGTCAAGGGAGTGGAGTCCCAATAAACACCAACGGCAAGTTGAGTGCAGACCGTAACCCTGAATCGTACTCTTACTCGTCGAAGCAAGTATGTGCAACATAAGACGTTGCAGCCGTGTAGGTCAGCATCTTGAATATGCCGACAAGTCACAAAAGAGAGGGGTAAAAATAACATCTATACTATATGCATATATGGCAGGTGGGGCTGTAAGTTTTTTTTTAGCGGAAAGCAAAGTTTTCTCCTACCACAAGAGAGGGGCTAAAAGCAAAATATTACTACCTTGTTGGTTGTTAATGAGATGGTTCCACCAACCAGTTCTCATACCCAAGTTATCAATATTACCCACATCCATAATAAATGGTGTTGAGAAATCCTGATAGTTTCCATTCCTTCGGCTCAAGTCGTCCATGACCGTGGACACGGCTAATCGATTAGGTTTGTTTACTCTGCAGAGTTTTGCACACATTCCCCAGAAGATTTGATCGCCTCCGTTGAAGTCCTCGCACTTCAGAGTGTTTGAGAACCGGATGATCAAAACATGGTCTTTCAACGGGTTCCTCTGAGACCCTGACGGTGCCCATCCAATCCTACCATTCTTCTACATCTTGTAGCACCGCCTGTCCAGATTCACCACGTTGTCCAACCAAGCGAGAGCCCATAATGACTTGTGGCTGTGTAGGTAAGCCGTGGGTCTTGAAGTATCCATCCATCTCTTTGTGCCTGGGTGAATCTTTCCGCAAGATGTCATGGCGCTTCTCCATGCATCCCGGGTCGTCCACTGGTTTCTCCAGGGAGCCCATCTAAACCATCCTTCACCCAGAGGTATATTTCGTTCTAAGGTCTTGTAAGTCTTTGAGTCTTCAGATCTTGATTTATTAAGTTCTCGCAACACTCATGATAAACACTCAACCAAACCCCGTCTACTAGGAGCATAGCAAAATAACATCCCGGCCAAAGTAACAAGGGTTTAGGGGTGTCTATCATAACATACGACTCAATAACCAAAGTTTCCAAGTACCTACTTGCATGCAATGGGTGAACAAGGTTGAAACTAATGCAAGAAAACCATAGGTAAAAATATGATCAATGTGAACTTGCCTGGTATTACTTGATCAAGATGGTCGCTCTCATAATCCTGATAATTCTACTCGCCACACTCCGAGCAATCTATCATAAACGAATAGCATTCAATAAACATTCATGCCAAAAGGAAGAACCAGAAGAACATAAGAACAAAACATGTCTTGGTACAAAATAACGACATACCAAGATTTAATAAGAAAAGATAGGTCCTTATGGTGTTGTAAAAGGAAAGGTGAAAGGGGTTAACTCAAAAGAGTCAAAGGATGATCAACTATCGCTATATAAGCTCGACTTGCATACACTATGGGAGATGATCAAAAATATTGGGAGAACAACATGAATGTTGTTTGACAAATAGTATAAGACATAAGAATTTATTTGTAGAAAGAATTTATTGAAATGAAGCACTACAACGCAAGTTATAGCGAATTGAAGAATGAATAGAATTTGAATTCCATAAAGGTCAAAAGTATTTGAATTGTAGCATGGTTGTTACGACTAGAAAGTACATAACACGACTGTTTAAGGGCAAAAGAAATCAATGGAAAATGTGTTACTGTTTGCAAGGTATGATCAAACGAAGGTTCGAATTCAAAGTTGGATCGCTCAAATTTGAAAGGTTCAAACTAATGAAGCTACTACAAATGGGAGGTCAATATGAACATGTAGAAAAAATAATTACTAGATTTCGAATAACGGATCAAAAGATATAAGTAATTCAATATGGCTTTGAATCTAGTTAGAACCCGGTGTGTCAACACTACTGTGGACTAGTGGAGTAATGACTATGATCGAAATTATACGTTGGAAAGATAACACTAATTGATACGAACAAAAAGATTACTTTGATACGAATCCGATGCAATTGGATTCATCTAAAACGGAGTTACGGATAAAAAGGTATGATCAAAAGAAGTTTGAATATGAGTGTGAACAAATTCGAAATTTGAAAATTTCAAAAAGTTGATATGATATGTTCACCGGATAGGTGTGATCAAGACGAAACTCTAGGCATCGGTTTCATCTAATTCGGATAAACGAGTAAAAAGTTATGGCTATTTGAAAAATCAGGATCAAGCTGTTTTACGGAAGAAAAGTGCTATGTCTAAAAGAATTCTAAGACTAATGTGTAAATACAGAGACTAGTTGATAAATCTAATTACTCTATCGTATACTAATGTAGGAATACTAGTCTAAAAATAATAAACTACGTGAGTATAAAAGAAATAAACAAAGAGAAATACCTTTAGAATGCAGAGAAGAGATAATTCCAAAGAGGAGACCACTTTCAGAAATCCCGTCGGAGAGAAAAAATATTTTTATTTAATAAACCTAGTCAAACCAAAAGATTGATTTAATCTGAAATAGATGATTTTTTGGATGCTCCTATGGGTCTATATTTATAGGTGGAAAGAAGGTCTAAAAGTCATTAGGTAGGCAATGTGGGACTAAACATAGACGAAAAGAGGACAAAAGTAGGGAGAGGAGCCGCATGGGCCAAAAGAAATCAGCCAGCCGCATGCGCCAAAATCGGCCAGCCTTGTTTTTTTTAACTTCGGATGAATAGTGTTTCGTAGTGAATAGATTATTTTTTTATTTTTGAAAATAAACAGCGAAAAAAATATAAAACGACATTAAGAGAATATTTTATATAGGCATATTATATATTAAAATTTTTAGAATAAAATTTCCTACAACATCAACATATTTTTAGGACCAAATAAAATACTTTATAAAAAAATTATTTTTTGCAATAACTTTAAAATGAAAAGGATTTTGAATTTCAAATAAATTGTGAATAATTAAAATTTGAATCAAGACATTGTCTCTGATTTTGGAGTGTCATTTTCCTCCTCTTATTTGATTTTTTTAATCAAAGGGTTTTGAAAATATTCAAACTCAAAATTGAAAAGGGATTCAAAATAGAAAATTTCGGGAAAGTTATTTTATTCCCTCTCATTAATTTTTTTAAGAAGTTTCAAATTCCACTCAAGTTTCAATCACTCAAACAAACAAACAATCAATCTAATAATTATATTAACATTCCAAAATTTATAATTTTGGGATGTTACATGTGCATCCAACTTGCTTGCTCACGAAGACCAAGGGTAATTTTGAGGAAGCCCATCATTGGAATATACAAGCCAAGTTATATAATGAAGATTCCCACTAGTATATGGTGGTGACAAAACAAGAGACTCTCAATCATGAAGAACATGGTGCTATTATAAAGCACAAGTGTGGAAAAAGATAGTAGCATTGTCCCTTCTCTCTTTTTCTCTCTTTTTTTGTTTGGGCTCTTTGGCCTCTTTCCATATCTCTCTCTTTCTCTCTTTTTTGTGTGGGCAACTTTGGCCTCTCTTTTTTTCCTCACATGGGACAATGCTCTAATAATAATGATCATCACACTTTCATTTACTCACAGCTCAATGCTTAGAACGATGATGACTCTATAGGAAATGCATCCGATAGTGTACCGGGATGTGCAACGATCTAGCTTGGCGTATGACTCACTAGCTATCTTACAATCATGCAATGGTAATATGTAAGTGACGGCACAAGTCATGAGACGGAACAGTGGGAGTTGCATGGCAATATATCTCTGAATGGCTATGAAAAGGCCATGATAGGTAGGTATGGTGGCTGTTTTGAGGAAGGTCTATGGTGGTTTTGTGTACCGGCGAAAGTTGTGCGGCACTAGATAGGCTAGCAATGGTGGAAGGTGAAAGTGCATCTATACCATGGACTCACATTAGTCATGAAGAACTCACATACTTATTGCGAAAGTTTTTATTAGTAATGAAAACAAAGTGCTAAACGCATACTCCTAGGGGAAGGGTTGGTAGGTGTTAACCATCGCGTGATCCCGACCGCAACACAAAGGATCACAATCAATAAGTCAATTATGCTCCGACTTACTAACATAGCGGTTCACCATACGTGCATGTTACGGGAATCACTAACTTCATCACAAGTATTTCTAGATTCACAACACCCTACTAACATGTCTCTTAATATTACCAAATCCATGTATCAAAACTAATTGAGAGGAATCAAACTTCTCTTTCTAATCAATGCACACGAATATGGAAGTTTTATTGTATCCTCATTGGACGCCTATCATCTTTAGGACTACTTTCAATGCACAAGCCAACTACCAAGTTACTCAGAGAGAGCACTCTCAAAAAGATATAAGTGAATATCGAGAGTTCTTATTTCTCCAAAATATGACACCCCGTGCTCTAAAAGATCTAAGTGAAGCACTTAGAGCAAAGTTATCTAGCTCAAAATGTATAAGTGAAGCACATGTGAGCTAAATTGCCTAACTCAAAAGATATAAGTGAAGCTCAATGAGTATTCTAGCAAATTCACGATGAGTGCATGTCTCTCTCAAAAGGTGTGCAGCAAGGATGATTGTGACACAACAAAAAGAAAAGACTCCTATAATACACGACGCTCCAAGCAAAACACATATCATGTGGTGAATAAAAATATAGCTCCAAGTAATGTTACCGACGGATTGAAGACGAAAGAGGGGATGCCTTCTCGGGGCATCCCCAAGCTTAGGCTTTTTGGTGTCCTTGACTTTGGCTTGGGATGCCTTGGGCATCCCCAAGCTTGATCTCTTTCCACTATTTATCCCTTTGTCCATGAGAACATCACCCAAAACTTGAAAACTTCACAACACAAAACTTAAACAGAAACTCATGATATCATTAGCGCAAGAAAACAAACTACCACCTCTTTAGGTATTGTAGCAAACTTGATTTCTATTTATATTGATGTTAGATTACTGTATTCTCACTTTTCCATGGCTAGTACCCCCCGATACTATCCATAGTTTCATCAAAGTAAGCAATCAACATAACAAAAACAGAATCAGTCAAAAACAGACGAGTCTGTAGCAATTTGTATACTTCATATACTTATGGTATCTCATAAATTCTGAACAATTACGACAATTTGGGAAATTGGCATATCAACCAGAAGCAAAAAGAATCAACTCAAAATCTCTTTATGGATAAAAATGAAAAATAATTTCGTAAGCGAAAAGTTTCTATCTTTTTCCAGCATGATCAAACAACCATCACCAAAACTAGTCATAAAGGTTTTACTTGGCACAAACACAAAAAGAAACACAAAAAACACAATCATAACAGAATTATGATGGTGTGTATGCAACAAAACAGAAAGCAAAAAAGCAAAGATAAATTCATTGGGTTGCCTCCCAACAAACGCTATTGTTTAACGCCCTTAGCTAGGCATTGATAATTCAATGATGCTCACATAAAAGATAGCAATCGGACACGAAGAGAGCATTATGAAACATGTGACAAACATATCTAAGTCTAACATACTTCCTATGCATAGGCATTTGATAGGAAAACAGATTGTCAAGACAACCAATAGTTACCATGTGCAAGGAAGAAGAAGGAGACAATATCAATCTCAACATAACGAGAGGTGATTTGGTAAAATGAAAGTTTCTACCACAATATTTTCCTCTCTCATAGCAATTACATGTGGGATCATAATCAAATTCAACAATATATCTATCACAAATGATATTCTTTTCATGATCCACATGCATGCAAAGTTGACGCTCTTCAAAAATAGTGGGATTATCATCAACTAAAGTCATGACTTCTCCAAACCCACTTTCAATATTATGGCAAGTATAATATTCATCATGAGGCTTAAACAAATTTTCAAGATCATAAGAAAAATCGTTACCCCAATCATGATCATTGCAACAAGGAGTGGACAAAGCAAAACTAGCATCCCCAAGCTTAGGGTTTTGCATATTTTTAGCATGATTGACACTAATAGGATTTATAGTGAAACCATTGCAATCATGCTTTTCATTCAAGGAGCCCTCGTGAATCACTTCATAAATTTCTTCATCACGATTTTCAGATTCACGCATCTCAAGAAAAACTCCATAGAGAAAGTCAAGTGCACTCTTGATAACCGACAAGTATAGGGGATCGCAATAGTTTTCGAGGGTAGAGTATTCAACCCAAATTTATTGATTCGACTCAAGGGGAAGTCAAAGAATATTCTCAAGTATTAGCAGTTGAGTTGTCAATTAAACAACACCTGAAAGATTTAGTATCGGCAACAAAGTATCAGTAGGAAGGTAGTATGATAGCAGTAGTAGCAACGGTAACCAGTAGCAGCAAAGTGACAGCAGTAGCAGCAAAGTAACAGCAGTAGCAACAGGGTAACAGTAGCAGCAGTGACAGCAGTAGGGGCAAAGTAACGTAGCAAGGACCAGTAGGAAAAGACTCATAGGCATTGGATCGGTGATGGATGATTATGCAGGATGTTATTCATCATGCAATAGTTATAACACGGAGAGATATGTAACTAGCTCCAGTTCGTCAATGTAATGTAGGCATGTATTCCGTATGTAGTCATACGTGCTTAGGGAAAAGAACTTGCATGACATCTATTGTCCATCCCTCCCATGGCAGCGGGGTCCTAATGGAAACTACGGGATATTAAGGTTCTCCTTTTAATAAAGAACCGGGCCAACGCATTAACACTTGGTGAATACATGAATTCCTCATACTATGGTCATCTCCGGGAGTGGTTCCGGCTATTGTCACTCCGGGGTTGCCGGGTCATAACACATAGTAGGTGACTACAACTTGCAAGATAGAATCAAGAACACACATATATTGGCGAGAACATAATAGGTTCAGATCTGAAATCATGGCACTCGGGCCCTAGTGACAAGCATTAAGCATGGCAAAGTAGTAGCAACATCAATCTCAGAACATAGTGGATACTAGGGATCAATCCCCGTCCAAACTAACTCGATTACATGATAGATCTCATCCAACCCATCACCATCCAGCAAGCCTACGATGAGATTACTCACGAATGGTGAAGAGCATCATGGAATTGGCGATGAAGGAACGTTGGTGATGACGATTGATAACCCACAAACATTTAGGATCGCAGCAGTTTTCGAGGGTAGAGTATTCAACCCAAATTTGTTGGTTCGCCAAAGAAGAAGCAAAAGAATATTCTCAAGTATTAGCAGCTGAGTTCGTCAGATTCAACCACACCTGAAAGATTAGTGTCTGCAAGCAAAGTATCAGTAGCAAAGTAGTATGATAGCAACGGTGCCAGAAACGATCTGTTGACGACGGACTATTCCTAACTGTTGTATCAATGGCGCCAGTAGGTTGCACGTGGACGGGAAATATTCTTCCCCGGCAACGGTGTCGGAAAAGGTCTTGCAACAAGTAACAGCGAAGTAGCAAGGAACAGCAGTAGCAGCAGCAGTAGCAACAATAGTAGGAAAGTGACAGCAGTAGCAGTAAAGTGGCCCAATCCCTTTTGTAGCAAGGGACAAGCCTAGACAAAGTAACGTAGCGAGGACCAGCAGTAAAAGACTCGTAGGTAGTGGATCGGTGATGGATGAGTATGACGGATGTGATTCATCATGTAACAGCTATAACACGGAGAGATATGTATCTAGCTCCCGTTCGTCAATCTAATGTGGACATGTATTCTGTATGTAGTCATACGTGCTTAGGGAAAAGAACTTGCATGACATCTATTGTCCATCCCTCCCGTCGCAGCGGGGTCCTAATGGAAACTACGGGATATTAAGGTTCTCCTTTTAATAAAGAACCGGACCAACGCATTAACACTTGGTGAATACATGAACTCCTCATACTATGGCCATCTCCGGGAGTGGTTCCGGCTATTGTCACTCCGGGGTTGCCGGGTCATAACACATAGTAGGTGCCTACAACTTGCAAGATAGGATCTAAAACACACATATATTGGCGACAACATAATAGGTTCAGATCTGAAATCATGGCACTCGGGCCCTAGTGACAAGCATTAAGCATAGCCAAGTAGTAGCAACATCAATCTAGAACATAGTGGATACTAGGGATCAATCCCCGTCAAAAACTAACTCGATTACATGATAGATCTCAGCCAACTCATCATCGTCCAGCAAGCCTACGATGAGATTACTCACGAACGATTAAGAGCATCATGGAATTGTCGATGCAGGAAGGTTGATGATGACGATGGCGACGATTTCCCCTCTCCAGAGCCCTGAACGTACTCCAGATCTGCCCTCCAGATGAAGAACAAGATGTGGCGGCGCCTCCGTATCGCAAAACGCGATGAAACCTTCTCTCTGATTTTTTTCCGGATGAGACGGAAGATATAGAGCTGAGTTTGGGGGCGGTGGAGCCACGTGGTCCCCACAAGCCCTCGCGGTGCGGCCAGGGGGGTGGTCGCAGCCTCTGGGCTTGTGGCCCACTGGTCCACCTCCTTCGGTGGATCTTTGCTCAGGTATTTTTCTTTTATTCCAGAAAAAATCTCCGTAAATTTTCAGGACATTCCGAGAACTTTTATTTCTGCACAAAAACAACACCATGGCAATTCTGCTGAAAACAGCGTCAATCCGGGTTAGTTCCATTCAAATCATGCAAATTAGAGTCCAAAACAAGGGCAAAAGAGTTCGGAAAAGTAGATACAACGGAGACGTATCAACTCCCCCAAGCTTAAAGCCTTGCTTGTCCTCAAGCAACTCAGTTGACAAACTAAGAGAGACAAAAGAAAAACTTTGACGAACTCTGTTTGATCTTGTTGTTGCAACTATGTCTAACTCATAACCAGAATTTCAGCAAGATCACAAGCAAACCACATAAGCAAATGACATCTAGGTCTCACGGTAAACTCATATCAATGGCATAATCAACTAGCAAGCAAATAATAATAAGCCTCAAATGTTAACACTTCAATCAAAACAACATGAAGCAGTACGAATAGATGGTATCTCGCTAGCTCTTTCTAAGACCGCAAAACATAAATGCAGAGCACCTTCAAAGATCAAGGGCTGACTAAACACTGTAATTCAAGGCAATGAAGATCCAGTCATAGTCCCACACAACACAGTTAAAAGCAAAGCATAAAAATGACAGAGGTGCTCTCTAATTGGTGCTTTTTTAAGAGGAGGATGACTCAACAGGAACATAAATAGACAAGCCCTTCGCAGAGGGAAGCATTGATTTGCAGAGGTGCCAGAGCTCAAGCTTTTAAAACAGAGATAATAATTTTGGGTGGCATTGTTTCATTGTCAATGCAATCACTAAGAGTTCTCAACATCTTCCACGCTACACATGCTATAGGCGGTTCCCAAACAGAAAAGTAAAGTTTTGACTCCCCCACCACCAATCAATCACACTCCACGGCTAGCCGAATCCTCGGGTACCGTCCATACCAACATCAATCTTGGGGGAGTTTTGTTTGCAATTATCTTTTGGATTTGAGCATGGAACTGGGAATTCCAATTACCGGCCCCTTTCTCGTGAATGATAGTGAATAAACACATATCGAGGATAACACGCCTAGCATGGAAGATACCAATAGCCCCCTGTTATCCCACAAACAACAGCGCCAGAAATTGACACGTTGACAGAGGCTGGGCTTGCGTTGGTTCTTCCCTTGAAGAGGAAAGGGTGATGCAGCACAGGAGCAGTAAGTATTTCCCTCAGTTTGAGAACCAAGGTATCGATCCAGAAGGAGGGTCTAGTCAAGTCCAGAGTACCTACGCAAACACAAAAAGGCTTGCACCCAACGCTTCAAAGGGGTTGTCAATCCCTTCAAGATTGTTTGCAAAGTGAGATCTGAAGGTTTTTGCATCCTCTTAAGGTATCTGTCACATTTGGGACTACTTTCATAGCATAAGCCAACTACCTAATCACGCACCGCCGTGCTCTAAAAGATATAAGTGAAGCACACAGAGCAAAAGTATCTAGCTCAAAACATATAAGTGAAGCACTATGAGCATTCTAGCAAAATCACGATGAGTGCAAGTCTCTCTCTCTCAAAAAGGTGTGCAGCAAGGATGATTGTGACACAACAAAGGAAAAGACTCCTACGATACAAGACGCTCCAAGTAAAACACATATCATGTGATGAATAAAAATATAGCTCCAAGTAATGTTACCGATGGATTGAAGACGAAAGAGGGGGTACCTTCCCGGGGCATCCCCGAGCTTAGGCTTTTTGGTGTCCTTGAATTTGGCTTGGGATGCCTTGGGCATCCCCAAGCTTGAGCTTTTCCCACTCCTTATCTCATCGTCCATGAGAACATCACCCAAAACTTGAAAACTTCAGAACACAAAACTTAAACAGAAACTCGTGATAACGTTAGTACAAGAAAACAAACTACCACTTCTTTTGGTACTATGGCAAACTTGAATTCCATCTATATTGATGATGGGCTACCGTATTCTCACTTTTCCATGGCTAGTACCCCCCCCCCCCCCCCCCGATACTAACCATAGTTTCATCAAAACAAGCAACCAACTCAACAAAAACAGAATCTGTCAAAACAGACCAGTCTGTAGGAATCTGTATACTTTGTATACTTCTGGTACCTCAAAATTTCTGAAAACTTACGACTGCCTGGAAAAAAGGCATATCAACCAACAGCAAAAAGAATCAACTCAAAATCTCTTTCTGAATAAAAATGAAAAATCATCTCGTGATTGAAAAGTTTATGTCTTTTTCCAGCAGGATCAAACAACCGTCACCAAGACTAGTCATAAAGGTTTTGCTTGGCTCGAACACAAAAAGAAACACAAAAACACAATCACAACAGAATTATGATTGTGTGGATGCAAAAAAATAGAAAAGAAAAAGATAATTCATTGGATTGCCTCCCAACAAACGCTATTGTTTAACGCCCTTAGCTAGGCATTGATAATTCAATGATGCTCACACAAAAGACAAGAATTGAAGCACAATGAGAGCATCATGAAGCATGTGAAAATAAAATCTAAGTCTAACATACTTCCTATGCATAGGCATTTTATAAGAAAACAAATTATCAAGACAACCAATAGCTGCCATATGCAAGGAAGAAGAAAGAGACAAGAGCAATCTCAACGTAACGAGAGGTGATTTAGTGATATGAAAATTTCTACCACAATATTTTCCTCTCTCATAATAATTGCATGTGGGATCATATTCAAATTCAACAATGTAGCTATCACAAAGGATATTATTTTCATGATCCACATGCGTGCAAAGTTGACGCTCTTCAAAAATAGTGGGATTATCATCAACTAAAGTCATGACTTCTCCAAACCCACTTTCAATATTATTGCAAATATCATTGCAACAAGTAGTGGACAAAGCAAAACTAGCATACCCAAGCTTAGGGTTTTGCATATTTTTAGCATGATTGTCACTAATAGGATTTATAGTGAAACCATTGCAATCATGCTTTTCATTCAAGGAGCCCTCGTGAATCACTTCATGAATTTCTTCATCACGATTTTTAGATTCACGCATCTCATGCAAAACACCATAAAGATAGTCAAGTGCACTCAACTCACTAGCAATTGGATCAACATAATTGGATCTCTTAAAGAGATTAGCAAGTGGATGAGGATCCATATTACTAGATTTTCAGCAAGCGAAGATGCAAGCATATTGAAGGCACATAGCACACAAGCAAAGGAAAGTCAAACGAAAAAGGCAAACGAAAAAGGCAAATTGGTGAAGTGGGGGAGAGGAAAACGAGAGGCAACTGGGAAACAAAGTAAATGCAAGAGATGAGTTTGCAACACCTACTTGGATGAGTTCTTGACTTGATCTTCCTCCCCGGCAACGGCGCTAGAAATTCTTCTGCTATCCCACAGACAACAGCGCCAGAAATTGACACGTTGACAGAGGCTGGGCTTGCGTTGGTTCTTCCCTTGAAGAGGAAACGGTGATGCAGCACCGGAGGAGTAAGTATTTTCCTCAGTTTGAGAACCAAGGTATCGATCCAGAAGGAGGGTATCGTCAAGTCCAGAGTACCTGCACAAACACAAACAAGCTTGCACCCAACGCTTCAAAGGGGTTGTCAATCCCTTCAAGATTGTTTGCGAAGTGAGATCTGAAGGCAGAAAGTGCAACGAAGTAAAAAGTGTAAGGCTGAAAATATGGTGTGGAGTAGACCCTGGGGGCCATAGTGTTCACTAGAGGCTTCTCTCAAAATAGCAAGTATCACGATGGGTTAACAAATTAATGTCGAGCAATTGATAGAACCGCGCAAAGTCATGACGACATCTAAGGCAATGATCATACATATAGGCATCATGTCCGAGACAAGTAGACCGATACTTTCTGCATCTACTACTATTACTCCACACATCGACCGCTATCCAGCATGCATCTAGTGTATTGAGTTCATGACGAACAGAGTAATGCCTTAAGCAAGATGACATGATGTAGAGGGATAATCTCAAACCAATGATGAAAACCCCATCTTTTTACCCTTGATGGGAACAACATCATGCGTGCCTCGCTACCCCTTCTGTCACTGGGTGAGGTCACTGCACGGTATGAATCCAAAACCAAGCACTTCTCCCATTGCAAGAATCATAGATCTAGTTGGCCAAACAAAACCCACAACTCGAAGAGAATTACAAGGATATGAAATCATGCATAAGAGAGATCAGAAGAAACTCAAATAAGATTCATAGATAATCTGATCATAAATCCACAATTCATCGAATCTCGACAAACACACCGCAAAAGAAGATTACATCGGATAGATCTCCATGAAGATCATGGAGAACTTTGTATTGAAGATCCAAGAGAGAGAAGAAGCCATCTAGTTACTAGCTATGGACCCGTAGGTCTATGGTGAACTACTCACGCATCATCGGAGAGGTCATGGTGTTGATGAAGAAGCCCTCTATGTCCGAATCCCCCCTCCGGCAGGGCACCAGGACGTGCCCCAAATGGGATCTTGCAGAGACAGAAGCTTGCGGCGGCGGAAAAGTGATTGCGATGATCTCCTGATTTTTTCTGGAATCAATGGGAATATATAGGCGAAAGACCTAGGGCAAAGGGCGTCCAGGTGGCCCACAAGCCTGGATGGCGCGGCCCCCCTGGCCGCGGTGTGGAGGCTTGTGGGGCCCCTGGGGCTCCCCTGCCTTGGCTCCCAAGCTCCCCGATCTTCTTCCGTTCCAAAAAAAAAATCTTTTTGGGGATTTTCTTCCGTTTGGACTCCGTTTCAAAATCTCCTCTGAAATGGGTCAAAAACATGGAAAAATCAGGAACAGGCACTTGGCACTGAGTTAATAAGTTAGTCCCCAAAAATATATAAAAGGCATGCAAAACATCCAAAGTTTGACAAGATAATAGTATGAAACCATCAAAAATTATAGATACGTTGGAGACGTATCACCCCGTGTCACCACATGAGCGGTTCGGGCATGCAAAACAGATTATTTCTTGAAGGTTTAGAGAGTGGCACATGCAAATTTACTTGGAACGGCAGGTAGATACCGCATATAGGTAGGTATGGTGGACTCATATGGAACAACTTTGGGTTTATGGAAGTGGATGCACAAGCAGTATTCCCGCTTAGTACAAGTGAAGGCTAGCAAAAGACTAGGAAGCGACCAACTAGAGAGCAACAACGGTCATCAAAATGCATTGAGATTAACTAACATTGAGTGCAAACATGAGTAGGACATAAATCACCATGAACATGAATATCATAGAGGCTATGTTGTTTTATTTCAACTACATGCGTGAACATGCGCCAAGTCAAGCCACTTGAAACATTCAAAGGAGGATACCATCCTATCACACTACATCGTAGTCATCTCAACATCCATGTTGGCAACCAAGACAAACCGTTATAAGCTCCTAGTTAAATAAGCATGGCATAAGCAACTATGATCTCTAAGTTGTCATTGCAAACATTTTTCTCTCACAACAAAGCTGAATCAGGCATGATGAGCTAGTCATATTTACAAAAACAAAATAGATCGAGTTCATACCAGCTTTTCCAGGCTTAGTCACTTCATCATATATCGTCATTATTGCCTTTCGCTTGCACGACCGAACGATGTGAACAATAATAAGCGTGCTCGTGCATTGGACTAAAACTGGAATCTCCAGGCAAACAAAAAGGAGAAGACAAAGTAATATGGCTCTTTGAAAGCTACACAGGTATGCATGCAAGAGCCACTACACATTGTAACCAATATCTTCTACCTGGACCCAAAGAAAAAGGAAAACTATTTACACAGGAAAACTCCCAACAAGCAAAAGAAGAAAAGAAAATCTTTTTGGGTTTTTCTCAAACTAGACAGACACACGAAAAGAAAACGAGAAAAAGAAAATAAACTAGCATGGATGATACAGTGGCAAAGTGTGAACACCGGCTAACAAGGTGAAAGCATAAGCAAGAATGTAAAGTCGGTGAGAACACGTGCTCCCCCAAGGTTAGGCTTTTGGCCTAACTTGGTCTACTCCCAAGGAGGGAAATAACCAGCTCCGGGGTACTCCGGAGTGGACTGAGGATGCCACTGCTGTGTGAGCTCCTCTGGCTCCCGCTGATAAACTCGTGTCTGGTACTCGACTGGTGGCTCGGGCACGGGCACCTATGGTTGGGCTAGGCCGCAATATGCGTAGATGTCCAAGAGCATAATAGTGTATCTGCCTGCATGAAGATTGAACAAAGAAGGAGCAGACAAAGTAATAGTCTCATGAGTACCCTGACTAAATACCAGGTTATAAATCATCCTTCTATTTATATGTCTATCAAGAAAGTCATGGCGAACCATGCTATCGTAATCTAGATATCTCTCGGGAAGAAGAATCTCTTCTTCCTCCTCCAGTCTAATAGGTATCTCAAAGTGTCTGGCAAGACGGGTAGCATAGATACCTCCATAGAAAACACCTTTAGAACGGTTTAGGTTCAACTGTTGAGCTACTATAGCGCCCAAGCTATAAGTTTTATCGTTATAAAGGGCTTCGCGCAAGACCGCCAGATCTGGGGAACTAAGTGACCCAGCCTTCCCACGGCCAATCAAACATTTTCCCACAAATAATGAGAAGTACCGAAGCACGGGAAAATGAATGCTAGCAGCTCTAGTGCAAGACACTCCTCTCTCCTCTCCTACAGCAATTGTATCGATGAAAGCCTCCAAGTCCCATGGACGAGGTTCATGAATATCCCCAACGTAAGGTAATTTGCAAACATTGCAAAAATCTTGGAGTGACATGCGCTGGGGGATATCATAAAGTTTGAACTCAACCATAGGAGGATTCTTCCTCGGATAGAAGTTAAAGCTTTGTACAAAGATATTAGTGAGGAGGAGATATTGCGGACACTTATCTTCAACGAAGGCGGTAAGGCCTGCGTTTTCCACCAAGTGATAAAAGTCCTCATAAATTCCAGCGGCGCGTAAGAACACGTCGTTTGGCCACTCGCACGCTCGAACTTCTGCGACTCGAGGGACCGGATACTTGGGCTTCTTCTCACTCCCATCATCCTTGGGGTCACGGCTTGAAGAGCATCTTAAGAACCTCCTCATCTTTTCCCTTTTCTATCTCTGAAAAATTCAGAAATTTTTAGTGATTCTAAGGAAAAGTGAACAAGGCTCAACAAAACTCATAGAAACTACTCCCACAAATGCCTAGAGGCCATATTACGTATCAAAACTACTTGGGACCAGCTAGAATTAGCATGCAAAGCTCAAGAACATGGTCACCAAGGCAGCAAAAATACGCGGAGTATAAGGCACTAGAGGAAAAACTAATATGACCAATGGAGGAGACACCTACCAAGGAGTAATTTCCCCAAAACAGTTCGGAGAATGGTGATTTGAGCAAAGAGATCAAAAATCCCAGCAAGAGGAGCAAGAACACAGGTTTGAGCTGCGAAACGATTTTTTATGGAGGTAGGAGAACCAAATGAGAGCAAGAATGAGTGGAGGGGTGCCTGTGGGCCCCACAATCCTGGGTGGCGCGGCCATGGGGATGCTCGCTCCCCTAGGGCTTGTGTCCCACTGGTGTGGCCCCCAGACAGACTCTTTGTCCTAGTATTTTTTGAAAAATCCAGAAAATATCATACTTGATTTTCAGGACGTTCAGAGAACTTTTATTTTCGGGGTACTTTTCTACCGGACGCTAAAACAGAAAACAGGGAAAACTAAACTAAATCTATCATTTTTCTTTTAAGCAACCTAAAGTGAAAGCTTGGATCAGAGGTTTGTGACTCCTTGATTCATCCATCTCATGGTCACCGAAAGAAATCCGTTAATGGGGTTGATCAAGCCTCTTTGACAAACCTTTTCGAATCGCAAAAGAGAACAGAGAATTTTCGAATAGTCACTAGGTCACCTCAATGGGGATGTGTATCTCCCCAACAAACAAGTCATACTTCATCTTGACACGAGGAATAGGGCATTCAAAGCTCCCAATAAGAATCGATGAAGTTTTTTCGACAGCATTGATGCAATGTACTCGATATTGTTTCTTTGGAAAGTGCATCGTATGCTCATTACCATGGACATGGAAAGTGACATTGCCTTTGTTGCAATCTATAGCAACCCCTACAGTGTTTAAAAACGATCTTCTAAGGATGACCGCCATGGCATCGTCCTCGGGAATATCCAAGATAACAAAGTCTGTTAAGATAGTGACGTTAGCAACCACAACACGCACATCCTCGCAAATGCCGATAGGGAAAGCAGTTGATTTGTCGGCCATTTGCAAAGAGATTTTAGTGGGTCTCAACTTATCCAATTCAAGCCTAAGATAAAGAGAGATAGGCATAACACTAACACCTACTCCAAGGTCGCATAAAGCAGTTCTAACGTAGTTACCTTTAATGGAGCAAGGTATAGTGGGCACACCGGGATCACCTAGTTTCTTATGAGTTCCACCCTTGAAGGTATAGTTAGCGAGCATGGTGGAAATCTCAACCTCAGGTATCCTCCTCTTATTAGTCACAATATCCTTCATGTACTTAGCATACGGAGACATCTTGAGCATATCCGTCAAACGCATCTGCAGAAAGACAGGTCTAATCATTTCAACGAATCGCTCAAAATCTTCATCATCCTTTTTCTTGGATGGTTTGGGAGGAAAGGGCATGGGTTTCTGAACCCATGGTTCCCTTTCTTTACCATTCTTCCTAGCAGCAAAGTCATTCTTATCGTATCTTCTATTCTTAGGCTGTGGGTTATCAAGATCAACAGGTTCAATCTCCACATCCTTATCATTGCTAGGTTGAGCATCATCATGAACATCACTATTGATATTATCATTAGGCTCATGTACATCACCAGATTGTGTTTCTGCATCAGAGACAGAGGCATCGTTTGGACTCTCGGGTGTAGCAGCAACAGGGTTGCTAGCGTGCACATCCCTGTCATCTTTCTTCTTGTTTCTAGGATGACTAGGTGCATCAGTGCTAACTCCTTGAGAATCTTGTTCAGTTCTCTTTGGATGACCCTCAGGATATAAAGGTTCCTGGGTCATTCTACCGCCTCTAGTAACGACTCTGACAGAATTGTCATTCAACTCATTGAGCAAGTCATTTTGAGCTTTAAGTACCTGTTCTACCTGAGTAGTAACCATAGAGGCATGTCTACTCAGAAGCTTAAGATCGTTGACGCTTCTGTCCACACAAGCACTTAAATGACTAAGCATACGAGCATTCTTTTCCAATTCTCTGCTAACATAATCATTGAAACTCTGTTGTTTGGCAACAAAGTTATCAAATTCATCCATGCATAGGCTAGCAGGTTTGTGAAAAGGAATATCACTCTACGCAGAGAATTTACTTCTACTACCTGTATCGGGTTATCGATACCATGGATCTCTTCGATAGGTGGTAGATTTTTGACATCTTCAGACTTAATGCCTTTCTCTCGCATAGGTTTCTTGGCTTCTTGCATATCTTCAGGACTGAGGAATATAATACCTCTTTTCTTTGGAGTTGGCTTAGGAGGTGGTTCGGGAATATTCCAAGCATTCTCATTGCACAAGATGTTATTCAGTAGAATCTCATCTTGTTCTACGGTTCGTTCCCTAAAAACACAACCGGCACAACTATCTAAGTGGTCTTTGGAAGCATCAGTAAGTCCATTATAGAAGATATCAAGTATTTCATTCTTCTCAAGAGGGTGATCAGGCAAAGCATTCAGTAGCTGGATGAGCCTCCCCCAACCTTGTGGGAGACTCTCTTCCTCAACTTGAGCAAAGTTGTATATTTCCTGCAAGGCAGCTTGCTTCTTATGGGCAGGGAAATATTTTCCAGAGAAGTAGTAGACCATATCCTAGGGGCTACGCACACAACCAGGAGCAAGAGAAGTGAACCAAGTCTTAGAATCATCCTTTAGCGAGAAAGGAAACAGCTTGAGCATATAGTAGTGGCGGATCTTTTCCTCACTAGTGAATAGGGTGGCTATATCGTGCAGTTTGGTAAGATGGGCTACAACTGTTTCAGACTCATAACTGTGAAAAGGATCAGATTCGACTAGAGTGATTAACTCAGGGTCGACAGAGAATTCATAATCCTTATCGGTCACAAAGATAGGCGAAGTAGCAAACTTCGGGTCGTATTTCATCCTAGCGTTCAGAGATTTTTCTTTCCACTTGCGCAGTAGTTTCTCAACATCATAGCTATCCTTACATGCAAGAAAGTCCTCAACTATCTCTCCCTGCATAACATAGCGCGTATCAGGCATAACAGGCAATTCAGGCATAGTAGCAGGTTCTACTTCAATAGTATCAGCAGTTTCAGAAGTATCATCACATCTAGCAGCAACTCTAGCAATTTGTGCATCAAGGAATGCACCTAGTGGCAAAGCAGTATGAGGCATAGCATCATCAGGCATAGTATCAAGCATAGCATCATCAGGCATAGTATCAAGCATAGCATCATCAGGCATAGTATCAAGCATAGCATCATCAAGCATAGTATCAAGCATAGCATCATAAGCAGCAGAAGTAGCATCATCAAGCACATGCGACATATCAAGATTTCTAGCAGGAGGCGAAATCGCAAACTTACTCAAAACTGAAGGTGAATCAAGTGCATAACTAGATGGCAGTTCCTTACCTCTCCTCGTAGTGGAAGGTAGGATTTTAGTTCTTGGATCTTTCGGATTCCTCATAGTGATCAGTAGACGTCAATCCCAAGTGACTCAGAGAATATAGTTGTGCTTCCCCGGCAACGGCGCCAGAAAAAGCCTTGATAACCCACAAGCGTATGGGATCACAGCAGTTTTCGAGGGTAGAGTATTCAACCCAAATTTGTTGGTTCGCCAAAGAAGAAGCAATAGAATATTCTCAAGTATTAGCAGTTCAGTTTGTCAGATTCATCCACACCTGAAAGATTAGTGTCTGCAAGCAAAGTATCAGTAGCAAAGTAGTATGATAGCAACGGTGCCAGAAACGATATATTGACAGCAGACTATTCCTAATTGTTGTATCAATGGCGCTAGTAGGTTGCACGTGGACGGGAAATATTCTTCCCCGGCAACGGTGTCGGAAAATCTCTTGCAACAAGTAACAACGAAGTAGCAAGGAACAGCAGTAGCAGCACCAGCAGAGTAACAACAGTAGCAACAGTAGTAGGAAAGTGACAGCAGTAGCAGCAAAGTGGCCCAATCCCTTTTGTAGCAAGGGACAAGCCTAGACAAAGTAACGTAGCGAGGACCAGTAGTAAAAGACTCGTAGGTAGTGGATCGGTGATGGATGAGTATGACGGATGTGATTCATCATGTAACAGCTATAACAAGGAGAGATATGTAACTAGCTCACGTTCGTCAATCTAATGTAGGCATGTATTCCGTATGTAGTCATACGTGCTTAGGGAAAAGAACTTGCATGACATCTATTGTCCATCCCTCCCGTGGCAGCGGGGTCCTAATGGAAACTACGGGATATTAAGGTTCTCCTTTTACTAAAGAACCGGACCAACGCATTAACACTTGGTGAATACATGAACTCCTCATACTATGGTCATCTCCGAGAGTGGTTCCGGCTATTGTCAATCCGGGGTTGCCGGGTCATAACACATAGTAGATGACTACAACTTGCAAGATAGGATCAAGAACACACATATATTGGTGACAACATAATAGGTTCAGATCTGAAATCATGGCACTCGGTCCCTAGTGACAAGCATTAAGCATGGCAAAGTAGTAGCAACATCAATCTCGGAACATAGTGGATACTAGGGATCAATCCCCGTCAAAACTAACGCGATTACATGATAGATCTCATCCAACCCATCACCGTCCAGCAAGCCTACGATGAGATTACTCACGAACGGTGAAGAGCATCAAGGAATTGGCGATGAAGGAAGGTTGGTGATGACGATGGCGATGATCTCCTCTCTCCGGAGCTCAGAATGGACTCCGGATCTGCCCTCGAGAGGAAAACAAGAGGTGGCGGCGCCTCCGTATCGTAAAACGCGATGAACTCTTCTCCTTGATTTTTTTCCGGATGAAAGGGACTAAATAGACGTGAGATTGGAGGCGGTGGAGCAACGTGGGTGCCACAAGCGTGCCAGGCGTGGCCAGGGGGCGCGCCTGGTGGGCTTGTGGGCTCCTTGCTCCACTTCCTCCGTTGATTCTTGCGCCAGTATTTTTTATATATTCCACAAAAATTCTCCGTAAATTTTCAGGTCATTCCGAGAACTTTTATTTCTGTGCAAAAACAACACCATGGCAATTCTGCTAAAAACAGCGTTAGTCCGGGTTAGTTCCATTCAAATCATGCAAATTAGAGTCCCAAACAAGGGCAAAAGAGTTTGGAAAAGTAGATACAACGGAGACGTATCATGCACTCAACTCACTAGCAATTGGTTCAACATAATTGGATCTCTTAAAGAGATTAGCAAGTGGATGAGGATCCATATCAATAGATTTTCAGCAAGCGAAGATGCAAGCATATTGAAGCCACATAGCACACAAGCAAAGGAAAGGCAAATGAAAAAGGCAAATATTTTTGTAAATTTTTGTTTTTCAGAAGTGGGGGAGAGGAAAACGAGAGGCAAAAAAGTAAATGCAAGAGATGAGTTTGTGACAGTTACTTGGATAAGATTCACTTAGAATAATCACCGGTGCGAGAATTTGACACGTTGAAGGAAGACTGTTCTTCACTTGATGCTCCCCGGCAACGGCGCCAGAAATTGGCACGTTGACGGGAGACTATTCTTGACTTGATCCTCCCCGGCAACGGTGCCAGAAATTCTTCTTGCTACCTCTTGATCTTGCGTTGGTTTTTCCCTTGAAGAGGAAAGGGTGATGCAGCATAGTAGGAGTAAGTATTTCCCTCAGTTTGAGAACCAAGGTATCAATCCAGTAGGAGTATCAAGCCAAGTCTCCACCGTACCTACGCAAAAACAGCAAACTTGCACCCAACCCCACAAAGGGGTTGTCAATACCTTCATGATTGATTGCAAGGTGAGATCTGAAGGCGGAAAGTGCAACAAAGTAAAAGTGTAGGGCTGAAAATTTGATGTGAAGTAGCCCCGGGGGCCATAGTGTTCACTAGAGGCTTCTCTCATGATAGCAAATATTACGGTGGGTGAACAAATTACTTTCGAGCAATTGATAGAACCGCGCAAAGTCATGACGATATCTAAGGCAATGATCATACATATAGGCATCACGTCCGAGACAAGTAGACCGATACTTTCTGCATCTACTACTATTACTCCACACATCGACCGCTGTCCAGCATGCATCTAGTGTATGGAGTTCATGACAAACAGAGTAACGCCTTAAGCAAGATGACATGATGTAGAGGGATAAATTCATGCAATAGATATAAACCCCATCTTTTTACCCTTGATGGCAACAACATGATACGTGCCTCGCTACCCCTTCTATCACTGGGTGAGGTCACCGCACGGTATGAACCCAAAACCAAGAACTTCTCCCATTGCAAGAATCATAGATCAAGTTGGCCAAACAAAAACCACAACTCGAAGAGAATTACAAGGATATGAAATCATGCATATAAGAGATCAGAAGAAACTCAACTAAGATTCATAGATAATCTGATCATAAATCCACAATTCATCGGATCTCGATAAACACACCGCAAAAGAAGATTACATCGGATAGATCTCCATGAAGATCATGGAGAACTTTGTATTGAAGATCCAAGAGAGAGAAGAAGCCATCTAGCTACTAGCTATGGACCCGAAGGTCTATGGTGAACTACTCACGCATCATCGAAGAGGCAATGGTGTTGATGAAGAAGACCTCTGTGTCCGAATCCCCCTCCGGCAGGGCACCAAAACGTGCCCCAGATGGGATCTTGTGGAGACAGAAGCTTGCGGCGGCGAAAAAGTATTTTCGTGGCTCTCTCCTGTGGTTTTGGATTTTTCGGGGATTTACAGGCGGAAGAAGTAGGGCAGATGAGACACAGGGGGCCCACAAGCTTGCTAGGCGTAGCCCCCCCCCCAGGCCGCGACTAGGGGGCTTGTGGCCTCCCCTGGTGCCCTGTGCCTTGGTTCTCAAGCTCCATGTGTATCTTCTGCTTCGGAAAAAAAAAATTCGGAGGTTTTATTCCGTTTGTACTCCGTTTAATATTCTCCTCTGAAAAGGGTCAAAAACATGGAAAAAACAGGAACTGGCACTTGGCATTGAGTTAATAAGTTAGTCCCAAAAAAGATATAAAAGGCATACAAAACTTCCAAAGTTTGACAAGATAATAGCATGGGACCATCAAAAATTATAGATACGTTGGAGACGTATCACTAGCCGGCTGGTACGTCGAATACACGCTTTTCCAGATTCAGCCGGATCTCCAACTCACGCGGCCTCGCGAACGTTTCCTTGAGATCGTCCAGGAGGGTGCAGATTTCTTTGGTCTTGACGACAACGTCGTCTACATAGACATGTATGTTACGCCCAAGCTACGTGTAGAGGCATCGCTGCATGCAGCGCTTGAACGTGGCGCCGACATTTTTCAGCCCGGACGTCATCGTAATGTAGCAAAACGCCTCAAAGGGTGTGATGAAGCTGTCTTCAGCCGATCGATTGGATTTAGCTTGACCCGGTGGTAGCCTGAATAGGCGTCCAAGAAGGACAACAACTCGTAGTCGACCATCGAGTCGATCACCTCATCGATACGGGGCAGAGCAAACGGATCCTTGGGGCCATGCCTTGTTTAGGCTCGTGTAGTCGATAGACATGCGCCAGGTCTTGTTCTTCTTCAGCACCAGGACAAGGTTCGACAACCAGTCCGGGTGGAAGACTTCCATGATGAAGCCGGCTGCTAGCAGCCGGGCAACTTCTTCACCAATGGTTTTCCGCTTCTCCTCTTAGAAGTGGTGCATGGGTTGCCTGACCGGTTTTGCGTCTGACCGGACATGGAGGAAGTGCTCGACGAACTTCCTCGGGACTCCCGACATGTATTTTGGGGACCATGCAAAGATACCCCGATTCTCATGGAGGAAGTCGACGAGCTCGCTTTTCTATTTGTCGCTGAGGCCGGGCCCCACTAGGACATACTTGTCGGTGGGGTCAGCCAGGTCCAGAGGGATCTTCTTCTTGTCCTTGCCAGTGGCAGGCTTGAACTAGGCCTCTCTAGCCGGCTGCTTCAGCTTGGGCTTCGGCATGGTTGCCGGCTCGCGGGCAAGAGCCACGAGCCGGTCGATCTGTCATCGCTCCTCGGCGATGACGAGCGACTTGGCCCGCTTTGAGCTGGCCAGAGCACACTCGGTCGACTTCTTGTAGTTGCCGGCGACGGTGATGATTCCGTGCGGGCCTGGCGGCTTCATCTTTAGGTAGGCGTAATGCAGGACCGCCATGAATTTGGCTAGGTGCGATCGGCCCAAGATGGTCTGGTAGGAGCTAGTGAGTTTGACGACCTCGAACCAGATCGGCTCGCGGCGGAATTTCATCGGCGAGCCGAACATCACGTCCAGCTGGACCTTGCCAATCGGCGAGCAAGAGTGGCCGGGAACGATGCTATGGAACATCGTCCGAGTCAGCTGGAGCTCGTACTCCAGAATGCCGAGCTTCTCCATCGTATCATGGTAGAGGATGTTCATGCTGCTACCGTCGTCGATGAGCGCCCGCGTGAAGCGGCACGTGCATCGTCGGGAGACGAAGGTAGGATCAAGAACTAGTGCATAGCCGTCTAGCATCAGCATCACAGTCGGATGGTCCTCGCGGCCCCAGGTGACATGCTTGCCCGACTAGTGCATGTACTAGGGGCCCGGCGGGACAATGGCGTTGACCTCCAACACGTGCTTGCGCTAGTTGTGCTTGTCATCATGCTCGCTGGTGAAGATGACGTAGGTTGCATCCTGATGAGGATATGTGTCGCGAGTCCCACCGGCTTCCAAAGTGGAAGGCGGCGGAGGCGACAACAAGGCCTCGCCATGCGCGATCTTGGTGAACCAGTTGCACTGTCGAGTCGTGTGCGTCGCCGGATTGGCCCCGCCGTGGAACTTGCAGGGGCCGTCGAGCATGGCCTCGAAGGTGTACGTGTCCTGCTATGGCTGCTTGCCTTCGTTTCTGCGCTGGCGCCACTAGAGCCTTGGACGTCGGCCATGCGATCGTCCTCGACGGTCGCGACCTGCCGGGTGCTCTGGCGAGTGATGTTTGCTGTGTACCCTTGGCAATTGTGCCAGAAATACTCCTACTACGGCACGTTGGTATTCCCTCGAAGCGGAAAGGGTGATGTAGCACAGCGACGGTAAGTATTTCCCTTAGTTTGAGAACCAAGGTATCAATCCGGCGAAAGAGTATCTTACCAACCTGCACAAACACAAAAGCTTGCACCCAACGCTATGAAGGGGTTGTCAATCCCTTATAGATTGTTTGCCAAGTGAGAACTGAAAGTAACAAAATAACAAAGCAAAATAAAAGCGGAGTTGTAAACGATGGATGTGAATAGACCCGGGGGTCATAGTGTTTACTAGTGGCTTCTCTCATGAAAGCAAGTATACGGTGGGTGAACAAATTACTGCCGAGCAATTGATAGATCTATGCAGAGTCGTGACGATATCTATGCAATGATTATTTCTATAGGCATCACGTCCGAAACAAGTAGACCGATACTTTCTCCATCTACTACTATTACTCCACACATCGACCGCTATCCAGCATGCATCTAGTGTATTAAGTCCATAAGAACGGAGTAATGCCTTAATCAAGATGACATGATGTAGAGGGATAATCTCAAACCGATGATAAAAACCCCATCTTTTTACCCTTGATGGCAACCGCTTGATGTGTGCCTTTCTACCCCTACTGTCACTGGGAAAGGTCACCACATGGCAGAACCCAAAACCAAGCACTTCTCCCATTGCAAGAATCATAGATCTAGTTGGCCAAACAAAAACCAAGACTCGGAGAGACTTACAAGAATATCAAATCATGCATATAAAAAATCAAGAAAGACTCAAATATATATCATAGATAATCTGATCACAAGTCCACAATTCATCGGATCTCGACAAACACACCACCAAAGAAGATTACATCGGATAGATGTCCATGAAGATCATGGAGAACTTTGTATTGAAGTTCCAAGAGAGAGAAGAAGCCATCTAGCTACTAACTACGGACCCGTAGGTCTGAAGTGCACTACTCACGAGTCATTGGAGGGGCGATGATGATGATGAAGAAGCCCTCCACCTCCGAAGTCCCCTCCGGTAGGGCGCCGGGAAGGGTCTCCATATGAGATCTCGCGAAAACGGAAGCTTGCGGCGGCGGAAAAGTATTTTTGAGGCTTCTCTGATTTTTCACGGAATATTTGGGAATACATAGGCGCAAAACCTAGGTCAGGAGGCGGCCAGGGAAGCCACAAGCTTGCCCACCGCCGCCTCCCCCTGGTGGCGGAGTGAGCCCATGTGGGCTCCCTGGGGCCCACCTAGCCTGGCCCAAAGTCTCCCTGGACTTCTTCCGTTCGGGAAAAAATCATTTCGGGGTTTTTCTTCCGTTTGGACTCCGTTCCAAAAACAGATCTGAAAAGAGTCAAAAACACGGAAAACAAGAACTGGCACTTGGCACTGAATCAATAAGTTAGTCCTCAAAAAGATATAAAAAGGTACATAAAACATACAAAGAAGACAAGATAACAGCGTGAAACCATCAAAAATTATAGATACGTTTGAGACGTATCAAGCATCCCCAAGCTTAACTCCTGCTCGTCCTCGAGTAGGGAAGTGATAAGAATGAATTTTTTATGCTTTCATGCTACCTAGCATAGGTGTCCTTTGTAATTCCTCTTATGTGACGTGAATGTTCAGATCCATTAGATTCAAAACAATAGTTTGCTATTGACGTGGAAACAATAATAATTCAAGCAAACTAGCAAAGTAATCATGAACTTTCAAAATAGCAAGGCCAAAAGAAAGTTATCCCTACAAAAGCATAGAGTCTGGCTATGCTCTATCATCATTGCACAACGAATTTAAATCATGCACAACCCTGGTATTGACAAAGTAATTGTTTCACACCTTTACTTTCTCAAACATTTTCAACTCTCACGCAATACATGAGCGTGAGCCATGGTTATAGCACTGTAGATGGTGTGGAATGTGGTGGAGTTTGCAAGACAAAAAGGAGAAGATAGTCACATTAACTAGGCATATCAATGAGCTGTGGAGATACTCATCAATAGATATCAATGTGAATGAGTAGGGATTGCCATACAAATGATGCACTAGAGCTATAAGTACGTGAAAGCTCTTAAAGAAAACTAGTGGGTGTGCATCCAACTTGCTTGCTCACGAAGACCTAAGGCAATTTTGAGGAAGCCTATCATTGGAATATACAAGCCAAGTTATATAATGAGAATTTCCCACTAGCTATATGGTGGTGACAAAACGAGAGACTCTCAATCATGAAGATCATGGTGCTCAAAATGCACAAGTGTGGAAAAAGTGGTAGCATTGTCCCTTCTCTCTTTTTTCTCTCATTTTTTGGGGGGCTCTTTGTCCTATTTTTTTTTATGGGCTTCTTTGGCCTCTTTTATTTCCTCGCATGGGACAATGCTCCAATAATGATGATCATCACACTTTCAACTCAAAACTTAGAGCAATTATGACTCTATATGGAATGCCTTTGGTAGTGTACCGTGGCAACGATCTAGCATGGCATAGTCATCAATGGAAACATCATGCTAGCTATCTTACGATCATGCAAAGGCAAGTAGACGTGGTGGCACATGTCATGGTGGTAGTTGCATGGCAATATATCTCGGGATGACTTTGAAAAAGCCATAGTAGGTAGGTATGGTGGCTGTTTTGAGGGAGGCTAATGGTGGGTTTTGTGCACCGGCGAAAGTTGCACGGCACTAAGAAGATAGTGATGGTGAAAGGTGAAAGTGCATCTAAACCATGGACTCAACATTAGTCATGAAGAACTCATATACTTGTTGCAAAAGTTTTATTAGTAATCGAAACAAAGCATTCAACGCATACTCCTAGGGGAAGGGTTGGTAGGTATAAACCATCGGGCGATCCCGACCGCCACGCAAAGGATGACAATCAATATACTAATCATGCTCAGATTTCATCACATAGCGGTTCACCATACGTGCATGCTATGGGAATCACTAACTTCAACACAAGTATTTCTAGATCCACAACACCTTACTAGCATGACTTCAATATTACCATAACCACAACTCAAAACTAATTAAGATGAATCAAACTTCTCTAACTATTCAAT
The DNA here is from genome assembly GCF_904849725.1 of Hordeum vulgare subsp. vulgare. NCBI lineage: Eukaryota > Viridiplantae > Streptophyta > Magnoliopsida > Poales > Poaceae > Hordeum > Hordeum vulgare. Next base: position 75,561,434 of record NC_058524.1, on the reverse strand, counting down.
GCACATGAAGGTGGAAGTTTTCGTATCCCTTTGGATAACTACCCCTTTTGAGACTACTTTCAAAGCATAGATCACCTACCAACCCATGCACCGCTGCGCTCTAAAAGATATAAGTGAAGCACATAGAGCAAAAGTATCTAGCTCAAAAGATATAAGTGAAGCACATGTGACCTGAATTGTCTACCAAAAGATATAAGTGAAGCTAGACAAAATCACGGCGTGTGCATGTCTCTCTCTCTAGGTGTGCAGCAAGGATGATTGTGACACAACAAAAATAAAAGACTCCTACAATACAAGACGCTCCAAGCAAAAACACATAACATGTGGTGAATAAAAATATAGCCCCAAGTAACGTTACCGATGGATTGAAGATGAGAGAGGGGATGCCTTCCCGGGGCATCCCCAAGCTTAGGCTTTTATGGCATCCTTGAATCTCTTGGGGTGCCTTGGGCATCCCCAAGCTTGAGCTCTTGCCACTCTTTATCTTTTGGTCCATAAGAACTTCACCCAAAACTTGAAAACTTCACAACACGAAACTTAAACAGAAACTCGTGATAACATTAGTACAAGAAAGCAAACCACCACTTCCTTAGGTACTCTAGCAAACTTAAATTCTACTTGTGTTGATGTTGGGTTACTGTACTTTCAATCTTCCATGGCTAATACCCCCCCCCCCCCCGATACTATCCATAGTTTCATCAAAATAAGCAACCAACACAACAAGAACAGAATATGTTAACAGCAGACCAGTCTGTAGCAATCTGTATGTTTCGTATATCTCTGTTACTTCAAAAATTCCGAGAAATTCCGACAGTCTGAAGAATTTGCGTAGCAATCAGAAGCAAAAAGAATCAACTCAAAATCTCTTACAGACAAAAAAAGAAAATTCTTTTCGTGAGCAGAAAGTTTTTGTCTTTCCCAGCATGACCAAACGATCATCCTCAAGACTAATCATAACGGTTTTGCTTGGCACAAACGCAAAAAGAAACACAAAAAACACAATCATAACAGAATTATGAAAGTGTGAAAAACACAAAACAGAAAGAAAAATGATAGATTCATTGGGTTGCCTCCCAACAAGCACTTTTGTTTAACGCCCTTTAGCTAGGCATTCAATGATGCTCTCACAAAAGACAAGAATTGAAGCACAACGAGAGCATCCTAAAGCATGTGAAAATCACATCTAAGTCTAACATACTTCCTATCCATAGGCATTTTATAGGAAAACAAATTGTCAAGACAACCAATAGCTACCATATGCAAGGAAGAAGAAAGAGACAAGAGCAATCTCAACATAATGAGAGGTAATTTGGTAACATGAAAGTTTCTACCAAAATATTTTCCTCTCTCATAGCAATTACATGTGGGATCATATACAAATTCAACAATATAGCTATCCCATAGGATATTCTTTTCATGATCCACATGCATGCAAAGTTGACGCTCTTCGAAAATAGTGGGATTGTCATCAACTAAAGTCATGATTTCTCCAAACCCACTTTCAATATTATTGCAAATATCATATTCATCATGAGGTTTAAACAAATTTTCAAGATCATAAGAAATATCATCACCCCAATCATGATTATTGCAACAAGTAGTGGTCATAGCAAAATTAGCATCCCCAAGCTTAGTGTTTTGCATATTTTTAGCATGATTGTCACTAATAGGATTTATCGTGAAATCATTGCAATCATGCTTTTCATCCAAGGAGCCCTCGTGAATCACTTTATGAATTTCTTCCTCATAATTTTCAGATTCACGCATCTTACGCAAAACTCCAAAGAAATAGTCAATTTCCCTCAACTCAATAGCAATTTGTTCCACACGAGTGGGTCTCTTAAAGAGACTAGCAAGTGGATGAGGATCCATATCACTAGATTTTCAGCAAGCGAAGATGCAAACATATTGAGGGCACGTGGCACACAAGCGAACAGAAAGCAAGCGAGAGAAAAGGGCGAACGAAAAAGGCAAAGGAGAAAGTCAAATGAAAATGGCAAAAGTGAAGTGGGGGAGAGGAAAACGAGAGGCAACTCGCAACAAAAGTAAATGCAAGAGAAGAGTTTGTGAGACCTACTTGGATAGATCTTGATTTCTCCTCCCCGGCAACGGCGCCAGAAATAGGCGTGTTGTCGGGAGAATATTCTTCACGATCCTCCTCGGCAAGCGATCCTCTTCCCCGGCAACGGCGCCAGAAATACTTCTGATGTTTGTTGTGTACCCCTGGGAATTGTGCAAGAAATACTCCTACTACGGCACGTTGGTATTCCCTCGAAGCGGAAAGGGTGATGTAGAACAGCGACGGTAAGTATTTCCCTCAGTTTGAGAACCAAAGCATCAATCCGGCGGAAGAGTATCTTACCAACCTGCACAAACACAAAAGCTTGCACCCAACGCTATGAAGGGGTTGTCAATCCCTTATAGATTGTTTGCCAAGTGAGAATTGAAAGTAACAAAGTAACAAACCAAAGTAAAAGCGGAGTTGTAAACGATGGATGTGAATAGACCCAGGGGCCGTAGTGTTTACTAGTGGCTTCTCTCATGAAAGCAAGTAGACGGTGGGTGAACAAATTACTGCCGAGCAATTGATAGAACTATGCAGAGTCGTGACGATATCTATGCAATGATTATTTCTATAGGCATCACGTCCGAAACAAGTAGACCGATATTTTCTGCATCTACTACTATTACTCCACTCATCGACCGCTCTCCAGCATGCATCTAGTGTATTAAGTCCATAAGAACAGAGTAACGCCTTAAGCAAGATGACATGATGTAGCGGGATAATCTCGAACCAATGATAAAAACCCCATCTTTTTACCCTTGATGGCAACCGCTTGATGTGTGCCTTGCTGCCCCTACTGTCACTGGGAAAGGTCACCACATGGCAGAACCCAAAACCAAGCACTTCTCCCGTTGCAAGAATCATAGATCTAGTTTGACAAACAAAACCCAAGACTCGGAGAGACTTACAAGGATATCAAATCATGCATATAAGAAATCAGCAAAGACTCAAATATATATCATAGATAATCTGATCACAAGTCCACAATTCATCGGATCTCGACAAACGCACCTCCAAAGAAGATTACATCGGATAGATCTCCATGAAGATCATGGAGAACTTTGTATTGAAGATCCAAGAGAGAGAAGAAGCCATCTAGCGACTAAGTACGGACCCGTAGGTCTGAAGTGAACTACTCGCGAGTTATTGGAGGGGCGATGATGATGATGATGAATCCCTCCACCTTCGAAGTCCCCTCGGGTCGGGCGCCGGGAAGGGTCTCCAGATGATATCTTGCGAAAACGGAAGCTTGCGGCGGCGGAAAAGTATTTTTGGGGCTCCTCTGATTTTTTGCGGCATATTTGGGATTATATAGGCGCAAAACCTAGGTCAGGAGGCGGCCAGGGAAGCCACAAGCTTGCCCACCGCCGCCTCCCCTGGTGGCGGAGTGGGCCCTTGTGGTCTCCCTGGGGCCCACCTGGCCTGGCCCAAAGTCTCCTTGGACTTCTTCCGTTCGGGAAAAAATCATTTCGGGGTTTTTCTTCCGTTTGGACTCTGTTCCAAAATCAGATCTGAAAAGACTCAAAAACACGGAAAAATAGGAACTCGCACTTGGCACTGAAACAATAAGTTAGTCCCCAAAAAGATATAAAAAGGTACATAAAACATACAAAGAAGACAAGATAACAGCGTGAAACCATCAAAAATTATAGATACGTTTGAGACATATCAACGAGCATTCGGCTGGTCGACCTTGCGCTTGCCTTGACCCGACTGGGATCGGCCGGCTGACGGGGCGGCAGCCGGCTTGGACAAAGTCGGCTTGTCGGCCGCGTCGACGAGCACGGGGAGCTTCATGGTAGACTCGGCCACGGTGTACTGGTCGACGATGGCCATCAGTTGCATGAGGGTGGAGGGTTCCCGACGCATGAGCTTGTGCTTGAGAAGGGTGTCATCTCGGCAGTCGTCGATGAAGTACTGGATCAACTGCACGAGTTGCGGAGCTCAGTCCACTTCATGAGGTAGTTATGGAGCGGCTCGGTCGGGCCCTGTACGCACAAGGCGAGTTGCCGGGGCCGACCCGGGCGCTTGTACATGCTGGTGAAATTGCGCACAAACACCTCTTAGTTGTCCATCCAACTGTTTACGCTGCCAGCCGGCAGGCTGTTAAGCCAGGTCCGGGCCGAGCCGAGCAGCATGAGGGGCGCATAGCGTACTGCTACGCGCTTGTTGCCGACGACGATGGTGTAGTCGGTCAACCAATCCTCGGGCTTGGTTGAGCCATTGTACTTGGGGGTGTCGTGGGCCAAGGTGAAGCCCTTTTTTTTGACCGGCTACTATAGGGAATAACCCCACAGTCTTTTCTATTAATTCTATAAAGAGTTTGTATGTACAAAGGAAGGTAAAGAATATACAAAAGATAGAGGTGAGGGGAGGTACAGACCTCAAGGAGGTAAAAATGATATCCATCTAAGGAGATCATCCCTAAAACTAGGTCTAATCCTGTGAGCTAGGAGAGAAATATCATGAATAAAGCTAGACCTCCATTTTCTGAACCTGGGTTGCTCATGATGAAAAACTTTGGCATTTCTCACAGTCCAGATGTTCCAGCAAGCAATGAAGACAACTTCAGGGAAGAATGGATGATGAAAGTCTCTTCTTGCAGCTAAAGAAGTAGTCCACATGGAATTTCCCAGCCATGATATCTGAAGATAATTCCAAATCCTGGTACTAAAAAGAGAGTTGGAAAACAAATGATCTCTGTCCTCCTTGGTCCTGGCATGGCATAGAACACATAGATTTGAATCAGACACATTCCAGTGACGCCTCTCCAGCATATCTTGAGTGTTGAGTCTGTCCATGATCAGCAACCAGGCAAACATCTTAATTTTCATAGTGCAGCAGCTCTTCTAGATCCAGCTAAGCAAGGGTTTGGTGTGACTGGTTGGTGGATATGGAGATAATACTTCTTGGCAGTGTATGCTTTAGAATCTTTACTCTAGAGCCATACATCATCAGCATTATGGTTTATATCAATGTCCTGAAGCAGAGTGTTTACAGTATGTAGCTCTTGATAGGCTTGTTCAGAGAGAGGTAAGTGGAACATGGAGATCATATTGTTCTCTTGGAAAGCATGGAAAACTTCCGCAGCAGTGCAAAAAGAATCAATAACAAAAGAGAACAGTCTCTGGAACCTAGAAGCCAGTGGTCTGATAGAGTCACCAATCAACCAGGAATCAGACCAAAACAAGAATGTATCACCTCTATTTGGTTTAACATAAGTCACAGTTCTGAAATTATCCATACGTTTGCAGATGTCCTTCCACCAAAAGGAACCACAAAGTGAGGTACCTTGGGGAACTGTATTATGGTAGTATGTGTTCCAAATCAGCTTGACCCAGGGAATATCAGCTTTGTTCAAAAACTTGTCTACATGTTTGAGTAGCAGGGCCTCATTCTGGACAGCAAGGTTCATGATCCCCAACCCACCCTTCATCTTAGGTCTGCATACAAGGTCCCAGGCAGCAAGAGAGGGAGCATGATCTTGACCATTCTTTCTCCATAAACATTGTCGTTGGATTCGTTCTAGCTGCTTAAGGATCCCTGGAGGAACATCTAAGCTGCAGAGAAAGAAGATAGGGACCGAAGACAGAGCTGGGTTCAAATATTGCAAACGGCCCCCCTGAGCGAGGAAGGATGAACTAGCACTGAGTCTTCTTTCCATGTTATCCACTAAGGGCATGAGATCAATTATCCTTGGTTTGGTTGTTCCTACAGGTAAACCAAGATAGGTGAATGGCAAGGAACCCACCTTGCAACCAATAGCATCTGCCAACCTTTGGAGTTGTCCTTGATCTATGTTGATGGGGAGCAGAGCAGACTTGTGATAGTCACCTCAAGACCAGTGGATTGGGAGAACAGAAGTAGCATTTTTTTGAATTCAAGCAACTGAGATTCTTCTGCACGTAGAATGATGAGAGTATCATCACAATACTGTACTATGGGGAAGTCTGTGTCATGACAAGGAATTGGCAATTGAATGAGGCCATCCTCTAAGAGCTTATTGACCAAAGCTTGCAAAAAATCTGCAGCAATTGCAAAAAGAAGAGGGGACATGGGGTCTCCCTGTCTGACCCCTTTCCTACACATGAACTTTCTTCTAGGAACTCCATTGAGAAGTACAGAGGAGGAGCTAGAAGTGAGCAGTTGTTGCACCCATAGGAGCCATCTATCATTAAAACCCTTATATTTGAGAATCTGAAAAATGAAATCATGTTCCACAGAATCAAAAGCCTTTTCAAAATCCAGTTTGAGGATGACAATAGGTATCTTGGACTAATGACATTGGTGCAAATACTCTAGTGTCCAGCCCACACAATCTTGGATGGTTCTGGATTTGATAAAGCCATACTGATTTTTGTGTATGCATTTCATAACTTGCAGTTGCAGTTTGTTGGCCACCATTTTAGACAAAAACTTAAGTCCCATCCCTGTGAGAGAGATAGGCCTAAAGTCACCAACCTGCTCAGGGGAGCTCTTTTTGGGTATCAAAGTTATATAGGATGAGTTCATGTTTTCAAGCTTGGCAATGCCAGCATGGAAATCAGCTGCAAGTTGATAAAATTCAGGGTAGATAACAGACCAGCATTTCTTGAAAAAAAGGCCATTGAAACCATCAGTTCCAGGGGCCTTGTCAGTGGGCATTTCTTTCACTCTCTGATCCATTTCAGACTTGGTAAAAGGTTCTGTTAGCACATCCAGCCCATCCACCTTCTGAATTAGGGACTTTAGGTCAAAAGCCATATTAATACCCTAAGAGGAGCCCATCCTATCGTTGAAAGAAGTCCAGAAACATCCAGCAATTTGCTCATGATCAGAGATGATAGAGCCATCATTCAGCTTAAGAGATGAAATGGAATTCTTCCTATATCTTTCAGTTGTCATGGCATGGAAAAATTTAGTGTTCTCTTCTCCAACTTTGATGAAACGAATTGTAGCTCTTTTTTCCAGTAAAGGAACTGCAGATGCAAGAGATGATCCAAATGCAACTTTACAATCACCCTGAAATTAGCTTCAAGTCTGTATAAGGGTCTTAGCTCTTCCAGATCATCAAGGCAAAGTACTACCTGGTTGCACCTATCAATAAGAAGCTTGAGCTGAGAGAGGTTAGTTTGCCATTTCTTTAGGGCATGTCATAGGTGCTTGAACTTGTCCATGATGATGGCAGTGATATGCCCTTTCCTGGATGGAATCTTCCAAGAGTCCTTGACACAATCCATGAAGCCATCCATTTCAACCCAGTAGTTTTCAAATCGAAAGAGATTGCATTTTGGGATGGAAGTGTTGACTGTAACTACACAGGGGACATGGTCAGATGCAGTTTTAGCCAAAGGGAGGACTTGCGTCAGAGGATATGATGAGATCCAAGTAGCAGATCTAAAAAACCAATCCAATTGTTCTAGCAGGGGTGAATCTTGCATATTGGACCAGGTGAAAGATCTGCCCTTAATAGGCAATTCAAGTAGACCTACGTGACCAATGATCTCATTGAAGATGAACATGTCATTTACATCAGCCCCAGGAAGGTTTCTATTAGATGGTGATCTAATAAAATTAAAATCCCCAAGTAGTAACCAGTTGTCATCAGCAGGGATGTTGAGATTATATAACCAGCTAACAAAAAGATCTCTAGGCTCACCCTGACAAGGTCCATAGACATTTACCAGGGTCCAAGATTCTGCAGACTGATTGGATGTAAAAGAGATAATAAGACCAAAAGGTTGACACTCAACTAAGGTTCCAGTAAGAACAGAGGAGTTACACAGAGTGATCAGCCCACCAGAGGCACCACGAGAGGGTGAGTAATCAAACTGGTCAAATCTTTTAGGACAAAAGCTTCTTGCTGATAGAAAGTCAATGTGTTGCATTTTTGTTTCCTATAAACATACTACGGAGGCCAAGCTCTCATCTATTTTGTTACGAACAACTCTCTGTCTATGATCATAATTGAGGCCACGCACATTCCAGCAGAGGACACACCAACTTCGCGTAGATCGACTATCCATAAGAATTAATAGATATAGCAAAAGTGGAGTTACATAATAACTCACACAACCAAGGTTCAAAACATTGTAACAAAGGACAAGCAGTAGTCTGACAAACTGAACAACCAGCAAAACAGAGCAATAACAACATTGTTTTAAACATCAGAAGAAGATGGGGTCTTGGATTCAGCAGGATCCCCCATAAGACGATCCACAGAGAGCTTCTCAGCAGCAATCCCAAGCTTTTGACCAATTGCTTGCAGTACAGGAATTGGCGTTGCTGGTGGTACCTCCTCTTGAGCTTGTTCACCCTCCGGGTTGTCCATAGGCTTGGCCTTCGGCTTCCTCTTCTTGGGAACGTGCATTGGGAGTTCCTGCAGCACTAGTTTGAAGTCGTCTCGCTTGATCGAACCCCTCATGCAGCGGCGAACCGAGGAGTCGACGATGGGAGTGCCTTGCTTGCGAGACCCTTTCTTCTTGACAACGGGTGAACTAAAAGCGAACTCCCCTTTTGTGGGAAGAGAGGTGTGATATGTTACCTCAGTGGAAGGAGCAGGGAGGATCTCGATGGGCGCCAAGCTTGATCCTGCAGCCTCGTCGACAAAAGCCGACGACCATGATCACTTGGGGATCATGATCAGTAGCACTGGTGGCATCTGAATATGTTGAGGGACATGCATAGTACATGTCGCGCCCATAAGAGATTCAAAAGACCTGGCCCAGGAAATCACACGTGGCAGCGGTGGACCATAGAAAACCCTTGCCGCGCCAACAACCAGGTTTGTTTCCTGCATCATAGGTCGCTGGTATGGGACGATCGCCAAGGGGTTAAACACAGGCGCCTCCTCAGCAAGATCTGCTTCCACAGGCTCTTCGTCTTCGGCATTGTCGGTTGCCGCTGCAGCAGCACCATTGGGAGGGGCAGGATCAGGAGCACACGCCTCATCAGCCGCAGGTTGGACAACAGGCATGTCCACAGCATCATCGTCAGCTGCAGCAGGCTGAGGGTCTGATACGTCTCCATCGTATCTACTTTTCCAAACTCTATTGCCCTTGTTTTGGACTCTAATTTGCATTATTTGAATGGAACTAACCTGGACTGACGATGTTTTCAGCAGAATTGCCCTGGTGTTGTTTTTTGTGCAGAAATGAAAGTTCTCAGAACGCCCTGAAAATTTACGGAGAATATTTCTGGAAAATATGAAAATACCTGCGTAAAGATCCACCAGAGGAGGTGGGACAGTGGGCCACAAGCCGTGTAGCCGCCACCCCCCTGGTGGCGGCTAGCAAGCTTGTGGGGCCCACGTGGCTCTGCCGCCCCCAATCTCAGCTCTATAAGTTCACTTTCGTCCCAGAAAAAATCAAGAGAGAAGATTTCGTCGCGTTTGCGATACGGATGCGCCGCCACATCCTCTTCTTCATCTCGAGGGCAGATCTGGAGTCCGTTTTGGGCTCCGGAGAGGGGAAATCGTCGCCATCGTCATCATCAACCTTCTTCCCTCTCCAATTCCATGAAGCTCTTCGTCGTTCGTGAGTAATCTATTCGTAGGCTCGCTGGGAGGTGATGAGTAGGATGAGATCTATCATGTAATCAAGTTAGTTTTGATGGGGATTGATCCCTAGTATCCACTATGTTCTGAGATTAATGTTGCTACTACTTTGCCATGCTTAATGCTTGTCACTAGGGACGAGTGCCATGATTTCAGATCTGAAATTATTATGTTGTTACCAATATATGTGTGTTTTAGATCCGATCTTGCAAGTTGTAGTTACCTACGATGTGTTATGATCCGGCAACCCCGGAGTGACAATAACCGGAACCACTCCCGTTGATGACCATAGTTTGAGGAGTTCGTGTGTTCACCAAGTGCTAATGCGTTGGTCCGGTTCTTTATTAAAAGGGGAACCTTAATATACCGTAGTTTCCTTTTGGACCCTGCTGCCACGGGAGGGATGGACAATAGATGTCATGCAAGTTCTTTTCCCTAAGCACGTATGACGACACACGGAATGCATGCCTACATCACATTGACGAACGGGAGCTAGCCACATATCTTTCCGTGTTATAACTGTTGCATGATGAATATCATCCAAACAAATCACCGACCCATTGCCTAGGAGTTTGTCCTACTGCTGATGTTACTTGTCTTGCTCTGCTGCTGTTACTTGTCTTGCTCTGCTGCTACTGTTGCTACTACTGTCGCTTGCTATTGTTGCTACTTGCTACTGCTGTCACTTCTGTTGTTCCTTGCCACTGCTATTTCTCGTTACACTGCTGCTACCTGCTACAATTTTGATTCGTTGGTCGTTGACGGGAACAGACAATTTCCGTCAACGCGCAACTTCTGGCGCCATTGATACAATCGTTAGGAATAGTGTGCCGTCAACAGATCGTTTCTCACACCGTTGTTATCATACTACTTTGTGTTGGAAATATGCCCTAGAGGCAATAATAAATTAGCTATTATTATATTTCTTTGTTCATGATAATTGTTTATTATCCATGCTATAATTGTATTGATTGGAAACACAATACTTGTGTGGATACATAGACAAAACACTGTCCCTAGTAAGCCTCTAGTTGACTAGCTCGTTGATCAAAGATGGTCAAGGTTTCCTGGCCATAGGCAAGTGTTGTTACTTGATAACGGGATCACATCATTAGGAGAATCATGTGATGGACTAGACCCAAACTAATAGACGTAGCATGTTGATCGTGTCATTTTGTTGCTACTGTTTTCTGTGTGTCAAGTATTTGTTCCTATGACCATGAGATCATATAAGTCACTGACACCGTAGGAATGCTTTGTGTGTATCAAACATCACAATGTAACTGGGTGACTATAAAGGTTCTCTACAGGTATCTCCGAAGGTGTTCATTGAGTTAATATGGATCAAGACTGGGATTTGTCACTCCGTGTGACGGAGAGGTATCTCGGGGCCCACTCGGTAATACAACATCACACACAAGCCTTGCAAGCAATGTGACTTAGTGTAAGTTGCGGGATCTTGTATTATGGAACGAGTAAAGAGACTTGCCGGTAAACGAGATTGAAATAGGTATGCGGATACTCACGATCGAATCTCGGGCAAGTAACATACCGAAGGACAAAGGGAATGACATACGGGATTATATGAATCCTTGGCACTGAGGTTCAAACGATAAGATCTTTGTAGAATATGTAGGATCCAATATGGGCATCCAGGTCCCGCTATTGGATATTGACCGAGGAGTCACTCGGGTCATGTCTACATAGTTCTCGAACCCACAGGGTCTGCACACTTAAGGTTCGACGTTGTTTTATGCGTATTTGAGTTATATGGTTGGTTACCGAATGTTGTTCGGAGTCCCGGATGAGATCACGGACGTCACCAGGGTTTCCGGAATGGTCCGGAAATGAAGATTGATATATAGGATGACTTCATTTGGTTACCGGAAGGTTTTCGGGCATTACCGGTAATGTACCGGGAATGACGAATGGGTTCCGGATCTTCACCGGGAGGGGGGACCACCCACCCGGGAGGGCCCAAGGACCTTGGGTGTGGCGCACCAAGTAGGTGGGGTCAGCCCAAGTCTGTCTTGCGCAAGAGAAAGAAAAACCAAAAGAAGAGAAAGAAAAAAAAGGAAAGGTGGGAAAAGAGAGAAGGACTCCACCTTCCAATCCTAGTTGGACTAGGATTGGAGGAGGACTCCTCCTCCCCTTGGTGGCGCAGCCCTTGGGGCTCCTTGAGCCTCAAGGCAAGCCTCCCCTCCCTCCTCCTATATATATGGAGCAATTAGGGCTGATTTGACACAACTTTTTCAAGGCAGCCCGACCACATACCTCCACGGTTTTACCTCTAGATCGCGTTTCTGCGGAGCTCAGGTGGAGTCCTGCCGAGATTAGATCACCACCAACCTTCGGAGCGCCGTCACGCTGCTGGAGAACTCATCTACCTCTCCGTCTCTCTTGCTGGATCAATAAGGCCGAGATCATCGTCGAGCTGTACGTGTGCTGAACGCGAAGGTGCCGTCCGTTCGGCACTAGATCGTGGGACGGATCGTGGGACGGTTCGCGGGGTGGATCGAGGGACGTGAGGACGTTCCACTACATCAACCGCGTTCACTAACGCTTCTGCTGTGCGATCTACAAGGGTACGTAGATCGAAAATCCCCTCTCGTAGATGGACATCACCATGATAGGTCTTCGTGCGCGTAGGAAAATTTTGTTTCCCATGCGACGTTCCCCAACATTGGCATCATGAGCTAGGTTCATGCATAGATGTCTTCTCGAGTAGAACACAAAAGTTTTTGTGGGCGGTGATGTGCGTTTTGCTGCCCTCCTTAGTCTTTTCTTGATTCCGCCGTATTGTTGGATTGAAGCGGCTTGGACCGACATTACTCGTATGCTTACGAGAGACTGGTTTCATCGCTACGAGTAACTCCCTTTCTCAAAGATGACTGGCAAGTGTCATTTTCTCCAACTTTAGTTGAATCGTATTTGACCGAGGAGGTCCTTGTATAAGGTTAAATAGCAATTCATACATCTCCGTTGTGGTGTTTGCGTAAGTAAGATGCGATCCTACTAGATACCCATGGTCACCACGTAAAACATGCAACAACAATTAGAGGACGTCTAACTTGTTTTTGCAGGGTATGCTTGTGATGTGATATGGCCAACGATGTGATGTCATATATTGGATGTATGAGATGATCATGTTGTAATAGTTAATATCGACTTGCACGTCGATGGTACGGCAACCGGCAGGAGCCATAGGGTTGTCTTTAAACTAACGTTTGTGCTTGCAGATGCGTTTACTATATTGCTAGGACTTAGCTTTAGTAGTAATAGCATGAGTAGCACGACAACCCCGATGGCGACACGTTGATGGAGATCATGATGATGGAGATCATGGTGTGACGTCGGTGACAAGAAGATCGTGTCGGTGCTTTGGTGATGGAGATCAAGAAGCACATGATGATGGCCATATCATGTCACTTATGAATTGCATGTGATGTTAATCCTTTATGCACCTTATCTTGCTTAGAACGACGGTAGCATTATGAGGTGATCTCTCACTAAAAATTTCCAGACGAAATTGTGTTCTCCCCGACTGTGCACCGTTGCGACAGTTCTTCATTTCGAGACACCACGTGATCATCGGCTGTGATAGACTCAACGTTCACATACAATGGATGCAAAACAGTTGCACATGCGGAACACTCGGGTTAAGCTTGACGAGCCTAGCATGTGCAGACATGGCCTCGGAACACATGAGACCGAAAGGTCGAGCATGAATCGTATAGTTGATATGATTAGCATAGAGATGCTTACCACTGAAACTATTCTCGACTCACGTGATGATGGGACTTGAGATAGTGGATTTGGATCATGTACCACTCAAATGACTAGAGAGATGTACTTTTTGAGTGGGAGTTCTTAAGTAATATGATTAATTGAACTAATTGTCATGAACATAGTCTAATGGTCTTTGCGAATTACGATGTAGCTTGCGCTATAGCTCTACTGTTTTTATATGTTCCTAGAGATAATTTAGTTGAAAGTTGATAGTAGCAAACTTTGCAGAGGATTGTCCTCGTTGCTGCGCAGAAGGCTTATGTCCTTAATGGACCACTCGGTGTGCTGCACCTCGAGCGTCGTCTGTGGATGTTGTGAACATCCAACATCCACATTTCTGATGACTACACGATAGTTCAGTGCAAAATACTTAAATGGCTTAGAAGCAAGGCGCCGAAGACGTTTTGAAACGTGACGGAACATAAGTGATGTTCTAAAGAGATGAAATTGTGATTTCATGCTTGTGCCCTTGTTAAGAGGTATGAGACCTCCGACAAGATTCTTTGTCCACAAAGTAAAGGAGAAAATCTCAATCGTTGAGCGTGTGCTCAGATTGTCTGAGTACGACAATCGCTTGAATCAAGTGGGAGTTAATCTTCCAGATGAGATAGTGATGGTTCTCCAGAGTCACTGCCACCAAGCTGTAAGAGCTTCGTGATGAACTATAACATATCAAGGATATATACAATGATCCTTGAGCGATTCGCGATGTTTGACACTACGAAAGTAGAAATCAAGAAGGAGCATCAATAGTTGATGGTTAGTAAAACCACTAAGTTACAAGAAAGACAAGGGCTAGAAGGGATACTTCGTGAAACGGCAAAACAGTTGATGCACTAATGAAGAGACCCAAGATTAAACCCAAACCCGAGACTAAGTGCTTCTGTAATGAGGGGAACAGTCACTGAGGCGGAGCAACTCTAGATACTTGGTAGATAAGAATGCTGGCAAAAGTCGAAAGAAGTATATTTGATATGCATGATGTTGATGTGTACTTTACTAGTACTCCTAGTAGCACGAGGGTATTGGATACCGGTTCGGTTGCTAAGTGATTAGTAACACGAAATAATAGCTACGACATAAACGGAGACTAGCTAAAGGCGAGGTGACGATACGTGTTGGAAGTGTTTCCAAGGTTGATCTGATCAAAACGTCGCACGCTCCCTCTACCATCAGGATTGGTGTTAAACCGAAATAATTGTTCTTTGGTGCTTGCGTTAAGCATGAACATGATTGGATCGTGTTTATTGCAATACGATTATTCATTTAAAAGAATGATGGTTACTCTATTTGCTTGAATAATCACCTTCAATGGTTTATTGAATCTCGATCGTAGTGTTACACATGTTCATGATATTGCTGCCAAAAGATACGAGGTAATGATGATAGTACCACTTAGTTGTGGCACTGCCGCTTGAGTCATGTTGGTATAAATTGCATGAAGAGGCTCCATGCTTATGGATCTTTATACTCACTTGATTTTGAATCACTAGTGACATGCAAATCATACCACATGAGCAAAGCCTTGTTTTCATTGAGATGAAACAAGATAGTAACTTGTTGGAAGTGATACATTTTGATGTATGCAGTCCAATGGGTGCTGTGGCACGCAGTGGATATCATTATGTTCTTACTTCAATGACGATTTGAGTAGATACAAGAGTATTTACTTAATGAATCACGAGTCTGAAATATTGAAAAGTTCAATTCTGTTTCGGAGTGAAGTTCGTCGTAATAAGAGGATAAACTGTCTACGATATGATCATAGAAATGAATATCTGAGTTACGAGTTTTGGTACGCAGTTAAGACAATGTGGAAATTGTTTCGCAGTTCATGCCACCTGGAACATCATAGTGTGATGATGTGTCTAAACGTCATAACCACGCACTATTTGGTATGGTGCATGCTATGATGTCTCTTATCGAATTACCACTATCGTTTATGGGTTATGCATTAGAGACAACCGCATTCACTTTCTATAGGGCACCGCGTATTTCCGTTGGGATGACACAGTATAGACTGAGGTTTAGAGACAACCTAAACTGTCATTTCTTGAAGTTTGGGGCTTCGACACTTATGTGAAAAAAGTTTCAGTCTGATAAGCTCGAACCCAAAACGGATAAATGCATCTTCATAGGATATCCAAAACAGTTGGGTACATCTCCTATCTCAGATCCGAAAGCAAAGTGTTTGTTTCTAGAAACGGATCCTTTCTCGAGGAAAGGTTTCTCTCGAAAGAATTGAGTGGGAGGGTGATAGAACTTGATGAGGTTATTGAACCATCACTTCGACTAGTGTGTAGTAGGGCACAGGAAGTTGTTCCTGTGGCGCCTACACCAATTGAAGTGGAAGCTGATGATGGTGATCATTGAGCTTCATCAAGTTACTACAAACCTCGTAGGTCGACAAGGTCGCGTACTACTGCAGAGTGGTATGGTAACCCTGTCTTGGAGGTCATGTTGTTGAGCAACAGTGAACCTACGAGTTATGAAGAAGCAATGGTGGGCCCGGATTCCGACAAATGGCTTGAGGCCATGAAATCCGAGAGAGGATCCATATATAAAACAAAGTGTAGACTTTGGAGGAACTACTTGATGGTAGTAAGACTATTGAGTAAAGATGGATCTTTGTAAGGAAGACAGACGATGATGGTGATAAGTCACTATTAAGAAAAGCTCGACTTGTTGCAAAGATGTTTCTGACAAGATCAAATAGTTGACTATGATGAGACTTTCTCACTCATAGCAATGCTAAAAGTCTGTTGGAATTATGTTAGTAGTTGTTACATTATTTGTGAAATATTGCACATAGGAAGACAAAACATTGTTTCCTCGACGGTTTCCTTGAGCAAACATTGTATGTGATACAACCAGGAGGTCTTATCGATCCTAAAGATACTAACAAGTATGCAAGCTCCAGCGATCCTTCATTGGACTGGTGCAAGCATCTCGGAGTTGGAATATACACTTTGATGAGATGATCAAAGATTTTGGGTTTGTACAAGGTTTATGAGAAACTTGTATTTCCAAAGAAGTGAGTGGGAGCACTATAGAATTTCTGATAAGTATATGTGGTTGACATATTGATGATCAGAAGTAATGTAGAATTTCTGTGAAGCATAAAAGGTTGTTTGAAAGGAGTTTTTCAAAGGAATACCTGGATTGAGCTACTTGAACGTTGAGCATCAAGATCTATGGAGATAGATCAAAACGCTTAATAGAAGTTTCAACAAGATGCATGCCTTGACAATTTTTTGAAGGAATTCGAAATAGATCAGCAAAGAAGGAGTTCTTGACTATGTTGTAAGGTGTGAATTTGAGTAAGACTCAAAACCCGACCACGGCAGAATAAAGAGAATAGACGAAGGTCGTCTTCTATGCCTTAGCCGTAGACTCTAAAGTATGTCATGCTGAGTACCACACCTGATGTGTGCCTTGCAGCAAGTCCGTTAAGAGGTACACAGAGTGATCCAGGATTGAATCACTGATCAGCGGTCAAAGTTATCCTTAGTAACTAAATAGACTAAGGAATTTTTCTCGATTATGGAGGTGGTTAAAGAGTTCATCGTAAAGGGTTACGTCGATGCAAGCTTTGACACTAATCCGAATAACTATTAGTAGTGAAACGGATTCGTATAGTAGAGTAGATATTTGGAGCATTTCCGAATAGCACGTAGTAGCAGCATCTATAAGATGACATAAAGATTTGTAAAGAACGCACGGATCTGAGAGTTTCACAACCGTTGACTAAAACCTCTCTCACAAGCAAGACGTGATCAGACCCTAGAACTATATGGGTGTTCGATTCGTCGAGCTGTATGTGTGCTGAACGCGGAGGTGTCGTCCGTTCGGCACTAGATCATGGGACGGATCGTGGGACGGTTCGCGGGGCGGATCGAGGGACGTGAGGACGTTCCACTACATCAATCGCGTTCACTAACACTTCTGCTGTGCGATCTACAAGGGTACGTAGATCGAAAATCCCCTCTCGTAGATGGACATCACCATGATAGGTCTTCGTGCGCGTAGGAAAATTTTGTTTCCCATGCGACGTTCCCCGACACTTTGATGTTACTACTTTGCTTGCAGATACTAATCTTTCAGGTGTGGTTGAATCTGACACATTCAGCTGCTAATACTCGAGAGTATTCTCTCACCTCCTGCCTGGCGATCAACAAATTTGGGTCGAATACTCTACCCTCGAAAACTACTGCGATCCCACGCGCTGGTGGCCGTCAACAACATTCTTCTAGTTTCATTGTCGGGGAGTGCTAGCAGCATTCTTCTGGTGCCATTGCAGGGGAAGGTCTGTTGTCACGGAATCAGCATTTTTCTAGCGCCGTTGCCGGGGAGGTATTGCTATATTCTTTGAGTTACTTGGGATTTATATCTGCTGATCACTATGAAGAATCTGAAGGATCCAAAAACCAAAGTCTTGCCCTCAACTACGAGGGGAGGTAAGGAACTGCCATCTAGCTCTGCACTTGATTCACCTTCAGTTATGAGTAAGTTTGCGACATCACCTCCTGCTAGAAATCTTGATAAGTCGCCTGTGCTTGATGATGCTTATGATGCTACTGCTAGAGATGCTATGCTTGATACTATGCCTGATACTGCTTTGCCTGATACTGCTAGAGATGCTATTTTGCCTGATGATGCTATGCTTGATACTGCTAGAGATACTACTTTGCCTGATGTTCCACTAGGGGTGTTCCTTGGTGCTCATATTGCTAGAGTTACTGTCAATGCTCGTGATGCTTCTGAAACTGCCGATACTATTGAGATAGAACCTGCTTTTGCTCCTGCTAGATCTAGCTCTCCTAGATATGAATTGCCTGATATACCTGAGGGTTACGTTATGGAGGGAGAGATAGCTAAGGATTTTCTTGCGTGTAAGGATTCCTATGATGCTGAGAAATTACTTCTCAAGTGGAAGGAAAAATCTCTGAAAGCTAGGATGAAATACGATCCGAAGTTTGCCACTTCACTATCTTTATCACCGATAAGGATTATGAATTCTCTGTCGATCCTGAGATAATCTCTCTAGTCGAATCTGATCCTTTTCAGGGTTATGAGTCTGAGACGGTCGTAGCCCATCTTACCAAACTACACGATATAGCCACCCTTTTCACTAGTGAGGATAAGATCCGCCATTACTACATCCTTAAGTTGTTTCCTTTCTCTCTAAAGGATGACGCTAAAGCCTGGTTCACCTCTCTTGCTCCTGGATGTGTGAGTAGTCCCCAGGATATGGTCTATTACTTCCGTGAGAAATATTTTCCTGCCCATAAGAAGCAAGCTGCCTTGCAGGAAATATACAACTTTGCTCAACTCCAAGAAGAGAGTCCCCCACAAGCTTGGGGGAAGCTCGTCCAGCTACAAAACACTTTGCCTGATCACCCTCTTAAGAAGAACGAGATACTTGATATCTTCTATAACAAACTTACCGATGCTTCTAGAGATCACCTAGATAGTTGTGCCGGTTGTGTTTTTAGGGAACGAACTGTAGAACAAGCTGAGACCCTACTGAATAACATCTTGATCAACGATAATGCTTGGACTATTCCCAAACCACCTCCTAAGCCAACTCCAAAGAAAAGAGGTATTCTATTCCTCAGTCCCGAAGATATGCAAGAAGCCAAGAAATCTATGCAAGAGAAAGGCATTAGATCTGAAGATGTCAAAAATCTACCACCTATCAAAGAGATCCATGGTCTCAATAACCCGATACACGTAGTAGAAGTGAATTCTCTGCGTAGGTTTGATGAGAGTGATATTCCTTTTGATAAACCTGCTAGCCTATGCTTTGACGAATTTGACAACTTTGTTGCCAAACAACAGAGTTTCAATGATTATGTTAGCAGACATTTGGAACAAAGTACTCGTATGCTTAGCC
Organism: Hordeum vulgare subsp. vulgare; assembly: GCF_904849725.1. NCBI lineage: Eukaryota > Viridiplantae > Streptophyta > Magnoliopsida > Poales > Poaceae > Hordeum > Hordeum vulgare. Next base: position 75,542,150 of record NC_058524.1, on the reverse strand, counting down.
ATTTAAGTGCTTGTGTAGACAGAAATGTCAATGATCTGAAGCTTCTGAGTAAACATGCCTCTAGATTACTACTCAGGTAGAACAAGTACTTAAAGCTCAGCATGACTTGCTCAATGAATTAATACTCTGTCAGAGTCATTACTAGAGGAGGCAAAATGACTGAGGAACCTTTGTATCCTAAAGGCCATCCTAAGAGAATTGATCAAGATTCTCAAGAAATCAATGCTGATACACCCAGTCATCCTAAGGAGAAGAAGAAGGATGATAGAAACCTACATGCCAGTTCACCAAATACTGTCACACCTGAAGAACCTAATGATATTTATGCGTTTGATGCAGAAACACAATCTGGTGATGAACATGAACCTGGTGACAATATGGAGAGTGATGTTCATAATAATGCTCAAATAGCAATGATGAGGATGTGGAGATTGAACCTACGGTTAATCGTAATAACCCACAACCTAAGAGATACGATAAGAATGACTTCACTTCTAGGAAGCATGGTAAAGAAAGGGAGCCATGGGTTCAGAGATCCATGCCCTTTCCTCCTAAGCCATCCAAGAAAAAGGATGATGAGTATTTTGAGCGCTTCGTTGAGATGATAAGACCCATCTTTCTACAGATGCGGTTAACTGATATGCTCAAGATGTCTCCGTATGCCAAGTACATGAAAGATATCGTGACTAATAAACGGAAGATACCAGATCTTGAGATCTCCACCATGCTTGCCAATTACACTTTCAAAGGTGGAACTCCTAAGAAACTTGGTGATCCCGGAGTGCCCACTATACCTTGTTCCATTAAAGGAAACTACGTAAGAACCGCCTTATGTGACCTTGGAGCCGGTGTTAGTGTTATGTCGCTCTCTCTTTATCGTAGACTTGAATTGGATAAATTGACACCCACTGAAGTTTCTCTGCAAATGGCCAACAAATCAACTGCTTTCCCTATCGGCATTTGCGAGGATGTGCCTGTTGTGGTTGCTAACACCACTATCTTAACAGACTTTGTTATCTTGGATATTCCCGAGGACGATGCCATGGCAATCATCCTCGGAAGACCCTTTTTAAACACGGCACGGCCTGTTATAGATTGCAACAAAGGCAATGTCACTTTCCATGTCAACGGTAATGAGCACACAGTGCACTTTCCGAAGAAACGATATCAAGTACATTGCATCAATGCTATCGAAAAGACTTCATCGATTCTTATTGGGAGCTTTGAATGCCCTATTCCTCGTGTCAAGATCAAGTATGATTTGCTTGTTGGGGAGATACATATCCCCATTGAGGTGACTTGGTGGCTATTCGAAAATTCTCCGTTCTCTCTTGCGATTCGAGAAGGTTTTGTCTTGAGGACTTGATCAACCCCATTGACGGATTTCTCTCGATGACCATGAATTGGATGAATCAAATAGTCACATACGTGTGTTTTGAGCTTTCATTTTCTGTTGCTTAGAAGAAAAATGATAGATTTAGTTTAGTTTTTCCTATTTTCTGTTTTAGCGTCCCGGAGAAAAGTACCCCGAAAATAAAAGTTCTCCGATGGTCCTGAAATTTAGTATGATTTTTTCTGGAATATTTGAAAAATATTGGGCCTAAGAGCTGGCCTGGGGGCCTGACCAGTGGGCCATAAGTCCTACAGCCGCCGCCCTCCCCCCCTGGTGGCGGCTTGTGGGGCCCACAGGGACCCCCTCCACTCATTCCAGCTCCCATCCTCTTCTTCCACCTCCAGAAAAAATTGTTTTGCAGCTCAAACCCATGTTCTTGCTCATTTGGCTGTGATTTTCGATCTCCTTGCTCAAAGCACCATTCTCCAAACGTTTTGGGGAAATTACTCCTTGGTAAGTGACTCCTCCATTGGTCCCATTAGTTTTTGCTCTAGTGCTTTATCCTTCGCGTATTCTTGCTGCCTTGGTGACCCTGTTCTTGAGCTAGAAGTGTTGATTTAGCTGGTCCCAAGTAGTTTTAGCGCATGATACGGTCTCTAGGCACTAGTAGGAGTAGTTGCTACAAGTTGGGTTAGTCTCTATTCACTTTTCTTTCGAAGTCTCTAAAAATTTCAAAAAAATTCAGAGCTAGAAAAAGGGAAAAGATGAGGAGGTTCTTGAGAGGCTCTTCAAGCCGTAACCCCAAGGAGGATGAGAAGAACCACCCCAAGTACGTAGTCCCTCGAGTCACAGAAGTTCGAGCGTGCGAATGGCCAAGTGATGAATTTTTGCGCGCCGCTGGGCTTTATGAATACTTTTATTACTTGGTGGAGAACATAGGACTTACTGCGTTCGTTGAAGATAAGTGCTCGCAATACCTCCTCCTCACAAATATTTTCGTTCAAAGCTTCAACTTTGATACGAGGAAGAATCCTCCCATGGTTGAGTTCATGATATACGATGTCCCCCAGTGCATGACGCTACAGGATTTTTGCAATGTATACAAATTACCTTATGTTGGGGATATCCTAGACCCTCGTCCACGGGACTTGGAGGATTTCATTGGTACTATTGATGTTGGAGAGGAGAGAGGAGTGTCTCGCGCTAGAATTGCTAGCATACATTTTCCTGTGCTTCGGTACTTCTCATTATTTGTGGGAAAATGTTTGATTGGCTGTGGGGAGGCTAGATCACTTAGTTCACCAGACCTTGCGGTTTTGCGCGAAGGCCTTTATAACGATAAGACTTATAGCCTAGTTGCTATAGTAGCCCAGCGGTTCAACACCAACCGTTCCAAGGGTGTCGTCTATGGAGGTATCTATGCTATCCGTCTTGCCAGACACTTCGAGATACCCATTAGACTGGGAGAGGAAGGAGAGATGCGTCTCCCTGAGAAATATCTGGATTATGACAGCATGGTTCGCCATGATTTCTCGATAGAGATGCTAGTAGACGGATGATTTATAACCTGGTATTTAGTCAGGGTACTCGACAGACTATTACTTTGCCTACTCCTTCTTTGTTCGATCTTCATGCAGGCAGGTACACTATTATGCCCTCGGACATCTACGCATATTAGGGCTTGGCCCAACTGAAAGGATCGATATGGTTGGCTAGAGGGGGGTTGAATAGACAACGACCACTTTTTAATTAATCTTAGCAAGTTAAGGTAAACAACATACGGGTTCACAAATAATACGACAATGAGGTGAACCCTAAAGAAGCTAACAATGAGAGCTATTAAGACAGGTAAGATATAGTCACAAGCATAAGCAAATACAAAGTAAAGGATAGAGATAACCACAAGTGGAACCGATGGAGACGAGGATGTGTTACCGAAGTTCCTTCCCTTTGACAGGAAGTACGTCTCCGTTGGAGCGGTATGGAGGCACAATGCTCCCAAAAAAGCCACTAAGGCCACCGTATTCTCCTCACGCCCTCGCACGATGCAAGGTACTGTGATTCCACTATAGGTGCCCTTGAAGGCGGCGACCGAACCTTTACAAACAAGGTTGGGGCAACTCCACACAAAGCTTGGAGGCTCCCAACTAGACCACGAAGCTTCACCACAATGGAATATGGCTTCGAGGTGACCTCAACCGTCTAGGATGCTCAAACACCCAAGAGTAACAAGATCCGCAAGGGATTGGTGGGGGAATCAACTTTTCTCTTAGTGGAAGTGTGGATCTAGGCCTTTTCAACCAATCCCTAAAGAATCAACAAGTTTGATTGGCTAGGGAGAGAGATCGGGCACTTTTGAGCTTAGGGAGCAACAATGGAGCTTGAGAGGGTAAGAGATAAGGTTCCACAGCTAGAAGAACCCTTTATATAGTGGGGGGGGGATCAGACCGTTTTCCCACTCTCTGCCCGAGCTCCAGCGGTACTACCGCTGGCACTCCAGCGGTACTGCCGCTGACCAGGGGCGGTACTACCGTTGGAACTCCAGCGGTACTACCGCTGGGCCCCTGGTAGTGCAAAAGCACTACCACCGCCAAGAAAGTCTTCGCAAAAAGGTCCGTCCACGAACTACCGCTAGGCAGGCGGTACTGAGCTCCTGGAGCGGTACTACCGCTGACCAGGGGCGGTACTACCGCTAGCCTTCCAGCGGTACTACCGCTAGGGCCTGCGGTACTACCGCTGGGGACCAATTTGCAAGGAGGAAAGAAACACAGTGGCGGGGGCTGCTCCAAAAATGAAGGTAAGGGAGAATATGTGAAGTGTGCGCGTGCAAAGATAGATTCCACCCAAACCTTTCCACTACGGATCCCCTCTTAATAGTATGGCTTTCCTATGACTCAAATAAAGAGAATCGTAGAGAGCGTCGTGCTTCCGTTCCATGAATGAGGAGACGAGTCGTCTTGTGCCGTTGACGTGTGTTATCTGAAACCTTAACACACGCGGTTAGTCCTTTACGGTACTGTCATCAATCACCAAAATTACTTAGGCATAAACTATGCCCCAACAATCTCCCCCTTTTTGGTGGATTGATGACAATACCGGATTTGCACAGAGAATAATATGAGAACAAAAAGATAGAGATATATGACAATACGGGGCATATGACTCACAGCATATGATGGAAATAAATCTCACATAAGTTCATGTGTCACAAACGATAGCAAACTAGAAGCAAACCAAGTTCGAAGCAAACCACGAAAGAAAGGAAAGCAAAACAAAGTTCGACTATGAAAGCGAAGCCAGCTCCTAGACTCTCTCAACCTTTGTCATAAGACACCAAAAGGGGGCACACCTAACGCCACAGGTAGTTACTCCTCATCCTCAGCATCGCCAGACTCGTCGGTACCCTCCTGATCATCCTGCTCCTCCTTTTCCTCCTCATCGCCAGACCACTGGTAACCTTGAGCCTGCATCCAAGTAGCCTCTAGAGTCATATCGTCCTCTGATCCGCTGGAGATGTCCACATCAAGAGACCTGAGAACGTGCTTGTGCCTCTAGTGGCTCTCCTTCTGAGCCACGTGCATCTGGTACTGACCCTTAGCCTGCATACAGAATAGAGTCTTCATCTTATCCTGCAGTTTGATGGCTCAAGATGGCATGGCAGAAGGGCGGGACTGAGAGGCGGTTCCTCTGTCAGCAGCAGTCTCTGTATCAGTATCCATGTGCTGAGAGGAAGTTGATGGGTTGGCCCATTTCCCCTTGACGCGAAGCTTGATTGGGTCGTGCACAATGTAGTCAGACTGAGCGTAGAGCACCTCCTCTGGAAAAGTTTCTTGCCACTTCTGACAAATATAAGCGAACAGATAGGGCCCGTAGATGGGAACCTTACGCATGATGATGCAGTTCCAGAGTTCCGTGAACATCACATCAGAAATATCAAGAGGGGCAGACTCCTTAGTCATAGCCTCCTCACAAAGCAGCAGCATCTCAGCCAAAGAGACATGAACCTCGTCAAAGTTACCAATGCGACGGAAGAGGGTGTTGTGAAGGATCCGAGGCATGATGTCCAGATGTTTGGGGAGCACACCCTTCCTCACATAGAGTTTCTGCAATCTGTCCTTTGCGGGGGGCCTATCGGTGGGGGCGGCAGCATGAGGACGCAACCCAAGTGGAGTGTCAGCTCCTTGGAAGTCAACCTTGAGGAGTTGCATGAATTCACGCCAGGAACCGGTCATCTTCTGAGACCCTGTCATCCATACCATAGAGCGCTCTTCATCAGGAGAGAAGTTGACCGTGACATAGAACTGAGCAACAGCAGTGGGGTCAAAATTTGTCGTGAAAGTGATGATGTCCTTGATGCCCAGTTTGTCAATTAGAGAGAGGGCATCACCAAAATAGTCCAGGTTCCGCTGAAGATGAGCTAGGTCAATCCACTGAACGGGGACATACTTCTTCTTGAACTGCACGACAATATCACGGTAGATCCTGCACTGATCCTTTTCCCAAACATGGTCAACATTCTTGATCACAGCCTTCTCTTTGAGATAATGGTTGTGAGTGCGAAACTGCAGAAAGTCCTTGGGGGCATTGTTCGGACATTGATCCCCTTATCCTTGTGTGCGGTCTTCTTGAAGAACTGCTTTTTGGGTTGCAGACCTGAGGTGGCAGACCCCTCGGGAGCTTCTTGGTTGCGAAACTGCTTTGACTGCGTCTCCCGTGGGGGGTTCGAACGGCGAGAACTACCTGTGACAAAAAACACACAGCGAAAAGAAGCCACAAAAAGAGTCAAGGCAATGAACTTAGAAAAAGCAGAAAAAATAAACAATCATTGCAAAGCACATGAAAAGAATGCACAATGAATCCTCTTGGCGGTAGTACCGCTACCCCTGGCGGTAGTACCGCTGGGGGTCCTGGCGGTAGTACCGCTACCCCTGGCGGTAGTACCATTGGGGCCTAGCGGTAGTACCGCTACCCCTGACGGTAGTACCGCTGGGGTTTGACTTTCAGATCTGACAGATAAAAATAGACCTCATGCATAGGGCTACACGATTTTTACGAGGGGCATGGGCTGTATATGAACACTAAGAACTCCACCCCAGCCCTACTCACATGAGGATCACAGGAATCACCGAAATAAGTACATGCCTAAGCAAGAGAGAGCAAGTTTTAGATCTAATCCAAACATAGTTCAAGTGCTAGATCTAAAACAAGTAAATCCTAGGGCATGGCCAAATAATCAGCAATGATTCATAGGACCTACACTCCCCTCAAATATCTCCTTCATGCCATCCAAGAACAAGGCACAAGATCAAAGACATGGATCCAATCCCCAAATGCTCCTAACCCTAGAACAAGAACATCAACCAAATAGAAGAAGGGGAGGAGCTTTACCGGGATTCATGGCCCTTGGAGGAGGAAGGAGAGGTGGAGCAACCCTTCCAATCCAACGGAGAGAAGGAGCTCCACGAAACGAGATCAAAACAGGGGGATTTCGGGCTAGGGGAGGGAGGAGCCGCGAGAAAGAAGAAAGAGCCTGACAAAAACGGGCTCCCCCTCCTTCATATAGCCAAGAGGTACGGGCCAGCGGTAGTACCACTGAGGACCTAGCGGTAGTACCGCTGACTGGCGGTAGTACCGCTGGGGTCCTGGCGGTAGTACCGCTCCCCCTGGAGGTAGTACCGCTCCCCCTTGAGACAGCCCTAAAAATGTCCTAGCCGGTCGTGTTAGATGGGAATTCTGGCGGTAGTACCGCTATCCCTAGCGGTAGTACCGCTGGGGTCCTGGCGGTAGTACCGCTACCCCTGGCGGTAGTACCGCTGAGGTCCTGGCGGTAGTACTGCTACCCCTGGTGGTAGTACCGCTGCAAATGTCACAATGCGGCCTAGGATAAGAGAAGAACTTGGGCAAATGACAAGTAAGTAAAAACGAGATAACACCTAGAAAAATGTACTGACTTGTCATTGTATATCCTTTCTTCTATACAAAAGAAAGGTGGGAGGGGCGGTGTCCAAGGCCACCTATGTTTGAGACAATGGTATGACACTGCGAAGAATTATCCTTGGGTTCATGACCAATGCTCGTCTTTGAAGCACAAGTGCCATTTGACAATGGCTAAAGTGAAAGACTAGATTGATTTATGCATAATGGGGGGAGGGACAGTTCATTGAGAGAACAACACTCCCCCTATGTCCATGCCTACATCTAGACCAAAATGGAATGCGAAGTGAGGTGCAACATGCCTAGTTTCAATCCACATTACTTGAATCAATGATATTTAGCTCATGCCTTAACTCCCGGAACCTTGCTTCATCTAGAGGATTAGTGAAAATATCTGCAAGTTGCTCTTCAGTTGGATGAAGTGAACCTCAATATCACCTAGCTTGATATGTTCACGAATGAAGTGATGACGAATATCAATATGTTTGGTTTTGCTATGTTGCACTGGGTTGAGGGAAATCTTGATAGCGCTTTGATTGTCACATGGAAGAGGCACTTTGTCACAAGTGACACCGTAATCCTTTAAAGTTTGCCTCATCCATAGCAATTGTGCACAACAACTTGCAGCTGCCACATACTCAGCTTCGGTGGATGATAAGGAGACGCAATTCTGCTTCTTAGACGACCAACTTACCAATGAGTGACCAAGGAATTGGCATCCTCCAGACGTTGACTTCCTCTCCACACAATCTCCTGCCCAATCTGAGTCAGAATAGCCAACTAGATTGAAGTTTGCTCCTTTGGGATACCAGAGGCCAAAGTTTGGGGTATGAGCCAAATATCGAAAGATTCGCTTAACGGCCATGTAATGACTTTCTTTTGGTGCGGATTGAAACCGTGCACATATCCCTACACTCAACATAATATCCGGTCTAGATGCACAAAGGTAAAGGAGGGATCCAATCATGGAGCGATATACCTTTTGATCCACTGCTTTACCATTGGGATCACTGTCAAGCTTGCATCTTGTTGGCATGGGGAACTTGACCGGTTTGACATCTTCGAGCTCGAACCGTTTGAGAATGTCTTGAGTGTACTTGGCTTGTTTGATGAATGTCCCTTCTAGACCTTGTGCAATCTCGAACCCGAGGAAGAACTTCAACTCTCCCATCATGGACATCTCAAACATCTCAGTCATTAGTGCAGCAAATTCTTCATTGAAGGAAATGTTAGGAGAGCCAAAGATAATATCATCAACATATAGTTGGTATATGAACAAATCCCCTTTAATCCTCTTAGCAAAAGAGTGGGATCTATCTTCCCAATTTCAAACCCACGATCTTGTAACAACTCAGTAAGATACTCATACCACGCACGTGGGGCTTGTTTAAGGCCATAGAGTGCCTTATTGAGTTTGTACACATGATTGGGGAGCTTGGGATGTTCCAATCCCGGGGGTTGTTTGACATAGACCAACTCATTCAAAGGACCATTAAGAAAGGCATTTTTCACATCCATTTGTTGTAACTTGAAGTTACGATGAGAAGCAAATGCAAGCAACATGCGAATAGATTCTAGACGAGCAACAGGGGCAAAGGTTTCACCGTAGTCGATACCCTCGACTTGGGAGTAGCCTTGAGCCACCAATCTTGCCTTGTTTCGAATCACAATTCCATTGGCATCTTGCTTGTTCTTGAATATCCATTTGGTCCCGATGACATTATGTTCCTCCGTTGGCCTAGGCACTAAATCCCAGACTTGGTTGCGCTCGAAGTTGTTAAGTTCTTCGTGCATGGCCATAAGCCAATCCTCATCATCGAGCGCTTCCTGTACCTGTTGAGGTTCAGAATACAAAACAAACGTGTGATGCTCACAATAATTCCAAATCTGTTGTCGGGTGGATACTCCCCTTTTTATACTGCCAAGTACATCCTTCATAAGATGTGACTTGACTCTCAGCTTGTTCGCAATCTTGGCTGCTCGACGCTCCAAGAGTTCTTCACTAGAAAACGGGGGAGCATCAACTTGTTTCCTTTGCTTGCCCTTGCGTCTTGAGCCGGCTGTTGGTGCTCCAGAAGGGAATTGTGAGACAGTCTCCTGATCATCTTGTCCTTCGACTTGAGCAGGTTCACTAGTTTGTTCTTGTATTTGTGGTTGCTCTTGATCTTGATCTTGTGCTTCTTCTTGGTCTGGATCTCGGGGTTGCACTTGATCTTGATCATGAGCCGGTTCGGTGTCTTGGGGTAGTGCTTGAATATCCTGAGACACATCATCATTTTTGGGCAATTTATCTTGACCTTGAGCTTGTTTATTTTGTTGAGAGTCTTCTCTTTGTTCATCGGAAGCATGTGGGGCTTGTGAAGGTGATGGCTCCACTTGAGTAGATCATTGTCCTTCTCCTTCGGCCACAAGGGGTTCCTCAATGGGGAGTATTTGACCAATCCCCATTCTTCTTATGGCTTGGGGAGGAATTTCATCACCTACATCACAAAGACCACTTTGCTCCACTTGGGAGCCATTATTTTCATCAAACTCTACATTACACGTCTCCTCAATTAGTCCGGTGGACTTTGTTGAGGACACGGTAAGCATGAGAGTTTGTAGCATAACCAACAAAGATACCCTCATGTGCTCTAGAATCAAATTTAGCTAACCGTGCTCCTTTCTTGAGAATGAAACACTTACAACCGAATACCCGGAAGTACTTGAGATTGGGTTTGTTTCCAGTTAGAATCTCATACGGAGTCTTGTTCAAGCCTTTGCGGATGTAGAGCCGATTGGATGCATGACATGCTGTGTTGATGGCCTCTGCCCAGAAGTTATATGGAGATTTGAATTCTGCCATCATTGTCCTTGCAGCGTCGATCAAGGTCCGGTTCTTCCTTTCTGCCATGCCGTTTTGCTGAGGGGTATATGGTGCAGAATATTGGTGTTTTATTCCCTCATCACCTAGAAACTCATCTAAGGTGTAGTTCTTGAACTCGGTGCCGTTGTCACTCCTAATCGTCAAGATCTTTGCTTCATGTTGACGTTGCACTTCATTAGCAAAGTTGATGACCGTATGTTGAGTTTCACTCTTCTTTTTAAAGAAATATACCCAGGTATATCTTGAGTAGTCGTCAACAATCACTAAACAATACTTTCTGCCTCCAAGACTATCAAATGATGGAGGACCAAACAGATTCATATGGAGAAGTTCCAATGGCCTCTTAGTGTAGATAATAGTCGTTGGACGATGAGCAGTTTCATGAATCTTTCCTTCAATGCAGGCACTGCAAACACGATCTTTAGCAAAGCTCACATTTGTTAGTCCACGAACATGGTCCCCTGTCAGAAGGCTTTGCAAAGATCTCATATTGACATGAGCTAAACGGCGATGCCAAAGCCAGCCCACGTCAACTTTAGCCATTAAACATGTCGCAGTCTTAGTGGGTCGCTTTGAGAAGTTCACCACGTAAAGACCATTTTCGACATGTCCAACATAGGCTACTTTAAGAGTCTTGCTTCTCAGGAGGACCACAGTGTCAATATTAAAGAATGTGGAAAAACCCATAATTGCGAGTTGACGAACCGAAAGTAAATTGTAGGCAAGTTACTCAACAAGCATGACCTTCTCAATAGATAAATCTTGAGAGACGACCACCTTACCAAATCCCAATACCTTTGAAGAGGATGCATCGGCGAATTGGACATGGGTGGGCATAGATGGAGAAGGATGCACATCCACCACTAAGTCCTTGATTCTGGTCATATGATTTGTTGCTCCACTATCGAGCAACCATGACACCCCACCGGAAGCAAACTCCTGCAATAGATCAAGGCTTGGTTTTAGGTACCCATTTTTTAATGGGTCCTTTCATGTTAGAGACAAGGGTCTTAGGAACCCAGATAGCCCATTCAATATCCTCATCGTAGGAACCAACAAATCTGGCATAAACATGCCCATCACTAGCACAACATAAGTCATAAGAAGAGTTGAATTTGCCGGCTGTATTAGTAGGAATGTTTTGCCCTTCTTGAGGTTTCCATAGTCCACCTTGTTCCTGTTCACCTTGTGAGTCCCCTCACTCTCTTTGACAAAGATGTCCAGGAGGGTGGGAGATCGTTTGTTCCTGTTCCTTCTTTTACCTTTTGACTTGGAGGTAAGTCCAAGTCCCTCCTTTCCTACAACACCCTTTTGAGTGCTCAAGAGGTCGTTCAGACTCTTCTCACCTTGTATGCATGTCACAAGGCCCTTCTCAAGTTTCTCCTTTAACTTGGCATTTTCCTCCACAAGATGTACATGCTCACAACAGGGGTTAGTTGCACAAGCATTATCAATTAACACAAAGGGAGGGCACGTAGAGATCTCCTTGGTAAGTTTTGCTTGGAGTTGATCATGAGACTCTTTCAGAGAGAAATGAGCACCTTTCAAGGCCTTGTGGGCCTTGTCAAGTGTGTCAAACTGCTCTTTGAGTCTGTCATGGCCAACCCCAAGAGCATACTGTTCAGACTTAAGCATGCGAATAAGAACAACATCATGATCTAGTTTCTTTTGCATTTTAGCGCAGTCGTCGTTATATGACTCCTCAAGAGCCAAACGAAGAGTGCGCTCCTCTTCTAGAGCATTAGATAATTCGGCAATTTCATCGGCATAGTCACGACTGTGTCCCTGAAGCTCGGAGATGGTCTCCTCATGAGACTCAATGAGGTCAGTGGCCTCACCCAGTTGTTCCAAGAGAGCAACAAAGTGCTTCTTGGATTCTCCCTTAATAGTGCACAGAAACTTGTCAAGATCATGCTCATTAAGTTCCCCAACATCACTATCTTCAACACAATTTAACAATGAAGGAGCAGAAGCAATGTTGGTCTTAATGATGGAAGTTACCTAATTGATACCTTTTGCCATGAGGCACTTGGTGATGTGGTTCTCGTTGGGGGCGTTGAAGAGAGACACCTTCTGGGAAAGGTAGTGGCAATAGCAACAGTTGTCATTGCCACTGTATCATCACCATCATCATCATCTGAAGGATACTCTTCAAGGGCCACCATCCCTTTTGGGTGAGGTTTCTTCACAAAGTTGTTCTTGATTGGAAATGATTTGGTTTTGTCTTTGCGAATGAGCTTGCCTCCGTTGTCTTCCCTTTTCTCATAGGGACATTCAGCCACGAAGTGACTCACGTTACCACAGTTATAGCATGTCCTTACTCGTTGTTTGGGTTTGAATCCACTTGAGTTGTTCTTGGTGAAGGTGGGTCTTGAGTTCCTCTTGTTGCCCCAGAATTGCCTTGATGCAAGAGCCATGTGCTCATGATAGGCATACTTTGTGTCCTCAGGGCAGCCCTCCTCTTCCTCATCTTCTTCTTCTTCTTCAAGCATTGCTTTTGCTTTCAACGCAAGGTTGGGTGAAGTTGTCTTTGATCGAACACGAGCAAGTGCATTGTCGGCTGTTTCGTTCATGATTGACATTGCAATGAATTCATCCAACACCTCACTGGAAGACAAGGAGTGAAAGTCTGGCCGCTAACGAATGACTGATGACATAGCTTTGTTGAAAGGCATGATGGCTTTAAGGAACTTGCGTTTGACCCATGTGTCATCCACATCCTTGCTCCCATGATCCTTGAGTGCCACAGCAATAGCAGTCACCCTCCGATAGAGATCACGAGGGTCCTCGTCTTCCTTCATCACAAACTCATCGGCCTTATCAAGTATCACTTCATAGTTGGATAGTTGAATGCTTGAGCTTCCCTTGTACAACACCATAATATGCTCCCAACAATCCTTGGCCAAAGTGAAGGGACGCAAGTGAGGAAGATCTTCAGGTGGCACTGCAGACTGGAGAATAAACAAAGCAGAGTGATTGTATTGATTGTCTGCATCTTCTCTTGGAGTGAGGTTGCTTGGATCATGGGGATAATATCCTTGCTCAATGATTCTCCACAAATTTGTTGAGCTGTGATTCAAATGAGACTTAATAGAAAATACCTAGTTAGCAAAGTCACCTTTCACAAGCTTAGGAGGAGGACCAACAGGATTAAGACGTGGTGCGGGAACGGATCCTCCATAGACCATGGGGGTGGAACTGAGGCATATGTTCCAGTCCCATCCTTTTCGTGAGATGAGGGAGGTTGCATACCTTTAGCCGCTTCCTTAGAGGAGTTGGCCTCTGAATCGGAAACGGTGGGTTTAACCACTATAGCCGGTTCGGGTGAACTTTTAAATCCCTCAATTAACTCTTTAAGCATGGTCTTGACCTCGTTCGTCAAGGACGTCTTGAGAGCGGCCATGGCCGTATTCAAGTCGTCCCTTGTGACCGAAGTCAAGTCCATGGCCTCGGGTTGCCCATGGTTAATTCCCTCTTCGCCTTCCATACTCTTCGGGTGGTTAAACCCTTAATAAAGAGATGTGGCTCTGATACCAATTGAAAGGATCGATATGGTTGGCTAGAGGGGGGGTGAATAGACAACGACCACTTTTTAATTAATCTTAGCAAGTTAAGGTAAACAACATACGGGTTCACAAATAATACGACAATGAGGTGAACCCTAAAGAAGCTAACAATGAGAGCTATTAAGACAAGTAAGATATAGTCACAAGCATAAGCAAATACAAAGTAAAGGATAGAGATAACCACAAGTGGAACCGATGGAGACGAGGATGTGTTACCGAAGTTCCTTCCCTTTGACAGGAAGTACGTCTCCGTTGGAGCGGTGTGGAGGCACAATGCTCCCCAAAAAGCCACTAAGGCCACCGTATTCTCCTCACGCCCTCGCACGATGCAAGGTACCGTGGTTCCACTATAGGTGCCCTTGAAGGCGGCGACCGAACCTTTACAAACAAGGTTGGGGCAACTCCACACAAAGCTTGGAGGCTCCCAACTAGACCACGAAGCTTCACCACAATGGAATATGGCTTCGAGGTGACCTCAACCGTCTAGGATGCTCAAACACCCAAGAGTAACAAGATCCGCAAGGGATTGGTGGGGAATCAACTTTTCTCTTGGTGGAAGTGTGGATCTAGGCCTTTTCACCCAATACCTAAAGAATCAACAAGTTTGATTGGCTAGGGAGAGAGATCGGGCACTTTTGAGCTTAGGGAGCAACAATGGAGCTTGAGAGGGTAAGAGATAAGGTTCCACAGCTAGAAGAACCCTTTATATAGTGCGGGGGGGAAATCAGACCGTTTTCCCACTCTCTGCCCGAGCTCCAGCAGTACTACCGCTGTCTGCAGCGGTACTACCGCTCGCACTCCAACGGTACTACCACTGACCAGGGGCGGTACTACCGCCGCCTAGCGGTACTACCGCTGGATGCAGCGGTACTACTGCTGGAACTCCAACGGTACTACCGCTGGGCCCCTGGTAGTGCAAAAGCACTACCACCGCCAAGAAAGTCTTCGCAAAAATGTCCGGCCACGAACTACCGCTAGGCAGGCGGTACTGAGCTCCTGGAGCGGTACTACCGCTGACCAGGGGCGGTACTACCGCCAGCCAGCGGTACTACCGCTGGTTGCAGCGGTACTACCGCTAGCCTTCCAGCGGTACTACCGCTGGGGACCAATTTGCAAGGAGGAAAGAAACACAGTGGCGGGGGCCGCTCCAAAAATGAAGGTAAGGGAGAATATGTGAAGTGTGCGCGTGCAAAGATAGATTCCACCCAAACCTTTCCACTACGGATCCCCTCTTAATAGTACGACTTTCCTATGACTCAAATAAAGAGAATCGTAGAGAGCGTCGTGCTTCCGTTCCATGAATGAGGAGACGAGTCGTCTTGTGCCGTTGACGTGTGTTATCTGAAACCTTAACACACACGGTTAGTCCTTTACGGTACTGTCATCAATCACCAAAATTACTTAGGCATAAACTATGCCCAAACACCAACCACAGGTGCCCGTGCTCGAGCCCCCAGTCGAGTACCAAACGCCAGTTTATCAGTGGGAGCCAGAGGAGCTCACACAGCAGTGGCATCCACAGTTTGCTCTGGAGTATCCTGGAGCTGGTGATTTCCCACCTTGGGAGTAGACTAAACTAGGCCAAAAGCCTAAGCTTGGGGGAGTACGTGTTCTCACCGCCTTTACATTCATGCTTATGAATTCACTTTGTTAGTCGGTGTTTACACTTTGCCACTGTATTATCCATGCTAGTTTATTTTTGTTTTCTTGTTTTGTGTCCATTTGAGAAAACCCAAAAAGATTTTTCTTTATTCTATTGCTTGTTGGGAGTTTTCCCGTGTAAATAGTTTTCTTTTTCTTTGGGTCAAGGTAGAAGATATTGGTTACAGTGTTTAGTGGTTCTTGCATGCATACCTGTTTAGCTTTCAAAGAGCCATATTACTTTGTCTTCTCCTTTGTGTTTGCCTGCAGATTCAGCTTAGTCCAATGCTCTTACTGTTGTTCACATCGTTCGATCCTGCAAATGAAAGGCAATAATGATGATATATGATGAAGTGAATGAGACTGAAAAGCTGGTATGAACTCTATCTATTTTGTTTTTGTAAATATGACTAGCTTGTCGACCAAGATTCAGCTTTGTTGTGAGAGAACCATGTTTGCAATGACAACTTAGAGATCATAGTTTCTGATGTCATGCTTAACTAGCTGAGAGCTTATAATGGTTTGTCTTGAATGCCAACATAGATTTTGAGATGACTATGATGTAGTATGATAGGATGGTATTCTCCTTTGAATGATTCAAGTGGTTTGACTTGGCGCATGTTCATGCATGTAGTTGAAACAAAATCAACATAGCCTCTATAATGTTCGTGTTCATGGTGATTTATATCATGTACATGCTTGCATTCAATGTTAGTCAAACTCATTGCATCTTGATGACTGTTGTTGCTCTCTGGTTGGTCGCTTCCCAGTATTTTGCTAGACTTCACTTGTACTAAGCGGAATACTGCTTGTGCATCCACTTCCATAAACCCAAAAAAATTCCATGAGAGTCCACCATACCTACCTATTTGCGGTATCTACCTGCCGTTCCAAGTAAATTTGCATGTGCCATTCTCTAAACCTTCAAGAAATAATTTGTTTTGCATGCCCGAACCGCTCATGTGGTGACAGGGGGCTATTGGTATCTTCCATGCTAGGAGTGTTATCCTCGACATGTGTTTATTCACTGTCATTCACGACAAAGGGGCCGGTAATTGGAATGCCAGTTCCACGCTTAAATCGAAAACATACGTGTAAAACAAGACTCCCCCCGGATTAATGTTAGTATGGACGGTACCCAAGGATTTGGCTAGTCGTGGAGTGTGATTGATTGGTGGTGGGGGAGTTAAAACTTTACTTTTCTATTTGGGAACCGCCTATAGCATGAGTAGCGTGGAAGATATTAAGAACTCTTGGTCATTGCGTTGACAATGAAAGCATGCCACCCAAAATTATTATCTCTGTTTTCAAAGCTTGAGCTCTGGCACCTCTGCAAATCAATGCTTCCCTCTGCAAAGGGCCTATCTATTTATTTTCCTGTTGAGTCATCCTCTTCTTATAAGAACCAATTAGAGAGCACCGCTGTCATTTTTATGCTTTGCTTTTGATTGATATTGAGTATGACTATGACTGGATCTTCGTTGCTATGAATTACAATGTTTAGTCAGCCCTTGATATTTGAAAGTGCTCTGCATTTATGTTTTGCGGTCTCAGAAAGAGCTAGCGAGATACCACCTATTCATATTGCTTCATGCTTGTTTTGATTGAAGTGTTGGTATTTGAAACTCATTATTATTTGCTCGTTAGCTGATTATGCCATTGATATTAGTTTACCGTGAGACCTTTGTGTCACTTGCTTATGTGGTTGACTTGTGATCTTGCTGAAATTCTGGTTATGAGTTAGACATAGTTGCAACAACAAGATCAAACAGAGTTTGTCAAAGTTTTTCTTTCTCTCTCAGTTTGTCAACTCAGTTGCTTGAGGACAAGCAAGGTTTTAAGCTTGGGGAGTTGATACGTCTCCATCGTATCTACTTTTCCAAACTCTTTTGCCCTTGTTTTGGACTCTAATTTGCATGATTTGAAGGAACTAACTTGGACTGACGATGTTTTCAGCACAATTGCCTTGTTGTTGTTTTTTGTGCAGAAATGAAAGTTCTCAAAACGTCCTGAAAATTTACAAAGAATATTTCTGGAAAATATGAAAAATACCTGCGCAAAGATCCACCATAGGAGGTGGGCCAGTGGGCCACAAGTCCTATAGCCGCCACCCCCCTGGTGGCAGCTAGCATGCTTGTGGGGCCCACGTGGCTCTGCCGCCCCCAATCTCAGCTTTATAAGTTCACTTTCGTCCCAGAAAAAATCAAGAGAGAAGATTTCATCGCGTTTGCGATACGGAGGCGCCGCCACATCCTGTTCTTCATCTGGAGGGCAGATCTGGAGTCCGTTTTGGGCTCCGGAGAGGGGAAATCGTCGCCATCGTCATCATCAACCTTCTTCCCTCTCTAATTCCATGAAGCTCTCCGTCGTTCGTGAGTAATCTATTGGTAGGCTCGCTGGGCGGTGATGAGTAGGATGAGATCTATCATGTAATCGAGTTAGTTTTGATGGGGATTGATCCCTAGTATCCACTATGTTCTGAGATTGATGTTGCTACTACTTTGCCATGCTTAATGCTTGTCACTAGGGACCGAGTGCCATGATTTCAGATCTGAAATTATTATGTTGTCACCAATATATGTGTGTTTTAGATCCGATCTTGCAAGTTGTAGTTACCTACTATGTGTTATGATCCGACAACCCCGGAGTGACAATAACCGGAACCACTCCTAGTGATGACCATAGTTTGAGGAGTTCATGTGCTCACCAAGTGCTAATGAGTTGGTCCGGTTCTTTATTAAAAGGAGAACCTTAATATCCCGTAGTTTCCTTTTGGACCCCGATGCCACGGGAGGGATGGACAATAGATGTCATGCAAGTTCTTTTCCCTAAGCACGTATGACAACACACGGAATGCATGCCTACATCACATTGACGAACGGGAGCTAGCCACATATCTTTCCGTGTTATAACTGTTGCATGATGAATATCATCCAAACAAATCACCAACCCATTTCCTACGAGTTTGTCCTACTGCTGCTGTTACTTGTCTTGCTCTGCTGCTGTTACTTGTCTTGCTCTGCTGCTACTATTGCTACTACTGTCCCTTGCTACTGTTGCTCCTTGCTACCGCTGTCACTACTGCTGTTCCTTGCCACTGCTATTTCTCGTTACACTTCTGCTACCTACTACAATTTTGATTCACTGGTCGTTGACGGGAACAAACAATTTCCGTCAACGGGCAACTTCTGGCGCCATTGATACAATCGTTAGGAATAGTCTACCGTCAACAGATCATTTCTGACACCGTTGTTATCATACTACTTTGCCTGCAGATACTAATCTTTCAGGTGTGGTTGAATCTGACACATTCAGTTGCTAATACTCAAGAGTATTCTCTCACCTCGTGCGTGGCGATCAACAAATTTGGGTCGAATACTCTACCCTTGAAAACTGTTGCGATCCCACGCGTTGGTGGTCCGTCAACAACATTCTTCTAGTTTCATTGCCGGGGAGTGCTAGCAGCATTCTTCTAGTGCCGTTGCAGGGGAAGGTCTGTTGTCACGGAATCAGGGTCAAGAAGCACCAACTCCTGAACAGAATCAGAGGAGGTTGGTTGATCAATGACCATCGATTCTTGATCTTGTGCAGGTGCATCAGGTTGTGGCTCTGGCTCCGGGGCTTCAGGTTCCTGATACGTCTCCATCGTATCTACTTTTCCAAACTCTTTTGCCCTTGTTATGGACTCTAATTTGGATGATTTGAATGGAACTAACCTCGACTGACGTTGTTTTCAGCAGAATTAACTTGGTGTTATTTTTGTGCAAAAATCAAAGTTCTCCAAACATCCTGAAAATTTACTAGGAGCAGTTTTGGAAAATATCAAAAATATCTGTGCCAAGTTCCGCCTCAGGGGGTGGGCTAGTGGCCCACAAGCCCCTGCTCCGCCACCACCCCCCTGGTGGCGGTGGGCAGGCTTCTGTGGCCCACACGGCTCCGCCGCCCCCAATTCCAGCTCTATAAATTCACTTTCATCCCAGAAAAAATAAAAAGAGAAGTTTTCATCGCGTTTTCGATACGGAGGCGCCACCACCACCTCTTCTTCATCTGGAGGGCAGATCTGGATTCCATCTTGGGCTCCGAAGAGGGGAAATCGTCGCCATCGTCATCATCAACCTTCTTCCCTCTCCAATTCCATGAAACTCTTCGTCGTTCGTGAGTAATCTATTCGTAGGCTCGTTGGGGGGTGATGAGTAGGATGAGATCTATCATGTAATCGAGTTAGTTTTGATGGGGATTGATCCCTAGTATCCACTATGTTCTGAGATTGATGTTGCTACTACTTTGCCATGCTTAATGCTTGTCACTAGGGCCCGAGTGCCATGATTTCAGATCTGAAATTATTATGTTGTCACCAATATATGTGTGTTTTAGATCCGATCTTGCAAGTTGTAGTTACCTACTATGTGTTATGATCCGTCAACCCCGGAGTGACAATAACCGGAACCACTCCCGGTGATGACCATAGTTTGAGGAGTTCATGTGTTCACCAAGTGCTAATGCGTTGGTCCGGTTCTTTATTAAAAGGAGAACCTTAATATCCCGTAGTTTCCTTTTGGACCCCGCTGCCACGGGAGGGATGGACAATAGATGTCATGCAAGTTCTTTTCCCTAAGCACATATGACGACACACGGAATGCATGCCTACATCACATTGACGAACGGGAGCTAGACACATATCTCTCCGTGTTATAGCTGTTGCATGATGAATATCATCCAAACACATCACCGACCCATTGCCTACGAGTTTGTCCTACTGCTATTACTTGTCTTTCTCTGCTGCTGCTGCTACTACTGTTGCTATTGTTGTTACTTGTCTTGCTCTCCTTCTGCTGCTACTACTGTTGCTACTGCTGTTACTTGTCTTGCTCTGCTGCTGTTGTTACTACTGTTGCTACTGCTGTTACTTGTCTTGCTCTGTTGCTACTGTTGCTACTACTGTCGCTTGCTACTGTTTCTACTTGCTACTTCTGTCACTAGTGATGTTCCTTGCCACTGCTATTGCTCGTTACACTGTTGCTACCTCCTACACTGTTGGTTCACCGGACGTTGACGGGAACTGACAACTTCCGTCAACGAGGCAACGGAGGCGCCATTGATACAATCGTTAGGAATAGTCTGCCGTCAACAAATCGTTTCTGACACCGTTGTTATCATATTACTTTGATGTTACTACTGTGCTTGTAGATACTAATCTTTCGGGTGTGGTTGAATCCGACAAATTCAGCTGCTAATACTCGAGAGTATTCTCTCACCTCCTATAGGCGATCAACAAATTTGGGTCGAATACTCTACCATCGAAAACTGCGGCGAACCCACGCGCTGGTGGGCCATCAACAACATTCTTCTAGTTTCATTGCCGGGGAGTGCTAGCAGCATTCTTCTGGTGCCGTTGCAGGAGAAGGTTTGTTGTCATCAGCATTCGTCTAGCTAACAGCAGAGATTGCAATCAACATTTTCTGGCGCCGTTGCCGGGGAGGTATTGCTATATTCTCTGAGTCACTTGGGATTTATATCTGCTGATCACTATGAAGAATCTGAAGGACCCAAAGACCAAAGTCTTGCCCTCAACTACGAGGGGAGGTAAGGAATTGCCATCTAGCTCTGCACTTGATTCACCTTCAGTTATGAGTAAGTTTGCGACATCACCTCCTGCTAGAAATCTTGATATGCCGCATGTGCTTGATGATGCTTGTGATACTACTGCTAGAGATGCTATGCTTGATACTATGCCTGATGATGCTATGCTTGATACTACTAGAGATACTATGTCTGATACTGCTAGAGATGTTATGCTTGATACTATGCTTGATACTGCTAGAGATGCTATGCTTGATACTGCTTTGCCTGATGATGCTAGAGATGTTATTTTGCCTGATGATGCTATGCTTGATACTACTAGAGATACTCCTTTGCCTGATGTTCCACTAGGAGAGTTCCTTGATTCTCATATTGCTAGAGTTACTGCCAATGCTCGTGATGCTTCTGAAACTACCGATACTATTGAGATAGTACCTGCTTTTGCTCTTGTTAGATCTAGCTCTCCTAGATATGAATTGCCTGATATACCCGAGGGTTATGTTATGGAGGGAGAGATAGCTGAGGATTTTCTTGCGTGTAAGGATGCCTATGACGTTGAGAAATTACTTCTCAAGTCGAAGGAAAAATCTTGGGAAGCTAGGATGAAAAATGACCCGAAGTTTGCCACTTCGCCTATCTTTGTCACCGATAAGGATTATGAACTCTCTGTCGACCCTGAGATAATCTCTCTAGTCGAATCTGATCCTTTTCACGGTTATGAGTCTGAGATGGTCATAGCCCATCTTGCCAAACTATCTGAAATAGCCAACCTTTTCACTAATAAGGAGAAGATCCGCCACTACTATATCCTTAAGTTGTTTCCTTTCTCTCTAAAGGATGACGCTAAAGTCTGGTTCACCTCTCTTGCTCCTGGATGTGTGTGTAGTCCCCAGGAGATGGTCTATTACTTCTGTGAGAAATATTTCCCTGCCCATAAGAAGCAAGCTGCCTTGCAGGAAATATACAACTTTGCTCAACTCCAACAAGAGAGTCTTCCACAAGCTTGGGGGAGGCTCGTCCAGCTACGGAATGCTTTGCCTGATCACCCTCTTAAGAAGAACAAGATACTTTATATCCTCTATAACGGACTTACCGATGCCTCTAGAGACCACCTTGATAGTTGTGTCGGTTGTGTTTTTAGGGAACATACTGTAGAACAAGCTGAGACCCTACTGAATAATCTCTTGATCAACGATAATACTTGGACTATTCCCGAACCACCTCCTAAGCCAACTCCTAAGAAAAGAGGTATTCTATTCCTCAGTCCCGAAGATATGCAAGAAGCCAAGAAATCTATGCAAGAGAAAGGCATTAGATCTCAAGATGTCAAAAATCTACCACCTATTGAAGAGATCCATGGTCTCGATAACCCGATACAAGTAGTAGGAGTAAATTCTCTGTGTAGGTTTGATGAGAGTGATATTCCTTTTGATAAACCTGCTAGCCTATGCTTTGATGAATTTGACAACTTTGTTGCCAAACAACAGAATTTCAATGATTATGTTAGCAGACATTTGGAACAAAGTACTTGTATGCTTAGCCATTTAAGTGCTTGTGTAGACAGAAATGTCAATGATCTGAAGCTTCTGAGTAAACATGCCTCTATGATTACTACTCAGGTAGAACAAGTACTTAAAACTCAGAATGACTTGCTCAATGAATTAAATGACAACTCTGTTAAAGTCATTACTAGAGGAGGCAAAATGACTCAGGAACCTTTGTATCCTGAAGGTCATCCTAAGAGAATTGATCAAGATTCTCAAGGAATCAATGCTGATACACCCAGTCATCCTAAGGAGAAGAAGAAGGATGATAGAAACCTACATGCCAGTTCACCAAATACTGTCACACCTGAAGAACCTAATGATATTTCTGCGTCTGATGCAGAAACACAATCAGGTGACGAACATGAACCTGGTGACAATATGGACAGTGATGTTCACAATATTTCTCAACCTAGCCATGACGAGGATGTGGAGATTGAACCTACGGTTAATCCTGATAATCCACAACCTAAAAGATGCGACAAGAATGACTTCACTGCTAGGAAGCATGGTAAAGAAAGAGAGCCATGGGTTCCGAGACCTATGCCCTTTCCTCCTAAGCCATCCAAGAAAAAGGATGATGAGGATTTTGAGCGCTTCGTTGAGATGATAAGACCCGTCTTTCTGTAGATGTGGTTAACTGATATGCTCAAGATGTCTCCGTATGCCAAGTACATGAAAGATATCATGACTAATAAACGGAAGATACCAGATCTTGAGATCTCCATCATGCTTGCCAACTACACTTTCAAAGGTGGAACTCCTAAGAAACTTTGTGATCCCGGAGTGCCCACTATACCTTGCTATATTAAAGGAAACTACGTAAGAACTGCCTTATGTGACCTTGGAGCCAGTGTTAGTGTTATGCCACTCTCTCTTTATCGTAGAATTGAGTTGGATAAGTTGACACCCACTGAAATTTCTCTACAAATCGCCGACAAATCAACTGCTTTCCCTGTCGGCATTTGCGAGGATGTGCCTGTTGTGGTTGCTAATACCACTATCTTAACAGACTTTGTTATCGTGGATATTATCGAGGACGATGCCATGGCTATCATCCTCGGAAGGCCCTTTTTAAACACTACAGGGGCTGTTATAGATTGCAACAAAGGCAATGTCACTTTCCATGTCAACGGTAATGAGCACACAGTGCACTTTCCGAAGAAACAATATCCAGTACATTGCATCAATGCTATCGAAAAGACTTCATCGATTCTTATTGGGAGATTTGAATGCCCTATTCCTCGTGTCAAGATGAAGTATGATTTGCTTGTTGGGGAGATACATATCCCCATTGAGGTGACTTAGTGACTATTCGAAAATTCTCTGTTCTCTTTTGCGATTCGAGAAGGTTTTGTCATAAGGACTTGATCAATCCCATTGAAGGATTTCTTTCGATGACCATGAAATGGATGAATCAGAGAGTCACATACCTTTGTTTTGAGTTTTCCTTTTCTGTTGCTTAGAAGAAAAATGATAGAATTAGTTTAGTTTTTCCTGTTTTCTGTTTTAGCTTCCCGGAGAAAAATACCTCGAAAATAAAAGTTCTCCGATGGTCCTGAAAATTTAGTATGATTTTTTCTAGAATTTTTGAAAATTTCTGGGCCTGAGAGCTGGCGTGGGGGCCAGACCAGTGGGCCACAAGCCCTACCACCGCCACCTACCCCCTGGTGGCGAGGTGCAAGCTTGTGGGGCCCACACGCACCCTCTCCACTCATTCCAGCTCTCATCCTCTTCTTCCACCTCCAGAAAAAATTGTTTCGCAGCTCAAACCCATGTTCTTGCTCATTTGGCTGTGATTTTCGATCTCCATGCTCAAAGCACCATTCTCTGAACCGCTTTGAGGAAATTACTCCTTGGTAAGTGACTCCACCGTTGGTCCAATTACTTTTTCCTCTAGTGCTTTATCCTTCACGAATTCTTGCTACCTTGGTGACCCTATTCTTGATCTAGAAATGTTTATTTTAGCTGGTCCCAAGTAGTTTTAGCGCGTGATACGGTCTCTAGGCACTAGTAGGAGTAGTTGCTACAAGTTGGGTTAATCCTTATTCACTTTTCTTTCGAAGTCTCTAAAAATTTCAGAATTTTTCAGAGCTAGAAAAGGGAAAAGATGAGGAGGTTCTTGAGAGGCTCTTCAAGCCGTAACCCCAAGGAGGATGAGAAGAACCACCCCAAGTACGCAGTCCCTCGAGTCACAGAAGTTCGAGCGTGCGAGTGGCCAAGTGATGAATTTTTGCGCGCCGACGGACTTTATGAAGACTTTTATTACTTGGTGGAGAACGCAGGTCTTACTGCGTCCGTTGAACATAAGTGCCCACAATATCTCCTCCTCACCAATATTTTCGTTCAAAGCTTCAACTTTTATCCGAGGAAGAATCCTCCCATGGTTGAGTTCATGATTTACGATGTCCCCTAGTGCATGACGTTGCAGGACTTTTGCAATGTCTGCAAATTACCTTATGTTGGGGATATCCGTGACCCTCGTCCACGGGACTTGGAGGATTTCATTGGTTCTACTGATGTTGGAGAGGAGAGAGGAGTGTCTCGCGCTAGAATTGCTAGCATGCATTTTCTTGTGCTTCGGTACTTCTCATTATTTGTGGGAAAATGTTTGATTGGCCGTGGGGAGGCTGGATCACTTAGTTCTCCAGACCTTGCGGTTTTGCGCGAAGGCCTTTATAACGATAAGACTTATAGCCTGGGCGCTATAGTAGCTCAACGATTGAACCTGAACCGTTCTAAAGGTGTTGTCTATGGAGGTATCTATGTTACCCGTCTTGCCAGACACTTTGAGATACCCATTAGAATGTGAGAGGAAGGAGAGATGCTTATCCTGAGAGATATCTGGATTATGACAGCATGGTTCGCCATGATTTTCTGGATAGAGATGCTAGTAGACGAATGATTTATAACCTGGTGTTTAGTCAGGGTACTCGAGAGACTATTACTTTGCCTGCTCCTTCTTTGTTTGATCTTCATGCACGCAGGTACACTATTATGCCCACGGACATCTACGCATATTGGGGCTTGGCCCAACCACAGGCGCCCGTGCTCGAGCCGCCAGTCGAGTACCAGACGCCAGTTTATCAGTGGGAGCCACAGGAGCTCATACAGCAGTGGCATCCACAGTCTGCTCTAGAGTATCCCGGAGCTGGTTATTTCCCACCTTGGGAGTAGACCAAGCTAGGCCAAAAGCGTAAGCTTGGGGGAGTACGTGTTCTCTCCGACTTTACATTCATGCTTATGCTTTCACTTTGTTAGCCGGTGTTTACTCTTTGCCACTATATTATCCATGCTAGTTTCTTTTTGTTTTCTTGTTTTCTTGTTTTGTGTCCTTTTGTGAAAACCCAAAAAGATTTTTCTTTCTTCTTTTGCTTGTTGGGAGCTTTCCCGTGTAAATAGTTTTCTTTTTCTTTGTGTCAAGGTAGAAGATATTGGTTACAATGTTTAGTGGTTCTTGCATGCTTACCTGTTTAGCTTTCAAAGAGCCATATTACTTTGTCTTCTCCTTTGTGTTTGCCTGCAGATTCAGCTTAGTCCAATGCGCTTATTATCATTTTCATCATTCGATTGTGCAAATGAAAGGCAACAATGATGATATATGATGAAGTGACTGAGACTGAAAAGCTGGTATGAACTCTATCTATTTTGTTTTTGTAAATATGACTAGCTTGTCGACCCAGATTTAGCTTTGTTGTGAGAGAACCATGTTTGCAATGACAACTTAGAGATCATAGTTTCTGATGCCATGCTTATTTAGCTGAGAGCTTATAATGGTTTGTCTTGAATGCCAACATAGATCTTGAGATGACTATGATGTAGTATGATAGGATGGTATTCTCCTTTGAATGTGTCAAGTGGCTTGACTTGGCACATGTTCATGCATGTAGTTGAAACAAAATCAACATAGCCTCTATGATGTTCGTGTTCATGATGATTTATATCTTGTTCATGCTTGCATTCAATGTTAGTCAAACTCATTGCATCTTGATGACTGTTGTCGCTCTCTAGTTGGTCGCTTCCGAGTCTTTTTGCTAGCCTTCACTTGTACTAAGCGGAATATTGCTTGTGCATCCACTTCCGTAAACCCAAAAGTTTTTCCATGAGAGTCCACCATACCTACCTATTTGCGGTATCTACCTGCCGTTCCAAGTAAATTTGCATGTGCCATTCTCTAAACCTTCAAAAAATAATATGTTTTGCATGCCCGAACCGCTCATGTGGTGATAGAGGGCTATTGGTATCTTCCATGGTAGGAGTGTTATCCTCGACATGTGTTTATTCACAGTCATTCACGAGAAAGGAGCCGGTATTTGGAATGCCCAGTTCCACGCTTAAATCGAAAACATAAATGTAAAACAAGACTCCCCCCAGATTGATGTTAGTATGGACGGTACCCAAGGATTCGGCTAGCCGTGGAGTGTGATTGATTGGTGGTGGGGGAGTTAAAACTTTACTTTTCTGTTTGGGAACCGCCTATAGCATGAGTAGCATGGAAGATATTGAGAACTCTTGGTCATTGCGTTGACAATGACAGCATGCCACCCAAAATTATTATCTCTGTTTTCAAAGCTTGAGCTCTAGCACGTGTGCAAATCAAAGCTTCCCTCTGTGAAGGGTCTGTCTATTTATTTTCCTGTCGAGTCATCCTCCTCTTATATAAGCTCCAATTAGAGAGCACCTCTGTCATTTTTATGCTTTGCTTTTGATTGATATTGAGTATGACTATGACTGGATCTTCGTTGCTATGAATTACAATGTTTAGTCAGCCCTTGATCTTTGAAAGTGCTCTGCATTTATGTTTTGCGATCTCAGAAAGAGCTAGCGAGATACCACCTATTCATATTGCTTCATCCTTGTTTTGATTGAAGTGTTGGTATTTGAAACTCCTTATTATTTGCTCGTTAGCTGATTATGCCATTGATATTAGTTTACCGTGAGACCTTTGTGTCATTTGCTTATGTGGTTAACTTGTGATCTTGCTGAAATTATGGTTATGAGTTAGACATAGTTGCAACAACAAGATCAAACAGAGTTTGTCAGAGTTTTTCTTTCTCTCTCAGTTTGTCAACTTAGTTGCTTGAGGACAAGCAAGGTTTTAAGCTTGGGGGAGTTGATACGTCTCCATCGTATCTACTTTTCCAAACTCTTTTGCCCTTGTTTTGGACTCTAATTTGCATGATTTGAATGGGACTAACCTGGACTGACGCTGTTTTCAGTAGAATTGCCTTGGTGTTATTTTTGTGCAGAAATCAAAGTTCTCCAAACGTCCTGAAAATTTACGGGGAGCAGTTTTGGAAAATATCAAAAATATCTGCGCCAAGTTCCACCTCAGGGGGTGGGTGATGACCCACAAGTATAGGGGATCAATAGTAGTCCTTTCGATAAGGAAGAGTGTCGAACCCAACGAGGAGCAGAAGGCTCTGATAAACGGATTTCAGCAAGGTAATAACTGCAAGCACTGAAAGTAGCGGTAACAAGTGATTGTGTAGCGGGGTGAAATGTAGCGAGCAAAAAGTAACAAGTAACAAGTAGTAGCAATGGTGCAGCAAGTGGCCCAATCCCTTTTGTAGCAAGGGACAAGCCTGAACAAAGTCTTATAGGAGGAAAAACGCTCCCGAGGACACACAGGAATTTCTGTCATGCTAGTTTCATCATGTTCATATGATCCGCGTTCGTTACTTTGATAGTTTGATATGTGGGTGGACCGGCGCTTGGGTACTGCCGTTACTTGGACAAGCATCCCACTTATGATTAACCTCTCTCGCAAGCATCCGCAACTACAAAAGAATAATTAAGACAAAGTCTAACCATAGCATTAAAATAGTGGATCCAAATCAGCCCCTCACGAAGCAACGCATAGACTGGGGTTTAAGCTTCTATCACTCCAGCAACCCATCATCTACTTACTACTTCCCAATGCCTTCCTCTAGGCCCAAATATGGTGAAGTGTTATGTAGTCGACGTTCATATAACACCACTAGAGTAAAGGACAACATACAGCATATCAAAATACCAAACGAATATCAAATTCACATGACTATTATCAGCATGACTTATCCCATGTCCTCAAGAACAAAAGTAACTACTCACAAAACATAATCATAATCATGATCAGAGGTGTAATGAATAGCATCAAGGATCTGAACATAAACTCTTCCACCAAGTAATCCAACTAGCATCAACTACAAAGAGTAATCAACACTACTAGCAACCTTACAAGTACCAATCGGAGTTGCGAGACGAAGATTGGTTACAAGAGATGAACTAGGGATTGGAGAGGAGATGGTGCTGATGAAGATGTTGATTAAGAAGCCTCCCCTTCGATGAGAGGAGTGTTGGTGATGACGATGGCGACGATTTCCCCCTCCGGGAGGGAAGTTTCCCCGGCAGGATCGTCCTGCCGGAGCTCTAGATTGGATCTGCCCAAGTTCCGCCTCGTGGCGGCGGCGAAACAACAAAAAATCTCCCTCTTGATTTTTTCCAGACCAGGACGCTTCATATAGCAAAATAGGGGGGCTAGTGGGCCTTCAGGCAGCCCACAAGCTTGCCCACCGCCACCAGGGGGTGGTGGCGGAGTGGGGGCTTGTGGGGCCCTGGTGGCCCCCCTCCGGTAGTTCTTTCGCCCAGTATTTTTAATATATTCCAGAAAAAATCCACGTAAATTTTCAGGGCATTTGGAGATGTGCAGAATAGTGGACTAGGATTTGCTCCTTTTCCAGTCCAGAATTCCAGCTGCCTGAATTCTCCCTCTTCAAATAATCCTTGCAAAATAAGAGAGAAAAGGCATAAATATGGTACCACAAGTAATATAACAGCCCAAAAAGCAATAAATATCAACATGAAAGCATGATGCAAAATGGACGTATCAACTCCCCAAAGCTTAGACCTCGCTTGTCCTCAAGCAAGAACCAAGTTCCATAAACATGTCCACATGTTTGGGGACGAAGGTGTCGATAAAACATAATACGGACATGAGGGCATCATGATCACACAAAGAACAGCAATATATCATAAAGATTCTTATGGGAAAGTAACAATTCCTTCACAAAGCAAAGCATGAAGCAAAAAATCTTACCGAGAAGTAACCAACAATAGTCCATAGTCATTGAAGCAATTGCAATTTATCACAACATCAGAAAGAGTCAAATAAGAGCTTGTAAGGCAAACCCACATACTCAATCATCTCTTTTGTTTTCCACAATTGTTACAACTCACGTGGTACTCATGGTGTCAAAGTTTCAGCTGGACACAGAGGAAGATAGGGGCTTATAGTTTTGCCTCCCAACGGTTTACCTCAAGGGTAAAGTCAACAACAATAAAGCATAAGTACTCAACTCCAAGTTGATATATGAATATAGATCTTTCCCAAGCATGTGACGGTAGCCAAGACAAAGGTAAAAGGGGAATTGGTGAAGATCACCATGACTCTTACAAGGGTAAAAAGTAAAGGTACAAGATAGGCCCTTCGCAGAGGGAAGCAGAGGTTGTCATGCACTTTTGAGGTTTGAATGCGTGTCCTCTTAGTGCGGAGGAATGTCACTTTATATTGCCTCGTGTGACAAAGAACTTTATTATGCGGTTTGTCGCTTTTGTGTCTTCCTCATCACAGGTTCGTACAAAGCTTATTTTCCACACACTAATAGATCATACATATTAGAGAGCAATTTTTATTGCTTGCACCGATGACAACTTACTTGAAGGATCTTATTCAATCCATAGGTAGGTATGGTGGACTCTCATGGCAAAACTGGGTTGGAGGTTTATGGATGCACAAGTAGTATCTCTACTTGGTGAGGGAGTTTTGGCTAATATGAGGTGGAAGCAATCGTCACATACTAAGGGATCTCTAATCATATAACATTGTTTGGAACCAAGCAAACACAATTCATTATGTTGTCTTCCTTGTCCAACATCTACTCCTAGGCATGTAATAGTTTGGTGAGTGCTCACAATGTAAAAAGTGTCTAAGATGATATATTTATATGTGAACCTCTCTTTCCTTATTACTTCTTATTAATTGCAACAATGACTGAGGTCTATGTTGATTTATTCTCAACAAGTTTCAATCATCATACGTGTCATAAGTGAAGTTATCACTTTCCATAAGATCGTCTCATCATCTTTCATGCTATCGTTCTTTTCATAATTTTGATCATGGTACAAAGCAAAGCCCTTGACTAAGACACTCTTTATTATATAGCTCGTAAGCTCGAATACATCGGGGGAGAGACAAAAGCAAAAGACTCAAACTAAAAACTAAAGACTTAGTTCTCTAAAAGAAGAAATAAAAACTGAAAAGGAAAGAACTAAAACAAAGGTAAAATAAAAAGATATAAAGGTGATACGATACCAGGGCAACTCCCCCAAGCTTGGTAGAAGCCAAGGGGATTGCCCATACCAATGCTTAGTTGTCTTCCTTTGGTGGTGATGGTGGTGGAGTTGTTGTCGCCTTTGATTCCAAGAGAGCTATCAATCTTTGATTTATACCTTTGAGATCCGCGACATGGTTTTCCATCAAAACAATTTCACGAGAAAGGGAAATATTGCGAGCATGAGTTGTTTCACAAAACCTCAAGAGTTCAATCAAGGATGGAGACAGCACGTGGAGGAAGGGTTGGAGAAAGTCTACCCCTTCAACGTCTTCAATGTTGAACATAGGTTGAACCTCCTCCCTAGCTTGGGTTTTCTCCTTAGCTTGGTCCCTGGCTTCCGTAACTTCTACTCTTTTCATATCAGCATCTATTTCCTCATGAACTTGGTGAAGATCATTCTCCCCAACAGATTCCTGAGACATCTTTGCTGTAAATCTGCGGCAGACAACAAGCTCGAAACGAAAACGGAGGAAAACTGTGCGATACGGAGATCAAAACCTTTGGGCGACTATATATTGATTTTTCTCGGCCAGAAGGAGTCCTCCGCAAGAAAACGGAGTCCGGGAGGCACACGAGGTGCCCACAAGCTTGCCCACCGCCACCAAGGGGTGGTGGCGGAGTGGGCCCTTGTGGCTGCCTCGTTCGCTCTCCGGACTGCTTTTTATTTTTCTAATTTTCCAAAAAATTCCAAAACTGAGGAAATTTCCTATTGGAAAAGTATCGGAGTCCAATTTCTTGCCGAAACAGATACATCTTCGTTTTCAAGGTCTGAAACAGGCTCATAAACATCCCTTATGTACTCCTCTGGAGTTATGACATTGATGATATTGGTCTCAACATTTATGGGAGTACCAGAGATGTAATGCTTGATTCTTTGCCCATTTACCACTCTAGGAAAATTTCCTTCCGTGTTATTGATTTTGATGGCACCGGAACGATATACTTCCTCGACAACATAGGGACCTTCCCATTTAGAGAGAAGCTTGCCTGCAAAGAATCTCAAACGAGAATTGTATAGCAAGACATAGTCACCTACATTGAACTCTCGTTTCTGTATTCGTTTGTCGTGCCATCTCTTAACCTTTTCCTTGAACAACCTGGCATTCTCATATGCCTAGGCTCTCCATTCATCTAACGAGCTGATATCAAACAACCGCTTCTCACCGGCAAGTTTGAAATCAAAGTTGAGCTCTTTGATTGCCCAATAAGCTTTGTGTTCCAGCTCAAGAGGTAAATGACAGGCCTTACCGTAAACCATTTTATACGGTGACATGCCCATGGGATTCTTATAAGCAGTCCTATAAGCCCATAGTGCATCATCAAGTTTGCTAGACCAGTTCTTTCGAGATCTATTGACGGTCTTTTGTAAGATCAACTTGATCTCCCTATTACTCAACTCCACTTGACCACTAGACTGAGGATGATAAGGAGATGCAACTCTATGGTTGACATCATACTTAGCTAGCATCTTGCGGAAAACACCATGAATGAAGTGTGAACCGCCATTAGTCATCAAGTATCTAGGGACTCCAAATCTTAGGAATATGACTTCTTTAAGCATCTTAATAGAGGTGTGGTGATCAGCATTTCTAGTGGGGATAGCTTCTACCCACTTAGTAACGTAATCCACAGCAACTAAGATGTGAGTGTACCCATTGGAACTCGGAAAGGGTCCCATATAATCAAAGCCCCATAAATCAAATGGTTCAATGACAAGTGAATAGTTCATAGGCATCTCTTGACGCTTACTGATGTTCCCTATCCTTTGGCATTCGTCACAAGACAAGACAAACTTACGGGCATCCTTGAAGAGAGTGGGCCAATAGAAACCTGATTGCAATACCTTATGGGCAGTTCTATCTCTAGCATGGTGTCCTCCGTAGGCTTCGGAATGACACTTCTGCAGGATCTGTCCCTGTTCATGTTCGGGCACACAACGTCTAATAACACCATCTACTCCTTCCATATAAAGGTGAGGATCATCCCAAAAGTAGTGTCTCAAATCAAAGAAGAATTTCTTCTTTTGTTGATAGGTGAAACTGGGTGGTATGTATTTGGCTACGATATAGTTTGCATAATCGGCATACCACGGTGCACTATGTGAAGTGCGGATGACATTTAATTGCTCATCAGGAAAGCTGTCATCAATAGGTAGTGGGTCATCAAGGACATTCTCTAGCCTAGACAAGTTATCTGCTACAGGGTTGTCAGCACCCCTTTCGGTCAACGACGTGCAAATCAAATTCCTTTAGCAGGAGAACCCATCTGATCAGCCTAGGCTTAGCGTCCTTCTTCTGCATAAGGTACTTAATAGCAACATGATCAGAGTGAATAGTGACTTTGGAGTCAACTATGTAAGATCTGAACTTTTCACATGCAAACACGACTGCTAAAAATTCCTTCTCCGTAGTGGCATAGTTTCTTTGGGCACTGTCTAGAGTTTTACTAGCGTAGTGAATGATATTCAACTTCTTGTCAACTTTTTGTCCTAGAACAGCACCAACAGCATAATCACTAGTGTCACACATGATTTCAAAGGGCAAGTTCCAGTCAGGTGGTTGAACAATAGGTGCGGTTATCAAAGCCTTCTTAAGTATTTCAAAGGCTTCCTCACCATCCTCATCAAAAACAAAAGGAACATCCTTCTGCAAGAGGTTGGTAAGAGGCCTAGAAATCTTAGAGAAGTCTTTAATGAACCTTCTATAGAAACCAGCATGACCTAGGAAACTTCGTATACCTCTGATATCTGTGGGGCAAGGCATTTTCTCAATTGCATCAACCTTAGCCTTATCAACTTCAATGCCTCTCTCAGAAATTTTGTGTCCTAAGACGATACCTTCATTAACCATAAAGTGGCACTTCTCCCAATTCAAGACGAGGTTGGTTTCTTCACATCTCTGTAAGACTCGATCAAGATTGCTGAGGCAATCATCAAAGGAAGAACCGTAAACGGAGAAGTCATCCATGAAAACCTCGACAATCTTTTCACAAAAGTCAGAGAATATAGCCATCATACATCTTTGGAAGGTGGCAGGTGCATTACATAAGCCAAAAGGCATACGTCTATAGGAAAAGGTACCGAAAGGGCAGGTGAAAGTGGTTTTCCCTTGATCAGATTGTGCAACAGGTATTTGCGAGAAACCTGAATAACCGTCTAGAAAGCAGAAGTGTGTGTGCATTGATAGCCTTTCTAGCATTTGGTCGATGAACGGCAAAGGATAATGATCTTTCCTAGTTGCCTTGTTTAGTTTCCGGAAGTCTATCACCATTCTATAGCCGGTAATAATCCTTTGTGGGATTAGTTCATCCTTATCATTAGGAACGACGGTGATACCTCCCTTCTTGGGTACGCAATGTACTGGACTTACCCAATCACTGTGAGTAACAGGATAAATGATTCATGCTTCCAGAAGCGTTAATATTTCTTTTCTAACGACCTCTTTCATCTTAGGATTTAATCTCCTTTGATGATCAGCAGCTGGTTTAAAGTCAGGATCGGTTTTAATCTTGTGCTGACATAGAGTAGGACTAATACCCTTAAGATCGTCAAGAGTATATGCAATAGCAACGTGGTGCTTCCTTGGAGTTTTTAGTAACTTCTTCTCTTCGCGCTCTTAGAGGAGAGCACTAATAATGACAGGATATATCTCCTTCTCATCAAGATAGGCATACTTAAGAGTATCAGGCAACTGTTTAAGCTCGAACACAGGATCAACCTTTGTTCTAAGACAATTTTATCTATCGCATCTCTCTCCTCCATATGCATATCATTTTCATGCTCAAGCAGATATTGCTCTAAAGGATCCGTAGGAGGTACGGCAATAGAGGCAAGAGCAATGATTTCATCCCTACCAGACGACTCTCTTTCATGGGTTTGTCTTCCAAACTTGGAGAAGTTAAATTCATGAGACACACCCTCGAAACTTACTGTGACAGTCTGCTTAATGCAATCAATGTGAGCGTTGACAGTGTTGAGAAAGGGTCTACCAAATATGATGGGACAAAAGCTATCTTGTGCAGTACAAAGGACGAGGAAATCAGTAGGATACTTCGTCTTACGACACAGGACTTCTACGTCTCTCACAATTCCCAGAGGGCAGATAGTGTCTCTATTAGCTAGCGTAATAGTGACATCAATGGGTTCTAACTCAGCAGGTGCAATCTCATCTTTGATTTCATCATATAGAGAACGGGATATTGCACTAACACTAGCTCCCATATCACATAAACCATGGTAACAATGATCTCCTATCTTAACAGAAACAACGGGCAGGCCAACTACAGGTACGTGTTTGTCTTTCGCATGAGGTTTAGCAATTCTAGCGGAGTCCTCACAGAGTTTGATAACATGCCCATCTATGTCTTCGGCTAAGAGATCTTTGATAATAGCAACACTAGGTTCAACTCTAATCCCCTCAAGGGGTGCAAGTGGTCTAATGTAACCCCTACGTATCAAGTTGGAGCTTTAGAATAATCCTTTATCCTAGCAGGGTATGGTGGTTTCTCAGTGTAAGCACAACGAACAACAGGATCACAAAAAGCTATGATTTTCTCCACAACTAGATTGGTTTTGGCTATGTTTCTTTCAATAGGAGGATGATATTTCAACCACTTCTCTTTGGGAAGATCAACATGAGCAGCAAAAGATTCACATAGAGAAGCTACTATCTCAGAGTCAAGTCCATACTTAGCGCTAAAATCTCTAGAAGTGTTTGTCTCAACAAAAGATTTAACGCAATCGAACTAGAAATTCATACCTGACTCCTACCTTCCTCCAACTCCCAATCTTCAGAGTTGCGTTTGATTCTCTCCAATAAATTCCACTTGTGATCAATATCCTTCTTCATAAAAGAACCGGCACAAGAAGTGTCAAGCATGGTACCATCCTCATGAGAAAGTCGAGCATAAAAGTTTTGAGTGATAATTTCTCTCGAGAGCTCATGATTGGGGCATGAATATAGCATTGATTTAAGCCTCCCCCAAGCTTGAGCTATGCTTTCCCTGTCACGAGGCCAAAAGTTATAAATAAAGTTCCGATCATGATGTACTAAATGCATAGATAGAACTTTTGATGAAATTCCAATTTCAACCGATTGTAGCCCCATGATCCAGCATCATCACATAGCCTATACCATGACAACGCCTTATCCTTCAAAGATAAAGTAAAGACTTTCTTCTTTACCTCATCCTCGGGCAAACCTGCAAGCTTAAATAAACCACAAACTTCATCTACATAGATTAGATGAAAGTCTGGATGTGAAGATCCATCTCCTCTAAAAGGATTAGCCAGCAGTTTCTCAAGCATACCCAAAGGAATTTCATAAAAGATATTTTCAGTAGGTACCTCAGGTTGAGTAGCAACTCCTCGTGCTTTCGTTCGTGGTGAGGATACCCCGAACAAACTCCTCAAAGGAAGAGTTTCCATAGTGACAGGTGACAATAAATTTCAGCACGGTATAAAAATGTTTCCTTACCAATTTCCACTTACCAAAGGCGCTTCACTCCCCGGCAACGGCGCCAGAAAAGAGTCTTGATGACCCACAAGTATAGGGGATCAATCGTAGTCCTTTCGATAAGTAAGAGTGTCGAACCCAATGAGGAGCAGAAGGCTCTGATAAACGGATTTCAGCAAGGTAATAACTGCAAGCACTAAAAGTAGCGGTAACAAGTGATTGTGTAGCGGGGTGAAACGTAGCGAGCAAAAAGTAACAAGTAACAAGTAGTAGCAATGGTGCAGAAAGTGGCCCAATCCCTTTTGTAGCAAGGGACAAGCCTGAACAAAGTCTTATTGGAGGAAAAACGCTCCCGAGGACACACGGGAATTTCTGTCATGCTAGTTTCATCATGTTCATATGATTCGCGTTCGTTACTTTGATAGTTTGATATGTGGGTGGACCGGCGCTTGGCTACTGCCCTTACTTGGACAAGCATCCCACTTATGATTAACCTCTCTCGCAAGCTTCCGCGGCTACAAAAGAAGAATTAAGACAAAGTCTAACCATAGCATTAAACTAGTGGATCCAAATCAGCCCCTCACGAAGTAACGCATAGACTGGGGTTTAAGCTTCTGTCACTCCGGCAACCCATCATCTACTTACTACTTCCCAATGCCTTCCTCTAGGCCCAAATATGGTGAAGTGTTATGTAGTCGACGTTCACATAACACCACTAGAGTAAAGGACAACATACATCATATCAAAATACCGAACGAATATCAAATTCACATGACTATTATCAGCATGACTTATCCCATGTCCTCAGGAACAAAAGTAACTACTCACAAAACATAATCATAATCATGATCAGAGGTGTAATGAATAGCATCAAGGATCTGAACACAAACTCTTCCACCAAGTAATCTAACTAGCATCAACTACAAATAGTTACCAACACTACTAGGAACCTTACAAGTACCAGTCGGAGTTGCGAGACGAAGATTGGTTACAAGAGATGAACTAGGGATTGGAGAGGAGATGGTGCTGATGAAGATGTTGATGGAGATGCCTCCCCTCCGACGACAGGAGTGTTGGTGATGACGATGGCGACGATTTCCCCCTCCGGGAGGGAAGTTTCCCCGGCAGGATCGTCCTGCCGGAGCTCTAGATTGGATCTGCTCAAGTTCCGCCTCGTGGCGGCGGCGAAACCACGAAAAAGCTCCCTCTTGATTTTTGTTTTTCCAGACCAGGACGCTTCATATAGCAAAATAGGGGGGCTAGTGGGCCTTCAGGCAGCCCACAAGCTTGCCCACCGCCACCAGGGGGGTGGTGGCGGAGTGGGGGCTTGTGGGGCCCTGGTGGGCCCCTCCGGTAGTTCTTTCGCCCAGTATTTTTAGTATATTTCAGAAAAAATCCACGTAAATTTTCAGGGCATTTGGAGATGTGCAGAATAGTGGACTAGGATTTGCTCCTTTTCCAGTCCAGAATTCCAGCTGCCTGAATTCTCCCTCTTCAAATAATCCTTGCAAAATAAGAGAGAAAAGTCATAAATATGGTACCACAAGTAATATAACAGCCCAAAAAGCAATAAATATCAACATGAAAGCATGATGCAAAATGGATGTATCAGTGGGCCAGTGGGCCACAAGCCCGTGCTCCGCCACCACCCCCGTGGTGGCGGTGGGCAGGCTTGTGGGGCTCACACGGCTCTGCCGCCCCCAATTTCAGCTCTATAAGTTGCCTTTCGTCCCAGAAAAAATAAAAAGAGAAGTTTTTGTCGCGTTTTTGATACGGAGGCGCCGCCACCACCTGTTCTTCATCTGGAGGGCAGATCTGGAGTCCGTCTTGGGCTCCGAAGAGGGGAAATCGTCGCCATCATCATCATCAACCTTCTTCCCTCTCCAATTCCATGAAGCTCTTCGTCGTTCGTGAGTAATCTATTCGTAGGATCGCTGGGCGGTGATGAGTAGGATGAGATCTATCATGTAATCGAGTTAGTTTTGATGGGGATTGATCCCTAGTATCCACTATGTTCTAAGATTGATGTTGCTACTACTTTGCCATGCTTAATGCTTGTCACTAGGGCCCGAGTGTCATGATTTCAGATCTGAAATTATTATGTTGTCACCAATATATGTGTGTTTTAGATCCGATCTTGCAAGTTGTAGTTACCTACTATGTGTTATGATCCGGCAACCCCAGAGTGACAATAACCGGAACCACCCCCGGTGATGACCATAGTTTGAGGAGTTCATGTGTTCACCAAGTGCTAATGCGTTGGTCTGGTTCTTTATTAAAAGGAGAACCTTAATATCCTGTAGTTTCCTTTTGGACCCCGCTGCCATGGGAGGGATGGACAATATATGTCATGCAAGTTCTTTTCCCTAAGCACGTATGACGACACACGGAATGCATGCCTACATCACATTGACGAACGGGAGCTAGCCACATATCTCTCCGTGTTATAGCTCTTGCATGATGAATATCATCCAAACAAATCACCGACCCATTGCCTACGAGTTTGTCCTACTGCTGTTACTTGTCTTGCTCTACTGTTGCTACTGCTGTTACTTGTCTTGCTCTGCTGCTGCTGCTACTGTTGCTACTGTTGTTACTTGTCTTGCTCTACTGCTGCTGCTACTACTGTTGCTACTGCTGTTACTTGTCTTGCTCTGCTGCTACTATTGCTACTACTGTCGCTTGCTACTGTTGCTACTTGCTACTGCTGTCACTAGTGATGTTCCTTGCCACTGCTATTGCTCGTTACACTGCTGCTACCTGCTAGACTGTTGGTTCACCGGACGTTGACGGGAACTGACAACTTCCGTCAACGCGGCAACGGAGGCGCCATTGATACAATCATTAGGAATAGTCTGTCGTCAACAGAACATTTCTGACACCGTTGTTATCATATTACTTTGCTGTTACTACTGTTCTTGTAGATACTAATCTTTTAGGTGTGGTTGAATCCGACAAATTCAGCTGCTAATACTCGAGAGTATTCTCTCACCTCCTATAGGCGATCAACAAATTTGGGTCGAATACTCTACCCTCAAAAACTGCTGCGAACCCACACGTTGGTGGGCCATCAACAACATTCTTCTAGTTTCATTGCCGGGGAGTGCTAGCAGCATTCTTCTGCTGTCGTTGCATGAGAAGGTTTGTTGTCATCAGCATTCGTCTAGCTAACGCCAGAGATTGCAATCAGTTCCCAACCCCATCCTCCAGCAACCGGGGCTTGTGGCTCTGGCTCTGGGGGTGGTAGCACCGCGTTCCATCCCCGAGCAGGGTATGGTGGCAATGCAAATAATAGATTATCATTGACTAGTTGACCAGGAAGTGGGTGTGGGTTTCCATTGAGGGGCATGGGATCTTCGTCATTGGGCATCTGTTCACCAAAATTTGCACCCAGGATGTAGACTGGTGCAGACCATGAGACCTTGGCCCCTCCCCAGGTAGCATATTCAGAGAAGGTGACGCTCCTCGGCACCAGATTATCCTCAGGGAAAGATGCAAAGACAATGGATCGAACAAAATATGGGTCATCGCTGACCCAATGATGGAACTCCCCAAAAGTTTTAACAGCAGCCCGAAGATCATTGGTATTGCGGAAGTCTAAAGGAACTCCAAGCAGCATCAAGCAGCCCTGACGAAAACCTGTTTGTCCCCGAAATCCTGGACCATCGCCATGACGCATGAAACGAACAAAGGTGTCGTTCCCTAGAGCTTGGGGGACCATCTGAACTGTAGAAAACTTTCTGCAGCATCTCTAAGCTCAAACAGACCAACCCCCTCAATCCACGGCTGGGCTGAGCGAACATGAAAACCCCTATTGAGAAGTAGGGCGGTAACTTCTTGTCATACCTGGGCCACCAACTCGGTAGGAGGGGCTGGCATTACTTCGGCGATGATGACCTGTTCATGCCTGCGGGTGATGGGGATGGTCGGCGTGATGAAGGTCCTTGGGAGGCGATCAGGGCCTCCGTCGATGATGTTATGACCATGTGGAACGAAGCACAGGGGATCAAGCTCGAAGTTGGCCATTGTAGTCGAAGAAGCAGGAGGAGGCGGCGTCAATGGCGACGTCTCAGAGGGAGTTCGGGGAGACGATGGGCTTGACAAGACACGAAGGAGGAACTGCTCGGCAGGCTTTGCGGTTTCCCCAAGAATAGCAGAGGTTCCCGAGATATCTACAACGGGGGAGGTGGTGGGGCTCTTGCGTTTCCAAGCAAGACAATTATCGTGCATAAAGGAAGTGCATTCAGATTTGGCATGGCCCACATTGCCGTAGGCAGAGCAAATCAGCATGGCAGTGCAGTTGGAGGCGAGGTGCCCTTGAGACAAACAAATTGTGCAAGAATAAATCTCTTTAACCATGCCATTAATCAACTCATCAAAGAGCTGATGGGCCTCCTGCGAAGATGGAATATCGGGCTAAGAACAAGATTTTGGCCCGGCAGTAGATGTCGTCACCGAAGACCCATTAATGGGTACAGAGAGAGGCCCATTGTCGGGGCAATCCAACAAAACATATTCAAACTATTTTGAAACCTTGCCTAGCACGGTGAGATTAGCCGAAATTGCGCCGGCTGGGGAGGAGATCCCATTAATGTCGCCACTTTCCATTAGGTTACCGGATGATCGGGGATGAGATACATTCTGATGAACTGAACCAAAGGTGATGTGTGGCGAGGCTGACGTCCACCGGAGCTCTGCCAACGGTGGAGCACTAATAATAACACGTTCTTGTGGAGGGATCGAATAACCAGCCTTGGACAGAGTAATAAGCTCATCTTGAGAAACAGGGCATCGGTAACCTTTGCAAACGTCATATTGTTGTAGTGTTGCAAAAGTTAATTTCTTGTGAGCAGAAGATCCCGACTTAAGAGAGGAATTAAGAGGTCTGGAATGCATTGCCATCAGACCTAGTGTTGCCCTTCGTTTGGTCAGGCTAACAATGATCCATTCTACATCACATTGCTTCTTCCATAACTTGAATTCTCGACGCCAATTAGGGCCACCATAACCCCATAGATGAAAGTAGCACTTAAAGCTTGAACATTTGTAAGAGCGTAAATCCAGAATGTAAAAACCAACTTGCTCGCAAGAGACCTTGAAAGAGAAAACCGAGTCCGCAACTTGGGAAACCCTCAGTTCAATGGCGGAACCTCCAATAGCTGATTCAATCCCAGCAGCGATAGATTCCTCAGAAAGGCGGAAAGCATGGCGTCCAAAGGAGGCGACCATTGTGAAAGAGCGATGATGCTTCATTGGATGCACCGGAAATCCAGAGATACGATAAACCTCATCCGCAAAGGCCAAACCAGGAGAAAAATCCAGATCCAACGTGGAGCCAGCCATGCGAGCCATGCACAACCACGTAAAAGAACGTTGCCAAGGTGAAGCCCTTGGGGAAAGGCTCCTCGAGGATGCGCAGCCCGAAGCATGATGGGCCGATAGGGCCCTCCTCCTCGGTGACGCGGGATTTTGCGAGACGCTCCACACGGAAACACGCATCTTGGTCGTCAAGCTGGCGCATGCTGATTCGCTCGCTTGCCAGCACGCGAGGTGCTACCGACCGGTTTTGCTCCTCGTGTCGACCGCTTCGTGCCGACTGGTGGTCGCCCTGGCCAGCCGGCACCCGCATGCGGCTGTCAACAACCGACGGGCTATGGTCTCGTCGTCCGTGGCTGCCCGCTTGTCAGCTGCCGCGGCGATGGTGGGTGTTGCCAAGCGAAGATGCCTGGTTCGTCTCCAGCCGGCCGGCTATGGGCTGGCAGGCGGCGTCGTAGGTCCTTGAGTGGGAGTCGGTCGGGCCCCGGGACGACTCCGCCTGATGCGTGATGACCCACAAGTATATGGGGTCAATTATAGCCCTTTCAATAAGTAAGAGTGTCAAATCCAACGAGGATCAGAAGGAAATGACAAGTTGTTTTCACCAAGGTAATGTCTGCAAGTGCTAAAATTGTAAGTAGCGGAGTAGTTTGATAGCAAGATAATTTGTAACGAGCAAGTAACGATAGTAGTAGCAAAAGTGCAGCAAGGTAGCCCAATCCTTTCGAGGCAAAGGACAGGCCAAGACGGTCTCTTATGATAAGCAAAGTGTTCTTGAGGGTACACGGGAATTTCATCTAGTCACTTTCATCATGTTGGCTTAATTCGTGTTTGCTACTTTGATAATTTGGTATGTGGGTGGACCGGTGCTTAGATGTTGTTCTTACTTGAACAAACCTCCTACTTATTATTAACCCTCTCGCAAGCATTCGCAGCTACAAGAAAAGTATTAAGAATAAATTCTAACCATAGCATTAAACTTTTGGATCCAATCGGTCCCTTACGGAATAGCACATAAACTAGGGTTTAAGCTTTTGTCACTCTCGCGATCCATCATCTAATAACTACTCCATAACGCATTCCCTTAGGCCCAAATATGGTGAAGTGTCATGTAGTCGACTTTCACATGACACCATTAAGGGAACCACAACATACATATCATCAAAATATCGAACACATATCAAGTTCACATGATTACTTGCAACATGATTTCTCCCGTGACCTCAAGAACAAAAGTAACTACTCGCAAATGATAATCATGCTCAAGATCAGAGGGGTATTAAATAGCATAATGGATCTGAACATATAATCTTCCGCCAAATAAACCATATAGTAATCAACTACAAAATGTAATCAACACTACTGGTCACTCACAAGCACCAATCTATAGTTTCGGTACAAAGATTGAACACAAGAGATGAACTAGGGTTTGAGAGGAGTTGGTGTTGTTGAAGATAGCCCTCCCCAAGACGGGAGAGTTGTTGGTGATGATGATGACAATGATTTCCCCCTCCGGGAGGGAAGTTCCCCCGGCAGAATCGCTCCGCCGGAGGGCAAAAGTGCTCCTGCCCAAGTCCTGCCTCGAGACAGCGGCACTTCGTCCCGAAAGTCCCATCCTTCTTTTTATAGGTCAAAATGACTTATATACCAGAAGAGGGGCACCGGAGGTGGGCCTGGGTGAGCACAACCCACCCGGCGCGTCTGGGCTCCCTGGCTCGCCCAGGTGGGTTGTGCCCACCTGGTGGGTCCCCTCTGGTACTTATTTGCTCCAATACTCCTCAAATATTCCATAAAAATTCCTCGTAAATTTCAGCTCATTTGGAGTTGTGCAGAATAGGTAGCCTGACGTAGCTTTTTCAGGTCCAGATTTCCAGCTGCCAGAATTCTCCCCCTTTGTGCATACCTTGCATATTATGAGAGAAAAGGCATTAGAATTACTCCAAAAAGCATTATTATTCAATAAAACAACATAAGTAACAGTAAGAAAAAGGATGCAAAATGGACGTATCAACTCCCCCAAGCTTAGGCCTCGCTTGTGCTCAAGCGAAAACCGAAATCGAGAAACATGTCCGCATGCTTAGAGAGGGAGGTGTTGATAAAAAACAAAAATATGAACATAGCAACATCATGTAACTTATTATAACAGAAACAACTTTAACATAATAAATTTATCGTAGGCTTCTCATGAACAAGTGATAATTCATCACAACATCAAAGTATAAAGCATAAACTCTATTGGAAACCAACAAACTATGTTCTCAGTCAACTCTGCAACTACAATTCATCATCTTTTCACGAAGGGTCATATATCGGAGCCTTTAGGCAAGTCCACATACTCAACCATCATTTAGTCTTCTATGATTGCTAACACTCACCACGTACACATGAGCAAAAAGTTGTCAACCGGACACATAGAAAGATAGGGGCTTATAGTTTCGCCTCCCAACGAATTCACCTCAAGGGTGATGTCAACAATAATAACTCATGCTACCCATATTCAACTGGATATATGTGCCTAGATCTTTCCTCACCACATGATGCTTGCTAAAGGAGAAAATAAAAAAGGAATAGAGAGAAAAACTTTGACTCTTGCATGAAAGTAAATACATAAAAGTAAAAGATAGTCCCTTCGCAGAAGGAAACAGAGGTTGCCATGCGCTTTTTGT
Source organism: Hordeum vulgare subsp. vulgare (assembly GCF_904849725.1). NCBI lineage: Eukaryota > Viridiplantae > Streptophyta > Magnoliopsida > Poales > Poaceae > Hordeum > Hordeum vulgare. The sequence goes on along the minus strand of NC_058524.1, from coordinate 75,497,876 downwards.
TTGTAAGCTCAACCCCTTAGTGCAAGAGAACATCACGTTATATTGCCCCTTGTGATGGCAACCTTTATTATGCAGTCTGTCGTTTTTATTCTTCACCATCACAAGTTCATACAACACTCAATCTTCCCTTACACTAAATGATCTTACACTTTTAGAAGCAATTTTTATTGCCCTTTTTGCACCGATGACAACTTACTTGAAGGATCTTACTCAATCCATAGGTAGGTATGGTGGACTCTCAAACAAGATTTGGGTTTAAGGGTTTTTGATGCACAAGTAGTATCTCTACTTAGTGTGAAGTTTTTGGCTAGCAAAGATAGGGGCAAGCACCACATGTTGAAGGATCCATGACAACATAACTTCTATGTGAATATGAAAAAACATAATTCATTATGTTGTCTTCCTTGTCCAACGTCAACAATTTTGGCGTGTAATATTTTGATGGGTGCTCACAATCACAAAAGATTTCCTGGATAGTGTATTTGCATGTGAATCTTCTCTTCCCTTATTAATTCTTTCATAAGTTGCATCATTGACCAATGCTATGTTTCTCAATCTACAATAAAATTTTCTACTTATACTTTTCCTTGTGTAATGTCATCACTTACCATAAGATTAGCATATGATCTTTTTCATTTATTTCCTTTCTTTTTATTGAAACAAGAAAGTAAAGAAGGCAAAACTCAAACTAAACTTTATTATATATCTTGCACACGATTGGATAGATTGATCACTAAGGAAACTCTTGGAAAGAAATGGTCGAACTAAACTTTTATTCATCTAAAGCAAAAGATAACCATGGATCGAACTAAGAAAAGTAAAGGCAAAATATAGTGGAGATGATACGATACCGGGGCACCTCCCCCAAGCTTGGCGAAAGCCAAAGGGAGTGCCCATACCTGATACTCAATTTTCTTTTGGTGATGAAGAAGGAGGTGGTGGTGATGAAGTAGAAGCAATCTTGTCCTCCGGTCATAAGAGGAAGAGTGAGTCTCTCACATCCTATAACTTGAGATCACGGGTGTAGTCCGCGATCATGAGGTGATTGGCATTGAGCCCACGTTCCACCATCCCCTTGCACCAGAAGACTTCCCGCTCCATAGCTTCAAGCCTGGAATCCACCAATCCATATCCCTTGGGTCCTTGCACATCGCGGATGTGCAACACTCCATCACGCATCTAAATAGCTTGAGGGTGCTGCATCACTTCCCGCAGATATGGGTTGATGACGTTGTCGAAGAACTTGTCCTTGGAGGAGCTTGAAGTGGCCATGGTGGATTGGATCTGGAAGAAAACAACAAGAAAAGAAAACATGAGATTTCTCCGTGATACAGAGGTCAACAAGTTTGGGGGGTATATACAGATTTTTTATCTTGGGGAACAAGCAGAGCGGAAGAAAAACGGAGTCCGGAAAGTACCCGAGGTGGGCACAACCCACCAGGGCGTGCCTCGCAAGCCACGCGTCCCGTGGTGTATTGTGCCCACCATGGTCACTTTCTTCGAAGTTTCTTATTTTCCATTTTTTTAAATATTTCAAAACTGACAAAAAATATTTTTGCGGATTTTTCGGAGTCCGTTTACTTACCGTATCACGTACCTCATTTTTTCACGATTCTGGAGTGTTCCAGAAGGTTTCTTTTATGTGTTCTTCCGGTGTCATAGTTTGGATAATATTGCTTTCAACATTAATGGGTGTACCTGAGATATAATGTTTTATTCGTTGCCCATTGACAACCTTTGGGTTAGTACCTTCGGCATTATTTATTTTGATAGCTCTGGATCGATAGACCTCCTTGATAACATAGGGTCCTTTCCCATTTGGAGAGGAGTTTTCCTGCAAAGAATGTGAAGCGAGAGTTGCACAAAAGAACATATTCTCCAACTTTGAACTCATGCTTTTGGATTCTTTTGTCATGCCATCTTTTAACCTTTTCGTTAAATAACTTTGCATTTTCATAAGCTTGGGTTCTCCATTCATCTAATGAGCTAATATCAAATAACCTCTTTTCACCAGCAAGTTTGAAATCATAGTTGAGTTCTTTGATTGCCCAATATGCTTTATGTTCTAACTCAAGAGGCAAATGACAAGCTTTTCCATAAACCATTTTATAAGGAGACATACCCATAGGATTTTTATATGTTGTTCTATAAGCCCAAAGTGCATGATCTAATTTCCTAGACCAATTCTTTCGAGACCTATTGACAGTCTTTTGTAATATTAGTTTTATTTCTCTATTGCTAAGTTCAACTTGACCACTAGACTGAGGATGATAAGGTGATGCAATTCTATGGTTAACATCATACTTAGCAAGAATTTTACGGAAAGCACCATGAATAAAGTGTGAACCACCATCAGTCATTAAATATCTAGGGACTCCAAACCTTGGGAAAACAACTTCCTTAAGCATTTTAATAGAGGTGTTGTGATCAGCACTACTAGTTGGAATAGCTTCTAACCACTTAGTAACATAATCAACAGCAACCAAAATATGTGTATACCCATTAGAGGAAGGAAAAGGTCCCACGAAATCAAATCCCCAAACATCAAATGGTTCAACAACAAGTGAATAATTCATAGGCATTTCTTGACGCTTACCGATATTACCTATTCTTTGACATTCATCACAAAATGAGACAAACTTACTGGCATCCTTGAAGAGAGTAGGCCAATAAAAACCAGATTGCAATACCTTATGAGCGGTCCTGTCTCCCGCGTGATTCCCCCCATAAGCTTCGGAGTAACATTTCCGTAGGATTTGTTCCTGTTCAAGCTCAGGTACACAACGTCTAACAATACCATCTACTTCTTCTTTATAAATATGTGGGTCATCCCAAAAGTAATGTCTTAAATCATAGAAGATTTTTTTCTTTTGTTGGTACGTGAAGCTAGGTGGTATGTATTTAGCAACAATATAATTAGCATAATCAGCATACCAAGGTGTACTATTAGAAACATTTATTGCAGATAATTGTTCATCAGGAAAGCTATCATTAATAGGTTGTGGGTGTAACGCCCCGGACACACCCGCCGGCGGTCGTTACTCCTGGCGGGATCTAGACTGACCCCACATATCAATACTAGTCTTTTCTGCGCACTTTGTCCTCACTCATGCGCACCCGGGATCAACTTCCCGGTCGGTCGCCCATCCTAGAACTACTCCGAGCTGAGCACGCTTAACCTGAGAGTTATGTTCGAGTGGGCTCCCGGAAAAGAAGGAATTCCTTATTGATATCCCGAAAAGAAGGAATTCCTTATTTATATGAGTAGTCTATCATCCCTAATAAGCCAGGCTATCACAATGGGTCATCAAGAATATTTTGAAGCCTAGACAAGTTATCAGCTACGGGGTTCTCTGCTCCTTTCCTATCAGTGATATGCAAATCAAATTCTTGCAATAGAAGAACCCACCTAATGAGTCTAGATTTAGCATCTTTCTTTTCCATAAGAAATTTAATAGTGACATGATCGGTGTGAACAATAACTTTAGAATCAACAATGTAAGATCTCAATTTATCACAAGCAAACACTACTGCTAAGAATTCTTTTTCAGTAGTATCATAATTTCGTTGAGCACTCTCCAGAGTTTTACTAGCATAATGGATAACATTCAATTTCTTATCAACTCTTTGTCCTAGAACAACACCAACAACATCATCACTAGCATCACACATAATCTCAAAAGGCAAGTTTCAATCAGGTGGTTGAATAGCAGGTGCAGTAACTAATGTTTTCTTTAGTGTTTCAAAGGATTCCAAACAATCATCATCAAACACAAAAGGAATATCCTTTTTGCAAAAGAATTGTAAGAGGCCTAGAAATTTTAGAAAAGTCTTTGATAAATCTCCTATAGAAACCAGCATGACCAAGGAAACTACGAATACCTTTGATATCTTTAGGACATGGCATTTTCTCAATTGCATCAATCTTGGCTTTGTCCACCTCAATGCCTCTTTCAGATATTTTATGGCCCAAAACAATACCTTCGTTAACCATAAAGTGGCACTTCTCCCAATTCAAGACAAGATTTGTTTATTCACATCTTTGCAAAACTCGATGAAGATTGCTTAAACAAGCATCAAAAGACTTCCCATAAACAGAAAAGTCATCCATGAAAACCTCAACAATCTTTTCACTGAAATCAGAGAATATAGCAGTCATACATCTTTGAAAGGTAGCAGGTGCATTACATAAACCAAAAGGCATATGTATATAAGCATAAGTTCCAAAAGGACAAGTAAAAGTGGTCTTTTCTTGATCAGGTTGTGAAATAGGTATTTGTGAAAAAACGGAATATTCATCAAGAAAGCAAAAAATGTGTGTGCTTAGATAGTCTTTCTAACATTTGATCAATAAAAGGCAGAGGGTAATGATCATTTCTAGTTGCTTTGTTTAATTTTCTAAAATCAATTACCATTCTATAGCCTGTGACAATTCTTTGTGGAATAAGTTCATTATTATCATTAGGAACAACAGTAATACCTCCCTTCTTAGGGGCACAATGAATAGGACTTACCCATCTACTATCAGCTATATGATAGATTATACCTGCTTTCATAAGTTTCAATATTTCCGTTCTTACCACTTCTTTCATCTTCGAATTTAACCGATGTTGGTGATCAACAACGGGTTTAGCATCAGGTTCCAGATTAATCTTGTGCTGACATAGAGTGGGACTAATTCCCTTAAGATCATCAAGAGTATATCCAATAGCAGCTCAGTGCTTCCTTAGAACTTTCAATAATCTTTCTTCTTCATCTTCTGAAAGGTTAGCACTAATAAGAACATGATATATCTTTTTCTCACCAAGATAAGCATATTTCAAAGTGTGTGACAATTGTTTTAATTCAAACACAAGATCACCTTTAGGTGGAGGGGGACCTCCCAGAGTTTCAATAAGCAGATTGTGTTTAAGCAGAGGTTGTTGTTCGAAAAAGATTCTATCTATTTCATTTCTTTCACGCATATGCGAATCATTTTCATGGTCTAGCAAATATTGTTCTAAAGGATCAGTGGGAGGTACATCAATAGAAGCAAGACCAATAATTTCATCCTTACTAGGCAAATCTTTCTTATGTGGTTGTCTACTAAACTTGGAAAAGTTAAATTCATGAGATTCATCACCAAAGCTAGCACGTACAGTTTGTTTCTTACAATCTATTTTGGCATTGACGGTGTTCAAGAAAGTTCTACCAAAGATAATGGAACAGAAGTCATCTTGTGGGCAGCCAAGAACAAGAAAATTAGTGGGGTATTTTATCTTCCCACACAAGACTTCAACATCTGTGAGAATCCCAATTGGTGATATAATATCTATATTCGCAAGTTTAATAGTAACATCTATGTCTTCTATTTCAGCAGGTGCTATTTCGTTCTTAATTTCTTTATACAAGGAAAAAGGAATAGCACTCACACTAGCACCTAGGTCACAAAACCCATGATAACGGTGATCTCCTATCTTAACTAAGACAACATGCATGCCAACAACTGGTCTATGTTTATCTTTTTTATCCGGTTTGGCAATTCTAGAAGCTTCATCACATAAGTAAATAACATGCCCATCGATATTATCGACCAAGAGATCTTTAAGCATAGCAACACTAGGTTCAACTCTGATTTGTTCAGCTAATTTGGGTGTTATAACATAACTTTTGTTAACCACATTTGAAGGTTTAGTATGTTCCTTCATCCTAACAGGGAAAGGTGGTTTTTCAATATAAGCAGTGGGAACAACTGGATCAACATTGTAAATGATAGTTTCTTCTTTAGCTTTTACCGGTTCTTTAATTTTTTCTTTAATAGGTGGGTGATATTTAAACCACTACTCCTTAGGGAGATCAACATGATTAGCAAGAGAATCACAAAAGGAAGCTACTATCTCAGAGTCAAGTCCATATTTAGTGCTAAACTTTTGAAAAGCATCGGTATTCATAAAAGATTTAACATAATCAAACTTAGGTTCAATACCTGACTCTTTACCTTCGTCGAGTTCCCAATCTTCAGAGTTGCATTTAATTCTTTATAAAAGATCCCATCGAAATTAAATAGTCTTCTTCATAAAAGAAAGAGTACAAGAAGTATCGAGCATGGATTGATCATTACGAGAAAGCCGAGCATAAAAATTCTGAATAATAATTTCTCTTGAGAGCTCATGATCGGGGCATGAATATAACAATGACTTAAGCCTCCCTCGAGCTAGAGTGATACTTTCTCCTTCACGAGGCCAAAAACTATATATATAATTCCGATCACGGTGGACTAGATGTATAGGATAATTTTTTTGATGGAATTCCAATTTCAACCGATTCCAGTTTCAAGATCCAATATCATCGCATAGCCTATACCATGTTGCTACGGCGACAGAAATCTTCTGTCGTCTCTTGAGCTTGCATTGGTTTTTCCCTTGAAGAGGAAAGGGCGATGCAGCACAGGAGCAGTAAGTATTTCCCTCAGTTTGAGAACCAAGGTATCAATCCAATAGGAGAATCGCGTCAAGTCCAGAGTACCTGCGCAAACACAAAAGAGCTTGCACCCAACGCTATAAAGGGGTTGTCAATCCCTTCAAGATTGATTGCAAAGTGAGATCTGAAGGCGGAAAGTGCAACGAAGTAAAAGAGTAAGGCTGAAAATATGGTGTGAAGTAGACCCGGGGGCCATAGTGTTCACTAGAGGCTTCTCTCAAAATAGCAAATAATACGGTGGGTGACCAAATTACCGTCGAGCAATTGATAGAACCGCGCAAAGTCATGACGATATCTAAGGCAATGATCATACATATAGGCATCACGTCCGAGACAAGTAGACCGATACTTTCTGCATCTACTACTATTACTCCACACATCGACCGCTATCCAGCATGCATCTAGTGTATTGAGTTCATGACGAACAGAGTAACGCCTTAAGCAAGATGACATGATGTAGAGGGATAAACTTAAACCAATGATGAAAACCCCATCTTTTTACCCTTGATGGCAACAACACGATGCGTGCCTCGCTACCCCTTTTGTCACTGGGTGAGGTCACCGCGTGGTATGAACCCAAAACCAAGCACTTCTCCCATTGCAAGAACCATAGATCAAGTTGGCCAAACAAAACCCACAACTCGAAGAGAATTACAAGGATATGAAATCATGCATAAGAGAGATCAGAAGAAACTCAAATAAGATTCATAGATAATCTGATCATAAATCCACAATTCATCGGATCTCGACAAACACACCGCAAAAGAAGATTACATCGGATAGATCCCCATGAAGATCATGCAGAACTTTGTATTGAAGATCCAAGAGAGAGAAGAAGCCATCTAGCTACTAGCTATGGACCCGAAGGTCTATGGTGAACTACTCACGCATCATCAGAGAGGTCATGGTGTTGATGAAGAAGCCCTCTGTATCCGAATCCCCCTCCGGCAGGGCACCAGAACATGCCCCAGATGGGATCTTGCGGAGACAGAAGCTTGCGTCGACGGAAAAGTATTTTCATGGATCTCTTCAGCAGTTTTGGAATCTTTCTGAATTTATAGGCGGAAGAGGTAGGGCAGACGTGCCACAGGAGCCCACAAGCCTGCTAGGCGCGGCCCCCCTGGCCGCGCCTAGGGGTCTTGTGGGGTCCCCTGCTGGCCCCTGCCTTGGTTCTCAAGTCTGGCGCGTATCTTCTGTTCCAAAAAAAATCTTTTCGGAAGTTTTATTCCGTTTGGACACCGTTTAAAATCCTCCTCTGAAAAGGGTCAAAAACACGGGAAAAAACAGGAACTGGCACTTGGCACTGAGTTAATAAGTTAGTCTCAAAAAAGATATAAAAGGCATACAAAACATCCAAAGTTTGACAAGATAATAGCATGGAACCATCAAAAATTATAGATACGTTGGAGAGTATCAAGCATCCCCAAGCTTAACTCCTTCTCGTCCTCGAGTAGGGAAGTGATAAAGATTGAATTTTTGATGTGGAATGCTACCTAGCATAGTTGTCCTTTGTAGCTTCTTTCATGTGACATGAATGTTCAGATCCGTAAGATTCAAAACAGTAGTTTGCTATTGACATGAAAACAATAATACTTCAAGCAAACTAGCAAGGTAATCATGAACTTTCGAAATAAGAAGGCCAAAGAAAGTTATCCCCACAAAATGTCTGGCTATGCTCCATCATCCCCACACAACTAATTCAAATCATGCACAACCCCGGTATTGGCCAAGTAATTGTTTTCGCACTCTTACTTTCTCAAACCTTTTTCAACTATGACGCAATACATGAGCGTGAGCCATGGATATAGCACTATAGGTGGAATAGAGTGTGGTGGTGGTTGTGAGACAAAAAGGAGGAGATGGTCACATTGACTCGGCGTATCAAAGGACTATGGAGATGCCCATTAATAGATATCAATGTGAATGAGTAGGGATTGCCATACAAAGGATGCACTAGAGCTATAAGTATGTGAAAGCTCAAAAGGAGAACTAGTGGGTGTGCATCCAACTTGCTTGCTCACGAAGACCTAGGGCAATTTTGAGGAAGCCCATCCTTGGAATATACAAGCCAAGTTATATAATGAAAATTCCCACTAGCATATGGTGGTGACAAAACGAGAGGCTCTCAATCATGAAGAACATGGTGCTATTATGAAGCACAAGTGTGGAAAAAGATAGTAGCATTGTCCCTTCTCTCTTTTTCTCTTTTTTTACTTGGGCTCTTTGGCCTCCTTTTTTTGGTCTCTTTGGCCTCTTTTTATTTTTTTATTTCCTCACATGAGACAATGCTCTAATAATGATGATCATCACACTTTTATTTACTCACAGCTCAAAGCTCAGAACGATGATGACTCTATAGGAAATGCCTCCGGCAGTGTACATGGATGTGCAACGATCTAGCTTGGCGTATGACGTTGAAACATATCGCTAGCTATCTTACGATCATGCAATGACAATATGAGAGTGAAGGCACAAGTCATGAGAAGGAACGGTGGGAGTTGCATGGCAATATATCTCGGAATGGCTATGAAAATGCCATAGTAGGTAGGTATGGTGGTTGTTTTGAGGAAGGCATATGGTGGGTTTGTGCACCGGCGAGAATTGCGCGGTACTAGAGAGGCTAGCAATGGTGGAAGGTGAAAGTGCATCTATACCATGGACTCACATTAGTCATGAAGAACTCACATACTTGTTGCGAAAGTTTTTATTAGTAATCGAAACAAAGTGCTAAACGCATACTCCTAGGGGAAGGGTTGGTAGGTGTAAACCATCGCGCGATCCCGACCGCAACACAAAGGATGACAATCAATAGATCAATTATGCTCCGACTTCCTAACATAGCGGTTCGCCATACGTGCATGTTACGGGAATCACTAACTTCAACACAAGTATTTCTAGATTCAAAACACCCTGCTAACATAACTCTTAATATTACCAAATCCACGTCTCAAAACTAATTGAGAGGAACCAAACATTTCTTTCTACTCAATGCACATGAAGATGGAAGTTTTTGTATCCTCTTTGGGTACCTACCACCTTTGGGACTACTTTCATAGCACAAGCCAACTACCAAGTCACGCCCCGCCGTGCTCTAAAAGATCTAAGTGAAGCACATAGAGCAAAATTATCTGGCTCAAAAGATATAAGTGAAGCACGATGAGCATTCTAGCAAATCCACGATGAGTGCATGTCTCTCTCAAAAGGTGTGCAGCAAGGATGGTTGTTACACAACAAAAAGAAAAGACTCCTACGATACAAGACGCTCCAAGAAAAACACATACCATGTGGTGAATAAAAATATAGCTCCAAGTAATGTTACCGATGGGTTGAAAACGAAAGAGGGGATGCCTTCCCGGGGCATCCCCAAGCTTAGGCTTTTTGGTGTCCTTGAATTTGGCTTGGGATGCCTTGGGTATCCCCAAGCTTGAGCTCTTTCCACTCTTTATCCCTTTTTCCATGAGAACATCACCCAAAACTTGAAAACTTCACAACACAAAACTTAAACGGAAACTCGTGATATCATTAGCACAAGAAAACAAACTACCACCCCTTTAGTTACTGTAGAAAACTTGATTTCTATTGATATTGGTGTTAGATTACTGTATTCTCACTTTTCCATGGCTAGTACCCCCTGTTGTGGAACGTCGCATCGGAAACAAAAAAATTCGTACGCGCACGAAGACCTATCATGGTGATGTCCATCTACAAGAGGGGATGAGTGATCTACGTACCCTTGTAGATCATACAGTAGAAGCGTTAGTGAACGCGGTTGATGTAGTGGAACGTCCTCACGTCCCTCGATCCGCCCCGCGAACAATCCCGCGATCAGTCCCACGATCTAGTACCGAACGGACGGCACCTCCGCGTTCAGCACACGTACAGCTCGACGATGATCTCGGCCTTCTTGATCCAGCAAGAGAGACAGAGAGGTAGAAGAGTTCTTCGGCAGCGTGATGGCGCTCCGGAGGTTGGTGATGACCTTGTCTCAGCAGGGCTCCGCCCGAGCTCCGCAGAAACACGATCTAGAGGAAAAACCGTGGAGGTATGTGGTCGGGCTGCCGTGGAAAAGTCGTCTCAAATCAGCCCTAAAACCTCCGTATATATAGGTGGGAGGGAGGGGACCTTGCCTTGGGGCTCAAGGAGCCCCAAGGGGGTCGGCCGAGTCCAAGGGGGAAGGTTCCCCCCCAAACCGAGTTGGACTTGGTTTGGTGGGTGGGAGTCCTTCCTTCCCTTCCCACCTCCTCTTTTTTTTCTCTTTGATTTTATTTCCTAGGCGCATAGGGCCCTTTTGGGCTGTCCCACCAGCCCACTAAGGGCTGGTGTGCCACCCTCAAGGCCTATGGGCTTCCCCAGGGTGGGTTGCCCCCCCCCCCCGGTGAACTCCCGGAACCCATTCGTCATTCCCGGTACATTCCCGGTAACTCCGAAAACCTTCCGGTAATCAAATGAGGTCATCCTATATATCAATCTTCGTTTCTGGACCATTCCGGAAACCCTCGTGACGTCCGTGATCTCATCCGGGACTCCGAACAACATTCGGTAACCAACCATATAACTCAAATACGCATAAAACAACGTCGAACCTTAAGTGTGCAGACCCTGACTCCTCGGTCGATATCCAATAGCGGGACCTGGATGCCCATATTGGATCCTACATATTCTACGAAGATCTTATCGTTTGAACCTCAGTGCCAAGGATTCATATAATCCCGTATGTCATTCCCTTTGTCCTTCGGTATGTTACTTGCCCGAGATTTGATCGTCAGTATCCGCATACCTATTTCAATCTCGTTTACCGGCAAGTCTCTTTACTCGTTCCGTAATACAAGATCCCGCAACTTACACTAAGTTACATTGCTTGCAAGGCTTGTGTGTGATGTTGTATTACCGAGTGGGCCCCGAGATACCTCTCCGTCACACGGAGTGACAAATCCCAGTCTTGATCCATACTAACTCAACTAACACCTTCGGAGATACCTGTAGAGCATCTTTATAGTCACCCAGTTACGTTGCGACATTTGATACACACAAAGCATTCCTCCGGTGTCAGTGAGTTATATGATCTCATGGTCATAGGAATAAATACTTGACACGCAGGAAAACAGTAGCAACAAAATGACACGATCAACATGCTACGTCTATTAGTTTGGGTCTAGTCCATCACGTGATTCTCCTAATGACGTGATCCAGTTATCAAGCAACAACACTTTGTTCATAATCAGAAGACACTGATTATCTTTGATCAACTTGCTAGCCAACTAGAGGCTTGCTAGGGACAGTGTTTTGTCTATGTATCCACACATGTAAATGAGTCTTCAATCAATACAATTATAGCATGGATAATAAACGATTATCTTGATACAGGAATTATAATAATAACTATATTTATTATTGCCTCTAGGGCATAATTCCAACAGTCTCCCACTTGCACTAGAGTCAATAATCTAGCCCTCACATCATCATGCGAATTACATTGTAATAAATCTAACACCCATACAGTTCTGGTGTTGATCATGCTTTGGCCGTGGAAGAGGTTTAGTCAGCGGGTCTGCTACATTCAGATCCGTGTGCACTTTGCATATATTTACGTCCTCTCCTTCGACGTAGTCGCGGATGAGGTTGAAGCGTCGTTTGATGTGTCTGGACTTCTTGTGAAACCGTGGGTCCTTTGCTAAGGCAATGGCACCCGTGTTCTCACAGAACAAGGTTATTGGATTCAGTGCACTTGGCACCACTCCAAGATCCGTCATGAACTGCTTCATCCAGACACCCTCCTTAGCCGCCTCCGAGGCAGCCATGTACTCCGCTTCACATGTAGAATCTGCTACGACGCTTTGCTTGGAACTGCACCAGCTTACCGCACCCCCATTAAGAATAAATACGTATCCGGTTTGCGACTTAGAGTTGTCCGGATCTGTGTCAAAGCTTGCATCGACGTAACCTTTTACGGTGACCTCTTCGTCACCTCCATACACGAGAAACATCTCCTTAGTCCTTTTCAGGTACTTCAGGATATTTTTGACCGCTGTCCAGTGATCCACTCCTGGATTACTCTGGAACCTACCTGCCATACTTATGGCCAAGCTAACATCCGGTCTAGTGCACAGCATTGCATACATGATAGAACCTATGGCTGAAGCATAGGGAACGGAGCGCATATGCTCTCTATCTTCATCAGTTGCTGGGCACTGAGTCTTACTCAATCTCGTACCTTGTAAAACTGGCAAGAACCCTTTCTTGGACTGTTCCATTTTGAACCTCTTCAAAACTTTATCAAGGTATGTGCTTTGTGAAAGTCCTATCAGGCATTTTGATCTATCCCTATAGATCTTAATGCCTAGAATGTAAGCAGCTTCTCCTAGGTCCTTCATAAAGAAACTCTTATTCAATTAATCCTTTATGCTCTCTAAAAACTCCACGTTGTTTCCAATCAGCAATATGTCATCCACATATAATATTAGAAACGCCACAGAGCTCCCACTCACTTTCTTGTAAATACAAGATTCTCCAACCACTTGTATAAACCCAAATGCTTTGATCACCTCATCAAAGCGTTTGTTCCAACTCCGAGATGCTTGCACCAGTCCATAAATGGATCGCTGGAGCTTGCACACCTTGTTAGCATTCTTAGGATCGACAAAACCTTCGGGTTGTATCATATACAACTCTTCCTTAAGGAAACCGTTAAGGAACGCCGTTTTGACATCCATCTGCCAGATTTCACAATCGAAAAATGCAGCTATTGCTAACATGATTCTGACGGACTTAAGCATCGCTACGGGTGAGAATGTCTCATCGTAGTCAACTCCTTGAACTTGTGAAAAACCCTTTGCCACAAGTCGAGCTTTATAAACGGTCACATTGCCATCAGCGTCCCTCTTCCTCTTAAAGATCCATTTGTTCTGAATAGCCTTGCGGCCCTCAGGTAGTACCTCCAAAGTCCACACTTTGTTCTCATACATGGATCCTATCTCGGACTTCATGGCTTCTAGCCATTTGTTGGAATCTAGACCCACCATTGCTTCTTCATAATTTGCAGGTTCATTGTTGTCTAACAACATGATTGATAAGACGGGATTACCGTACCACTCTGGAGCAGCACGTGGTCTCGTCGATCTGCGTGGTTCGACAGAAACTTGAACCGGAGTTTCATGATCATCATCATTAACTTCCTCCTCAATCGGCGTCACAACGACAGAGGTTTCCCCTTGCCCTGCGCCACCATCCAGAGGGATGAGAGGTTCGGCAACCTCGTCAAGTTCTATCTTCCTCCCACTCAATTCTCTCGAGAGAAACTCCTTCTCGAGAAAAGCTCCGTTTTTAGCAACAAACACTTTGTCCTCGGATTTGAGATAGAAGGTGTACCCAACTGTCTCTTTTGGGTAACCTATGAAGAGCACTTTTCCGCTTTGGGTTCCAGCTTTTCAGGCTGAAGCTTTTTGACATAAGCATCACATCCCCAAACTTTAAGAAACGACAACTTTGGCCTTTTGCCATACCACAGTTCGTCTGGTGTCGTCTCAATGGATTTTGATGGTGCCCTATTTAAAGTGAATGCAGCTGTTTCTAATGCATAACCCCAAAACGATAACGGCAAATCGGTAAGAGACATCATAGATCGCACCATCTCTAATAAAGTACGATTACGACGTTCGGACACACCATTACGCTGTGGTGTTCCAGGTGGTGTTAACTATGAAACAATTCCACATTGTCTTAAGTGAGCACCAAACTCGAAACTCAGATATTCACCCCCACGATCAGACCGTAGGAACTTGATCTTTTTGTTACGATGATTTTCAACTTCACTCTGAAATTGCTTGAACTTTTCAAATGTTTCAGACTTGTGCTTCATCAAGTAGACATAACCATATCTACTTAAATCGTCAGTGAAGGTGAGAAAATAACGATATCCGCCGCGTGCCTCCACGCTCATCGGACCACACACATCGGTATGTATGATTTCCAACAAGTCACTTGCACGCTCCATTGTTCCGGAGAATGGAGTCTTAGTCATCTTGCCCATGAGGCATGGTTCGCACGTGTCAAGTGAATCAAAGTCAAGTGACTCCAAAAGTCCATCAGCATGGAGTTTCTTCATGCGCTTTACACCAATATGACCTAAGCGGCAGTGCCACAAAAATATGGCGCTATCATTGTTAACTCTAACTCTTTTGGTCTCAATGTTATGTATATGCATATCGCTATCAAGATTCAATATGAACAATCCTCTCACATTAGGTGCATGACCATAAATGATGTTACTCATAGAAATAGAACAACCATTATTCTCTGACTTAAAAAGAGTAACCGTCTCGCAATAAACAAGATCGAGATATAATGTTCATGCTCAACGCATGCACTAAACAACAATGATTTAAGTTCATCACTAATCCTGATGGTAACTGAAGTGAAACTGTGCCGACGGCGATTGCATCAACTTTGGAACCATTTCCTACACGCATCGTCACTTCATCCTTCGCCAGCCTTCGTCTATTCCGCAGTTCCTGTTTCGAGTTGCAAATATGAGCAACAGAACCGGTATCGAATACCCAGGCACTACTACGAGAGCCGGTTAAGTACACATCAATAACATGTATATCAAATATACCTGATTTTTCTTTGGCCGCCTTCTTATCTGCCAGATACTTGGGGCAATTGCGCTTCAAGTGACCCATACCCTTGCAATAGTAACACTCCGCTTCAGGCTTAGGTCCAGCTTTGGGTTTCTTCGTCGGATTGGCAACAGGCTTGCCGCTCTTCTTTGAATTACCCTTCTTGCCTTTGCCGTTTCTCCTGAAACTAGTGGTCTTATTCACCATCAACACTTGATGCTCTTTACGGAGTTCAGACTCTGCGACTTTCAGCATCGCAAACAACTCGCCGGGAGACTTGTTCATCCCTTGCATGTTGTAGTTCAACACAAAGCCTTTATAGCTTCGCGGCAGTGATTGAAGGATTCTGTCAGTGATAGCCTCTTGCGCGAGTTCAATACCCAGCTCTGCTAGACGGTTTGAGTACCCAGACATTTTGAGCACATGTTCACTGATAGACGAGTTCTCCTCCATCTTGCAAGCATAGAATTTATCGGAGGTCTCATACCTCTCGATCCGGGCGTTCTTCTGAAAGATAAACTTCAACTCCTGGAACATCTCAAATGCTCCATGACGCTCAAAGCGACGTTGAAGTCCCGGTTCTAAGCCATACAAGACTGCACATTGAACTATTGAGTAGTCCTCCTTACGTGCTAACCAAGCGTTCTTAACATCCTGATCAGCCGTAGCGGGTGGTTCATCTCCTAGCGCAGCATTAAGGACATAATCCTTCTTCCCAGCTTGTAAGATTAGCTTAAGATTGCGAGCCCAGTCTACAAAGTTGCTTCCATCATCTTTCAACTTAGCTTTCTCTAGGAACGTATTAAAATTCAGGATGACTGTAGCGTGAGCCAGGATCTACAACACAAATATATTCAAAGTGGACTTAGACTATGATCAAGATAATTAGAGTTTAACTTAATCAAATTATGCGCTAAACTCCCACTCAAAAAGTACATCTCTCTAGTCATTTGAGTGGTTCATGATCCACTTACACTAGCTCAAGTCCGACCATCACGTGAGTTGAGTATATTTTCAGTGGTAAGCATCCCTATGCTAATCATATCATCTATATGATTCATGATCGACCTTTCGGTCTCATGTGTTCTGAGGCCATGTTTGCACATGCTAGGCTCGTCAAGCTTAACCCGAGTGTTCCGCGTGCGCAACTGTTTTGCACCCGTTGTATGTGAACGTTGAGTCTATCACATCCGATCATCACGTGGTGTCTCGAAACGACGAACTGTAGCAACGGTGCACAGTCGGGGAGAACACAATTTCGTCTTGAAATTTTAGTGAGAGATCACCTCATAATGCTACCGTCGTTCTAAGCAAAATAAGGTGCATAAAAGGATTAACATCACATGCAATTCATAAGTGACATGATATGGCCATCATCACGTGCTTCTTGATCTCCATCACCAAAGCACCGGCATGATCTTCTTGTCACCGGCGCCACACCATGATCTCCATCAACGTGTTGCCATCGGGGTTGTCGTGCTACTCATGCTATTACTACTAAAGCTACATCCTAGCAAAATAGTAAACGCATCTGCAAGCACAAACGTTAGTATAAAGACAACCCTATGGCTCCTGCCGGTTGCCGTACCATCGATGTGCAAGTCGATATTTTCTATTACAACATGATCATCTCATACATCCAATATATCACATCACATCGTTGGCCATATCACATCACAAGCATACCCTGCAAAAACAAGTTAGACGTCCTCTAATTTTGTTGTTGCATGTTTTACGTGGTGTCCATGGGTATCTAGTAGGATCGCATCTTACTTACGCAAACACCACAACGGAGATATATGAGTTGCTATTTAACCTCATTCAAGGACCTCCTCGGTCAAATCCGATTCAACTAAAGTTGGAGAAACTGACACTTGCCAGTCATCTTTGAGCAATGGGGTTACTCGTAGCGATGAAACCAGTCTCTCGTAAGCGTACGAGTAATGTCGGTCCAAGCCGCTTCAATCCAACAATACCGCGGAATCAAGAAAAGACTAAGGAGGGCAGCAAAATGCACATCACCGCCCACAAAAACTTTTGTGTTCTACTCGAGAAGACATCTACGCATGAACCTAGCTCATGATGCCACTGTTGGGGAACGTCGCATGGGAAACAAAAAAATTTCGTATGCGCACGAAGACCTATCATGGTGATGTCCATCTACGAGAGGGGATGAGTGATCTACGTACCCTTGTAGATCATACAGCAGAAGCGTTAGTGAACGCGATTGATGTAGTGGAACGTCCTCACGTCCCTCGATCCGCCCCGCGAACAATCCCGCGATCAGTCCCACGATCTAGTACCGAACGGACGGCACCTCCGCGTTCAGCACACGTACAGCTCGATGATAATCTCGGCCTTCTTGATCCAGCAAGAGAGACGGAGAGGTAGAAGAGTTCTCCGGCAGCGTGACGGCGCTCCGGAGGTTGGTGATGACCTTGTCTCAGCAGGGCTCCGCCCGAGCTCCGCAGAAACACGATCTAGAGGAAAAACCGTGGAGGTATGTGGTCGGGCTGCCGTGGAAAAGTCGTCTCAAATCAGCCCTAAAACCTCCGTATATATAGGTGGGAGGGAGGGGACCTTGCCTTGGGGCTCAAGGAGCCCCAAGGGGGTCGGCCGAGTCCAAGGGGGAAGGTTCCCCCCCCCAAACCGAGTTGGACTTGGTTTGGTGGGTGGGAGTCCTTCCTTCCCTTCCCACCTCCTCTTTTTTTTCTCTTTGATTTTCTTTCCTAGGCGCATAGGGCCCTTTTGGGCTGTCCCACCAGCCCACTAAGGGCTGGTGTGCCACCCTCAAGGCCTATGGGCTTCCCCAGGGTGGGTTGCCCCCCCCCGGTGAACTCCCGGAACCCATTCGTCATTCCCGGTACATTCCTGGTAACTCCGAAAACCTTCCGGTAATCAAATGAGGTCATCCTATATATCAATCTTCGTTTCCGGACCATTCCGGAAACCCTCGTGATGTCCGTGATCTCATCCGGGACTCCGAACAAAATTCGGTAACCAACCATATAACTCAAATACGCATAAAACAACGTCGAACTTTAAGTGTGCAGACCCTGCGGGTTCGAGAACTATGTAGACATGACCTGAGAGACTCCTCGGTCAATATCCAATAGCGGGACCTGGATGCCCATATTGGATCCTACATATTCTACGAAGATCTTATCGTTTGAACCTCAGTGCCAAGGATTCATATAATCCCGTATGCCATTCCCTTTGTCCTTCGGTATGTTACTTGCCCGAGATTCGATCGTCAGTATCCGCATACCTATTTCAATCTCGTTTACCGACAAGTCTCTTTACTCATTCTGTAATACAAGATCCCGCAACTTACACTAAGTTACATTGCTTGCAAGGCTTGTGTGTGATGTTGTATTACCGAGTGGGCCCCGAGATACCTCTCCGTCACACGGAGTGACAAATCCCAGTCTTGATCCATACTAACTCAACTAACACCTTCGGAGATACCTGTAGAGCATATTTATAGTCACCCAGTTACGTTGCGACGTTTGATACACACAAAGCATTCCTCCGGTGTCAGTGAGTTATATGATCTCATGGTCATAGGAATAAATACTTGACACGCAGGAAAACAGTAGCAACAAAATGACACGATCAACATGCTACGTCTATTAGTTTGGGTCTAGTCCATCACGTGATTCTCCTAATGACGTGATCCAGTTATCAAGCAACAACACTTTGTTCATAATCAGAAGACACTGACTATCTTTGATCAACTGGCTAGCCAACTAGAGGCTTGCTAGGGACAGTGTTTTGTCTATGTATCCACACATGTAAATGAGTCTTCATTCAATACAATTATAGCATGGATAATAAACGATTATCTTGATACAGGAATTATAATAATAACTATATTTATTATTGCCTCTAGGGCATAATTCCAACACCACCCCCCGATACTATCCATAGTTTCATCAAAATAAGCAACCAATTCAACAAAAACAGAATCTGTCAAAAACAGACCAGTCTGTAGCAATTTGTATACTTCGAATACTTATGGTACCTCAAAAATTCTGAAAAATTACGACTGTCTGGGCAAAAGGCATATCAACTAGAAGCAAAAAGAATCAACTCAAAATCTCTTTCTGAATAAAAATGAAAAATAATCTCGTTAGCGAAAAGTTTCTGTCTTTTTCCAGCAGGATCAAACAACCATCAACAAGACTAGTCATAAAGGTTTTGCTTAGCTCAAACACAAAAAGAAACACAAAATACACAATCAGAACAGAATTTTGATGGTGTGGATGCAACAAAATAGAAAGAAAAAGATAAATTCATTGGGTTGCCTCCCAACAAGCGCTATTGTTTAACGCTCTTAGCTAGGCATAAGGCGATAGAATCACGTATCGTCGTCTTTGGTGCTCAAACCATAAGTAGCCCTCATCATAGATTCATAAGGCAATCTTATTTTCTTTCTAGGAAAATGCTCCATGCCCTTCTTTAAAGGAAATTGAAATCTAATATTCCCTTCCTTCATATCGATGATAGCACCGATAGTCCTTAGGAAAGGTCTACCAAGAATGATAGGGCATGTAAGATAGCAATCAATGTCAGGCACAATGAAATCCACGGGTACATAGTTCCTATTTGCAATAATAAGAACATCATTGATCCTTCCCATGGGTTTCTTGACAGTAATCCGCAAGATGCAAATTAAGAGAACACTCCTCGATCTCATTAAAACCCAGAACATCACATAAAAACTTTGGAATCACGAAAACACTAGCATCCAAATCACACAAAGCATTGCATTCATAGTTTTTTATCTTGATTTTGATAGTAGGTTCCCACTCATCATGAAGCTTTCTAGGGATAGAGACTTCCAGTTCAAGTTTCTCTTCAAGAGATTTTATCATAGCATCGACGATATGATCGGTAAAGGCCTTGTTTTGGCTATAAACGTGTGGAGAGTTTAGCATGGATTGCATCAAGGAAATGCATTCAATCAAGGAGCAACTATCATAATTGAATTCCTTGAAATCCAAAGTAGTAGTTTCATTACTACTCAAAGTTATAATATCTTCTACTCCACTTTCAATGCTTTTAGCATCAAGATAGATGGACTCCGAATCATTGGGGCGTTTTTCAACCAAAGTGGATTCATATCCAGCCCCATCATCATTAGGTTTGACACAAGAAAACAAATATTCAATGGGAGTCACACCAAGCACTTTAAGATCTTCGTGATTCTTATCACGAGAACGCGCCTTTTTAAGCCATTCATGCCTAGCATGAATTTGTGCGGTTCTTTCTTTGCTCTCACTCATGGAAACACGCATAGCTTTCAAAGTTTCATCCATATTGATCTTGGGAGGAGCACATCTAACTTTCAAAGCATCAATGTCACTAGACATTCTATCAACGTTCCTAGCCAAATCATTAATTTTGAGTAGTTTTTCCTCTATGGACGCATTGAAAATCTTTTGCGAGTTGATAAACTCTTTGATATTAATCTCTAGATCAGAGGGTAATCTATTGTATTTTCCATGAGTATTGCTGTAGGAGTTTCCAAAGTTATTAGAGGGGTTACTAGGAAAAGGCCTAGGAACATAGTTTCCTCTAAAAGCATTGTTGTTGCCAAAATTATTCCTACCAACAAAATTAATGTCCAAGCTAGCGTTGCTACTCTCAATCAAGGAAGACAAGGGCATATCATTGGGATCTAAAGGAGCACTTCTACTAGCAACCAAATTCATTAACTGATCCATCTTAGCACTCAACGAGTTAATTTCTTCTATAGCGTGTGCCTTCTTACTAGTAGGTGACCTTTCAGTGTGCCACTGAGAGTAGTTCGCCATGATATTGTCTAGGAGTTTTGTGGCTTCTCCTAACGTGATTTCCATGAACGTTCTACCTGAGGCGGAGTCCAAGATATTTCTAGAAGCGAAATTCAAGCCAGCGTAAAAGATTTGTATAATCATCCAAAGACTCAAGCCATGAGCGGGACAATTTCTAATCATCAATTTCATTCTCTCCCAAGATTATGCAACATGTTCATGATCAAGTTGCTTAAAATTCATGATATCATTACGGAGAGAGATAATCTTAGCCGGCGGAAAATACTTGGATATATAAGCATCTTTGCACTTGTTCCAAGAATCCATACTATTTTTGGGCAAAGACGAAAACCAAGTTTTTGCTCGACCTCGCAACGAGAAAGGAAAAAGCTTCAATTTAATCACATCATTATCCACATCTTTCTTCTTTTGCATATCGCAAAGCTCAATGAAGGTATTAAGATGGGATGCGACATCTTCACTAGGAAGGCCGGAGAATTGCTCTTTCATAACAAGATTCAGCAAAGCAACATTATAATTTTGCACTAGTGGCGGGAGCAATCAGAGTACTAATAAAATCATTATTATCAGTATTCGAGAAGTCACAAAGTTTGGTGTTTTCAGTCATGGTGAATTCAGCAAGCAAACAAGCACACAAGCGAACATAAAGCAAGCGAGAGAAAAGGGTGAACGAAAAAGGCAAACGAAAAACTGCAAATATTTTTGTAATTTTTTGTTTCTCAGAAGTGGGGGAGAGGAAAATGAGAGGCAAAAAAGGTAAATGCAAGAGATGAGTTTGCGACATTTACTTGGATGAGTTCTTGACTTGATCCTCCCTGGCAACGATGCCAGAAATTGGCACGTTGACGGGAAACTATTCTTGACTTGATCCTCCCCGGCAACGGCGCCAGAAATTGGCACGTTGACGGGAAACTATTCTTGACTTGATCCTCACCGGCAACGGCGCCAGAAATTCTTCTGCTACGGCGACAGAAATCTTCTGTCGTCTCTTGAGCTTGCGTTGATTTTTCCCTTGAAGAGGAAAGGGCGATGCAGCACACGAGCAGTAAGTATTTCCCTCAGTTTGAGAACCAAGGTATCAATCCAGTAGGAGAATCGCGTCAAGTCGAGAGTACCTGCGCAAACACAAAAGAGCTTGCACCCAACGCTATAAAGGGGTTGTCAATCCCTTCAAGATTGATTGCAAAGTGAGATCTGAAGGCGGAAAGTGCAACGAAGTAAAAGAGTAAGGCTGAAAATATGGTGTGAAGTAGACCCGGGGGCCATAGTGTTCACTAGAGGCTTCTCTCAAAATAGCAAATAATACGGTGGGTGACCAAATTACCGTCGAGCAATTGATAGAACCGCGCAAAGTCATGACGATATCTAAGGCAATGATCATACATATAGGCATCACGTCCGAGACAAGTAGACCGATACTTTCTGCATCTACTACTATTACTCCACACATCGACCGCTATCCAGCATGCATCTAGTGTATTGAGTTCATGACGAACAGAGTAACGCCTTAAGCAAGATGACATGATGTAGAGGGATAAACTTAACCAATGATGAAACCCCATCTTTTTACCCTTGATGGCAACAACACGATGCGTGCCTTGCTACCCCTTCTATCACTGGGTGAGGTCACCGCGCGGTATGAACCCAAAACCAAGCACTTCTCCCATTGCAAGAATCATAGATCAAGTTGGCCAAACAAAACCCACAACTCGAAGAGAATTACAAGGAACATGCATAAGAGAGATCAGAAGAAACTCAAATGATTCATAGATAATCTGATCATAAATCCACAATTCATCGGATCTCGACAAACACACCGCAAAAGAAGATTACATCGGATAGATCTCCATGAAGATCATGGAGAACTTTGTATTGAAGATCCAAGAGAGAGAAGAAGCCATCTAGCTACTAGATATGGACCCGAAGGTCTATGGTGAACTACTCACGCATCATCGGAGAGGTCATGGTGTTGATGAAGAAGCTCTCCGTATCCGAATCCCCCCTCCGACGGGGCACCAGAACGTGCCCCAGATGGGATCTTGCGGAGACAGAAGCTTGCGGCGGCGGAAAAGTATTTTCGTGGATCTCTTCGGCAGTATTGGAATTTTTCTGAATTTATAGGCGGAAGAGGTAGGGCAGACGTGCCACAGGGGGCCACAAGCCTGCTAGGCGCGGGCCCCTTGGCCGCGCCTAGGGGTCTTGTGGGGTCCCCTGCTGGCCCCTGCCTTGGTTCTCAAGTCTGGCGCGTATCTTCTGTTCCGGAAAAAATCTTTTCGGAAGTTTTATTCCGTTTGGACACCGTTTAAAATCCTCCTCTGAAAAGGGTCAAAAACATGGAAAAAACAGGAACTGACACTTGGCACTGAGTTAATAAGTTAGTCTCAAAAAAGATATAAAAGGCATACAAAACATCCAAAGTTTGACAAGATAATAGCATGGAACCATCAAAAATTATTGATACGTTGGAGACGTATCACATGTCAATGCTTTTCCCTTCAAAGATAAAGGGGAAACCTTCTTAGCTTCATCTCCGGGTAAACCTGCAAGCTTAAACAATCCACAAATTTCATCCACATATATCAAGTGCATATCAGGATGTACGGTTCCATCTCTTGCATAAGGATTAGCTAGCAGTTGTTCTACCATACCCGATAGAATTCCATATTCAATATTTTCAGTAGGTGTAGTAGGTTGAGGGGCAACTAATTGTGGTTCCGATCGAGGTGAAGATACCCCGAACAAACCCCTCAAAGGATTGTTTTCCATAGTAGCAAGTGATAATAAATTTCAGCACGTAGTAATAATGTTTCCTTACAATTTCCACTTACCAAGAGCGCTTCACTCCCCGGCAACGGCGCCAGAAAATAGCCTTGATGACCCACAAGTATATGGGGTCAATTATAGCCATTTCGATAAGTAAGAGTGTCGAACCCAACGAGGAACAGAAGGAAATGACAAGTGGTTTTCAGCAAGGTAATGTCTGCAGGTGCTAAAATTGTAAGTAACGGAGTAGTTTGATAGCAACATAATTTGTAACGAGCAAGTAACGATAGTAGTAACAAAAGTGCAGCAAGGTAGCCCAATCCTTTTGAGGCAAATAACATGCCAAAACGGTCTCTTATGATAAGCAAAGTGTTCTTGAGGGTACACGTAAATTCCATCTAGTCACTTTCATCATGTTGGCTTAATTCGTGTTCGCTACTTTGATAATTTGGTATGTCGGTGGACCGGTGCTTAGGTGTTGTTCTTACTTGAACAAACCTCCAACTTATGATTAACCCTCTCGCAAGCATCCGCAACTATGAGAAAAGTATTAAGAATAAATTCTAACCATAACATTAAACTTTTGGATCCAATCGGTCCCTTACGAAATAGCGCATAAAGTAGGGTTTAAGCTTCTGTCACTCTCGCATCCCATCATCTAATAACTACTCCACAATGCATTCCCTTAGGCCCAAATATGGTGAAGTGTCATGTAGTCGACGTTCACATGACACCACTAAGGGAATCACAACATACATATCATCAAAATATCGAACACATATCAAGTTCACATGATTACTTGCAACATGATTTCTCCCGTGACCTCAAGAACAAAAGTAACCACTCACAAATGATAATCATGCTCAAGATCAGTGGGGGATTAAATAGCATAATGGATTCGAACATATAATCTTCCACCAAATAAACCATATAGTAATCAACTACAAGATGTAATCAACACTACTAGTCACCCACAAGCACCAATCTATAGTTTCGGTACAAATACTAAACACAAGAGATGAACTAGGGTTTGAGAGGAGTTGGTGTTGTTGAAGATGTTGATGAAGATAGCCCTCCCCAAGATGGGAGAGTTGTTGGTGATGATGATGACGATGATTTCCCCCTTCCGGCGAAATCGCTCCGTCGGAGGGCAAAAGTGCTCCTGCCCGAGTTCCGCCTCGAGACGGCGACGCTTCATCCCAAAAGTCCTCCCCTCCTTTTTTCTAAATCAAAATGACTTATATACCAAAAGAGGGGCACCGAAGGTGGGCCTGGGTGAGCGCACAACCCACTGGGGCATGCCTGGGCTCCCTGTCTCGCCCAGGTGGGTTGTGCCCACCTGGTGGGCCTCCTCTGGTACTTATTTGCTCCAATATTCCTCAAATATTCCATAAAAATTCCTCGTAAAATTTCAGCTCATTTGGAGTTGTGCATAATAGGTAGCCTGACGTAGCTTTTTCAGGTCCAGATTTCCAACTACCAGAATTCTCCCCCCTTGTGTATACCTTGCATATTATGAGAGAAAAGGCATTAGATTTACTCCAAAAAGCATTATTATTCAATAAAACAACATAAATAACAATAGGAAAACATGATGCAAAATGGACGTATCACTGCGCATGGGCGGCCTTTATGAGGACGCGGATGCGCTCCTGCTGCGCGTCACGGACCGGACCCTCGAGCCCTTCTAGCTCGTTGATGGCAGCATGCGCATCTCACATGTTCTTAATGGGGGTGTCGTAGATGGGGCGGTCACCGACCAGCTCCTAGCCGACAGCGCCGCCAAGACGTCCCACGTATGCTATCCGGCTAGGCCCGGGGGCAGCCGATACGAGGCCGTGGCCGCGTTGAACTCGCACCGAGTGGCCTCGAACTCGCACTGGGTCGCCTCTAGTGCTTCCGCCTCGCGGAGCAACTACAGGCATTGGGCATCGAGCTCTTGGGTGGCGATCGCGGGACCAACTACTGGTGGGAGGGGGGTGCGGAGCGAGTCCGCTGCCGCGCAAATTAGGGTCCGGTACCCTGACGTGCCGCCTAGCGAGGTGACAGTGAGCACCTCCACACGGTCGCATAGGTCGTCGATGCTGCGGGAACCGGCGACAACTCGTCGCAGTTAAGTACCTCAGTGGGGTAGCTGTCGGTGATGGAGCCGTCAACGGGGAAGTCCGTGTCCTCCAGACGGCGGGCGTTATCATTGACGTAGTCGAGCGCACCGTTGCGCACGACCAAGCCGTCCGTCACGCGCTTGCCAGAAGCGGTGAAGGGTCCCGCCCAGAATGCTACTCTGGCCGGTGTCGCTGCCGGCCCCATGGTGGGTGCCAACTGTCGTGGTATTTCCGGGACATGTGCCAAGGGGTGGCTTAACTCGTGGTTTGGGACCGATGGGCACCGACGACGTCTGGGAACGGGTGCTGGCGTAACACACGTGACGCATATATACTCAGGTTTAGGGCCCTCCGATAAGGTAAAACCCCTAGTCCTGTCCGTGTGACTATATGAGAATCACACTACAAATGGTGCTCCTAGAGCTGTTTGGGAGGAGGGAGACAGAGCTGTGGCTGCCGGTCTCACTGCCTCGATGGTGTTCTACGTGTGCCGTGGGTGGGTCTATCTCCGTGTAAACGTGGTGCGACCTGCCTCTCTCGGTGGGCAGGAGTGAGGTTTTATAGTGTAGCCAAGGGGTACAGTAGCATGGGTAGGACATGAGGTGGGAGGCGACTGCCAGCCTCTCCGGCTGGATATGGGGCCCATCGATTGTCGAGTCTTGTCACGGGTCCCGCCGGCCGTGTGCAGTAGCGGCTGACGAGCCGAATCGTCAGGGCGCGGGAAAAGGGGGAACGTGGCTACATGGCCGCCTCGCTTGGTCAGCGTGGGGGGTGACACAGATCGTGTAGCCTCGCTAACCCATTCATCATCACGCACGGCCACGACGCGTGTCAGTGCGTACTGCTACCGTGATGGTCTGTGCATCATCTGTCTTGTCTTGTCTTCATACGATGGTATGGCCGGATGGGACGGGGCTGGGCATGCGTTGGATAAGTGGGCCGGCTATCGCGAGCCGACCGGGTGCGCGTGGGCCGACTGTCGCCAGCCGGCCAGGCACACGTTAGCCAAGGGGGCCGGCTATCGCTAGCCGGCGTGGGGGGGGGGGAGGGGCGAGGCAGCCTCCAAACGTCTTGAAGATGGATAATCTCGCTCTTGATATACCCAGGGTAATATCCCCGTCACATAATGTGTCAAAATTAGTTAAGATATATTAAGACAATTTGAGCGTAAATATCATGACAATTTATGTGAGATAGACATGGCAAATTTTGACCAAAAAATAAATCGTTGAAACACATCGATATAAGATTTAGTATTGAAGAATCGTGAGGGATTTAGTTATGAAAACGAATGTTCAATCGGATTTTCCACTTAAAAATAAAATATTAAAAAAATTAGAAATCCTAAAAGATTCTGACATACGTGCATGGAGTGATGTGGTAATCTTTGGCTATAGAAACGTCGGGTCCGCCTCACTTCCTACGACATGTGTGGCAGATATCAACGTCCAATAAATAACCTAGAGAATAATTCGTAATTAAATATAAATAAACTCTCTACATTTGAAATTGTTTTGACGAAGTCTTTACGAGCCCGAACCCGGCAGGTGTGTTCGTCATTTCGCACTGGTGGCCGAGGCCCACTTGGTGGGTTGGCCATGCAGCGTAATGGGCCAGCCTCATTGTTGGTACTTCGTGCGTATCCTAGCAGAACCGCGCAGTCCAACGGCTCCCATAAAGGAGGAGAACCGGGCCCAACCTGCCATTGACCGGCATCACGTGAAAGGGAGGCCCCAACCGTTTCCAAATCTGTGGCCGTGCAGGCGTACGTGTGTGCGCAGTCGCCCGCCCAGCCCCACCAAGTGGGCCCGCCTCGAGTCACCGGCCACCACGCGTCCCGTCACCTACCCGCCAACCCGGTAAACCGAACCCAGGATCCGCGGCCACGTAGCGACACCCGGGACCACACGTCAGCCATGCAACCAGAACCGAATCCCTTGAGGAGACCACGACGCCCTCGACGCGAAATTGGTCCGGCCACGCGACCTGTCTCACCGACAGCGCGGGACCTCCCCCGCAGCCAGGCTGCGCGCAGGCGCGCGGGTCGGGTGTACGTGGCGTTTACGGCGACGGGCACCTTTCACGAGGCACGAGCACGACGCTCCGAGGCCCAGCCCACTACGACGGGGCAGACAAACGGGCGCCGCGATTTTTTTTTTACGCAGAAGCAAAAGCAACCGTCTCTCTCTCTCTCTTCCGTCTTTCTCCCTCTCCCGCTGGCGGATCTGAACTCCCCCAAAAATCGTGACCCGAGAGAAACCCTAGCCCCCAGAGGTTTTCCGCCCCCACGACCGCCGTGGCGCCTCGCCGGAGAGCGCGGCCCGCCGCCGACGCCGACGCGGCCCCGTCCTCCCCGGACGCCGGCGACGATGCGCCGCTCGCCGGCGACGACGCCGACGCGGCCGCCGGAGCCTCGCCGGAGGCTGGCGGCGTGTCCACGTCCGAGCAGGCGAGAAAGGCGCTGTCGCTGCGCTCGCCGTTCGACGGCGAGGAGGCGGCGGCCCGGAACCCTCTGCTGCCCGCGCGGGTCGTCAGATGGGCGGTGGTCGGCGACGCGCGGAGGAAGCACAAGAAGGCCCAGCCGCCGGATCCTGCAGCTGCTGTGGAGCAGCCCAAAGCGAGATCCAATGCTTTCTGGGACAGGATGGAGCCTTACTTCCGGGATATGACGTTGCAGGATTTGGAGATGGCAGAGCCCAAGCCTCTCTCCAGCTCCAGCTGGCTCGATCCATGCCTCCTCGTGCCGTTTGTGGGCAGTGGCAAGGAAGTGTTGGGGAGACATGTTGATCCGTCTGATGCGGCCGTGGTCGCCGAAAACTCGAATTCAAACTCGATGGAGTTGGAGAACGGCATGGTGCATAGCAAACATGATCCACATCAGAGCTCAGATTTTATTTGGAACAGTACGGAGCTAGTCAATAGCAATGGGACTAGTGAAGAGCACTGTGTACGGGATATGCAGGAGGTGATTTTGCACCAAGACGAGCAGCCCTTGGTAATTGAACTAGATCCAGGCAAGAGAGATGGTGTTGTTTTACCAGGCCGCAACGACAATCCGGACTCCTCATTGAATTGGCTCCTCGGAGCAAGAGGACGGGCTGTGCTCACTTCGGTGCGCCCAAACAAGAAGAGGAAGCTGCTGGGTGCAGATGCTGGGCTTGAGCAGCTTGTGGTCCTGCCACCCTTGGAAAGTGACTCTGGTTCAAGATGTGATGTATGTTGTTTGGGAGAGAGTGATGCTGCATCCAATAGGATGCTCCAGTGCAATAGCTGCAAGGTGTCGGTGCACCAGAAGTGTTACGGTGTGCAGGTCGAGCCAGATGGCTATTGGATGTGTGCCTTGTGTGAACGGAGGTTGACACAGAGTGATGCAGGCAGGATTGCGTTTATGCCTTGTGTGCTTTGCTCAACGGAGAAAGGTGCTTTGAAACCTGTAAAATGTGAGCCTGGTGGAATTGCAAATGGGGGCAACCTGAATTTTGCACACTTGTTCTGTAGTCTATGGGCACCGGAGGTTTTTGTAGAGGACACGGACTCAATGGAACCGATCACAAATATCGGTGACATCCCAGAGAAGCGGACAAAAATGGTCTGCACTATTTGCAAGATTATGCGTGGTGCATGTGTTCGATGTAGCCATGGTATGTATTTCCACTCTGTCACATGTAGAAGTGTGATCCTTGTGTATACCAGAAAGCCTCTAATTTATGGGATACATTGCACCTCATGGCATTGCTCTATAGTGAAATTCTACTCCTAAATATTTCACCTAGTTTTCTTTCTTCTTATGCTGCTTTGTCTCACTGAAATGGTACACGTTCCCCCTTGTCCCTTCCTTTTCTTGTGGTAAGGTCTCACATAAACTTACCACATGTTGTCTGAAATGATTCATTGTAGTTAATAACTGCCAAATTCACAGGGATCAAGCAGAATCAGAATTAGACCAGAGTATTGTTTGATTTGCTGGTATGTTGTGATTACTTCATAGGAGACAGAAGTAGAACTGGTTCAGAGACTTAACAGCAGAAGCAAATTTATAATTCCTGCAAAAAAGCTGTTTCATGTTGAACTATTAATCACTCTAATCTGCTAGCAGAGGGCTTTACAAGGTTGCATAGTACTTGCCGATGTTAGTCATAGGCAGGCTGTGCATCTTGAGGATGGTGTTCCAACTAAGAATTTAGCTGTTTGAACTGCGGTATTTGATGATCAAACTTTTACTGCTTTTCGGGGCATTGCAATCTGGATCTATACCATTGTTGACGATGGAATGTAACACAATCCTACATATTTTAATATAAGAACATATATATCGTGTAGGACAAGAAACATGATGTGTGATGAGATTAAATCGTCTTCCGTTCAATATTCTTTACATATTTTAATATAAGAACATTTGTATTGCATAGGACAAGAAACATGATGTGTGATGAGATTAAACCGCCTTCGTTCAATATTCTTGGAAAATTAGTGACCTGCTTTATTTGACAAGCATACTTGATATGGTACTTTAGTTGTACATGTCCATAAAAACATTCAGTTTTTCTGGAATGATACAATCATGGAAACTGTTCTTGGAAAATTAGTGACCTGCTTTATTTGACAAGCATACTTGATATGGTACTTTAGTTGTACATGTCCATAAAAACATTCAGTTTTTCTGGAATGATACAATCATGGAAACTGTTAATGACAAAAGGCCTATGGGTTCCCCTAGGTTTGTTCTGCTCTTTGTGCACATCTTGTTGCCTGAAATGGCTCTTATCTAGGTGAAATGTGTGTGTTGTTTGGTTGATTCTGTGAAAAGTGTAATGTGTGCTGACATTAACTTTATTAAGCTTATAAAAAACCGAAGACTTAAACCACATGAAAAATACATGCTTCTAAAATTTCTAACCCCCCCATCCTGGGAGCCAACCTAAGCAACACGTTTCTTCAAAATGCTTTTTAGGGAGGGGAGATCCATGCATGGGCATATATGTAAACTAGCCAACAGTTCAAATTGTTTTGCATGGGTGCATGGGTAGTGACACTTGAGTATGTGCTATATTTTAGCTATGACGGTAGTATGCCCTAATAACATCATAAATAACTAGAAATAGCATCAAGCGCTTCGACGGAAGTAACTTGGTGAACAATCAAGAGCATAAGTACTACGCAACCAGTTATGGTCTGCTACCCTACTGCCATTATAAGAAGATTCTTATTCTGATTGAAATCTCAGAAATTTGAGAGCATGCATAGTGAATACTAGCCCTCTGGGATGTCATATGATAGCTATTCCATGATTTAAGTTAGCATGTTAAGTGGATTTTATTTCTTCAGCTGGTCATCGTTCTCTAACTGTGACTCATTCCTGTGGTGATAGAAATTGCCAGTGTAAGAGTTTCTATTTTCAACTATGGGGTTTGTAGGGGTTTCAGATGTCGCGCTTCATGAAAAAAACCTTTTGCCTTGGTACGAAGAATAAACCTATTTTCTGGAGAATCTAGTTCGTATAACCTGGAAACACTAGCTTATTAGATTATAGTCGTTGGTGTGAATTCTAAGAGGAAGCATAATTTGCTCTAGGCAGCTGTTTGACATATACCCCTTGTAAGCTGAATGGGTAACTATGGGCTCTGCTGTTCTTGTTGGTATTCTTGTATCAAGATGACAGAACAGTCCCTAATTAGTGAACTCTTTGGAGCAATTGCCTAGGAACAGTCCCAAAGTGGGCCATTGTTTGTTTTTGTGTGTGTGTGGATCGACATTGTTTTTGTTTTGTTGCTACTTTTAAATTTGTAAGCCATGTTTAAAGGCATTTTCTTCTGGTTTTAGATATATTACCTCAATATCACAAATAAGACGGTTTGGACACTGACACCGCAGGTGTTCTCTTGAGCGTTCCTAGGCGCTAGGGACAAGCAGAACACCTACCATTTACCGCTGCTATGCGTGCACTTAGGCAAGATAATTGCTAGGCAGAGACAAAACTAGGAATTTACACCTATCACTTTCTTTAACCTTGTTGATATATGTTCCTTTTTGGTTATTAACTACTTATTTTTTCCAGGGACATGCCGGGCTTGCTTTCATCCTATATGCGCAAGAGAGAAAAAGCATCAGATGGAGATATGGGGAAAATCTGGGCTTAAAAATGTTAGGCTATTTCTTCTCGTGTATGCTGTTTGCCTTGGTTTTGTTGTTTATGCTTGCTAATAGTTTTCTTGTATATCTGTTTGCAGGTTGAGTTACGGATATTTTGTTCGAAGCATACTAGAGTTAGAGGAATCAGCTCCATACACCATGTCAATGGTGTTGCTGAACAGGATACCACACAAGTTGGGCTGGATGATGAAAATTTTGCTCAAATAAGATCTAAACGCAAGAGTAAGGACAAATTCATGAACTTCACATCCATGAGCTCTAGTTTGTCCAGCCTAAACAAAGCGCAGACAACAGAGCTGGTTACCTCAACATGTGCTGTCAGAGGCATGGAAAGTCAACAAGTTCAATGCACAAATATGGTTGTTGATCAGCCTACAGGAGCTGGGAATCTTGTGAGCAATTCTGGTGATGTTTCTACATTTCTTAGAAAGGTACCTGCTAATCTTATGGAGCAAAATTTTTGTACAGGTGTTTGGTGTTATTACTTAATAAGTGGGTTTTATGCTTGTACTTGGCAGCTAATTGACCAAGGAAAAGTTAGTATTGGTGATATACAATCAGAACTGGGTCTCTCATCTGAATCCTTGGAAGCTGCTCTTGTGGTAATTTGTATTGGATTTATGTACTTTATAAACTGTTTCTCTAGGTTGCATGTACATAATTTGTCCTAAACATGATTGGGTCCATTTTTCAATGTGCACTATTTGATTTTTTACGATAAACATGATTGGTAAAATTTGATAGTCTTGTATGAAAAACATAATGCTAGAGTTAACTTTAATTTATGATTTTGACATATTCTGTAGTTATAAGTTATAACAAACTTTATAAGTTGACTAAAGCCTAGCATAGGCATGTAACTAGGAAGGATAGCAGTTATACATGTTTATATCTTATATCTTATAAAAGTACGTATAGCTGCGTCTATGTAGTGATGTCATAATATTTTACATGCTACACTGTTTAGGCCTTAAATCCTACTACCTCTGTTATTTTATATATGGTTTTTTATTCCTTGACAGCCTGAAACATCGACCTTCTCCCCTGGTCTGAAGTTGAAAATCATCAAGTTGCTGCAAAACTCTATTCATGTGCCTCCTGTTCAAGTGAAATCTCTAAAAGAGGGTTCTGTGGCACCGGAAGGTAACAAACTAGATGCATTTGTGCGTGCAGCTACGTTCAGTGTGTGAACAGTATGCTTGTTAATTTTGCTGATTCTTCACCCGGTTGTTCTAAACACATGGTGTATCTCTGCTCTTCACTGTCCATTGCGAAAAATGATTTATGGAAATACTTATTCTTGGCAATACGTCTAGCCATGGCAATGCTGTGTTGTTATCTTAGCTTTATCTGGATATAAGGTATGGACGTGTGGTATTAAAGATTGCTATGCATTTTCTGGCCCTTGATCTGGGAATCCGACATGTTTTTAGAAATACAAGGCATATTTTGAGCGCGCACAAATGATTTTTGAAGAGTGTACAACCAAGAGAAAAACCAAAAGCACTGACCCTGATATCCTTCTTGAAGTTCCTTGGAAATTGAAGAGAGACTAATTAGCTAGTTGAGTCTTAGAAACGAAGAGAGAAAATGGGTCTTAAATGAAGGAAACAAGTGAAAAACTCAATAAAGTCACATGTGTGCATTATTTCGGGAACTAAACGGGGAAAACTGCCCCACCCTTACAAACAGAAACACAGCGTTTGTTAGTCTTTTTTTTCT
Organism: Hordeum vulgare subsp. vulgare; assembly: GCF_904849725.1. Taxonomy (NCBI): domain Eukaryota; kingdom Viridiplantae; phylum Streptophyta; class Magnoliopsida; order Poales; family Poaceae; genus Hordeum; species Hordeum vulgare. Next base: position 75,464,243 of record NC_058524.1, on the reverse strand, counting down.
GGAGTTTCTCTATTCAATCAGTTGAAATCAGTATGGTGTGTGAACTAATTACACCCAGTGTGCTAGTAGTCTGTTACAACTTACAGTTACTATGACCATTCTATTAGGTTTAACTTTTGACTGTTTGAAATTCTCAACTACGATTTTCCTTGAGAGTGGGGTACTTGAGTGCTGGGTAACCTGGTAGTCATAGGATTAAATTTCAAATTATAAGGAATCTGTTCGAGTTGCGCTGCTAAATATTTTACACCCAGTGTGCTAGTAGTCTGTTACTACTTACAATTACTATGACCATTCTATTAGCTTTAACTTTTGACTGTTTGAAATACTCAATTACGATTTTCCTTGAGAGGGGTACTTGAGTGCTGGGTAACCTTGTAGTCATAGGATTAAATTTCAAATTATAAGGAATCTGTCTGAGTTGCACTGCTAAATATTTCATCTTCGCTATTGTAGACTCACTTCTTTCGGTATTGTGGACAGGTCCATTGGATAGAAGTGAAAGTAAGAACGTAACTGATTTACAACTTGGCTCAGAACTTGAGGAAGGCATCTCTTCATTTGATCATTGTTTTCCAGATGGTGATAAAGCTAATAAAGACACTGATTCAGTTGAAAATTGCGTGCACACTTGTCATGATGGTGGTGACGATCATATTTCTCGCCAACCTTTTCTTACGTAGGGTTCATCAATCATTTTATGCTTATGTCTTTCTTGCCCACTCTGCACAGAGGCAATTCGATCTGTTGAACAACCTAATCTCGTATTTGCTTCATGCAGCATTGATGGCCATGATTACTATATTCATCCATCTATTGAGACAATGTTGCAGAATTTGTGCGATCATATTCCGAATCAAAATAAACAGGCTAAACATTATCATGGTATTCCTTTTAACATCTCGCCATCAATTAAATCACATCAGTTACCATAATGTTATTTACATCTCGTGCTTATAATCTACTTTCTTTTGTCCAATTTAAGTAGGAGAATTATCCTACCCTCCTCATGACCAAAACCTTGGTGGTTCACCAACAAAACATGAGCAATTAACAGATATAGTTGCAGTTGATCAGGCTTCTAAAGCAGAGTCATTAGGTATTTTGGAGCATTCACCCCATGACGAAATAGAAGGAGAGATAGTTTATTTACAATCCAGGCTACTCAATGATGTTGTTGCTATGAACCAGAGATATGGTAAGGGCGCGTTCTTCTATTTGCTAATTTTATTTGTAATTCTTATGGTATTTAATTTTACGTAAGTATCGGATCATTTTGGTTGCTGTCCTGTTATAGTTATTTACAGATATATCAACTGATTGGTCTTGAGAGTGCAAACTTAACTGAATACTTGAGTAATTTCTTCTGCTTTCTGAATCGATGTTTCAGTTCTCATTATATCTTGCAGAAGATCTTGTGCCTAAGGTTGTCCAGAGTCTTTCTCAAGAAATGGATTCTTCCAATAAAAGAAAGTGGGACCATATCATTGTGAATCAGTTCCTTCGTGATATAAGGGAAGCTAAGAAACGCGGCAACACAGAGAGGAGACACAAAGAAGCTCAGGCTATCCTAGCTGCAACTGCACCTTTTGCTGCACCCACCTCAAAAGATGTAAACATTCGGAAAGAGCCAGAAAATGATGCTGTGCCTGTCAAACAAGAGGTTTATACTGTTCTTGTGCTTGTTTCATTGATCTTGTGCTATGGACATTCATATTTTTCTTTTCATTGTTGCAGAGTATTACCAAAGTCCATGCTGGATCTTTAAGACTCAGCCAATTGACTTCGTTGCCACAAACAAAGGATCCATCATTTTCTAACAGTAAAGTCTCAGCAGATACTAATTTTGGCATTTTTGATCTGGCAAAATTTTCCAAGAAAAATGGTCTTCCGTGTGATGTGTGCATGCGACGTGAGACCGTACTGAACCGAGTGTTTCTCTGCACAAGCTGCAAGGTGCTTTGTATCTCCCTTCTTGTACTTTCCTCGCGTTGCACTTCAATAAATCATTAACCCCACACGTTCTGCAGGCTGCTGTCCACTTGGACTGTTACCAGAGTCGAACGAATCCCACCGGCCCCTGGAAGTGTGAACGTTGCCAAGAGATGCTATCAGATGCTGTCGTGTCAGATAGTCAATCGGACTGCAGTGGTTTAAAATCCTGGTTGGTGCAGTGTGGTTTGTGCCATGGTACATCAGGAGCTCTTCGTAAGACAACAAACGGGCAATGGGTTCATGCTTTTTGTGCCGAGGTACCTTGTCTGGCATCTTTATTTTTCATATTGCTGCCTTGCTTAATTTATTGACATTGTTGACTTCGTCAAATTTCTGTAGTGGCTCCTGGAGAGCTCATTCAAAAGGGGACAATGCAATTCAGTAGATGGAATGGTACTAACCTCTTTCCAGTATCACACATGCTCATAATTTTAGTATTGATACCACCTGAAGACATATATTATAAGTTCGTGCTAATTATCTTATTGTAATATATTCTAACTATTTGGATCTATCTAAGGAGGGTCTTCTCAAGGGGAAAGACACATGCTCGATCTGCCAACATAATGTTGGCACATGCTTGAAGGTCTGAACTTGTAAATTATTCGTTGGACCTAAGCTCGAATGATAAGACAAACCGATTCATTCTTGCTATGTTTTCTCTTTCAACCATGCAGTGCAGCACTGTAGGCTGTCAAGTTACTTTCCACCCTGCATGTGCTAGAGATGCTGGTCTTTACATGAACACAAAAAAGTTTGGGAGCTTGTGGCAACACAAAGCATATTGTGGCAATCACAGTATTGAGCAAAAAAAGGTAAGTGTTGCTTTAAGATGTTTAGCTGGATATCTTTGATCTGCAACAAGGAAGTGGTTTCCCTCAAAATCCGTCTTTTATGTATCTGCTAGTACAATAGAAATGTAGTACTATAATATTCTTCTATAGCAGTCTTATGTTAACAACACTCATTTTCTTATTATTCTTCTATAGCAGTATTATGTTAACAATACTCTTATTCTCTTATTTGTAAACTTTCACAGGTTGACTCTCAACAATATGGACCCGCGGAAGTCACAATCATGAAACAAATGAGGGTAAATGTGACCATTGCATGCTTTATGTAGTCGCTTTGTAGGTATTAGCTGGAAACCTGAAAGTAGCACTATGTAAGAACCTTCGAATTTGAATTTATATGCCAATATCTGTGGCATGTACCATGCCGGCAATTTTAATAGGTACTAACGAGCAGCTTTAGTTTACTGTTAAACCGTATCCCAAGCTGACCAGATTAATGTATGTGGCTATCAGATAACTAGTAGTCGTAGGGTTTACAAAAAAAAGAACTTCATTGCTTTTGCCTTTAGCTTTTTGCAAGCTGTAGATGCTTTTTAGGATATTTATCTGGAAGTTGAGAAAAATCTTTTTGGAAAGTACTAAAGCCGGTGGCACCAAGCTTCTGGCATTCTCTGTGACAAGAGGGTGCCACAAAAGCTAAAAGGCAAATTCTATAGGACGGCGGTTCGACCCGCAATTTTGTATGGCGCTGAGTGTTGGTCGACTAAAAGGCGACATGTGCAACAGCTAGGTGTGGCGGAGATGCGCATGTTGAGATGGATGTGTGGCCACACAAGGAAGGACCGAATCCGGAATGATGATATACGAGATAGAGTTGGGGTAGCGCCAATTGAAGAGAAGCTTGTCCAACATCGTCTGGGATGGTTTGGGCATATTCAGCGCAGTCCTCCAGAAGCCCCAATACATAGCGGACGGCTAAAGCATGCTGATAATGTCAAGAGAGGTCGGGGTAGACCGAACTTGACATGGGAAGAGTCCGTAAAGAGAGATCTAAAGGATTGGAGCATCACCAAAGAACTAGCCATGGACAGGGGTGTGTGGAAGCTTGCTATCCATGTGCCAGAAATAGTTGGTCGCGAGATCTTATGGGTTTCACCTCTAGCCTACCCCAACTTGTTTGGGACTAAAGGCTTTGTTGTTGTTGTTATTGTATTATCTCTGGACCAGTTTGGAGCAATTATGCTTAAGAAATATGAACTCCTAAAATATTTAGATTTTGGTAATGTGTACTCAATGCTAGCTTGAAGCTAGTGTTTCTATTGCTGGTGGTGGCATCCGTATTTTAAGTGTTATAAATAAGGTTATTTCCATAGGTTAGTATTCGATGAAGCCTTAAACGCTCTGTCCTGAGTTGGCTTATCTTCAGTATAGATCATTATAAGTGGTACTATTGACTCTGCATATATCACTAACACAAGGCTTGTGCAGTAAAAGAGCACCTTCTGCTTACAAACTCCTTAGGGTTAAACATGCTTTATGCTAATGTAATATTACCTCTCACGTGGCAGGTTGAATTGGAAAGATTACGTCTTCTTTGCGAGAGGGTTGTTAAAAGAGAAAAGGAGAAGGTACCGTCTCTGTGATATGCATTTACTTTTTGTGCCTTTTGGTTGCCCAGAAAACTAGACTTTCATCAGGCACTAGTATGATCTCTTCGAGAATTACTGGCATTATTCCTTTGTGTTAGTAGTGATAGTGCTGAGTGACTTGCATCATTTGATTTCACAATTATTGTATTATATCTGATTTTCCTATCAACGCCTTAGATGTGGATATATTTCTACTGAACATTCTAGTACATACAAGACACTTAGATATGTTGAACATTCTAGTACTTCACAAAGTTCCCCAGATACCCGCCCCACAGCAACATGTGACTTATATCTTGAAACAGAGTGGTTTGCAGCAGAAAAATTGAGGACTGGTCCCTTCTCCTTTTCTGTAGATTTTTATGTTTGCAAATATGTTCTGTTTTACTTACCAATGCTGGGCTTTAATGACCCAGTTACTCTTTTGTGGTGGGTGGCCGTATTGTTTTACGGTGAGGGAACTTGAGATTTATCATTCACAGAAAAGTGAGTTGCAGGATAAAAATTACTATGAACTAGGTTCGACTAGTTTAGACTTCTTGACAGGCGTTCTAAATATCTACTGTACTGTTTTTCCTGTCTAGGGGATTTGGTACATATCATGTGGTTGCGAGGCATTTAGAAATGGAGAATTCACAAAAAGTATAAGATTCTGGATAGTTGATTTCAAAGTGAGTAGGTGTGATGGTGGCTACACACAGATACACTATTAAACAAAACATATTAATTATTAAATACACATCTGAGATACAGTAAAGAGCATACTTCAAAACATCAAATGTGTACAAAGTTTGTTCATGCCAGTTTATATGATACTTTGTCATATGTTAGTTGTCTAGCTGCAATAGTTATGGAGTTTTTACATGCCAACTTTTTTTTATATCAGAAAGAGTTGCTTGTATGTGAACATGATATACTTGCTGTGAAGAGGGACTATGTTGCCTTCTCGATGCGGGCTTCATGTTATACGCCTGCACCTGGAGCAAGTTCAGAATCTGCCACTACTTCTGTTAATAACAATTCGTATGGTGGAAAAAGGCAAAGGTCGGATGATATCACAGTGAGATCAGACGATGTGACAGTGGATAGTACTATTCCCAGGAAACACACTATCAGGTTTCCAGTGCATAGCAAGGACACTGATAGGAATACAGCTGACAGTTCGACATCAACAATATCATACAAGCGTAAGTTGGATGATGTGGAATCACTCGCTCATAAGAATCTTCAAGAAAGAGCAGCTACTGCCTTGCAGAAATCAGAAGACGGAGAAACAAAGTCAACAGATAATGCCTTGCAGAAATCAGAAGACGGAGAAACAAAATCAACAGATAACGCCTTGCAGAAATCAGAAGACGGAGAAACTAAGTCAACAGATAATGCCTTGCGGAAATCAGAAGACGGAGAAACAAAGTCAACAGATAATGCCTTGCAGATATTAGAGGACGGAGAAACAAAGTCAACAGATAATGCCTTGCAGATATTAGAGGACGGAGAAACAAAGTCAACAGATAAAAAGGTTCAGTTTTTTTTCCTGCTGTTGATTTATATTCTGTTATACATCTCATTGCTGATATTTGAACTATATGACTTTGCAGCATGAAGAAACAGCTAAAAAGGAGCCTGCTATTACATCTTACCAAGCTCTGTCGCAGAAACAACACCCTCCAAAGAGACTTGTTTATACTCGCCGTGGCTCCTCCAAAAAGAAGCAACGGAGTCAGGATGTTGTAGTACAAGGGCCTGTTGGTGGATAGCAGCAGCCTATCGAAGTGGCTCCTTTCTCCATCGCCAGGAAACATGGTTTCATGCCCGGCGTCCGAAAAGCAGATTGCAGCAAGCGGGGCTGGCCAGTGTTACCATCTCATCACACAGCCAATAGGGGCACGGACGAGCTGAGGTTATAAAATGGTGCACACCGAGCCCTTGCAGTGTGATTTGAGCTTCCAGCCAGAAGGTTTGACCCCTTGAGCTGATGCCACTCAGATGACGTGGCGGCATGGGTGAATTCATCCACTAATTAAGTTATCAGAGGGCAGATTTTGTGAAATATGCTATGTACATTGTCATCTCTGCAATCATTAGTTTAGTCTTGTAACAGAGAACAAGTAGCTACATCTGGTGGATGATGAAAGAAGAGGGAGGGTAGTAGCGGGTTGTGACTGACTGACATCTGTAGCTGACAAATTGACTTGTGTAGTTAACGTAGGCCATCCATCTGCAGATGAATGATCTCTGTACAACACCAGTAGCATATGTAGGCCCGAATGTACACAGAAATTTGACTGCTCGGTTGACGAGTATGTGTGTGGGTGTGCTTACATTAGTTTGTGACCTTTGAGACAAAACGTTGCCAGTTTCATGAATCCTTGTAGCGCACAGCAACTTGATGTTTAAATTGCTTACGCAGTTTCAGCGTCCTTCCATATGGCGTTTGTTTTTGCGAGAAAACAGAGCTGCAATGCAGCGATTTCCCTATTATATTCGTTGGAAACGTGAATAATTTTGATGCCACCTCAATCTATATATTTTTGTTCCAAATGTCATGATTGAGAATTGCACCGTGCAGCCATGGCAGCATCTCCAGCCCTGGCGTGGACTTTGATGCCTGCATATGGACTCACCATACGCAGGCATGTCAACGTCCCCAACCTCCCCAGTCTCCTACAGATTACGATCCCATATTCCTAATGTCGTAGATTCCAAGGCCTTGCACTCACACTTGCGGCGGATGAGCCATGTAGTATGGCCTGGACTTTGAATGCCATATGTCATCGACTCGCCTTTGTTTTGGCATGTCAACGTCTCCGACCTCCTAGATTATCATCCCAAATGGCCTAGTTTATTGTCCCAAATGGCATATGTGCGGAATGAAAACGCCGGATTCCCGGGAATGAGTTAGGGGCTGTAGCAGTGGATATAAGTTAGGTCGGAGATTTTGACCCTTTTGCACACCAAAGTAGGCCTCGTATTGACCCGCTGACAAAGCGCCGAAAGCTAAATACATCTTCACGGTGCCTTTTGGCGCATGGTGACTTGGACGTACCTGCGGTGATTTTTGGCCGACGACTTAGAGGTAAGCTATGGAAACAGTAGATGTTTGTTACTTTCTTAGTACTCCCTCTATAAACTAATATAAAAACGTTTAGATCACTTTTACGATCTAAACGCTTTTATATTAGTATCAGCGTATTAGACACATTACAGAACAAAATAATCTAAAAACATTTAGACGCGGTGCATGAACTTGTATTTCGTTTGTTATTACTTGTCAAGAACAAAGAAATCAACCAATAACTGATGTGGGTCGTGTTTTTTTAATGATTTGGGACTACCTAATACAACATGCAGTTGTGAGTTCAGTGCATGCAATGATATTAATAAGCAAATAAATACAAAGTTTTCTTGTTTTCTCCTCTCGTCGTGCAGAACCTAAGGCGGGCCATAGTGGGAGTAACTTAGGTGGTAACATATACTCCCTCCGTTTCAAAATATAAGACCTTTTAGAGATTTCACTAAAAGACTACATACGAAGCAAAATGAGTGGATCTATACTCTAAAATATATCTATGTACATCCGTATGTAGTTTATAGTGCAATATCTAAAAGGTCTTATATTTAGGAACGGAGGAAGTACTTGGGACTAGCAAACATGCTGATGGCACATAATAAAAGAAAAGAGAGATGGTCAGAGTAACATAGGTAGATACCATAACATGTTAAATGCTATGCTACTATGTGTCATGCATGTCAATAAATAAGGTCATCTATGATACTAGTTTATGATACTATGCATTATGAAGGTAGTATCATACAATAGTATCATATGCATGATACTACTATATGATACTTTCCACTATGACCAACCTAAGATAGCATGCATGGATACATATGAAGTAGTATTGTTCATGAAATCTTTGTGTATCAATAAATTAATAAAAGAACAGTTATGTACGTAAAATTGTGCTACGGAAAAGAAGAGCATCCAATCCACCAGAAACCCCAGACAACCACCACCGCTTCACACGGTCCCAGCCGGCGAGCCCACATGTCCCTTCTCCGCTTCGACGGCGAGATTCAGTGATGCGCGATAGTAGTTACATTCACTGCCAGAGCCTAAACCAAACACAACGCGCGGGTGCGCGCGCCGGGGGGGGGGGGGGGGGGCGCAAATGAGTCAATGACATAGAAAAGCCTAGGGTGATCAGAGACGTAGGAGGATTAGTAGAGCAATTAATAGATAAATAATCATATTTGTTAAAAAATCCCGTAGGAAGGGGGAGGAGCGGGGAAGGCAAGGATGTGAATTGTCCCACCAATGCTCCACCATTGGTTACATTAGGTCTTTTAGGGTTAGAGTTTGGTTCCTTAGAGGCATTAATCTTGTGGCGATGGTGGTGTCGTGTGGATCAAGAATAAAGTTTTCCCGAGTCTAACCAATGACATAGGAGAAGATAGTGGATCGTCTAGTCATCGCACTTATGAAGTGGTGGATGTGCTTGTGTTTTGATGTTATATAAGTGGTGTTTGAAGGCGTCTTATGACGGAGTACACAATGACGCCTCGTATCTTGGTCCATTGGCTCCTTCTTCGACCTGTGATGTTCCTCCAGTTTAAGCATCATAGGGGAGCTTGTGAGGGTCCCCTGAACCCGTGTGACTGTATATGGGGTGGTCTATTCGGGAACGTTGCATGGAAACAAAAAAAATTCTGTGCAAAAACACGATCTATCCATGATGATGACCATCTATGAGAGGAGAAATTTAATCTACATATCCTTGTAGATTGCTAAGCGGAAGCGTCCAAGAACGCAGTTGATGTAGTGGTATGTCTTCACGATCCAATCACGAACCGTCCCGCGATCTCCCGATCAAGTGCCGAACGGACGGCACCTCCGCGTTCAACGACGTACAGCTTGGTGACGCCTTCACCTCCTCGATCCAGTGAGCGATGGTGAAGTAGCAGCCCGAGTCCTCCGACAACACGACGGTATGGTGAGGTGTTGGTGGTGAAAACTCAGCAGGGCTTCACCGTAGGGTATTTGAAGGAGAGAAACTACGAGGGACAGGAGGTGCAGCGCCGTGACAAGTTGTCGTGGGGCCGCCCTCTCTCTACTTCTCTATATATAGGGGGAAGGGAGAGGGGAGGGCGCCCTAGGATTTCCCCTAGGGACTGGCGGCCAAGGGGTGAGGCGGCTAGGGTTGGTGGCCCCTCTTCTTGGGTGCCATGCCGCCCAAGTTTGGGCTGGCGGCGCCCTAGGAGGAGGCCTCCTCCCCTTCGGTGGAAGTGGGAACATGTGAGGGGCTGCGCCCAGCCCCCTGGTGGGCTACGGTGCCCCCTCTCCTTGGCCCATGAGCCCCCAAACAATTGCCAAGGCCTCCTGAAACCCCTTTCGACACTCCGTCATACCCTCGGTGTACCCTGGAACACTTCCGAACTCTGATGGCCTTCATCCTATATATCAATCTTCACCCCCGGACCATTCCGGAGTTCCTCGTCACGTCTGGGGCCCCATATGGGACTCCAAACAACCATCGGTCACCAACACAATGACTTAATTATGCTTATATCGTCACCGAACCTTATGTGTGTAGACCCTGCGGGTTCGAGAACTATGCAGACATGACCGAGACACTCTCCGGTCACCAAAACAATGACTCAATTATGCTTATATCGTCACCGAACCTTATGGGTGTAGACCCCGTGGGTTCAAAAACTATGCAGACATGACCGAGACACTCTCCGGTCAATAACCAATAGCGGGACCTGGATGCCCACATTGGCTCCTACATATTCTACGAAGATCTTTATCGGTCGAACCTCGATGTCAAGGATTCAATCAATCCCGTATGCTATTCCCTTTGTCCATTGGTATGTTACTTACCCGAGATTCGATCGTCGGTATCTCCATACCTAATTCAATCTTGTTACCGGCAAGTCTCTTTACTCGTTCCGTAATACAAGATCCCGTGACTAAGTCCTTAGTCACATTACTTGCAAGCTCATTGTGGTGTTGTATTACCGAGTGGGCCTACAAATACCTCTCTGTCATATAGAATGACAAATCCCAGTCTCGATTCATGCCAACCCAATAGACACCCTCGGAGATACGTGTAGAGCACCTTTATAGTCACCCAATTACGTTGTGACATTTGATACACACAAGACATTCCTCCGGTGTCTGGGAGTTGCATGATCTCATGGTCATAGGAATAGATACTTGACATGCAGGAAAACAGTAGCAGTAAACTGACATGCAGAAAAACAGTAGCAGAAAGCTCATGTGTGTGGTCAGGAAACCTTGACCATCTTTGATCAACGAGCTAGTACTTTAGAGGTTCACTAGATACAGTGTGTTGTCTATGTATCCACACATGTATTTGAGTTTCCAATCAATACAATTCTAGCATGGATAATAAACGATTATCATGAACAAGGAAATATAACAATATTCACTTTATTATTGCCTATAGGGCATATTTCCAACATGATCGTCTAGTATTCTTCCTTGGCGTGGCGGTTTATTTTTCAGTCACTATCACTGCCATCTTCTGATTCGCACCCACGACTTCGTAGCCGTTTGTCAACGTTTTCCTGATGATGTTTAGAGGACGATAGATGACATCGACCTTCGCTCATAGCGCGCCGTCGACGAATTTAGGAGGAAAGATGCATCGTACCTCCAATAATGACATGCGTGTAATTTTAAGTTTCTATAAGGATGACCGTGCAAGAGTTGATCGACTTTAATATATGGTCGTTTACATTTTTGCAAAATATTTCATTTATATTTTTAGAGAAAAAGGAAAAGTAATGTACGAGCTTAAAGAAGAGCAACACCTCAGGCTAGGCACCGACGGGAGAAACATCTTGAGACCCATTGGTTTGCTTTCCCTTAAGAACGCTCCTAAGGTCTTGTACAATGCTAGATGCTTACAAAGATCCTTAACAAATAAATAAACTGGATTTTCGTCGTGTTGAGTTCAGCCGCCACCTAAATTGCCTTCTTACATGTATGGATTTCCGCAGCCTTCGGATCAGAAACGCCTTCAAAGAAATGGCAAGTAGCCGCTCTAAACGCTCCCGCATGGTCACGTAGCACTGCACCAACACCACACTTACCACCTTGCTCTTACAACGACGAAGCTACACGTGGAGATGGACTCTGCTTCACTCGCCGATATGTTGAACGGGGAGGAGAAAAATCTATCGGCTGCAGGACCGCTCGTAGAGGAGATCAAGGGGATGGTGAAGATGTTCCAAGAAGTTAAAGTGTCATGGGTAAGGCGTAGTGCAAATTCTGTCTCGGATAAATTAGCTAAAGTAGGCTTAAGCGATGAACTATGTAAGGTTTGGTTTTCTATTCCCCGAGACTGTATTCTGGGAATTGTATCGGACGAGATCCTTAGCAACGTCTAGTCAAGCAATAAAGCGGCAATGTACCTAAAAAATAAACATCGATACTTAAAAAAGATCTGATTTATTTCTTTAAGCATCTTCCCTAAATACCTTGCATTGTACGATGCCTGAGTGTCAAGGACATGTTTTTCTTAGGCCCTGTTTGGTTTCAATAATTCAGGTGACTTATAAGTCAGGTGACTTAAAATCAGTGACTTATAAGTCACGCCTGTTTGGTTGCCATCTGACTTATAAGTCACCTTTCCATGTAAAAGTGGATGACTTATAAGTTTTAAGTTGGGTTGGAGCAACTTATGACTTATAAGTTAGGATGACTTATAAGTTGTGTCTGTTTGACAAAATAAGTCATTTTTTACACTTTTTAACTTATAAGTTGGTGACTTATTTGGAACCAAACAGGGGCTTAGGGAATCCACAATGTATGTCAAAATGGTGGTGTCAAGTTTCAAAGTAGCTTTTGGCACTAGTTTGACCCATTGTCGGGGGTGCTGCCACATCGAAAAAGTAGGGAACCACGCACGTTGTGGGGACGATGCCAAACTAGACGCCGATGCCAAATTCTGATCGATGCGCAACTTTGGCAGCAACACACTATGGATGCCTTTTAGCTTCGGAATTTTCCAAACTGTACAGTACAACCGAGGCGCCCGGCCTTTCCATTGAGAAGGCTCATGCGTGTACACCTTCAGATCAGCTACATGGACGGTCCAGCTTACACGGCCGCACAGAATTTACCCTGCCGCCTCAGTCCTCCACCGCCGCCGCCACGTCGGCGCGTTTCACCCCGATCAGGTGCTACGAGTTCTACTACTCATCTGTACACAGTTTTTACCACTAGAGCGACGCTACGAGCTCGTCGCACCGCGCCGGCGCGAAGGACAGCACGTCCCTGTCGAGGTCGTAGACGACGTGCGTGTTCTGCTGCTGGTAGTTGCCGATGACGGTCTGCTCCCCGGCCGCCGCGTCCAGCACCAGGCACATGACCCGCGCGCCGTGGTCCTCGAACACGTAGTTGCCGCGCGGCAGCTCCCAGTCGGCGCCGTCCAGGTGGAGCGTCAGCGACGGCACGGCCACGGCCCGCTTCCGGCCCCGTCCCCGCCAGAACGGCGCCGTCGCCGGCAGCGCGAAGCAGAGGTCCAGCGCCGCGCCGGCCTCCGCGCCGATCACAGGCAGCCCGACCTGCGCCATGAACTCCGCCTTCACCGCCTCGTACACCTCCTCCGGCAGCGTCGTGATCGACGCGCCCGAGTCGATGATCGTCGACCTCAGCCGCCGCTCCGGCACCGGCAGCCGCTTCGAGCCCACGCTGATGCCCTTCAGTGAGAGGAAGTAGAGCGACGGCTGCGAGGGGTCCTTGATCAGCGGCGTGGACTGGAAGACGGTGCCGCTCCGGAGCTCGGCCGCCGCGCCGAGCGTCACGAGGCTGCTCTTGGACTCGAACATGGACGTGAAGCAGTAGGAGAAGCTGGTGACGCCGAGCTGCGACGGCAGCGACCACCGCCCCCGCCCGAAGCCGGCAATGCCGGTCTCGTTCGCCTGGAAGATGCCCTTGTTGAAGTGGCCGCAGCCGAACGTTAGCCGCCGCTCCGAGTGGCCGTCCCCATTGCCGAAGGTGAAGCGGTCGGCGGCGAGCTGGCCGACGGTGAGCGACTTGTCGCCGTAGTGGTAGACGTAGACGCAGCTCCGCTCGCCCCAGCTCCCTCCGGCGCCGCCGCCGCCGCCGCAGGACGTGAACGGGAGCGCGCGGCACAGCGGCGCGTCGCAGGGGAGCGCGGCGTAGGTGGAGGACAGGGCGGGGTCCAGGAGCGCCAGACCCTGATCAAAACAGTCGAGGCAGGGCGCGCACTGCGTCCAGACGAGGTCGCTGCCGGTGTCGAGCGTGAGCGCCACGGGCCGCGGCGGCGTGCCCACGGACAGGTGCACCAGGTACTCGTTCGTCATGATGCTGCCGCCGGCGCCGGCGCCGAGGCCGGCGCGCACGGGCCGATCCGCCTCCGTCGCCTGCGACGACAGAAGCCGCCGCCGCCGCGCCCTGGACCGGTGCGCCATCCGCCGCACGAGCTCGGGCCTCGCGAGCCCGAGGCCGGCGTCGGCGTGCGTGAGCAGCGCCGCGATCCCGGCGCCCGGAGCGGACGCGGCGAACGCCGGGAGCGCGATCAGGACCAGCAGCGTGGCCACGAGCTGCCGCTTCATGGCTGGTAGGTAGCTCAAGGCAGTGACAAAGATCGCCGGGAGCTAGTCGTGGGATTACGCTGCTTATTTATGTTCCATTTAGGAAGCAGCTCGCTCGCTGCTTAGTCGTGATTGGATTAGTCATTGGATAATTCAGGGGACCAGTAGTTGGGTGATGTGCCACTGCCTAGTGATGCCTACTGCTTGGCAGAAGCCAGTAACCGCATTCTTAAAATAAGATTGCTTGATAACAAAAAAACCAACAGCACTTTTGTTGCTGTTGCACTTGTCAGGGATCGATGTACGCCCCGTTCTGTGTGGTGGTTTTCATAGATGCAACTGAATTCATGTTCTCGTTGACCCACAAGTTTTCACGTTTTGGTGACATTTGTACGAACGGTGTAGTATTAATTTGGATGTGTACGGGATGAGACATCTCTTACCTTTGGAGCATGAACCCCTATCTTCCTTCTAAACACCCACAATGTCCGTTCGATCAGTATTCGGTAAATAAAAAGTTAACCTAACCTGACCACTCACTTAGACCATGTCTATCAAACCAAGTAACAGACCAAGCTGTCAAAATTGTTTACGAGCTCCCGTAAACAAAATTTATGGGACGACATGTCTTGAGACATAACATATCCCACATACATCATCGAAATTCAACATGATTTAAAAAGCTAGTAGTTCGCATCATAATAATTTACATCACTGGAGTTCCAAACATAGGTCATACAAGCTTAAAGTAGTTCATACGGAAATTAAAGTAGTTCATACTACGCGGGGTTCTACTTCTAACACGAATACTTGTTCTACGCTTTCGCACCGGAGTCAAAGTCGCCGCCGTCGCCCTCTGTCGCCGGGGCTGTCCTCGTGTGGCGACGGCTCATTGGCGTGGAGGGTGCGGTAGATCAGGGTGCTGGAGAGCGTCTGCATGAGTTGGTACTCCTCCCCGAGCTCGTGCACGCGCCTGGCCGCAACTACATCGCTAGCCGTGGCGACCTTCCTCGTCTGCCACCACGCGGTCTCGGTCGCCCAGATGCGCCGGAGGGTCGGGTCAAAGATCCTCCCCAAGCGTTGGAAACTCGCCCACGTGCGTGACCCAACGCTGCGGGACTTCACACCGCTTCCCTTTGCGCATCCGTCACGGGAAGGAGGAGGGAGGGGCTGCCGGCCTCGCCGTTGTTGCGACGCTTGCGGCTGGCAAACCCACCATACCAGAACCTGCCGCGCCAACCGAAACCGTCACCACCGTCACACCCTTCACACACGGTTGCCATCGCCGAAGAGACCGATGGCCGGAGGCACTAGAAATCCTTGCCGAAATTAGGTGATTTCTCGTTGGAGGGAGGTTGTTTGCGACGGAGGAGGGTAGGGGATTTGTTGGACGCGAACCCTAAAAAGCACCGACGCCCTAATATATAGCGGAAACGGGGGTGGTTTACGGGCATCGTCTAAAATTACTACGGGTTGGA
This sequence comes from Hordeum vulgare subsp. vulgare, assembly GCF_904849725.1. Lineage (NCBI taxonomy): Eukaryota > Viridiplantae > Streptophyta > Magnoliopsida > Poales > Poaceae > Hordeum > Hordeum vulgare. The sequence continues at coordinate 75,448,736 of NC_058524.1, read as the reverse complement.
CCCTTTTTCGTGGATCATATCGGGATGGTTTTTTGACCCGCCCCATAAACCATCCCACATAACGCATTTCGCCGGAGTTTTAAGGTATCTTCTAGAGATGCTCTTAGTCCCTATAGGCCTGGACTAAGCAGGATCATTCAAATCAGGACCAAATGTAGGGACAATATAAGGGCACCCAGACGCGACTAGGCTCGATCGGGCACACCTCTCCATTTCATAGCGGCCTCACCTACAGCGACCCGAAGCTCCTTCCTCTCTCACCTCTACAATGTGAAGGATGCAACAACATGGAAATCTGGCCTCACGTGCTTCTGCTCCGGCGCGCATCGGAGAGGAGCTAGCGTTTGCGTGAAGACGAGCTTGCCTAAGCTGGTCGTGTCGCTCCACCAAAATTTTAGTACCACCCCGCCGCATGAGCTGGACATCGACCGACTTAAATAGCAACGCCGGTGGCGGCGGCAAAGTTTCTTCGTTGATTGCATAGGCCGATAAGTTCTCGTTGTGTGAATGAGGTAGCTTGACACTAGAATGCATTTCATCAACCGATGATTGTATATTAAGTGTCAAGATCATGTCATTCATATACATTGATAGCCCTACTACATTGAAAGAGATTTTTATTTTATGATTCAAAAAGAGTCATGCAAACTCCAGTGTTCCGTTTGTGAAGGAATATACCGTGACTATGAATCTTCTATGTGATAAGTTGGGAAGATTCATAGTAATAGTCCATCTGCTCCACAAAGGGTATAATGATGATTGAAGCTTATCGCTTCTAGACGACCCGACTATTTAAGCCGCTTGACTATCTCCTTAGTCGGCGAGGTTGTACTAGAAACATTTGAAACCCTCTGGCCCAACACGGATGTGAAAAATCTTAAGTATGAGAAATCTATTTGGTGTTTTTTTGACAGCCCGACCGGTCCAACGCAAACGTGATGATCAACGTGCATGTATCAGCTATTTTGAAAATAGATTTTTTGGTTGCAAATGATAAAATTTGAGGTTTGCACGGTCACTGTGTGTGGGCTCATACGGGCGTGCCAACGGACGTTTGAGGTCCCAAATTTGCTGGTTGTGGCTGCAGATACTCTTATATATTTTTGTACTTCTCCATTTATACATGTTTTCTTTGGAACTCAAAATCCTGAAAATACAGAATTTAGAAGATCTAATAATAAAATTCCATTATTTTATTCTCGTACAAAAACTATCACGCATGATTTTTTAATAAGTAGAGAGAAGGTGCATGCAAGAATCACAAAATGATCTCTTTGATTGTATTGCAATGAGGCCTACCATCTCGTAAGAAATACTATGAAATTGAGTGTGGGAAAGCTATCAACAAATGGTTTCTTTGATTGGTATTGCAATGTCCATGCCCATTTAAGTCCTACATGACTGAATTTGCGGTGTATGTTGTTTGATTGCATCATCGGAAAACAAAAATAATATTCTCAAGAAGAGTTATCCAATGGACATTTCTACAAAATACAATGCATGAATTCCAAGGAAAAAGTTCTATAGAACATAGTGATACAAACATCGAACATAGGAGAAACTACCAAATATTCCAACCCTCCAATGTTCCTATGAAAATATTTTGAGTAAAAGAGGCCAATAAATTTTGCTAGTCATCATTTCCTCCTACACAAACTATCACACATGATTTTTTTATAAATAGAGACAAGGTGCATGCAAGAACAACATGGAGCCTCAATGAGGGCTAACATATGGCTAGAAATTATATGAAATTGAAGTGTGGGAAATCGATCAACACATGGTCTCATTGATTGGTATTGCATTGTTCATGCGCAATCAATTAAATCGTACATGATTGAATTTGCATTATATTTTGTTCCATTACATCATCAGAAAATTAAAATAATGTTTTTCAAGAATTTTTCCAATGGACATTTCTATAAAGTGCAATGCAAATGAATTCCAAGGAAATATTCTATAGAAGATAATGATATAAAACAGCAAAATAATGATGCAAACATTATAATCCTTCAACGTTTCTATGAAAATCTTTTGGATAGAAGAGGCCAATAATATTTGGTGTTCATATTAGTTAATCCAAAGGAACATTAAGGATTTTTTGTGTGTTATTAGTATCATATGAAAGTCCCGTGTTACATACAACCCTTCATGAGTGTCTAACATTCAGGTAATGTTTAGTGGAATTTTGAAGGATTTAAATCCTTGTGGATTTATCCTATGTGGATTGTTTGATTTGTAGGATTTAAATCCTGCAATTTTTTACACTACATTTCAAAAGAGTTTTTGATTCGCTTGAATGTCATAGAAAAACCAATTGTTGCTCTCCTTGTTGGAACCAATTTTTTTATTACAAATAAATCATGTAATATTTGAGTGACATGACACAACAATGTGTTGAATGGGTTCTTAATGTTTTGAAGGGTATAAGTAAAATTTACTCTACAAACATTTATTAAATGTGAGTATTTGGGAATATATGTATGATACGTCTCCAACGTATCTATAATTTTTTGATTGTTCCATGCTACTATATTATCAACTTGGTATGTTTTATATGCATTTATATGCTATTTTATATCATTTTTGGGACTAACCTATTAACTTAGTGCCCAGCCCGAGTTTCTGTTTTTTCCGTGTTTTTGACCTTTTTTAGATAAGAATATTAAACGGAGTCCAAACGGAATAAAACCTTCGGGATGATTTTTTTCCATAACAGAAGTGATCCAGAAGACTTGAGAACCAAGGCAGAGGGCCACGGAGGAGGCCACGAGCCCCCTAGGCACGCCCCGGGGGGGGGGGCTAGCAGGCTCGTGGCCCCCCCGTGCCTCCTTTGCCCTACGTCTTTCGCCTATAAATTCCCTAAAATCCCCAAACCAACAAGGAGAGCCAAGAAAATACTTTTCCGCCGCCGCAAGCTTCTGTTTCCGCGAGATCCCATCTGGGGACCGTTCTGGTGCCCTACCGGAGGGGCATTCGGATACGGAGGGCTTCTTCATCAACAACATTGCCTCTCCGATGATGCATGAGTAGTTCACCACAGACCTTCAGGTCCATACCTAGTAGCTAGATGGCTTCTTCTCTCTCTTGGATCTTCAATACAAAGTTCTCCATGATCTTCATGGAGATCTATCCGATGTAACTTTCTTTTGCGGTGTGTTTGTCGAGATTTGATGAATTGTGGATTTATGATCAGATTATCTATGAATATTATTTGAGTCTCCTCTGATTTCTTATATGCATGATTTCGTATCCTTGTAATTCTCTTCGAGTTATGTGTTTCGTTTGGCCAACTTGATCTATAATTCTTGCAATGGGAGAAGTGCTTGGTTTTTGGTTCATACCGTGCGGTGTCCTCACCTAGTGACAGAAGGGGTAGCGGGGCATGCATCGTGTTGTTGCCATCAAGGGTAAAAAGATGGGGTTTATATCATATTGCATGAATTTATCCCTCTACATCATGTCATCTTGCTTAAGGCGTTACTCTGTATGTTATAAACTTAATACACTAGATGCATGCTGGACAACGGTCGATGTGTGGAGTAATGGTAGTAGATGCAGGAAGTATCGGTCTACTTGTCTCGGACGTGATGCCTATATGTATGATCATTGCCTTAGATGTCGTCATGACTTTGCACGATTCTATCAATTGCTCGACAATAATTCGTTCACCCACCATAATACTTCTATCATGAGAGAAGCCTCTAGTGAACACTATGGCCCCCGGGTTTATTTTACACATTATATATTCAGATCTACATACAAAAATACCAAAAATACCTTGCTGCACTTTTATTTATTTATTTATATTTACCTATTATCACTATCAGATCTCACTTTGGAAGTAATCGTAAAGGGATTGACAACCCCTTTATCGCGTTGGGTGCAAGTTTGTTTGTCTTTGCGCAGGTGCCTTGGTGCCTCATCTTGATACTCCTACTGGATTGATACCTTGGTTCTCAGACTGAGGGAAATACTTATCTCTACTTTGCTGCATCACCCTTTCCTCTTCAAGGGAAAAACCAACGCAAGCTCAAGAAGTAGCAGGAAGAATCTATGACGCCGTTGTCGGGGAGTATTCAAGTGAAGCATATCTACCAAGTTCCTATCGCAAACTCATCTCTTGTATTTACATTATTTTCCATTTGCCTCTCGTTTTCCTCTCCCCCACTTCTAAAACAAAATTCACAAAAATGTTTGCCTTTCTTTATTTTGCCTTTTTCGTTCGCCCCTTTCTTTCGCTTACTTTCTGTTTGCTTCTGTGGGTTAGTCTACTTATCCTTATGGCTAGTCCTATCGCTATGATCATTACTCCCGAGAGCGAGGTTCTTAACTTTAAACAAAATGAGGGAGAAAACTTAAAAGATGCTTGGTATAGAATTTGCAATGCTCATAATAGATCTACTCGTAAGCAATCTACTACCGTTCTACTTCGCAATTTTTATGTGGGTATTTCCCCTTGGAATAGGTATGTTCTTGACACCATCGTAGGCGGAAATTTCTTGGGTAGCCATACTGTTGATTCTTATGGTGCTTTAGTAAATTTGATAGGCTCACCCCCACTCATGATTAATGGAACTACTTTAACTTTGGAACATGTGATGCGTAGGCTGGATATTATTGAAAATAAAGTTGCTACGATAGAAATCATTGAAAATTTGGATAAAAAGATCCACAATCAAATCACTCAATATGGATCCAAGGTGGGAATGACTTTGAAAAATTTAAAGGAGAAGGAACCGATAGTTAACAAAAAACTAGATCATGATTCCGCTAGAATTGGCAAACTAGAGGATGTTATAACCAACTTGGGTTCCGCTTTTGCTGCTGTTCAGAACACTCCAAATTTTTCCCACAATAAGGCCACTAAGCTTGTTTATGTTCCTAAAAACAATGGTGAACCATCTAGTAAGAGAGATGAAGATCTTAAAATGTTGGGTGTTCACCCTACCTATCTTGATATCTTAAAAAAACCTATCATCACTAATGATTATCTTTGTTGCCTATCTAGGAGTATAATTATTGATAAAATTAAAGAACTCCCTATTAATTATGATGGTATGAGTGGTTTGAACACTAAAGATGACAATACTTGATTCTATTGCCTTACACCTAGCTAAGGGCGTTAAACAATAGCGCTTGTTGGGAGGCAACCCAATGAATAAATTTATTTTTGATTTTTACTTTCTGTTTTGTTGAGCTCACACCATCGTTATTCTGTTATGATTGTGTTTTTATGTTTTAATTAGTGTTTGTGCCAAGTAGAACCTTTATGATTAGTTTGGGTGATAGTTGTTTAATCATGCTGAAAAAAGACATAAACTTGGTGCTCACAAAATTATTTTTAATTCCTATCCAGAAAGAGCTTTTGAGTTGATTATTTTTGCTGCTGATTGATATGAAAATTGCCCTAATTTTCATAATTGTTTTCAGAATTTTTGGGATAGCAGAGGTATACGAAATATACAGATTGCTAGAGACTGTTCTGTTTTTGACAGATTCTGTTTTCGTTGTGTTGATTGCTTATTTTGATGAAACTATGGTTAGTATAGGGGGGTACGAGCCATGGAGAAGTGAGAATACAGTAATATAACATCAATCTAAAGTAAACTAAGTTTACTACAATATCTAAAAAGTTGGTGGTTTGTTTTCTTATGCTAATGATATCACGAGTTTCTGTTTAAGTTTTGTGTTGTGAAGTTTTCAAGTTTCGGGTGATGTTCTTATGGACAATGGAATAAAGAGTGGAAAGAGCCTAAGCTTGGGGATGCCCAAGTCATCCCAAGCCAAATTCAAGGACGCCAAAAAGCCTAAGCTTGGGGATGCCTCGGGAAGGCATCCCCTCTTTCGTCTTCAATCCATCGGTAACGTTACTTGGAGCTATATTTTTATTTACCACATGATATGTGTTTTGCTTGGAGCGTCGTGTATTATAGGAGTATTTGCCTTTTGTTTTATCACAATCATCCTTGCTGCACACCTTTTGAGAGGGACATGCACTCATCGTGAATTTGTTAGAATACTCAATGAGCTTCACTTATATATTTTGAGTTAGGCAATTTAGCTCGCATGTGCTTCACTTATATCTTTTGAGCTAGATAATTTTGCTCCCACGAGCTTCACTTATATCTTTTGAGATAGATAATTTTTCTGTAGTGCTTCACTTAAATCTTTGTAGAGCACGACGGTGTCATATTTTGTAGAAATAAAAACTCTCGATCTTCACTTATATCATTTTGAGAGCGCTCTCTCTAAGTAACTTGGTAATTGGCGTGTGTTATGAAATTAGTCCTAAATATGATAGGCATCCGAGGAGGATATAATAAAAACTTTCATATTCAAGTGCATTGATTAGTAAGAGAAGTTTGATTCCTTACAATTAGTTTTGAGATATGGATATGGTAATACTAGAGTTATGATAGTAGGGTGTTCTGAATCTAGAAATACTTTTGTTGAGGTTAGTGATTCCCGTAGCATGCACGTATGGTGAACCGCTATGTTATGAAGTCAGAGCATAATTGATTTATTGATTGTCATCCTTTGTGTGGCGGACGGGATCGCGCGATGGTTAACTCCTACCAACCCTTCCCCTAGGAGTAAGCGTTTAGCACTTTGTTTCGATTACTAATAAAACTTTTGCAATAAGTATACGAGTTCTTCATGAATAATGTGAGTCCATGGTATAGATGCACTCTCACCCTTCCACCATTCCTAGCCTCTCTAGTGCCGCGCAACTTTGTCGGTGCACGAAACCACCATATACCTTCCTCAAAACAGCCACCATACCTACCTATTATGGCATTTTCATAGCCATTTTGAGATATATTGCCATGCAACTTCCACCGTTCCGCCTCATGACATGTGCCATGAGTTTCATATTGCCATTGCATGATCGTAAGATAGCTAGCGAGATGTTTCAACGTCATACGCTAAGCTAGATCGTTTCACATCCCAGTACACTGCCGGAGGCATTTCATATAGAGTCATTATTGTTCTAAGTATCGAGTTGTAAGTAAATAAAAGTGTGATGATCATCATTATTAGAGCATTGTCCCATGTGAGGAAATAATATAAGAGGCCAGCGAAGCCCAAATAAAAAAGAGAGGCCAAAGATTCCCACCAAAAAAGGGGGAAAATGAAATGAAAAAAAGAGGCCAAAGAGCCCAAACAAAAAAAATGAGAGAAGGGACAATGCTACTATTTTTTTCCACACTTGTGCTTCAAAATAGCACAACGTTCTTCATGATAGAGAGTCTCTTGTTTTTTCACTTTCATATACTAATGGAAATTTTCATTATATAACTTGGCTTGTATATTCCAATGACGGGCTTCCTCAAAATTGCCCTAGGTCTTCGTGAGCAAGAAAGTTGGGTACACACTCACTAGTTTTTATTTTTGAGCTTCCATACACTTATAGCTCTAGTTGTTAGAGCATATATCTCCATATGTGGTTTTGGTAATTGATGACAATTCCTATGGACTAATGGTTGCCTTAAGTTATATTTATAGGATTTGTCCATAGGAGCTTCCTGAAGTCCATCTGTTGGGTTCAAGGAGTTTATATGTTGACCAAGATGTTATTCAAGTTATTATCCAAAGAATGGTCATAGAAACACTAGGTTGATCAAGATCTCACACAAAGAGTAAATCAAGATGATCAACACATTGCTTTTATTGCAATTTGTCCATAGGCACTTCTTGAAGTCCATCTGTTGGGTTCAAGGAGTTTATATGTTGACCAAGATGTTATTCAAGTTATTATCCAAAGAATGGTCGTAGAAACACTAGGTTGATCAAGATCTCAGACAAAGAGTAAATCAAGATGATCAACACACAAAGCGTATAAGATGTACCGAGAGGGATCAAGTGATCCCATGGTAAGGTAAGCATTGTCCATTACGTGTTTGTGTACTAACCCAAGGTCTTTGTGAGACTCCTATGTGGGGGTTAGGTGTGTTTCCATTGGGCTTGCATCAAAAGGAAGATCTCATACAACCCATGAAGGATGACGCCAACTGGTGATCGTCATCAAGATTGTGGTGTGCAAGTTCAAGTGGATTAGCACGAATATATCATTGAAACTATTGTCAATGATCATGTGCTAACAAGGATAAGATCAAGATAAGCATTCCTGAGCACTACATGCTTGATTCTTGTGGATGTTCACATGGTGGATAGGACAAGATCAAGATAAGCATTCTTGAGCACTACATGCTTGATTCTTGTGGATGTTCACACATGGTGGACAAATGAAGATAAATACATAAGCTAGGCTTTCCGCATTGTGTATGGGAAAGCTACTTGAAGACTTCATCATGTCTTGCTTTCAACTTGAGTCAAGAAGGAACAACAACATCAAGCTCAGGTGAAAGGGCTAACTCAAAGGTATCAGTTCCTTTGACGTTAGTTGTGCGGAGTGATGATCAGCGAATAAAAGTATACACTCAAGTATGGATCATCATTACTCTTTTATGATTCTTGAGTCCTTAGGGATCCCGCAGTATTAAGAGGGGATCACAGGTTTTGCGATGAACTTGCTCAAACTACATCATCACTTTCTGCTTAGACCACATCTCCACTGTTTTGTTGTTATCTGAAAACAGAACCAGTGCCTCGGACATCCGGCTTTCTCCGGACGTCCGAGGACCGGACGATTGACTAGTTCGGAAATCCGGAATCCTATACCAGAGAAATCAGAGCCATATAACTCGGACTTCCGGCTACCTCCAGACGTCCGAGGCCCGGATGTCCGGCCAAGTCCGGGAAATCCGGAAGCCTACACCAGTAGAAGTTGAGTTCTATATCTCGGAAATCCGGCTCCCTCCGGACGACCGAGCGCCGGACGTCCGACACCTGTCGGAAATCCGGAACCTACCACCAGTAGAAGTTGAGCTGTATAACTCGGATTTCCGGTCCTCTCCGGACGTCCGTATGCTGATAAATTCAAATATGTTCAGGCACATCTACAGGCCTCGGACGACCGACCCCTGTCGGACGTCCGGCCGCTGATGAATTCAGAAGAGTTCCAGTCATGCCTAAAGGTCTCGGACGTCCGACCCTGGTCGGACCTCCGGTCCCTCGCGGAAGCGCGGACTTCCGACAAATGTCGGACGTCCGGACCCCGTGTGACTTAAAGTGTCCCCAACGGCTCTTTTTCTCTCCACACTATAAATACCCCCTCCCACTTCGTGAGAGGGTTGCCCAACACAGCCTTATCCTTATAAGAACAAACTTCCACCTCACACACATTTGCTCACTCCAAATCTTAGATCCCAAGAGCATTTGTGAGCCCCTTTGAGAGTTGTTCCAATCAAAAGATAGATCTTCTCCCTCTCCTTCTCTCAACCCAAGCTATTTGTGATTTGAGCAAGTTTTGAGCATTCCCCGTGATCTTATTACTCTTGGAGGTTGGAGACTCCTAGGCGGTAGGAGTTCTTCGGAGAGGAATCAATTCGTGTGATTTCCCCCGGAAAAGTTTGTGAGGGTTTGGAAGCCACCTCAAAGGCTTACCACTAGTGGTTGAGAAACGCCTTCGTGGTGTTATCTCAAAGGGAGAATAGGGTGAGCCTTCGTGGCGTTGGTGTGCCTTCGTGGTAACATCCACCTCTCTAACGATGACTAGCTTCCCTCCAAGGAAGTGAACATCGGGATACATCTTCGTCTCAGTGACCTTGGTTATCCTTAACCCTAAATCCTTACTTGTGGTTTACTTGTGTTATTTGAGCATACATACATTGCATATTGCTTGTGCTCATTATATTGTGTTGGCTATTTCTTGTACAAGATTAATCATTCAAGCATACCCTCTATATCCACACGTTCATACTTACATCCCTTGACACATCGTGTTGATATAGTGTGATCTAGTATCTTGTGTTATTTACCTACTTATCGTGTGATATAGCTCAAGTAAGTTTGTGTAACTTACTTGTGCTTGTTATTAACTGCATTGTGTCCATCTTGGTAGATCGTGTTGTTGATACACGTTGGAGTGCCTAGTGCATTTAGGATTTGTGCTTGACAAGTACCCTCTTAGTTTATTTCCGCATTAGGTTCAAGCCAAATCTGAAGAAGTTTTTAAATAGCCTATTCACCCCCCTCTAGGCGTCATCGAGGTCTTTTCAATTGGTATCATAGCTAGGTCTCTCTTTAATTAGGTTTCACGACCTAGAGAGTATCGATGTCGACTATTGGATTAGTGCACAATGGCATCTTTGACTTTGATGGCACAAATTATACCCTATGGAGAATTCGTATGCTTCATCACTTTCGGGCCATGGGCCCAAATACTTTACAAATTGTTCTTGTAGGGATTACCGACAAAAGGGATGATGCATCTTCATCTACTAATGAAATGTATCTTGATTGCGAGGCCTTTCTTGCCATTCATCGAACCATAAGTCCTGAAGTGTTCAAGTCTATCTCGACTTGCAAGTCAGCTCATGAAGTTTGGACTAAACTTGAAGATATATATGGTGGGTCCAATCTTGATGAAGACGGTATTATGATGAAGGAGTTGGTGCATGAGCTCTTCACTCTTTTCGATCTTAAAGAGTCCACCACTACTCCCATATCCGATTGCTTGCACACCTCAGCATCTTCAATCTCACAAGGTAATGACATGGTGAGTGAAGAAATATATGTTGATGAAAATGGCATAGCCTCTATGGACACGAGCATATCTAGCACCACACATAGTGTAAATTATTGTGCTGATAGGTCATGCATTTCACCTAAAGATTCCTTGACAAATGTCTGTGGTGATATGCCTGCTTCCTCGTGTCCTCTTGATCAAAATATCTTGGTTCTCCCTAGTTGCTCTATGACTAACCATTTAGGGGAAATCAAGAAATATGAAGTACTTTTGACTAATGAAGAATCTGATTCACCAAAAGAATCATCATCAACTCCTCCAGTTCACATGTGCCTCATGGCAAGAGGTAATAATGAGGTATCATCTTCCCTATGCAATAAAGATGATATTTGCGATGATGATGATGATGATGACTTGACTGAAAATATCTATGTGATCAGTAAAATTCTTCATAAAGCTAAAAATAACTCTCTTCAAAGGTTCCAAGATGTTCTTGCTTACTTTGAAAACTGTAATGATTCACTTAATCATGAACAAGCTAAAAGTGAACAACTTGAACATGAACTTGAGAAGAGTCATCAAGCATGTAGAGACTTAAGATCTTCAAAAGGAGAGATTGAAGTTGCTCATGATAAACTTAAAAGGGATTTTGAGGTCCTTCTCCTTGAATGCAATAATGTCAAGGGAGAGCTCATCAAAACCTCTAAGATCTATGAGGAGCTTCAATCTACTCATGAGAAGTCTCTATTTGCTACTTACTCCTCTCATATTGTTGATGATACTTGTACATCTAACTCTACCTCTTTTGAAGTATCAACATTGAAGGAGAATGTTGAGCTACGTGCTCAACTTGATTTACTAACTAGCAATTATGGGAAGTTGGAAGAAAACCATGTAATGCTCACAAGCTCTCATGCCGATCTTCTAACATCCCATAATGTGCAAAAGTTAGCTCATGAGGCTATCATCACCAAGGTAACTTCAAGCGAGCCTCATGTGGACAATGGCACTACTTCTAGTCAAAGTACTATATTTCCATGTGCTAGTCCTCGTAATTCGTCTACTCATAATGTTGCTACCTCATGTTGTCGGGACCCCGATCCTAAACCATAGGAATCCAGCCTGTAACACATCGCATCCCATTGCGGTCTCACGCACGGTTAACTCCACGGCTGCAGCCTTACCTTAGCCGAGACCATTTGCATCTTTTGACTCACGTATGCAATAGTGTCGCTAGCATTCCAATGTCAAGAACCCGGATCGACATGTCTAGTCTTAAACCAAAGTGGCAGTACCGCACAAGGACAGGCATACATGACCCAACATAGCAGGTGTCGGTCACCAGCGAGTGTAGACGAGTCGTAGCAAGCTACAGGGACTCCATTACATCGCGTGACATTTCCCCAAAGGGGACAGACACAGCAGCTAAGAAGGACACATGCCGGTCAACCAATGTGTCCGGAGCAGTAGCGAACTACCAAGGCTCATTGGATCACAAAGGGGCATTTCCTTGTAAGGAGTGCTACTAAAGTTCACGACTAGATAATCGAACCCCATACATATCAAGTACGACACACGTACGCATGGCATACCGATATGTATAGATACATCGATGGCATCACAACATAACCATAAACATACAAACTTTATTTAAGAGGCTCGGAAGAGCCACACACATAATATTACACATTAAGGGTCTCACGACCCATAAAAGGAGTCATTCAGTTACAAGCCAGCGGAAGAGTTTAACTGTCTGAGTACAGACAGGGCAACTAGAAGGCACATGGCCTGATTATACTAGAGATCCAACGTAGGGCCAGATCGTAGCTGGGACACCAGCTACTCGTCGTCGTCGATGTCTACGAAGAACCCTCCATTAGGGTCATTAGCAACCTCCGCAACATTTATTAAGCAAACATGAGTACGAAGGTACTCAACAAGACTTTAGGATATCTAACTACTCATGCAAGGTATCAAAAGAGTATTTGGGGTTTCATGCGGAAAGCCAGCATCTGACTCGTGGCTAAACAACTTGCATTTTTAAATAATTTTGACAACTTGATTTCTCGCACACGAGTCCACTAACACCACAACAATACACCGTCGTGGAAGCATTCCGTCTCCATACGGAAATGCCATCCATGACACTCACGCTTTTCTTGACAATTTTATGAGTAGCCATTTAAGTTATCTATGAACAACATATGTCTCCAAGTAGTCCATATCCGCGGACGTGGCTATTCGAATAGATCACAACCTTGCAGGGGTGTACTTCGTCACACACGCTCTCGCCACTTATCGCCATGTGCACGTCATGCACCTCGACAACCTTCAAGCGGAAGCCCAGCGAGGGAGTCGGCCACGACCGTTAACCACACTAGTACCTAGTCCAGGTTTATCGCCTATCTGAGAGTAACCCGTACGGAAGTCCGGCTGAGGTTTCCGCCACGGCCTCAAACGATGTGCGCAGGGTTCCCAAGCCCACCATCCGGGTGCCACTTGGTACACGGTGCCACTGCCTACCGCATCACGGCCCACCTCTCAGGTCAGCACCATGCACGGCCTCCAGCATTACTATAAACACCAGAAACTACTTGCAACTCCTGGACCGAGTACTAAGCGATTAATAGGCCGAGCGGGGTCATATTTCAGGGCCCAGCATGTGGTAGTATCTAGTCTTGGATTACATACACGGAACTCAGTTCCTAAGGACGGTTCTAATGAAACAACCCGCCATGTACTCCTACACAGCCTTTCACCGGTACCTTTACCAAATCAGATTCAACACACAACCTTTGCTTACCGAACGCATTCTCACAATTCTGTTCATCTCCCAGATGACAGACCATACACAACTCTAGGCATAGCATGCATAGCAGGATAAGGCACATCATGGCTCAAGCAACTACCAGGTATGCTAGGTTTCAAGGTTCGGCTATTTACTGTGACAAGGATAGGTCATGCAAAGGAAGTGGGTTCAACTAACGTGGCAAAAGCAGTTGAAGCATTTGATCCTAATGCAATAAACAAGTGCAGGAGCAAGAACATGGGATTTATCGGGATGATCAAAATGGTTGCTTGCCTTGTTGCTCAGAGGGGGGACAATATCCGTGAGACGGATATTCGGTGGAATCCGGGGGTGCGGAGCCTACCGAAATGAATGGCAACAATCAATAACAATCATATGCAAACAAGATGATGCATGAGCATGGCATGAGAATGCAAGGTGATAAACTAATATAATCAACATGTATTAGGTTTGAAGTTGATTTGAATCACATTCAAATATCAATTCAAACGAGGTATTCTCGGATACCGATTTAATTGATTCGACCTGATGCTCAGATCAACTTGATGTTAGCATGCATGAGATGTCATGTTAAGGTACTGGTTTGTTATTAGAACATTGTTTGATCATGTCATTCATAATGAAATTTGAATATTTTCCAAATTCCATTTATAAAATATTTATAAGAATTGACTTATTCATTAATCTACATTTTTGGGTTCTGTAACTTTTTCAAACATGAATGAAAATAGCATATTCAGATTTCTTGAATTTTTCTGATACTTTTTCATATATAAATTATTTTCATTGGAGTTACAGATTAATTTCTCTGAATTTTTGAAGTTTTAAACATTTCTGGAATTATTTTTATACTGGAAAATACTTTTACTGCATCAACATGACATCAGTAGGTCCATCTGGCCGTTGAAAGTCAAACCTGACCAGTGGGACCCACTGGTCAGTCTCTCTGGTCAATTTTAGATTAGGATTAATCTTATTTAGTTAATTAAACTCACTGGACCCACATGTCAGTGTCTTATTTATTAATCTGATTTATTTTTATTATCTCTAAACTATCCAGAGGCTGGCCCCACCCGTCAGTGGCTCAGGCCAGCTGAGATCCACCGGCGGCGAGGTCGTCCTCGCCGGCGGGGAGCCTCCGGCGACCACCAGAACGTCGGGGGGGGGCTTGGAAATGGCGCACAGAGGGCCAAACTCGGCGCGAAGAGCACCAGAGGAATGGCCACTCGATGGCGAGCACGATGGGACAAGCCCCAGGGGCTGGGATGGACGGAATCAACGCCGGTGACGAGCTTGGCGGCGACCAAGTTCGACCATCGTCGAAGCCATCGAATACGGGGCCAAAACGCGCGGGGTTGGGCACCTAGCGCATCTAGATGATGTCCTGAGGCTGTTGGTGGCCTTAGGCGGACCAACCCGTCACCGGAGGGCTACCGGCGACGAGCTGCAGCGGCGGTCCTCGTCGGGCTCTGATGGAACTAAGCCTAGAGGAGGGGATCGACGGGGAGAGCTTAGGGGAAATGACCGCATGCTCACGGGGAGTGCAGTGGTGGCGCTAGTCTGCTCGGGGATGGCCTGGAGAGGGAGAACGCCGGCGACGATCTTTGGTGACCCGAGGAAGAAGACGACAGTTGCTCGTCGATTCACTGCATCTGGGCGTCGGGCTCGTGGCTAGGAAGCTTCAGGGGGTTGTGGCGGAGCTAATGCGCGGCTCAGAAGGAAAGAGGGGAGGCTAGAACGACGGCGAGCTCGAGCTCTGCTCGGGCTCCAATGGCGGCAGAAGGAGGGAGGAGAGATCCGAGAGGAGGAGGGGAACTGGCGCTGGGAATGGATAGCCACGGGCTCGGGGAGCTTATCCCCGAGCTTGCCAGCGCGAGGCGGCGGCCAGGCAGGCGCACAGGTGCGTGGCCGCGCCGGAGTACGCGGCGGCCACCTCCTGCTGCCCATTGGCGGGGAGGAGACGACTGGAGGAGATGGGCTGGGCCGGCTAGGCGACAGGTAAGGATTTTTTCATTTGCTTACTGTTTTTGTTTCTGTTTTGCTATTTCACTGGTTTTCTATTTATTTCAACTCCCAAATAAATTGTAAAAACTATGTTGAGCACCTTAGAATATTTGTTGGAATATTTCCAACCATTCCTAAAGTTTTCAACATTTTTGAAAGTTTAAAATTTCTGATTTCAAATTTAAAACTTGAAACCAGTAGCTTTTTGCATTTATTTAAAATGCTTAAGATGTTAAGAAAATGGTTTTCTTCATTGCTCATTTACTTTCATGATTTATCAGAAAGTTTGAACTTTTCTTGAGGCCATTTTGGGTTCATTGATTTTAACTACTTTTGAGATTTCCTTTATTTGAAGAAGTGGCTAGGTTTTGAGTTTTTCCTTCACCTCTTTCTTTGTTCTTGTTGAAGATTTCTTAGATGCAATGCAAAGAAGACATGAACACAAGACTAACTTGCTTAAGGTGTCAGGGATGTGAGACATGTGATGAATTACTTTCCTTGCCTTGTTGCTCTAACATTGAAGCCTACACTCCCTCTAGTACTTGCATTGATACTAACCGTGCAGAGGAAATCAAAGAGCTCAAGGCCCAAGTCACTTCTTTGAAGAAAGACTTGGAACAGTGTCATGAAGGGATGCCCACACTCAACAACGTCCTGTGTGAGCAAACATCTCCGAATGACAAAAATGAGTTTGTAGTAAACTCAAACAAGAACAATAGGGGCCTAGAACAAGTCAAGAATTCGGCCAAAATCATTTGCTTCAAGTGCAAAGTTAAAGGGCACCATGTTAGATCTTGCCCTCTGAAGACGAAGTCTCAAAGTCACAAGCAACAAGGGAAGCGGCCACAAACTCAATCACATATTCAACTACAAGTTGAAGGAAGGCCTCTTCCCAATAAGACCCAAGCCAACACTCCCCGAGGTGAGAAATCAACTGGGAAGAAAGCAAAGGGTAGATGTTGCTACTTATGTCGTGAGAAGGGTCACGTCGCTTCGTCTTGCACAAGAGGTAACTTATCCAACCCAATCACTATTGATGATATCTATTCCCTTGGGAAGGATAAGGGTGGCAATGTGTTTGCCAAGTTTGTTGGTACTCAAAATGGTGTCAAGAAAAGAACCATTTGGGTTGCCAAGCCTATTGTGATTAACCTCTTAGGACCCAACGTAGTTGGGGACCAACAAGCTCAAACTTGATCAATAGGTGACTATGGAGGACATTAGAGACTTGGATACATAATGAAGAATTAAGGGGTCTTCATCATTCATATTATCTCAAGCCAAGTCATTTGGATTATCGAGTTTCTATATTATATCCAATGTGCCTCCTTACGGTAACTTATACTTAAACTGTTTACATTGTTAGGTGCTTGCCCCCTTTTGCATGTTGTGGTTTTGTACCTTGCATGCGTTTGTATATGTTGTGTTTCCAACTTGCCTATCTTGAGTAATCAAGTATGTGTATTTTGGTTTGCACATCATGTACATGTGAGTCTTGTATTGAGCCTATTTGCATCTTGTCTGTATTTTTGTTGGCTCTTGTGAGAGATTAATGGATTATCCCATTGTGGGGGAGTGATGTGCTTTGCACACCTCTCAATCCTATAAATGTGTATACATGGGGAATACCACTTAGTTTTGATATTTCAAGATTATCTAGTTTCTATGTGGTATGTCTTACTCATGAGAAATTCAAATTCTATATGGTCCATTAATTATCTCTTGTTGGTTTCAGTTTGCCACTTGTTAATATTGTTGGTTATCACATTATGGGGGAGTAATATGCTATGTGCATATTACAAACCTAGAAAATGTGTACATCTCAGGTGTTGCCACTTAGTGTTGATATTGTAAATTATCCTGTTCCTAGGTGGCATGTTAGCTCTACAAGTGTCATTTGCTTGCGTTGTATGGGTAAAGATGATCTTAGATATATTTGTGATCTACCAATGAGCATCATTTCAAAAATACTTCTTGTCCTTGACAATTGGTATTCCCATCATATGATTGGAATTGATAATCATCTTTACATTGGATTTTGTGTTTCGTTTGTCTTTCTTGCCTCTTATGAATCTATTTTTAACATGTCTAGTGTGGTTATAGATATAGAGAAAGTGATGATCTCATCGTGTGTGTTTTGTACTCAAATGCAAATTCTATATAATGCACGTCCCTTGGGGGAGCTATCCTATTCTCTTTAAAAACACTCTCCTTATTCACCCATCATAAAATCATTTGATCCCCATCAAGTGTGTGTTGATGGGAGGCAAGTCTTGCTCTTTATGATGCTTTGTGCCATCATGAAAATTTGTAGAGGGCTTTGTTTGTTGGAACCTAGCTCTCTCTTGGAAACTAGATACTTCGTGTTTGTTTTCCTTCAATTGGTTTCTTGTTGCCTTCTATTTGGCATATGTCAATGGATATCTCATTCCTTGATGTATCTTTTAATTGATATCCTTCAAATGATAGTTCTTTTGTTTTAGGATCTTATTATCACTTGATACCTTGTCTTTTGATGACTTCTCAACTTTGTGTTGAGTTGATTCTTGAGAGTCTTGAGCATGCATATCTAGCTACTATATACAACTTCTTTTGCTTGCTTTCCTCCTTTGACCCAATATATAAGGGAAACTCCACCCTGTCATAAATTGGCTAAGGTGTGCATGAAATTTAAATTCATATCTATATGCACATATGTGTGTGGAGTTTGTCCTATATATTGGTGGTTTTCTAACTCTTTGGCCCAATGAGTTTGGGCACCATTTTGTTTGTTTTGTTGTTCCAGGAACAACTGGAGATGCATTGGATGCTCGGCTCACCTATAAGGAAGATGTTGAGACCATGTGATTATTGGAGCCAAGTTAGGATGATCAAAGAACAACTATCTACTACATCAATCCAATGTTGTCTCCGTAACAAGTATCCACTTCATGCATTCTTTTCTTGCAAAGGACCCAACCTGTCTTTTCTTTTCCAGGTTGCATCATGGCATGAATCTCTTGATTCGTTCTTGTAGTACTTGTTTGCTTTCTCAAAGCATCCGAATGATGATGTCTTACTACTAGTTGGGATGTCTTTGATGTTCGTATGTTGGAAGTTCATATTATACAATAAGAAAATATTAGGCCATGTGCTATGCTTCCAAACAAAAGATCTCATTGATATAGTTATGAATTCCTTTTGGATATCCAGTTTGTTCCTTCTTGTAACCATTTTGTGTGTATATCCTTCTTTGTGGACAAATATCATCATGATTGTCTTCTACTTAGAATCTTTTACACATGAGAGAAGTTACATCTCTAATTGATATCCTCTTTTCTTTCACGTCCATCGTTGCATTTCCTCTTTCAAGTTTTTTTTGATGGCTTCGTGAAAGGATTTGTTTTGTGTGCGCACCTTATTTCTACATCTTGATGCACTCTTTGGCAGTGAAGATTAT
Organism: Hordeum vulgare subsp. vulgare; assembly: GCF_904849725.1. Lineage (NCBI taxonomy): Eukaryota > Viridiplantae > Streptophyta > Magnoliopsida > Poales > Poaceae > Hordeum > Hordeum vulgare. Next base: position 75,429,890 of record NC_058524.1, on the reverse strand, counting down.
TTTTTCCTCATGCTTGTCTTGATGAGGGTTTTTCCATTTTCAATTAGTATCCCTCCTCTTGACAAGGTTCTTACTTCCTATCTTCACAATGGGTTGTCACAAGCGTTGGTTCTTATTTTGTTTATTAGTAAGCTTGTGAACCCATTTTCTAGTATGTGTGTGTGGGAATGATATGTCTTGCACTTTGTATCTCATTTCATCAAGACTATGTTGATGAGAAATGCTCATCCCTATCTTAGTCTTCTCAAGTGCTTTGCCATGACTCATACACATTACTTTGTTTGAGCCTATTCTTAAGTTGCTTCTATTACATGTTGCTCAAACATTTGTTTTGTGCAATTGATATGCTTATTGTCTCATCTATCCTCTTGCACTCGTTGTGTGTTTTATAAATTCTGGGGGAGCAACGATCCTATTTTGTGCACCTATGTCAAATGCAATAATATCATATTAGTGCACAAATCATGGGGAGCTTCTCTAGTTTTTGATAAAGCACTATGTTGCCTTTATCATAATATTTTTTATTCATGTGGTTCAAAGGACCATATGATTGTTTGTTCCATCTGGAATCCTTTGATTGCCTGCCTCTATCTTTGTATGTCTTTGTGGCATACGATTCTTTTTTTAATTTTTGGGTCCTTAATATAGTTTGTTTTCCTCCAACTACTTATCATTGTATTTGTATATTTTTCTGCACTCATTTGCTGAGAAGTACACACTTTTTGGAGGACCACCTACTATATTTGCCTTCTAAACTGTTCGTCCATTTTGGCAATCGATGCCAATGGGGGAGAAGTTTAGAGAGTTTACTTTGGATATGTTTAGAGGGTTTTGCTTTTAGTGCGTAAGCATTTACATCTTGCTCACATGCATTATTACCTTGTATGTGTGCGCTTGGTTATGCTTATTTCCTTATATAAACTCTCTTGAAGTGGTTGTCTTCAATTACCAAAATGGGGGAGATTGTTAGAGCATATATCTCCATATGTGGTTTTGGTAATTGATGACAATTCCTATGGACTAATGGTTGCCTTAAGTTATATTTATAGGATTTGTCCATAGGAGCTTCCTGAAGTCCATCTGTTGGGTTCAAGGAGTTTATATGTTGACCAAGATGTTATTCAAGTTATTATCCAAAGAATGGTCATAGAAACACTAGGTTGATCAAGATCTCATACAAAGAGTAAATCAAGATGATCAACACATTGCTTTTATTGCAATTTGTCCATAGGCACTTCTTGAAGTCCATCTGTTGGGTTCAAGGAATTTATATGTTGACCAAGATGTTATTCAAGTTATTATCCAAAGAATGGTCGTAGAAACACTAGGTTGATCAAGATCTCAGACAAAGAGTAAATCAAGATGATCAACACACAAAGCGTATAAGATGTACCGAGAGGGATCAAGTGATCCCATGGTAAGGTAAGCATTTTTCAATTACGTGTTTGTGTACTAACCCATGGTCTTTGTGAGACTCCTATGTGGGGGTTAGGTGTGTTTCCATTGGGCTTGCGTCAAAAGGAAGATCTCATACAACCCATGAAGGATGACGCCAACTGGTGATCGTCATCAAGATTGTGGTGTGCAAGTTCAAGTGGATTAGCACGAATATATCATTGAAACTATTGTCAATGATCATGTGCTAACAAGGATAAGATCAAGATAAGCATTCCTGAGCACTACATGCTTGATTCTTGTGGATGTTCACATGGTGGATAGGACAAGACCAAGATAAGCATTCTTGAGCACTACATGCTTGATTCTTGTGGATGTTCACACATGGTGGACAAATGAAGATAAATACATAAGCTAGGCTTTCCGCATTGTGTATGGGAAAGCTACTTGAAGACTTCATCATGTCTTGCTTTCAACTTGAGTCAAGAAGGAACAACAACATCAAGCTCAGGTGAAAGGGCTAACTCAAAGGTATCAGTTCCTTTGACGTTAGTTGTGCGGAGTGATGATCAGCGAATAAAAGTATACACTCAAGTATGGATCATCAGTACTCTTTTATGATTCCTGAGTCCTTAGGGATCCCGCACTATTAAGAGGGGATCACAGGTTTTGCGATGAACTTGCTCAAACTACATCATCACTTTCTGCTCAGACCACATCTCCACTGTTATGTTGTTATCTGAAAACAGAACCAGTGCCTCGGACATCCGGCTTTCTCCGGACGTCCGAGGACCGGACGACTGACTAGTTCGGAAATCCGGAATCCTATACCAGAGAAATCAGAGCCATATAACTCGGACTTCCGGCTACCTCCGGACGTCCGAGGCCCGGATGTCTGGCCAAGTCTCGGAAATCCGGAAGCCTGCACCAGTAGAAGTTGAGTTCTATATGTCAGAAATCCGGCTCCCTCCGGACGACCGAGCGCCGGACGTCCGACACCCGCCGGAAATCCGGAACCTACCACCAGTAGAAGTTGAGCTGTATAACTCGGATTTCCGGTCCTCTCCGGACGTCCGTATGCTGATAAATTCAAATATGTTCAGGCACATCTACAGGCCTCGGACGACTAACCCCTGTCGGACGTCCAGCCGCTGATGAATTCAGAAGAGTTCTAGTCATGCCTAAAGGTCTCGGACGTCCGACCCTCGTCGGACGTCCGGTCCCTCGCGGACGCCCGGACTTCCGACAACTGTTAGACGTCCGGACCCTGTGTGACTTAAAGTGTCCCCAACGGCTCTTTTTCTCTCCACACTATAAATACCCCCTCCCACTTCGTGAGAGGGTTGCCCAACACAGCCTTATCCTTATAAGAACACACTTCCACCTCACACACATTTGCTCACTCCAAATCTTAGATCCCAAGAGCATTTGTGAGCCCCTTTGAGAGTTGTTCCAATCAAAAGATAGATCTTCTCCCTCTCCTTCTCTCAACCCAAGCTATTTGTGATTTGAGCAAGTTTTGAGCATTCCCCGTGATCTTATTACTCTTGGAGGTTGGAGACTCCTAGGCGGTAGGAGTTCTTTGGAGAGGAATCAATTTGTGTGATTTCCCCCGGAAAAGTTTGTGAGGGTTTGGAAGCCACCTCAAAGGCTTACCACTAGTGGTTGAGAAACGCCTTCGTGGTGTTATCTCAAAGGGAGAATAGGGTGAGCCTTCGTGGCGTTGGTGTGCCTTCGTGGTAACATCCACCTCTCTAACGGTGACTAGCTTCCCTCCAAGGAAGTGAACATCGGGATACATCTTCGTCTCAGTGACCATGGTTATCCTTAACCCTAAATCCTTACTTGTGGTTTACTTGTGTTATTTGAGCATACATACATTGCATATTGCTTGTGCTCATTATATTGTGTTGGCTATTTCTTGTACAAGATTAATCATTCAAGCATACCCTCTATATCCACACGTTCATACTTACATCCCTTGACACGTCGTGTTGATATAGTGTGATCTAGTATCTTGTGTTATTTACCTACTTGTCGTGTGATATAGCTCATGTAAGTTTGTGTAACTTACTAGTGCTTGTTATTAACTGCATTGTGTCCATCTTGGTAGATCGTGTTGTTGATACACGTTGCAGTGCCTAGTGCATTTAGGATTTGTGCTTGACAAGTACCCTCTTAGTTTATTTCGGCATTAGGTTCAAGCCAAATCTGAAGAAGTTTTTAAATAGCCTATTCACCCCCCCTCTAGGCGTCATCGAGGTCTTTTCACTAGTGCATCCGTTGCATGGCAATCCCTACTCATTCACATTGATATCTATTGATGGGCTTCTCCATAACCCATTTATACGCCGAGTCGATGTGACCATCTCTTCCTTTTTGCCTCACAACCTCCACCACACTCTATTCCACCTATAGTGCTATATCCATGGCTCACGCTCATGTATTGGGTGAGAGTTGAAAAAGTTTGAGAAAGTAAGAGTGCGAAAACAATTACTTGGCCAATACCGGGGTTGTGCATGATTTAAATTCGTTGTGTGGGGATGATGGAGCATAGACAGACTATATGATTTTGTAGGGATAACTTTCTTTGGCCTTGTTATTTCAAAAGTTCATGATTACTTTGCTAGTATGCTTGAAGTATGATTGTTTTCATGTCAATATTAAACTATTGTTTTGAATTTTATGGATCTGAACATTCATGCCACAATAAAGAAGTTACAAAGAACAAATATGTTAGGTAGCATTCCACATCAAAAATTCGGTCTTTATCACTTCCCTACTCGAGGACGAGCAGGAGTTAAGCTTGGGGATGCTTGATACGTCTCCAACGTATATATAATTTTTGATTGTTCCATGCTACTATATGATCAACTTGGTATGCTTTATATGCATTTATATGCTATTTTATATCATTTTTGGGACTATCCTATTAACTCAGTGCCCAGTGCCAGTTTCTGTTTTTTTCCGTGTTTTTGACCTTTTTCAGATAAGAATATTAAACGGAGTCCAACCGGAATAAAACCTTCGGGATGATTTTTTCCATAACAGAAGGGATCCCGAAGACTTGAGAACCAAGGCAGAGGGCCACGGAGGAGGCCACGAGCCCCCTAGGCGCGCCCCAGGGGGGGCGCCTAGCAGGCTCGTGGGCCCTCGTGCCTCCTTTGCCCTACCTCTTTCGCCTATAAATTCCCTAAAATCCCCAAACCAACAGGGAGAGCCACGAAAATACTTTTCCTCCGCCGCAAGCTTCTGTTTTCGTGAGATCCCATCTGGGGACCATTCTGGTGCCCTGTCGGAGGGGGATTCGGACACAGAGGGCTTTTTCATCAACACCATTGCCTCTCCGATGATGCGTGAGTAGTTCACCACAGACCTTTGGGTCCATAGCTAGTAGCTAGATGGCTTATTCTCTCTCTTGGATCTTCAGTACAAAGTTCTCCATGATCTTCATGGAGATCTATCCGATGTAACTTTCTTTTGCGGTGTGTTTGTCGAGATCCGATGAATTGTGGATTTATGATCATATGATCTATGAATATTATTTGAGTCTCCTCTGATTTCTTATATGCATGATTTCGTATCCTTGTAATTCTCTTTGAGTTATGGGTTTCGTTTGGCCAACTTGATCTATAATTCTTGCAATGGGAGAAGTGCTTGGTTTTGGGTTCATACCGTGCGGTGTCCTCACCTAGTGACACAAGGGGTAGCGAGGCACGCATCGTGTTGTTGCCATCAAGGGTAAAAAGATGGGGTTTATATAATATTGCATGAATTTATCCCTCTACATCATGTCATCTTGCTTAAGGCGTTACTCTATTTGTTGTGAACTTAATACACTAGATGCATGCTGGATAGCGGTCGATGTGTGGAGTAATAGTAGTAGATGCAGAAAGTATCGGTCTACTTGTCTCGGACGTGATGCCTATATGTATGATCATTGCCTTAGATATCGTCATGACTTTGCGCGATTCTATCAATTGCTCGACAGTAATTCGTTCACCCACCGTAATACTTGCTATCATGAGAGAAGCCTCTAGTGAACACTATGGCCCCCGGGTCTATTTTACACATTATATATTCAGATCTACATACAAAAATACTAAAAATACCTTGCTGCACTTTTATTTATTTATTTATATTTACGTATTATCACTATCAGATCTCACTTTGCAAGTAATCGTAAAGGGATTGACAACCCCTTTATCGCGTCGGGTGCAAGTTTGTTTGTCTTTGCGTAGGTGCCTTGGTGCCTCATCTTGATACTCCTACTGGATTGATACCTTGGTTCTCAACCGAGGGAAATACTTATCTCTACTTTGCTGCATCACCCTTTCCTCTTCAAGGGAAAAACCAACGCAAGCTCAAGAAGTAGCAATGTATGAACTGATTGCACATGGACTTAGAAATATCACAATGTTATCTCGCGAGCATAAACTGGGAAAGGGATGGCAAGCAATTGTGGGAGGGCAAAGGCTGTCCTTTTTGCCGCAAAAGTTCCATTCTTCAGAAAAATTGGCATGCATTTGTGAAGAAACTACCAACCCTGTGCAACTAAAGTTGTCACCTAAAACTCTTGTAAGTACATCTCCAAATCTAACCCCTAAATTTGCTCCGATGTCCGTTTATGGACCCGGGGGGGGGGGGACCAGTCGGCGGACATGGATGCCAAAATCAGCCATCGAATGTTGTCCGCATACATTTCAAGCCAGATTTCGACTTAGCAAACAAAATTCATGCAAACCGACCAATATTATTCAGTTCAGAATAGCACAAATCATTCATACATAGCATGCAACTAATTCTACTTCAATAATGTCTAAATTTTGATCTACAACAAGTTTTTTAGTAATGGATCAAGTCGTCCCACACATAATGTCCCTTCAGCTACATCCAATAGTGGGTACGTATATGACATCCCTCTTTCCTATGGTACCACCCGGTGACAGATATGGGCTACACAATGTGTAGAGCAACATAGAGTCAATGAATGGTCCAATCAACAAACTGAGGAAAAAGAAGCAAACCTTATGATCTCCTCCTCTGCCACGTGCAATAGACACCTTGCCTCGAGCTGAGCAACGACATGAAAAAACTTGGTGGCGATGGTCTGGATGGTGTACCATCGACACAATAATGACCTCACATTGCAATTATGGATGATGTGCATGTCGTAGGGCACTATATAATTTCATGTGTGAAACGAGTCATGCACTTGTTGCCCGAAGGCCCCCCTCTGTTCCCGCCTACGAAATCCGTGGATAGGGCCAACCATGCATCATAAAATAGCTCATCCTCGATGTTGAGTACACCACCATCCTTCTTACTCTGAAAAAAATAACATAACATACGAAATTAAGCTCAGTGACATTTAACTGAACACATGTGAGGCGTGGTGGCCACCATGGAGGTCGTCAATAGGGTGGCAGAGTGTACCAGGGTACAAATGACACTAGGGTGGATAACGCCATCATAAAAGGTGAGCATGCGCATTGGTGTAGGATCGAAAGTATGTCTAGAGGGGGGGGGGGTCATTAGACTACTTGACAAGATAAAAACTTAGCCTTTTCCCAATTTTTACCATGGGCCAGTTTTAGCAACTATGACTAGTCAAGTACACCCTACACATGCATATCTAAGAGTATTGGAGCGGAAAGTAAAATGTGCAAGTGTAAATAGAGGGTAAGGTAGGGAGATCATACACAAAGGTTGATATGGCGATGTTTTGCATGCATCTGATAGGTGGCGCAATCGTACGTCCATGTTAGTGGAGACTTCAACCCACAGAGGGTAACGACTGCGAGAGTCCACGGAGGGCTCCACCCATAAGAGGTCCACGAAGAAGCGGCCTTGTCTATTCCACCACGGCTTCCGTCCACAAACGACTAGCCTCACTCACGGTAGATCTTCACGAAGTAGGCGATCTCCTTGCCCTTACAAACATCTTGGTTCAACTCCACAACACGAAGTAGGAGGCTCCCAAGCGACACCTAAGCAATCTAGGAGGCACAACCCTCCAAAAGGTAATAGATGTGATAGAACGATGAACTCCTTGCTCTTGTGCTACTAAAGATAGTCTCCTCAACACTCAATCACTCTCTCTCAGATTTGGCATGGGTAGGAGAGATTGATCTTGTGGAAAGCAATTTGGGGAGGCTAGAAATCAAGGTTCAAATGGTTGGAATGGAATCTCTTGATCTCAACACATGAGTAGGTGGCTCTCTCTCAGAAAATGGAGCTGACAAGTGTAAGTGTGTTCTGAGTTCTTCCTCTACGAATGAGGTAGGTGGAGGGGTATATATAGGCAACCTCCAAAATCCAACCGTTACACCATAATTGACCAACTCGGTGACACCGAATTTACAAACTCGGTGGTACCGACTTTCTCACAAGGTAGCAACTTTTGAATATCGGTGGAACCGATATATGAATCTCGGTGATACCTATACGATGACCTAGACTGAATTTCCAAACTCAGTGAGACCGACTTCAAACTCGAAATTTTCGAAACTTGAAATTAGCTTACCCGAAAGTTGGTCACCAAACTCGGTGGCATCGATAGGAATGTTGGTTGTACCGAGACGGTGGGTTTAGCATAGGATATGTCTAAGTGTAAAATCGGTATGGCCGAGTGAGAAATGTTGGTGGCATCGATTTTCCATATTTGGCTTGGGACAGATATATTTTGTGGAAGAGTGGCTAAGTATTTTTTGGTGGATATCTCTAAGAACTTGAGCAACCAATTCATCATAATACCTCATCCCTTTTAATAGTATTGGCTTTCTATGGACTCAAATGTGATTTCTCACAAAGTGTAAAATGAAGAGTCTTCTTGCTTGAAGCTTTAGCCAATCCTATTCCTTCCTTCATCAAAGGGGCATATACACACAATCTTATAGCCAAAGCATCTTTGAACTTTTCTGAAATATACTTGGATAAATTCATTAGTCCAATGATGCACATGTCGTGATTAATTACCAAAACCAACTTAGGGAGCAATTGTGCTTTCAATCTCCCCCTTTTTGGTTGATGACAACATATAGATCAAAGCTTCGACAAAAGATATAATCAATGATTAGCATCGACGCTATGAGAGGTATGTGAAAAGCAAGAGCTCCCCCTAAATTTGTGTTTGCAAATGCACAATTGATACGTCCCAAACTTATCTATAATTTCTGCTTGCTCCATGCAAGTTTTGGGTGATATTGCTATGTGTTTTGTACACTTTCATACATTTTTCAACATATTTGGACTAAGCTACTAACTGAGTGCACCCAGTGTCAGTTTCTGTTTGTTGATGTCTCTGAATTGTAGGTTTATACCCATATTTAGAGTGCCCGAAAAATTCCACAAAAAAGATATAAAAAATCAGCATTCCAAAAGACTCCAGACGACCGAAGGAGGGCCACCAAGCCTCCAGGCGCCCTAGTGGCGCGGCCTGCCCCCCGGCCATGCAGGGAGGCCGCCTAGGTGGGGCCCACTGTTGGAAATATGCCCTAGAGGCAATAATAAAATGGTAATTATCATATTTCCTTGTTCATGATAATCGTCTATTGTTCTTGCTATAATTGTATTAACAGGAAACTATAATACATGTGTGAATAAATAGATCACAATGTGTCCCTAGCAAGCCTCTAGTTGGCTAGCTCCTTGATCAATAGATGATCATGGTTTCCTGATCATGGACATTAGATGTCATTGATAACAGGATCACATCATTGGGAGAATGATGTGATGGACAAGACCCAATCCTAAGCATAACACTAGATCGTATTGTTCGTATGCTAAAGCTTTTCTAATGTCAAGTGTCTTTTCCTTCGACCGTGAGATTGTGCAACTCCTGGATACCGTAGGAGTGCTTTGGGTGTATCAAACGTCACAACGTAACTGGGTGACTATAAAGGTGCACTACGGGTACCTCTGAAAGTGTCTGTTGGGTTGGTACGAATCAAGATCGGGATTTGTCACTCCGTGTGACACAGAGGTATCTCTGGGCCCACTCGGTAGAACATAATCATGAGCTCAATGTGACTAAAGAGTTAGTCACATGATGACGTGCTACAGAACGAGTAAAGAGACTTACCGGTAACGAGATTGAACAAGGTATAGGTATACCGACGATCAAATCTCGGGCAAGTTCTATACCGACAAACAAAGGGAATTGTATACGGGATTGATTGAATCCTTGACATCGTGGTTCATCCGATGAGATCATCGTGGAACGTGTGGGAGCCACCATGGGTATCCAGATCCCGCTGATGGTTATTGGCCGGAGAGCGTCTCGATCATGTCTGTATGCTTCCCGAACCCGTAGGGTCTACACACTTAAGGTTCGATGACGCTAGGGTCATAGGGAATTGTTTTACGAGGTTACCGAAAGTTGTTCGGAGTCCCGGATGAGATCTAGGACGTCACGAGGAGCTCCGTAATGGTCTGGAGGTAAAGATTGATATATAGGATGGATGGTTTTGGACACCGGAAATGTTTCGGGCGTCACCGGTAGCGTACCGGGACCACCAGGACCACTGGAAATGGTCCCGGGGGTCCACCGGGAGGGGCCACCAGGCCCAAGAGGTAGCATGGGCCAAAAGGGGGAGGTCAACCAGCCCAAAGTGGGCTGGTGCGCCTCCCACAAGAGGCCCAAGGCGCAGGAGGGAGAGAAGGGGGGGAAACCTTGGCGCCGGTGAGCCTAAGGCCCACCTAAGGGGTGCGTCAGCCCCTCCCCCTGCCCTAGCCGCCACACCTTCCATCTGGGGGGGGGGCTGCCGCACCACCTAGGGGGGAAACCCTAGGGGTGGCACTCCCCTCCCCTAGTTTTATAAATAGAGAGGGGTTTGGGGCTGTTTTGCACACGTTTTTCTCTCCTCTCGGCGCAGCCCTGCTCCCCTCCTTCCTCCTCCTCCCACGGTGCTTGGCGAAGCCTTGCCAGGAGACCTCGTCTCTCCATCGACACCATGCCGTCGTGCTGCCGGAGATCTTCCCCAACATATCCCTCCTCCTTGCTGGATCAAGGTGCGGGAGACGTCACCGAGATGCACGTGTGTTGAACGTGGAGGTGCTGTGGTTTGGCACTAGATCGGAATCACACCGCGATCTGAATCGCCGCGAGTACGACTCCATCAACCGCGTTCTAGCAACGCTTCCGCTTAGAGATCTTCAAAGGTATGAAGATGCACTCACCCTCTCTCATTGCTGGTCTCTCAATAGTAAGATCTGAATATGCGTAGGAATTGTTTTGAATTTATGCTACGTTCCCCAACAGTGGCATCCGAGCCTGGTTTTCTTTGCGTTGATTCTATGCACGAGTAGAACACAAAAGGTTGTGGGCGATGGTTTGTCAATTGCTTGCCGTTACTAGTCTTATTCTTTTCCGGCGGTATTGTGGGATGAAGCGCCCCGGACCGACCTTACACGTACGCTTACGTGAGACTGGTTCCATCGATAGACATGCACACCGTGCATAAAGGTGGCTAGCGGGTGTCTGTCTCTCCTACTCTAGTCGGATTGGATTTGATGAAAAGGGTCCTTATGAAGCGTAAATAGTTTTGGCATATCTTTGTTGTGGCTGTCACGTAGGTACGAACGCGTTCTTGCTAGAAACCCAAATCAGCCACGTAAAACTTGCAACAACAATTAGAGGATGTCTAACTTGTTTTTGCAGGGTTTGACATGTGATGTGATATGGCAAAAGTTGTGATGTTGCATGTATGATGTATGAGATGATCATGCTATTGTAATAGGTTTCACGACTTGCATGTCGATGAGTATGACAACCGGCAAGAGCCGTAGGAGTTATCTTAATTTATTGTATGAGATGCAACTCCATGTGCTTACTACTTTTACTTCATTGCTAATGGTTAGCAATAGTAGTAGTGATAGTAGTAGTTGGCGTGACGACTTCAGGAGACACGATGATGGAGATCATGATGATGGAGATCATGGTGTCACGCCGGTGACAATGATGATCATGCGATGCCTGAAGATGGAGATCGAAAGAGCAAAGATGATAATGGCCATATCATGTCACTATATGATTGCATTGTGATGTTTATCATGTTTTTCATCTTATTGCTTAGAACGACGGTAGCATACTAAGATGATCCCTCTTAAAATTTGGAGAACGCATTCCCCTAAGTGTGCACCGTTGCGAAGGACCGTTGTCTCGAAGCACCACCTGATGATCGGGTGTGATAGATGCTAACGTTCGCATACAACGGGTGTAAGCCAGATTTACACACGCGAAACACCTAGGTTGACTCGGCGAGCTTAGCATGTACAGACATGACCTCGAATACAAGAGACCGAAGTGTCGAACATGACTCGTATGGTTGAATACGATCAGCATGAAGTTGCTCACCATGATGACTAGTCCGTCTCACGTGATGATTAGACACGGGTTAGTCAACATGGATCATGTATCACTTAAATGACTAGAGGGATGTCGATTTAAGTGGGAGTTCATACTTAATTTGATTAAATGAACTTAATTTTCATGAACTTAGTCTAAAAGTTGTCTTTATAAATATTGTAGATGGCCAACGTCAACCTCAATTTCAACACATTCCTAGAGAAAAACAAGCTGAAAGATGATGGTAGCAACTATGCGGACTGGGTTCGCAACTTGAAGCTCATCCTTGAAGCAGCTAAAAAGGCTGATGTCCTTGATGCACCGCTAGGTGACCCTCCCGCTCCCGCAGCAGCCCACGACATTCTGAACGTCTGGCAAACGCGGAGTGATGACTACTCTCTAGCTAGGCGTGGCATGTTATACAGTTTGGAAACGGGGCTCCAAAGGCGTTTTGAGCAACACGGAGCATATGAGATGTTCCAAGAGCTGAAACTAGTTTTTCAAGCTCATGCCCGTGTCGAGAGATATGAAGTCTCCGACAAGTTCTTTAGCTGTAAGATGGAGGAGAACAGTTCTGTCAGTGAGCACATACTCAAAATGTCTGGGTTACACGGTCGTCTGACTTCACTTGGAGTCGAACTTCCGGATGATGCTATAATTGATAGAATCCTCCAGTCTCTCCCACCAAGCTACAAAGGTTTTGTGCTGAACTACAACATGCAAGGGATGGAGAAGACGATTCCGGAGTTGTACTCGATGCTCAAGTCTGCAGAAGTAGAAATCAAGAAGGAGCATTAAGTGTTGATGGTCAACAAGACCACCAGGTTCAAGAAGGGCAAGGGTAAGAAGAACTTCAAGAAAGACGGCAAAGCCGTTGCCGTGCCCGGTAAGCCAGATGCCGGGAAGAAGAAAAAGAATGGACCCAAGCCTGAGACTGAGTGATTCTATTGCAAGGGAAAAGGTCACTGGAAGCGGAACTGCCCCAAGTACTTAGCGTACAAGAAGGCCGACAACGTTAAAGGTATATATGATATACATGTTATTGATGTGTACCTTACCAGCGCTGGTAGTTGCTCCTGGGTATTTGATACCGGTGTTGTTGCTCACATTTGCAACTCAAAGCAGGAACTGCGGAATAAGCGGAGACTGGCCAATGACGAGGTGACGATGCGCGTCGGGAATGGCTCCAAGGTCGATGTGATCGCCGTCGGCACGCTACCTCTACATCTACCGTCGGGATTAGTTCTAAACCTTAATAATTGTTATTTAGTACCAGCTTTGAGCATGAATATTGTATCAGGGTCTTGCTTAATGCGAGACGACTACTCATTTAAGTCAGAGAATAATGTTGTTCTATTTATATGAGTGATATGTTTTATGGTCATGCTCCGCTGGTGAATGGTTTATTCTTGATGAATCTTGATCGTGATGTTACACATATTCATAGTGTGAGTACCAAAAGATGTAAAGTTGATAATGATAGTCCCACATACTTGTGGCACTGCCGCCTTGGTCATATCGGTGTTAAGCGCATGAAGAAGCTCCATACCGATGGACTGTTAGAGTCTCTTGACTTTGAATCATTTGACACATGTGAACCGTGCCTCATGGGCAAGATGACTAAGACTTCATTCTCAGGAATAATGGAGAGAGTGGCTGACTTATTAGAAATAATACATACTGATGTGTGTGGTCCAATGAACGTTGAAGCTTGCGGTGGCTACCGTTATGTTCTCACTCTCACCGATGATTTGAGTAGGTATGGGTATATCTACTTGATGAAGCACAAAACTGAGACGTTTGAAAAGTTCAAGGAATTTCAGAGTGAGGTTGAGAATCAACGTGACAGAAAAATTAAGTGTCTATGATCTGTTCGTGGAGGAGAATATTTGAGTCACAAGTTTGGCACACACCTAAGGAAGTGTGGAATCGTTTCACAACTGACGCCGCCTGGCACACCGCAATGCAACGGAGTGTCTGAACGTCGTAATCACACTTTATTAGATATGGTACGATCTATGATGTCTCTTAACGACTTACCGCTATCATTTTGGGGATACGCATTAGAAACTTCAACATTCACTTTAAATAGGGCACTGTCTAAATCCGTTGAGACGACACTGTATGAACTATGGTTTGGCAAGAAACCTAAGTTGTCGTTTCTTAAAGTTTGGGGCTGCGATGCTTATGTGAAGAAACTTCAACCAGAGAAGCTCAAACCCAAAGCGGAGAAATGCATATTCATAGGATACCCTAAGGAAACTATTGGGTATACCTTCTATCTTAGATCCGAAGGTAAAACCTTTGTTGCCAAGAACGGATCCTTTCTAGAGAAAGAGTTTCTCTCGAAAGAAGTAAGTAGGAGGAAAGTAGAACTTGATGAGGTAATTACACCCTCTCTCGAACAGGAAATTAGCGCAGCGCGGGAAATTGTTCCTGTGGCGCCTACACCAACTGAAGAGGAAGTTAATGATAATGATCATGAAGCTTCGAATCAAATCACTATTGAACCTCGAAGGTCCACAAGGGCACGCTCCGCACCAGAGTGGTACGGCAACCCTGTGATGGAAATCATGTTGTTAGACAACGGTAAACCTTCGAACCATGAAGAAGCAATGCCGGGCCCGGATTCCAAAAAATGGCTTGAGGCTATGAAATCCGAGATAGGATCCATGTATGAGAACAAAGTATGGACTTTGGTGGATTTCCCGATGACCGTCGAGCCATAGAAAATAAATGGATCTTCAAGAAGAAGACTGATGCAAATGGTAATGTGACCGTTTATAAAGCTCGACTTGTCGCAAAGGGTTTTCGACAAATTCAAGGAGTTGACTACGAAGAGACTTTCTCTCCCGTAGGGAAGCTGAAGTCAGTCCGAATCATGTTAGCAATTGCCGCCTTTTATGATTATGAAATTTGGCAAATGGATGTCAAAACAGCGTTCCTTAATGGGAATCTTAAGGAAGAGTTGTATATGATGCAACCAGAAGGTTTTATCGACCCTAAGGGCGCTAACAAAGTGTGCAAGCTCCAGCGCTCCATCTATGGGCTGGTGCAAGCATCTCAGAGCTGGAACATTCTCTTTAATGAGGTGATTAAAGCGTTTGGGTTCATACAGGTTTATGGAGAAGCCTGTGTGTACAAGAAAGTGAGTGGGAGCTCTGTAGCTTTCCTCATACTGTATGTGGATGATATATTATTGATGGAGAATAATATAGAGATGTTGGAGAGCATAAAGGCCTATTTGAACAAGAGTATTTCAATGAAGGACCTTGGAGAAGCTGCATACATATTAGGCATCAAGATCTATAGAGATGGATCGAGACGCCTCATAGGTATTTCGCAAAGTACATACCTTGACAAGATATTGAAGAAGTTCAATATGGAAAACTCAAAGAAAGGCTTCTTGCCAGTTTTGCAAGGTATGAGATTGAGTAAGACTCAGTCACCGACCACGGCAGCAGATAGAGAGAAGATGAGTACTGTCCCCTACGCTTCAGCCGTAGGCTCTCTAATATATTCCATGCTGTGTACCAGACCTGATATAAACCTTGCCATAAGTTTGGTAGGGAGGTACCAAAGTGATCCCGGTATGGAACACTGGACATCGGTCAAGAATATCCTTAAGTACCTGAAGAGGACTAAGGAGATGTTTCTCGTTTATGGAGGTGACGAAGAGCTCGTCGTAAAGGGTTACGTCGATGCTAGCTTCGACACAGATCCGGATGACTCTAAGTCACAGACCAGATACATGTATGTTTTGAATGGTGGGGCAGTGAGCTGGTGCAGCAGCAAGCAAGAAGTCGTGGCAGCATCTACATGTGAAGCGGAGTACATAGCTGCTTCAGAAGCGGCTGATGATGGAATTTGGATGAAGGAGCTCATCACCGACCTTGGAGTGGTTCCAAGCGCGTCGGGTCCAATGACACTCTTGTGTGATAACATTGGGGCCATTGCCATAGCCAAGGAGCCCAGGTTTCACCGAAAGACGAAGCACATGAAACGCCGCTACAACTCCATCCAGGACCATGTCCATAGTGGAGTAATAGAGATTTGTAAAAGTACATACGGATCTGAATGTTGCAGACCCCTTCACTAAACCTCTTCCTCGAGCAAAACATGATCAACACCACAATGCTATGGGTCTTCGATACATCACAATGTAACTAGATTATTCACTCTAGTGCAAGTGGGAGACTGTTGGAAATATGCTCTAGAGGCAATAATAAAATGGTAATTATCATATTTCCTTGTTCATGATAATCGTATATTGTTCATGCTATAATTGTATTAACAGGAAACAGGAATACATGTGTGAATAAATAAATCACAAGGTGTTCGTAGCAAGCCTCTAGTTGGCTAGCTCGTTGATCAATAGATCTTGGTTTCCTGATCATGGACATTCGATGTCATTGATAACGGGATCACATCATTGGGAGAATGATGTGATGGACAAGACCCAATCCTAAGCATAGCACTAGATCGTATTGTTCGTATGCTAAAGCTTTTCTAATGTCAAGTGTCTTTTCCTTCGACCGTGAGATTGTGCAACTCCCGGATACCGTAGGAGTGCTTTGGGTGTATCAAACGTCACAACGTAACTGGGTGACTATAAAGGTGCACTACGGGTACCTCTGAAAGTGTCTGTTGGGTTGGTACGAATCAAGATCGGGATTTGTCACTCCGTGTGACGGAGAGGTATCTCTGGGCCCACTCGGTAGAACATCATCATGAGCTCAATGTGACTAAAGAGTTAGTCACACGATGACGTGCTACAGAACGAGTAAAGAGACTTACCGGTAATGAGATTGAACAAGGTATAGGTATACCGACGATCGAATCTCGGGCAAGTTCTATACCGACAGACAAAGGGAATTGTATTCGGGATTGATTGAATCCTTGACATCGTGGTTCATCCGATGAGATCATCGTGGAACATGTGGGAGACACCATGGGTATCCAGATCCCGCTGATGGTTATTGGCTGGAGAGCGTCTCGGTCATCTCTGCACGCTTCCCGAACCCATAGGGTCTACACACTTAAGGTTCGATGACGCTAGGGTTATAGGGAATTGTTATACGAGGTTACCGAAAGTTGTTCGGAGTCCCGGATGAGATCCCGGACGTCACGAGGAGCTCCGGAATGGTCCGTAGGTAAAGATTGATATATAGGATGGATGGTTTTGGACACCGGAAATGTTTCGGGCATCACTGGTAGCGTACTGGGACCACCGGGACCACCGGAAATGGTCCCGGGGGTCCACCGGGAGGGGCCACTAGGCCCAAGAGGTAGAATGGGCCAAAAGGGGGAGGGCAACCAGCCCAAAGTGGGTTGGTGCGCCTCCCCCAAGAGGACCAAGGCGCGGGAGGGAGAGAAGGGGGGGACCCTGGCGCTGGTGGGCCTAAGGCCCACCTAAGGGGTGCGCCACCCCCTCCCCCTGCCCTAGCCGCCACACCTCCCATCTGGGGGGGGGGGGGGCTGCCGCACCACCTAGGGGGGAAACCCTAGGGGTGGCACCCCCTCCCCTCCTCCTATAAATAGAGAGGGGTTTGGGGCTGTTTTGCACACGGTTTTCTCTCCTCTCGGTGCAGCCCTGCTCCCCTCCTTCCTCCTCCCACGGTGCTTGGCGAAGCCCTGCCGAGAGACCTCATCTCTCCATCGACACCACACCGTCGTGCTTCCGGAGATCTTCCCCAACCTCTCCCTCCTCCTTGCTGGATCAAGGTGCGGGAGACGTCACCGGGCTGCACGTGTGTTGAACGCGGAGGTGCTGTGGTTCGGCACTAGATCAGAATCACACCGCGATCTGAATCACCGCGAGTACGACTCCATCAACCACGTTCTAGCAACGCTTCCGCTTAGCGATCTTCGAAGGTATGAAGATGCACTCGCCCCTCTCTCGTTGCTGGTCTCTCCATAGGAAGATCTGAATATGCGTAGGATTTTTTTTGAATTTATGCTACGTTCCCCAACACCCACCCCTTCTGGTGCCCTACCCTGGCTCCTATTTTTACCCCCGTGGAGGAAACCCTGATTCCGGAACACTTTTCTCTAGAAGCAATTCCGATCTCCGCCGCCATCGCCAACAAGTTTCGGGGGACCAGAATTCCTGTTCCGGCACCTTGCCGGGACGGGGAAGTGCCCCCGAATTCATCTCCATCGACGATGCTCCCTCCCTCCATGAAGCGGGAGTAGTTCCTCCTCGGGGCCGAGGTCTTCTACAGTACCTATGTGGTTAATTCTCTCTCCCATGATGTGATCTTGATTGTGATCATAGGCTATGTTAACCTAGGGTGATCCCATGATGTTTCCCCTTCTTCTATGTATTGGATTGCTGTAATCACTTGATCTTATCTAGTATAATCTATGTGACCATGGTGACAGCGGTCTATTGGACATGGATTAGAAGAATATTTTCATGAGTGATTTCCTCTTTTGTGAATTGATTGAAGATTGAGAGTCTCTTGGTGCTTGTCTTTGACTATCCTTGAGATATGTTGTGGTGATTGTGGTACTCTCTTTGGATGGCCGCGGTGACATTGGGAAATCCATACATGAGAACTACGAACTGTGAGGTGTGCTTTTGTAGCCCTACATAATTCTCGTCCTCTCTTTATCACAAAGGAATGACCTCCGAGTACGTCTCCATTGCATGTTTTAGTGGAAATATCATGTGATTAGAATATGTTAATGTTGTTGGGAGTTGCCACTAGTGAAAGTATGAAGCTTAGTCCTTGTTTCTCACCATTGTTACACCGTTTATGCTCACTTTTGTTACTTGCTACCATGCTGTAATTTTTTATTACAGATTTATATTACCTTGCTTTGCCACACCTATCACCCATATTTTACCATCTCTTCGCTGAACTAGTGCACCAATACAATTTACCATTGTATTAGGTGTGTTGGGGACACAAGAGACTTCTTGTTTCTTAATTGCAGGGTTGCTTGAGAGAGACCATCTTCAACCTCTACTTCCCTGAGTTCGATAAACCTTAGGTCATCCACTTGAAGGAAATTGTTGCTGTCCTGCAAACCTCTGCGCTTGGAGGCCCGACATAGTCTACAAGAATAGAAGTGTGCGTAGACATCAAGCTATTTCTCGCGCCATTGCCGGTAGGTGAGTGCTTGAAGGTATATATTTAGATCTTGCAATTAAATCTTTTCGTTTCTTGTTTTTATTTTCACTAGTTAGGCTTATGGAAAACTGCACTCTTAGTTCGCTGCTTGGGGAAGGCCGCTTTACCACACCCGTGGTAGAGAAGTCTGCTCCACCTACTGAATGTATCCCATTCTAAATACCACTTGGTATAATTGAAGTAATTAGGAATAATTGTTATGTAGGAGATGGAACAGTCAATCCTAGTATTCATTTGTTGAAACTTACAGAACTTTGTGCGTTGTTCAAGATTTTAGGTTTGACAAGAGATGGAGTCATGAGGAAATTATTTGCCTTCTCACTAAAAGGAAAAGCATTGGAATGGTATAGGCTACTAGATGATTCTCACCTACGGGATTGGGAAGAGATCCAGTCTCTCTTTTACTCCAAGTTTTATCCTCCTCATGAAGTCCATGAGAATAGGAATTATGTTTCTAATTTCTATCCTCATGACGGAGAGAGCATAGCTCAAGCTTGGGGGAGACTGAAAACTTTAATGCTAAAATGTCCTAACCATGGGCTCCCCAAAGATATGATTATTACTAATTTCTATGCTAGGCTCTCTCGACAGGATAAAGACTTGCTCGATGCTTCCTCTATGGGCTCCTTCACAAACGAAAGAATTGATGCTAAATGGGAACTCCTTGAAAGAATTCAGCGCAATACTGAAGATTGGGAGATCGACAAAGGTAAAGAGTCAGGTATAAATTATGAGTATGATTGCATTAAGGCCTTTGTTGGAACTGCAAGTTGTAATAAGTTTAGTGCTAAGTTTGGTCTCGATTCTCAACTCCTTGTTGATTTCCTCAAATCTATTGCTTCACATCTTAATATGCCTAAGGAGAATTGGATAAAGCATCATGAAACTTTTAAAGAGATTTGCAAAGAAAATGAAATTGTTAATGATAATTGCAACATGCATGATGCAATTCCTGAAAATGAAGTTTTATATAAGCATGTTAATTTTTGTGGAGTGGATAGACCTTGTGAAAGGCCTATGCTTGAAGAAGAGAAGTATTGTAAGCAACATAAGTATGAAATAATAATCACTTGGGTTAGAGATTTAAATTAAATTGCTAGAGAATTGTGTGACCTTTATCCTTTTACTTGTGAACTTTGTGGTATAGAGGGTCACTTTAATTTTCAATGCATGTACTTTCAAAACATAACCGTTAACCAGTTGTGTTATAACATGATCACTTCTGATCTTTATGGTGAACTTATGTTATTTTTGATGTGTGAAGAGTTATCAGAAAAAAATTCTTGGCTAGATGATAATGTCTTAGGAATAAACAACACTTTGCAAAAATGCCATATCTATTGTGTTGTTAATTTCCATGAAAATGATTACATAAGTAAGATTAGAAAGGAGGGAACTTTACCAAAGCATAAAAATGTCTCTTATGTTTCCACTAATAAAAAGGAGGATTTCTCCCAAGTTTCCCCTATTGTTTCTAATGATAAACCATAATATGTGGAGAAGCTTCCTCTCCAACCACTCCCTCCTATGGTGAAGAAGAAGAAAAAGAAGAGGAGGAAGAGGAACAAGAAGGAAGAAGAATGGGTATCAACCTGGCCTGAGCATATTCCTCGCATCAACTTTTATCCTAAGAGACATAAATTTATGAAGGATGGTGAGCTTGATTGCATTCATTATTATCTTGATGATAAGTCTGTAGGTACTATTGAATATGATTTTGATTATGATATGCATGCTACTTATTGTGATTGGGAAGATGATGATAATGCTACTTATGATCTTGAAAATCTTTTTGGTACCAACTCTGAAAATGATGATATGGAAAGCTCTAAGCTTGGGGATGACAGGATTGCAAGTCCTTTACCCATTAGTGATGTGATAATTGATAATTATTTTGCTAGTAAGAATAAATACAACATGTTTACAAATATAGTTGCTAGCAATAATAATGCTCTTCTCTACCATGATGATGTTATAACTTCTATCTATAGTGATTGTAAAGATACATGTGACATAAGGAGAAATTATCCATATGAAACTGGTCATAATCATGGAGGTAATTACTTCCTTGCTGAACACCATTTCCCCAATACACAATTAATCTATAGTGTTCAAGTTGTTTATGATAGTCCTACTCCCACTATTACCAATGAGAAAGATTATGCTTATGTGGAGAGTAAGAGTACCTTTTTGCATGTGGATCATGGTAACAATGCTTTATGTGATACTTATATTGTTGAGTTTATTCATGATCCCACTGAAAATTATTATGAGAAGGGAACATATGCTTATAGATATTTCAATAATATCAAGTCCCCTCTCTTTATGTTGAAGGTTTTGAAGCTGCACTTGTTTTGCCTTCCTATGCTTATTGCTTTGTGCTTCAATGAATTATTCTATTGCAACATTCCTATGCATAGGAAGAATGTTAGACTTAAATGTGTTTGGTATTTTCTTCTTGATGCTCTCTTTTGTTCTACAACTCTTATTCCTACGAGAGCATCATTAAAATCTTAGGCCTATCTTTATGGCCATAAAGAAAGAGCTCTAGGGAGACAACCCTTGTTATCTTTACTTTGAGTTTTTACTTTCAGTTTTAATAGTCTTGATGTGTGTTACTACTGTAGCAAATTAATTTTATCTTTATTTTTAAGCTTTGTGCCAAGTTTTACCCTCCAATTGCAAGAAAGTTCAAAAGTTGTGACATGCTGTCTAGAAACAGATTCCGTCTGCTTGACGGAAAAATTCACCAAAGATCGCGAGATCATCTTTTTGATCTGTTTTTTTTTAAATATGCTATATGAAATTGAATTTCTGGCATCTGTTCTGAGTTTTTTGATTTGAGTTATAGAAGTGCCTTGAACAAATTATTTACTATCTGCTGATCTGTTTTTCACAGATTCTGTCACGTTTTGCGTTTTCATCGTTTTGCAAATCTTAAGCTTGCTTTTTCTTTGCAATTTTTTTTGGCAATCTTGAGAAACAGTAGATCTTCATGAAAATCTTTATTTCCAGCGGAGAAAAATTATTTTATTATGGGTACTAACCACTCTTATCAGCTTATGATGAGTTTCATATGAAGGGAGTTTTCAAGTATGCAATGGAAGATGATGGAAGAAGATCCAGGAGTGTCAAGCTCTCAAGCTTGGGGATGCCCACATGCACCCCCAAGAAATATTCAAGGAGACTCAAGCGTCTAAGCTTGCGGATGCCCCCGTGCATCCTCTTCTCCATCAACAATCATCAGTTCCTCCTTCTCCATGCTATATTTTTATCACTTCATATGTTATGTGCTATGCTTGGAGCGTCCCGCTCTTTACTTTTTAGTTTGTTTTAGTTTTGCTTTCTGTTCATAACAAGTTGGACCCTAGCCTTCTTTGTTTGGGAGAGAAACACGCTCCAATCCACCCTAGAACACAACATAGGTTTCTCATGCTTATCTTTTTGTGTGTTCTTTATCTTTTCTTAGCTGTTATCACGTTTAGCTCTTAGTTTTCATGCATTATATTTTTAAGAGCTTTTATTTAGGATGCTTGTGTAACTCTCTTGATTTATCATGGTTATCTTGTTTAGAGAGTTGGCTTGTTGCACTGAGTTGTGTGTCTTGCATGAGTAGGTAATTGAGGTTGCTATTTAAGTGTAGTAGTAACTTGCAATAGTTTTGAGGTATTGATTTGAGTAATGTTTGGACTCTTGGTGTCAAGGGCTTGAGCCTATTAGTGATAGGTGTCTTATTTTGGGAAATCCGTGTGTATTTTCAAGAACTACAAAAAAATTAGTTGAGAACTCTAGCTACTAGATGGATCACTAACCTCTGGAGGGGTTGGAATATATGGAGTACCCTCACGTTATCATGGGTCAAGGATGCGCAAGGATCACCAAACCCCCAAACACTCCTCCTTGGGGTACTTGTATCTTTGTGAATCTCCTGACTAGATAGAGAGTTACCGGTAATAAGTGCATGAGTTCTTTGGACTAATGTGAGTATTCAATTGTTAGCACTTCCACCGTCCATATTTTGCTAACCTCTTCGGTACCGTGCATTGCTCTTTCTCATCTTGAGAGTCGGTGCATACTTCGCCGGTGCATCCAAACCCTTGTCATGAGACGCTATGTCATCATAAGCCTCATTATATCCTTCCTCAAAACAACCACCATACCTACCTATTAAGGCATTTCCATAGCCTTCCCGAGATACATTGCCATGCAACATCCACCATCTCATGACTTGATCTTCATATCATACATGCTTTTGCTTGATCGAGGAGCCACATGCTAGTTAGGCCTTGCCCTTGTTATTGCTACATGACGCGCTAGTATCATTGCATATCCTGCTACACTGGCAGAGGCATACATTTGCATACATCATGATAGTTTTCATTTATCTTTATGTTGAGTACTTTTTATAAAGTGTGAAGATCTTCTTTTTATTCTTGTAAAATATAGAGTGTTGCCCTTAAGTGAGGAAAATATCCCAAAGAGGGCAAATTAAAAGATCCCAAAAGAGGACACATGAAAAGATCCCAAAGAGGACAAATGAGAGGGCAACACTACTATTCGTTTTGAAAGATCCACACTCGTACTCCATTGTTATATTTTTACTCCATAGAGATTATCATTCATGCATAACTATGTGGGAATCCTTACACTATAGAACTTGGCTTGTATATTCCAATGATGAGCCTCCTCAAATGAGCTCTAGGTCTTCATGAGCAAGCAAGTTGGATGCACCCCCACTAGTTCCATTGGGGAGCTTACCTTAGCTCATATGTGCATCCATTGCATGGCAATCCCTACTCCTCACATCATATCTATCGTTTGGCTTTCTCTCGCTTATGATTGTCCTCATTGATGTGAGCCTTTCACACCTTTTTTGTCTTCCTTCCCCATCATTATTCTCTTTTCCATCCTAAGTGCCAACATATCTTGCTCGCGCTCATCCATTGCATGAGTGCTCAAAGTCGAAAGGGAGAGGATCATTTTGACTTGTGCCTGACTAGTGGTCTCGAGATGAGTCAAAATAAGATTCCGAAGGAGACCAAGTGTGAAGTTTTAGTAGATTGAGTTCTCAATTAAACTATATAATATTTTTTATGCTCTAAACCCATCTCCCACTTCTTGCACGCAAACACTATTTGGAGACATTCGAGTCACGGACAGCGGGAGCCCTTGCACCTTTATGTTCTTACTTTGCTAGTTTTAATACTAGATATAGACTCTTGCTTGTTATTGTCTTGACTTGAATTGCATATCTTACTTGCTTTACTTTGAAGTTCTTATATGTGTGTTAGCATGTCACCACAAAATTTATTTGTGTTATCATTTACCTACTCGAGGACGAGCAGGAATTAAGCTTGGGGAATTATGATACGCCCCAAACGTATCTATAATTTCTGCTTGCTCCATGCAAGTTTTGGGTGATATTGCTATGTGTTTTGTACACTTTCATACCTTTTTCAACATATTTGGACGAACCTACTAACTCAGTGCACCCAGTGCCAGTTTTTTTCTGCTCATATCTGTGAATTGCAGGTTTATACCCATATTTACAGTGCCCAAAAAATCTACAAAATATATATAAAAAATGAGCGTTCCAGAAGACTCCAGACGGACGAAGGTGGGCCACCAGGCCTCCAGGCGCCCTGGTGGCGCAGCCTCCCACTGGTCGCGCAGGGAGGCTGCCTGGGTGGGTCCCACCCCCTCTGGTGCCCTACCTTGGCTCCTATTTTTACCCCCATGGAGGAAACCCTGATTCCGGAACCCTTTTCTCTAGAAGCAATTCCGATCTCCGCCGCTATCACCCACAAGTTTCAGGGGACCAGAATTCCTGTGCCGGCACCCTGCCGGGACGGGGAAGTGCCCCCGGATTCATCTCCATCGACGATGCTCCCTCCCTCCATGAAGCGGGAGTAGTTCCTCCTCAGGGTTGAGGTCTTCTACAGTACCTACGTGGTTAATTCTCTCTCCCATGATGTGATCTTGATTGTGATCATAGGCTATGTTAATCATGGGTGATCCCATGATGTTTCCCCTTCTTCTATGTATTGGATCGATGTACTCACTTGATCTTACCTAGTATAATCTCCGAGACCATGGTGACAACAGTCTATTGGACATGGATTAGAAGAATATTTTCATGAGTGATTTCCTCTTTTGTGAATTGATTGAAGATTGAGAGTCTCTTGGTGCTTGTCTTTGACTATTCTTGAGATACGTTGTGGTGATTGTGGTACTCTCTTTGGATGGCCGCGGTGACATTGGGAAATCCGTACATGAGAACTACGAACTGTGAGGTGTGCTTTTGTAGCCCTACATAATTCTCGTCCTCTCTTTATCACAAAGGAATGACCTCCGAGTACGTCTCTATTGCATGTTTTAGTGGAAATATCATATGATTAGAATATGTTAATGTTGTTGGGAGTTGCCACTAGTGAAAGTATGAAGCCTAGGCCTTGTTTCTCACCATTGTTACACCATTTACGCTCACTTTTGTCACTTGCTACCTTGCTGTAATTTTTGTTACAGATTTATATTACCTTGCTTTGGCACACTTATCACCCATATTTTACCATCTCTTCACTGAACTAGTGCACCTATACAATTTACCATTGTATTAGGTGTGTTGGGGATATAAGAGACTTCTTGTTTCTTAATTGGAGGGTTGCTTGAGAGAGACCATCTTCAACCTCTACTTCCCTCAGTTCGATAAACCTTAGGTCATCCACTTGAGGAAAATTGCTGCTGTCCTACAAACCTATGCGCTTGGAGGCCCAACATAGTCTACAAGAATAGAAGCGTGCGTAGACATCAACAATCGATTAGGAATATGGGTTGCTCTTCCATGTCACATACAACTTGGTGGTGCACATAAAAGATAAGAATGAATAGCAATGCCCATAGCACCAAAAACAAGTGAATGATCATCATGTAGATAGCTCAAATGTAATAATGTGGTAGCATCAAACAATCAAAGCGTATGATGAAACATGCATCAAAACAGATAAAGTCATCCAAATGACCAAATCAAGTTTTGAAAACCAAACGAGAGCAAATAAAGTCAAAAGCCCTCCCTCTCTCGAAACCCTATTGATCTATACACTTCTCCCCCTTTGGAAACAAGTACCAAAAAGTTCAACGGTCTAATTTAAGCGTCTCTCTAGGCATGATCTCCTCCGGCAGCAGATGTTGGAGTAGACAAGAGAGCATCGCCGAATGCTTCGGCTGATGTCGCTGGAGCAAGAGATGGAGGTGTAGACACTGGAGGTGGTGGAGCAGGAGCTGAAACTTGAGCTGATGAAGACGGGCTATCTTCTGGTACTCGCACAACTGCTGACCTGGTATGGGTCAAGAACCGTGTGATAGTACGGAGAGGTGAGTCATCATCATCATCGTCATCATCATCATCTTCATCATCTGAGCGTGGAATCTGCACTGAGTCAACTTCATGCTGAAGCTTCTTAATTGTGGTGGTCAACTCTGTAACCTTCACATCCAGGTCATGGAACTTTGTTTCCACGATCTTCTCTAGGCTCTTCTGGTTTAGCAGAATCTCAGAAATATTCTTCTCCATCCCTCGGATGGTGTTGACCAAGAACGACATCTGTTCATCTCTGGTTTTTAGTTGGGGTGGTGGAGCTCGAGCATTCTTAGCGGCCCCTGCAGCCTCTCTAGCTGCAGCTAAGCTTGGATGAGTGTCATCGATCACAACTTTATTATCCTCAAACTCTGGTTGAAGTGGCAAATGAGGACGATCAAGCTGATATGCATGCTTGCCAATCTTGGCATTGATGAGCATCTGAATGTATGGTGCATATCCCCAAGATCTCTTCTGATCTGCAGAAGTTCTCCTGACAGTCTCAGCAATCAAATCCATGACTTTGAAGCGAGTGTGGGTGTCTAAATGAAGCAGCATATTGATGGAATAGCCTCTAATCATTTTGTCATCGCCTGATTTGGGCATCAGGGTATGCCTCAAGATAGTGTTGGTAGTGGATATTCCATCTTGCAAGAAATAGACAGACCCAGGCTTGTGAGATGGCAGGTAGTCACTGGGCACTGGCTTGTACATATTAGCCATGGAGTAGTGATACTTCTTAGGTTCTAAATACACATCCAAGTCCTCCGCTTGAGACTTTGGAGCACCAATGATAGTAGCCCATTCTTCAACTGTGGATTCATATATATGGCCATCAGTCCTCCAGACAATTGTGCCATCTGAATAGAAATTAACTATTGAATAGAGCTGCATAATCATTTTATCATTCCAAGCAGTCATTTCTCTACAAACAAACTCTTCAATGTCAACAAGATTGAAGTTCCCTCTCACATGAGGAAAGAAACCTTCATTGGCTTTGATGTAATTCCAGTCGACATATCTCATGTCACTGATTGTTGCACAGTTTTCATACAAAACTATCTCATAGAATTCTTGTTGTTCTCTTGTATGAAACCTGGGATCAACTGCAGTCCTTCTACTCACAACATAGGGATCAATAGCTCTCCACTTCCTCAACCCTGCATCTATTATTCTCTTCATGTCTTAAGCTATTGGATGAGCCTCATTGTGAAGTGGCAAATGAGGCCTTAAATTCATGAGAATATGTGCATTCTCAACATCTTTCTCTGCAGCAAAGGCTCTGGAAGCAGTGCCTTTCTCTTTAGCAGCTATAGATATGTCCTTTGTAGTCCTCTTAGGAGCTACATGCTTCTTTGGAGCTGAAGTCTTTGGAGCAGAAGGCTTCATACCATCTGCCATAAGCTTCTTCTTATTATTATTTGGAGGAGGGGCCTTAGCTGGTACTTCCTCTTCCTCTTCCTTAGCACCAGCAGTTTCTGCTCGGTCTTCATACATGGAAGTTTGTCTACCAATGACATAAATAGTTCTCTTCCTTACTCTCTTCACACCTGGCTTCTTAGGAGGTCTCTCAAGGGTAAGTGACATCCCTTGCCTTGCAGACTCTAGAGATCTCATGTCAGAAGGTTTAGAGTACTCCTTCCTGACTATTCTCTTGACATGAGGCTTATATTTCTGCTTTTGGGGAGCAGACTGTATAGGAACAAAATCTGAATCTTCTTCATCCGAATTTAGCTTCCTCCCGGTCCTTGTGGTAGCCTTGGGCAAGCTACGAGAGCTGGGGGTGCCTGGCTCAGAAGGGGTACTCTCAGGACTAGTGCCTCAATCAGACTCAGCATGGGGCTCACTAAAATTGTTCTGACTGTCATCGGAACCTGACATCTTGCAAACAAAGCAGACAAGCTGAGACACAGGCTGGCTGACCGTGTGAAAAGATATAGAAGAGCTGGAAAAGATAAGCATCACAAAATTGCAAAAAGTTTCAAAATTTGAACTCAGAAACTTTGAGTATGATCTGCTGCAAAATGTATTTCGGTACCACCGGGTTGAATTTTTCGGAGTCACCGAGGCTGATCACTTGCATTAACACATACTTGGGTAGCCTTTTTCGATGGAACCAAAAAGAACTACTAGGTCTGACCGAAGCGGTTCTCAGTAACCCTAAAAACTAAATCGATGGAACCGATTTTATCAACTCGGTATCATCGAGATGCATGTAGCGGGAGATCAGATCCAAAAAATTCTCCGTTCTCTATTCTATGGAATTTTCTAGTGGTGAAGAGGAGTTTCCCACTTTGGATTGTAGATGGGGGTGACCTAATGTGCATGAACCAGATAGAGGAGCGCATCTGGGTCAGATTCATACCCTAGCTCGATGATGAATCGCCTAGGCGACAACGACGGTGAAGATTCTGTCGGTGGCAGCGAATCCCAATGGCGAAGGCGCACGGGGATGCAAGGGAGACGACCAAGGGGTCCTGGTGTGGTAGTTTGGGGTTGGGAACTCGACGTTTGAAGATAGAAATTCAAAGCGTTGGGTCCTCACGTATGAATACCCCTTACTGTCGATGTCACCGATACTAAAATTTCGGTGCCACCAAGTTCCACTCTTGTGTGTTGACAGGGAAACTCAGTGAAGCCGAGATTATGGTATCAGTGGTACAGAGATGAAAAACTAGATCAGCTTTGAGAATCGCTGGAACCAAGAATTTTGGGATGTTTACACCGAGATTCACAAAGAGGTTTTGGAAGGCACCCCTTATCGACACGGAACTCCGAGTGCTCCTCACACAAAGGGATCGAGAAGTGCTTTGTTAGAGCATATCTCTCCATATGTGATTTTGGTAATTGATGAAAATTCCTATGGACTAATGGTTGCCTTAAGTTATATTTATATGATCTGTCCATAGGCACTTATTGAAGTCCATCTGTTGGGTTCAAGGAGTTTATATGATGACCAAGGTGGTATTCAAGGTATTATCCAAAGAATGGTCATAGAGACACAAGGTTGATCAAGATCATCAGACAAAGAGTAAATCAAGATGAACAACACACAAAGCATACAATATGTACCGAGAGGGATCAAGTGATCCCACGGTATGATAAGCATTGTCCATTACTGTTGGGGAAAGTTGCATGGAAAACAAAAAAATTCCTACGCACACGAAGACCTATCATGGTGATGTCCATCTACGAGAGGAGATTTGGATCTACGTACCCTTGTAGATCGTACAGCAGGAAGCGTTAAGAAACACGGTTGATATAGTGGAACGTCCTCACGTCCCTCGATCCGCCCTGCGAACCGTCCCACGAACCGTCCCGCTATCCGTCCCACGATCCGCTCCGATCTAGTGCCGAACGGACGGCACCTCCGCGTTCCGCACACGTAAACCTCGACGATGATCTCGGCCTTCTTGATCCAGCAACTAAGATGGAGAAGTAGATGAGTTCTCCGGCAGCGTGACGGCGCTCCAGTGGTGGTGAGGATCTACTCCTGCACGGCTCCGCCCGAGCTCCGTAGAAATAAGATCTAGAGGTAAAACTATGGTGTCTAGATCTGAGTTGCACGTGGCAAAAAGTTGTGTCAAATCAGTCCTAAATCACCACTATATATAGGAGGGAGGGGGAGGAGGCTTGCCTTGAGGGCCAAGCCCTCAAGGGTGCACTAGCCAAGGGAGAGGAGGAGTCCTACTCCAATCCTACTCCAATTAGGATTGGAAAGTGGAGTCCTTCTCTTCCTTCCCACCTCTTTTTTTTCTTTTTCTTTGGTTTTCTTTCCTTGGTGCCAAGGCCCTCTTGGGCTGTCCCACCAGCCCACTAAGGGCTGGTGCGCCACCCCTAGGGCCATTGGGCTTCCCCCGGGTGGGTTTCCACCCTCCCGGTGAACTTCCAGAACCCATTCATCACTCCCGGTACATTCCCGGTAATGCCCGAAAACCTTCGAGTAACCAAATGAAGCCATCCTATATATCAATCTTCGTTTCCGGACCATTCCGGAAACCCTCGTGACGTCCGTGATCTCATCCGGGACTCCGAACAACATTCGATAACCACACATATAACTCAACTATACTAAAACATCATCGAACCTTAAGTGTGCAGACCCTGCGGGTTCGAGAACTATGTAGACATGCCCCGAGGCACTCCTCGGTCAATATCCAATAGCGGGACCTGGATGCCCATATTGGATCCTACATATTCTCCGAAGATCTTATCGGTTGAACCTCAGTGTCAAGGATTCATATAATCCCGTATGTCATTCCCTTTGTCCTTCGGTATGTTACTTGCCCGAGATTCGATCTTCGGTATCCGCATACCTATTTCAGTATCGTTATTGGCAAGTCTCTTTACTTGTTCCATAATACAAGATCCCATGACTTACACTTAGTCACATTGCTTGCAAGACTTGTGTGTGATGTTGTATTACCGAGTGGGCCCCGAGATACCTCTCCGTCACACGGAGTGACAAATCCCAGTCTTGATCCATACTAACTCAACGGACACCTTCGGAGATACCTGTAGAGCATCTTTATAGTCACCCAGTTACGTTGTGACGTTTGATGCATACAAGGTATTCCTCCGGTGCCAGTGAGTTATATGATCTCATGGCCATAGGAACAAATACTTGACATGCAAAAAACAATAGCAATAAAATGACACGATCAATATGCTACGTTCATAGTTTGGGTCTAGTCCATCACATGATTCTCCTAATGATGTGATCCCGTTATCAAGTGACAACACTTGTCTATGGTTAGGAAACCTTGACCATCTTTGATCAACGAGCTAGTCAACTAGAGGCTTACTAGGGACAATGTTTTGTCTATGTATCCACACATGTATTTGAGTTTCCAATCAACACAATTATAGCATGGATAATAAACGATTATCACGAACAAAGAAATATAATAACAACTAATTTATTATTGCCTCTAGGGCATATTTCCTACAGTCTCCCACTTGCACTAGAGAAAATAATCTAGTTCACATCACCATGTGATTTTAACGAATCCAATACCCATATAGTTCTGGGGTATGATCACGTCTTGCTCGTGAGAGAGGTTTTAGTCAACGGTTCTGAAACTTTCAGATCCGTGTGTGCTTTACAAATCTTTATGTCATCTTATATATGCTGCTACTACGTGCTATTCGGAAATACTCCAAATATCCACTCTACTATACGAATGCGTTTTACTACTCATAGTTATTCGGATTAGTGGCAAAGCTTGCATCGACGTAACCCTTTACGACGAAATATTTAACCACCTCCATAATCAAGAAAAAAATCCTTAGTCCATTAGATACTAAGGATGACTTTGACCGTTGTTCAGTGATTCAATCCTGGATCACTCTCTGTACCTCTTAACAGACTTGTGGCAAGGCACACATCAGGTGCGGTACACAACATGACATACTGTAGAGTCGACGGCTAAGGCATAGGGGACGACCTTCGTCCTTTCTCTTTCTTCTGCCGTAGTCGGTCTTTTGAGTCTTACTCAAATTCATACCTTACAACACAGCCAAGAACTCCTTCTTTGCCGATCTATTTTGAACTCCTTCAAAAACTTGTCAAGGCATGCATTTCATTTGAAAGTTCTATTAAGCGTTTTGATCTATCTCTATAGATCTTGATGCTCAGTGTTCAAATAGCTCTATCCAGGTCTTCCTTTGAAAAACTCCTTTCAAACAACCTTTTATGCTTCACAAAAATTCTATAGTGCTCCCACTCACTTCTTTGGAAACACAAGTTTCTCATAAACCTTGTACAAACCCAAAAGCTTTGATCATCTCATCAAAGTGTATATTCCAACTCCGAGATGCTTGCACCAGTCCATTGAAGGATCGCTGGAGCTTGCATACTTGTTAGTATCCTTAGGATCGACAAAACCGTCTGGTTGTATCACACACAACCTTTCCTCAAGGAAACCGTTGAGGAAACAATGTTTTGACATCCTATGTGCAACATTTCATAAATAATGCACCAACTACTAACATAATTCCAACCGACTTTTAACATCACTACGAGTGAGAAAGTCTCATCATAGTCAACTCTTTGATCTAGTCGGAAACATCTTTACGACAAGTCGAGCTTTTCTTAATGGTGACTTTTCACCATCATTGTCTGTCTTTATTTTAAAGATCCATCTTTACTTAATAGTCCTACGACCATCAAGTAGTTCTTCCAAAGTCTACACTTTGTTTTCATACATGGATCCCTTCTCGGATTTTATGGCCTCCAATCATTTGTCGGAATCCAGGCCCACCATCCCTTCTCCATAGCTCGCAGGTTCATTGTTGTTCAACAACATGACCTCCAAGACAGGGTTACCGTACCACTCTGTAGTAGTACGCGATCTTGTCAACCTACGATGTTTGTAGTAACTCGATCCGAAGCTTAATGATCACCATCATCAGTTTCCACTTCAATTGGTGTAGGCGTCACAGGAACGTCTCCTGCGCCCTGCTACACACTGGTTGAAGTGACGGTTCACTAACCTCATCAAGTTCCACCACTCTCCCACTCAATTCTTTCGAGAGAAACCTTTCCTCGAGAAAGGACCCGTTTCTAGAAACAAACACTTTGCTTCCGGATCTGAGATAGGAGATGTATCCAACTGTCTTGGATATTCTATGAAGATGCATTTATCCGCTTTGGGTTCGACCTTATCAGACTGAAACTTTTTCACATAAGCGTCGCAGCCCCAAACTTTCAAGAAATGACAGCTTAGGTTTCTTCAAACCATAGTCTATACTGTGTCATCTCAATGGAAATACGCAGTGCCCTATTTAAGTGAATGCAGTTGTCTCTAATGCATAACCCATAAATGATAGTGGTGATTCGATAACAGATATCATAGTATGCACCATATCAAATAGGGCGTGGCTATGACGTTCGGAAACACCATCACACTATGATGTTCTAGGTGGCATGAATTGCGAAAGAATTTCGACATTGTCTCAACTGTGTACCAAAAACTCGCAACTCAGATATTCATCTCTATGATCATATCATAGATAGTTTATCCTCTTGTCACGACGATCTTCACTCTGAAATAGCTTTGAAATTTTCAATATTTCAGACTTGTGATTCATCAAGCAAATATTCATGTATCTACTCAAATCGTCAGTGAAGTAAGAACATAACGATAACCACTGTGTGCCTCAGCACTCATTGGACTGCACACATAAAAAATGTATCACTCCCAACAAGTTACTCTCTTGTTCCATGTGGTATGTTTTGCATGTCTCAAGTGATTCAAAATCAAGCGAGTCCAATCGATCCATCTGTATGGAGTTTCTTCATGCGTTAATACCAACATGTATGGTTTGCATGTCTCAAACGTTTAAAAAATGAGTGAGTACAAAGATCCATCAGCATGGAGCTTCTTCATGCATTTTATAGCGTCATGACTCAAGCGGCAGTGCCACAAGTAAGTGGTACTATCATTATTACTTTGGATCTTTTGGCACCAATATTATGAACATGTGTAACACTATGATCGAGATTCAATAAACCATTGAAGGTAATTATTCAAGCAAATAGAATAACCATTATTCTCTTTAAATGAATAATAGTTTTGGAATAAACATGATCCAATCATGTTCATGCTCAACGCAAACACCAAATAACAATTATTTAGGTTTAACACCAATCCCGATGGTACAGGGAGCGTGCGATGTTTGATCACATCAACCTTGGAAACACTTCCAACACTTATCGTCACCTCACCTTTAGCTAGTGTCCGTTTATTCCGTAGCTTTTACTTCGAGTTACTAATCACTTGGCAATCAAACCGGTACCTAATACCCTCGTGCTACTAGGAGTACTAGTAAAGTACACATCAATGTCATGTATATCAAATATACATCTGTCGACTTTGCCAACCTTATTATCTACCATGTATCTAGAGTAGCTCTGCCTCAGTGACCGTTCCCCTCATAACAGAAGCACTTAGTCTCGGGTTTGGGTTTAATCTTGGGTTTCTTCATTAGAGCAACAACTGGTTTGCCATTTCATGAAGTATTCCTTCTAGCCCTTGCCCTTCTTGAAACTAGTGGTTTTACTAACCATCAACAATTGATGATCCTTCTTGATTTCTACTTTCGTAGTGTTAAACATTGCGAATCACTCAAGGATCATAATATTTTTCTTTGATATATAGTTCATCACGAAGCTCTAGCAGCTTAGTGGCAGTGACTTTGGAGAACCATCACTATCTCATCTAGAAGATTAACTCCCACTTGATTCAAGCGATTGTTGTACTCAGACAATCTGAGAACATGCTCAACGATTTGAGCTTTTCTCCTTTACTTTGTAGGCAAAGAATCCTGTCGGAGGTCTCATACCTCTTAACAAGGGCACGAGCATGAAATCTCAATTTCATCTCTTAGAACATCTCATATGTTTCGCGATGTTTCAAAACATCTTCGGCGCCTTGCTTCCAAGCTATTAAGTATTATGCACTGAACTATCATGTAGTCATCAAAAATGTGTATGTCAGATGTTCGCAACATCCTCAGACGACGGTTGAGGTGCAGCACACCGAGTAGTGCATTAAGGACATAAGCCTTCTGCGCAGCAATGAGAACAATCCTCAGTTTTGCGGACTCAGTCCGCAAAGTTGTTACTATCAACTTTCAACTAAATTTTCTCTTAGCAACATATAAAAACAGTAGAGCTATAGCGCAAGCTACATCATAATTCGCAAAGACCATTAGACTATGTTCATGATAATTAGATCAATTAATCATATTACTTAAGAACTCCCACTCAAAAAGTACATCTCTCTAGTCATTTGAGTGGTACATGATCCAAATCCACTAACTCAAGTCTGATCATCACGTGAGTTGAGAATAGTTTCAGTGGTAAGCATCTCTATGCTAATCATATCAACTATACGATTCATGCTCGACCTTTCGATCTCATGTGTTCCGAGGTCATGTCTGCACATGCTAGGCTCATCAAGCTTAACCCAAGTGTTCCGCGTGTGCAACTGTTTTGCACCCGTTGTATGTGAACGTTGAGTCTATCACACCCGATCATCACGTGGTGTCTCGAAACGAAGAACTGTAGCAACGGTGCAAAGTTGGGGAGAACACAATTTCGTCTTGAAATTTTAGTGAGAGATCACCTTATAATGCTACCGTCGTTCTAAGCAAAATAAGGTGCATAAAAGGATTAACATCACATGCAATTCATAAGTGACATGATATGGCCATCATCATGTGCTTCTTGATATCCATCAACAAAGCACCGGCACAATCTTCTTGTCACCGGCGCCACACCATGATCTCCATCAATGTGTCGCCATCGGGGTTGTCGTGCTACTTATGCTATTACTACTAAAGCTACGTCCTAGCAATATAGTAAACGCAGCTGCAAACACAAACTTTAGTTTAAAGACAACCCTATGGCTCCTGTCGGTTGTCGTACCATCGACGTGCAAGTCGATATTAACTATTACAACATGACCATCTCATACATCTAATATATCACATCACGTCATAGGCCATATCATATCACAAGCATACCCTGCAAAAACATGTTATACGTCCTCTAATTTGTTGTTGCATGTTTTACGTGGCTGCTATGGATATCTAGTATGATCGCATCTTACTTACGCGAAAACCACAACGGAGATGTGCAAATTGCTATTTAACCTCTCCAAGGACCGCCTCGGTCAAAACCAATTCAACTAAAGTTGGAGAAACCGACACCCGTCAGTCATCTTTATGCAACGAGGTTGCATGCCAATCGATGAAACCAGTCTTTCGTAAGCGTACGAATAATGTCGGTCCGGGCCGCTTCAATCCAACAATTCCGCTGAATCAAGAAAAGAATAAGGAGGGCCGCAAATCGAACATCACCGTTCACAAAACCCTTTGTGTTCTACTCGAGATAACATCTACGCATGAACCTAGCTCATGATGCCACTGTTGAGGAACTTTGCATGGGAAACAAAAAATTTCCTACGCACACGAAGACCTATCATGGTGATGTCCATCTACGAGAGGAGATTTGGATCTACGTACCCTTGTAGATCGTACAGCAGGAAGCGTTAAGAAACGCGGTTGATTTAGTGGAACGTCCTCACGTCCCTCAATCCACCCTGTGAACCGTCCCACGAACCATCCCGCGATCCGTCCCACGATCCGCTCCGATCTAGTGCCAAACGGACGGCAGCTCCGCGTTCAGCGCACGTACAGTTCGACGATGATCTCGGCCTTCTTGATCCAGCAAGTAATACGGAGAAGTAGATGAGTTCTCCGACAGCGTGACGACGCTCCAGTGGTGGTGAGGATCTACTCCTGCAGGGCTCCGCCCGAGCTCCGCAGAAATACGATCTTGAGGTAAAACTATGGTGTCTAGATGTGAGTTGCACGTGGCAAAAGTTGTGTCAAATCAGTCCTAAATCACCACTATATATAGGAGGGAGGGGGAGGAGGCTTGCCTTGAGGGCCAAGCCCTCAAGGGTGCGCCAGCCAAGGGAGAGGAGTCCTACTCCAATCCTACTCCAATTAGGATTGGAAAGAGGAGTCCTTCTTTTCCTTCCCACCTCTTTTTTTTCTTTTTTTCTTTGGTTTTCTTTCCTTGGTGCCAAGGCCCTCTTGGGCTGTCCCACCAGCCCACTAAGGGCTGGTGCGCCACCCCTAGGCCCATTGGGCTTCCCCCGGATGGGTTTCCCCCCTCACGGTGAACTTTCGGAACCCATTCGTCACTCCCGGTACATTCCCGGTAATGCCCGAAAACCTTCCGGTAACCAAATGAAGCCATCCTATATATCAATCTTAGTTTCTGAACCATTCTGGAAACCCTCGTGACGTCCGTGATCTCATCCGGGACTTCAAACAACATTTGGTAACCACACATATAACTCAACTATACTAAAACATCATCGAACCTTAAGTGTGCATACCCCGCGGGTTCGAGAACTATGTAGACATGCCCTGAGGCACTCCTCGGTCAATATCAAATAGAGGGACCTGGATGCCCATATTGGATCCTACATATTCTCCGAAGATCTTATTGGTTGAACCTTAGTGTCAAGGATTCATATAATCCCGTATGTCATTCCCTTTGTCCTTCGGTATGTTACTTGCCCGAGATTCGATCGTCGGTATCCGCATACCTATTTCAATCTCGTTAGCAGCAAGTCTTTGTACTCGTTCCGTAATACAAGATCCCGTGACTTACACTTAGTTAAATTGCTTGCAAGGCTTGTGTTTGATGTTGTATTAGCGAGTGGGCCCCGAGATACCTCTCCGTCACATGGAGTGACAAAACCCGGTCTTGATCCATACTAACTCAACAGACACCTTCGGAGATACCTGTAGAGCATCTTTATAGTCACCCAGTTACGTTGCGACGTTTGATGCACACAAGGCATTCCTCCGGTGCCAGTGAGTTATATGATCTCATGGTCACAGGAACAAATACTTGACACACAGAAAACAATAGCAATAAAACGACACGATCAATATGCTACGTTCACAGTTTAGATTTGTCCATCACATTATTCTCCTAATGATGTGAACCCGTTATCAAGTGACAACACTTGTCTATGGTTAGGAAACCTTGACCATCTTTGATCAACGAGCTAGTCAACTAGAGGCTTACTAGGGACAGTGTTTTGTCTATGTATCCACACATGTATTTGAGTTTCCAATCAACACAATTATAGCATGGATAATAAATGATTATCACGAACAAAGAAATATAATAATAAGTAATTTATTATTTCCTCTAGGGCATATTTCCTACAGTTATGTGTTTGTGTACTAACCCATCTTCTTTGTGAGAGTTCTATGTGGGGTTAGGTGTGTTTCCATAGGCTTGTGTCAAGAGGAAGATCTCATACAACCCATGGAGGATGACGTCAAGTGGTGATCGTCATCAAGATTGCGCCGTGCAAGTTCAAGTGGATCATCAAGAAGATATCATGCTTGAAGCTTGCCGTCCATTGTGGTGGCAATGGACTTGTGAAGATATGCTGAAGAGCGGCTCACCCATAGTGTGTATGAGGGATAAATCAACTAGTCTTCATCAAGCCAAGGCAATCAAGAAAGGTGGACCATCTTGAGGAAGCCAAGATCATCATCATCTAGCTCAAGAGGACTAGGTGCAAGGTATTGGTTTGCCCTTGATAGGTTTTCTGTTTTAGGGTAGATTGTCGTACTGTCAAGGGGGGCTCTCAAGGGAGTAGCTTGATCGTATCATTCGTTGAGAGCTCAAACCATTTGCATCCTTGCATCGTAATTCTTGGTTCTTGTTTGGTGTTTCTCTTTGCGAGTTTTAGATCTTATGATCATCTTCATGACAAGCTCGAGTTCATCGAAACGGAGTCCATATGCATCTTCTATGATGTTTTCGATGTTCGGAGTTTTTACCGGTCTTATTCGAGGAAGGGTTCTCACCTTTTTCTTATGTGCCTTTTCTCACTTGCTTCTTATTGATATTTCTATCAATATTGTGTTAGCCCATTCCGTTAGCTTTCCAACAAACTTGGTTTCGTTGAATTTGGAGTCTGTATGCGAAAGTTAAGGCAATTTCTGGGGCGAGCAGTAGTACCGCTTGTGCCAAGCGGTAGTACCGCTCCCATGAGCGGTAGTACCGCTCCGTCGGACTTTATTTGCGCATCCTTTTTGCCTCCGCATGACTGGTGAACCTACCGAGCGGTAGTACCGCTCCCATGAGTGGTACTACCGCTCCGTCGGACTTAATTTGCGCATCCTTTTTGCCTCAGCATGGCTGGTGAACCTACCGAGTGGTAGTACCGCTCTGTGCGGGCTGTGAAGCATAATGGTTGGTTTTTCCCCACCTATAAAAGGGGGTCTTCTTCCCCATAGAACCTTATCTCTTCAGCTCATGTTCTTCCCCCATTGTTGACCTTCTTCGAGCTTGCTACCTCTCAATCCCTCCAATGATTCTTGCTAGTTCTTGAGGGAAAAGAGAGAGGAGATCTAGATCCACATCTCCACCAATCACTTTCTCCTCTAGGTGAGGGGAACCCCTTAGATCTTGATCTTGGAGTTATTTGTGAGCTCCTTGTTCTTCCTCTCATATTTCTCCATAGCTTTTGTTGTTGTGGGGGGGGGGGGGGGGTTGAGTGTGAGGGACTTGTCCACTTCGTGTGTTCTTGTCATTGCGTTTTGTGCATAGGTTTGAGTTCTCCACGGTGATACGTGGAAGCGAAGTTTGAGAAGCTTATTACCTTTTGGTACTTAGTACCCTAGAGATTGTTCTTCATGGATGCTTTGGCGTCCTAGAAGCTTGGTGGTGTCTCAGAGCTCAACCATTGTGGTGTAAAGCTCCGGGCAAGCGTCGGGGTCTCCAATTAGGTGGTGGAGATTGCCCCGAGCAATTTGTACGGGTACCGGTGACCTCCCCCAAGGGTTGCCATTTGTACGGGTTCAGTGACCGTCCTCAAGGGTCCCTTAGTGGAATCACGACATCTTGCATTGTGCGAGGGCGTGAGGAGATTACGGTGGCCTTAGTGGCATCTTGGGGAGCATTGTGCCTCCACACCGCTCCAACGGAGATTAGCATCTGCAAGGGTGTGAACTTCGGGATTCATCGTCGCCTCCAAGTGCCTCGGTTATGTCTTACTCGAACCCTTTATATATGCACTTTACTCTGTGATAGCCATATTGTTTCTTGTCATATATCTTGCTATCACGTAGTTGTTTAATCTTGCTTAGCATAAGTTATTGGTGCACATAGGTGAGCCTAGTTGTTTTAGGTTTTGTGCTTGATAAATTAACCGTTACTTTTATTCCACATTTGTTCAAGCCTAAACCGTAATTATTTTAAAGCGCCTATTCACCCCCCTCTAGGCGACATCCATGGCCTTTCATGCTTGTTCAAGTTTTTTGATGTAGCACGAATAGAACTTGAGACGAGAAAGCATAGATAGCTAGATAAGGCTCCTAGGAATTCTTGTCTATCCAATTGGCAGAAGATAAATCAAAAGCCAAATAGCAACAATTGGGTATCCTTGAATGAGAAAAGATATGTAGACCAACATGCTTACACAATAAGAAGTCAAATGAAATCATGATGAACATGCACAAACATCCTAAAAATATCAAGCACTTTGGCGATGACGAAGTCATCTATATATGACTATATTGACTTAGGAGTCAAGTAAGAATACTTGATCATAGGTCATACTCATCGATGAAGTACAAGTGGGGTTACCACTTTTACATAATGCATTAGTGTGTTCACATCATTTAGGAGACGCTTGTACTCAAGTCTTAGGGTAAAGCCCCCTAGATGTGACATCCCCCCTAAGAGGGATCAACTAACCTTGGGTTTTGTCGTAGAAGACTTCAAGTAGGTGAAGTAGTGGTGGATGCTCATTGTTGATGAAGTTCATCTTGAGTTGGGAGCAATCCTTGTTGTTTCTTACTCTTCTCACCTACATGGGTTAGTCCCAAAGCAAAAGGAACAAACACAAATATACCTATGGACATGGAGTGAAATACATGGGAGGTGATGTCCAAAGATGCTTTAATTACCTTGTCCCTTGGTCCCCTTTGAGGGAATGTGTGACTCCTTGAACTAATGCATATGGTTGAGATTGATTGCATATAGTTCTTGCCAAAATGAATGGGAGTGAATTTCGTTGGCGGAGTCATCCCTCAAGAACTTTCTAATTCTTCCTCTTGGGTACCCACATCACCTTTATGGGGATCCATGGAGTTGTGGTAGAACTAGATGAGGTAGTACTAGAAGTGTCCTTGGGAACCCACTCAACCTTGGCTTGGGGTTCTTCAAATGAGTCAATGTCCTCTTGAAGCTTTCCCTTGCCCTTGCGATCTTGTGGTAGAAGGCCATCTTGTGAGCTTGTTCCCTTGGGAGGAGTAGGATCATACTTCTCCTCTTCAGGTACAAACCTGGGAATGGGATATGGACCTTCTTCCCAAACATCTCCATTGATGTTGAGGTAGCCAACACCTTGCTTCTTCCAATGTCCTCCTTGCTTGCGCACAATTTCCTCAAATTTCTTACTTCCGACAAGACTCTTGAAGACATCTCTCTCTATAATCCCTTTCAATCAATTGTTTTCTCGCTCAAGTGTAACTTGGACAAGAGAATCATTAGTGGAATAAAGAGATCTACTAGCAATAATATCATTTGTTTTAGCTTTAGCATTGCTGTTACTAGAAGAAGAAAATTTCTTGCCTTTGTTACTAGTGTTCTTAGGTTTAACTTGTGGAACAAAAGTAGACAAGAGTAATCATTTGGCTAGATAAGAGGAACCCTTCTTTCTAAGACCATCATTGATTGCTTTTAGGAACTCATGCTCTTGCTCTAAATTTAGCTTCTCAGAGCGTAGCTTCTCATGAGTTCTTGCAAGCTCTCTATGCTCTTCTAGAGTAGTTTCATGAGCTTACTTAAGAGTGTCTAATTCTTTAGTTAGTCGGTAATCTCTCTCTTATCATCATCATTCTATTTATCTTGACTAGCATGAAAATTAGCAAGTTTATTTTCAATATTATCACTAATCTTATCAAAGAGCAAGTCATCTTCTCCTAACAGGCCATCCTCATCACTATCAAAGTCAAAATACTCGGGGTGTGATACCTTGGGGCCTTTTGCCATGAAGCAGTTTTCAATCCCTTCATTTGGTGAGTCAAATAAGTCGTAGGAGTTGGAGGAAACTAGTGCAATGCCGGCAACACCTTCATCTTGACTGTAGTCAGAGTTGGAGTGATAGCTTCTCTCAGATTGGTTGTCACACTCGAAGCGAGAAACCCATTCACCAACATGAGCTTGATGTCTTCTTCTTGAACTTCTCTTGGTGTACTTGTCCTTCTTCTCTGATTCTCTGCCTCTCTGGGAGTTTCTTCGTTCATAATGATCTTCACTACTCCTTCTCTCTCTGCTAGGTGACTCGTCTCTTGAGCTTCGTCTTCTGGGTGACTCTTCTCTTCGTTTGTGGGGAGCAGAGCACTCATTTGAAAAGTGTATGTGCTTTCCACAGTTGTAGCAGTTTCAGTCACGACTAGACGAACGCTTCTCATCATATCTTGAGCTTGAGCTTCTCTCTTTACCTCTACTCTTGTAGAACTTGTTGAACTTCCTAACCATGAGGTTGATATATTCATTGGTAATAAGTTTGCCACTTGAAGTAGCGGGAGCATCAACTGAAGCTTTGTAAGCACCGCTTGACTTGTTGTGCAACTCATCTTTGTCTTTGAGAGACATTTCATGAGCAACAATCCTTCCAATGACTTCAGTAGGCTTGAGATCTTTGTAGTTGCGCATCATTTGGATTAATGTGCACACGCTGTCATATCTTCCATGCAAAGCTCTAAGTATCTTCTTGATGATGAATTTTTCGGTCATCTCTTCGCTTCCTAAACTGGCAATCTCATTTGGGATGAGAGCTAGCCTAGAGTATATCTCAACAACTCCTTCACCATCCTTCATCTTGAACTTGTCAAGCTGACTTTGAAGCACATCCAACTTAGATTCTCTGACAGAATCGGTACCTTCGTGCATATCAATCAAAGTATCCCAAATTTCCTTTGCATTCTCAAGGCGACTGATTTTGTTGAATTCTTCAGGGCACAAGTAGTTGAATAGGATGTCACAGGCTTGAGCAATGAATTGCAACATCTTCAATTCTTACGATGTGCATCACGATCCGGTTCTTTTCCTTCTCTAAAGAAATCACCTTGCACACCAACACGAACAACACCCCAAACGACAGGATTATGACCAAGAATATGCATATTCATTTTATGCTTCCAACTAGCAAAATTAGTGCTATCGAAATATGTACCTCTACGGTGATAAATTCGTTCACTAGACGCCATACTCTCCTAGGTTGTGAAACCAATATAATGGAGACCAAAGCTCTTAGACCAAGATAAAAACTTAGCCTTTTCCCAATTTTTAGTGTGGGTCAGTTTTAGCAACTATGACTAGTCAAGTACACCTTACACATGCATATCTAAGAGTATTGCACCGGAAAGTAAAACATACAAGTGTAAATATAAGGCAAGGTACGAAGATCAAACACAAAGGTTGATACGACGATTTTTTCATGGTTTTGATAGGTGTCTCTATCGTACGTCCATGTTTGTGGAGACTTCAACCCACAGAGGGTAACGCCTATGAGAGTCCACAGAGGGCTCCACCCACAAGGGGTCCACGAAGAAGCGGCCTTGTCTATTCCACCACAGCTTCCATCCACACAGGACTAGCCTCACTCATGGTAGTTCTTCATGAAGTAGGCGATCTCCTTGCCCTTACAAACATCTTGGTTCGACTCCACAACACGAAGTAGGAGGCTCCCAAGCGACACCTAACCAATCTAGGAGGCACCACCCTCCAAAAGGTAATAGATGTGGCAGAACGATGAACTCCTTGGTCTTGTGCTACTAAAGATAGTCTCCTCAACACTCAATCACTCTCTCTCCGATATGGCATGGGTAGGAGAGATTGATCTTGTGTAAAGCAACTTGGGGAGGCTAGAAATCAAGGTTCAAATGATTGGAATGGAATCTCTTGATCTCAACACATGAGTAGGTGTCTCTCTGTCAGAAAAATGGATCTAGCAAGTGTAAGCGTGTTGTGAGTGCTTCCTCTATGAATGAGAGGTAGGTGGAGGGGTATATATAGGCAACTTCTAAAATCCAACCGTTACACCATAATTGACCAACTCGGTGACACCAAAGTTACAAACTCGGTGGTACCGACTTGCTCAAAAGGTAGCAACTTTTGAATCTCGATGGAACCGATATATGAATCTCGGTGGTACTGATACGACGATCTAGACTGGATTTCCAAACTCGGTGAGACTGACTTCAAACTCGGAATTTCCAAAACTTGAAATTAGCTAAGCCAAAAGTTGGTCACACAAACTCGGTGGCACTAGCACCGATAGGAATGTTGGTTGTACCGATATGGTGGGTTTGGCATAGGATCTGTCTAAGTGTAAAATTAGTATGACCGAGTGAGAAATGTTGGTGGCACCGGTTTTCCATATTTGGTTTGGGACAGATATATTTTTTGGAAGAGTGCATGAGTATTTTTTTTGGTTGCTATCTCTAAGCACTTGAGCAACCAATTCATCATAATACCTCATCCCCTTTTAATAGTATTGGCTTCCCTATGGACTCAAATGTGATTTCTCACAAAGTGTAAAATGAAGAGTCTTCTTGCTTGAAGCTTTAGCCAATCCTATTCCTTCCTTCATCAAAGGGGAATCTCCACACAATCCTATAGCCAAAGCATCTTTGAACTTTTCTGAAATATACTTGGATAAATTCATTAGTCCAATGATGCATATGTTGTGATTAATTACCAAAACCACCTTAGGGAGCATTTGTGCTTTCAGTTGGTGCTGGTTGCGAATGTCCGACAATGCTTGTGTGGTGGCCGGAGAAGTACATTAACGACGACGAATGTGAATGGTGCAGATGCAAAGCAAGAGGAGAAGTGGCGACTGAAAGATAATGGGACCGGGAGGGCGGATTTAG
Organism: Hordeum vulgare subsp. vulgare; assembly: GCF_904849725.1. Taxonomy (NCBI): domain Eukaryota; kingdom Viridiplantae; phylum Streptophyta; class Magnoliopsida; order Poales; family Poaceae; genus Hordeum; species Hordeum vulgare. The sequence continues at coordinate 75,385,159 of NC_058524.1, read as the reverse complement.
TGGGCATGGGTGTTGGAGTACAACATGGTTGCTGTTCGGACTCCCGCAACCCCCTCCCTCTTTGTCTCTACTTTGCGGAAGAAAGTGCATATGTACTGTCGAGCGTATCAATACAAAACTATGTTGGATGACTTCCGTGTTCCATACGTATACGGGCGGTTTGAGGGTTGACGTTGGAGATGCGCTAAATGCCAAACCCTCCAACCGACGCTATTGCGGCCTAGAAATATTGTTGTCTTGCAACAAAGTAATCGAAAGGCATGTGTATATGATTCCATGCAAGTAGGCCGTGTTTGGTTGCCCGCATCCACCCCAACAAGGCCCGGTTGGGACATTAAATGTGTGTTTGGTTGCGAAATGGGTGGGCTGGTCCCATCGGCATGATGCTTAAAGCAATCTATAGTTTCTAGCGAGCCAGGCAGAGTGTGGTGCAAGTTCGCATGCAGGGAAGCAAGCCGAAAGTGAGTGGGGTTGGTGGGAGATGGAAAATCAGGAGCGGCGACTCGATGCCAAATCTAGCCGCACCCTCATTTACTTGGTCACCACTACCTCTAATACAAACCCTTCCTCTAGACTCACCACGAGCAGCGGCAGCGACTCAGATCTGTGCAAGCGGCGGCGATGGCAAATCGAGTAGCACGAGTTGTTGTTCCCCTTCCATTTGGCCACCGTGTGGTCGTCCTTGACTCAACCATGCCCCCTTCATCATCCTTGGCTCTGATGCTGGTAAGCAACACCCCCTCTCCCCTATGTTAGGTGGGTTGTTAGGCCGTTAGGCAAGGTGTAGGATCGATTTCGCCATTGCCTAACACACCCCCGATGTGGACTAGGTTATGGACACACGAATGTGGCTGGTAGTTCAGGCTGCAACACTGATAGGTGTGACTCAGGCATGGCTCATGTTCATGCACAAAAGATTTGTTCGTCGTGTTGAGAGACCTATCATCACTTATGCTCCAATGCTTATGCGGGAGCAGGAGAGGAGCGCCAATCTGAACTACATCTACAACTCCAACGACATAGAGGCTCTGTGGATGCTTCGAATGAAAAGAGCACCATTTTCCAGATTTGTCCAGACCTTCAGGATGAGTGGGCTTCTAGAAGATAGCATCCACACCAATGTGGATGAGCAAGTGGCCATGTTCCTTCATGTTGTTCGCCATAACCTGAGGTTCAAGGTTATCCACAACATGTTCAGGAGATCAATGGAGACCATCTCAAGGTACTTCGAGCAAGTGATCTATGTTGTTGGGGAGCTCAGAGGAGAGATGATCAAATCACCAACCGTCCGGACTCCAACCAATATTAGTACTAGCCCAAGATGTTATCCATACTTCAAGATGAGCACTAATAGTATGTAATTAATGGCTTGATATGTTTGTATTGTTCAAGGTGAGCACTAACACAATCTTCTATTACCATTTCAGGATTGCATTGGGGCAATAAATTGTACTCATGTCACTGCCAGAGTGTCGAGGTCACAATCTGTAGCATAAAGGGGGAGGAAGCACTACACAAGACACAATGTGCTTGTTGTCGTCGACTTCGATCTCAAGTTCACATATGTGATGGTTGGCTCGGAAGGGTCAACACATGATGCTAACATACTTAGTGACATCATGAGTCAGCCTGATGGCATCAACATCCCTGATGGCAAGTTCTACCTAGGAGATGCCAGTTGTGCTTGTCGGCCAGGTGTTCTTCTACTCTTCAGTAAAACCAGGTACCAACTGAACGAGTTCTATGGTAGGAACTTTCCTAGGACTCCCAAGGAGCTGTTCAATCTTAGACACTCCAGCCTTAGATTAGCTATTAGAAGGGCATTCGGAGCTCTCAAGAACATGTTCAAGATCGTGGATCACAAGCCATTCCATCCTTACCCTACCTAGGTTAAGCTCGTTCTTGCATGTTGCATTCTGCATAACTAGATCCCGCAGTGACATTGTGATGAAGTGGTGCCTAGGGAGGAAGATGTCACAACCCTAATTTAGCTTTGATTTTCATTGCATAATCATGCATACATTTTAAATTCAATTGAATTTGAATTGAGGGGTGATCAAGCCTCAGAAAGAATTTCTGTCAAAAGAGAAACATAAAAATTGCTTCAAAGAAGTCCAAGAGAAATTCCCTCGTATTATAAGAAATATTGGCATGAGGTAAATTCAAATAAATATTTTTGGAATCACATAAGCATTTATTTTGGGGCTTTGAATTAAAACAATAATTATTTGAGTTGGATTTAATTTTGCTACAATAGAGTTGCAATTCCAATAATTCTCGAAACTTATGAGTGGGTTTGGCTATATTTTAAGAGGCCACGTAGTAATTTTCAGAATTTATGAAGGTGATTAGGTATTAAAAATAAATTAAAACAAAGTTGTAGAAAAAATAAAAAATAAATAAATATAATAAGAGAGAGAGAGAGAGAGTCTTACGTGTTCGGCCCACCTCTTTGGCCCAGTAGCCGGCCCACCCACCAGCCACCGCTAGTCCTCCTCCTCCTCACGTCACGAGGACGAGGGCGTGTCGCCCGCGCGCGTCTGCGGCCAGCTCCTGCTTGCCACGGAGCTGCTCGCCTCCCCCGAGCCTATCCCCTCACGTGGAGATTCCCCAAGACCCCGTGCTCATCCCCTCTATCCCCTGCACTCTCCTTCTCTCCTTTGCTCCCTCCCTCAACCGCAACTGAGCGCTGTCGTCGCTGCCCATTGCTCCTGCCACGGCCACCGTCCTCAACTAGTCCCGTCGCCATGTCAATGGACCCACCGTGCTCCTCTCCATCTCCTCGTCAAAGGAATCGAGACCGGAGGCTCTCTATCGCTGCGATTGCCGCCGTCTTCTCCATTTCCGGCCGCCGGAAGCCCTCATCGATCCGCTGGCCACATGCCTTCCCCGAGCTCGCCGTCACCTCTGCTGGAATCTCCGTGAGCTCCTGCAACTCCCTCTCTAGCCCCATGCCCGATTTTTTCCCGTAGTCGCCGCCCCACGAGCTCCGAGCTCCGGCCGATGCCATGAACGGTGAGTTCCAAGTTCCTGATCCCCTTCGGTTGCATTTGTCGCATTGGTGTGCTCCTGGTTCTCCAAGGAAGCTTTTGAGCCCCTCAGCTGGACTCCTCGTGCCCTACAACCCCTTGCTGCTCGAGTCTGAGCTCCGGCCGCTGCCAGTTCAGTCGCAGCCGTCGATTCTGGCGACCCCGCAACCATATTTCCCTCATGCTGGATGCGAACGAGCACGAGCTACCTCATGGTGGCCTTCGCACATCCAACCGCCGCCATTTGCGCAACTCCATCATGAAACCGCCGTTGTTTTGGTCATCGTCGGTGAAGCTCCGGCGATGTCCGACGTGGCCAGTCATTAGCCGCCTAATCCACTAGTTAGTTAACAATATAGACGCTCACAGTGGGCCCTACCTGTCAGGTTTGAATGGACCGGGTCAATTGACCTGATGACATCAGGATGACCTCGCGCTGACGCAATAAAACTATTTCTGGTATTTAAAATATCCAGGAAATTCCAGAAAATAGTTAAAACTTCAAAAATTCATATAAATTCAACCATAGCTCAGATGAAAATGAATTATATGTGAAAAATCCAAGGAATCTGATGGTATAATTTTCATGCATGTTAGAGAAACTTATATCCTGTGTTTAGAACAAATCAAATAAATGCCATTAAAATAACCACATGTGAAGTTTGAATTTGAATCTTTGGTTCAACCCAACTTCATTTAATCTTGTTGCTAGATGCATTAGCTCAATCAACAACATATTGCCATATCATGATCATGCATCATAGTGTTGCATTTCTATGAAGTAAATGTTATTCTTTTTCTATTTGCCGGTGGTGTTCCCTCTTGGTAGACGATGGTTCTGACATTGTGATCGTTGGCACTAATGAAGACCCATAGTTATCTTTAGCACTATCAGGCAAGCAACCCCCCTTGATCATACTGATATAAATCACTCTCTCGCTCATGCTCTTTTTTAGTGCATTAGGACAACAACGATTCAATTGCTACATGTCTCGGTAGTTGAACAATTCCTCTGCATGACCTGTTTTTTTCCAAAGTAAATAGTTGAAACCAATTAGCATGAGTAGCAACTGCTTGAGCCTTGTTGTGCTTACTCATCAATGCTTGCTTACTATGCCTGCTATGCTTAGAGTCGTGTCGGGTCTGATCCATCTGGATGATGAATCGAAATGGTTGTGCTCATGTCGTACTGTCTAAGAGTTAAGTGTGTGAACACGATTTGGTAAAGGTAGCGATGAGAGGCCATGTAGGAGTACATGGCGGGTTGACTCATTGGGACCATCCTTAAGAGCTCAGTTATGTGTATGTTATCCAAGACAAGATACTACCACATAATGGAAACCTTAGTTGACTCTCTGAGCTTATTAATCGCCTTGATCTTTGCCCAGGAGTTGCAACTAGTTTCTCGTGTTTGTAGGATGTGTTGGCGGCCGTGCATAGCACTGACTGGAGGGGTAGGCTATGGCGTGGTATATGCACCAGCGGCCGGGTGTACTAAGTGTAGAACTACCCATCGAGGTGGGCTTGGGAACCTTGTACACATTGTTCGGGGCCGCAATGGAAACTTCGGTTGGACTTCCTTGCGAGTTCAGTCTCAAATAGGTGATAAACCTAGACTTGAGTCTTGTGTGGTTAACGGTCATGGCCGGCACCCACGCCAGCGCTTCAGCTTGAAGGTTGCCGAGATGCATGACGTGCATATGGTGGTAAGTGGTGAGAGCGTGTGTGAAGAAGTATACCCCTGCGGGATGAATTAATCTGTTCGAATAGTCACGTCCTTGGATATGGGCTATGATACGTCCATTTTGCATCATGCTTTCATGTTGATATTTATTGCTTTTTGGCTGTTATTACACTTCACGGTACAATACTTATGCCTTTTCTCTCTTATTTTGCAAGGTTTACATGAAGAGGGAGAATGCCGGCAGCTGGAATTCTGGCCTGAAAAAGGAGCAAGTTTGAGATACCTATTCTGCGCAACTCCAAAGCCGTGAAAATCAACGTGGATTTTTTTTGGGATTTATAAAAAATATTTGGCCGAAGAAGTGCCGGAGGGGCGCCAGCAGGAGGCCACAAGCCTGCTAGGCGCGCCCCCTGGCCGCGCCTAGGGGGCTTGTGAGCTCCCTGCTGGCCCACTGGCTCCCCCTTTTGCTACAAGAAGGGTTTCGGTCTGGAAAAATATCAAGAGGAGGCTTTTCGGAGGATTCGCCGCCGCCACGAGGCGGAACTTGAGCAGAACCAATCTAGAGCTCTGACAGGACGATCCTGCCGGGGAAACTTCCCTCCCGGAGGGGAAAATCGTCGCCATCGTCATCACCAACACTCCTCTCATCGGAGGGGACTCGTCACCATCAACATCTTCATCAGCACCATCTCATCTCCAAACCCTAGTTCATCTCTTGTAACCAATCTCCGTCTCACGACTCCGATTGGTACTTGTAAGGTTGCTAGTAGTGTTAATTACTCTTTGTAGTTGATGCTAGTTGGATTACTTGGTGGAAGATTATATGTTCAGATCTTTGATGCTACCCATTACCTCTCCGGTCATGAATATGATTATGCTTTGTGAGTAGTTACTTTTGTTCCTGAGGACATGGGATAAGTCTTGCTATAAGTAGTCATGTGAATTTGGTATTCGTTCGATAATTTGATGTGTTGTATGTTGTTTTTCCTCTAGTGGTGTTATGTGAACGTCGACTACATAACACTTCACCATTATTTGGGCCTAGAGGAAGGCATTGGGAAGTAGTAAGTAGATGATGGGTTTCTAGAGTGACAGAAGCTTAAACCCTAGTTTATGCGTTACTTCGTAAGGGGCTGATTTGGATCCACTAGTTTAATGCTATGATTAGACTTTGTCTTAATTCTTCTTTCGTAGTTGCGGATGCTTGCGAGAGGGGTTAATCATAAGTGGGATGCTTGTCCAAGTAAGGGCAGTACCCAAGTGTCGGTCCACCCACAATCAAACTATCAAAGTAACGAACGCGAATCATATGAACACAATGAAAACTAGCTTGACAGAATTTCCCATGTGTCCTCGGGAGCGTTTTACCTCCTATAAGACTTTGCCCAGGCTTGTCCCTTGCTACAAAAGGGATTGGGCCACTTTGCTGCATCGTTGTTACTTTTGTTACTTGCTACTTGCTACGAATCATCTCACCGCACAAAGACCAAAAGGATGGAGTGGGCACAAGCAATATGGGACAATAGAGGTGAGACAAGGATTTGAATAAGAAGAAGAAGAGCAAGAGCAGCAGAAGAGGAGGGAGAAGCTGCAGCAGAAGAAGAAGAGGAAGAGGACCAACAATAGCAGAAGAGGAAGAAGATGGATGATGAACTTTCCCATTCAGCCATATGACTCTTGATAATGTGTACTGTCATTTAATAGTAGTTAGTTCGTAGCTAGGAGTTAAACTATTAAGATCGAGTATGGTAAAATCATCACCAGTGAGAAATGATGAGAACATCTTATGCAGGTTGCAACCAAACATCATGTGATGTGTGTGTCTAATGCAATGCGGCCAATAAAATAACGAATCAAAATTAATTCTCTTATACGGCTAACCTATATACCAGCAACCAACCAGTGTGCAGATGGTGGTTTACACACAGTTTTTTTTTTCTAGCCAGATCCATATGAGAAATACATGCAACACACCCAAAATCGACGCAGGAAACTAAACACATCCGTAGTGTCGGAGTTGAGTGATTGTATTCTTGGCCTCTTAAAAAAGGAGGCGACATATGTTGTAATCCGAAGGAAAAATGACTTTGATTAGCAAATGACTAGATTAGACATGGTGTACCTAGAGATGTAGGTGTGCGTAATGAACTGTTAACAAATTTTATTGTCATAATGATGTGATTGCTTGTCCTAAAAAGATCCTAATGTTGTCTTCCGATCGCAGCAACGTTGCTTTTATTGCTTTTTACTACTTACTTTCGTATTTTCCAGAAATGACTAATATTTTGCGAAGACAGGAAATGACTATTTTACATGTTCACATTTAAAAGTTCCATCTCTGTCTCAAAATCATGCATGCTGAAATGGAGAACATGAATTGGGCTGTCAAACATAGGTCGGTGCACAGACTGGAACAACATGTACAGTTTGACTTTGACGCCTCGTCGGCTACCGATGCATGTGGCTGGGCTGGATGAACGCGTGAGAAATCGATGTATGGCAACGTGATGGTGAGTGAGAACGTAGGAATTTTGCGTCTACTTCAACTGTGCACATCGACTTGTGATTAAACCGGTCGACATGTTCTGTTCTTCCGTAGGTGATGATGAGTAACACATCTCTTCTCTTCTTTCCTACTTCAAAAGTGCGTAATAGCAACTCTAGCAGTTCTCGTAAACACTCTCTCACAGAAGTTGTTTACAAGATCCCACAAAACAGTATTTACACTTTTTTTCACAGTATGACATGTGCTTCGCCAGAATAGATCATGTAAAAATCTTTAATGTCAGACACTGAGCCCATTTGTCACTAGTTACAACTAGGAGAGGGTCCCTTGAAAATAGCACAAAACACCCTAAAATGAAATCTTAATTACAATTGGGTCCATGCCGCTCCGATGCAACGGTGCATGCTCCGGCCGAGCTGCTGCGTGCCCATACCCGAGCTGCTGCTGCACGCGCATGGGGACGGGCGGCGGCTGGTGTTGGACGCCTGCGCCGCCTGCAGTAGTCGTTGTTGCTATGCGATCGAGCTGCTGCTGCACGCACGCTACCGCGGTCGAGCTCTTACGGGGGCGAACCGGTGACGGGGATCAAGGTTCAAGACCATGGGCGAGCACCGGCGACGGCGGTGAGATGCGACGGCTTCTCTATTTCACCGAAATCAAGCTCGGGAAGTCGTGACGCCGATTGCAAGGAAAACGGTTGAGGCTAAAATTTCTCTCATGTCAAGGATAAAGAATCATGTAAAAAGGGGATGAAATCCCATAGATATGACTGGCGAGGGACGAAATATGCAGATCCCCTTAAAAAATTACGGGACCAATCATTTTAAAAACTTGATCGGGATGATTTTTTGTTCCAATCCTGTAAAACGACGGTTATTTTACGGGAAAAAGGCGATATAAAATATCTGCTAGAATTGCTCTAAGTCTAAGATTCAGTAGACTCTCATTCACTCATCCTTCATTCAATCATAGGGTTCCCTTATCTTTTCATATTGATTTCTTATTTCTACCTTTTTCATTAGTTATTTTGAAAATCACATCAACACTTTTAGTGACTCACCAAATTGAATTATGTTTTTTTGATAAATCAATAAATGTATACTAAATAAAATCTATTTTTTACACAATCTTACTAATATGGACAACTAATCAAATGCTGAACTGATAAATATATATGCTCTCGTTGTAATGTAGGCGCAGTTATCTAGTAGTCTATTTAAAAAAGCAAGGGTATGTGGCCCGCTCGTCCTTACTCCAACTTTACGTACATTCTTCCTCCTTCGATTTTAACATGGTCCTCTTACCTTCTCTTTTTACATTGAAGATACGAGTATATAATAAACCTGTGTCGTTGATTTTATTAAGTACTCGGTCTGAAAAACTCTTATCTTCATACCTCTCATCTGAACAGAGAAGGTAAGAGGGACCGTGTTAAACCCCACCCCCCCCCCCCCCTCCTCCATCTCTTCTTCTATCTGTCCTCTCATCTTTGGTTTTTTTTCCACCTTTGTAGAAAACCACACATTTTTTACTGACTTATCAACTAAAATTATTTTGTCTTTGGTAAGGAAATAAATGGTTCCAATAAGAGTTTACCAAATAAAACCTTTTTTACACAATCACAGTAATATGAGAAGATAAATCACAAGCTAACCTACTAGACTATTCATGTCCCTGTTGCAATGCACCGTTAATTATTTAGTAATTACTAGTGCACTACGTGTGGTATAGCACTAGTCCGCACAAGACATCCTTTGCGAACTAAGCATAACTTCAATGATTTGTTTCGTTGTGATCAGGGACGGAGCCAGAATGAACGCATGAAGGGGGCAAAGCTTCATTGTTTTAGGGAATTTTAGCTGAAATAACTACTAGCACTGAAAAAGTATCAATTCACCCCCCTTAGATCCGCCTCTGCTTGTGATGGAACCATCTTATTCAGATGTAAGTCCAGTGTCCGTCCATGAGATGTTTGTTATGGCTTCGTCAATTCAAAGACACACAGGCTGAGACACCCAGTCTTTTCAAAATGCTCATACGGTGAGATGTGTATGTGTGTGTCACGCTTTCTACGTTTGTACCATCTTTTTGAAAACAGAGACTTCATTTTTCTTAACCGATCAGCTTTTTAGCCCTGTCAATCTTGACATGACCCGCAAAAAAGGCATCTTGACATGACCACTACTTTCGTTGCAATAAGTTTTCCAGTAACATGTAGTTTTCATCAACTACCAGGAGGTGGAAGCGTCTTAATCCGCACCGGAAACCAGAGGGTCAACACCGGTGGTTAGCTCTTGAAGAAAGAAGCCAAAAGCGTGTAGCGGCTACACATATACTCTCAAATGGTAGCTAAGCTAACCATAGGTGATTTGTTGCTTTAGCCTCTTATAAATCGGGACGAGACGTCATACCGATAAAAGGCTAGTTATTTCTCCACGAAGGAACCTTTGCCCATCCATTTTTAGAGCCACGGTTCATGGGATCCCCGGGCTATCTTTCTTGGGCTGTTCACGTCTGGCATTTTCGGTCAAGTTGTCTCTGTCAGCCGGTTTGGATCTTAGTACCGAGCAATCAAGCATGGTGGGGTTGCACTTGCGGAGTCGCTTTGAGTGATTAGCACTCAAGGCATGAAGGCAAGGCACCGTAGAGCAAATTTGGACGAGTGCTGGCGACGTATGTGTACCGGAGCATGGCCCGGGCTGGGAAACGGACAATTTCATTCCTTCCTATCCATTGCGCGCTGGCGTGCATCGACCGAAGATGCGCACGCTTATAATCCCTGTAAGGAAACACGGAGAAGTGTCGAAATAGCATGATTAGCAAGTATCTAGGACCGGTAGCGTACACCTGCAAAAATCTTGCTAAGTTTGACTAGCTACTGCTGGATCCAATATTTGCCAACAGTGATCTCACGGAGTCGAGGCCATATACACGATTGTCTGTAAATGGCACATTTTTGTATTTTTTGGCATAAATTTACTCTTCAAAGGAATGGTTTTGCTAATTAGGGTGGAAGAGTCCGCCTTACTTTAACCGTTTTGGCTATTCGAAAATGGTATTGTTTTCACGGAACTCTTTCTTTTACGCCCTGCTTGGGATGCCGTTTCTATGTCAAATACACTTGTAAAAAAAATACACACCTCTATCCATCGGTTTAGTTTCGGCTGATTTTACACTTATGACCGGTATAATACCTCTGTAAACTATTACACCTGTAAAAACAAAACGGCATCCCAAGCAAGGCCTTAATGGAAATATCTCTTCTTTCAACGAGATTATCTATCGTGTGCACGTTGGTTTCGTATGTAGTCTATGCTACATCAAAAAAGGTATAAACCGTTGTTCACAATCGTGTGTTGGAGCACGCGGCTAGAGAGGTTTCTCACAAACATGGATAATAACAGTCTCTGATCGGGCCACATTCTCATTCGTTATAGGTATAGTTTCGATTCCATATGATTTTACCATTGTCACCGTGTCACACTTTTCACTTTGTCAGGTTGTCCATCTTAACTTCCTGCATCCTAGTCATGCAGACGTGAGTGCCATACTATGCTTTGTATTTGCTTGACATAGTTAACAGAAACATCATTTATAGAAGAAAAGGAAAAGAATGGTTTTGCAAGGAAAAATCTTGGGATCTTGAGCTTCCAAAGTGCTGTAGTCACGTACGGCGCGCCACGCCAGAATCCGTGCGTCAGCTAGCAGCTAGCGGCATTCACAATGACTAAATATGTCAACGCCCGAGTAGGACGAATGGGCCGATGCGTCAAGCGCTGCAGAACAGGCGCTCGCTTGCGTGGCAGCGATGCGTTTTTCAGTAGTTATATGTAAAATGATTCGCTCGTGTGTGCTCAGCAGTCCAAAGAAATGGGTGTGCAGAAATGAGGCTCGAGCTCGACGGCGCACCGAACTACTCCTATATGGATCACTGGAACTTGCAATTCGTCTTATTTATTTCCTCACGACTCGCTCGATGCTATAGCAGTCGCAGGCATCGGTTGGTTGAGTGCATATATGCATGGGATCTATACAATGAGACCTGTATTTGTTTCCTGGACCGACACTCATTTTTTGCTTGTTCTAGGTTTTTAAGGATTTAAGATCATTTACAGTCGGACCTTGCAAATTGATCCCTTAAACTCTTGCGGACGCGTCCATGTGCGTTTGCGGACATTCATCGATCATGTCTTAAATTTCACTCTTCACATCCAACTCTTCCATATTTCATCCTTCATATTCATATAAAAGTATGCAGAATATATCCTACGTACTAACTAGTTTCTTCTTCGTCAGAGATGGCCTGATCCGCCTACGTTGGAGCCTGCGCCGCCTCCTGCGTCGCCTGCGCTTCATCGATCTGCTGTCGACGAAGACGCCTGGCCTCTGCAGCCGAATCCGAGCAGATGGAGTTGAGGATGGCGAGCTGCTCCAGCCACAGATCGACGACCGTCGGCGCCTCCTCCGACGGCTCCTGCAGCGGCGCCTCCTTCTCCAGCGTGTGTGGCTCCTCCTCGGGCTCCTCCCCCATCTCCTCCCCCTCCCCGAAATCCTCCTGCTGTTCCAGAGGTAGCCGCACTGTCCTCTGGATTAGGACCTGCTGAAGGAGGAACAGACGATGCTGGATCGTGTAATGTCGGCGGCTTGGTGGCATGGCTGACGGGCTCGGAGAGGGAAGTGCGAGAGGACGCGGATGTGCTCTGGTGGTGGCGGAGAGAGGAATTAGGCACATGTGCTAGGGCTGGGGGCGCCAGCCGGCTTAAATAGTCGGCCCCGACTTCAGGCGAGGAGCCGAAGTGACGCCGCGCGGCGTTCACACCGCGCCGACGGTCGAGGCGCACATCAAACCGTCGACTTTCCCGTCGAGTCTGCGTGGGGCCACATCGTCAGTCCGACGTGTCGGGCGTGCCCAGGCGCGCCCAGGCTCTCCCATATCCGCCCCATATTTGGGTTGGAAATGGGGGGGCGGCCAGACCGGGAGTTTGAGGCCGGTTTGAGAGGCCGTGTGAGTCGCATTTTTGTGATCAGACAGTAATCGGGCGGCCTGTCCGGGAATTTTGCGACGGGGTTTGAGGGGTCTATTTGTAGATTCTCTAAGAGCATTTACGGCCCGAACTTTGCAAATTCGATCCTTCAAACGCCCGCGGACGTGCTTGGACGTGTCCGCAGACATTGACCAGTCACGTTTCAAATAATGCATTCTACATCCGGACACCTCAAATCTCAAATCTCATATCCATACAACCCATGCAACTACTACGTCGATGCATTACGCACATTGTCCGGCTACTCCATCACTACTAACATGTCATCGGACTACCAAAATTTGGCATGTTTGGTTATGGTGGAGATCATCCTCGGCTGCCCTTGTCCTTTCCGCCGCCCTTGTCGTCCTTGTCGTGGAAGTACCGGTTGAAGACACAGTACGGATCAAGTCAGATCTGCTCGTCGCCGGAGCTGCCCTTGTCGTCGCTTACCTCCTTCTCCTCCTTTGGTGGCAGTCCATCCATTTCATGAACCGCCTGATTCTGCTCGCGGACGAGGGCGCGCGTGTTCCTCTGTTGTCGTTTCTTCAAAATGTGGGCGCGGATGGTTTCCTCCTCCACGACCACCCGCACCGCTGCATCAGCCGCCTTCGCCTCCGCCATTTCGTCCGCGAGATAGGCCTCAGCGACCCTTATCCTCTTCTTCCCACGACGGGCAGCTCATTCCCGGTGGGACTCGAAGTTTCCCGAACCGGTCGATGGATCCGCCCGTCGGAACCTAAATGATGATCCCCAGAGGAACCGAGTGCCCGTTGAGCGGATGCTATGGAGTCGCAGCGAGCAGATCATGTCGTCGTCCGGGCGCTGTCCTCACGGGAGCGATGGAGAGCAATGTGAACTGCAATTGCCTTCTCCAATCCGCAGGGGACCACTCCGTAGTCGATGGATCCTCACTGGTCAGAGTCAGATTCGCTACCCTCCATGACGGAGACGCCCGGAGGTGAGCTAGGGTGGCTAATGGGAGTTGAGGGGAGTGTAATGAAGTGGCTAGGGTTTAGTGCGGCGAACGGATGATGACGAATATATGTGGGGCCAGTGCGGGCCAGTGCGGGCCATGCAGGCGTGCTTGGACGCTCTCGGGCTCCCCCATGTCCGCCCCATATTTGGGCTGGATATGAGGGGTGTCGGTCCGCCCGAGCGTTTGAGACACGTTTGAGGGGGGCGGTTGGGTCGACTTTTTGTGACCACGCGGCCTGCCCAGAAGTTTGAGGACACTACGAGGGGTCTGGTTGTAGATGCACTAAGACATCTCTAACGCTCATCTGCAATTTGTTTGGGTATCCGTCTATTAATATAGGGACAAGTCCATGACACGAATGCGGAGCCAACCATTCAACTTGTCCGCGTAAACTTCAAACACGGTTTGACTAAGTCGGACGAAATTCATGCAAACACCGTAAATTTCATTGAAGTTCGAATATAATTTACAAAAAAAGATTATTTAGGATGTCGATAACCATCACACGTGTGGTGGGAGCAACATTCAAGCACATGCCCGATGATTACAGATTAAGGCATGTCATCACATGCATGCACAAGTGTCGAAACTCATAGTGTCAGCAGGAATTTTTTGTCTTTTTAGTTTTTAAAATATTTCATCTTTTATATAAAAATCCAATAAAAAGATGTTTTCACCATTAAATTCATCGAGGCGAGATCTTTGAAACTAGATCTCATATCGATATGTTTTGAGACTTTTTTGGTTAAAAATTGCCATGTCTATTACGCATAAATCGTCATCATGATTACACTAAAGTTGCCATGATATATTTCAACTACTTTTTCTTCTATGTTTAAAATAACTTTTAACATGTTAAAAAAAGAATTAAGAAGCTAAATTATTCTTGATGAATTATTAAAACTGACATTATCAATCAAATAATTTGGCATGGTTTATAAGTAAAAATAAATATGTTGTCAATTACTTTAAAATGGTCAATGGTTCAAATTTGCCATGAATCATAAACTAAAATTGTCATGGTGAATTACTTAAATTTGTCATGATGCACTAAAATTTGTCATGGTTTATAGAAAAGTATTTTTCTTGTTCAAAATACTAGAAATGCCAATAAAATACTAAAATTGTCATGATCTATAAACACAATTTGCCATGATGAATTACTGAAAAAATTCAAGATCCATGAATTAAAATTTTCATGGTTAATTACTAAAATTTACCATGGTCAATTAATAAATATTACCATGAAAAGTAGTTAAAATAACATGGTAGATTTAAATATAGAAAAAAAATTAGATAAAACATGTCGTCGCAACTTTATTATAAACACTATGGTAACTTGTGTCCCAAAAAAGTCATCGAAACCTGTCAATATGGAATCTAGTTTTGAAGATCTCACCGAAACAGATTTAATGGTGAAAACGGATTTTTAATCAGATTTTTTATTTAATAGATAAAACATTTTGAAGTCTAAACAAACCAAAAAGATTACGCTGATGTCATATATTTAATGTGGCAAGATAGATAATTATAAAGATGTGTGGGCCATGTTGCCTCGTGCCACGTGTATGAGCGTTATCATTTAGATTTATTTAACTAAAACACTAAAAAGGAACTAAACCCTATACCCTAGTGGGCCGTCCCAACAACAAGTCCCTTGATTTCTCAAAACTTCACTAGGAAATCATGTTAAAATACATATATTTCACAAACAATTTACTTCAATTTTGAAAAATATGTTTGTCCAGTGTTAAAAAAATAAAGCTGATAGCACTAAAAAAATGTTTGCAACAAAGTTAAAGTTCACGTGTTTCCAAATAAAATGTACTACTTGGCATTAAAAAACTTGTTAGTTATGTATTTAAAACATTTTAAACATGTATAAAAAATGTTCCTCATGTATACGACTAATGCACAATATGAACGGGTTTTATTTTACATTACAAAATATATTGGACAAAATCAATCATGTATTTTAAAAAACGTTAACCGTGCATAAAAATGTTTCTAATGTATTAAAAAAATGTACAACGTACCTGAAAAAAGTAGCCATCAAAACATATATTTTAATGAAAAATCGTATTTTTGAAAAACTGCTAAAAGTATATCAAATAAATATTTCAGATGTATACACAAAATTGTTAAAAATTATATTTAAAAAGGTTAATCATGTATTTAAAAATTGTTAAGCGTGTATAAGGTAATGTTTGATGCATACAGAAAATTTAAACACCAACAAAATAATGCTAGTGATGTATTTAAAATTATTAGACATCTATAAAAATATTTTTCGTATGTATACAAAATATACTACTTATATTAAAAAAGTAGACATCATTTTTTTATTGATATGTATTTCAAAATGCTTAAACTTGTATAGAAAATGCTTTTGATGTATATAAAAATGCACACTGTGTGTGAAAAAAGTAGACATGTGCTGAAAGGAAGATAAAAAAAGGAAAAGGAAAATATCTACAAAAACTGAGGAACACACAAACCAAGTGAAGCGAACGTAGTCGGTGACAGCCAGCGAGCGACAAACACATGAAATGGCCGGCCGAGTAATGTAGTGCATATGGGAATGCTTTTTCTTATGGGCGACAATTTGGAATATCCTATTTAAAGCTCGTTGCGTCAAAGTGTGTGGGCAAATACATAAGTGGGGAGGCGAGCAAT
This sequence comes from Hordeum vulgare subsp. vulgare, assembly GCF_904849725.1. Lineage (NCBI taxonomy): Eukaryota > Viridiplantae > Streptophyta > Magnoliopsida > Poales > Poaceae > Hordeum > Hordeum vulgare. The sequence continues at coordinate 75,369,261 of NC_058524.1, read as the reverse complement.
TTAAGTGAACTGATCCATTAGCGTGTTTCACTGGTTCCGGTTTTAAAAACCATCTATAGGTTCTTAGCCATTTTTTTGGTTTTGGAATTTCTGAACCGTTTTTTTTTTCTTCATTATTTTATATTTCTGTTTTTCTTCTCTTTTTCTGTTTCAGAAAAAAATCTAGTTCTTTTAAAAAATATTCTGCATTTTCAAAAAAATACTTCATATACAAAAAGTATTCTAAATTTTAAATACTTGCCATTTTCAAAAAGAATTTGGTATTTAAAAATATGTTTGGTATTTTATGAAAATGTTCGGTATTTTCAAAAACTGTTCAAAATATCAAAATTTTATTCAATTTTAAACTAAGTTTGTGTTCGTAAATTGTTCTTAAATTACGAAAAATATTCTTGCTTTTAAAAAATGTCCCAAATTTCAGAATATTGTCATTTTCTAAACTATAATCATAAATTCAAAAAATGTCTGGATTTTCAAAATTTGTTCTTCAAATTCGAAAAATGTCTTTACTTTTACAAAAATGTTCTAAATTTCAATTAGTTGCCGTTTTTCAAAAACATTCATAACTTGAAAAATGTTCAGGAATTTCAAAAAATGTTCTGGATTTTCAGAAATTGTTCTTCAAATTCGAAAAATGTTTTTTCTTTTTAGTAAAGTATTCGAAATGTTAAATAGTGGTTGTTTTAAAAAAAATCATAACTTCAAAAAATGTTCGGCATTTTCCAAAAACATTCGGTATTTATAAAATGTTCAGTATTTTAATAAAATGGTCGGTATATTCAAAAAATGTTCTCTATTTAAAAAAACGAGAAATAACAAAAAAACAATTTTTAAACGAAGTTCGTGTTGGAAAATTGTTCTTAAATTTCGAAAAATGTTCTTGCTTTTAAAAAATGTTCCAAATTTTAAACAATTGTCATTTTTCAAACATTGTTCATGAATGGAAAATTGTTTTGGATTTTTAAAAAACTGTTCTTCAAATTCAGAAAATGATTTTGCTTTAAATTAGAAAAGAAAGGAAAAATTAAAGGAAATACTAACCAAAATAGAAAGAAAGAAAGAAAGGAAATAAGCAGAAAAGGAAATAAATGAATGGAAAAAAAGGAAACAAATATCAGATTCTCTTAAGACAAAAAAACTGGGCCGACCCAGTGAGGCTAACCCCGTGTGCGTCCGCTGGGTAGTCGGCCGCAACAAGCGGCGCATAGGAGGTCTCCGATAATAGCCTCACGTCAAACAAACATATCCTTAACCGTAGAAGGCCCACACCCCTCGATCGTGTTTGTTGCTAACGGACTGACCCATCTCGCTTATCCCCTTAGGACAAGGTCCAACCGATTTTCTTAATTTTGAAGGTTCCAGAGGCTTCTCACCAGTTTTGTGAAGCTTCTAGAATCTTTGGAACATTTTTTATTCTTCAGTTTTTCCATTTTTGTATTTTCTTTATTTATTTCCTTTTTTATTTAAAAATTTCATGAAGATTTTTAATTAATTTGAGCATTTTTAAGTTTGTGAAAAAATTTCAAAGTCATATTTAAAAAAAAGCATGAACTTTTTCAAATTCACAAACAAAATTGAAACATTTTTCTGGATTATATGATATCGCTCCTGTGTTGGGGATTGTGAGGTAGGGACACGGATCCGACCATGACCTTTTTGGTGGAGAAGAATATGAGGTGTCAAGGTTTGCAGGTAGCTCGATTGCGGGAGTTGTCGTCAGGGCTGGATGGAGCGGCGACTGCACCATCTCCTATGGCCATGCTGATTGCAGAGGGTAGATCGTTCAAGGGAAGCATGGGTGTGAAGAGTGGGAGTGATATCAGACACTAATCGTTGGAGGTAGTCAAAGTACAACATGCCAACATCAATGTAGGAAGCACAGAGGTTGTATTGAACCTATCAATATTAGGGTGTCGTTTCACCCAGTGTAAGGGATGGAGAGGGGCATTGGGCCTGTGTTGCACAAATTATGGGTGAATCGGAGAAAGTGAGGCACGTGGGGTGGACCGACGAGGTACGGGGGTGGAGCTGGGCACGAGGGGAGGTGGGGTGACCTATCTCACTCGAGCTTGTAACATTGCTTATGATGTGCATACCTATTTGTACGGTTGATATTTTATCTCTATTTTTTTCATCACCTTCTCCCATTTGAAGTCCATTTTGAGTTACTATTGATGTTTGGTTTTCACTAGCACGCATGTTACTACTCTTTTTCATGACTTCGGAGTGTTTTCTTTCTCCTTGTCACAGACTATTGGGTTATTTGCATGGAAGAGTGTAAGATTGATAACTTCTATGTGCATGGTCATGTTTCGAGTGATGAGTGTTTGTGATTCTTATCACCGCGCATGTGATGGTGCATGTTTGTTAGCTCTAAAGCTATTGGGATACCCCCCCCCCCCTCCCCCATTTATCCATGCCCTTCAAGTAGTCCAAACTAGTTTTGGTACCTCCTCTTGTTTGTATGTAATGAATTATAGGTTACGTTGGCAAAACTACATTCTTTGTTAGATAACAAAGTTGGTGGCTTGTCCATTGTATTGTCAAGTTATTGACTGTAAAGATTAGAAACCAAAGGGTTTGTGAAATCGCACATCCTCAAGGGTGCGACACTCCTCTTTATATATTACCAAAGGTTAATACAAGTACATGGTTATTATGGTATGCTAAAAGCATGAAGCGTATACAACATGGATTCTAACACCCCCCTCAATCTTAGCCGGTGTCAAGAAGGTTGAGATTGCGTCTACATACTCCAAATAAGGGAGGTGACAGCGTCTTAGTAAAGATGTAAGCAAGTTGATCTTTCGACGAGATGAACTTGATCTGTAATAGCTTCTATGCAACACGCTCCCTCAAAAAATGGAAATCAACTTCAATATGCTTCGTCCATGCATGGAAACACAAGATTAGACGAGAGATAAGTGGCTCCAATATTGTCACACCAGAGAACGAGAGGCATGTTTAATTACACGAGTAGATACTTGAAACGGAAGTTGATGACTTCTGCCTTCCACGTAGCCGAGAAGATAATGGCTACAAAGGAGAGGAAGGACCTGCGTGCGTGAATATAGGAAGTTCTCCATTGATAATTTGATGGTGAGGACATGAGTGAAGTGCAACGGCGCAGGTGCGGGCATGTCGGCCACCGCGAGCAGAAGGACGGGAGTAGGCCGGACAGCAGCGGCCGCAGGAGTGGGCGAAGAAGCCGGGGGCATCAACCCGGCCATGAAGGAGCCAAGGTTGGTGCCCAAGCTAGATGGGCCAGCCATGGTGGTAACGACGAGTGACTTGTGCACGTTGTTGGTGCCGGCGAGGAGAGCGGCAAGGTTGGGTGGGAGAAACCCGACGACAATGGCAGCGGCTGACGACACAACGGCGGACGAATGTGCATCTTAGGTCATCGTGACCTAGTCTAATACCATGTAAAGATTAGAAACCAAAGACTTGTGGAATCGCACGTCCTCAAGGGTGCGGAGCTCCTCTTTATATATTACCTAAGGTTAATACAAGTACAAGGTTATTATGGTATAAAGCCTGAAGCGTATACAACATGGATTCTAACATTGACCTACTTTTTTTATAACAATATACAATGTAGTAGGCATAACAAGAAAAGAAGAACTTTATACACAACCTCAAGGGACAAAATGGCGACTCAAGGCACGCGTTTCATTCTAGTTTTGTTGATTCACCAAATCGATACCATGCAATAGATTGAAACAACAATCTCTAACTTTTATGACAAATTTGATGACCTGATGCATTTACTTTTAGATCCCAGTCCCTTGTATTTTCGCACAAGATTCACTAAGGGCTTCAAGATGTATTTCCAACGACTTTTGTCGATGCCCATTTTGACGCTTATGAACAGCCCCGGGCCGAAATGTGGCCCATCTCTATGACTCGAAAAACTGAAGCACCAGAGATAATAGTTTATCCCCCACACCCGCACTCCTAAGTACTCCCTCCGTCCCAAAATAAGTGACTAAAAATGACTCAACTTTGTACTAACATTAGTACAAAGTTGAGTCATTTTTAAGTCACTTATTTTAAAACGGAGGGAGTACTTGTCAATCTATATTAAAGATGACATTCAACAGTAATGAGTAATGTTTGAGCAAAGTTTCAGATCAATTCAGCAGAACAGCAATTTCAGGAGCTGCTTATATATTTAACAGAGTGTATACATTTTAATCCAAGCTGTCAGATGGTGCTATAGGTACATAAACCAGGTTTAAATAGTTGCAATATCAATACATAACCATAAAATTTCAACAATGATACATAACCATCAGGTTTCTGTATCAGATACATAACCACCAATCCCGCAAAGGAAAAAAATACATAACCACCAGGTTTCAGAAATGAAACTGTTAAATTTGAGCTCCAGCTGAAGCACCATCTCATCAAAGGAATGATGGAAATGTGAAATAAAGTAATGCAGCTAAACACAGGCTTGAGAACATACAATTATCTTTCACGGTGTGAACACTGATGGGTTCAGAATCACTGCAAGGTATTAAACTGCGGCAATTCAGAAATTAGTTCTTGAAATTCAAAGACGGTCCAGTCAGCTTTGGCTGCAACTGCTTCTCTCATCTGGACACCGGCGTAACAGATGAACAAGTCTGCTCCACCAGGTTGCCGAGCCTGCAAGGACACATGTATATAAATCCAGCTACACACATTTTTGTCCATTCGTCATAGAGATAGCTCCTTCATCGCACTAAAAATTAATAACACTAAGAATCGGTTAAATAGCTACGTAGACATCATTCATAAAAAGATCTTATGTTGGCCGTTGACGAGAATTAAATGCCATGTATCAATATTTAACATGTCGTCAGGAAGTCACATCAGTTCTGTCCCCCCCATCCCCCTACTTCTAAGTACTACCTCAGTCTCAAAATATCAGACATTTTTGTAGGCTAAACGTCTTACATTTTGAGACGGAGGTAGTACTAAGTGATGTCATTGTCTCACAGGATTTAGGATCTGTAAAAAGATGAACTAGTGCAGTCTGCACTTATAGCCCTTCTTGCCACCTCATTTTATTGAAGAAATTCACTCTCCTGTTATTTACATCTCTAGTGACATAAAGAAGAAAACAACATGCAGCAACCTGATGTGAGATTGAAAAACACAAACAGCAAGAAAGAAGTTGCAAATAAACAAATCAAGCTACATCAACTGGCCACTTCCACATCTTTTCCCCATCAGATAAATGAATCATGTCAATACGTGCTGTTTACCCAAAGAAGCATATATATTTTCAAAGGAATTATCCAGAGATGTACCTCAAGATCAGTTGCACCATCTCCAATCATAACCAGCGTCTTGTAACCACGATCCTGAACAAATAGAACAAGGTCACTTACGGGGCTAGAAATTAAGAACATAAATGCAATATCAGAAGTTACAGTAACACTAAACCTGTCTTATTTGTTGCACTGCTACTGCCTTACCCCCACTTCGAGAAGTGGGTTCTGTGGTATCAAATCCAGCATACTCTCCGGATGTACCAAATAGCAGTCTGTTCGCTATGATGTTTTCAGTAGGAATGCCAAGCTCAAATGCCACAGGCTGGAAACGAGACAAATAGAAAACTAAGTGCCGCTTTATGCATGCATGTGAAGATTCAGTCGCAAAATTATATTTACAATTTTCTCAAGAGAAGAAAAAAGGAATTATAGTTTTTAGATCGGGAGAAGAAACATATCCTTTTTTAATGTTCCAAAAATAATATAGATGGGAATTTTAGCACTAATATCTGTATTCAAACTATAGATATGTTAAAAGTAAAGCTTGGCGTGACATCCAACTATAACAATTATCAAAGTTTGAAGTTTTTGAAGGACAGGCAAATTTGACCATGTTCTGATATTCCGAAAATACCAATAGAGCAGCCAATTAGTGAAGATATACCTCGATCATTTGTCGGAAACCTCCTGACACAAGGAACACTTCAGTATTATTAGCTAATAACGTTTTAATCAAATCAGCGATTCCAGGAGAAATCCTGCAGATACAAACATATTGCTTTTGATAAACATGTGGATGAACCAAGAAAATAAACAATGTGCGTATCTAACACGAAAATTACATCTGTTTTAGTGCTGAATAAATGACTAACGAATACCATCTTAGCATTATTCTGTAGTCAGAGATATTAGGAAAACTCTTCTTAAGACACACGGTGAATAAATCAGAGGGTTTATGTTGTGGTTGCAGGGCACGTAACGGCCTAACGGTGGAGACTCAAGTCGTATAAGCAGGTAGTATTTTGTATCTCATTTAGTGGTATTAAAAAGAACTTAGACTATATGGTGGTATTATCCTGAAATGTTGTTTTTCTTGTGGTACTAGTACCAGACCAATTTTGCATATAGTCTAGCTAATATTTTTCATATTGGCGTAAAAAGAGAAGCCGAGTGAAATCAGTTAGGCATTCCTAAGACCGTTCTGTTATGTTCAGTCGCACATATCTTATCATTCCTAATTAAGAATAACAAAGCTGTGGAATCTCAAAAGACCCATCTAGGAAGCAAATACGGCAGCTAAATACTAGTGATTAATTTCTTGAATCAACTTGAAGTTCGGACTTGGATAAGGTTACCTGGGTGGCCTCTTCTCCAAGCAGTCCTGGACTTGGGACAGAGATGGCTTGATTAACGAAATCCGGGCAGCAAGAGCCTCTTCAAATGGAACGGTCCCTGTCATTGCCCTGAGAACATTGGACCAAGGTTAGTTCTTCCAAAGATATTAGTAGTACTAACATACAACGGAAAATGTGACATTTACTTCGTCGTCCACTCAGCAACTGCCTGCCCAGCCCCACAGAAATCAGCAAGCTCATCTATACCCTCATCCAAGCATACAGTGCTATCCACATCAAAGCACACCGCGTTGGCACTGCGCCATGTCTCAAGAACCTCTGGACATAAGCAGAAAAATCGTTACATGAGCTAACCTCTATGCTTCCTGGATTAACCAATTAAAGGAATTCTCAGTAAGTAGTACTAACCTTTGGAAGGCTGGCGGTTGGCGAAACAAGAAGAAGAGGGGTGCTTGGTGACCTCCATTGCTGCTGCCACCACGGCACGAGCTTGAGAGAGCTTGGTACAAGGGAAGAGTGGGTTTGTAGTTCTCATCGCTAACTGTGATGTCTGTGGTGATCGAACTGAAGATAATGGAGAAACAGACAGAGTATGCCTTGCGCTGGTGCGTACACCGATCGGACTGGCCATACCATACACACCTGCCTGTAAATCAAAAGAAACACGATTTTACCAAAAACACGACCACCAAGATCAAGTTACTCCAGCCAGTTTCAAGAGAAGACAGATACATTTACTGGCACAAAGAAAAAGCCCGAGCCCCTGGGCCTGCTCGAACTCATTGACGCAAAGCATCAAACAGCTCGTGGGCATGCGTCACGGCGGTGCAAAAAGTGGCAAACACCGACGCGGGACTAAAATTAAGCTTCCTGCAGGCGCAGCACGGATAAAATCATACGCACAGCAGGCAACAGCATTACTTCGTAGACTATGATATCTTCTCTGCCGAGAACGGATTGCTGACTGTCTGCCACCGTGGCCGACGTCTCTCCCCCCTTCCCCCCCTCACGGTGAGCAGCGCGCGCGGCCGCTCGCCTCGCCCCGCTCACTGCGGGCCGCTACCGTGTCAGAGGGACGGCGCCGGCGCATCACCTCAGACGGCGGCAGTACAGGGCAGAGCATGAGTTTCACGGCGGCTCGCTCTGCCCTGCTCGTATTGGTGGATCCGCGCGCCACTAGCGAACGCCCATGGCGGACAGAGAATCTAGGGGAGGGCGGCATGGATGAAATCTAGCAAGGAACGGAAAAACAAAGATCGGATCGTGTTCCGGGAACTCACGCTTGCAGAGCGGAAGAATATTCTTCGTCCGGTCGAATGGCGCGCCAGGTGCGATACCAAGGATTTGCAGAAGCAAGGTTGGTGACGGGCGGAGTGGCCTTCCTCACCTACCACGTACCTGAACTATGTTACCAACTTACCATCCTCCGATGACAAGTGTGGGCCTACTGATTGGCTTTTGTTACCATCCAGGGAGAATATCATAAGAAAACCAACATTCAATGAATTCTTTTTTGAAAACCATATTTTAAAGTTTCAAAATATTCTGAAAAAATATGGAACGTTAATATGATGATGTTTTATTGTCACACAAAATTTCAAGTTGAAACACATCACGAGATGTGAGCTATGAAAAAGACAAATTTCAGCTCTGAATAGTGACATTACTATTTGGCACTATTTAAAGGTGATTTCCTCTTTTTCATAGCTCACAGCTTGTAATGCGTTTCGATCTAAAATTTTACGTGACGATAAAACATCATCCTCTTAACATTCAGTATTTGTTTTAGTTTTTTCTAAACTTCAAAACATATTTTTCTTCTGGTTTTCATCGGTTTCCACCAAATGTTGGTTTCCGTATGATATTCTCTCATCCAGGAATATCGGAAAATACAACTATTGCCCGTCCGATATCGGAAAATACCATAATACACCTGGTTGTGATGAACCTGATAAAACTTTTCAATTTTTTTACAATTCAGAAAAGTTAAAAATATTCAAAACTTTATTTGAACAAACTTCACTTACTAGCACACTCGTATAGAAACTTCGACAAAGTAAAACTCCGTACCCCTCCCCCCACCCCACCCACACCCATCGAAAGAAACTCCCTAAAAAATCTGAGTAGAAAAAACAAAGTTTGCAGGACAATATAAAGCGAATGTATAACTCTAATGTAGTGTTGATTTTGTCTTTTCCGGCAACAATACCACGAAAGCCATTTCTTCGGAAAAAAAGTTATACGCGCGTATAGCGCTTGAGCAAGTTTGTTATCAAAAAAGTTCATGTTTTTTCAAAAAATTTTGCAATTACTACTTTTTTTGTACTACCTTACCATTTGTTTCCCGCTATTCAATATCTCTATTTGCCGGTTAAAAATATCTCTTTCTATGATAGTTGTCGGTGTTAAAACCGACATATCTCGGGTAGGGGTTCCCGAGCTATGGATCTTGGATCAATGGTAACAGAAACAGGGGAGACGATGTTTACTCAGGTTCAGGACTTTTTGATGAAGGTAATACCCTATGTCCTGCTTTTATTTATATTGATGATGAAGTATCGAGTACAGAGTTGATCTGCCCCGTGATCATATGTTATGGTCAAAACCCTAAGGGCAATGATGTTGATGTGTCTCATCTTCTATTGACTAGCCTGGCCTCGGCTTATATAATGCACAACAGGCCTAGGGTAACAAGACTCCTAGTCCACTACATAGGAGAGAGGAGCCCTTGTCTTGATGATCAAGTCTTGTGGAATCTTCCTCGTATATGTCATCGGCTGCCCAAAGTGGCCCATTAGTTAACCGCCATGGGGGTCCTCGGCCCGACTCACTGGCCGGAAGACGACGTGGTGAGTACTCCTAGTCTAGGACACCGTTAGTAGCCCCCTGAACCGGTCTTCAAGTTGGGGACGCTCCTCGGTTCTTCCGAACTGTTCTTCATCTTTGGTCGCCGGTCTTGAAAACTGGTTCAACAAATCTTCCTATCACTCATCTTGAGGATCGCCGAGGTGTATCCGAAGAGTTCACACGTCGGGCATCCGAGGAGCCCCTTTAAGTTAGCGGCCTTTATTAATGTCTTGTAATTTTTATGCCACACCTCGGGTTTGAAGTGTTTCACATGCGGTGATGTCCTCTTGCATCCAAGCTCCAACGCAGGATTGCATCTGAGGTATCTTTTTGCAGCCGAGCTCCAATGCCGGATTTTCCCTCTATGGAGCAAGTCACTTGCATCCGAGTTTTATGTTGGACTGCTTTCGAGGTATCTGAAAGGATCAATATGGTTGACTAGAAGGGGGTGAATAGGCAACTAATAAATTTTAAGCTTTTCTTTAAACAAATTAGGTTTAGCAACAAATAGTTTGTCTAGATATGCAACTAGGTGAGCAACCTATATGATGCTAACAACCATAATAATAAGCAATAAGTAAATACAAGTAAAGGTGAGAAATAACCACGAGTGGAACCGATGAAGACGACGATGTGTTCCCGAAGTTCCTTCCCTTTGAGGGGAAGTACGTCTCCGTTGCAGCGGTGTGGAGGCACAATGCTCCCCAAGATGCCACTAAGGCCACCGTATTCTCCTCACGCCCTCACACAATGCGAAGTGCCATGATTCCACTAAGTGGTGCCCTTGAAAGTGGTAACCGGACTTTTAAAACAAGGTTGGGGCTCTCTCCAAAACTCAATTGGAGGCTCCCAACAAACGATGGAGCTTCGTCGCAATGGAATGTGGCTCCGAGGTGACCTCTTCCGTCTAGGGTGCTCAAACACCCAAGAGTAACAAAATCCACACAAGAACTTGGGGGAATCAATTTTCCTTTGGTGGAAGTGTAGATCTAGGTCTCCTCCTTCAATCCCTAGCAAGACAACAAGTTTGGGTGGCTAGGGAGAGAGATCGGGCAAGAAAGCTTCAGTGCATCAATGGTGGAGAGAGAGAGGTAAGAGATAAGGGGGAGGAGGAAGAAAGCCCTCCTTATATAGCCCCCCCCGGATTTCTAACTGTTACAGCCATTTTGCATTGGGCGGTACAACCGGTATTCCTGTATTAGCGGAACAACCGGTCAACCACCGCCCTACAACCGGGCCAAAACAAAAAGTTGGCCCTGAGGTTCCACTAGCCACAGCTGCTAGGCGTGGCTAAGTCCCAAGCGGTACAACCGCTTGGAACACTGGTAGTACCGGCTATAATTAATATAGTGGTACAATCGGGCCACCACCGCCCAAAAACCATAGTGAAACAGAGCCGTGATCGGTTGTGGACCGGTGCAGGGCCGGTACAACCGCCCAGCTATTGAGCGGTACAACCGCCCATAGGAGAAGTACAACCGGTGAGTTAGAAAAAACTGTTGGAATTATGCCCTAGAGGCAATAATAAATGAAGTTATTATTATAATTCTTGTATCAAGATAATAGTTTATTATCCATGCTATAATTGTATTGAATGAAGACTCATTTACATGTGTGGATACATAGACAAAACACCGTCCCTAGCATGCCTCTAGTTGGCTAGCTAGTTGATCGATGATAGTCAGTGTCTTCTGATTATAAACAAGGTGTTGTTGCTTGATGACTGGATCACGTCATTGGGAGAATCACGTGATGGACTAGACCCAAACTAATAGACGTAGCATGTTGATCGTGTCATTTTGTTGCTACTGTTTTCTGCGTGTCAAGTATTTATTCCTATGACCATGAGATCATATAACTCACTGACACCGGAGGAATGCTTTGTGTGTATCAAACGTCGCAACGTAACTGGGTGACTATAAAGATGCTCTACAGGTATCTCCGAAGGTGTTAGTTGAGTTAGTATGGATCAAGACTGGGATTTGTCACTCCGTGTGACGGAGAGCTATCTCGGGGCCCACTCGGTAATACAACATCACACACAAGCCTTGCAAGCAATGTAACTTAGTGTAAGTTGCGGGATCTTGTATTACAGAACGAGTAAAGAGACTTGCCGGTAAACGAGATTGAAATAGGTATGCGGATACTGACGATCGAATCTCGGGCAAGTAACATACCGAAGGACAAAGGGAATGACATACGGGATTATACGAATCCTTGGCACTGAGGTTCAAACGATAAGATCTTCGTAGGATATGTAGGATCCAATATGGGCATCCAGGTCCCGCTATTGGATATTGATCGAGGAGTCTCTCGGGTCATGTCTACATAGTTCTCGAACCCGCAGGGTCTGCACACTTAAGGTTCGACGTTGTTTTATGCGTATTTGAGTTATATGGTTGGTTACCGAATGTTGTTCGGAGTCCCGGATGAGATCACGGACGTCACGAGGGTTTCCGGAATGGTCCGAAAACGAAGATTGATATATAGGATGACCTCATTTGATTACCGGAAGGTTTTCGGAGTTACCGGGAATGTACCGGGAATGACGAATGGGTTCCGGGAGTTCACCGGGGGGGGGGGGGGGCAACCCACCCCGGGGAAGCCCATAGGCCATAAGGGTGGCGCACCAGCCCTTAGTGGGCTGGTGGGACAGCCCAAAAGGGCTCTATGCGCCAAGGATAAGAAATCAAAGGAAAAAGAAAAAAAAAGGGAGGAGGTGGGAAGGGAGGGGGACTCCCTCCCACCAAACCTAGTCCAACTCGGTTTGGGGGGGGGGGGGAGAGTCCTCCCCCTTGGCTCGGCCGACCCCTTGAGGGTCCTTGGACCCCAAGGCAAGGCCCCCCTCCCTCCCACCTATATATACGGAGGTTTTAGGGCTGATTTGAGACGACTTTTTCACGGCAGCCCGACCACATACCTCCACGGTTTTTCCTCTAGATCGCGTTTCTGCGGAGCTCGGGCGGAGCCCTGCTGAGACAAGGTCATCACCAACCTCCGGAGCGCCGTCACGCTGCCGGAGAACTCTTCTACCTCTCCGTCTCTCTTGCTGGATCAAGAAGGCCGATATCATCGTCGAGCTGTACGTGTGCTGAACGCGGAGGTGCCGTCCGTTCGGTACTAGATCGTGGGACTGATCGCGGGATTGTTCGCGGGGCGGATCGAGGGACGTGAGGACGTTCCACTACATCAACCGCGTTCTCTAACGCTTCTGTTGTACGGTCTACAAGGGTACGTAGATCACTCATCCCCTCTCGTAGATGGACATCACCATGATAGGTCTTCGTGCGCGTAGGAAATTTTTTGTTTCCCATGCGACGTTCCCCAACAGTGGCATCATGAGCTAGGTTCATGCGTAGATGTCTTCTCGAGTAGAACACAAAAGTTTTTGTGGGCGGTGATGTGCGTTTTGCTGCCCTCCTTAGTCTTTTCTTGATTCCGCGGTATTGTTGGATTGAAGCGGCTTGGACCGACATTACTCGTACGCTTACGAGAGACTGGTTTCATCGTTACGAGTAACCCCCTTTGCTCAAAGATGACTGGCAAGTGACGGTTTCTCCAACTTTAGTTGAATCGGATTTGACCGAGGAGGTCCTTGGATGAGGTTAAATAGCAACTCATATATCTCCGTTGTGGTGTTTGCGTAAGTAAGATGCGATCCTACTAGATACCCTTGGTCACCACGTAAAACATGCAACAACAAAATTAGAGGACGTCTAACTTGTTTTTGCAGGGTATGATTGTGATGTGATATGGCCAACGATGTGATGTGATATATTGGATGTATGAGATGATCATGTTGTAATAGAAATATCGACTTGCACGTCGATGGTACGGCAACCGGCAGGAGCCATAGGGTTGTCTTTATACTAACGTTTGTGCTTGCAGATGCGTTTACTATTTTGCTAGGATGTAGCTTTAGTAGTAATAGCATAAGTAGCACGACAACCCCGATGGAAACACGTTGATGGATGATCATGGTGTGGCGCCGGTGACAAGAAGATCGTGCCGGTGCTTTGGTGATGGAGATCAAGAAGCACGTGATGATGGCCATATCATGTCACTTATGAATTGCATGTGATGTTAATCCTTTTATGCACCTTATTTTGCTTAGAACGACGGTAGCATTATGAGGTGATCTCTCACTAAAATTTCAAGACGAAATTGTGTTCTCCCCGACTGTGCACCGTTGCTACAGTTCGTCGTTTCGAGACACCACGTGATGATCGGGTGTGATAGACTCAACGTTCACATACAACGGGTGCAGAACAGTTGCGCACGCGGAACACTCGGGTTAAGCTTGACGAGCCTAGCATGTGGAGACATGGCCTCGGAACACATGAGACCGAAAGGTCGATCGTGAATCATATAGTTGATATGATTAGCATAGGGATGCTTACCACTGAAACTATACCCAACTCACGTGATGATCGGACTTGGGATAGTGTAAGTGGATCATGAACCACTCAAATGACTAGAGAGATGTACTTTTTGAGTGGGAGTTTAGCATATAATTTGATTAAGTTGAACTCTAATTATCTTGAACATAGTTTAAGTCCACTTTGAATATATTTGTGTTGTAGATCATGGCTCACGCGACAATCATCCTGAATTTTAATACGTTCCTAGAGAAAGCTAAGTTGAAAGATGATGGAAGCAACTTTGTAGACTGGGCTCGTATTCTTAAGCTAATCTTACAAGCTGGGAAGAAGGATTATGTCCTTAATGCTGCGCTAGGAGATGAACCACCCGCTACGGCTGATCAGGATGTTAAGAACGCTTGGTTAGCACGTAAGGAGGACTACTCAATAGTTCAATGTGCAGTCCTGTATGGCTTAGAACCGGGACTTCAACGTCGCTTTGAGCGTCATGGAGCATTTGAGATGTTCCAGGAGTTGGAGTTTATCTTTCAGAAGAACGCCCGGATCGAGAGGTATGAGACCTCCGATAAATTCTATGCTTGCAAGATGGAGGAAAACTCGTCTGTCAGTGAACATGTGCTCAAAATGTCTGGGTACTCAAACCGTCTAGCTGAGCTGGGGATTGAACTCCCGCAAGAAGCTATCACTGACAGAATCCTTCAATCACTGCCGCCAAGCTATAAAGGCTTTGTGTTGAACTACAACATGCAAGGGATGAACAAGTCTCCCGGCGAGTTGTTTGCGATGCTGAAAGTCGCAGAGTCTGAACTCCGTAAAGAGCATCAAGTGTTGATGGTGAGCAAGACCACTAGTTTCAAGAGAAACGGCAAAGGCAAGAAGGGAAATTCGAAGAAGAGCGGCAAGCCTGTTGCCAATCCGCAGAAGAAACCCAAGGCTGGACCTAAGCCTGAAACAGAGTGCTTCTATTGCAAGGGTATGGGTCACTGGAAGCGCAATTGCCCCAAGTATCTGGCAGATAAGAAGGCGGGCAAAGAAAAATCAGGTATATTTGATATACATGTTATTGATGTGTACTTAACCGGCTCTCGTAGTAGTGCCTGGGTATTCGATACCGGTTCTGTTGCTCATATTTGCAACTCGAAACAGGAACTGTGGAATAGACGAAGGCTGGCGAAAGACGAAGTGACGATGCGCGTAGGAAACAGTTCCAAGGTTGATGCAATCGCCGTCGGCACAGTGTCACTTCAGCTACCATCGGGATTAGTGATGAACTTAAATCAATGTTATTTAGTGCCTGCGTTGAGCATGGACATTATATCTGGATCTTGTTTATTGCGAGACGGTTACTCTTTTAAGTCTGAGAATAATGGTTGTTCAATTTCTATGAGTAACATCTTTTATGGTCATGCACCGAATGTGAGAGGATTGTTCATATTGAATCTTGATAGCGATACGCATATACATAACATTGAGACCAAAAGAGTTAGAGTAAGCAATGATAGCGCCATATTTTTGTGGCACTGCCGCTTGGGTCATATTGGTGTAAAGCGCATGAAGAAACTCCATGCTTATGGACTTTTGGAGTCACTTGACTTTGATTCACTTGACACGTGCGAACCATGCCTCATGGGCAAGATGACTAAGACTCCGTTCTCCGGAACAATGGAGCGTGCAAGTGGCTTGTTGGAAATCATACATACCGATGTGTGTGGTCCAATGAGCGTAGAGGCACGCGGCGGATATCGTTATTTTCTCACCTTCACTGACGATTTAAGTAGATATGGTTATGTCTACTTGATGAAGCACAAGTCTGAAACATTTGAAAAGTTCAAGCAATTTCAGAGTGAAGTGGAAAATCATCGTAACAAGAAGATCAAGTTCCTACGGTCTGATCGTGGGGGTGAATATCTGAGTTTCGAGTTTGGTGCTCACTTAAGATAATGTGGAATTGTTTCGCAGTTAACACCGCCTGGAACACCACAGCGTAATGGTGTGTCCGAACGTCGTAATCGTACTTTGTTAGAGATGGTGCGATCTATGATGTCTCTTACTGATTTGCCGTTATCATTTTGGGGTTATGCATTAGAAACAGCTGCATTCACTTTAAATAGGGCACCATCAAAATCCGTTGAGACGACACCATACGAACTGTGGTATGGCAAGAGGCCAAAATTGTCGTTTCTTAAAGTTTGGGGATGTGATGCTTATGTCAAAAAGCTTCAGCCTGAAAAGCTGGAACCCAAAGCGGAAAAATGCGTCTTCATAGGTTACCCAAAGGAGACAGTTGGGTACACCTTCTATCTCAAATCCGAGGGCAAAGTGTTTGTTGCTAAGAACGGGGCTTTTCTCGAGAAGGAGTTTCTCTCGAGAGAATTGAGTGGGAGGAAGATAGAACTTGACGAGGTTGTCGAACCTCTCATCCCTCTGGATGGTGGCTCAGGGCAAGGGGAAACCTCTGTCATTACGACGCCGGTTGAGGAGGAAGTTAATGATGATGATCATGAAACTCCAGTTCAAGTTTTTGTTGAACCACGCAGGTCGACGAGGTCATGTGCTGCTCCAGAGTGGTACGGTAATCCCGTCTTATCAATCATGTTGTTAGACAACAATGAACCTGCAAATTATGAAGAAGCAATGGTGGGCCCAGATTCCAACAAATGGCTAGAAGCCATGAAATCCGAGATAGGATCCATGTATGGGAACAAAGTGTGGACTTTGGAGATACTACCTGAGGGCCGCAAGGCTATTCAGAACAAATGGATCTTTAAGAAGAAGACGGACGCTGACGGTAATGTGACCGTTTATAAAGCTCGACTTGTGGCAAAGGGTTTTTCACAAGTTCCAGGAGTTGACTACGATGAGACTTTCTCACCCGTAGCGATGCTTAAGTCCGTCAGAATCATGTTAGCAATAGCTGCATTTTTCGATTATGAAATCTGGCAGATGGATGTCAAAACGGCGTTCCTTAACGGTTTCCTTAAGGAAGAGTTGTATATGATGCAACCCGAAGGTTTTGTCGATCCTAAAAATGCTGACAAGGTATGCAAGCTCCAGCGATCCATTTATGGACTGGTGCAAGCATCTCGGAGTTGGAACAAACGCTTTGATGAGGTGATCAAAGCATTTGGGTTTATACAAGTGGTTGGAGAATCTTGTATTTACAAGAAAGTGAGTGGGAGCTCTGTGGCATTTCTAATATTATATGTGGATGACATATTACTGATTGGAAACAACGTAGAGCTTTTGGAGAGCATAAAAGGTTACTTGAATAAAAGTTTCTCTATGAAGGACCTAGGAGAAGCTGCTTACATTCTAGGCATTAAGATCTATAGGGATAGATCAAAACGCCTGATAGGACTTTCACAAAGCACATACCTTGATAAAGTTTTGAAGAGGTTCAAAATGGAACAGTCCAAGAAAGGGTTCTTGCCAGTTTTACAAGGTACGAGATTGAGTAAGACTCAGTGCCCAGCAACTGATGAAGATAGAGAGCATATGCGCTCCGTCCCCTATGCTTCAGCCATAGGTTCTATCATGTATGCGATGCTGTGCACTAGACCGGATGTTAGCCTGGCCATAAGTATGGCAGGTAGGTTCCAGAGTAATCCAGGAGTGGATCACTCGACAGCGGTCAAGAATATCCTGAAGTACCTGAAAAGGACTAAGGAGATGTTTCTCGTGTATGGAGGTGACGAAGAGCTCGCCGTAAAAGGTTACGTCGATGCAAGCTTTGACACAGATCCGGACGACTCTAAGTCGCAAACCGGATACGTATTTATTCTTAATGGGGGTGCAGTAAGCTGGTGCAGTTCCAAGCAAAGCGTTCTAGCAGATTCTACATGTGAAGCGGAGTACATGGCTGCCTCGGAGGCGGCTAAGGAGGGTGTTTGGATGAAGCAGTTCATGACGGATCTTGGAGTGGTGCCAAGCGCACTGAATCCAATAACCTTGTTCTGTGACAACACTGGTGCCATTGCCTTAGCAAAGGAACCACAGTTTCACAAGAAGACCAGACACATCAAACGACGCTTCAACCTCATCCGCGACTACGTCGAGGAAGAGGACGTAAATATATGCAAAGTGCACACGGATCTGAATGTAGCAGACCCGCTGACTAAACCTCTTCCACGGCCAAAACATGATCGACACCAGAACTGTATGGGTGTTAGATTTATTACAATGTAATTCACATGGTGATGTGAGGGCTAGATTATTGACTCTAGTGCAAGTGGGAGACTATTGGAATTATGCCCTAGAGGCAATAATAAATGAAGTTATTATTATAATTCTTGTATCAAGATAATAGTTTATTATCCATGCTATAATTGTATTGAATGAAGACTCATTTACATGTGTGGATACATAGACAAAACACCGTCCCTAGCATGCCTCTAGTTGGCTAGCCAGTTGATCGATGATAGTCAGTGTCTTCTGATTATAAACAAGGTGTTGTTGCTTGATGACTGGATCACGTCATTGGGAGAATCACGTGATGGACTAGACCCAAACTAATAGACGTAGCATGTTGATCGTGTCATTTTGTTGCTACTGTTTTCTGCGTGTCAAGTATTTATTCCTATGACCATGAGATCATATAACTCACTGACACCGGAGGAATGCTTTATGTGTATCAAACGTCGCAACGTAACTGGGTGACTATAACGATGCTCTACAGGTATCTCCGAAGGTGTTAGTTGAGTTAGTATGGATCAAGACTGGGATTTGTCACTCCGTGTGACGGAGAGCTATCTCGGGGCCCACTCGGTAATACAACATCACACACAAGCCTTGCAAGCAATGTAACTTAGTGTAAGTTGCGGGATCTTGTATTACAGAACGAGTAAAGAGACTTGCCGGTAAACGAGATTGAAATAGGTATGCGGATACTGACGATCGAATCTCGGGCAAGTAACATACCGAAGGACAAAGGGAATGACATACGGGATTATACGAATCCTTGGCACTGAGGTTCAAACGATAAGATCTTCGTAGGATATGTAGGATCCAATATGGGCATCCAGGTCCCGCTATTGGATATTGACCGAGGAGTCTCTCGGGTCATGTCTACATAGTTCTCGAACCCGCAGGGTCTGCACACTTAAGGTTCGACGTTGTTTTATGCGTATTTGAGTTATATGGTTGGTTACCGAATGTTTTTCGGTGTCCCGGATGAGATCACGGACGTCACGAGGGTTTCCGGAATGGTCCGGAAACGAAGATTGATATATAGGATGACCTCATTTGATTACCGGAAGGTTTTCGGAGTTACCGGGAATGTACCGGGAATGACGAATGGGTTCCGGGAGTTCACCGGGGGGGGGGGGGGGGGCAACCCACCCCGGGGAAGCCCATAGGCCATAAGGGTGGCGCACCAGCCCTTAGTGGGCTGGTGGGACAGCCCAAAAGGGCTCTATGCGCCAAGGATAAGAAATCAAAGGAAAAAAAAGGGAGGAGGTGGGAAGGGAGGGGGACTTCCTCCCACCAAACCTAGTCCAACTCGGTTTGGGGGGGGGGGAGAGTCCTCCCCCTTGGCTCGGCCGACCCCTTGAGGGTCCTTGGACCCCAAGGCAAGGCCCCCCTCCCTCCCACCTATATATACGGAGGTTTTAGGGCTGATTTGAGACGACTTTTTCACGGCAGCCCGACCACATACCTCCACGGTTTTTCCTCTAGATCGCGTTTCTGCGGAGCTCGGGCGGAGCCCTGCTGAGACAAGGTCATCACCAACCTCCGGAGCGCCGTCACGCTGCCGGAGAACTCTTCTACCTCTCCGTCTCTCTTGCTGGATCAAGAAGGCCGATATCATCGTCGAGCTGTACGTGTGCTGAACGTGGAGGTGCCGTCCGTTCGGTACTAGATCGTGGGACTGATCGCGGGATTGTTCGCGGGGCGGATCGAGGGACGTGAGGACGTTCCACTACATCAACCGCGTTCTCTAACGCTTCTGCTGTACGGTCTACAAGGGTACGTAGATCACTCATCCCCTCTCGTAGATGGACATCACCATGATAGGTCTTCGTGCGCGTAGGAAAATTTTTGTTTCCCATGCGACGTTCCCCAACAAAAACAGGGGCTTCTCTCTCAATGATGCGATGGAACAAGATGGGTGCAAAAGTGTGTGAGAAGAATTGATTCACCCATAGACTTCCAATGTGGATTCCCTCTTAATAGTACGGAATCCCTACGACCAAAGAGAATAAACACGTAGGGAACACGTCTTCGATCTTTTCTGTTTGGAGGGAATACCTAACCGTCTTGTGTCTAACATATGATACCTGCATACTTGACACCCGGTTAGATAACATAGTGAGTTGTCATCATCACCAAAATACTTAAGCAGGGGAATGCCCTTACAATCTCCCCCTTTTTGATGGATGATGACAACAACACGATTTGCATAGATGGTCTCTAAATTAGAAGCGGAGATCCTCCTCGCTGTGTGCCCCAGATGAGATAGAAACATGAATTGGAGCTCCCCCTTGGTTTTAGAGACCATCCACGGGGTACATAGAGGAATTTAACATTAAGGTGCATATGTACGAGATAACGAGTAGAGCTTTAAATGGTACGGGTAATAATAAACATAGTCTCCATAGAAACACAAATAGTTTCCACACGATAGGTTCAAGACCAACTAACAAGCAAATAAGAGTTCAACTTGAAAATCAAAACGAAAGATACGATGAAATGACAGCCAGAGCCCCCCATGCAAATCGCGTCATGATATAGCTCTCTCCCCCTTTGGCATCACGACACCCAAAAGGAAAAGAGCGATGCAATCACCCTGGTGCTCAGTAGAGCTCGTCAGATCCGTCAGACTCCTCGGAATCACCACTCGCAGACTCATCATCACCATCACCATCATCACTATTAGACACATCCGGAGCAGCAGCAGCAGAGGAGGTAGGAGGCTGACCCGAGACCTCATCATCTGTCGAAGAGCTATGACCATAGATCCACTTCTCCTCACATGTGATGGACCTCTCAGAACCACTGGCTGCTTCAAGCTTGAGAGCCCGCATAATCTCGATCTGTCGGCGCCTAGCAAGCTTCTCGTTGACATGGGCTACATAGACCTTCTACTCAACATGAGCTTGGAGGCAGAAGGTCTTCTTTAACTTATCTGAGAACTTGGAGACCCAATATGGATTTGCAGCCATAGGAAGTTCAAAGTCACTGTCACTTGAAGTAGCAAAAACATCCTCAGGTGCGTCCTCGGGAAGCGAGGAGCAGCATGCTTCTTCTTCCGGAGTTGTTGACCTCATGCTCAGTGAGATTCTCAGGAGAAGAAAGAGGCTCGCCAGGCCTACGAACTGCCCACGTAGAGTTGAGGAAGGACATAATGAATGGAGCATACTTGGGACCAACTTGTAGTGAACCATGGAGTATAGTTCCTCCATAACCATTTGGAAGCATCAAATGTGGCCTCAGTATCAACCATCTCCCTCATAGCAACAAGCATATCAACGAAGTAACCATGAATCTCATCTTGATTGCCCACCTTGGGCAGGAGAACATTCCGGAAAACACGATGCAGAATATCATAAACCGACAGCAGGTCCTTAGAGGAGCCAACAATCCCACGCCCGGGAATGTACAAGGGAGCAAGCTTCACCTTATCCATCGGATCATCCCGATCATGGGGACGAATGTCGCCCTTCCCAACGAGACCGGTATCATCATACCCGAGAGCATTGTAGAAGGCATGCCACGGGACCTCAAAAAGATCATCACGACACATGCAGGTAAGGGTGCGAGCGTCAGCAGTGCCAAAGTGAACAGTGGCATAGAACTGGTGAATGAGATGCACATCAAAGGGACAATTGAGTGTCATGAGCTTGAGCAAGTCAAAATCGTCATAGAGAGTATATGCTTCTCCAAAGTAGTCCATGTTGTTCTTCCAGTGCTCAATGTCAATAGTCCACTGCTTGGCAAACTTGTTCTTGTGATAGTCATAGAGCTCATGCACAGTGCGCATCTGAAGCGCATTCCGGAACTGAGGGCAGTCCAGGTGGAGCAAAGGGTACCTCATATGGATTCTGAAAGCGAACCTGCTCCCAATTAGCTTGCTTCCATGAGTGCATTGGCTTGGCAAATTTCTGCTTGGCGGCCAAGGCTTTTGCACGGCGAGAGGGATTGGTAGGGATCACGACTTCCTCATGCTTAGAGTCATCCATGAGCCTACACCTGCGAGCACGCTTCTTGGTGTTCTCCCGAGGAGCAGAGCGAGAACCAAAGCCTCCTGCAGGCACACACCAGAAAAGCACACAGAAAGAAACCTAGAAAAGATGAGAGGATTGTATGCAAAAGCAAAAGGATAGATCATGTATGCATAGTAGAACAAAGAAGCTGGGGCATAGGAACTAGGCAGGCCGGTTGTGCCGGTCACCTGAGCGGTTGTATCGCAGATGCAAGCGGTTGAACCGCTATTTTAGGGAGTCTGGTACATTCGGATATGAAACCTATGCCACTCATTCTAGGTACTACAGCATAACTGATAGGAATCATATATAGGACCTCCTCCTATCAATAGTTTGTCCAAAAACGCGGGATCCTAGCAATGCCCTACAAAAAAGTGAATCCAAGGAAGAGGATCTGAAATCAAGGAAGAAGGGCATTACCAACATCCATTGGAGGAGATCACGGGAGGAAGGGCCTCCACGGAGTGAATCCGAGGGGAGGCACCAGATCTGGGGCGCCGGAGGCACTCCGACATGGTGGTGACGATGGCAGGAGACGAGGGCAGTGAGGGGAGGAGTTGGGCACGAAGGGGAAACTGAGTACCCCTTCGGCCTGGCCCTCTTTTTAAGCGCCAGTTGCCACAGTCGATTGTACCGCTCTGAAGAGCGGTTGTACCGGCCCAGTACGACCTGGGAATTAGCGGTAGAATTGCAAATTCGCACCGGTTGTACCGCTGGGGTGATACGGCGGGTGATTATCGGTTGTACTACCGTTGACACTAGTTGTACCGCCCTGCCTTATTCACCACCACTAGGAATCAATGCGTACAATTTGGAAATGAGAGGGTTTGTGGGGTGAGGAGGGCTTGGGATAGAGAACACGCAAGGGAGTATGGTGGGGTAAGCTCCAAGGTGATCAAGAAGAACCACACAAAAAAAGAATACACACCTTGAAGGATACCACACCTAAAACTTAAGCCAACAAGACGCGCAAAGAAGGACCAAAAAAGATGCAACGAAAAGAAACACCAAAGGCAAATACCTCACTAAGAGGGGGCGGTGGCCGAGTGATGTTTGCTATGTATCCCTTGCAATGGCGCCAGAAATAGTTGTGTCGACGGCACCAGGAATCCTTCAGCTACGGCTATGCCTTAAGGGACTTCCTAGGCAAGTATGCAAAGGATTTCCCCCATGGCCTTGGAGGCTTGCGTTGGTGTTCCCTCAAAGCGGAAAGGGTGATGTAGCACAGCGACGGTAAGTATTTCCCTCAGTTTGAGAACCAAGGTATCAATCCGGCGGAAGAGTATCTCAAGATCCTGCACAAACACAAAAGCTTGCACCCAACGCTATGAAGGGGTTGACAATCCCTTATATATTGTTTGCCAAGTGAGAACTGAAAACAACAAAGTAACAAAGCAAAGTAAAAGCGGAGATGTAAACGATGGATGTGAATAGACCCGGGGGCCGTAGTGTTTACTAGTGGCTTCTCTCATGAAAGCAAGTAGACGGTGGGTGAACAAATTACCGTCGAGCAATTGATAGAACTATGCAGAGTCGTGACGATATCTATGCAATGATTATTTCTATAGGCATCACGTCCGAAACAAGTAGACCGATACTTTCTGCATCTACTACTATTACTCCACACGTCGACCGCTATCCAGCATGCATCGAGTGTATTAAGTCCATAAGAACAGAGTAACGCCTTAAGAAAGATGACATGATGTAGAGGGATAATCTCAAACCAATGATAAAAACCCCATCTTTTTACCCTTGATGGCAACAACTTGATGTGTGCCTTGCTGCCCCTACTGTCACTGGGAAAGGTCACCACATGGTAGAACCCAAAACCAAGCACTTCTCCCATTGCAAGAATCATAGATCTAGTTGGCCAAACAAAACCCAAGACTCAGAGAGACTTACAAGGATATCAAATCATGCATATAAGAAATCAGCAAAGACTCAAATATATATCATAGATAATCTGATCACAAGTCCACAATTCATCGGATCTCGACAAACACACCGCCAAAGAAGATTACATCGGATAGATCTCCATGAAGATCACGGAGAACTTTGTATTGAAGATCCAAGAGAGAGAATAAGCCATCTAGCTACTAACTACGGACCCGTAGGTCTGAAGTGAACTACTCACGAGTCATTGGAGGGGCGATGATGATGATGAAGAAGCCTTCCAACTCCAAAGTCCCCTCTAGCAGGGTGCCGGGAAGGGTCTCCAGATGAGATCTCGTGGAAACGGAAGCTTGCGGCGGCGGAAAAGTATTTTCGAGGCTCCCCTATTTTTTGCGGAATATTTGGGAATTTATAGGCCAAAGACCTAGGTCAGGGGGCGGCGAGGGAGGCCACAAGCCTGCCCACCACCGCATCCCCCTGGTGGCGGAGTGGGGGCTTATGGGCTCCCTGGATCCCACGTGGCTTGGCCCAAAAGCCCTCTGGACTTCTTCCGTTCGGGAAAAAATCATTTCGGGGTTTTTCTTCCGTTTGGACTCCGTTCCAAAATCAGATATGAAAAGAGTCAAAAACACGGAAAAAACAGGAACTGGCACTTGGCACTGAATTAATAAGTTAGTCCCAAAAAGATATAAAAATGTACATAAAACATACAAAGAAGGCAAGATAACAACGTGAAAACATCAAAAATTATAGATACGTTTGAGACGTATCAAGCATCCCCAAGCTTAACTCCTGCTCGTCCTCGAGTAGGGAAGTGATAAGAATGAATTTTTGATGCTTTCATGCTACCTAGCATAGGTGTCCTTTGTAATTCCTCTTATGTGACGTGAATGTTCAGATCCATTAGATTCGAAACAATAGTTTGCTATTGATGTGGAAAAAATAATAATTCAAGCAAACTAGCAAAGTAATCATGAACTTTCAAAATAACAAGGCCAAAAGAAAGTTATCCCTACAAAAGCATATAGTCTGGCTATGCTCTATCATCATTGCACAACGAATTTAAATCATGCACAACCCCAATATTGGCCAAGTAATTGTTTCACACCTTTACTTTCTCAAACATTTTCAACTCTCACGCAATACATGAGCGTGAGCCATGGTTATAGCACTATAGATGGTGTGGAATGTGGTGGAGGTTGCAAGACAAAAAGGAGAAGATAGTCACATTAACTAGGCATATAAATGAGTTGTGGAGATGCTCATCAATAGATATCAATGTGAATGAGTAGGGATTGCAATACAAATGATGCACTAGAGCTACAAGTATGTGAAAGCTCTTAAAGAAAACTAGTGGGTGTGCATCCAACTTGCTTGCTCACGAAGACCTAAGGCAATTTTGAGGAAGCCTATCATTGGAATATACAAGCCAAGTTATATAATGAGAATTTCCCATTAGCTATATGGTGGTGAAAAAATGAGAGACTCTCAATCATGAAGATCATGGTGCTCAAAATGCACAAGTATGGAAAAAGTGGTAGCATTGTCCCTTCTCTCTTTTTCTCTCATTTTTATTTATTTTGGTGGGCTCTTTGGCCTCTTTTTTTATGGGATTCTTTGGCCTCTTTTATTTCCTCACATGGGACAATGCTCCAATAATGATGATCATCACACTTTCAACTCAAAACTTAGAGCAACTATGACTCTATATGGAATGCCTTCGGTAGTGTACCGTGGCAATGATCTAGCATGGCATAGATATCAATGGAAACATCATGCTAGCTATCTTACGATCGTGCAAAGGCAATGTAGACGTGGTGGCACATATCATGGTGGTAGTTGCATGGCAATATATCTTGGAATGACTTTGAAAAAGCAATAGTAGGTGGGTATGGTGGCTGTTTTGAGGAAGGCTAATGATGGGTTTTGTGCACCGGCGAGAGTTGCACGGCACTAAGAAGATAGTGATGGTGGAAGGTGAAAGCATCTAAACCATGGACTCAACATTAGTCATTAAGAACTCATATACTTGTTGCAAAAGTTTTATTAGTAATCGAAACAAAGCATTCAGCGCATACTCCTAGGGGAAGGGTTGGTAGGTATAAACCATCGCGCGATCCCGACCGCCACGCAAAGGATGACAATCAATATACTAATCATGCTTAGACTTCATCACATAGCGGTTCACCATACGTGCATGCTACGGGAATCACTAACTTCAACACAAGTATTTCTAGATCCACAACACCTTACTAGCATGACTTCAATATTACCATAACCACAACTCAAAACTAATTGAGATGAATCAAACTTCTCTAACTATTCAATGCACATGAAAGTGGAAGTTTTCATATCCCTTTGGACAACTACCCATTTTGAGACTACTTTCAAAGCATAGATTAACTACCAAGCCACGCACCGTTGTGCTCTAAAAGATATAAGTGAAGCACATAGATCAAAAGTATCTAGCTCAAAAGATATAAGTGAAGCACATGTGAGCTGAATTGTCTACCAAAAGATATAAGTGAAGCTCGACAAAATCACGGTGTGTGCATGTCTATCTCTATAGGTGTGCAGCAAGGATGATTGTGAAAAACAAAATAAATAAAAGACTTCTACGATACAAGACGCTCCAAGCAAAAACACATAACATGTGGTGAATAAAAATATAGCCCAAAGTAACGTTACCGATGGATTGAAGACGAGAGAGGGGATGCCTTCCCGAGACATCCCCAAGCTTAGGCTTTTACGGCATCCTTGAATCTCTTGGGGTGCCTTGGGCATCCCCAAGCTTGAGATCTTGCCACTCTTTATCTTTTTGTCCATAAGAACTTCACCCAAAACTTGAAAACTTCACAACACGAAACTTAAACAGAAACTCGTGATAACATTATTACAAGAAAGCAAACCACCACTTCCTTAGGTACTGTAGAAAACTTAAATTCTACTTGTGCTGATGTTAGGTTACTGTACTTTCAATCTTCCATGGCTAATACCCTCCGATACTATCCATAATTTCATCAAAATAAGCAACCAACACAACAAAAACAGAATCTGTTAACAGCAGCCAGTCTGTAGAAATTTGTATGTTTCATATACCTCTGGTACTTCAAAAATTCTGAAAAATTACGACAGTCTGAAGAATTTGTGTAGAAATCATCATCAAGAAGAATAAACTAAAAATCTCTTACAGAACAAAAATGAAAATTCGTTTCGTGAGCAGAAAGTTTCTGTCTTTTCCAGCATGACCAAACGATCATCCCCCAGACTAATCATAACGGTTTTGCTTGGCACAAACGCAAAAAGAAATACAAAAAACACAATCATAACAGAATTATGAAAGTACGAAAAACACAAAACAGAAAGAAAAAGGATAGATTAGTTGGGTTTCCTCCCAACAAGCGCTTTTGTTTAACGCCCTTAGCTAGGCGAAAGTGATGGAATCATGTATAGTCATCTTTGGTGCTCAAACCATAGGTAGCGTGATCATTTATCATCTTAAGATTTTCATCTTTATTAGATGACTCACCACTAGCTCTAGGAACAAAAACAGGCTTGACGGTCTTTTTGAGAGTAATATTTGGAGTATTTTGCATAGCGGCAAAAGCGGAACCCAAGTTGGTTATGACATCTTCTAATTTGCCAATTCTAGAAGAATCATTAACTATAAGTTCCTTCTCCTTTAAATTTTTCAAAAAGTTTCCCACTTTGGATCCGTACTGAGTAATTTGATTGTGGATCTTTCTATCCAAACCCTCAATAAGTTCAACTGTGGCAATTTTGTTTTCAATAGCGTCAAGCCTTTGCATCACGTGTTCCAAGGTCAAGATAGTTCCATTAACCATGAGCGGGGGTGAGCCTACCAAATTAATGATAGCTCTATAGGAGTCAACGGTATGGCTCCCCAAAAAGTTCCCTCCTACAATGGTATCAAGGATATACCTATTCCAAGGAGAAATTCCAACATAGAAACTGCGAAGGAGGACGGTAGTGGATTGCTTACGAGTAGATCTACTTTGAGCATTGCAAATCCTGTACCAAGCCTCCTTCAAATTTTCTTCCTCATTCTGCCTGAAATTGAGAACTTCATTTTCAGGCGTGTCGTTTGGAGTGGTGGATCTAGCCATTGATGGACTATCTCACACACAAACGAGAAGGAAGAGAGAATGAAACGGGCAAAAGGAAACGACGAAGGAGAAAGGCGAATGAAAACGGCAAATGTGAAGTGGGGGAGAGGAAAACGAGAGGCAACTGGCAACAAAAGTAAATGCAAGAGAAGAGTTTGTGAGACCTACTTGGATAGATCTTGATTTCTCCTCCCCGGCAACGGTGCCAAAAATACTTCTGATGTTTGCTGTGTATCTCTTGCAATGGCGCCAGAAATAGTTGTGTCGACGGCACCAGGAATCCTTCAGCTACGGCTACGCCTTAAGGGACTTCCTAGGCAAGTATGCAAAGGATTTCCCCCGTGGCCTTGGAGCCTTGCGTTGGTGTTCCCTCGAAGCGGAAAGGGTGATGTAGAACAGCGACGGTAAGTATTTCCCTCAGTTTGAGAACCAAGGTATCAATCCGGCGCAAGAGTATATCAAGATCCTGCACAAACACAAAAGCTTGCACCCAACGCTATGAAGGGGTTGTCAATCCCTTATAGATTGTTTGCCAAGTGAGAACTGAAAGCAACAAAGTAACAAAGCAAAGTAAAAGCGGAGATGTAAACGATGGATGTGAATAGACCCGGGGGCCGTAATGTTTACTAGTGGCTTCTCTCATGAAAGCAAGTAGATGGTGGGTGAACAAATTACTGTCGAGCAATTGATAGAACTGTGCAGAGTCATGACGATATCTATGCAATGATTATTTCTATAGGCATCACGTCCGAAACAAGTAGACCGATACTTTCTGCATCTACTACTATTACTCCACACGTCGACCGCTATCCAGCATGCATCTAGTGTATTAAGTCCATAAGAACAGAGTAACGCCTTAAGCAAGATGACATGATGTAGAGGGATAATCTCAAACCAATGATAAAACCCCCATCTTTTTACCCTTGATGGCAACTGCTTGATGTGTGCCTTGCTGCCCGTATTTTCACTTGGAAAGGTCACCACATGGCAGAACCCAACACCAAGCACTTCTCCCATTGCAAGAATCATAGATCTAGTTGGCCAAACAAAACCCAAGACTCGGAGAGACCTACAAGGATATCAAATCATGCATATAAGAAATCAGCAAAGACTCAAATATATATCATAGATAATCTGATCACAAGTCCACAATTCATCGGATCTCGACAAACACACCGCCAAAGAATATTACATCGGATAGATCTCCATGAAGATCATGGAGAACTTTGTATTGAAGATCCAAGGGAGAGAATAATCCATCTAGCTACTAACTACGGACCCGTAGGTCTGAAGTGAACTACTCACGAGTCATTGGAGGGGCGATGATGATGATGAAGAAGCCCTCCAACTCCAAAGTCCCCTCCGGCAGGGTGCCGGGAAGGGTCTCCAGATGAGATCTCGCGGAAACGGAAGCTTGCGGCAGCGGAAAAGTATTTTCGAGGCTCCCCTGATTTTTTGCGGAATATTTGGGAATTTATAGGCCAAGGACCTAGGTCAGGGGGAGGCCAGGGAGGCCACAAGCCTGCCCACCGCCGCCTCCCCCTGGTGGCGGAGTGGTGGCTTGTGGGCTCCCTGGTGTTGGGGAACGTCGCATGGGAAACAAAAATTTTCCTACGCGCACGAAGACCTATCATGGTGATGTCCATCTATGAGAGGGGATGAGTGATCTACGTACCCTTGTAGACAGTACAGCAGAAGCGTTAGTGAACGCGGTTGATGTAGTGGAACATCCTCACGTCCCTCGATCCGCCCCGCGAACAATCCCGCGATCAGTCCCACGATCTAGTACCGAACGGACGGCACCTCCGCGTTCAGCACACGTACAGCTCGACGATGATCTCGGCCTTCTTGATCCAGCAAGAGAGACAGAGAGGTAGAAGAGTTCTCCGGCAGCGTGACGGCGCTCCGGAGGTTGGTGATGACCTTGTCTCAGCAGGGCTCCGCCCGAGCTCCGCAGAAACGCGATCTAGAGGAAAAACCGTGGAGGTATGTGGTCGGGCTGCCGTGGAAAAGTCGTCTCAAATCAGCCCTAAAACCTCCGTATATATAGGTGGGAGGGAGGGGACCTTGCCTTGGGGCTCAAGGAGCCCCAAGGGGGTCGGCCGAGTCCAAGGGGGAAGGCTCCCCCCAAACCGAGTTGGACTTGGTTTGGTGGGTGGGAGTCCTTCCTTCCCTTCCCACCTCCTCTTTTTTTTCTTTTCTGTTTGATTTTCTTTCCTAGGCGCATAGGGCCCTTTTGAGCTGCCCCACCAGCCCACTAAGGGCTAGTGCGCCACCCTCATGGCCTATGGGCTTCCCCGGGGTGGGTTGGCCCCCCGGTGAACTCCCGGAACCCATTCGTCATTCCCGGTACATTCCCGGTAACTCCGAAAACCTTCCGGTAATCAAATGAGGTCATACTATATATCAATATTCATTTCCGGACCATTACGGAAACCCTCGTGACGTCCGTGATCTCATCCGGGACTCCGAACAACATTCGGTAACCAACCATATAACTCAAATACGCATAAAACAACGTCGACCCTTAAGTGTGCAGACCCTGCGGGTTCGAGAACTATGTAGACATGACCCGAGAGACTCCTCGGTCAATATCCAATAGCGGGACCTGGATGCCCATATTGGATCCTACATATTCTACGAAGATCTTATCGTTTGAACCTCAGTGCCAAGGATTCATATAATCCCGTATGTCATTCCCTTTGTCCTTCGGTATGTTACTTGCCCGAGATTCGATCGTCAGTATCCGTATACCTATTTCAATCTCGTTTACCGGCAAGTCTCTTTACTCGTTCCGTAATACAAGATCCCGCAACTTACACTAAGTTACATTGCTTGCAAGGCTTGTGTGTGATGTTGTATTACCGAGTGGGCCCCGAGATACCTCTCCGTCACACGGAGTGACAAATCCCAGTCTTGATCCATACTAACTCAACTAACACCTTCGGAGATACCTGTAGAGCATCTTTATAGTCACCCAGTTACGTTGCGACATTTGATACACACATAGCATTCCTCCGGTGTCAGTGAGTTATATGATCTCATGGTCATAGGAATAAATACTTGACACGCAGAAAACAGTAGCAACAAAATGACACGATCAACATGCTACGTCTATTAGTTTGGGTCTAGTCCATCACGTGATTCTCCTAATGACGTGATCCAGTTATCAAGCAACAACACTTTGTTCATAATCAGAAGACACTGACTATCTTTGATCAACTGGCTAGCCAACTAGAGGCTTGCTAGGGACGGTGTTTTGTCTATGTATCCACACATGTAAATGAGTCTTCATTCAATACAATTATAGCATGGATAATAAACGATTATCTTGATACAGGAATTATAATAATAACTATATTTATTATTGCCTCTAGGGCATAATTCCAACACGTGGACCCCACCTGGCTTGGCCCAAAAGCCCCCTGGACTTCTTCCGTTCGGGAAAAAATCATTTCGGGGTTTTTCTTCCGTTTGGACTCCGTTCCAAAATCAGATCTGAAAAGAGTCAAAAACATGGAAAAACAGGAACTAGCACTTGGGCACTGAATTAATAAGTTAGTCCCAAAAAGATATAAAAAGGTACCTAAAACATACAAAGAAGGCAAGATAACAGCGTGAAAACATCAAAAATTATAGATACGTTTGAGACATATCACCGAGGCCACCTATGTTTGAGTGAACTGGTATGGGACCACGAAGATTTTAACCATGGGCCCATGACCAAAACTCGTCTTTGTGACACTAATACCATCAAAAATGGCGAATGTGAAAGATTTGATTGCTTTATGCATAATAGGAGGAGGGATAGTTCATTGAGAGAACTAGACTCCCCCTAAATTCATGCCTACATCTAAACAGAATATAATGGTGAGAGTGGTGGGATGCGCGAGATTTCAATGTACATTGCTCAAATCAATGATATTTAGCTCATGCCTTAACTCGTGAAATCTTGCTTCATTCAAAGGCTGTGTGAAGATATCTGCAAGCTGTTCATTAGTGTTGAGATAAATAAGATCAATCTCCCCACGCTTGATATTCTCCCGGATGAAGTGGTGACGAATACTGATGTGCTTCGTCTTGCAATGTTGAACCGGGTTGTTGGATATTGAG
Source organism: Hordeum vulgare subsp. vulgare (assembly GCF_904849725.1). Lineage (NCBI taxonomy): Eukaryota > Viridiplantae > Streptophyta > Magnoliopsida > Poales > Poaceae > Hordeum > Hordeum vulgare. The sequence continues at coordinate 75,337,079 of NC_058524.1, read as the reverse complement.
ATGGCACTAATATTATCACAATAAAGAGGCACTTTGTCACAAGTGACACCATAATCCTTTAAAGTTTGCCTCATCCATAGCAACTGAGCACAGCAACTTGCAGTAGCTACATATTCAGCCTCGATGGACGAGAGAAACACAATTTTTTTCTTGGAACACCAACTTACCAGAGAGCGGCCAAGGAATTGGCAACCTCTAGAAGTTGACTTCCTATCCACAAGGTCTCCTGCCCAATCTGAATCCGAATATCCTGTGAGATCAAATGAAGCCCCTTTGGGATACCATAAACCAAAGTTTGGGTTATGAGCCAAATATGGAAAGATTCGCTTGACCACCACATAGTGACCTTCTTAGGTGCGGACTGAAATCGTGCACAAATTCCCACACTCAACATAATATATGGTATAGATGCACAAAGGTAAAGAAGAGATCTGATCACAGAGTGATATACCTTTTGATCCACAACTTTACCATTGGGATCGAGGTAAAGATGGCAGTTGAGAGGCATGGGAGTGTTGGCCTTGGCTGGTTTGAGATCATCCATCTTGAACCTTTTGAGCATGTCTTGAGTGTATTTTGCTTGATTGATGAAGGTTCCTTGACTTCGTTGCTTGACTTTGAATCGAAGGAAAAACTTCAACTCTTTCATCATAGACATCTCAAACTCTTAGTCATTATGCAACAAATTCTTCATTAAAAGCTTTGTTAGCAGAACCAAAGATAATATCATCAACATATAGTTGGCATATGAACAAGTTCCCTTTGACCTTCTTAGTAAAAAAGAGTGAGGTCAATTTTCCCAACTTCAAATCCACGGTCATGCAACATCTCGGTAAAGTGCTCATACCACAAACGTGGGGCTTGTTTAAGGCCATCGAGTGGCTTATTGAGAACATACACATGATTAGGGAACTTGGGATCCTTGAACCCCGGGGGTTGCTTGACATAAGCCAACTCCTTAAGGGGCCAAGAGCCCAAAAAAAAGAGAGAAAAAGAGAGAAGGGACAATGCTACTATCTTTTTCCACACTTGTGCTTCATAATAGCACCATGTTCTTCATGATTGAGAGCTTCTTGCTTTGTCACTACCATATGCTAGTGGGAATCTTCATTATATAACTTGGCTTGTATATTCCAATGATGGGCTTCCTCAAATTGCCCTAGGTCTTCGTGAGCAAGCAAGTTGGATGCACACCTACTAGTTCTCCTTTTGAGCTTTCACATACTTATAGCTCTAGTGCATCCCTTGTATGGCAATCCCTACTCATTCACATTGATATCTATTAATGGGCATCTCCATAGCCCTTTGATACGCCGAGTCAATGTGACCATCTCCTCCTTTTTGTCTCACAACCATCATCACACTCTATTCCACCTATAGTGCTATATCCATGGCTCACGCTCATGTATTGCGTGATAGTTATAAAAAGTTTGCGAAAGTAAGAGTGCGAAAACAATTACTTGGCCAATACCGGGGTTGTGCCTGATTTACATTAGTTGTGTGAGGATGATGGAGCATAGCCAGACTATATGATTTTGTAGGGATAACTTTCCTTGGCCTTGTTATTTTGAAAGTTCATGATTACTTTGCTAGTTTTCTTGAAGTATTGTTGTTTTCATGTCAATAGCAAACTATTGTTTCGAATCTTACGGATCCGAACATTCATGTCACGTGAAAGAAGTTGCAAAGCACAACTATGCTAGGTAGGATTCCACATCAAAAATTCATTCTTTATCACTTCCCTACTCGAGGACGAGCAGGAGTTAAGCTTGGGTATGCTTTATACGTCTCCAACATATCTATAATTTTTGATGGTTTCATGCTATTATCTTGTCAAACTTTGGACATTTTGCATGCCTTTTATATATTTTTTGGGACTAACTTATTAACTCAGTGCCAAGTGCGAGTTCCTGCCTTTTCCATGTTTTTGACCCCTTTTAGAGGAGAATTTGAAAGGAGTCCAAACGGAATAAAATCCCCGAAAAGATTTTTTCCATGACAGAAGAAGATCACGAGACTTGAGAGCCAAGGCAGGGGGTCCCCAGGGGCCCCACAAGCCCCCTCCCCGCGGCCATGGGGGAGGCTACGGCCACCAGGCTTGTGGGCCCCCTGGACCTCCTTTTCCCTAGGTTTTGCGCCTATATATCCCCAAAAATTCCACAAAAAATCAGGAGATCATCGAAAGTACTTTTCCGTCGACGCAAGCTTTTGTTTCCGCAAGATCCCATCTGGGGCACATACTGGTGCCCTGCCGGAGGGGGGATTCGGATACGGAGGGCTTCTTCATCAACACCATGACCTCTCCGATGATGCATGAGTAGTTCACCATAGACCTACGGGTCCATAGCTAGTAACTAGATGGCTTCTTCTCTATCTTGGATCTTCAATACAAAGTTCTCCATGATCTTCATGGAGATCTATCCGATGTAATCTTCTTTTGCGGTGTGTTTGTCGAGATCCGATGAATTGTGGATTTATGATCAGATTATCTATGAATCTTATTTGAGTTTCTTCTGATCTCTCTTATGCATGATTTCATATCCTTGTAATTCTCTTCGAGTTGTGGGTTTTGTTTGGCCAACTAGATCTATGATTCTTGCAATGGGAGAAGTGCTTGGTTTTGGGTTCATACCGTGCGGTGACCTCACCCAATGACAGAAGGGGTAGCGAGGCACGCATCGTGTTGTTGCCAACAAGGGTAAAAAGATGGGGTTTTCATCATTGGTTTGAGATTATCCCTCTACATCATGTCATCTTGCTTAAGGCATTACTTTGTTCGTCATGAACTCAATACACTAGATGCATGCTGGATAGCGGTCGATGTGTGGAGTAATAGTAGTAGATGCAGAAAGTATCGGTCTATTTGTCTCAGACGTGATGCCTATATGTATGATCATTGCCTTAGATATCGTCATGACTTTGCGCGGTTCTATCAATTGCTCGACAGTAATTTGTTCACCCACCATGATATTTGCTATTTTGAGAGAAGTCTCTAGTGAACACTATGGCCCTCGGGTCTACTCCACACCATATTTTCAGCCTTACACCTTTTTTACTTCGTTGCACTTTCCGCCTTCAGATCTCACTTTGCAAACAATCTTGAAGGGATTGACAACCCCTTTGAAGCGTTGGGTGCAAGCTCGTTTGTGTTTGTGCAGGTACTCTAGACTTGATGAGATTCTCCTACTAGATCAATACCTTGGTTCTCAAACTAAGGGAAATACTTACTGCTCCTTTGCTGCATCACCCTTTCCTCTTCAAGGGAAAAACCAACGCAAGCAAGTCTCCGTCAACGTGTCAATTTCTGGCGCTGTTGTTTGAGAAGTAGCAAGAAGAATTTCTGGCGCCGTTGCCGGGGAGGACTTTTGTTGCCGTAGCAGAAGAATTTCTGGCGCCGTTGCCGGGGAGGAAGATCAAGTCAAGAACTCATCCAAGTAGGTGTCGCAAACTCATCTCTTGCATTTACTTTGTTTGCCAGTTGCCTCTCGTTTTCCACTCCCCCACTTCACCAATTTGCCCTTTTCCTCGTTTGCCTTTCCTTTGCTTGTGTGCTATGTGCCTTCAATATGCTTGCATCTTCGCTTGCTGAAAATCTATTGATATGGATCCTCACCGACTTGCTAATCTCTTTAAGAGATCCAATTATGTTGATCCAATTGCTAGTGAGTTGAGTGCACTTGACTATCTTTATGGAGTTTTGCTTGAGATGCGTGAATTTGAAAATCGCGATGAAGAAATTTATGAAGTGATTCACGAGGGATCCTTGGATGAAAAGCATGATTGCAATGGTTTTAGTATAAATTCTATTAGTGACAATCATGCTAAAAATATGCAAAACCCTAAGCTTGGGGATGCTAGTTTTGCTATGTCCACTACTGGTTGCAATGATCATGATTGGGGTGATGGTTTTTCTTATGATCTTGAAAATTTGTTTAAGTCTCATGATGAATATGATATTTGCAATATTATTGAAAGTGGGTTTGGAGAAGTCATGCCTTTAGTTGATGATAGTCCCACTATTTTTGAAGAGCGTCAACTTTGCATGCATGTGGATCATGAAAAGAATATCCTATGTGATAGTTACATTGTTGAATTTGAATATGATCCCACATGTAATTATTATGAGAGAGTAAAATATGGTGGTAGAAACTTTCATATCACTAAGTTACCTCTCGTTTTGTTGAGATTGATATTGTCTCTTTCTTCTTCCTTGCATATGGTAACTATTGGTTGTCTTGACAATCTGTTTTCCTATAAAATGCCTATGCATAGGAAGTATGTTAGACTTAGATATGTTTGTCACATGTTTCATGATGCTCTCCCCGTGTCCGATTTCTATCTTTTATGTGAGCATCATTGAATTATCAATGCCTAGCTAAGGGTGTTAAACAATAGCGCTTGTTGGGAGGCAACCCAATGAATTTATCTTTTTCTTTCTATTTTGTTGCGTCCACACCATCATAATTCTGTTGTGATTGTGTTTTTTGTGTTTCTTTTTGTGTTTGAGCCAAGCAAAACCTTTATGACTAGTCTTGGTGATGGTTGTTTGATCTTGCTGGAAAAATACAGAAACGTTTCGCTCACGAGATGATTTTTCATTTTTATTCACAAAGAGCTTTTGAGTTGATTCTTTTTGCTTCTGGTTGATATGTGTTTTTCCAAGGCAGTCGTAATTTGTCAGAATTTTTGAGGTACCAGAAGTATACGAAGTATACAGATTGCTACAGACTGGTCTGTTTTTGACAGATTCTGTTTTTGTTGAGTTGGTTGCTTGTTTTGATGAAACTATGGTTAGTATCGGGGGGTACTAGCCATGGAAAAGTGAGAATACAATAGCCAACACCAATATAGATGGAATTCAAGTTTGCTACAGTACCAAAATAAGTGGTGGTTTGTTTTCTTGTGCTAATGTTATAACGAATTTCTGTTTAAGTTTTGTGTTGTGAAGTTTTCAAGTTTTGGGTGATGTTCTCATGGACGATGAGATAAGGAGCGGAAAGAGCTCAAGCTCGGGGATGCCCAATGCATCCCAAGCCAAATTCAAGGACACCAAAAAGCCTAAGCTTGGGGATGACCCGAGAAGGCATCCCCTCTTTCATCTTCAATCCATCGGTAACATTACTTGGAGCTATATTTTTATTCACCACATGATATGTGTTTTGCTTGGAGCGTCTTGTATCTTAGGAGTCTTTTCTTTTTGTTGTGTCACAATCATCGTTGCTGCACACTTTTTTGAGAGAGAGAGACATTCACTCATCGTGATTTTGCTAGAATGCTCATAGTGCTTCACTTATATCTTTTGAGCTAGATACTTTTGCTCTATGTGCTTCACTTATATCTTTTAGAGCACGGAGGTGCGTGACTTGGTAGTTGGCTTATGCTATGAAAGTAGTCCCAAAGGTGATAGGTACCCAAAGAGGATACAAAAACCTCCATCTTCATGTGCATTGAATAGGAAGAGAAGTCCTGATTCCTCTCAATTAGTTTTAAGACGTGGATTCGGTAATATTAAGAGCTATGTTAGTAGGGTGTTGTGAATCTAGAAGTACTTGTGTTGAAGTTAGTGATTCCCGTAGCATGCACGTATGGTGAACCGCTATGTTAGGAAGTTGGAGCATAATTGATCTATTGATTGTCATCCTTTGTGTTGAGGTCGGGATCGCACGATAGTTAAAACACCTACCAACCCTTCCCCTAGGAGTATGCGTTTAGCACTTTGTTTCGATTACTAATAAAAACTTTCGCAACAAGTATGTGAGTTCTTCATGACTAATGTGAGTCCATGGTTTAGATGCACTTTCACCTTCCACCATTTCTGGCCTCTCTAGTGCCGCGCAATTCTCGCCGGTACACAAACCCACCATATGCCTTCCTCAAAACAGCCACCATACCTACCTACTATGGCATTTTCATAGCCACTCCGAGATATATTGCCATGAAACTCCCACCGTTCCATCTCATGACTTGTGCCATCACTCTCATATTTCCATTACATGATCGTAAGATAGCTAGCGAGATGTTTCAACGTCATAGGCCAAGCTAGATCGTTGCACATCCCGGTACACCGCCGGAGGCATTTCCTATAGAGTCATCATCATTTTGAGCTTTGAGCTGTGAGTAAATAAAAGTGTGATGATCATCATTATTAGAGCATTGTCCCATGTGAGGAAAAAAGAGAGGACAAAGAGCCCAAAAATAAAAAAAGAGAAAAGAAAAAAGAGAGGCCAAGAGCCCAAATAAAAAAGAGAGAGAAAAAGAGAGAAGGGACAATGCTACTATCTTTTTTCACACTTGTGCTTCATAATAGCACCATGTTCTTCATGATTGAGAGCTTCTTGCTTTGTCACTACCATATGCTAGTGGGAATCTTTGTTATATAACTTGGCTTGTATATTCCAATGACGGGCTTCCTCAAATTGTCCTAGGTCTTCGTGAGCAAGCAAGTTGGATGCACACCTACTAGTTCTCCTTTTGAGATTTCACATACTTATAGCTCTAGTGCATCCCTTGTATGGCAATCCCTACTCATTCACATTGATATTATTAATGGGCATCTCCATAGCCCTTTGATACACCGAGTCAATGTGACCATCTCCTCCTTTTTGTCTCACAACCACCACCACACTCTATTCCACCTATAGTGCTATATCCATGGCTCACGCTCATGTATTGCGTGATAGTTATAAAAAGTTTGAGAAAGTAAGAGTGCGAAAACAAATACTTGGCCAATACCGGGGTTGTGCATGATTTACATTAGTTGTGTGAGGATGATGGAGCATAGCCAGACTATATGATTTCGTAGGGTTAACTTTCCTTGGCCTTGTTATTTTGAAAGTTCATGATTACTTTGCTAGTTTGCTTGAAGTATTGTTGTTTTCATGTCAATAGCAAAGTATTGTTTCGAATCTTACGGATCTGAACATTCTTGTCACGTGAAAGAAGTTGCAAAGGACAACTATGCTAGGTAGCATTCCACATCAAAAATTCATTCTTTATCACTTCCCTACTCGCGGACGAGCAGGAGTTAAGCTTGGGGATGCTTGATACGTCTCCAACGTATCTATAATTTTTGATGGTTTCATGCTATTATCTTGTCAAACTTTGGACGTTTTGCATCCTTTTATATATTTTTTGGGACTAACTTGTGAACTCAGTGCCAAGTGCGAGTTCCTGTTTTTCCATGTTTTTGACCCCTTTCAAAGGAGAATTTGAAATGGAGTCCTAACGGACTAAAATCCCCGAAAATATTTTTTCCGTAACAGAAGAAGATCAGGAGACTTGAGAGCCAAGGCAGGGGGTCCCCAGGGGCCCCACAAGCCCCCTCCCCGCGGCCAGGGGGAGGCCGCGGCCACCAGTCTTGTGGGCCCCCTGGACCTCCTTTGCCCTAGGTTTTGCGCCTATATATCCCCAAAAATTCCACAAAAAATCAGGAGATCATCGAAAGTACTTTTCCACCGCCGCAAGCTTTTGTCTCCGGAAGATCCCATCTGGGGCACGTTCTGGTCCCTGCCAGAGGGGGGATTCGGATACGGAGGGCTTCTTCATCAACACCATGACCTCTCCGATGATGCGTGAGTAGTTCACCATAGACCTGTGGGTCCATAGCTAGTAACTAGATGGCTTCTTCTCTCTCTTGGATCTTCAATACAAAGTTCTCAATGATCTTCATGGAGATCTATCCGATGTAATCTTCTTTTGCGGTGTGTTTGTCGAGATCCGATGAATTGTAGATTTATGATCAGATTATCTATGAATCTTATTTGAGTTTCTTCTGATCTCTCTTATGCATGATTTCATATCCTTGTAATTCTCTTCGAGTTTTGGGTTTTGTTTGGCCAACTAGATCTATGATTCTTGCAATGGGAGAAGTGCTTGGTTTTGGGTTCATACCGTGCGGTGACCTCACCCAGTGACAGAAGGGGTAGCGAGGCACGCATCGTGTTGTTGCCATCAAGGGTAAAAATATGGGGTTTTCATCATTGGTTTGAGATTATCCGTCTACGTCATGTCATCTTGCTTAAGGCGTTACTCTGTTCGTCATGAACTCAATACACTAGATGCATGCTGGATAGCGGTCGATGTGTGGAGTAATAGTAGTAGATGCAGAAAGTATCGGTATACTTGTCTCGGACGTGATGCCTATATGTATGATCATTGCCTTAGATATCGTCATGACTTTGCGTGGTTCTATCAATTGCTCGACAGTAATTTGTTCACCCACCGTGATATTTGCTATTTTGAGAGAAGCCTCTAGTGAACACTATGGCCCCCGGGTCTACTCCACACCATATTTTCAGCCTTACACCTTTTTACTTCATTGCACTTTCCGCCTTCAGATCTCATTTTGCAAACAATCTTGAAGGGATTGACAACCCCTTTGAAGCGTTGGGTGCAAGCTCGTTTGTGTTTGCATAGGTACTCTGGACTTGACGAGACTCTCCTACTGGATCGATACCTTGGTTCTCAAACTGAGGGAAATACTTACTGCTCCTTTGCTGCATCACCCTTTCCTCTTCAAGGGAAAAACCAACGCAAGCAAGTCTATGTCAACGTGTCAATTTCTAGCGCTGTTGTTTGAGAAGTAGCAAGAAGAATTTCTGGCGCCGTTGCCGGGGAGGACTTATGTTGCCATAGAAGATACCCATGGTGGCTCCCACATGTTCCATGATGATCTCATCAGATGAACCACGATGTCAAGGATTCAATCAACCCCGTATACAATTCCCTTTGTCTGTCGGTATAGAACTTGCCCGAGATTCGATCGTCGGTATCCCATACCTTGTTCAATCTCGTTACCGGTAAGTCTCTTTACTCATTCCATAACAGATCATCCCGTGACTAACTACTTAGTCACACTGAGCTCATTATGATGATGTTCTACCGAGTGGGCCCATAGATACCTCTCCGTCACACGGAGTGACAAATCCCAATCTCGATTCGTACCAACCCAACACACACTTTCGAAGATAGCCGTAGTGCACCTTTATAGTCACCCAGTTATGTTGTGACGTTGTATACACCCAAAGCACTCCTAAGGTATCCGGGAGTTGCACAATCTCATGGTCGAAGGAAAAGACACTTGACATTAGAAAAGCTTTAGCATACGAACAACACGATCTAGTGCTATGCTTAGGATTTGGTCTTGTCCATCACATCATTCTCCCAATGATGTGATCCCGTTATCAATGACGTCTAATGTCTATGATCAGGAAACCATGATCATCTATTGATCAACGAGCTAGCCAACTAGAGGCTTGCTAGGGACACATTGTGATCTATTTATTCACACATGTATTACTATTTCCTGTTAATACAATTATAGCATGAACAATAGACGATTATCATGAACAATAGACGATTATCATGAACAAGGAAATATGATAATAACCATTTTATTATTGCCTCTAGGGCATATTTCCAACAGTCTCCCACTTGCACTAGAGTCAATAATCTAGTTATATTGTGATGTATCGAACACCCATAACATTGTGGTGTTGATCATGTTTTGCTCGAGAGAGAGGTTTAGTCAACGGGTCTGCAATATTCAGATCCGTGTGTACTTTACAAATATCTATTACTCCTCTCTGGACCTGGTCCTGGATGGAGTTGTAGTGGCGTTGGATGTGTTTCGTCTTCCGGTGAAATCTGGGCTCCTTGGCTATGGCAATGGCTCCAATGTTATCACAGAAGAGTGTCATCGGACCTGACGCGCTTGGAACCACTCCAAGGTCGGTGATGAACTCCTTCATCCAGATCCCTTCATGAGCCGCTTCCGAAGCAGCTATTTACTCCGCTTCACATGCAGATGCTGCCACAACGTCTTGCTTGCTGCTGCACCAGCTCACTGTCCCACCATTAAAAACATACACGTATCCGGTTTGTGACTTAGAGTCATCCGGATCTGTGTCGAAGCTAGCATCGGCGTAACCCTTTACGACGAGCTCTTCGTCACCTCCATAAACGAGAAACATCTCCTTAGTCCTTTTCAGGTACTTAAGAATATTCTTGACCGCTGTCTAGTGTTCCATACCGGGATCACTTTGGTACCTCCCCACCAAACCTATGGCAAGGTTTATATCAGGTCTGGTACACAGCATGGCATACATTAGAGAGCCCACAGCTGAAGCGTAGGAGACAATACTCATCTTCTCTCTATCTGCTGCCGTGGTCGGTGACTGAGTCTTACTCAATCTCATACCTTGCAAAACTGGCAAGAACCCCTTCTTTGAGTTTTCCATATTGAACTTCTTCAATATCTTTGTCAAGGTATGTACTTTGTGAAAGACCTATGAGGCGTCTCGATCTATCTCTATAAATCTTGATGCCTAATATGTATGCAGCTTCTCCAAGGTCCTTCATTGAAAAAATCTTGTTCAAGTAGGCCTTTATGCTCTCCAATACCTCTATATTATTCCCCATCAATAGTATGTCATCCACATACAGTATGAGGAAAGCTACAGAGCTCCCACTCACTTTGTTGTACAGACAGGCTTCTCCATAAACCTGTATGAACCCAAACGCTTTAATCACCTCATTAAAGAGAATGTTCCAACTCCGAGATGCTTGCACCAGCCCATAGATGGAGCGCTGGAGCTTGCATACCTTGTTAGCACTCTTAGGATCGACAAAACCTTCTGGTTGCATCATATACAACTCTTCCTTAAGATACCCGTTAAGGAACGCTGTTTTGATGTCCATTTGCAAAATTTCATAATCATGAAAAGCGGCAATTGCTAACATGATTCGGACTTACTTTAGCTTCGCTACGGGAGAGAAAGTCTAATCGTAGTCAACTCCTTGAATTTGTCGAAAACCCTTTGCGACAAGTCAAGCTTTGTAAACGGCCACATTACCATTTGCGTCACTCTTCTTCTTGAAGATCCATTTATTTTCTATGGCTCGCCGATCATCGGGCAAGTCCACCAAAGTCCATACTTTGTTCTCATACATGGATCATATCTCGTATTTCATAGCCTCAAGCCATTTGTTGGAATCCGGGCCCGCCATTGCTTCTTCATAGTTCGAAGGTTCACCGTTGTCTAACTAGATGATTTCCATCACAAGGTTGTCGTACCACTCTAGTGCGGAACGTACCCTTGTGGACCTTCGCGGTTCAGGAGCAACTTGATCCGAAGCTTCATAATCATCATCATTAACTTCCTCTTCAGTTGGCGTAGGCGCCACAGGAACAATTTCCCACGCTGCGCTACTCTCCGGTTCGAGAGGGGGTGTAATTACCTCATCAAGTTCTACTTTCCTCCCTCTTACTTCTTTCGAGAGAAACTCTTTCTCTAGAAAGGATCCGTTCTTGGCAACAAAAGTTTTACCTTCGGATCTAAGATAGAAGGTATACCCAATAGTTTCCTTAGGGTATCCTATGAATACACATTTCTCCGCTTTGGGTTCGAGCTTCTCTGGTTGAAGTTTCTTCACATAAGCTTCGCAGCCCCAAACTTTAAGAAACGACAGCTTAGGTTTCTTGCCAAACCATAGTTCATATGGTGTCGTCTCAACGGATCTAGAAGGTGCCCTATTTAAAGTGAATGCTGCAGTTTCCAATGCGTATCCCCAAAATGATAGCGGTAAGTCGGTAAGAGACATCATAGATCGTACCATATCTAATAAAGTGTGATTACAACGTTCAGACACTCCGTTATGTTGTGGTGTGCCAGGCGGCGTTAGTTGTGAAACAATTCCACACTTCCTTAGGTGTGTGCCAAACTTGTGACTAAAATATTCTCCTCCACGATCAGATCGTAGACACTTTATTTTTCTGTCGCGTTGATTCTCAAACTCACTCTGAAATTCCTTGAACTTTTCAAACGTTTCAGATTTGTGCTTCATCAAGTAGATATACCCATACCTACTCAAATCATCGGTGAGAGTGAAAACATAACGATAGCCACCGTGAGCTTCAACGTTCATTGGACCGCACACATCAGTATGTATTATTTCCAATAAGTCGGTTGCTCTCTCCATTATTCCTGAGAATGGAGTCTTAGTCATCTTGCCCATGAGGCACGGTTCGCATGTGTCAAATGATTCAAAGTCAAGAGACTCTAACAGTCCATCAGTATGGAGCTTTTTCATGCGCTTAACGCCGATATGACCAAGGCGGCAGTGCCACAAGTATGTGGGACTATCATTATCAACTTTGCATCTTTTGGTATTCACACTATGAATATGTGTAACATCATGATCGAGATTCATCAAGAATAAACCATTCACCAGCGGAGCATGACCATAAAACACATCACTCATATAAATAGAACAACCATTATTCTCTGACTTAAATGAGTAGCCGTCTCGCATTAAGCAAGACATTGATACAATGTTCATGCTCAAAGCTGGAACTAAATAGCAATTATTAAGGTTTAAAACTAATCCCGAAGGTAGATGTAGAGGCAGCGTGCCGACGGCGATCACATCGACCTTGGAGCCATTCCCGACGCGCATCGTCACCTCGTCCTTGGCCAGTCTCTGCTTATTCCGCAGTTCCTGCTTTGAGTTGCAAATGTGAGCAATAGCACCGGTATCAAATACCCAGGAGCTACTACGAGCACTGGTAAGGTACACATCAATAACATGTATATCATATATACCTTTAACGTTGCCGGCCTTCTTGTCCGCTAAGTACTTGGGGCAGTTCCGCTTCCAGTGACCTTTTCCCTTGCAGTAGAAGCACTCAGTCTCAGGCTTGGGTCCATTATTTTTCTTCTTCCGGCATCTGGCTTACCGGGCGCGGCAACGACTTTGCCGTCTTTCTTGAAGTTCTTCTTATCCTTGCCCTTCTTGAAACTGGTGGTCTTGTTGACCATCAACACTTGATGCTCTTTCTTGACTTCTACTTCTGCAGATTTGAGCATCGAGTACAACTCGGGAATGGTATTCTCCATCCCTTGCATGTTGTAGTTCAGCACAAAACCCTTGTAGCTTGGTGGGAGAGACTAGAGGATTCTGTCAATTACAGCGTCATCCGGAAGTTCGACTCCAAGCTGAGTCAGACGTCCGTGCAACCGAGACATTCTGAGAATATGCTCACTAACAGAACTGTTCTCCTCCATCTTGCAGCTAAAGAACTTGTCGGATACTTCATATCTCTCGACCCGGGCATGAGCTTGAAAAACTAGCTTCAGCTCCTGGAACATGTCATATGCTTTGTGTTTCTCAAAACTCCTTTGGAGCCCTGGTTCTAAACTGTATAACATGCCACACCTAACCAGAGAGTAGTCATCACTCTGCGCTTGGCAGACGTTCTGAACATGTTGGGCTGTCGCGGGAACAGGGGGTCACCTAGCGGTGCATTAAGGACATAAGCCTTCTTGGATGCAATGAGGATGAGCTTCAAGTTGCGGACCCAGTCCACGTAGTTGCTACCATCATCTTTCAGCTTGTTTTTCTCTACGAACCTGTTGAAGTTGAGGTTGACAGGTGCGTTGGCCATTGGATCTACAATATTTGTAAAGACAACTTTTAGACTAAGTTCATGATAATTAAGTTCATTTAATCAAATTAAGTATGAACTCCCACTTAAATCAACATCCCTCTAGTCATCTAAGTGATACATGATCCATGTCGACTAACCCTTGTCCAATCATCACGTGAGACAGACTAGTCGTCATGGTGAACAACTTCATGCTGATCGTATTCAACCATACGACTCATGTTCGACCTTTCGGTCACTTGTATTCGAGGTCATGTCTGTACATGCTAAGCTCGTCGAGTCAACCTAAGTGTTTCGCCTGTGTAAATCTGGCTTACACCCGTTGTATGCGAACGCTAGAATCTATCACACCCGATCATCACGTGGTGCTTCGAGACAACGATCCTTTGCAATGGTGCACACTTAGGGGAATACGTTCTCGAAAATCTATGAGGGATCATCTTATTATGCTACCATCATTCTAAGAAATAAGATGAAAAACATGATAAACATCACATGCAATCATATAGTGACATGATATGACCATTATCATCTTTGCTCCTTCGATCTCCATCTTCGGGCATCGCATGATCATCATTGTCACCCGCGTGACACCATGATCTCCATCATCATGATATCCATCATCGTGTCTCCGTAAAGTTGTCACGCCAACTACTACTACTACTACTACTATAGCTAACCATTAGCAATGAAGTAAAAGTAGTAAACCCATGGCATTGCATCTCATACAATAAATTAAGACAACTCCTATGGCTCCTGCCGATTGTCATACTCATCGACATGCAAGTCGTGAATACTATTACAAGAACATGATCATCTCATACATCACACATGTAACATCACAACCTTTGGCCATATCACATCACATGTCAAACCCTGCAAAAACAAGTTAGACGTCCTCTAATTGTTGTTGCAAGTTTTACGTGGCTGATTTGGGTTTCTAGCAAGAATGCCTTCTTACCTACGTGACAGCCACAACGATGATATGCCAAAGCTATTTACCCTTCATAAGGACCCTTTTCATCAAATCCAATCCGACTAGAGTGGAGAGACAGACACCCGCTAGCCACCTTATGCACCTAGTGCATGTTGGTCGGTGGAACCTGTCTCACGTAAGCGTACGTGTAAGGTCGGTCCGGGCCGCTTCATCCCACAATACCGCCGGAAAAGAATAAGACTAGTAGCGGCAAGCAATTGAAAAAAATCATCGCCCACAACCTTTTTATGTTCTACTCGTGCATAGAATCTACGCATAGAAAACCGGGCTCGGATGCCACTGTTGGGTAACGTAGCAAAATAAAAAAATTCCTACGACATATTCAGATCTTCCAATGGAGAGACCAACAATGAGATAGGGGTGAGTGGATCTTCATACCTTTCAAGATTGCTAAGCGGAAGCATTGCTAGAACACGGTTGATGGACTCGTACTCGCGCGATTCAGATCGCGGTGTGATTCCGATCTAGTGCCGAACCACGGCACCTCCGCGTTCAACACACGTGCAGCCCGGTGACATCTCCCGCACCTTGATCCAGAAAGGAGGAGGGAGAGGTTGGGGAAGATCTCCAGCAACACGACGCCGTGGTGTCGATGGAGAGACGAGGTCTCCCGGCAGTGCTTCGCCAACACCGTGGGAGAGGTGGAAGAAGAAGAGCAGGGCTGCGCCGAGAGAGAGATGGAATTCCGTGTCTCCAATGGCCAAAACCCCCACTATATATAGGGGAAGGGAGGGTGGAGCCCCCTTTAGGGTTTCCCCCTTGAGGGGGGGGGCAGCCCTAGATGGGGGAAGGGGTGGCGGCCAGGAGGGGAGGAGGGGGTGGTGCACCCCCTGGTGGGCCTTAGGCCCACCTACGCTAGGGTTCCCCCCTTCCCCGTCTTAGGCGCCATGGGGTGGGTGTGGGGGGCGCACCAGCCCACCCAGGGGCTGGTTCCCTCTCCCACATGGCCCATGTATCCTCCTGGGGTGGTTGCCTCTCCCGGTGGGCCTCCGGAACCCTTCCGGTGGTCCCGACACTTTGCTGGTGGTGCCCGAAACATTTCCGGCGTCCAAACCCATCCATCCTATATATAAATCTTTACCTCGACCATTCATGAGCTCCTCGTCATGTCCAGGATCTCATCCGGGACTTCGAACAACCTTCGGTAACCTCGTATAACAATTCCCTATGACCCTAGCGCCATCGAACCTTAAGTGTGTAGACCCTACGGGTTCGGGAGGCATGCAGACATGACCGAGACACCTCTCCGGCCAATAACCATCAGCGGGGTCTGGATACCCATGGTGGCTCCCACATGTTCCACGATGATCTCATCGAATGAACCACGATGTCAAGGATTCAATCAATCCCGTATACAATTCCCTTTGTCTGTCGGTATAGAACTTGCCCGAGATTCGATCGTCGGCATCCCGTACCTTGTTCAATCTCGTTACTGGTAAGTCTCTTTACTCATTCCGTATCACATCATCCCGTGACTAACTACTTTGTCACATTGAGCTCATTATGATGATGTTCTACCGAGTGGGCCCAGAGATACCTCTCCGTCACACGGAGTGACAAATCCCGATCTCGATTCGTACCAACCCAACAGACACTTTCGAAGATACCCGTAGTGCACCTTTATAGTCACGCAGTTATGTTGTGACGTTTGATACACCCAAAGCACTCCTACGGTATCCTGGAGTTTCACAATCTCACGGTCGAAGGAAAAGACATTTGACATTAGAAAAGCTTTAGCATACGAACAACACAATCTAGTGCTATTCTTAGGATTGGGTCTTGTCCATCACATCATTCTCCCAATGATGTGATCCCGTTAGCAATGACATTTAATGTCCATGATCAGGAAACCATGATCATCTATTGATCAATGAGCTAGCCAACTAGAGGCTTTCTAGGGACACATTGTGATCTATTTATTCACACATGTATTACTGTTTCCTGTTAATACAATTATAGCATGAATAATAGACGATTATCATGAACAAGGAAATATGATAATAACCATTTTATTATTGCCTCTAGGGCATATTTCCAACAAAATGATAACACAATAATTTATGTGGTGTCATGCTAACACACATATAAGAACTTCAAAGTAAAGCAAGTGACATATGAAATTCAAGTCAAGACAATAACAAGCAAGAGTCTATATCTAGTATTGAATTTAGCAAAGTAAGAACATAAAGGTGCAAGAGCTCTCGCTGTCCGTGACTTGAATGTCTCCAAACGGTGCTTGCGTGCAAGAAGTGGGAGATGGGTTGAGATCATAAAATATTTTTTAATTGAGAACTGAATCTACTAAAATTTCATACTTGGTCTCCTTTGAAATCTTATTTTGACTCATCCCCGGACCACTAGTCAGGCAGAAGTCAAAACGATCCTCTCCCTTTCGATTTTGAGCACTCATGCAATGAATGAGCGTAAGCAAGATATGTTGGAACTTAGGATGACGAATATAATAATTATGGGGAAGGAAGACAAAAAGGTGTGAAAGGCTCACATCAATGAGGAAAACCATAGTCGAGAGAAAGTCAAATGATAGATATGATGTGAGGAGTAGGGATTGCCATGTAACAGATGCACATATGAGCTAAGGTAAGCTCTCCAATGGAACTAGTGGGGGTGCATCCAACTTGTTTCCTTATGAAGACCTAGAGCTCATTTGAGCAGGCTCATCATTGGAATATGCAAACCAAGTCTTATAGTGTAAGGGTCCCCACATAGTTATGCATGAATGATAATCTCTATGCAGTACCAATATAGCAATGGAGTACAAGTGTGGATCTTCAAAAGGAATAGTAGTGTTTCCCCCTTCTCTCTTTTTGTTTCCTTTTCTTTTTCTCTTTCTTTATTTTTATTTTTTGTGGCCTCTTTGGCTCTTTCTTTTTATCTCTCATTTGTGCTCTTTGGGATCTTTTGTTTGTCCTCTTTGGGATCTTTTCCTCTCTTAAGGGAAACACTCTATGTTTTACATGAATAAAAAGAAGATAATCACACTTTATAAGAAGTACTCAACATAAAGACAAGTGAAAATTATCATGATGTATGCAAATGTATGTCTGTGCCAGTGTAGCAGGATATGCAATGATACTAGCGCATCATGTAGCAATAATTGGAGCAAGACCCAACTATCATGCGACTCTACGATCAAGCAAAAGCATGTATGACATGAAGATCAAGTCATGAGATTGTGGATGTTGCAGGGCAATGTATCTCGGAAAGGCTATGGAAATGCCTTAATAGGTAGGTATGGTGGCTGTTTTGAGGAAAGATATAATGAGGCTTATGTATGACAGAGCGTATCAAGTCATGCGTTTGGATGCACCGGCGGAGTTTGCACCAACTCTCAATGTGAGAAAGGGCAATGCACGGTACCGAAGAGGCTAGCAAAATATGGATGGTGGAAGTGCCAACAATCGAATACTCACATTAGTCCGAAGAACTCATACACTTATTATTGGTAACTCCCTATCTAGTTAGGAAATTCACAAAGAGACAAGTACCCCGAGGAGGAGTGTTTGGTGGTTTGGTTATCCTTGCGCATCCTCGACTCATGGTAACGTGAGGATACTCTATATATTTCAACCCCTCCAGAGATTAGCGATCAATTTAGTAGCTAGAGTTCTCAACTAATTTTTAATTTTTGAAAAACACATGGATTTCCCAAAATACGACACCTATCACTAATAGGCTCAAGCTCTTGGCACCAATAGTCCAAACATTACTCAAATCAATACCACAAAACTATTGCAAGTTACTACTATACTTAAATAGCAACCTCAATTACCTACTCATGCAAGACACACAACTCAGTGCAACGAGCCAACTCTCTAAACAAGATAAGCATGATAACTCAAGAGAGTTCCAGAAGCAACCTAAATATTAGCTCTTAAAAAGATAAGCATGAAAACTAAGAGCTAAGCATGACAGGAGCTATGGAAAGATGAAGAACACACAAAAAGAATAAGCATGAAAACCTATGTTGTGTTCTAGAGTGGAATAGAGCGTGTTTCTCTCCCGAACGAGGTAGGTTCCAACTTGTTATGACCAGCAAGGACGCTCCAAGCATAGCACATAACATATGAAGTGATAAAAATATAGCATGGAGATGGACGAACTGATGATTGTTGATAGAGAAGGGGATGCACAGGGGCATCCCCAAGCTTAGACGCTTGAGTCTCCTTGAATATTTCTTGGGGTGCATGGTGGCATCCCCAAGCTTGAGCGCTTAACACTCCTGTATCTTTCTTCATCATCTCCCATCGCATACTTGAAAACTCCCTTCATACGAAACTCATCATAAGCTGATTAGAGTGGTTAGTAACCTTAATAAAATAACTCATTACCTGCTGTAAATAAAGATTTTCATGAAAATATACTACTTCTCATTATTTCCAAAAGGTTTTTGCAAATAAAAAGTAAGCTCAGGATTTGGAAAACAATGATAACGCAAAACAAGGCAGAATCTGTGAAAAACAGAACAATAGGTAGTAAATAATTTATTCGGGGCACTTCTGCAACTCAAATCAAAAAACTCAGAACATATGACAGAAAAACAATTATATAGAGCATCCTTTCAAAAAATTTAGATCAAAAAGATGATCTGGTGATTTTTGGCAAAGTTTTCCGTCAAGTAGACATAATCTGTTTCTGGACAGCATGTCACAATTTTTAAACTTTCTTGCAATTGGAGGCAATAACTTGGCACAAAGCTTAAAAATAAAGATACAATAATGTTGCTACAGTAGTAACAAGCATCAAGACCACTAAAACAGAAAGTAAAAACTCAAAGTAAAGATAACAAGGGTTGTCTCCCTAGAGATCTTTCTTTATAGCCATAAAGATAGGCTTAAGATTTTAATGATGCTCTCGTAGGAATAAGAGTTGTAGAACAAAAGAGAGCATCAAGAAGAAAATACCAAACACATTTAAGTCTAACATTCTTCCTATGCATAGGAATATTGCAATAGAATAATTCATTGAAGCACAAAGTAATAAGCATAGGAAGGCAAAACAAGTGCAACTTCAAAACCTTCGACATAAAGAGAGGGAACTTGATATTATTGAAATATCTATAAGCATATGTTCCCTTCTCATAATAATTTTTAGTGGGATCATGAATACACTCAACAATATAAGTATCACATAAAGCATTGTTACCATGATCCACATGAACTTCATGAAGAGGATAAAACTTGGAGTAAAAGAGAGACCGAATCTCTTCCCAATCCCGTAGGTGAGAATCATCTAGTAGCCTATACCATTCCAATGCTTTTCTTTTCAGTGAAAAGGCAAATAATTTCCTCATGACTCCATCTCTTGTCAAACCTGAAATCTTAAACAACTCACAAAGTTCTATAAGTTTCAACAAATGAATACTAGGATTGACTGTTCCATCTCCTCCATCACAACCATTCCTAATTATTTCAATTATCCCAAGTGGTATTTTGAATGGGATACATTCAGTAGGTGGAGGAGGCTTCTCTACCACGGGAGTGGTAAAGTGGCCTTCCCCAAGCAGTGAATTAAGAGTGCAGTTTTCCATAAGCCTAACTAGTCATGCCAATCATGAAAAGCAAACTAACAAGACTAAAAAGGAAAGGTAAAAGATAGTGTGCAACTCCCTTATCTTGAAGACTGGAGTCCCCGGCAACGGTGCCAAAAAACTTTGCTTGATGACAAGATGATGTATATACTTCTCACACCCCGTTGGTTACCCCAAGTGCAAGATTGAGATGTAGTCAGCAACAAGTTTTCCCTCACACAGGAACTGTAAGGTTTATCGAACCAGGAGGACTCCTAGGATCAACAAGTAGGTGTCTTCCACCCTGGAGCTAGCAGAAGACGTGGACCTTCACACACAACAAATAACTTTTCTCCCAACGAGTACAGAGAGGTTGTCAATCTCTACGGCCTTGTAGTTTGCAAAGGATCAAAACACAAGCGGGTAAAGTGATAGTGATTGCAACGGAAAAGTAAATGAAAGTGGTAAATGATGGAAGTGTAAACAATGATGGTGATATGGACCGGTGTCACATGATGCTCACTAGTGATGTCTCTCTCCCAAAAGACGATAAACAACTATGCTTGGGTAATCAAATCACAGTTGGCCAATTGACAGAATTATGAACGCACCGCAATGCTAATTATGCTACTTGATAGTTAGAGGTTCAATAGTAATGGGTAGTACGCCAAGACAAGTAGACCGTTTATTCATCAGCATCTACTTACTAATCATCCACCTTGAGATATCTATTGAGAACATCTCGTTGGTATTAAGTTGCGAGCCCCACCCAAAGTGTAAACTCAAAGCAACGGACAACTGCATTAACGAACTATGCGTAAGGTAAACAATCCTTGCAACCATGGTCACAAGCACCGTTGTTTTCTCCTTAGTGGCAACATCACATCCCCTATTCTCATGTTTCTGTCACTCAAGCTAGACATCGAGGGGCATGAACCCACAATCATGCATAACGCTCCCTCTTGGAGTTACAATCCACTACTCGGCCAAAGCAATAAATAGCAACTGAGAACATGCATGAATCACTAAGGAACATAATATAAAAGGATAAAAAAATATATAACTCATAACAATCTGAACATAATCTCATAATCCATCAGATCCCAACGAACCGAGCATAGCAATATCAAGAGAATTACATAGATGCCTTGATCATGTAGGGCAGCTCACAAGGACTAACCATTGAAGCACAAGATTGGAGAGAAGACATCACATATATACTGGTCATGGACTCATGGTCCAAGGAGGACTACTCACGGCACGTCCGAGAAGCGTCCATGGCGGTGGAGAAGCTCCCGGTGGTCAATCCTCCCTCTGGTAGGGTGCCGGGAAGAGGTCTCATGACGCTCTCGATATCGGTAGTGCTGCGGCGGCGGAACGATGGAGAAATTCGCGATTCTGGAAGTTGTGGAAGGGTTTCCTCTTGGGACTCTAAATACAGGCCAAAGGAGGGCACCGGAGGAGGTGGGGCCCACCCAGGCGGCCTCCTGGCACGGCCTAGGGCCTAGCCGCGCCAGCAGGTCATCTGGGCAGCCCTTGGCCCCCATCTGGCCCATCTTCGGTGATCCGGAAGCTTCTATTTCGCTGATTTTTTATATATTTTTCCTGGATTTTTTCGGGTTTTGGAAAATTGGGTAAAAGCCCCTGCAAAATAGACATCAGCAGACAGAAACTCGCACTGGGTGCACTGAGTTAGTAGGTTAGTGCAAATATGTGTAAAATGATATAAAAGTGTAGCAAAACATATAACAATGTCACCCAAAAGATCATTGAACAAGCAGAAATTATAGATACGTTTGGGACGTATCAGTGAGCAGGATCAAGGACATCATTTGGTGCAGGACCATATTGAGATTGATCTTCTCCTTGATCAGGATTACGGGGAGGAGGGCCTTGAGAGCGTTCTTCAGAAGTGTGTGGGTCTTGCGTCGGTGATGGTTCCACATGAGTGGAACATTGTCCTTCTCCTTGATCCACAAGGGATTCCTCAATGGGCAGGAAGTAGACCACGCCCATTCTTCTTATGGCTTGGGGAGGAATTTCATCACCTACATCACAAAGACTACTTTGCTCCACTTGGGAGCCATTATTTTTGTCAAACTCTGCGTTACACATCTCCTGAATGAGTCCTGAGGACTTGTTAATGACACGGTAAGCACGAGAGTTTGTAGCATAACCAACAAATATGCCCTCTTGAGCTCTAGGTTCAAATTTTAGACAAAGGATCACCTTTCTTAAGAATGAAACACTTAAAGCCAAACACCCGGAAGTACATGAGGTTGGGCTTGTTGCCGATAAGAATTTCATATGGAGTCTTGTTCAAGCCTTTGCGAAGGTAGCACCGATTGGATGCATGACATGCAGTGTTGATGGCTTCGGCCCAAAAGTTATACGGAGATTTAAACTCAGCCATCATGGTTCTTGCCGCATCCATCAACGTACCTTTCTGCCACACCATTTTGTTGAGGAGTGTAAGGAGCAGAGTATTGATGCTTGATTCCTTCATCACT
Source organism: Hordeum vulgare subsp. vulgare (assembly GCF_904849725.1). Taxonomy (NCBI): domain Eukaryota; kingdom Viridiplantae; phylum Streptophyta; class Magnoliopsida; order Poales; family Poaceae; genus Hordeum; species Hordeum vulgare. The sequence goes on along the minus strand of NC_058524.1, from coordinate 75,314,601 downwards.
CAAAAATTCGTTTAGGGTGTAGTTCTTGAACTTGGTGCCATTCTCACTTCTGATCATCAATATCTTTGCTAATGCTGGCATTGAGCTTCGTTAACAAAGTCGATGACGGTTTGTTGTGTCTCACTCTTTCTTTTGAAAAAGTATACCCAGGTATATCTTGAGTAATCATCCACTATCACCAAGCAATACTTTCTTCCCCCAAGACTATCATAATATGGAGGACCAAAGAGATCCATGTGAAGGAGTTCCAAGGTCCTTTTTGTGTAGATGATAGTCGTGGGGCAGTGAGCTGTCTCATGAATCCTTCCTTCAATACATGCACTGCAATCACGATCTCTAGCGAAAATCACATTGGTTAGTCCAAGAACATGATCCCCTTTAAGGAGACTTTGCAAAGATCTCATATTGACATGGGCTAGCCGGCGATGCCAAAGCCACCCCACATCAGCTTTAGCCATTAGGCAAGTCGCGGTGTCAGTTGGTCGCTCTGAAAAGTTAATCACATAGAGAACATTCTCGACATGCCCAACAAAGGCTACTTTAAGAGTCTTGCTCCACAAAAGGGCCACAGAGTCAATGCCAAAGAAAGTACTAAAGCCCATAAGTGCAAGTTGATGAATAAAAAGTAAATTGTACGCGAGGGTCTCAACAAGCATAACCTTTTCAATGGTAAGTTCCGGAGAAATTACCACCTTGTCGAGACCCAATACCTTTGAAATCGCACCGACCAAAGGAGACTTGGGTGGCAATTAATGGGTTGGGATGAACGTCCACCCCCAAGTCCTTGCTTCCGGTCAAATGATTTGCTGCTCGAGTATCGAGCAACCATGACACCCCACCGGAAGCAAACTCCTGCATAAGATCAATGCTTGGATTTAGGTACCCATTATTTAATGGTCCTCTTATGTTAGTAACAAGGGTCTTAGGTACCCAAATAGTGTTGGAATTATGCCCTAGAGGCAATAATAAATGAAGTTATTATTATAATTCTTGTACCAAGATAATAGTTTATTATCCATGCTATAATTGTATTGAATGAAGACTCATTTACATGTGTGGATACATAGACAAAACACCGTCCCTAGTATGCCTCTAGTTGGCTAGCCAGTTGATCGATGATAGTCAGTGTCTTCTGATTATGAACAAGGTGTTGTTGCTTGATAACTGGATCACGTCATTGGGAGAATCACGTGATGGACTAGACCCAAACTAATAGACGTAGCATGTTGATTGTGTCATTTTGTTGCTACTGTTTTCTGCGTGTCAAGTATTTATTCCTATGACCATGAGATCATATAACTCACTGACACCGGAGGAATGCTTTGTGTGTATCAAACGTTGCAACGTAACTGGGTGACTATAAAGATGCTCTACAGGTATCTCCGAAGGTGTTAGTTGAGTTAGTATGGATCAAGACTGGGATTTGTCACTCCGTGTGACGGAGAGGTATCTCGGGGCCCACTCGGTAATACAACATCACACACAAGCCTTGCAAGCAATGTAACTTAGTGTAAGTTGCGGGATCTTGTATTACGGAACGAGTAAAGAGACTTGCCGGTAAACGAGATTGAAATAGGTATGCGGATACTGACGATCGAATCTCGGGCAAGTAACATACCAAAGGACAAAGGGAATGACATACGGGATTATACGAATCCTTGGCACTGAGGTTCAAACGAAGAGATCTTCGTAGGATATGTAGGATCCAATACGGGCATCCAGGTCCCGCTATTGGATATTGACCGAGGAGTCTCTCGGGTCATGTCTACATAGTTCTCGAACCCGCAGGGTCTGCACACTTAAGGTTCGACGTTGTTTTATGCGTATTTGAGTTATATGGTTGGTTACCGAATGTTGTTCGGAGTCCCGGATGAGATCACGGACGTCACGAGGGTTTCCGGAATGGTCCGGAAACGAAGATTGATATATAGGATGACCTCATTTGATTATCGGAAGGTTTTCGGAGTTACCGGGAATGTACCGGGAATGACGAATGGGTTCCGGGAGTTCACCGGGGGGGGGGGGGCAACCCACCCCGGGGAAGCCCATAGGCCATAAGGGTGGCGCACCAGCCCTTAGTGGGCTGGTGGGACAGCCCAAAAGGGCTCTATGCGCCAAGGATAAGAAATCAAAGGAAAAAGAAAAAAAAAGGGAGGAGGTGGGAAGGGAGGGGGACTCCCTCCCACCAAACCTAGTCCAACTCGGTTTGGGGGGGGGAGAGTCCTCCCCCTTGGCTCGGCCGACCCCTTGAGGGTCCTTGGACCCCAAGGCAGGGCCCCCTCCCTCCCACCTATATATACGGAGGTTTTAGGGCTGATTTGAGACGACTTTTCCACGACAGCCCGACCACATACCTCCACGGTTTTTCCTCTAGATCGCGTTTCTGCGGAGCTCGGGCGGAGCCCTGCTGAGACAAGGTCATCACCAACCTCCGGAGCGCCGTCACGCTGCCGGAGAACTCTTCTACCTCTCCGTCTCTCTTGCTGGATCAAGAAGGCCAAGATCATCGTCGAGCTGTACGTGTGCTGAACGCGGAGGTGCCGCCGTTCGGTACTAGATCGTGGGACTGATCGCGGGATTGTTTGCGGGGCGGATCGAGGGACGTGAGGACGTTCCACTACATCAACTGCGTTCTCTAACGCTTCTGCTGTACGGTCTACGAGGGTACGTAGATCACTCATCCCCTCTCGTAGATGGACATCACCATGATAGGTCTTCGTGCGCGTAGGAAAATTTTTGTTTCCCATGCGACGTTCCCCAACAAATAGACCATGCAATGTACTCATCATAATAACCAAAAAACTTAGCAAAAACGTTTCCATCACTGGCACGACACAACCCACAGGAGGGATTAAAGTCACCGGCTGTGTTAGGTAGAGGGGTATTGCCCTTCACGGCATTACCACCCTTAGCTTGGTCCTTTTTCTTCCCAATAGTACCCTCCCCTGATTTAACAAAGGTTTCCCTAAGCTGGGGAGGTTGCTTGGTGTTCTTCTTCTTGTTCTTCTTCTTGGATTTGGGCGCAAACCCAACTCCTTCCTTTGCAACCACTTCCTTTTGACTACTCAAAAGGTCATTAAGATTCTTTTCACCTTGGATGAATGTCACAAGGCCTTTCTCAAGCTACTCTTTTAATTTGGAGTTCTCCTCCACAAGATGTGCATGCCCACAACAGGGGTTAGAAACATGGACATTATCAATTAAAACAAATGGAGAGCAAGTGGCTATTTCCTTAGTGAGTTTTACTTGGACTTGAGCATGAGACTCTTTTAAAGAGACATGAGCACTCTTCAAGGCCTTGTGAGCCTTGTCAAGTGTTGCAAGTTCTTTCTTGAGTCTATCATGATCAAGCCCAAGTGCACTCTTTTCGGACTGAATCACACGGGTAAGAACAAGAGTATGATCAAGATATTTCTTTAACTTAGCAAGGTCATCGTTAGGTGATTCCTCAAGAATCAAACGAAGTCCTTGCTCTTTTTCAAGAGCAATGGAAAGATCCTCTATCTCATCGGCATAGTCACGACTATGACCTTGTAGCGTAGAGATAGTATCTTCATGAGATTTAATAAGGTCATTAGCCTCACCGAGTTGTTCGAAGAGAGCAACAACATGCTTCTTCGATTTATCCTTGAGATTTCTCATGAAATTACCAAAGAGTTTTCGTCCTCCTCTACCTCTTTATTTTCATCTCCTCTATCCATGGTAGCGGAAATGGTAGCTTTGATGTTGGAAGTTTGAGCATTTGATGTTACATTGTTGGATGTCTTGTCCGTCAAACACTTGGCAACGCGGTTCTAGTTGGGGGCCTTGAAGAAAGTCACCTTGCTTGGAGAAGAAGATGCAATGGCCACCGTGTCCATTCCCATTGCTTCACCACTTGTCTCATCGTCATCATCCTCAGCGGAAAGGTACTCTTCTTGAGCCACCAACCTCTTAGGGGGCATATTCTTGGGGAAGTTGTTTTTGTTTGGGAAAGATTTGGTCTAGTCTTTGCGAATGAGCCCCCCCCCATTGTCTTCCCTCTGCTCATAGGGACAATCTGCCACAAAGTGACTCACATTGCCATAGTTGTAGCAAGTTCTCACGCGTTGCTTTCCCTTAGACTTGCTTCAATTGTTCTTGGAGAAGTTGGGCCTTGAGTTTTCCTTGTTTCCCCAAAACTACATTGATGCAAGAGCCATGTTCTCGTGGTAGGCATACTTGGTGTCTTGAGAACACAATTCTTCTTCGTCTTCCTCATCTTCCTACGCAGCAGACTTGGCCTTCATCAAGGTTGGGGAAGTCTTTTCTTGAACATTGAACTTGGGCTAGAGAATTGCCAGCGGTCTTGTTCAAAATGCTCATGGCAATGAACTCATCCAACACATCACTTGAGGACAAGGAATGAAAGTCTCGCCTTTGACACATGACAGAGGACATGTACTTTTTGAAAGGCATGATGGCCTTGAGAAACTTTCGCTTAATCCAAGTTTCATCCACATCTTTGCTTCCATGATGTTGAAGAGCAACAACAAGAGTTTTAACTCTTCGATATAGCTCACAAGGGTCTTCATCCTCGATCATAGCAAATTCATCGGCATCATCAAGAACCACTTCATAGTTGGCCCGTTGAATGCTAGAGCTTCCCTTGTACATGAAGATGATGTGCTCCCAACAATCGTTGGCACGAGTGAAGGGACACAAGTGAGGAAGATCTTCAATAGGAACAGTTGCTTGAAGAATAAACAAGGCGGAGTGATTGAGCTGATTGTGGCCCTCTTCTCTTGGCATGAGGTTGCTTGCATCATGTGGGTAGTACCCTTGCTCAATGATTCTCCAAAGTTGTGTTGGTTGTGATTCAAATGAGACTTGATACGAAAAACCCAGTTAGCAAAATCATTCTTAAAAAGATTTGGTGGAGGACCCAGATTAATAATATGTGGTGGGTGCAACGGTCGTCCATAGACCATGGACGAGGAACAGATGCAAAATCATTTGCCCCACTTGTTCCTTGAGGTGTTTTATCCTTTTCACTACTAGTATTTTCCTTTTCGGAATTACCCCCCGAACTTGAAGTAGTGGGAGCCACCAACAACCGATTAGTAGGCGCTTTGTAAATATCAAGGAAATCCTTAAGAATGTTTTTGACTTTGATAGCCACTTAGGATTTAAATGTGGACATGACCCCATTTAATTCCTCTCGGGTGACCGAGTTTGCAACCGCTCCCTCGGGCACCTCATCAACCCGTTCCCCATCGTCAACCATACTCTTTGGGTGGTGAAACCCTTAATAAATAATGAGGCTCTGATACCAATTGAAAGGATCGATATGGTTGACTAGAGGGGGTGAATAGGCAACTAACAAATTTTAAGCTTTTCTTTAAACAAATTAGGTTTAGCAACAAATAGGTTGTCTAGATATGCAACTAGGTGAGCAACCTATATGATGCTAACAACCACAATAAATAGCAATAAGTAAATACAAGTAAAGGTGAGAAATAAACACAAGTGGAACCGATGAAGACGAGGATGTGTCTCCGAAGTTCCTTCCCTTTGAGGGGAAGTACGTCTCCGTTGGAGCGGTGTGGAGGCACAATGCTCTCCAAGATGCCACTAAGGACACCGTATTATCCTCACGCCCTCACACAATGCGAAGTGCCATGATTTCACTAAGTGGTGCCCTTGAAGGTGGCAACCGGACCTTTACAACATGGTTGGGGCTCTCTCCAAAACTTAGTCGGAGGTTCCCAACAAACCATGGAGCATCACCACAATGGAATGTGGCTCCAAGGTGACCTATTCCGTCTAGGGTGCTCAAACACCCAAGAGTAACAAAATCTACACAAGAACTTGGGGGAATCAATTTTCCTTTGGTGGAAGTGTATATCTAGGCCTCCTCCTTCATTACCTAGCAAGACAACAAGTTTGGGTGGCTAGGGAGACAGATCGGGCAAGAAAGCTTCAGTGCATCAATGGTGGAGAGAAAGAGGTAAGAGATAAGGGGGAGGAGGAAGAAAGCCCTCCTTATATAGGCACCCCAAGATTTCTAACCGTTACATCCATTTTGCACTGGGCAGTACAACCGGTTGCCAGACCGGTACAACCGGTGTTCCTATATGAGCGGAACAACCGGTCAACCATCACCGTACAACCGGGCCAAAACATAAAGTTGGCCCTTAGATTCCACTAGCCACAACCGCTAGGCATGGCTAAGTCCCAAGCGGTACAACCGCTTGGAACACGAGTAGTACCGACTATAATTTATATAGTGGTATAACCGGGCCACAACCACTCAGCAACCACAGTGAAACAGAGCCGTGACCGGTTGTGGACACGTGCAGGGTCGGTACAACCGCCTTATTGTTGAGCGGTACAACCTCCCATAGGAGCGGGACAATCGGTGGGTTAGAAAGAACAGGGGCTTCTCTCTCAATGATGGGATGGAACAAGATGGGTGCAAAAGTCTGTGAGAAGAATTGATTCACCCATAGACTTCCAATGTGGATTTCCTCTTAATAGTACGGGATCCCTACGACCAAAGAGAATAAACACGTAGGGAACACGTCTTCGATCTTTTTCGTTTGGATGGAATACCTAACCGTCTTGTGTCTAACATATGATACCTGCATACTTGACACCCGATTAGATAACAAAGTGAGTTGTCATCATCACCAAAATACTTAAGCAGGAGAATGCCCTTAAAATATCTTTTTGCAGCCGAGCTCCAACGCCGGATTTGCCCATTATGGAGCGAGTCACTTGCATCCGAGTTTTATGCCAAACTGCTTTCGAGGTATCTTTTTGCAGCCGAGATCCAACGCCAGATTTTCTATCTATGGAGCCAGCCACTTGCATCCGAGTTTTATGTCAGACTGCTTCCGAGGTGGTGCACTACATCATATGTGGGCTGATTTTGTGGACTTTTCCGGTTGGTGTAATTTATTCTCTAACGAGCTATATAACCACTAGCCCCCGAGACTTGGGTTGGGCACCATGGCCGACCCTAGGATCGTATCTCCTCGAGAACTAGTTCATCTTTGAGTGTGTTTTGACAATGCCGAGGTGCAATTCGGCAGGAAAGATGCCGAATTGTGGGTTGGAAAAAAAATTCCCGAGCATAATCACCATGTAGAACACCTCGAACAAAAGGATGTCCTGCCTCGTGAAAAAAACATAACAATAGGTTTAAGGTGCCATAACCTCGGAAAACCAAAAAGCTTTAGCAAAAACTTTATGTCTAAACTAAAGCATGTTTCTTGGTACCAATCCTAAAATTGATCTTAAAATTAATATGTGGATCGGTCGTGCTTTAACATGATACATATGATCTGCACACTTCAAGTGGGCCAGCCTTCGGCTTCAACCTCCATATCCTGATGGCGGAGTGTTTCTCTGAGGCCTATTTAGCAAACTAAACTCCAGCGGCTTTAGAAAGGAACCACGCGACCCAGCTATTGACCACACGCTCGTGTCAGAAAAAGGAGTAGTAGAAAAAGACTTTGCAATGAGCAAGAAGAAAACACATTTATTAAAATAAACATCTCACATAATTTAAGAGCCCCGGTTAACATGGAAAAAGAAAGTGTTTTTAACAAACAATGCTTTTAACAAGATAAGTTTTTCACAAACAACTTTCTTGTTTAATACAAATATAATGCTTGGTTGAACTGCACAGTTTTTTTAAAGTTGAGCATGAAAGCAACTTAGGTAGTTAATGCACTCGGTGTTGATGACCTGGTCCGAGCTTGCTCCGGGTCGAGCTCCCAGCCCCCAAGCCGGTCCCGAGGTGACTGAGCAAAGAGCTCAGCTTGATGAGGTAGAAATGCAGCACAGTTGATGTGGCGAGGTGAAGCCCCCGGTCCAACTAACATGACGAATTTGATCGGATCGTGACGCCAAAGTCCCTGGAGCAGCTTGATGAACAGATGGCGAAGCCCTTGTTCTAGCCGAGGTGACGGAGCAGATCAGTAAGGTGATGCTAGAGCCCCCATGCCAACCAATGTGTCGAAGCAGGTCGGCATGGTGGACATTGGCTTTAAAAAGCCGGCAGCAGCGATGTCGATGCAGGTTGGAATTTGTGATGCAGTCAATGCTGGCTTGATGACGCAACTACGCGCGTGACCTGTGCAACCCGTGGGAGACGAGGTTCTCTTAATGATTATTTGGCCCTCGCGATGCCGAACTCTTGGTCAGTTGACCGAGATGATGAGAAAATTTCCTCCAAAAAGGATGTCTCACAACCCGTTATGAAAAAGATGAGCTCGGGTCGGATTTGTTTTCACGCAGAAAATAGATCCAAAATTTGTTGTATTCATCGGACATTTTTCGGAGTTTGTATGGTCAAATCGAGCTAAAATTTTGAGGGGTGATCGATATAGGGTTTCCGCAGCCGATGAACGGTGGGATTTCCAATAGATATCCGAGCTAGATACTGGACGCCTTGCCCTAAACTCATCCACATTCCCGTCCAAATGCAAGAGAGCTTCGGTATATCGGAGACTGCCAGAGATTCCTTCAATCGAATGCGACAAAATTTTGGAGGGTTGTTGTAGATTCTATTTCTAACAATTCCATTGAAGCAATCATTAAAGCGACGCTTGAGGAGGTGGGGACAATGAACACGATTCCGCTATCGGGAAAAAACTACAATCTGCAGGCGAGCCATCGATCCTTGTGTTGATCTCACATCGGAACTCTCAATGAAAGCATCAATGTCGGTGTCAAAACCGACAAATCTTGGGTAGGGGGTTCCGAGCTCTGGATCTTGGATCAATGGTAACAGGAACATGGGAGATGATGTTTACCCAAGTTTGGGCCCTCTTGATGGAGGTAATACCCTACGGCCTGCTTTTGTTTATACTGATGATGAAGCATCGAGCACATAGTTGATCTACCTCGAGATCGTATGTTGTGGTCTAAGCCCTAAGGATAATGATGTTGATGTGTCTCATCTTCTATTGACTAGCCTGGCCTCAGCTTATATAATGCATAAGAGGCCTTGGATAACAAGAGTCCTAGTCGATACATCGGAGGAGAGGAGTCTTGTCTTGATCACCAAGTCTTGTGGAATCTTCCTCATATATGTCATCGGTTACCCGAAGTGGCCCATTAGTGAACCGCCATGGGAGTCCTCGGTTCGACCCACTGGCCGGGAGACGATGTGGTGAGTACCCCCCCAGTCCAGAACACCCTTAATAGCCATGTGATACTTGTGATCTGCGTTGGGTTTTCCATAAATGGAACGGGTAATCGCAACAAGCAAACTATGCAAGCAAAAAACAGAATATGTCTAAAAGAGAACAATCTGTAGTAATCTGTAATGAACCTATACTTTTGTAACTCCAAACATTCTGGAAAATTAGGACGACCTGAAGAATTTCTATAGAAATATTCTAAAAAAATCAGCTTTAAAAGACTTTACAGTAAAATCAGGGAAGTTCTGCACTTGACGTCAAGGTTTATGTTTTTGCACCGTATCAATTATACTTATCATACAAGTCATCCAAAAGGCTTTGCTTGGTAAAAACACGAATTTAAACATAAAAACACAATCACTATAGAGTCAATAATCATGTAATCACACCAAGACATAAATTAAAAAGAAAAAATTAAGATAACTATTGGGTTGCCTCCCAACAAGCGCTATTGTTTTATGCCCCTAGCTAGGCATAGTGTATATGATCAAGTTCCCTAATAACAATAGGAGACTTAAATATAGGATTCTTTGTCAAGTTTATAAAGTTGGGATGAACACTAATCATTTCGAGGTCTTCATTTCTTTTGGTAGGAGGGGTACTAATTCTCTTTGAATATATATGACTTTGGGGCTTTTACTCTGAGAGGTACTAGCATTAGTTTTGGAGGCTGTGAAAGCGGAACCTACTCTATGAGTAACTTCCTCCATTTTATCAATCCTATTCATACTTTGTTCTACCCCCTCATCAATAATAGTATCCTTCTCCTTCAAAGTTTTTAAGATCATTCCTACCCGTGACCCAAATTGAGTGATATGATTATGAAGCTTTTTGTCTAACTCCTCAATTTGTTCATTAGTAGTAATTTTCTATTTAATAGCGTAAAATCTACATATGACATCTTACAAAGTTAAAATGATTCCATTAACAATGGTAGGAGGTGATCACACACAAGTGAAAAAAAATCTTGAATCACACTCTTTCCAATAATATTACCACTACCTATGTGGAGTTTCTTAGTTTGCATAACAAGTTCTACCTTAGACAGATCATCATCCGCAAGATTATCAAGTTTTTCATTAGCAACTTCAGCAAGAAATTATTTAGCATTCTCATCGCAAGGTGAAGTTTGGATAATCAAGGGCTTACGCACTAGAGGTGGAGGCATCACTAATTTCAAACTCAGACATGATAGCAGCTTTCAAGCAGACGCGACAAGCAAGACAAGCAAAGGAGTAACAAGCAATAAACATTTTTTGATTTTTTTGATTTTTTAAGTAAGAAAAATATAACAGAAAATAAAAATAAGAACAAGTGAATGATATTTTGTGTGAAGTTACTTTATAGTTGGTGATGATATTCCTCGGCAACGGCGCCGAAATCCTTCCTCATACTTGTGATCTGCGTTGGGTTTTCCGTGAAGAGGAACGGGTAATCGCAGCATAATGCGGGTAAGTATTTCCCTTGATTAAGAAACCAAGGTTTATTGAACTAATAGGTATATCAATCCTCAACCGTCTTCAGTGGCTGCACACAAAAGAGCAAACAACTTGCACCCAACGCAGGCAAGAGGGTTGTCAATCCCCTTGATCTCGTTATTTGCAAGCAAATGATGTGTGTACATAACTATAGATAGTTGTAACTTGCAAAATAAAATAAAAAAGAAATAATAATAGCAAGGAAATTATAAATTTTCTGAATACATAAGTGAATAGACCCGGGGCCATAGTGTTCTCTAGTGGCATCTCTCATGAAAGCAACATATGGTGGGTAAATTTTTTAATGTTGAGCAATTGATAGAACATCGGATAATTATGCGATTTTCATGGCAATGATCATGTGTATATAGGCATCACGTACATAATAAAATAGGCAAACTCCTGCCTACATCTACTACTATTACTCCACCCATGGACCTCTATCCAGCATGCATCTAGAGTATTAAGTAAAACAAAGTAATGCTTGGTGAACGATGACATGGTGTAGACAAAGTAAACTCAACCAATATGAATAAACCCCATTGTTTTATCCTTAGTGGTAGAAACACAAAGAAACAACTTGTCCCCTTCTATCATTTGGATATAGAAACTCGACATGTTGAACCCACTACAATGCACACCTCTCACTGAAGAAATACCAAACTACTTGGCCAAAACAATTCAATAGATCGGAGAGAATCATGAAGCTATGATGATCATGCAAATAAGAATCATAATAATTTCAGGGAGGACTCAAATATTTTTCATGAATAATCTAAACGGATCCCAACAAACACACCATACAAAAGAATTACATCAGATAGATCAAAGCAAAGATGTGATGATCATTGTACTGAAGATCAAGAGAGAGAGAGAGAGATAGCCATCTACGCAATAACTACGAACTCGTAGGTCTATGGTGAACTACTCACACATCATCACGAGGGCAACAAGGTTGATGAAGAGGCCCTCTGTGATCAATCCCCCCTCCGACAGGGTGCCGGAACAGAGCTCTTGATGGGATCGCTGCAGAACAAAGACTTGAGACGGCGTACAAAGTGTTTGACGATGATATTTAGGGTTTCTGGAATATATGTGAATTTATAGGCCAGAGAACGGAGCAAGAGAGGCCATCAGGGAGGTACAAGGCATCACGACACGGCCACCCCTGGCCACGCTCTATTGGCTTGTGGGCCCCTCATGTGGCTTCAGGTCTCACCCGAAGCTTCCAGGTCTTCTTTTGGTCCAAAAAATTCATAAAGAAGTTTCGTGGCAATTGGACTTCGTTTGGTACTGAAAACCTGAAAGCAAAAAAACACAGAGAAAACAACAACTGGCCATGGGCACCGGGTTAATAGGTTAGTGCTAAAAAAATATAAATTGGTGAATTATGACCAAAGAAGTATCCTAGGATGATAATATAACAACATGGAACAATAAAAAATTATAGATACGTTGAAGACGTATCAAGCATCCCAAAGCTTAATTCCTGCTCGTCTCTTAGTAGATAAATGATAAAAACAGAATTTTCGATGTGACATGCTATCCAATATGTAATATTTTGCATGTATTCTCATTAAGAAATGATGAATTAAGAAACATCAACATAGTAATAATTATAAGCACAAGCAATAAAATCATTAGTCTTTTAAAGTATACGATCCTAAAAGAATGTTTACCCCATTCATCTTTCATATTAGCAAAGCATACCTCCGTCTTCACCACACTAATACATATGTCAAGCACCACGTTGTCCAAGTCAGAAAATTGGATCATACTTTTTCAAAGTGAATCAACATTTTATTCCTCACGCAAAACATGAACGTGAGCCATCTTATCTTATACTCCCTCCATTCCTAAATATAAGACCTTTTAGAGATCGTACTATAAACTACATACGGATGTACATAGACATATTTTAGAGTATTAATTCACTCATTTTGCTCCGTATGTAGTCTTCTAGTGAAATCTCTAAAAGGTCTTATATTTTGGAACGGAGGGAGTAACTTATATTTACTAATTGGAGACACCTTCCGAGCCACCATGTTAATCCACGTAATCAAGATTAATTCAACCATTAGATTTAAATTTAAGGGTCAATATCTCTTATAAGACCTACCTTTATAAAAGCACCACGCACGAAAATAACTAGACCCACACATATAAATAGTAGACACTACCCCACACGTACAAAAAGAAAAGGCATTGCCTTACTATTAAAAAATCACGTAATAAGAGTCCTCGCGTTATAAGAAACTAGTAAAAGGCCCGTGCGTTGCAACGGAAAAAAACTTAAAGCACCACTCAAGATCTTTGACTTGTGAGACACGAGAAACTGAAATTCTCTTAATAATGTTCCAACACTATAAGATCAGTAATAAAATTTATAACTCGTAAATAGATTTGATTTAATGATGCTTTGCTACAACCAAACACCATTTGCAATGTACTTGGGTTGACCAGGTCAAGTAACATGATGGAAGAGCGCCTTTCGTATCCCACTGACGAGAGAAAGATAAAGATACTCCATCATTGGTCTAATATAATAGGGAAAATCGAGGAATTCATGTCGCTGATCTGAGCCGCTAACTGCGTTTTCCATTTGTTTCCGATTCCTCTACATTCTCTCATGTTGTTCATTTTGTTCACACCACATAAAGGTTGTATGTTTAATTGCATATTTGCATCTTTGCTTCTGGTTGTGTTTGCCATAAACAGAACAAAATATTAGGTTGACTCATAATAACTTCAGCATAGAAACATTACCATGTCTCTGATCATCTGAAAGTCATATAATCTTATGCTTTTAGACATCGAAACTGAGACATGGCCAACTATGTTGTCGCTGCTGTGCTGCAAAGGGTAGGCGCAACCAACATTTATTAGGCCACCAGATAATTCTTTTGTGTTATGAATGTACTCCAAATATCATGATAATTTTAATAGATTGTATTCCTCTACAACTGAATTAAATGAATATATAATTGAAAGATGTCACGTGCCATCATCAAACTTCAAAGAAATGAAGATCATGTATAATGTTTCGTCCCATTCAATCTTGAACAATTAGTCTAGTTTCACAAGAAGACTTTGGGCTTTCCCTTGGCAATGTTCTGAATCTGGTTCTTGAACATGTGTCAGACAAATCTGAACATATATGAAAATCAAGATCCAACAAAACGCTAGCAAGAGTATCAGCAAAACTCTGGCCTACAAAATATTTAGTTTGTTCTTGTTGCCTCGACATGAAGTAAGAACATGAATCAATTTACCTGACGAGGATGTGTCCAGTTTCAGCTTATATTCTCATTGGAAAGAAATTGTTATGATTATTATGAAAAATCTCCTCATGCACCAAACCACGTGATGAAATTAGAATGAAACTTCAGGGTGTTACTTGTTGAGAACTTGCCCGACATTCCAAATTATAAACCTTATCTACACAGAATGGGCGAGCAACCCTACCCCATTAATTTATTATACTAATCTTTTGCTAGGTGATTTATTTAGGTCCATCAATTAACATGAGCAGAACACTCCAGTCAAATTTTCTTTCAATGTGAACCCCGCAACATGCAAAGGCGGCCCCTATTCTACAGCCAGTAAACAGAGTGCATGTGCGCTCCGAGACTCACAATACTAATGAAACTCGATTGACCATATGTTATGGGTAAGGTAGCAATGCCAACATGCTACAGCAAATCTAGAGCCAACGAAAATTCAACCTCATCATTGGCTAACGTGAGATAGTAATGGATTTCAGAGTTAGACAAAAAAGGACCTACACCTGCATGGATTTGGGGTTCCGGTCAAGCAAAATAGAACAGAAACAGCAGCTCGATCCTCCTCAAGACTCAATGTATTACACGTTATCATGGAAAAAATAGCATACTACTCTTGATAATGATAATTAATGGCATAGATCGCATGCTATGTCAATAGTTTGACCAATCAGACGCTAGAACAATTCAAAACTAAACGCAATACTGAAATAAACTACTGGTTCTTAAGGGGGAAATCAACGTACCAGAACTTTTGCACTTCCAAGTCACATATCTCGACTTGATGGGTTAGAGGATCAACCTGTATTGGCAAGAGAAGAGACCAATTCAGGACCAACTATAAAATCAAAAAAGTAACAAGGTCGTGTTCACACAACACATACCAAAACATTTTGTGGTTTCACGTCCTCGTGGCAAACTCCTGGAACAGTATGAACATAAGCTAACCCTCTTAAAAGCCGCAAACAAGGCAAAAAGATACATTAGCAAGCAATAAGCTTCAGAGAGACGACATTGGGATGGTCCATGGAGCGCATAAGCTGCAGCTCACGGTTCTTGTAACGGTGGTCCTGCAGCACCTTCTTGATGGCCACCGTCTCTCCAGTCCCCAAGCACTTGGCCTACATGTGAGAAGCAGTTGAATTCGATAAGCATTGCATCAACTAATTGGCAACAACACACAAAGCAAAAGCAAACCATGAGAGAAAGGGGCTGTACCTGGAAGACAATCCCAAATGAACCAGTTCCTACTACCCGCTCAGCCATGTAGCTAATTGTCTGCAATCGGGGTTAGAACAACATCAATATGTACCCTCTAAAATCAACAAACTCAGCAGAAAACAAGTAGCGGTTAGAACATGATTTCAGTATGCGCTTTAGCCATAACACGGAAAGCAGGCAATAGATCGAGCGATGGCCACATAACCTCTCTGCCGCATACCAAATCGGTTGGAAATAAGGAAAAACACTGTTTCTGGTCAACAAAACCCGCACAATCAGCTGCATCGTGGTGATTTCCTGGACGAACCGCCACCAGACCACCCCACCAATCTCCCCCCTCCTTCCCCGAAGGTAGAAGAGTGGTTAAAGCTAAACAATTGCTAGAGAGCACAAATCCCTTAGCGAAGCGAGAGACTACGACACCAACAACAAAATGAAACCGAAACAGAGCTTGTTTTGTACCTGTAGCCGTGTCTGGGGCGAAGCATGTGCAGTATAGGTTTGGGGATGAGGTCCGACGGCGCGGGAATGACGGGGCCTGACCGGATCCGAGCATATCCAGGCACAGGGGATCCATTCCCGGCGGTTGTGGGGCACGAGCCGGCGGTGGTCCACTGCGGCGGCGATATCCCACGGGGCTTCAGCCATGCTCCTGCAGAGAAAAGAACGAAGAGAGGGAGATGCGTTAGAGAGAGAGAGCAGGGGAGGGAAAACGGGAGGAAGGAGAAGAGAATGGCGCTGACATGAGCTGGTCGCTGCTCCTGACCGACGTAGTCACAAGGCCGCCGGAGGCATGGTCGTAGCATAGGACCTCGGGCGTCCATGGCGGTCCCTCTTCAGAGAGAAAACGAGAAACGAAGGGAGGAGGAGGTTGCGGGGTTCATCTTCTCAAGACATCGGCGGTGAGCGTCTTCGGGAGCAAGGCCCCTTTGCCGTCCGCGCGCTTCCTCGCTCCACCATCGCCTCCACCATCGCCGCTCCGCCCGCTCGAATGGATAAGATGAAGAAAGGACTGCGGGTTGAATACTCAGAAGTGGAGGGACTTTTGTGTAAAAGTGACAACGACGCGACGGATGACAGAAGCACTCACTGCTTTATTATTACTAGCAAAAGGGCCCGTGCGTTGCAACGGGAAAAATAAATTTCCCACGCTCTTAATTTTACAAAAGTTCAAAATTTACAACCCAAAATAAAACAATTCGAATTTAGTAAAATTGCACCAATCTGTCATTAATTTTACAAATCAATAATTAATTAAGAAAAGTCATGCAAGAAAGCCAAGAACAATAGAGATCCAATTTTTGACCCCTAAGTAAAAAGAAATAGATCGGCGAACAAAATGGATCAATGATTTTTATTGATGTATACTTTCAATACATCATCCTCATAATACGGTTTTAATTTATGGTCCCAAGGAAATGTTCCTCCTTTAATCGTGCATACATATCAAGAATCTTGATTCTCCTTCCTTCCTTATTTTTCCATCACATTGCGCTTCACATATAATCGGGAGGTACGCCTCCTACTGGTTGTGCTTCTGGTTGTTGCTGCTGGCATCCCCCCTCTCTCCCTTCCATCCAGCGTGGTGTAATCTAACACATGGGAATCATGCATTCCTGATTCACAGAATATTTCCATATTTTTGTTGCTCCATCCACTTGCAGTTTGTGCTACATTCTTGAATCTTGACTATTATTTTCTTACTTCCCCTGTTAAGCTACCATCAGACTGGATATTTATTGTGCAACTTCATGCTGTGTTTTTAGTGTGAAATGACAGGTGTTGTGGTTGATGTGGGTGATGGAGCTACCCACATTGTTCCTGTTGCTGATGGTTAACGGTGTCATAGCTTGCACTTGGGACATCTAAGAACTTCGGTAGTTGCAAATTTAATCCATAGGGAAAAAATCCATCATTTATTATCATAACAAATGGATCTCTAGCATAACCATAAAGAACTTCATAGTTAAAAGTTTAACATATTACAGAAAAAATACATGTTCAAAGTGTTCACTTGAGAATAAGCAAATGATCTCCGATATAAAGAAGCAGATGAAGCAGCAGCCTCAAGTTTTGCTTGACGCGTGTTCATGCTCTCAGTTGTGGTACTCCTGAACTTGGAGTATCGGCACCTACACCCATTGTGGTCACATTGAATTAGGATTGGCGTACAAAACTGGTTCAACAATGTACTACTGAGTACTGACTGATAAAAGGAAATAGAAGGTCTGACACACTTGCACAATTGTTGTATCATGAAACCCGTAAAAACTCAATTAGTGGACGAGCATACAAACTGAAAATCCTACTATTTTATATAATATTCACATTCCTTTCATCAACCTGATAGAAGAAATCATTCTAATAAATGGAATCAAAACTTGGAGACCCCCAATTAAGAAAAGCACAAGCATCGAACAAAATGAGATGAAACATACATAGCATAATTTGATCTGCCCAATTCACCCAAAGTAACTGGCCGGTGATACAATTAGTTGTATCATTCAAGCAGCTAATGAATCTATTTAATTAACTGTAAAGAGGAGAGTGCATTCTTAACTGAAATCACTACCATACCAAACAAGTAGAGGACCTATTTGTCTTGCACTGCAATTGACCCAAAGTAACTGGCCGGGAGACTGGAGCCTCATGTTTTGGGAGCTCTTCAACAAACTACAGGAGATACGGAAATCTGGTGGTGTACCCACGGTGAGCACCGACCTGCACCTTGGTCAGGGGCGTCCATGGGGTGGCATGACTGGGCTTGAATGGCTAGATGAACATGCTAACCTTATCGGGGTCATGCCCCTCTCGAACCTTGATGATGGCGATGGCGAACCATGTTCGTCTGACGTCGAGTTGAAATGCTCTAGGACCGATTTCAGACCCTCTGCTTCTCCATCCACCACCACACCCGTCACCTCATCAGCGAGGGGAGGAAGGGGAGGAGGGGCGGCCGGGAGGAGGAGGAGGGGAGGGAGGGAGGGAGGAGGAGGGGCGGCCGGGAGGAGGAGGAGGGGGAGGGGAGGGAGGGAGGGAGGAGGAGGGGCGGCCGAGAGGAGGAGGAGGGGGAGGGGCGGCCGGGAGGAGGAGTAGGGGCGGCCGGGAGGAGGAGGGGGAGGAGAGGGAGGGAGGAGGAGGAGGAGGGGCGACCGGGAGGAGGAGGAGGGGGAGGGGCGGCCGGGAGGAGGAGTAGGGGCAGCCGGGAGGAGGAGGAGGGGGAGGGGAGGGAGGAAGGAGGAGGAGGAGGAGGGGCAGCCGAGAGGAGGAGGAGGGGGAGGGGAGGGAGGGAGGAGGAGGAGGGGCGGCCGGGAAGAGGAGGAGAGGGAGGGGCGGCCGGGAGGAGGAGGAGGGGGAGGGGAGGGAGGGAGGGAGGAGGAGGAGTAGGGGCGGCCGGGAGGAGGAGGAGGGGGAGGGGAGGGAGGGAGGAGGAGGGGCAGCCGAGAGGAGGAGGGGCGGCCGGGAGGAGGAGGAGGAGTAGGGGAGGGAGGGAGGAGGAGGAGGGGGAGGGGAGGGAGGGAGGAGGAGGAGGAGGGGCGACCGAGAGGAGGGGGAGGGGAGGGGAGGGAGGGAGGGAGGAGGAGGAGGAGGGGCGGCCGAGAGGAGGAGGAGGGGGAGGGGCGGCTGGGAGGAGGAGGAGGGGAGGCTGGGAGGAGGAGGAGGGGGAGGGGAGGGATGGAGGAGGAGGAGGAGTAGGGGCGGCCGGGAGGAGGAGGAGGGGGAGGGGAGGGAGGGAGGAGGAGGAGGAGGGGGAGGGGAGGGAGGGAGGAGGAGGAGGAGGGGGAGGGGAGGGAGGGAGGAAGAGGAGGAGGAGGGGCGGCCGTGAGGAGGAGGAGGGGGAGGGGCGGCCGGGAGGAGGAGGGAAGGGGAGGGAGGACCGGAGGAGGACGGGCGGCTAGGAGGAGGAGGAGGGGGAGGGAGGGCTGCAAAGGACTGCGGGCTTGAAAGGGTGTTTTCGCAAAGATGCACGACGGACGCAACGTTTTTTCCACTTAAGAAAGGACTGCAGGTTGATTAACTGAAAACGAAGGGACCTTTTCGTAAAAATGCCACGACAGACGACCACAAACCCTATTTGCTTTATTATTAGGGAGAGATTAGGGAGAGAAAAGGGCCAACCTTACCCACGTTGTTAATAAATCAAGGAGACACTGCCCCACACGCAAAAAAAGATGTTGCCTTATAGGATTAGTACTATAGAAAAAATAATCATGACCCTAAAAAAATCATGTAAGAGAAGATTCCACACGCTATAAAAAGAGGGCCAACCTCATCCAAGTTGTCAATAAATCACATGCCTTCTCCCTTTTGAAAAAAGGAGGAGAAGGTACGTATAAACATTTGCCATCTCATGTAAAAAACGAGCATGCAACCATATTTCTATCTATAGAAAAACCATGTGCATATCCGCATGAAGAGGGTAAAAAAAAGTAAACTACAAAAGTTGTTGCATGTCCAACTAAAAAAACATATGTTAGATTGATTTTTTATCCCACGTACAAAAAGAAGAACAAACGAATCAGACACACATACATAAATCTCTCCCTAATGTCTCCAACATATCGTCATTGCCAAGGTAATTTATAAAATATATGAAATCATCTAATTGTGACACAAGAAGGAAAATATGCATAAACTGTCACACGTCCAAAAAATAATATATGAACTTAAACCCGTTAGGAAATATAATAAAAAAATCATTTTATTTGCGGTGGTTTAAATATCATTTTTTGTGTTCTAGGCTTGGAAAATAGATCTTCGAGTATTTTAAATAGATCTTCGAGTAATTTTGAGAGGTAAAACATTTAAAGTATTATGATATAAATATGCATAAACACATTGAGAAGTCATATATTAATATAAATCAGTTAATTAATATCAGTTGAAAGATTATCATTGATTTTTCTTCTAGGTGTTGGAAATGCAGACTATTGGTTTTCAAAATAGGTATATTTCATAACCACATACATTAAATATTATACTATATGGTAAACCTAATTTTCAAGTGTCACAAGACACAATACTCTATATAGAAACACTGTCTTTTAAGTTGAGGAAGGAGGACTCGTGAATGCATTAAGGAAAACCAAAGATGGACTAAATAATCTATTGTGGTATATATAACCATTGGTTGCGACAAATAAACATAATCTTAGACAATGGAATTCATCACTTAATGGAACACATTTCCATGAGAAGAATTAACAGTATAAAACACTCGATACGTATTTTAATAAATAAGATGATGTAAATGTTTTGTAATATAGTCATCTTTAGCAAAACTAGCCCATGCGGCTTATGCCTCTCATTGCAAATACTATT
Organism: Hordeum vulgare subsp. vulgare; assembly: GCF_904849725.1. Lineage (NCBI taxonomy): Eukaryota > Viridiplantae > Streptophyta > Magnoliopsida > Poales > Poaceae > Hordeum > Hordeum vulgare. The sequence goes on along the minus strand of NC_058524.1, from coordinate 75,294,126 downwards.
GAACAGTGGGTGTGTGGAGTCTATCTTCCTCGGAACTCTTACTTAGTTGTCATATACGCTACAATGTGGATCAAAATTACACTATATGTTTGTAAGTCATGAAGATATGGACCTTCCATACGGAGCAAGTAAATAAATAATTTGTCCATCACATAGGAGGTGGCAAAAAATACATGAATAGTCATATATTTGGACTAAGATAGGAAAAGTTATATTCACATTAATGATAGTAGTTTGCAAAACATTGATGGGAAAAATAATGCATGTGTTTATTGTTTGTTACTATTGTTTAAGTGACTTAGTATCGAGTTGCTTAATATATAAAATTTAACCTCCTTAATTTTACATGTTAATAGAACTTTGTTAATAATAATGTATCCCTATAATAACTAGGTCGTGAAGGTGCACAGGTTGATGACTAGTGGACATAGAATAAGGCGTAATAGCATATGGTGGTTGATAGCAAAGGGGTAAAAGTGGAGAAGATACTCTCACGTCAACTAGGCATACCAACGGGCTATGGAGATGCCGATTGGTAGATGTCAATGCAAGGAGTAGGAATTTCCATGCAAATTATGCACTTGAGCTATAAGTGTATGAAGGCTCAAATTAGGCTAAGTGGGGTGTGCATCAAACTTGCTTGCTCATGAAGACCTCAGGCATTTGAGGAAGCCCGTCATCGGAATATGCAAAGCCAAGTTTATAATAAAGATAATATTATTCCCACTAGCATATGAAAATGACATATCATGAGACTCTCTATATGAGCAACCTAGTGCCACATTGAGGCACAAGTGTGGTAAAGGATGGTAGCAAAGTCTCTTCTCTCTTTTGCTCTCATTCATCTTCTTTCATCTCTCTTTTTTTATGGTGGCCTCATTTGGCATCCCATTTTTTATTTTTCATCCGGAGTCACTTTCCGACTTGTGGGGGGAATCGTAGTCTTTGTAATTCTTTCCTCACTGGGACAATGCTCTAATAATGATGATCATCACACTTTTATTTACTTACAAATCATGAAAGCTTTATATGAAGAACCATGACTCAATATGAATGCCTTTGCGAGTGTACGAGGATGTGCAATGATCTAGAGTGACATGTATCTACAATGTGAATGAATGGTGTCTTTGCCAAAAATGCTATGTCAGCTATATATGATCATGCAAAGCAATATGATGATGAATGAACTAGTCATACAATGTAACGGTGGAATTTGCATGGCAATATATATCGGAATGGCTATGGAAATGCAATGATAGGTGACTGTTTTGAGGAAGATATAAGAAAGTTTATGTGTTAGATAGCATATCATGCCATGGGGTTTGGATGCACCGACGAAGCTCGCATCAATCCTCGAGGTGAGAATGGGCAATGCACGGTACCTAAGAGGCTAGGAAAATATGAGGAGGTGAGAATGCGTAGGTCCATGGTTTCACATTAGTCATGAAGAACTCATATACTTATTGTAAAGTTTTATTAGTTTCATCACAAACCAAAGCACTACCCGCATGCCTCGAGGGAGACGGTTGGGAGGAGTTAACCATCGTGCGCCTCCTACTCGAAACAACACTAGGATTTTAATGAGGAATAGAAATGCTCACACATCCCTGCCTTGCCTTTTTAATATCCAGAGAAACAAGAAACTAACAACTCTTATTATTGGTACTTCTATGAATCAATAATCATGCACTCACACCTTTTTCGTATTACCACATAAATATCATTAACAACAATTTCTCTTTATGTGCAACATGATGGTTTGATTATCATTCATTGAATACTTATTATTATTGGACTAGCTTTATGACCCATGCAAATTATCGCTACTGTTTATTAACTCTCAACCAAATATAAGTGAATAAAAAGAGTGCAAATATTTCTATAAAATCTACACGCCACGGTGCTCAAAAAGATATAAGTGAAGTACTAGAGCAACTGCTTAGCTCAAAAGATATAAGTGAAGCACATAGAGTATTCTATCAAATCATGATAAATGTGTGTGTATCTAAGGTTGGTGTGTCCACCAAAAGATTATTGTGGCAAACTAAAAATAAAAAGCAAACTAAAGAAAATAATGCTCCAAGCAAAACTCATATCATGCGACGAAGAAAAATGTTGCTCCAAGTGACATACCGATGGATTGAGATGAAAGAGGGGATGCCTTCCGGGGCATCCCCAAGCTTAGACGCTTGAATATTCCTAGAATATTACCTTGGGGTGCCTTGTGCTTCCCCAAGCTTGGTCTCTTGCCTCTCATTATTACATTGTCCATCGCGATAATGCCCAAAACTTGAAAACTTCTATCACACAAAACTCAACAAAACTTTGTGAGTTCCGTTAGTATAAGGAACATATCAAATACTTAGGTACTGTTGTAAATTGATTAGTATTTAATTATTGCATAATAGGTACTGTTTTCTAACTTTTCCATGGCTTATACCCCCCGAGACAATCCATAGCATGATCAAAACAAGCAAACTATGCAAGCAAAAACAGAATCTGTCTAAAACAGAACAATCCGTAGTAATATGTAATTAACCTGTACTTATGTAACTCCAAACATTCCGAAACATAGGAAGACTTGAGGAATTTGTACAGAAATACTGTGCAAAAAATTGATCTTAAAAATACGTTCCTGTAAAATCAGAGAAATTCTGCACTTGACGTCAAAGTTTCTGTTTTTGCATCGTATCAATTATACTTATCATACAAGTCACCCCAAAGGCTTTGCTTGGTGCAAACACTATTTTAAACATAAAAACACAATAATTACATAGTCAATAATCATGTAATCATACCAAGACATAAATTAGGAAACAAAAATTAGGATAACTATTGGGTTGCCTCCTACCAAGCGCTATTGTTTTATGCCCCTAGTTAGGCATAATGCATATGATCAAGTGTTGTCATCTTTGCGAAGATGACCCATCAGGATATAATCATATTCTCTCCTTTTAGAAGAAATTTTTCTAATTGGTAAGAAAATAATTTAAAGGGATGAATTGCAGAACACAAGGATCTGAAAGATCTACCTCGGGAGGAACATGAGGTTCTTCTTTAGGTTTTTCATAAGTGATAGTTAGCTCCTCATTGTATAAGTTCCGATAGAGGTATTTTCTTAATTGTATTTCAAGTTCAAAACACAATCCAAGTTTTTTATAGAAAATTTATCATTATGTTCAGAAATCTTATCAACTAAGACATTAAGTGGAACCTTCTTCCTAAGATTCTCATCATAAGCAATATAGTGTGTGGATCTTAGTTTCCTTATTTCTTCCATCTCATAAAGAATACCATCTATGGGTGGGCACTCACTATTAACCCTATAATGAGAAAATATATCTATAGCCTCTTGCATGATATTACTAAATTCTTGAACAAGAAATATAGCGTGTAGATGTTTGGTAGCAGCTTCATGGATATTAGAGAATTATAGAAACAACCATTGTATAAAAGGATGCATGTGCACAAATTGTCTTTCCAACTGAACTATAAGCAAATATATAGGATCCACATAACTTGTAGTTCTAGAAACAATTGAACCTTCTATCAAGGGTAGTGATCCCGCACAGGCGAAAAAATCTTGAATCACACTCTTTCGAATAATATTACCACTATCTATGCGGAGTTTCTTAGTTTGCATAATAGGTTCTACCTTAGAAGGATCATCATCTGCAAGATTGTCAAGTTTTTCATTAGCAACTTCATCAAAATTTCTTTTAGAATTCTCATACCAAGGTTAAGTTTTATAATCAAGGGCTTCCGCACTAGAGGCGGAGGCATCTCTAATGTCAAACTCACACATGATAAGAGCTTTCAAGCAAACGCGACAAGCAAAGGAGTAACAAGCAAAGATAAATATTTTGGTATATTTGATTTTCTTTGAAGCAAGCAATATATAACAACAAATAAAAGGAAGAACAAGTGAACTATAATTTGTGCGAAATTACTTGATAATTGGTGATGACATTCCCTGGAAACGATGCTAGAAATCCTTCGTGATACTTACGATCTGTGTTGGATTTTCCGTGAAGAGGAACGGGTAATCGCAGCACAATGCGGGTAAGTATTTCCCTCGATTAAGAAACCAAGATTTATCAAACCAATAGGAATATCAATCCTCAACCGCCTTCAATGGCTGCACAGAAAAGAGGAAGCAACCTGCACCCAATGTAGGCAAGAGGGTTTTCAATTCCCTTGATCTCGTTATTTGCAAGAAAATGAGGTGTGCAGATAGTTGTAACTTGCAAAATAAAATGAATCTTTGACGGATGTCTTGGTACATCTTGGTACTACCCGGATGAATAGACACAGGTGTATCATGAGCCTCTTTCATCACCCTCTGAGTCACATTCAGGTTTTCCCTCTAGCTTGGCATGAATAGGCGACCCTTGAAGTACAAGGCGCCATCGTCAGAAATAGTGAAGAAAGAGGGTTTACCTTTTGCAAGATAGCCTTTAATCTTTTCGACTTCATTGTCATAGAGTTGATTAGTTTTGATGTCGCCCACGAGATCTGGTTCGGCAACCAGGTTATTAAGGGAACCCTGGTTGACAACACGAAGGTTCATCTTGCGGGACTCTTTAGGGGAGGAGCAAGATAATCCTCAGGAACAATATGGAGGTTCAGTTTGCTGAATTCTTCTTGGAGACATGCCTAAACCTTATGAACCTGGAGGTGGTTGCAATATGACTTGTGGCTCAAGGCATCAACCATCACATTAGCTTTGCGAGGTGTATAAGAAATATCCAAGTTGAAATCTGCTATACTCTCCATTCATCTCTATTGACGGAGGTTCAGATCCCTGAGTAAACAAGTACTTCAGACTTTTGTGATTAGTGTAGATCTCAGAATGATTACCGAGAAGGTAATGTGTTCATAGGAATAACGCATACACAAATGCAGCAAGTTCAAGGTCATGAAATGGATAGTTGTCTTCATGAGCACGTAACTGTCGTGATCCATAGGCAATCACTCTACGCTCTTGCATTAGGACACAACCCAATCCTTCAGGAGAAGCATCACAATAAATGATAAAGTCCTTGCGGGTATCCGGAGGAGAAAGCACCGAAGCATATGTCAGTTTATCCTTAAGTGCGTGGAAACTTTCCTGGCATTTTTCTGTCCACTCGTACTTAACACATTTGTGAAGCAGATTGGTTAAGGGCTTTGCAATCTTGGAGAAGTTCTCGACAAAGGGACGACAATAGCTGGTGAGTTCCAGAAAACTTCTGACTTCCTTGTCATTCTTTGGAGGAGTCCCGTCAAGAATAGCTTGAACTCGTTCGGGGTTGACAACAATACTATCCTTGGAGATCACATGACCAAGGTAGGTCACTTCGTCCAACCAGAATTCACACTTGGAATACTTGGCATAAAGTTGATGTTCGCATAGCTTTTCCAATACAAGACAAAGATGTTCGTCTTCTTTATTATTGGAGTACACCAAGATATCATCCAAATAAACCACGACAAATTTGTCGAGGTAGTCCACGAACATAGAATTCATCAACCGAGAGAAGGTTGTTGGAGCATTGGTAAAGCCGAAGGACATGACGGTGTACTCGTATGAGCCATATCGAGTAATGAAGGCGGTTTTGGGGATATCCTCTTTGTGAACATGGATATGGGGATATCCCTACCTTAAGTCGAGCTTAGAGAACACCGAGGAACCAGTAAGTCGATCATACAAATCATTTATCCGAGGAAGAGGATACTTGTATTGAATAGTGGCTGATACGTCTCCAATGTATCGATAATTTATGAAGTATTCATGCCATATTTGCCTATGTTTATAATAACTTTATATGGTATTGATGCACTTTATATGATCTATTTAGAACTAACCTAGACTGACGTTGTTTTCAGCAGAATTACCGTGGTGTTGTTTTTTGTGCAGAAAATGAGAGTTCTCGGAATCGCTCAAAAACTTTTTATGACTTTTTTCTGGAACATATGAGCAACGTTGGAGTGAAGAACCACTAGAGGAGGGCTGCCACGGAGGCACAAACCAACAGGGCACGACCCGGGCCTCGGTCGTGCCCTGAGGGCTTGTGGGGCCCACGTGGCTCCGTTGCGCGTGATTCGAACGCTGAAAAATCCTATAAATTCCAGAAACCCGATAAATTAAGAGAGAACTTCCGCTCCACCACTGCAACTCTCTATATCGCCGAAAAACTAATCTGGAGCGATTCCAGTACCATGTCGGAGAGGGAAAACCATCACCGGTGCCCATCTTCATCATCCTGGCGGAGGCCATGACGAGGAGGGAGTAGTTCACCCTCAAGGCCGAGGGTATATACCAGTAGCTATTTGCTCAATCTCTCTCTCTCTCCTGTGTTCTTGAGATAGCACGATCTCAAGAACACGGGCTTTGTTAATATAGTTGGATAATATGATGTATTTCCCTTACCATCTAGTGGTGATGAATTGAGCCTTTTCCTTTAAGATCTCGTCATGTTGGATTGAGCATATTGGTATGACATCACTTGATGTAAGTCTTGCTGGGATACCCGTAGTGACTGGGTATTCTATTGATTCACTTGATATATGTTGAGTCATCAACTTGCGGGTTCCGATGACCTTGGGGATCTATGCATAGGGGTTGATTGCAGGTTTTCATACCATGTTCGCTGATAGAAATCTTGGGGTGCTCCTTGCACGTTCTTTGTGTTGGATTGAATATGATAGCTCTGAAGTTGTTTGATGCATGTCGCATAATTTACCCACGAATACTTGAGGTGACATTGGAGTACCTAGGTGACATTAGGGTCGATTGATATGTATCATTGGTGTTATTCTTGTACGAACTCTTAGATAGATCGAATGGAAAGGATAGCTTGATGTTATCTTAGTACAAACTCTTGAATAGATTGAACGGAAAGGATAGCTTGATGTTATCTTAGTACGAACTCTTGAATAGATTGACGGGATAGAATAACTTTGAGGTGGTTCTACTGCCTACACCAATTTCATCTCATTGTTCTCCACTAGATAGGAACTTTGGAGTGATTCTTTGTTGCATGTTGAGGTATCCAACTGTGTTAGCATTGTTGAGAGATTGCACTGGTGAAAGTATGTACCCAAGGCCTTATTTCCAAGCATTAATACAACTTTTTTCTTGCTGTTTACCACTTTTTACCTTGCTGTTTTTATTTTTTCAGATTACAAAAATATATATCTACCATCCATATTGCACTTGTATCAACATCTCTTCGCCGAACTAGTGCACCTATACAATTTACCATTGTATTGGGTGTGTTGGGGACACAAGAGATTTCTTGTATTTGATTGCATGGTTGCTTAAGAGAGACCATCTTACATCCTACAGCTCCCACGGATTGATAAACCTTAGGTCATCCACTTGGGGAAAATTGCTACTGTCCTACAAAACTCTGCGCTTGGAGGCCCAACACGAGTCTACAAGAATAAAGTTGTGTAGTAGACATTAAGCTATTTTCTGGCACCGTTTCCGTGGAGGTGAGTGCTTGAAGGTATATCTTTAGATCTTGCAATTAATATCTTTTTGTTTCTTGTTTTTCACTAGTTTGGTTTTATAAAATAAAACTACAAAAAATGGAGTCTACGTTGCCTAAATGGTTTCATCGTTTTAATGTCTTTTGTGAAAAAGTTGGTTTGGAAAATTTTGCTCATGTGAGTTCCTTGAATGATGAGCATGATTGCAATGTTGTTAGTACAAGTTCTCTTAATATCCATGATGCTAATGATGATTGCACTAGTCATGATAAAAAAGGTTTCCTATAATCATGTCAATTTTTGTGGAGTGAAAAAGATTTGCAAAGACATACCATATAGGGATGATAGATTTTGCAAGAAGCATAAACATGGTCAAACTAATTGGTGGCTTAAAGTGATAGATGAAAGTGCCATGTAATTATGCTCTCTTCATCCCATTACCTGTGAACTTTGCAATAGAGTTGGTCATCTTAATTTCCAATGCATGTTTTTATGATTGAACCGTTTCCAAATATTGTGATAATTTGATCTCCCATGAACTCTATAATGAACTTTGTTTATTTTTGGGGCTGGAATAATTGTCACATAAATAAATGATTTGTTTGATATATTCCTTATCACTAATGGTAATGAAACTAATCTACAAGAAATCTATATGTTTTTCATAGTGAATTACAATGAGAATGCTTATATCGCCAACTATAGAAAGAATGAGAAACCAATAGAATATAAAAGTCACACTAATGAAAGGGTAAAGGTCCCCCAATACCCCCCTATTGTTTCACGTGATGAATCAGGTTGCAAGGAAGATCTTTCCATCAAACCAATCTCTTTAAGAAGCTCGAAAAAATCACTTAGACCCACACATAAGGTGGTGAAGAAGAATAAAAGAAGGAAAAGTAGAGGTAAAAAGGTATCTCTCCCAAATAATGTTATTCCTATAGTCACTGAGGATGAATACGAAAATAGTGTGGATGATGATACACTTGATGATTATTTTGGTATGCCTACTACTTGTTGTGATGAGGATGATTGGAAAGATAATGATACTCCTTATAATATTGAAAATATTTTTGGCACCAACTTGGAAAATTGTGATGATAATAATTGTTACACTGTTGGTGCTATTCATGCTATTGATGATTATGCTAATAATATGCAAACCCACAAGCTTGGGGATGTTATGATTGATGAGAATGAAATATTTGAGAATGTATTTGCTGAAATTGCTGTGTATTCCAAGCTTGGGGATGCTATGCATAATGAAGATGATCTTTTTAGCTCCCCTACTTCGAATGATCAAATTTATCATGATGATTGCTTGCCTCCCATTTATGATGAGAACCAAGTTGCTACTTATGATGATTATTTTGATGATACTTATGCTATAAAAATAGTGATTATTATTATTATAATTTTTTTCACAATTATGAATACCCTTTTTCTAAACTTTATTATTTTAATGTGTAAACAATTTATAGCATTCAAGTCTCCTATGATACTCCCACTATTATGTATGAGAAGTTTGCTTATGTGGAGAGTAAAGAAATTTTATGCTTGTGCATCATGAATATAATGAATTATGTGATAGTAATATTTTTTAATTCCTTCATGATGCTACCTAAAATTATTATGAGGGGGGAACTTATGCTTGTAGGAATTGCAATAATATCAAGTTTCCTCCCTATGTGTTGAAAATCTTGAAGTTTTGCTTGTTTTGCCTTCCTATGATAGTTGATTCTTGTTCCCAAACATGGTTTGCTCACAAAATACCTATGCATAGGAAGAGGCTTAGACTTAAATGTTCTTGTAATATGCTTCATGATGCTCCCATTGTGTTCCAATTCAATATTTTTACGTGAGCATCATTGAAATCATCATGCCTAGCTAAAAAGACATTAAAGGAAAGCGCCTGTTGGGAGACAACCCAACACTTTTACACTCTGTTATTGTGTGTTAACATGATTAATATACTTTATTAATCATGTTTTTTGTATTTTATTTAAGTAAAGTGCCAAGTAAAGCCTTTGGGATAGTGTGGAAACTTGTTAGTTTGAATCTATGCAAAAACAGAAACTTTTGCCTCCAGTATATGAATTATGTGATTTTATAGGAAATTAAAAAATTATGTAATTTTTACACAGTTCTTATATGCAAATTTTATGCGTTTTACTAATTTTGAATAATTTGTAGAGTCGGGTATGTATGGTTTTCAGTCAGATCTTCACAGACTGTTCGGTTTTTGACAGATTCTGTTTTGCATGCATAGTTTTCTTGTTTTATTGTTTCTATAGCTTATATTGAGTGATATAAATTATGGGAATGATATAATAAAGTAGGTATCACGTGGTAAAATTATGAATCTTGTCTTGATAGTACCTAAGTGAATGATCCATCTTTATTATACTAACCCATCTCACGAAGTTCCGTTAAGTTCTGTGTGATTGAAGTTTTCAAGGTTTGGGTGAGATACCAATATGAGTAGAATAAGGAGTGGAAAGACATTAACCTTGGGTATGCCAAAGGCACCCCAAAGGTAATACTCAAGGAAGACCCAAGCGTCTAAGCTTAGGGATGCCCCGGAAAGCATCCCCTCTTCCGTCTTCGATACTATCGGTATATCTTACTTGGAGCTATATTTTTATTCATCACATAATATGTTTTTTTTCTTGGAGCATCATTTTATTTTGTTTTTCTCTGTTATATATTATTTATAATCTTGCTTTTCGATAAAAAGTTCCAAGAATTGCCTTTAGAATGCTTGAATTGCATGTGTGATTTGTGCTTTATAAAACAGAAAATGTTGCCATAGTATTTGAATTATGTAATTTTACTGGAACGTGGAAAGTATATGAAATTTTTACACAGAAGGTTAATAAAAATTATTTATCATGTCCTAAAATTTCATAATTTTTGGAGATACATAAGTACACTGTTTTAATAAATTGCTACACACTGTCCTGTTTAGACAGATTGTTGTCATAGTTTTGTTATCTACTTCTTCTACAGTTTTCATGACTTATATTGGTAGATATAAATTGCGGAAATGATAGTATACGGTATATAATGTTTGAAAATTATTATTCAACTTGTCTTGTCAGTAGATGAAGTGTTGATTTATTCTTATGTGTACTAACCTATCTTACGAGTTCTTTTCAAGTTTTGTGTGGATGAAGTTTTTGAGACATAGGTGAAACCGGGACATGATAGGATTGAACGAGAAACAAAAGCTCAAGATTGGGGATGCCCAATGCACCCCAAGACAATATTACAAGAAGTCTCAAGAATCTAAGCTTGGGGATGCTACGCATCCCACCCCTCTTCGTCAACTATCAATTAGCCTATGATGAGCCTAAATGTTTGTCCGTTCAAATCATATATGCTATTCTTGGAGTGCTATTTTTGTTTTGTTTGTTGTTTGGATAAAATATCAAAATCTAAAAATCTTTAATAATAGAGAGTCCTCATATGGCTACTTAATTGTTTGACTACTCATTGATATTTACTTATATCTTTTGAGAGTAGTTTGATATTTACTCTTGTGCTTCACTTATATCCTAAGAGTAAAACGTTGAATGAGTTGAATATCATAAATGTGAAATTATATGTATGATTCATATGCTTATCCTATGGGGAGTAGTGACTTCACATACTAGGAGTATAAGCGGTATTGGAAGTTAGCAAACATAACATTGGTCATTTAAACGATTCATGAAAGAACATTGAAGGAAGAGAGGTTTCACATATAGATATACTATCTTGGACATCTTCTATGGTTGTGAGCCCCATTAATTATTTTCAAACTTGATCAAGTAGTTGACGTTGGACAAGGAAAACAACTTAATGGTTATGTTTGTTTATATTCACATAGGAGTTATATTGTCATGGATCCTCTAACATGTGGTGCTTGTTTAGAACCCTTTGCTAGCCAAAACTTCGTACTAAGTAGAGATACTGCTTGTGCATCCAAATACTTGAACCTGGTTTCTTGCCATGAGAGTACACCATATCTACCTATGGATTGAATAAGATCCTTCAAGTAAGTCATCGGTGCAAAAAGTAATAAAAATTACTCCTAAATATGTATGATCTTTTTTGGAAGAGAAAATAAGCTTTGTACAAACTTGAGATGGTGAAGAAATAAAAAGCGATGGACTGCATAATAAAGGTTGCCATCACATGGGGCAATATAAAGTGACGTTCCTTTTCATTAACATATTGCACATCCAAAAATAAAAAGTGCATGACAACCTCTATTTACCTCTGCGAAGGACCTATCTTCTACTTTTCATGTCGAGTCAACTTCTTATTCCAATTTGTTAATTCCTTAGTTGTCAAGCATCATGTGGTGGGGAAAGATCCAGACACATATATCCAATTGAATATTGGTGATCATGATTCATTATTTGTTGACACTATCCCCGAGATAAATAAGTTGGGAGGCAGAACTTTAAGCCCCTATATTCCTTGTGTTTGACTGAAACTGTTTGTTCTAAAAATATACTTTGAGTGTCAGCAATCTTGGAAGACTAAATGATAGTTGAGTATGTGGAATTTTCTGAACCAAAGCTCTTACATATACCCTTCCTGAAAATAAGATGAATTGTAATTGTTTGATGACTGAAAACATAGTTTGCTATTTTTCAAGAAAGTTTACGAAATATACTTTAACATGTGAATAACTTGCTACTCGATCTTGAGAAGCTTTATGAGAAATACTTGCTGGTTATGATGCTAGAAAATGGCTGAAATTATCCTTGATCAATATTATACATTATGCTAGCATTCACACTTCATAAATTATTTCTTTTATCATTTACCTACTCGAGGACGAGTAGCAATTAAGCTTGGGGATGCTGATACGTCTCCAACGCATCGTTAATTTATGAAGTATTAATGCCATATTTGCCTATGTTTATAATAAATTTATGTGGTATTGATGCACTTGATATAATCTATTTAGAACTAACCCGGACTAACGCTGTTTTCAGCAGAATTACCGTGGTGTTGTTTTTTGTGGAGAAAATGTAAGTTCTCGGAATCGTCCGAAACTTTTTTATTATTTTTTCCCGAACATATGAGCAACGTTGGAGCAAAGAACCACCACAGGAGGGATTCCACAAAGGCACAAGCCAACAGGGCGCGGCCTGGGCCTCGACCGCGCCCTGATGGCTTGTGGGGCCCATGTGGCTCCGTTGCGCGTGATTCCAACGCTGAAAAATCATATAAATCCTAGAAACCCCAGAAATAAAGGGAGAACTTTCACTCCGCCAACGCAACTCTCTATATTGCCGAAAAACCAATCTGGAGCGATTCCAGTACCCTCTCAAAGAGGGAAAACCATCACCGATGGCCATCTTCATCATCCCGGCGGAGGCCATGACGAGGAGGGAGTAGTTCACCCTCAAGGCTGAGGGTATATACCAGTACATATGTGTTCAATCTCTCTCTCTCTCTCGTGTTCTTGAGATAACACGATCTCAAGAACACGGGCTTTGTTAATATAGTTGGATCATATGATGTATTTCCCTTACTATCTAGTTGTGACGAATTGAGTCTTTTCCTTTAAGATCTCGTCGTGTTGTATTGAGCATATTGGTATGACAACACTTGATGTAAGTCTTGCGTGTGATACCCGTAGTGACTCGGGTATTCTATTGATTCACTTGATATATGTTGAGGCATCAACTTGCAGGTTCCGGTGACCTTGGGGATATATATATAGGGGTTGATTGCATGTTTTCGTACCATGTTCTCCGATAAAAATCTTGGGGTTCTCCTTGCACGTTCTTTGTCTTGGATTGAATATGATAGCTCTGGAATTGTTTGATGCATGTCGCATAATTTACCCACGAATACTTGAGGTGACATTGGAGTATCTAGGTGACATTAGGGTCGATTGATATCTATCATTGGTGTTATTCTAGTACAAACTCTTAGATAGATCGAACGGAAAGGATAGCTTGATGTTATCTTAGTATGAACTCTTGAATAGATTGAACAGAAAGGATAGCTTGCTGTTATCTTAGTACGAAATCTTGAATAGATTGATCGGAAAGAATAACTTTGAGGTGGTTCTACTACCTACACCAATTTCATCTTATTGTTCTCCACTAGATAGGAACTTTGGAGTGATTCTTTGTTGCACGTTGAGGGATCCAACTATGTTAGCATTGTTGAAAGATTGCACTAGTGAAAGTATGTACCCTAGGCCTTATTTCCAAGCATTAATACAACATTTTTCTTGTTGTTTGCCACTTGTTACCTTGCTGTTTTTCAGATTAAAAAAACTATATCTACCATCCATATTGCACTTATATCACCATCTCTTCGCCGAACTAGTGCACCTATATAATTCACAATTGTATTGGGTGTGTTGGGGACATAAGAGATTTCTTGTCTTTGATTGCAGGGTTGCTGGAGAGAGAGCATCCTCATCCTACACCTACCACGGATTGATAAACCTTAGGTCATCTGCTTGAGGGAAGATTGCTACTGTCCTACAAAACTCTGCGCTTGGAGGCCCAACACGAGTCTACAAGAATAAAGTTGTGTAGTAGACATCAATGGCCTGATTGATAGGATCATAATCTTGAACCAAACGATTTGTTCCATCCTTCTTCTCAACAAACATAGAAAGTGCTCCAAGCACAGGAACTTGGATGAATGAAACCACAACAAAGAGATTTGTCAATTTATTTCTTAAGTTCAAGAAGTTCATGTGGTGGAATTTTGTAGGGTCGTTTGGCGATAGGAGTGGTGCTTGGTACTAAGTCGATGACAAACTCGACAACTCTCACAGGGGAATCCCTGGGAGTTCTTCTGGAAAGACATTTGAAAGCCACGGACAATTGGAATGCTTCTCCCCTCAATAGGAGATGCATTGAATGCATTCAAGGCATATAGCCGGGCTTCAGCATCTCGGACGAGATGAGCATGGTAGCTTGTTATTTCATTTGAAGGATGTAGGAGATAGACAGTTTTGGTGGCACAAACGATTGAAGTCGTATGAGCTTTGAACCAATCCATTCCGAGAATGAGGTCAATATTGGAAGACTTCAGCAATATGGGAGCACCAAGGAATTCCAATCCTTCAATTTCAACGAGGACATTGGGGTAAACCATGGAGGTTCTACATTGGCCCGTGGTGGTGTTTACTACTATTGAAATGTTCATCTCTTCATATTTAATGCGATGCATGAATGCAGAATTTTCTGACATGAAGGAATGCGATGCTCCTGTATCAAACAATACATAAGCTGGTACTGCTTTAACAAGAAGTGTACCCATCACAGTAGCCAACTGATCTTGATCTTGACTCAGTTTAGTGTTGTCAGCATGACCACGGAAATAAGCAGGCTTGGCATTGTTGTTGCAGGGCTAGTTGTTACCGCTTCCACTTAAAGGAAGTGCCAACTGATTGTGATTCTGCGTGCATTCTCTAGCACAGTGACCTAGACGGCCACACTTGAAGCACAACCCGTCCTCAGGGCAGTAAGGAGGAGCTCAGGGTGGTGGAGCTGGAATCCTCAGCTACCTAGGTGGTGGAGGAGGCAGATGACGTGCAACATAAGATTGCCTTGGAGCTGGAGCAAGTGCATGGTACATATCGTGGTTTTGTCACGGCAGATGTTCCCGTGAGAGAACTTAGGTGTGATTCCATCGCAACTAGGTGGCGGCTCGAGAGGGGTTGGTGATACGTCTCCATCGTATCTACTTTTCCAAACTCTTTTGCCCTTGTTTTGGACTCTAATTTGCATGATTTGAATGGAACTAACCCGGACTAATGTTGTTTTCAGCAGAATTTCCATGGTGTTGTTTTTGCGCAGAAATAAAAGTTCTCCGAATGACCTGGAAATTTACGAGGATTTTTTGTGGAATATATAAAAAATACTGGCGCAAGAATCAACCGGAGACGTGGAGAGAGGAGCCCACAAGCCCAGGAGGCGCGGGCCCCCCTGGTCGTGGGGCCCTCGGGGCTTCGCCGCCTCCAACTCCAGCTCTATTTAGTCCCTTTCGCCCAAAAAAAGTCAAGGAGAAGAGTTCATCGCATTTTACGATACGGAGCTACCGCCACCACCTGTTCTTCCTCTAGAGGGCAGATCTGGAGTCCGTTCTAGGCTCCGGAGAGGGGGAATTGACGCCTTCGTCATCATCAACCTTCCTTCATCGCCAATTCCAAGATGCTCTTCATCGTTCGTGAGTAATCTCATTGTAGGCTTGCTGGACGGTGATGGGTTGGATGAGATCTATCATGTAATCGAGTTAGTTTTGATGGGGATTGATCCCTAGTATCCACTATGTTCTGAGATTGATGTTGCTACTACTTTGCCATGCTTAATGCTTGTTACTAGGGCCTGAGTGCCATGATTTCAGATCTGAACCTATTATATTTTCATCAATATATGTGTGTTCTCGATCCTATCTTGCAAGTTGTAGTCACCTACTATATGTTATTACTCGGTAACCCCGGAGTGACAATAGCCGGAACCACTCCCGGAGATGACCATAGTATGAGGAGTTCATGTATTCACTAAGTGCTAATGCTTTGTTCCGGTTCTCTATTAAAAGGAGAACCTTAATATCCCGTAGTTTCCATTAGGACCCCACTGCCAGGGAGGGATGGACAATAGATGTCATGCAAGTTCTTTTCCATAAGCATGTATGACTATATACGGAATACATGCCTACATTACATTGACAAACTGGAGCTAGTTACATATCTCCCCATGTTATAACTGTTGCATGATGAATGTCATCCGGCATAATTATCCATCACCGATCCAATGCCTACGAGTCTTTTCCTACTTGTCCTTGCTATGTTACTTTGCCGCTATTGCTGTCACTGCTGCTACTGTTACCGCTACTGCTGCCACTGCTGCTACTGTTACCGCTACTGCTGTCACTTCTGCTACTGTTACCATTGCTACTGTTGCTATCACACTACTTTTCTACTGAAACTTTGCTGCAGATACTAAGTCTTTCAGGTGTGGTTGAATTGACAACTCAACTGCTAATACTCGAAAATATTCTTTGGCTTCCCCTTGTGTCGAATCAACAAATTTGGGTTGAATACTCTACCATCGAAAATTGTTGCGATCCCCTATACTTGTGGGTTATCAAGACTATTTTCTGGCGCCGTTGCCGGGGAGGCATAGCTCTATTCTCTGAGTCACTTGGGAAATACGACTGTTGATCACTATGAGGAATCTGAGAGATCCAAAAACTAAAGTATTGCCCTCAACTACGAGGACAGGTAAGGAATTGCCATCTAGCTCTGCACTTGATTCACCTTCAATTATGAGTAAGTTTGCGACACCACCACCTGCTAGAAATTCTGATATGTCGCCTGTGCTTGATGATGCTACTTCTGCTATCCATGATGCTTGTGATGATACTTTGCTTGATACTGCTTTGCCACTAGGTGCATTCCTTGATGCACAAATTGCTAGAGTTGCTGCTGAATGTGATGGTACTTCTGAGACTGCTAAGATTATTGAATTAGAACCTGCTATTTCACCTGTTAGAACTAGCTCTCCTAGATATGAATTGTCTGATATACGTGAGGGTTATGTTATGGAGGGAGAGGTAGCTGAGGACTTTCTTGCTTGTAAGGATAGCTATGATCTTGAGAACTTATTGCGCAAGTGGAAAGAAAAATTGCTGAACGCTAGGATGAAATACGACCCTAAGTTTGCTACTTCACCTACCTTTGTGACCGATAAGGATTATGAATTCTCTGTCGATCCTGAGTTAATCACTTTGGTCGAATCTGATCCTTTTCATGGTTATGAGTCTGAAACGGTTGTAGCACATCTTACTAAGTTGCACGATATAGCCACCCTATTCACCAGTGAGGAAAAGATCCATCGCCACTATATCCTTGTTGTTTCCTTTCTCACTAAAGGGTGATGCTAAGACTTGGTTCACTTCTCTTGCTCCTCGTTGTGTGCGTAGTCCCCAGGATATGATCTACTACTTCTCTAAGAAATATTTTCCTTCCCATAAGAAACAAGTTGCCTTGCAGGATATATATAACTTTGTGCAAGTTGAAGAAGAGAGTCTCCCACAAGCTTGGGTGAGGCTTGTCCAGCTACTGAATGCTTTGCGTGATCACCCTCTTGAGAAGAATGAAATACTTGATATGTTCTATAATGGACTAACCGATACTTCTAGGGACCACCTACATAGTTGTGCTGGTTGTGTTTTCAGGGAACGAAATGTGGAACAAGCTGAGATTCTATTGAATAATATCTTGTGCAACGAGAATGCTTGTACTATTCCCGAACCACCTCCGAAGTCAACTACGAGAAAAGAGGTATCCTATTCCTCAGTCCTGAAGATATGCAAGAAGCTAAGAAATCTATGCGAGAGAAAGGCATTAAATCTGAAGATGTTAAGAATCTACCACCTATCAAAGAGATCCATGGTCTTGATAACCCGACACAGGTAGTAGAGGTAAATTCTCTTCGTAGATTCAATGAGAGTGATATTCCTTTTGATAAACCTGCTAGCTTATGCTTAGATGAATTTGATAACTTTGTTGCCAATTGGATTATGTTAGCAGACAATTGGAACAGAATGCTCGTATGCTTAGTCATTTAAGTGCTTGTGTGGATAGAAATGTCAATGACCTTAAGCTTTTGAGTAAACATGCCTCTATGGTCACCACTCAGGTAGAATAAGTACTTAAGGCTCAAAATGACTTGCTCAATGAGTTGAATGACAATTCTGTTAGAGTCGTCACTAGAGGCGGTAGAATGACCCAAGAACCTTTGTATCCTGAGGGTCATCCTAAGAGAATTGAACAAGATTCTCAAGGAGTTAGCACTGATGCACCTAGTCATCCTAGGAAGTAAAAGAAAGATGATAGGAACTTGCATGCTAGCAACCATGTTGTTGTTACACCCGAGAATCCAAACAATGTCTCTGTTTCTGATGCCGAAACACAATCTGGTGATGAACATGAGCCTAGTGATAATATCAATAGTGGTGTTCATGATGATGCTCAACCTAGCAATGATAAGGATGTGGAGATTGAACCTGTTGATCTTGATAACCCACAACCTAAGAACAAGAGATATGATAATAAAGACTTCATTGCTAGGAAGCATGGTAAAGAAAGAGAACCATGGGTTCAGAAACCCATGCCCTTTCGTCCCAAACCATCGAAGAAAAAGGATGATGAGGATTTTGAGCGTTTTGTTGAAATGATTAGATCTGTCTTTCTGCAAATGCGTTTGACAAATATGCTCAAAATGTCTCCTTATGCTAAGTACATGAAAGATATTGTGACTAATAAAAGGAGGATACCTGAGGTTGAGATTTCTACCATGCTCACTAATTACACCTTCAAGGGTGGAACTCCTAAGAAACTAGGTGATCCCGGAGTGCCCACTATACCTTGCTCCATTAATGGAAACTACGTTAGAACTGCTTTATGCGATCTTGGAGCCGGTGTTAGTGTTATGCCTCTCTCTCTTTATCGTAGACTTGATTTGGATAAGCTGACACCCACTGAAATCTCCCTGCAAATGGCCGACAAATCAACTGCTTTCCCTATCGGCATTTGCGAGGATGTGCCTGTTGTGGTTGCTAACGTTAGTATCTTAACAGACTTTTTTATTCTGGATATTCCCGAGGATGATGCCATGGTGGTCATCATTGGAAGACCCTTTTTAAACACTGCAGGGGCTGTTATTGATTGCAACAAAGGCAATGTCACTTTCCATGTCAATGGTAATGAGCATACGATGCAGTTTCCGAAGAAACAATATCGAGTACATTGCATCAATGCTATTGAAAAAACTTCATCGATTCTTATTGGGAGCTTTGAATGCCCTATACTTACTGTTAAGATGAAGTATGATTTGCTTGTTGGGGATATGCACATGCCCGTTGAGAAGGATGAATCTAGAAGTCACAACCTTCTGTTCCCAACTTTTATCAGTGGGAGCCAGAGGAGCTCACTCAACAGTGGCACCCTCAGTACACTCCGGAGTACCCCGAAGACGGTTACTTCCCTCCTTGGGAGTAGACCAACTTAGGCCAAAAGCCTAAGCTTGGGGGAGTACGTGTTTCTCACCGACTTTATATTCATGCTCACGCCTTCACCTTGTTAGTCACTGTTCACACCTTGCCACTGTATCATCCATGCTAGTTTATTTCTTTTTCTCGCTTCCTTCTCGTGTGTTTGTCTAGTTTGAGAAAAAACAAAAAAATTAGTTATAAGTTTGCCTTCCTGCTTGCTTAGTGGTGTTTGAAAAGAAAACCCAAAAATATTTCTCGTTCTTCTTTTGCTTGTTGGGAGCTTTCCCGTCTAGATAGTTTTCTTTTTCTTTGGGTCAAGGTAGAAGACCATGGTTACAATGTTTAGTGGCTCTAGCATGCATATTTGTTTATCCGTCAAAGATCAATATAACTTTGTATTCTCCTTTGTGTTTGCTTGCAGATTCCAGTGTAGTCCAATGCACGAACACTCTTATTATTGTTCACATCATTCGGTCGCGCAAGTGAAAGGCAATAATGACGATATATGATGAAGTGACTGAGCCTGGAAACGCTGGTATGAACTTGATCTATTTTGTTTTTGTAAATATGACTAGCTCATCATTCCCAATTCAGCTTTTTTATGAGAGAAACATGTTTGCAATGACAACTTAGAGATCATAGTTTCTGATGCCATGCTTAATTAGCTAGGAGCTTATAATGGTTTGTCTTGGATGCCAACATGAATTTCAAGATGATTATGATGTAGTATGATAGGATGGTATCCTCCTTTGAATGATTCAAGTGGCTTGACTTGGTGCATGTTTACGCATGTAGTTGAAAGAAAATCAACATAGCCTCTATGACATTCATGTTTATGGTGATTTATGTCCTACTCATGCTTGCACTCAATGTTGGTTAATTTCAATGCATATTGATGACTGTTGTCGCTCTCTAGTTGGTCGCTTCCCAGTCTTTTGCTAGCCTTCACTTGTACTAAACGGGAATACTGCTTGTGCATCCACTTCCATAAACCCAAAGTTGTTCCATATGAGTCCACCATACCAACCTATGTGCGGTATCTACCTGCCGTTCCAAGTAAATTTGTATGTGCCACTCTCTAAACCTTCAAGTAATAATCTGTTTTGCATGCCCAAACCGCTCATGTGGTGACAAGGGCGGTCAATATCTTCCATGCTAGGCGTGTTATCCTCGATACGTGTTTATTCACTATCACTCACGAGAAAGGGGCCGATAATTGGAATGCCCAGTTCCATGCTCAAATCGAAAAGAGAATTGCAAACAAAACTCCCCCTGGATTGTTGTTGGTATGGACGGCACCCGAGTATTCGGCTAGTCGTGGAGTGTGATTGATCGGTGGTGGGGGAGTCAAAACTTTACTTTTCTGTTTGGGAACCGCCTATAGTATGTGTAGCATGGAAGATGGTGAAAACTCTTGGTCATTGCGTTGACAATGAAAGCATGCCACCCAAAATTATTTATCTCTGTTTTAAAAGCTTGAGCTCTGGCACCTCTGCAAATCAATGCTTCCCTCTGCGAAGGGCCTATCTATTTATGTTTCTGTTGAGTCATCCTCTTCTTTCAAAAAGAACCAATTAGAGAGCACCTCCGTCATTTCTATGCTTTGCTTTTAATTAATATTGAGTATGACTGTGACGGGATCTTCTTTGCCATGAATTACAATGTTCAGTCAGCCCTTGGTCTTTGAAGGTGCTCTGCATTTATGTTTTGCGGTCTCAGAAAGAGCTAGCGAGATACCATATGTTCATATTGCTTCATGATTATTTTGATTGAAGTGTTGACGTTTGAAACTTATTATTATTGCTCGCTAGTTGATTATGCCATTGATATGAGTTCCTCGTGAGACCTAAATGTCATTGCTTCTGTGGTTAACTTATGATCTTGCTGAAAATCTGAATGTGAGTTAGACATAATTACATCAACAAGATCAAACAGAGTTCGTAAAAGTTTTTCTTTTGTCTCTTTCAGTTTGTCAACTGAATTGCTTGAGGACAAGCAAATCTTTAAGCTTGGGGGAGTTGATACGTCTCCATCGTATATACTTTTCCAAACTCTTTTGCCCTTGTTTTGGACTCTAATTTGCATGATTTGAATGGAACTAACCCGGACTAACGCTGTTTTTAGCATAATTGACATGGTGTTGTTTTTGCGCAGAAATAAAAGTTCTCGAAATGACATGGCAATTTACGAGGATTTTTGTGGAATATATAAAAATACTGGCGCAAGAATCAACCGGAGACATGGAGCGAGGAGCCCACAAGCCCAGGAGGCGCGCCCCCTAGCCGCGCCTGGCTCCGCCGGCTCCAACTCCAGCTCTATTTAGTCCCTTTCGCCCAGAAAAAAAAATTCAAGGAGAAGAGTTCATCGTGTTTTACGATACGGAGCCGCCGCCACCACGTGTTCTTCCTCTGGAGGGGAGATCTGGAGTCCGTTCTAGGCTCCGGAGAGGGCGAATCTCGTCATCATCAACCTTCCTTCATCGCCAATTCCATGAGCATGGTAGCTTGTTATTTCATTTGAAGGATGTAGGAGATAGACAGTTTTGGTGGCACAAACGATTGAAGTCGTATGAGCTTTGAACCAATCCATTCCGAGAATGAGGTCAATATTGGAAGACTTCAGCAATATGGGAGCACCAAGGAATTCCAATCCATCAATTTCAACGAGGACATTGGGGTAAACCATGGAGGTTCTACATTGGCCCGTGGTGGTGTTTACTACTATTGAAATGTTCATCTGTTCATATTTAATGCGATGCATGAATGCAAAATTTTCTGACATGAAGGAATGCGATGCTCCTGTATCAAACAATACATAAGCTGGTACTGCTTTAACAAGAAGTGTACCCATCACAGTAGCCAACTGATCTTGATCTTGACTCAGTTTAGTGTTGTCAGCATGACCACGGAAATAAGCAGGCTTGGAATTGTTGTTGCAGGGCTAGTTGTTACCACTTCCACTTAAAGGAAGTGCCAACTGATTGTGATTCTGCGTGCATTCTCTAGCACAGTGACCTAGACGACCACACTTGAAGCACAACCCGTCCTCAGGGCAGTAAGGAGGAGCTCAGGGTGGTGGAGCTGGAATCCTCAGCTGCCTAGGTGGTGGAGGAGGCAGATGACGTGCAACATAAGATTGCCTTGGAGCTGGAGCAAGTGCATGGTACATATCGTGGTTTTGTCACGGCAGATGTTCCCGTGAGAGAACTTAGGTGTGATTCCATCGCAACTAGGTGGCGGCTCGAGAGGGGTTGGTGATACGTCTCCATCGTATCTACTTTTCCAAACTCTTTTGCCCTTGTTTTGGACTCTAATTTGCATCATTTCAATGGAACTAACCCGGACTAATGCTGTTTTCAGCAGAATTTCCATGGTGTTGTTTTTGCGCAGAAATAAAAGTTCTCCGAATGACCTGGAAATTTACGAGGATTTTTTGTGGAATATATAAAAAATACTGGCGCAAGAATCAACCGGAGACGTGGAGAGAGGAGCCCACAAGCCCAGGAGGCGCGGGCCCCCCTGGTCGTGGGGCCCTCGGGGCTTCGCCGCCTCCAACTCCAGCTCTATTTAGTCCCTTTCGCCCAAAAAAAGTCAAGGAGAAGAGTTCATCGCATTTTACGATACGGAGCTGCCGCCACCACCTGTTCTTCCTCTAGAGGGCAGATCTGGAGTCCGTTCTAGGCTCCGGAGAGGGGGAATTTACGCCTTCGTCATCATCAACCTTCCTTCATCGCCAATTCCAAGATGCTCTTCATCTTTCGTGAGTAATCTCATTGTAGGCTTGCTGGACGGTGATGGGTTGGATGAGATCTATCATGTAATCGAGTTAGTTTTGATGGGGATTGATCCCTAGTATCCACTATGTTCTGAGATTGATGTTGCTACTACTTTGCCATGCTTAATGCTTGTCACTAGGGCCTGAGTGCCATGATTTCAGATCTGAACCTATTATATTTTCATCAATATATGTGTGTTCTCGATCCTATCTTGCAAGTTGTAGTCACCTACTATATGTTATTACTCGGTAACCCTGGAGTGACAATAGCCGGAACCACTCCCGGAGATGACCATAGTATGAGGAGTTCATGTATTCACTAAGTGCTAATGCTTTGTTCCGGTTCTCTATTAAAAGGAGAACCTTAATATCCCGTAGTTTCCATTAGGACCCCGCTGCCACAGGAGTGATGGACAATAGATGTCATGCAAGTTCTTTTCCATAAGCACGTATGACTATATACGGAATACATGCCAACATTACATTGACGAACTGGAGCTAGTTACATATCTCCCCATGTTATAATTGTTGCATGATGAATGTCATCCGGCATAATTATCCATCACCGATCCAATGCCTACGAGTCTTTTCCTACTGGTCCTTGCTACGTTACTTTGCCGCTACTGCTGTCATTGCTGCTACTGTTACCGCTATTGCTGTCACTGCTGCTACTGTTACCGCTACTGTTGTCACTGCTTCTACTGTTACCATTGCTACTGTTGCTATCACACTACTTTTCTACTGAAAATTTGCTGCAGATACTAAGTCTTTCAGGTGTGGTTGAATTTACAACTCAACTGCTAATACTCGAGAATATTCTTTGGCTTCCCCTTGTGTCGAATCAACAAATTTGGGTTGAATACTCTACCATCGAAAACTGTTGCGATCCCCTATACTTGTGGGTTATCAGTTGGTCAGAATCGAGAGACGCGAGTTTTACCCAGGTTCAGCCCCTCCGATGGAGGTAAAAGCCTACGTCCTACTTGTGTTTTATTGATGAAGATCTCGATTACAAGGGTGCAGAATTACTACCTCTAGTCTCGAGGGTGTCTAATCTTGTGGCGCCCCGCCTGATTACCATCGTAGCCAGACGGTCGTAACGCATACCATCCCAGGAAATCACTCTGGCATGCGCGTTTACAACAAGTATCATGAACACATGCATTTCTATTAATGGTTATATCAGTCTTACAAGATATATCACAAGGGTGATGGCAGTGGAAAAGCTCTATCTAAGGCAGCATGGTCCTGGTGCGGCTCCAATCCACACGGATCAGACTAGGTTCTCTTCTAGCCTGCGAACACTCCAGCTCCTCGACGACGAACGACGGATCCTTATGTGAACCTGGCCATGTTAAAGGCCGCTGAGTACTTTTGAATGTACTCACAAGCAAACCAATCTAACATATACACTAAGCAAAGCAATCTATGACATTCAAGCATGGACTTGTTATTAGACCAATATTAATTATCATGGCATATATTACCTATCTAGCAGGATTAAATATCATGATATAATAGGATTATACAACAAGATAACTACTAAATTAGATACAATAAGGTAAAGCATATTAAGTAATTATTCCATACTCCGAACATTCTCGCGATCCAATCTGAATCTGATCCAAATCCAATCCGAATCATGTGGTCATCTGATACGTCTCAAACGTATCGACTTTTCCAAACACTTTTGCTATTGTTTTGGCCTCATTCTTGCATGATTTGAATGAAACTAACCCGGACTGACGCTGTTTTCAACATAGCTTCCTGTGTGGTTTTCTTTTGTGCAGTAAAATGGATATTTAGACGTCCCGGAAAATTCCCAGAAAAAATAGAGAAAATCCACGCATCGGGAGGGACCATGGGCCAGAAGATGGGTCAGAGGGGAGCCACAAAGCCCCCAGGTGACCTGCTGGCACGGCCTGCCCCCTAGCCACACCGGGAGGCCGCCTGGGTGGGTCCCACCCCCTCTGGTGCCCTCCTCTAGCTCCTATTTTTACCCGTGATGAGGAAATTCCAGAACAGAAGTCGTTTTGCAAGTTCTCGACGCGGAGCCGCCGCCACCCTCGGTTCTTCTTCGGGAGAGCTAATCTGGAGGCTGTTTTGGCCTCCGGAGAGGGGAAATCGTCGCCATCGTCATCACCATCACCACTCCGTCATCCTTCCATGGCTTATCCCATCATGTGTGAGTAATTTCCTGCTGTAGGTGAAGGGGATGGGAGAGATTGGATGAGTTAGATCATGTAATAGTTCGTCAGATTATTGAGGGCATGTTGCCTATCATCTACTATGGTGTTTATCATCTTTGCTACTACTTGTTACTCTTAATGCTTGTCACTTTGGGCCCGAGTGCCATGATTTCAGATCTGAATACCTTTGTTTTCATGAATATATTCGTGTTCTAGATCCTATCTATGAGTAGTATGCACCTATTATAGTCCGGAACACGCGATCCCAATGGTGACAGCTCGGGACACCAAAGGGGATGGGCTATAGTTTGAGGATTCCATGTATCCATTGATTGTTAATGCTTTGTTCCGGTGCTCTTTGACAGGAGCACCTTAATATCAATAAGTTCCATTTGGCCCCTTTGATAGCGGGATGGTAGGACAAAAGATGTCGTGCAAGTTCTTATTGCAAGCACATACGACTACCTCGGGATACATGCCTAATGTATGATATATTCCTAGATGATCATTACTTTTCTTTGTGCCTTGCCCCAAGTTAAATACATGATAGTCTCTCATCCATGACCAACCACCCATCTCCTTAGCCTACAGTGTTTTAATCCTGCTGGTCACAAATAGTTTTACTTTCGCCGTTTTACTTTGGTTGCTTTGCCACTATTATTTCCGTTGCCACCATCACTTACATATCACTGTTGCTACTAATATTTCGTTGCAAAGCAAGTATCTTTCAAGTGCGGTTGAATTGACAACTCAACTGTTAAAGCTTATAAATATTCTTTGGATCCCCTTGTATAGAATCAATAAATTGGGTTAACTTACCCACGAAGACTGTTGCGATCCCCTACACTTGTGGGTTATCATCATCCCATGGCTAACATATAATATTCCTAACATCAACTGATGTCTGCACAAGACAAGTTCTCCCATCATTACTACGGTTAACCACCTAGTGAGGTATGGATGGGATGTCCAATACCGTGAACACGACTATTCGAATAGATTTTACACTCTTCATAGGTTGCACACTTTACCCACACCATGGAGCACCTGGCCTCCTAATCCCGTTCGGGTGGACCAGCATTGCTCCAACGAAACATGCCTGACCCGTGACTCTTTCATCGTACCACCAGCATTCATCCTCCCCCGGAGTCTTGCCCTGGATGGCCCCTGTGTCCTCATGACACCTCCCACCATCGTGGCCAAACTAAACTGTCCCAAACGGGGACTCCTGGGTTAGACAATCAACTGGGATCACAAGATTATCGCCGCCTACCGGGCCAGGGTAGCGCTCGCATAACCTTCCCTGTCTAGAGGTACCGGTGAAAGAGCACGCGATTAGACAAAGTCAAGGTCGTCCCATACCGGCAAATGTGGCTGCACGGATAAGCCTGGACAGGTGACTCTAGATCAACCGACTACGTTCATTATGTAAACATGTGGTTTACCACAATAACTTATATGGGCAGCCACTAGGCATCTAAGCATATTACTTTTAATTAGCACATAGCAAACTAATGCAAGTAATGTAAGCAGTAAGTGCATTCTAACAGAAGTTTAATTTTTTCTATCACATGCATATTTATTAAATACGCAAGAATAACACACAGCAATGCTTTAGGGCATATATCACATGGTCGGCTTGCGTGAGGTCGAATAATACTCCAGGAAGAAGTGCGGGGAGTCCGAGGAAAGGATCGCCGGAAACCGTTCTCTCTCGGAGGGGGCTGAATCGAAGTCAAGGGCAAAATGGTCATTTTTAGAATGTGAAAATATTATGAAAATGATACGATTAGAACGGGCTCGACGAACTGAAGACGTGGGCGTTGGTTTCACGTGAATCGGAGTCTCGGGGTGAAAAGATATGGTTGTTTGAAGTGGGAGGGACCTTTGCGTAAAGAAACTATTTATCTCTAGGTCCCTGGTTAAAAACTGGTGGCGCCTTTGGTGGAAATACGCTTTCCGGCGAGGAAAGCTTAAAAGGTCGAACGTGCCTCCACTTATCCAACCTGGCAGGCCTCCAGTCGCCGATAGGTGGGCCCCAACCCCTCCTGTCAGGTCTTCTCTCTCCTCCCTCCTTCTCTTCTTCATCCTTCCTCCTCTCTTCCCGATGCAGCACCACAGGCCTCCGGCTCCGGTGGCCGACGGAGCTCCGGTGAGCCCTTGGGGTGAGAGGCCACAGATGCGGTCGCTGGAGAGCGCCGCATCCGGTGATTGGCGGCACCGGCGGCAGGGACTGCCGGGGTTGGCGAATTTAGGTGGAGGTCAAGACATGGCAGCAACAACCATGGAGAGCAATTCGAGCAAAAGAGCTCGGATGCCTCGGGAAGGGGCTAGCAGAGAGGGAGAGGGGAATGGTGCGGTTGCTAGGGATGCTCGGGAAGGGCTCGGGGTGGCCTATTTATAGGTGCCCGACGGCGAGTAGATAACCACGGCCACCGTGGAGAGCTTATCGCCGTCCTGGCGCTCGGGGAGGACGTGGCTGGCTACTTGCAGCATCAGGAAGGTCCAGGGGGAGGGGAGAGGCCCAGGGTGTGCTCGCGATAGCTCGAGCAGGCCTCTGGTCGGTGCTAGCTCCAACCGAAGCTCCTGGGTGCGCGGCGAGGTGGCGGTGCTCCGGTGGGGCATCGATGTCGGCAGCCCCGACCAATGAGCTTGGCTACAAGGATGGTTGGGAGTGGATAGGGGCACCAGGGCACCGTTGCAAACGTCGGCACAAGGCGACGACAAGGGAAATAGAGGAGAGATGCGATGGCGCACTATGGAGCTCAGTTTTGGCCTGGCCCTTGCGTGGTCACCACCGGCACCACGTGGAGTGAGCACTTAACTGAGACAAAAATATGTGTGGCATGTGCTTTCAACCTCAAATAGTTGACTTCCACCATCAGAGAGAAACATGAAGCTCGAATGAGACTGATCGATGGAAAAACAGTGACTGCCAGCAATGTGTTTGATGTGACGTGTACATAGCTTACTACTCCAATTGGTCTGCTCTTTGGCCGACTATGATCACTCACTAAGGTGACTATCATAGGAAAATTTCAGCACAAATGGGCAAGGCTAGCTAGCACTTCCTTTGTCACGTTGCAGTCTGGCGAGAAATGGAAAAGAGGGTTCTAGGGAAAATTGGCTAGGTGGAAACAGCTAGAATTTGGTGGAGACCAATGATTTGAATATATGGAGATACTCGAAAAGTTTCAGCTCATTTGGAAATGCCTACAGGGTACTTCCTTCATAGCACTTCCAAATGGACAAAAACTTGAGAAAAAAGTTGTGGAATAATGGATGGATGAATTGATCTGAGATTTGGTTTCCATGAGTGATTTATCAATGTTAACCACCATGAAAAATTCCACCTCAAATATATCAAGGAATAGAGCACTTCCTTTGCAATTTGCCCAACTGGACAGAAATTGCAAATTGATGTTGTGCTCAAACTTTGAACTATGGAACTTGGGTTCCTGGTGGAAATGGTGAATATATGGATAGGAGAAGCTCCACAAATTATTTGGGATTTTTCCTGGCTACGAAAATGATAGCTCCTTTAGAAACTGTCCAAAATGCAATATTGGCATTAAATAGGAAAATGCAATTTCCCTTATTTAATTATGGCCAATATTTTTGTGGGAGCTCAATATGATCACAAAGAATAGCTCCACAAGTTTTCATAAACTTTGTAGATGGATAGATATTTTTTCCTGGATTTAATTCCTTTAGTTCGCAGAAAAAGGAATTAATTATAAATGAAAAATATTGCAAATGACTTAGCAATATTTTTGCATGTCCAGGGTTTATAGATAAAGGATGATCACTCGGAAAATTTTGGGAGGAAGAAGATCAAAGGAAATTGGGGTTCCTTTGTAACTGGAAGGATTAGGGTTTCCCTTCCGGCAACTCGGAAGGTAGGGTTTTGACAGCAAAACCCAGAGCCAAAGGTCTTGGGTGGCAACGTTGGACTGGGAAGAATCTCTGGTTGGATAGGGAAAGCAAGTCTAGATGTCCATCTTCATATACCCAAGAGTGGAAGAAATCTGATAACACCAAGAAAAAAGACGGGAGTTGAATCCCGGAAAGGAAAAAAAACCGGAGCAAAAACGAGGGTGTTACAAATCTACCCCCCTTAAGAAAATCTCGTCCTCGAGATCTCCAGGCTTACCTCCCGGGGAAAGGGAACTTAACTGTGTGCGACTTGGATCCATCAGCGATCTTGTCTTCGTTGGTTCACTCGCCTTTTTAAACTGATTCTTCTGATGGTCTAGGTACTATTTCTGCACACAACTTCCTTGAATCCTTCTCTTTCGTCTCAAGTGTATATGTTTTCCTAGTAGTGGTGTTGCTGGGTGGGGTAGCAGGTAGTACCAACAGACAACTCGATTTCCACGGCCTGGAAGTATCTGCATCGGGTTTTATTGCAATACTTCATACTCTGACTGTCGTGGGCAAGACATCCTTTCCCTCGTACAAGGCCTATGTGCTTGTATGGCCTTGAGTGAGTGGGAGTGGCTTTCCTTTTTGCTGTGTCAGAATGCTCAGTCTGGCTGTGGGTTCCATTCTGATGTTTGCTTGTGCCTTATGCATCCTGACTTTGCCCTTAGGTGATCCATAGCTCAAGGGATCAACATGACTGAACTATGGATGTTATATCCTCAACTGAAATGTCACGCATGATCACAAAGTAATCATCGACAGTAATCTCTTAATGATGTCATGATGTCTCTGAGTTGTTGGTGCTGACGTGGTTTGAGCCATTCTATCTGACTGTCTGGTTTCAGACTCCATCGCTTGTGGAGAGGGCTCTGTCATATATAGCCTGTGTAGTCCTCGCTATGACCATTGAGCTGAACATAGTACGGCTATCATCTCATGTATCTTTTGGAGCATAGCCTCCAATCTTGGTTGACGGCCCGTATTCGTGACGAGTGCGGCAGGCTAACATATAATATTCCTGACATCAACTGATGTATGCACAAGACGCGTTCTCCCATCATTATTATCATTATTACGGTTGACCACCTAGTGAGGTCTGGACGGGCTGTCCAATATCGTGGATGCGGCTATTTGAATAGATTTTACACTCTGCAGAGGTTGTGCACTTTACCCACACCATGGAGCACCTGGCCTCGTGATCCCATTCAGGTGGACCAGCGTTGCTCCGACAAAACCTGTCTCACGCGTGACTCTTTCATCGTACCACCGGCATTCATCCTCCCCCGGAGTCCTGCCCTGGGTAGCCCCTATGTCCTCACGACAGCTGCCATCGTCGTGGCCAAACTAAACTGTCCCAAACGGGGACTCCCGGGTTAAACAATCAACTAGGCTCGCAAGTTTATCGCCGCCTACCAGGCCAGGGTAGCGCGCGCATAACCTTCCCTCTCTAGAGGTACCGGCGAAAGAGCACGCGATCAGACCAAGTCAAGGCTGTCCCATACCGGCAAATGTGGCTGCACGGATAAGCCCGGACAGATGACTCTAGATCAACCAACTACGTTCATTATGTAAACATGTGCTTTACCACAATAACTTATAAGGGCAGCCACTAGGCATCTAAGTATATTACTTTGAATTAGCACATAGCAAACTAATGCAAGTAATGTAAGCAGTAAGTGCATTCTAACAAAAGTTTAATTATCTCTATCACAGGCATATTAATTAAACATGCAAGAATAACACAGAGCAATGCTTTAGGGCATATATCAAATGGTCGTCTTGCGTGGGGTCGAAGAATACTCTCGGAAGAAGTGCGGGGGATCCGCGTAAAGGATCGTCGGAAATCGTTCTCTCTTCGAGGGGGTTGAATAGAAGGCAAGGGAAAAATGGTCATTTTCAGAATGTGAAAACATTATGAAAATGATACCATCGGAACGGGCTCGACGAACTGAAGATGTGGGCGTTGGTTTCACCTGAATCGGAGTCTCGGGTAAAAAGATATGATTGTGTGAAGTGGGAGGGACCTTTCTGTAAGGAAACTATTTATCTCTAGGTCCCTGGTTAAAAATCGGTGGCGCCTTTGGTGGAAATACGCTTTCCGGCGAGGAAAGTGTAAAAGGTCGAACGTGCCTCCACTTATCAAGCCTCGCAGGCCTGCAGTCGCCGATAGGTGGGCCCCGACCCCACCTGTTGGGTCTTGTCTCTCCTCCCTCCTTCTCTCCTCACCCTTCCTCCTCTCTTCCCAACGCAGCACCACAGGCCTCCAGCTCCGCTGGCCGACGGAGCTCCGGTGAGCCCTTGGGGAGAGCGAGGCCACAGATGTGGTCGCCCGAGAGCCCCGCATCCGGTGAATGGCAGCACGGGCGGCAGGGACTGCTCGGGTTGGCGAATTTAGGTGGAGGCCGAGACATGGCAGCGGCGGCCATGGAGAGTAATTCGAGCGAAAGAGCTCGGATGCCTCGGGGTACAGGGTACTTCCTTCATAGCACTTCCAAATGGACAGAAACTTGAGAAAAATGTTGTGGAATAATGGATGGATGAATTGATGTGAGATTTGGTTTCCATGATTGATTTATCAAATAGATCAAGGAATAGAGCACTTCCTTTGCAATTTGCCCAACTGGACAGAAATTGCAAATTGATGTTGTGCTCAAACTTTGAACTATGGAACTTGGGTTCCTCGTGGAAATGGTGAAGATATGGATAGGAGAAGCTCCACAAATTATTTGGGATTTTTCCTGGCTACGAAAATGATAGCTCCTTTAGAAACTGCTCGAAATGCAATATTGGCATTAAATAGGAAAAATGCAATTGCCCTTATTTAATTATGGCCAATATTTTTGTGGGAGCTCAATATGATCACAAAGAATATCTCCACAAGTTTTTATAAACTTTGGAGATGGATAGATATTTTCCTGGATTTAATTCCTTTAATTGGCCGAAAAAGGAAATAGTTATAAATGAAAAATATTTAACATGACTTGGCAATATTTTTGCATATCTAGTATTATAGATAAAGTATGGTCACTAGGAAAAGTTGTTGGAAATATGCCCTAGAGGCAATAATAAATTAGTTATTATTATATTTCTTAGTTCATGATAATCGTTTATTATCCATGCTATAATTGTATTGATTGGAAACACAATACTTGTGTGGATACATAGACAAAACACTGTCCCTAGTAAGCCTCTAGTTGACTAGCTTGTTGATCAAAGATGGTCAAGGTTTCCTCGCCATAGGCAAGTGTTGTCACTTGATAACGGGATCACATCATTAGGAGCATCATGTGATGGACTAGACCCAAACTAATAGACGTAGCATGTTGATCGTGTCATTTTGTTGCTACTGTTTTCTGCGTGTCAAGTATTTATTCCTATGACCATGAGATCATATAACTTACTAACACCGGAGGAATACTTTGTGTGTATCAAACGTCGCAACGTAACTGGGTGACTATAAAGATGCTCTACAGGTATCTCCGAAGGTGTTCGTTAAGTTAGTATGGATCGAGACTGGGATTTGTCACTCCGTGTGACGGAGAGGTATCTCGGGGCCCACTCGGTAATACAACATCACACACAAGCCTTGCAAGCAATGTAACTTAGTGTAAGTTGCGGGATCTTGTATTACGGAACGAGTAAAGAGACTTGCCGGTAAACGAGATTGAAATAGGTATGCGGATACTGACGATCGAATCTCGGGCAAGTAACATACCGAAGGACAAAGGGAATGACATACGGGATTATATGAATCCTTGGCACTGAGGTTCAAACGATAAGATCTTCGTAGAATATGTAGGATCCAATATGGGCATCCAGGTCCCGCTATTGGATATTGACCGAGGAGTCTCTCGGGTCATGTCTACATAGTTCTCGAACCCGCAGGGTCTGCACACTTAAGGTTCGACGTTGTTTTATGCGTATTTGAGTTATATGGTTGGTTACCGAATGTTGTTCGGAGTCCCGGATGAGATCCAGGACGTCACGAGGAGCTCCGGAATGGTCCGGAGGTAAAGATTGATATATAGGAAGTCCTGTTTTGGTCACCGGAAAAGTTTCGGGCTCATCGGTAGTGTACCGGGAGTGCCGGGAGGGGTGCCGGGGACCATCGGGAGGGGTGTCACGCCCCAAGGGGTCTCATGGGCTATGGGAAGAGATGAACCAGCCCCTAGTGGGCTGGAATAAGTTCCCAGTAAGTCCCATAAGGTTTGAGAAGGAAAAAACACAAGGTGGAAAGAGTTTCCAAGTGGGAAGGTGGAATCCTACTCCAAGTAGGATTGGAGTAGGACTCCTCCACCTCCAATTTCGGGCAAACCTTGAGGGTTTGAGGCTGCCTCTTCCCTCCCCCTCCCTCCTATATATACTAAGGTATTAGGGCTGATTTGAGACAACTTTTTCCACGGCAGCCCAACCACATACCTCCACGGTTTTTCCTCTAGATCGCGTTTCTGCGGAGCTCGGGCGGAGCCCTGCTGAGACAAGGTCATCACCAACCTCCGGAGCGCCGTCACGCTGCCGGAGAACTCTTCTACCTCTCCGTCTCTCTTGCTGGATCAAGAAGGCCGAGATCATCGTCGAGCTGTACGTGTGCTGAACGCGGAGGTGCCGTCCGTTCGGTACTAGATCGTGGGACTGATCGCGGGATTGTTCGCGGGGCGGATCGAGGGACGTGAGGACGTTCCACTACATCAACCGCGTTCTCTAACGCTTCTGCTGTACGGTCTACGATGGTACGTAGATCACTCATCCCCTCTCGTAGATGGACATCACCATGATAGGTCTTCGTGCGCGTAGGAAAATTTTTGTTTCCCATGCGATGTTCCCCAATAGTGGCATCATGAGCTAGGTTCATGCGTAGATGTCTTCTCGAGTAGAACACAAAAGTTTTTGTGGGCGGTGATGTGCGTTTTGCTTCCCTCCTTAGTCTTTTCTTGATTCCGCGGTATTGTTGGATTGAAGCGGCTTGGACCGACATTACTCGTACGCTTACGAGAGACTGGTTTCATCGCTACGAGTAACCCCGTTGCTCAAAGATGACTGGCAAGTGTCGGTTTCTCCAACTTTAGTTGAATCGGATTTGACCGAGGAGGTCCTTGGATGAGGTTAAATAGCAACTCATATATCTCCGTTGTGGTGTTTGCGTAAGTAAGATGCGATCCTACTAGATACCCATGGTCACCACGTAAAACATGCAACAACAAAATTAGAGGACGTCTAACTTGTTTTTGCAGGGTATGCTTGTGATGTGATATGGCCAATGATGTGATGTGATATATTGGATGTATGAGATGATCATGTTGTAATAGATAATATCGACTTGCACATCGATGGTACGGCAACCGGCAGGAGCCATAGGGTTGTCTTTATACTAACGTTTGTGCTTGCAGATGCGTTTACTATTTTGCTAGGATGTAGCTTTAGTAGTAATAGCATGAGTAGCACGACAACCCCGATGGCAACACGTTGATGGATGATCATGGTGTGGCGCCGGTGACAAGAAGATCGTGCCGGTGCTTTGGTGATGGAGATCAAGAAGCACGTGATGATGGCCATATCATGTCACTTATGAATTGCATGTGATGTTAATCCTTTTATGCACCTTATTTTGCTTAGAACGACGGTAGCATTATGAGGTGATCTCTCACTAAAATTTCAAGATGAAATTGTGTTCTCCCCGACTGTGCACCGTTGCTACAGTTCGTCGTTTCGAGACACCACGTGATGATCGGGTGTGATAGACTCAACATTCACATACAACGGGTGCAAAATAGTTGCGCACGCGGAACACTCGAGTTAAGCTTGACGAGCCTAGCATGTGCAGACATGGCCTCGGAACACATGAGACCGAAAGGTCGAGCATGAATTGTATAGTTGATATGATTAGCATAGAGATGCTTACCACTGAAACTATTCTCGACTCACGTGATGATCGGACTTGAGATAGTGGATTTGGATCATGTACCACTCAAATGACTAGAGAGATGTACTTTTTGAGTGGGAGTTCTTAAGTAATATGATTAATTGAACTAATTGTCATGAACATAGTCTAATGGTCTTTGCGAATTACGATGTAGCTTGCGCTATAGCTCTACTGTTTTTATATGTTCCTAGAGAAAATTTAGTTGAAAGTTGATAGTAGCAAACTTTGCAGACTAAGTCTGTAAAACCGAGGATTGTCCTCGTTGCTACACAGAAGGCTTATGTCCTTAATGCACCACACGGTGTGCTGCACCTCGAGCGTCGTCTGTGGATGCTATGAACATCCGACATACACGTTTCTGATGACTACACGATAGTTCAGTGCAAAATACTTAATGGCTTAGAAGCAAGGCGCTGAAAACGTTGTAAAACGTCACGGAACATAAGTGATGTTCTAAAGAGATGAAATTGTGATTTCATGCTTGTGCCCTTGTTAAGAGGTACGAGACCTCCGACAAGATTCTTTGTCCACAAAGTAAAGGAGAAAGGCTCAATTGTTGAGCATGTGCTCGGATTGTCTGAGTACGACAATCGCTTGAATCAAGTGGGAGTTAATCTTCCAGATGAGATAGTGATAGTTCTCCAAAGTCACTGCCACCAAGCTGTTAGAGCTTCGTGATGAACTATAACATATCAAGGATAGATACAATGATCCTTGAGCGATTCGCGATGTTTGACACTGCGAAAGTAGAAATCAAGAAGGAGCATCAATAGTTGATGGTTTGTAAAACCACTAAGTTTCAAGAAAGGCAAGGGCTAGAAGGGATACTTCGTGAAAACGGCAAAACAGTTGCTGCACTAATGAAGAGACCCAAGATTAAACCCAAACCCGAGACTAAGTGCTTCTGTAATGAGGGGAACAGTCACTGAGGCGGAGCAACTCTAGATACTTGGTAGATAAGAAGGCTGGCAAAAGTCAAGAGAAATATGTTAGATATGCATGATGTTGATGTGTACTTTACTAGTACTCCTAGTAGCATAAGGGTATTGGATACCGGTTCGGTTGCTAAGTGATTAGTAACACGAAATGAAAGCTACGGCATAAACGGAGACTAGCTAAAGGCGAGGTGACGATACGTGTTGGAAGTGTTTCCAAGGTTGATATGATCAAACGTCGCACGCTCCCTCTACCATCGGGATTGGTGTTAAACCTAAATAATTGTTATTTGGTGCTTGCGTTAAGCATGAACATGATTGGATCGTGTTTATTGCAATACGATTACTCATTTAAAGAGAATAATGGTTACTCTATTTTCTTGAATATTCACCTTCAATGGTTTATTGAATCTCGATCATAGTGTTACACATGTTCATAATATTGGTGCCAAAAGATACGAGTTAATGATGATAGTACCACTTACTTGTGGCACTGCCGCTTGAGTCATGTTAGTATAAATTGCATGAAGAGGCTCCATGCTGATGGATCTTTGTACTCACCTAATTTTGAATCACTAGTGACATGCAAATCATACCACATGAGCAAGGCCTAGTTTTCATTGAGATGAAACAAGATAGTAACTTGTTGGAAGTGATACATTTTGATGTATGCAGTCCAATGGGTGCTGAGGCACGCAGTGGATATCATTATGTTCTTACTTCAATGACGATTTAAGTAGATGCAAGAGTATTTACTTAATGAATCACAAGTCTGAAATATTGAAAAGTTCAATTCTGTTTCAGAGTGAAGTTCGTCGTAACAAAAGGATAAACTGTCTACGATATGATCATAGAAATGAATATCTGAGTTACGAGTTTTGGTACGCAGTTAAGACATTGTGGAAATTGTTTCGCAGTTCATGCCACCTGGAACATCATAGTGTGATGATGTGTCTGAACGTCATAGCCACGCACTATTTGGTATGGTGCATACTATGATGTCTCTTATCGAATTACCACTATCGTTTATGGGTTATGCATTAGAGACAACCGCACTCACTTTAAATAGGGCACCGCGTATTTCCGTTGAGATGACACAGTATAGACTGAGGTTTAGAGAAATCTAAACTGTCGTTTCTTGAAAGTTTGGGGCTTCGACACTTATGTGAAAAAGTTTCAGTCTGATAAGCTCGAACCCAAAGCGGATAAATGCATCTTCATAGGATATCCAAAACAGTTGGGTACATCTCCTATCTCAGATCCAAAAGCAAAGTGTTTGTTTCTAGAAACGGATCCTTTCTCGAGGAAAGGTTTCTCTCGAAAGAATTGAGTGGGAGAGTGGTAGAACTTGATGAGGTTATTGAACCATCACTTCAACCAGTGTGTAGCAGGGCGCAGGAAGTTGTTCCTGTGGCGCCTACACCAATTGAAGTGGAAGCTGATGATGGTGATCATCGAGCATCAGATCAAGTTACTACAAGCCTCGTAGGTTGACAAGGTCGCGTACTACTACAGAGTGGTACGATAACCCGGTCTTGGAAGTCATGTTGTTGAGCAACAGTGAACCTACGAGTTATGGAGAAAGCGATGGTGGGCCCAGATTCCGACAAATGGCTGGAAGCCATGAAATCCGAGAGAGGATCCATGTATGAAAACAAAGTGTAGACTTTGGTAGAACTACTTGATGGTCATAGGACTATTGAGTAAAAATGGATCTTTAAAGGAAGACAGACGATGATGGTGATAAGTCACTATTAAGAAAAGCTCGACTTGTCGCAAAGATGTTTTCGACAAGATCAAACAAGTTGACTATGATGAGACTTTCTCACTCGTAGCGATGCTAAAGGTCTGTTAGAATTATGTTAGTTGTTGATGCATTATTTATGAAATATTGCATGTAGGATGACAAAACATTGTTTTCTCAATGGTTTCCTTGAGCAAACATTGTATGTGATACAACCAGAAGGTTTTGTCGATCCTAAATATACTAGCAAGTATGCAAGCTCCAGTGATCCTTCAATGGACTGGTGCAAGCATCTCGGAGTTGGAATATACACTTTGATGAGATGATCAAAGATTTTGGGTTTGTACAAGGTTTATGAGAAACTTGTATTTCCAAAGAAGTGAGTGGGAGCACTGTAGAATTTCTGATAAGTGTATGTGGTAGACATATTGTTGATCAGAAGTAATGTAGAATTTCTGTAAAGCATATAAGGTTGTTTGAAAGGAGTTTTCAAAGGAATACCTGGATTGAGCTACTTGAACGTTGAGCATCAAAGATCTATGGAGATAGATCGAAAGTGCTTAATGGAAGTTTCGACAAGATACATGCCTTGACAAGTTTTTGAAGGAGTTCAAAATAGATCAGCAAAGAAGGAGTTCTTGGTTGCGTTGTGAGGTGTGAATTTGAGTAAGACTCAAAACCCGACCCCGGCAGAATAAAGAGAATAGACGAAGGTCGTCTTCTATGCCTTAGCCGTAGAATCTAAAGTATGCCATGTTGTGTACCGCACCTGATGTGTGCCTTGACTCAAAGTATTTTGAGAGGTACAGAGAGTGATCCATGATTGAATCACTAGCAGCGGTCAAAATTTATCCTTAGTAACTAATGGACTAAGGAATTTTTCTCGATTATGGAGGTGGTTAAAGAGTTCGTCATAAAAGGTTACGTCGATGCAAGCTTTGACACTAATCCGATTAACTATGAGTAGTGAAACGGATTCATATAGTAGAGTAGATATTTGGAGCATTTCCGAATAGCACGTAGTAGCAGCATCTATAAGATGACATAAAGATTTGTAAAGAACGCACAGATCTGAAAGTTTCAGAACCGTTGACTAAAACCTCTCTCACGAGCAAGACGTGACCAGACCCCAGAACTATATGGGTGTTGGATTCGTTGGAATCACATGGTGATGTGAACTAGATTATTGACTCTAGTGCAAGTGGGAGACTGTTGGAAATATTCCCTAGAGGCAATAATAAATTAGTTATTATTATATTTCTTAGTTCATGATAATCGTTTATTATCCATGCTATAATTGTATTGATTGGAAACACAATACTTGTGTGGATACATAGACAAAACACTGTCCCTAGTAAGCCTCTAGTTGACTAGCTTGTTGATCAAAGATGGTCAAGGTTTCCTGGCCATAGGCAAGTGTTGTCACTTGATAACGGGATCACATCATTAGGAGAATCATGTGATGGACTAGACCCAAACTAATAGACGTAGCATGTTGATCGTGTCATTTTGTTGCTACTGTTTTCTGCGTGTCAAGTATTTATTCCTATGACCATGAGATCATATAACTTACTAACACCGGAGGAATACTTTGTGTGTATCAAACGTCGCAACGTAACTGGGTGACTATAAAGATGCTCTACAGGTATCTCCGAAGGTGTTCGTTAAGTTAGTATGGATCGAGACTGGGATTTGTCACTCCGTGTGACGGAGAGGTATCTCGGGGCCCACTCGGTAATACAACATCACACACAAGCCTTGCAAGCAATGTAACTTAGTGTAAGTTGCGGGATCTTGTATTACGGAACGAGTAAAGAGACTTGCCGGTAAACGAGATTGAAATAGGTATGCGGATACTGACGATCGAATCTCGGGCAAGTAACATACCGAAGGACAAAGGGAATGACATACGGGATTATATGAATCCTTGGCACTGAGGTTCAAACGATAAGATCTTCGTAGAATATGTAGGATCCAATATGGGCATCCAGGTCCCGCTATTGGATATTGACCGAGGAGTCTCTCGGGTCATGTCTACATAGTTCTCGAACCCGCAGGGTCTGCACACTTAAGGTTCGACGTTGTTTTATGCGTATTTGAGTTATATGGTTGGTTACCGAATGTTGTTCGGAGTCCCGGATGAGATCCAGGACGTCACGAGGAGCTCCGGAATGGTCCGTAGGTAAATATTGATATATAGGAAGTCTTGTTTTGGTCACCGGAAAAGTTTCGGGCTCATCGGTAGTGTACCGGGAGTGCCGGGAGGGGTGCCGGGGACCATCGGGAGGGGTGTCACGCCCCAAGGGGTCTCATGGGCTATGGGAAGAGATGAACCATCCCCTAGTGGGCTGGAATAAGTTCCCACTAAGGCCCATAAGGTTTGAGAAGGAAAAAACACAAGGTGGAAAGAGTTTCCAAGTGGGAAGGTGGAATCCTACTCCAAGTAGGATTGGAGTAGGACTCCTCCACCTCCAATTTCGGCCAAACCTTGAGGGTTTGAGGCTGCCTCTTCCCTCCCCCTCCCTCCTATATATACTAAGGTATTAGGGCTGATTTGAGACAACTTTTGCCACGGCAGCCCGACCACATACCTCCACGGTTTTTCCTCTAGATCGCGTTTCTGCGGAGCTCGGGCGGAGCCCTGCTGAGACAAGGTCATCACCAACCTCCGGAGCGCCGTCACGCTGCCGGAGAACTCTTCTACCTCTCCGTCTCTCTTGCTGGATCAAGAAGGCCGAGATCATCGTCGAGTTGTACGTGTGCTGAACGCGGAGGTGCCGTCCGTTCGGTACTAGATCGTGGGACTGATCGCGGGATTGTTCGCGGGGCGGATCGAGGGACGTGAGGACGTTCCACTACATCAACCGCGTTCTCTAACGCTTCTGCTGTACGGTCTACGAGGGTACGTAGATCACTCATCCCCTCTCGTAGATGGACATCACCATGATAGGTCTTCGTGCGCGTAGGAAAATTTTTGTTTCCCATGCGATGTTCCCCAACAAAAGTTTGGGAGGAAAAAGATAAAAGTAAATTGGGGTTCCTTTGTAACTCGAAGGATTAGGGTTTCCCTTCTAGCAACGTGGAAGGTAGGGTTTTGAGAGCAAAACCCTGAGCCAAAGGTCTTGGGTGGCAATGTTGGACTGGTAAGAATATCTGGTTGGATAGGGAAAGCAAGGCTAGATAACCATCTTCATATACCCAAGAGTGGAAGAAATCTGATAACACCGAGAAAAAAGACTGGAGTCGGATCCCGCAAAGGAAAAAAATAAGAGGGAAAACCAGGGTGTTACAAATCTGTCTATCTCTAATGACTTGTCTCGTCATGGCTTTTTCTTGTCCCTCTTGGGGTGCCCTGCCCCTAGTTATATAAGTTGAAGGGGTAGGGTTACATAGAGTACTAGGACTTGGACTAGCTTCTCTTGAATCCTAATTCGGGTCTTGATTCCCTTGCCAGGGAGTCTTTTCTCTTCTTGGGCCTTCTGTGATGAGCCATCCTTCAGGCCTCTTCATGAGCCGCCTTACTCTAGCTTGCACACTAGGCCTTGTCTTCTTGGTCAACCCGGTAAATGAGATGAAACAATGAGCCGCCAAAATGTGGGCCGGGTGATTCCTCCTGGCCGGGTCAAACTGTGGGGTTATATCCCCAACATTAGCCCTCATGTCGTGGGAATGAACCTGATAGTAGAGGTGTAGTGTACGAAAGGAGAGGGATGAGTCCTAGCTACGGCAAGCTTGTACACAAGATGTATGACTTTAGGCCCCTCTCGTAGAGGTAGCATCCCTATGTCTCAGTGCTTGGGAGCTCTTGCGGTGTGGAATGTGTGTTACATGGGTGTGAACCCTTGTGCCAGAGGGGAGAGGTGGCTTATATAGAGTGCGCTACCCCTCATCAAGGCCCCAACATCTAAGGGTTCGATCAATAGAGTTTAAAGGTGTACGTTACTGATAACGTATGTATGTAATTAATGCTATTCATGATGACCAGCCGAACGCTCGCCTGTTGGCCTCCCTAGAGCGTCGACTGGTTTCTTCCGAGTGGAAGTTGGTTGTCGAGTGAAGGGGAACATCTTCCGAGTGACTCCTTACCGAGTGACCATGGCCATCCAGTCGAAATCTTCTTCTCGATCATAAAGTCTTTAATGAGGTACCCTTGGGTAGGACGTCTAGGTCAGGCCCATGACCCTACCCTAGGTACATATCCCCATCATTAGCCGCCGAATGGATTAGGGTTCGAGTGAGGAAGGGGTCGATGCGGATTCTGTCGAGTCATACTGATTTTGAACATACTTCTGGGCTTGATAGAACTTCATGTCGACCGAAGTCTTCGTCATTCACCTTGATCGATTCTATTGTGAAGCATGTTCGAGTGAATTTAAACACTTGAAGTTGATCCGAGTGGTTGACGAGATCTTGAGATGTGACGGATCACTTCGTCAAGTCCGGATTCCACGGGATTCGAAACTTCAGGTAAGTCTCGATTATCACGCCGTCCTTCTCGCCACATATCGTGTCTCCTGTGTTGTCGGGATAGACAGAGATCAGGGGGTCCACCAGTCAGTGACTCACTCGGGCGATTATAAATTTGGCCGGCGCTAGGGTTGAGGCAGTGCTTTCCCCTAATTCTCCCCTGCTTCCTCCCCACCTCTGCCTCGCAGCTGCTGCTTTGATCTGTCCCGCCGCTGCGACAATGACGAAGGGCAAGACGAGCCAGCTCGAGCACGCCAAGAAGGGCGGAAGATCGAAGAAGGGAGCTGGCCGATCTGCGCTGACGCCAGGATGGATCCAGGGGACTTTCTCCCGTCAACCGTCCAAAGGGAGGATGTCCTTGTGAAAACCCGAGACGGACGTTCCAGAATATTCCCCTTTTATTCCATTTTCGTCGTGTGGTTATTTTATTGGTCGCATCATCATTGCATCATGCGCATCATCTGCATCGCATCGGCATCCTGTTGCCGCCAGTTTTCAAACTTGCATCCGATATAATTTGTCGGTTCTCTCCGTGCTCGTCGTTGTCCACTCTGAGCCCCGCAACCCCCTCTAATTTCCGCCTGGCGTATTTTAGTTACCTAGCGCCCAAGGCTGGTTGGACCAGTTAGTAGAATTTGGCCCGTCAGTATTTTTTTTCTTTCGATTTCGGATTTATTAATTCTAGATTATTGCATGTTTATAAAATGGTCGTAGATTTCAAATCGTGTGTCGGATCGAGACGATTTATATATGTAACTTGACTAGTTTTCCGCGTAGATTATGATTTTGCAACTTGCATGCATATTTGAAGTGATTTGACTTGCCATATGCCTAGTTTTGCGTTCTGTCCTAATAGGGGATTGTCCCGTATTAATTTTCGTGCATGTCCGGATTGCTCGAACTCCGTAGATGAAATGCTCATGTTTTAAGGGACCTTTCTCCATCTATTTTAGAGTGGTTGTTTGTATTTTTGCATGTAGGATTCCGTCGCTAGTTTCCTATAACATGTTTAGGACATATTTTCGCATATTCGTGTGGCGTATTTTTGTTTTGCAACCCCACATGTTATATATGTTTTCGGGGTAGAAAAATCCATACCATTTAACTGTGCATTTAGTTTCAGCTTTTGAGCAAGCTAGTGCGCGTGATATTTTGACATGTTGCCTTTTTATTTATTTTGTGGGATTTAATCCGTGCATGAGATGATTAAGTTGTCAACTAGAGATATGCCCTTGGATGTGTAGGCTAGCCTCTGGTAATTTTGGTTGCAATAGAAATCCATGTTTAGGTATGGTTTGCTTGCTCTCAATATGCTAGGAA
Source organism: Hordeum vulgare subsp. vulgare (assembly GCF_904849725.1). Classification (NCBI taxonomy): domain Eukaryota; kingdom Viridiplantae; phylum Streptophyta; class Magnoliopsida; order Poales; family Poaceae; genus Hordeum; species Hordeum vulgare. The sequence continues at coordinate 75,250,347 of NC_058524.1, read as the reverse complement.
GTAGTGCTGATTTGGAGATGCTGAAATATTTCTAAGTCTGAAATCTGTTATATTTTGTTGTTGTCTTGTGATGAATTTATCTGGTGATCTGTAGATCTTTTGAGGTTGGTGCAATGGAGTTAGTTGTAGACCTTAAGATTCTCTAGCATGCTATCAATTTTCATGCCATTTGGAGTCCTGTAGCTTATGGTTTTGCTGCTGTCAATATGCCTTCAGATCGAAAACTGCACTGTCATAAACTGATATTTTCACTATGTCTGAAACTGTGTGTGAGATGCCATTTCGTGAGTTCTTTTCCTAGTGATCCATGCTTCCATGCTAGGTGTTATTAGTTGTATGTTGTAGTGCATCTTACCCTCTATAGGTGGGAATTCAAGTAGTTACTTATAGGACAACCTTCCAACAAATGCATGATGTTAGGTTGGGATTCGACATCTAGTGGATTCGTTTGTTCACGGTCGACTTACAATGGTTCTCGTTGGGTCTTAAGGAGTCCTTGTAGCTTGCTACGACTCGGGGACGCTTCGTATGTCATGTGCACTGCCTTGCACAGGATGGCTACTGTAAGGTTCGATCCCGTGCGATCCTGTCCATGAAAATATCGGACAAAATCTCTCTCATGAATTTGTTCTAGCTTGTTTCGTAAGCCGCAACATTTGTTTTGTTGGAATATGGTAATTCAAGTTGCTTCGATGTCAAGCGGTGATTTCAGATCTTGCCTAAGTAGTGTTCTCGTATTTTTATGAGAGTGCTAATCCTTTTGCTCAATCAAGTGTCTTATCAATTCTTCTCAACCGGAGTTGTCATATCAATTCTTTTTCAACCGGTATGCTTCCCTTCAAGTGAATTCAATCCTCTCCAATATTTGCAACATCAATCTCTCTTTTCTTTCCAGAGTTATCTCATCTGTTCCAAGTTGTCTTTGTTTTCCCCGCCCTCCCGCCCTTTTTCTTCAGTGATTGGATTTCATCCAAGTGCATTGCATTTCATTGTTGCTTTCGCTATCTGTTCTTTCTCTCTTATACGGTGATTCGTTGTGAAGATTCTGAGGGGCTTCGTGTTATATTTATTCAGTCTTGTTATCCTTTTCGGTGAATTCAGTTCAAGCTATCTGTGTTCATCATATCCTTTTCATCCTTGTAATTCTTTCCCATGTTGGAAATTCTTATTCAAGCTTCTCTTGTTATTCTTCCATCTATGTTCTATCCGGAGTGTTGAAGGTATCTGAGAAGTTCTAGTTTTCAATTCTTTCAATTGTTTCGAGGGCCTCACCTCATCAAGTTTCATTTGTACCGGTGCAATCTCTCTTTCTATTCAATTGTTTCAACGGTGGTTTCTTTGAGTAGGCCCATAACCCACAGGTTTTCCCAGGATCTTATCTGCCTCTTGTAATCTTTTCCGGAGATATCTTGTTCTTTTCAACTATGACGTAAGTATGAATTTCATCAGTCATAATCCTTCTTCAACATCAATTTGAATTGTTTCTCGTCTTTGGCTCAACCTTTCATTCTTCTTTAGTTCGGGGTGTCTCAGTTATTCTTGGTGGTGTTTTCCTCATCATTTTCAGCTTGGAAGACCGAAGGGGTGTTTCTCTCAAATCTTGGTCCATTCTCTTGAAGATTCATCATTTTAGCTTTGTGGCATCATCTTGAATTGTTTCCAATCATGAGTAATCCATTTCTTGCTATCTGGTGCTTTTCTGAGTTGTTTTCATTCTGGATCCTCCGAAGGCCATCATTTGAGAAGATTCTTCGTTCTCAGCTTTCAGCTTTCATCCTCAATTCTTCTCAACTGTTGTCTCTTCGTTCGTCTCTCAATTATGCCGGTGCCTTGTTCAAGTTTTTCTTTCAGGTGGCTCATGATCTCTTCATTCTCATTTATCTCCATTCATTCTCATGTATCCCCATTCGTTTCAATTCTCACAAGTTTTTCTGTCAAGATTTCTTCTAGTTTGTGCTCTTATCTCTCCTCAATCTTTTCAAGAAGAATAAGGGGTATGCTAAATCCGTTGCTTGGCATCAATTAAACTTGATGAAGGATAAGCATAACATAATTCTTATTCTTGTTCTTAGTGATCTGAATTCTTCTTCCGGAGTGGCTCATGATATCAATTCTTCGTTCTCAAGATGTTCTTCAAGATTCTTTCGGGAGTAGTTCTCATTTTCTTCTTCGTTCCATCTTTCCAAGATCTAGTTTATATCCTTTTGTTCCAGAAATGTGGTGATGTTGCTCATTTGGGTCAATCATGTTGTTCTATCAAGATCATATTGTTCCCTTGTTAATTTAGTTGTTTGTTGTGAATTTTCTCAAGATTAGTCCATCTTATCGAATTTTTGTCCCCTTTTCCTACCGAAGTGCTGCCGAAATTTTCTATGAATTCTTCCTTGTTTCTCATATTATTCTTCATCTCGTTGCAACCTTCAAGGATTGTTGGTTCCACTCGTTTTTCAAAGAAGCGGCTAAGTTTTACCTCTTGCTTTCTCATCCTCTTCCCCTTTCATTCTTGGATCTTGGGTCGAGATCCTCTTGTAGTGTAGGAGAGTTGTGACAACCCGAGACTGACCTTCCAGAATATACCCCTTTTATTCCATTTTCATCGTGTGATTGTTTTTATTGGTCGCATCATCATCGCATCATGCGCATCATCTGCATCGCATCGGCATCCCGTTGCCACCAGTTTTCAAACTTGCATCCGATATTAGTTGTTGGTTCTCTCCGTGCTCGTCGTTGTTTGTTCTGAGCCCCGCAGCCCCCTCTAATTTCTGTCTGGCGTCTTTTAGTTACCTAGCGCCCAAGGCTGGTTGGACCAGTTAGTAGAATTTGGCCCGTTAGTATTTTTCTCTTTAGATTTCAGACTTATTAATTCCAGATTATTGCATGTTTTTAAAATGGACGTAGATTTCAAATCGTGTGTCGGATCGAGACGATTTATATATGTAACTTGACTAGTTTTCCGCGTAGATTATTATTTTGCAACTTGCATGCCTGTTTGAAGTAATTTGACTTGTCATATGCCTAGTTTTGCGTGTTGTCCTAATACGGGATTGTCCCGTATTAATTTTCTCGTGTGTCCGGATTGCTCGAACTCCGTAGATGAAATGATCATGTTTTTAGGGACCTTTCTCCATGTATTTTAGAGTGGTTGTTTGTATTTTTGCATGTAGAATTCCGTCGCAAGTTTGCTATAACATGTTTAGGACATATTTTTGCATATTCGTGTGGCGTATTTTTGTTTTGCAACCCCACATGTTATATATGTTTTTGGGGTACAAAAATCCATAGAATTTAACTGTGCATTTAGTTTTAGCTTTTGAGCAAGCTAGTACGCGTGATATTTTGACATGTTGCCTTTTTGTTTATTTTGTGGGATTTAATCCGTGCATGATATGATTAAGTTGTCAACTAGAGATATGCCCTTGGATGTGTAGGCTAGCCTCTGGTATTTGGTTCCAATAGAAATCCATGTTTAGGTGTGGTTTGCTTGTTCTCAACATGCTAGGAAATAGTGTTGATTTGGAGATGCTGAAATATTTCTAAGTCTGAAATCTGTTATATTTTGTTGTTGTCTTGTCATGAATTTATCTGGTGATCTGTAGCTCTTTTGAGGTTGGTGCAATGGAGTTAGTTGTAGACCTTAAGATTCTCTAGTATGCTGTCAATTTTAATGCCATTTGGAGTCCTGTAGCTTATGGTTTTTCTTCTTTCAATATGCCTTCAGATCGAAAACTGCACTGTCATAAACTGATATTTTCACTAAGTCTGAAACTGCGTGTGAGATGCCATTTTGTGAGTTCTTTTCCTAGTGATCCATGCTTCCATGCTAGATGTTATTAGTTGTATGTTGTAGTGCATCTTTCCCTCTATTTCCTCATGCTTTGTTTGAGCATTTTGGATTTGTGTAGCTTGTTGTTCGAGGGTGTAGAAAATGCTATGTGGCTGATTTTGGCAGATTGTAGTCATTTCTTGTTTAACTCGTAGTTGGTGAACCGTTGCTCCGTTTTGATCCTGTCCTACATGAAACTTGCTTAGAATCTCGTGTAGTTTCATTTTATCTCGCTGGTTGAATGTTTTGAAATGTGCTGGTTGCCATTTGCACACATATTGCATTCATGCCATCTTATCTTGCGGTGTTCGTATCTTTTGAATCGTAGCTCCGTTGGAGATGTTCTCTATGTGTAAATTGATTGTGACGACGCATAGAATCACGTGAACCAATTTATTTTGCTGTTTAACAAATATTTAAACATGTTAGTTCAGATCTGGACAGAATTATAAATTGAGGTGTGAGGTCATTTCGGAGATGTTATATGTCATTTCCGACCTCATTTAAAATGCCTATATAGGTACTTTAATTACGTTTCACCTCTTGACACATTTAACCACATTTAATATTGCCGTGTACCTAATCGGGATAGAACTAAATAACTCGTATGTGGAGTGTCGTCAATATGCATCTCGTTGCATATTGAACTTCACTTAATGTCTAGTGTTTGATTGTTGTGAATTGTCATGCCATGTCTTGCACATATTCAACTGATCAAGCATCATACATGGATTGCATCTTGTCGTGCATGTGTCGTTGTGAATATCGTGTGCTGATTCTTGTTTCCGGTTTCCTTCGTCTCGATAGAGTTCCGCAAGCGTGTCGGAAAGTGAGGACCCGTTCGTCTGCATCGGTCCGTCTGCTTCACGGAGTCGTTCTTCTTCCAAGCGGGATCTCAGGCAAGATGATCATTTCCCCAGATACCATTACTATCATTGTCATGCTAGTTTACCGTTTCTATCGTTATTGTCTCGATGCCTACCACCTGTTAAATAGCAGCCTCTCAACATTGCCATGAAAACCTTCAACCTGTTCACAACCTAGCAAACCCTTGTTTGGCTATGTTACCGCTTGCTTAACCATGTGTTAGCGTTGCTAGTTGCAGGTGCAGTTGCTTCCATGTGATAACATGGGTTCCATGTTATACCTGTTGGGGAACGTCACATGGGAAACAAAAAATTTCCTACGCGCACGAAGACATATCATGGTGATGTCCATCTACGAGAGGGGATGTGTGATCTACGTACCCTTGTAGACGGTACAGCAGAAGCGTTAGTGAACGTGGTTGATGTAGTGGAACGTCCTCACGTCCCTTGATCCGCCCCGCGAACCGTCCCGCGATCAGTCCCACGATCTAGTGCCGAACGAACGGCACCTCCGCGTTCAGCACACGTACAGCTCGACGATGATCTCAACCTTCTTGGCACCACTCCAAGATCCGTCATGAACTGCTTCATCCACACACCCTCCATAGCCGCCTCCGAGGCAGCCATGTACTCCGCTTCACATGTAGAATCTGCTACGACGCTTTGCTTGGAACTGCACCAGCTTACCGCACCCCCATTAAGAATAAATACGTATCCGGTCTGCGACTTAGAGTCGTCCGGATCTGTGTCAAAGCTTGCATCGACGTAACCCTTTACGGCGAGCTCTTCGTCACCTCCATACACGAGAAACATCTCCTTAGTCCTTTTCAGGTACTTCAGGATATTCTTGACCGCCGTCCAGTGATCCACTCCTGGATTACTCTGGAATCTGCCTGTCATACTTATGGCCAGGCTAACGTCCGGTCTAGTGCACAACATTGCATACATGATAGAACCTATGGCTGAAGCATAGGGGACGATGCTCATATGCTCTCTATCCTCATCAGTTGCTGGGCACTGAGTCTTACTCAATCTCGTACCTTGTAAAACTAGCAAGAACCCTTTCTTGGACTGTTCCATTTTGAACCTCTTCAAAACTTTATCAAGGTATGTGCTTTGTGAAAGTCCTATCAGGAGTTTCGATCTATCCCTGTAGATCTTAATGCCTAGAATGTAAGCAGCTTCTCCTAGGTCCTTCATAGAGAAACTTTTATTCAAGTAATCCTTTATGCTCTCCAAAAACTCTACGTTGTTTCCAATCAGCAATATGTCATCCACATATAATATTAGAAACGCCACAGAGCTCCCACTCACTTTCTTGTAAATACAAGATTCTCCAACCCCTTGTATAAACCCAAATGCTTTGATCACCTCATCAAAGCGTTTGTTCCACCTCCGAGATGCTTGCACCAATCCATAAATGGATCGCTGGAGCTTGCACACCTTGTTAGCATTCTTAGGATCGACAAAACCTTCGGGTTGCATCATATACAACTCTTCCTTAAGGAAACCATTAAGGAACGCCGTTTTGACATCCATCTGCCAGATTTCATAGTCGAAAAATGCAGCTATTGCTAACATGATTCTGACGGACTTAAGCATCGCTACGGGTGAGAATGTCTCATCGTAGTCAACTCCTTGAACTTGTGAAAACCCTTTTCCACAAGTCGAGCTTTATAAACGGTCACATTGCCGTCAGCGTCCGTCTTCCTCTTAAATATCCATTTGTTCTGAATAGCCTTGCGGCCCTCAGGTAGTACTTCCAAAGTCCACACTTTGTTCTCATACATGGATCCTATCTCGGACTTCATGGCTTCTAGCCATTTGTTGGAATCTGGGCCCACCATTGCTTCTTCATAATTTGCAGGTTCATTGTTGTCTAACAACATGATTGACAAGACGGGATTACCGTACCACTCTGGAGCAGCACGTGGTCTCGTCGACCTGCGTGGTTCGACAGAAACTTGCACTGGAGTTTCATGATCATCATCATTAACTTCCTCCTCAACCGGCGTCGCAACGACAGAGGTTTCCCCTTGCCCTGCGCCACCATCCAGAGGGATGAGAGGTTCGACAACCTCATCAAGTTCTATCTTCCTCCCACTCAATTCTCTCGAGAGAAACTCCTTCTCGAGAAAAGCTCTGTTTTTAGCAACAAACACTTTGCCCTCGGATTTGAGATAGAAGGTGTACCCAACTGACTCTTTTGGGTAACCTATGAAGATGCACTTTTCCGCTTTGGGTTCCAGCTTTTCAGGCTGAAGCTTTTTGACATAAGCATCACATCCCCAAACTTTAAGAACCGACAACTTTGGCCTTTTGCCATACCATAGTTCGTATGGTGTCGTCTCAACGGATTTTGATGGTGCCCTATTTAAAGTGAATGCAGCTTTTTCTAATGCATAACCCCAAAATGATAACGGCAAATCGGTAAGAGACATCATAGATCGCACCATCTCTAATAAAGTACGATTACGATATTCGGACACACCATTACGCTGTGGTGTTCCAGGCGGTGTCAACTGTGAAACAATTCCACATTGTCTTAAGTGAGCACCAAACTCGAAACTCAGATATTCACCCCCACGATCAGACCGTAGGAACTTGATCTTCTTGTTACGATGATTTTCAACTTCACTCTGAAATTGCTTGAACTTTTCAAATGTTTCAGACTTGTGCTTCGTTAAGTAGACATAACCATATCTACTCAAATCGTCAGTGAAGGTGAGAAAATAACGATATCCGCCGCGTGCCTCTACGCTCATCGGACCACACACATCGGTATGTATGATTTCAACAAGTCACTTGCACGCTCCATTGTTCCGGAGAACGGAGTTTTAGTCATCTTGCCCATGAGGCATGGTTCGCACGTGTCAAGTGAATCAAAGTCAAGTGACTCCAAAAGTCCATCGGCATGGAGTTTCTTCATGCGCTTTACACTAATATGACCTAAGCGGCAGTGCCACAAAAATATGGCGCTATCAGTGTTAACTCTGACTCTTTTGGTCTCAATGTTATGTATGTGTGTATCACTATCAAGATTCAATATGAACAATCCTCTCACATTGGGTGCATGACCATAAAAGATGTTACTCATAGAAATAGAACAACCATTATTCTCTAACTTAAAAGAGTAACCATCTCGCAATAAACAAGATCCAGATATAATGTTCATGCTCAACGCAGGCACTAAATAACAATGATTCAAGTTCATAACTAATCCTGATGGTAGCTGAAGTGAAACTGTGCCGACGGCGATTGCATCAACCTTGGAACCATTTCCTACGCGCATCGTCACTTCATCTTTCGCCAGCCTTCGTATATTCCGCAGCTCCTGTTTCGAGTTGCAAATATGAGCAACAGAACCGGTATCGAATACCCAGGCACTACTACGAGAGCCGGTTAAGTACACATCAATAACATGTATATCAAATATACCTGATTTTTCTTTGGCCGCCTTCTTATCTGCCAGATACTTGGGGCAATTGCGCTTCCAGTGACCCATACCCTTGCAATAGTAACACTCTGTTTCAGGCTTAGGTCCAGCTTTGGGTTTCTTCGTCGGATTGGCAACAGGCTTGCCGCTCTTCTTCGAATTACCCTTCTTGCCTTTGCCGTTTTCTTGAAACTAGTGGTCTTATTCACCATCAACACTTGATGCTCTTTACAGAGTTCAGACTCTGCGACTTTCAGCATCGCAAACAACTCGCCGGGTGACTTGTTCATCCCTTGCATGTTGTAGTTCAACACAAAGCCTTTATAGCTTGGCGGCAGTGATTGAAGGATTCTGTCAGTGATAGCTTCTTGCGGGAGTTCAATCCCCAGCTCAGCTAGACGGTTTGAGTACCCAGACATTTTGAGCACATGTTCACTGACAGATGAGTTCTCCTCCATCTTGCAAGCATATAATTTATCGGAGGTCTCATACCTCTCGATCCGGGCGTTCTTCTGAAAGATAAACTTCAACTCCTGGAACATCTCAAATGCTCCATGATGCTCAAAGCGACGTTGAAGTCCCGGCTCTAAGCCATACAAGACTGCACATTGAACTACTGAGTAGTCCTCCTTACGTGCTAACCAAGCGTTCTTAACATCCTGATCAGCCGTAGCGGGTGGTTCATCTCCTAGCGCCGCATTAAGGACATAATCCTTCTTCCCAGCTTGTAAGATTAGCTTAAGATTACGAGCCCAGTCTACAAAGTTGCTTCCATCATCTTTCAACTTAGCTTTCTCTATGAACGTATTAAAATTCAGGGTGACTGTCGCGTGAGCCATGATCTACAACACAAATATATTCAAAGTGGACTTAGACTATGTTCAAGATAATTAGAGTTTAACTTAATCAAATTACTCGCTAAACTCCCACTCAAAAAGTACATCTCTCTAGTCATTTGAGTGGTTCATGATCCACTTACACTAGCTCAAGTCCGATCATCACGTGAGTTGAGCATAGTTTCAGTGGTAAGCATCCCTATGCTAATCATATTATCTATATGATTCATGATCGACCTTTCGGTCTCATGTGTTCCGAGGCCATGTCTGCACATGCTAGGATCGTCAAGCTTAACCCGAGTGTTCCGCGTATGTTTTGCACCCGTTGTATGTGAACGTTGAGTCTATCACACCCGATCATCACGTGGTGTCTCGAAACGACGAACTGTAGCAACGGTGCATAGTCGGGGAGAACATAATTCCGTCTTGAAATTTTAGTGACAGATCACCTCAAAATGCTACCGTCGTTCTAAGCAAAATAAGGTGCATAAAAGGATTAACATCACATGCAATTCATAAGTGACATGATATGGCCATCATCACGTGCTCCTTGATCTCCATCACCAAAACACCGGCACGATCTTCTTGTCACCGGCGCCACACCATGATCTCCATCAACGTGTCGCCATCGGGGTTGTCGTGCTACTCATGCTATTACTACTAAAGCTACATCCTAGGAAAATAGTAAACGCATCTGCAAGCACAAACATTAGTATAAAGACAACCCTATGGCTCCTGCCGGTTGCCGTACCATCGACGTTCAAGTCGATATTATCTATTACAACATGATCATCTCATACATCCAATATATCACATCACATCGTTGGCCGTATCACATCACAAGCATACCCTGCAAAAACAAGTTAGACGTCCTCTAATTTTGTTGTTGCATGTTTTACGTGGTGACCATGGGTATCTAGTAGGATCGCATCTTACTTACGCAAACACCACAACGGAGATATATGAGTTGCTATTTAACCTCATCCAAGGACCTCCTCGGTCAAATCCGATTCAACTAAAGTTGGAGAAACTGACACCCGCCAGTCATCTTTGAGCAACGGAGTTACTCGTAGTGATGAAACCAGTCTCTCGTAAGCGTACGAGTAATGTCGGACCGAGCCGCTTCGATCCAACAATACCGCGGAATCAAGAAAAGACTAAGGAGGGAAGCAAAACGCACATCACCGCCCAAAAAAACTTTTGTGTTCTACTCGAGAAGACATCTACGCATGAACCTAGCTCATGATGCCACTGTTGGGGAACGTCGCATGGGAAACAAAAATTTTCCTACGCGCACGAAGACCTATCATCGTGATGTCCATCTACGAGAGGGGATGTGTGATCTACGTACCCTTGTAGACCGTACAGCAAAAGCGTTAGTGAACGCGGTTGATGTAGTGGAACGTCCTCATGTCCCTCGATCCGCCCCGCGAACCGTCCCGCGATCAGTCCCACGATCTAGTGCCGAACGGACGGCACCTCCGCGTTCAGCACACGTAGAGCTCGACGATGATCTCAACCTTCTTGATCCAGCAAGAGATACGGAGAGGTAGATGAGTTCTCTGGCAGCGTGACGGCGCTCCGGAGGTTGGTGGTGATCTAATCTCAGCAGGGCTCCGCCCGAGCTCCGGAGAAACGCGATCTAGAGGAAAAACCGTGGAGGTATGTGGTCGGGCTGCCGTGGAAAAGTCGTCTCAAATCAGCCCTAAAACCTCCGTATATATAGGGGGAAGAGGGGGAGCCTTGCCTTGGGGTCCAAGGACCCCTAAGGGCTTCGGCCGAGCCAAGGGGGGAAGCCCTCCCCTTCCAAACCGAGTCCAACTAGGTTTGGAAGGAGGAGTCCTTCCCCCTTTTTCCCACCTCCTCTTTTTTTTCTTCTTTTCTCTTTGATTTTCTTCCTATAGCGCATAGGGCCTTCTTAGGCTGTCCCACCAGCCCACTAAGGGCTGGTGCGCCACCCCCAAGTCCTATGGGCTTCCCCGGGGTGGGTTGCCCCCCCCCCCCCCGGTGAACTCCCGGAACCCATTCGTCATTCCCGGTACATTCCCGGTAACTCCAAAAACCTTCCGGTAATCAAATGAGGTCATCCTATATATCAATCTTCGTTTCTGGACCATTCCGGAAACCCTCGTGACGTCCGTGATCTCATCCGGGACTCCGAACAACATTCGGTGACTAACCATATAACTCAAATACGCATAAAACAACGTCGAACCTTAAGTGTGCAGACCCTGCGGGTTCGAGAACTAGGTAGACATGACCCGAGAGACTCCTCGGTCAATATCCAATAGCGGGACCTGGATGCCCATATTGGATCCTACATATAATACGAAGATCTTATCATTTGAACCTCAGTGCCAAGGATTCAGATAATCCCGTATGTCATTCCCTTTGTCCTTCGGTATGTTACTTGCCCGAGATTCGATCGTTAGTATCCGCATACCTATTTCAATCTCGTTTACCGGCAAGTCTGTTTACTCGTTCCATAATACAAGATCCCGCAACTTACACTAAGTCACATTGCTTGCAAGGCTAGTGTGTGATGTTGTATTACCGAGTGGGCCCCGAGATACCTCTCCGTCACACGGAGTGACAAATCCCAGTGTCGATCCATACTAACTCAACGAATACCTTCGAAGATACCTGTAGAGCATCTTTATAGTCACCCAGTTACGTTGCGACGTTTGATACACACAAAGTATTCCTCCAGTGTCAGTGAGTTATCTGATCTCATGGTCATAGGAACAAATACTTGACACGCAGAAAACAGTAGCAACAAAATGACACGATCAACATGCTACGTCTATTAGTTTGGGTCTAGTCCATCACGTGATTCTCCTAATGACGTGATCCAGTTATCAAGCAAAAACACCTTGTTCATAATCAGAAGACACTGACTATCTTTGATCAACTGGCTAGCCAACTAGAGGCTTGCTAGGGACAGTGTTTTGTCTATGTATCCACACATGTATATAAGTCTTTATTCAATACAATTATAGCATGGATAATAAACGATTATCTTGATACAGGAATTATAATAATAACTATATTTATTATTGCCTCTAGGGCATAATTCCAACAATACCATGGGTACAGTCTTTGCTTCAGGAATTGGGGATTTCTCAACCGCGGCCTCCTATACTTTGGTGTGATAACATCGGTGCTACATACCTCTCGGCGAATCCGGTATTCCATGCTCGAACAAAACACATCGAAGTTGACTATCACTTTGTGAGGGAACGTGTTTCTCAGAAGCTATTACAGATCAAGTTCATCTCTTCAAAAGATCAACTTGCAGACATCTTCACGAAGCCATTGCCTCTACCACAGTTTGAGGCCTGTAGGCGCAATCTTACTCTTCTAGATTCTTTAGGAAGTAGTTAAGATTGAGGGAGGGTGTTAGACTGTATAGTTATCTGTACCTATACGTGTATATTGTAACGTACCCTTGGTACACCATCTATAAATATATGTGATAGGCCACCCCTAGAGGGTTGAGCCAGTTCCCCCAAAACCCTTTGTCATACATGTTCAAACGCCGCGGTGAGCACGGGTCCGTTCCGACCGTCGGGGAAAGCTAGGGCGGGCCGGAACGGCGCCGGTGGCGAGCACAGGCGGCGGTGCTCTTGGGCAAAAGTGGCGATTGGGGCTGCAGTGTGCTAGCGGGCTAACGGAGTAGCCACGGGGGGCCTATGCGTCACGAGGGAGCTAACGGTGGCGGGTGCTTGACCAACTGGTCGTCGGGCCCCACCGGCGACGAGCTCGAGTGGAGCCGAGCGTCAGTCGTGAGGGAGGCTACAGGGCCGGAGCGAGCTCGAGAGAGCGCGGAGAGGAGGAGGAGCTTACAACACTCATGTAGGTGAGCTCAGACTACTTGGGGGAGGCTTCGTGCGACCGGATTGATGTTAGAGTTCGCCGAAGGCAAAGGGGGAGAAGAGGTGATGGCGACGATGTAGCGGCTGCGAGCTCGCATGCGTGGGCGAGGGAGAGGCAGAAGATGCCGGCGGAGCTCGTGGACACGTCGGGCCGGCGAGGAGGGCACGGTGGCCGCGGCTAGGCGACGGCCATGGCGGTGGTGGTGCTGGTCCGAGCATGAGAAGGGAGGGGGCGAGCGACAAGGGGGATGTTGTAGCCTAGGGTTTGGGGCACCGGGGACGACCTTGTAGCCGTCGGGGAGCCACGGGATGTCCGCCACGGCAACAATGGAAGCAAGTGGCTGCCATCGGCCATGGCCACGTCGCCCTCGTGAGCAGGAGGAAGGAGAAGAGAGAGTTGGGCTGGGTTGTGCACTCTGCACTTACAACGGAGTCCAAGAGTGATCCCCTTCGTTTTCTTTTATTCTTTTCCTTTTCTTTATTTTTCTTTCCTTTCATTCTATTTTATTTTATATAGTAATAAGATGACTTTGTAAAATATGGGATAGGGTTCAATATTTGCACTGCAATATTTGGTAGTGCCACAAAATGTTTGGGGCCCATTTGGATAGTGTGGGAATATTCACAATTAAAAAGGTATTTAATTAATTGTTTTGACCTATGTTATTATTATTTAGAGGCCCTTAAATATTTTGAAAAAATATGGTTTCAACTCCACAATCACTAGGTGAATATTTGCAAGGCCACCATGATTTTGGTTTTCAAGTTTAGCAAAATATTTCATCCACTTATTAAAAGGAGTTTGAATTTCAAAGGGAATTTGAAATGAGATATGATCCAAGATTGATCCAACATTGTTTATCAAAAGCATTTAGCTTAATCTCCATCATAACTATAGCTTAATTACAATGATTACTGTAGCTTAATCCAAAGATGTCACAACTACAGTAGCTCTTTTAGGCCTTGTACGGTTGACAAGGAAGTAAAAGGGATTTGGCAAGGATCGAGGGAGATTAAATCCCTAACAAGTAAAAATCCCTTCCAATCATCTTCAATCCCCTTGGGAGGAGGATTAACCGAACAAGGCCTTAGGGGTCCTGCTAGAGTAGTTATTTTAAGGGATACAATTTCCTCTCAGCGCTCGCGCTCCAATGGGCCGGCCCAGTCGGGGGGAGCCTCTCTATGTAGCGTCTCTATTTGACGTAAAACATGCGAAATCACTAATTGAGTATATCTTCCAAAGATCACCCCCACCTCTCAAGGTTGCGGCAACTCGCGTACTGAATGCGTGTCATTTGTCGCAACCTCGGAGTTTTCCCTTTTTCCGTAGATTTGTATTTTCAAAACGTTTTATCTCCTAAATCGTGCGTCCAAATTTTGAACTGTTTTTATCGTTGGGTTTCTCGCGTCGAGATCTTCATAACTAGAACCCATGTTGATAGGTTTCGGCAAACTTTTTTTTTCAAAAAAAAAGACGAAAACAATCGCGCCTCTTGCCATAGAAAAAAACAGAAAATGCATTTTTGTTTCGTGCCTCTCGTGAAGGTAAAATCGTGTCTCTCGCGAAAGCAAAATCGTTCCTCTCACAAAAGCAAAATCGTGTCTCTCACAAAAAAAACCATGTTTTTTTCCCTTTTCAAGAGGCATTTCGCCAGGGCAAAACCGTGCCTCTCATTAAAAAAAGCAGAAAATGTGTTTTTTTTCCTTTTCAAGAGGGACGGGCGTGCCTCTTACGAAGACAAAATAATGTCTTTCGCGAAAACAAAAAACGTGTCTCTCACGAAAAAAACAGATAAAATATTTTTCTTCCCGAGCAAAACCGTACCTCTCACGAAAGCAAAATTGTGCCTCTAGCAAAAAATAATGTCTTTTTCGCGCAAAATAAAATAAAAAATCATCCAAAAGCTAAGAAAGACCGATGGAAAACCGGAACACCCAAAAACAACGGAAAAACACATCAAAAACGCGTGCAAAAATATAAAAATAAAAACCAGAAGAAACGTTCAAAACGCAACACGTGATGACGATTAAAAACGCGTCAAATGACGGCACGTGGAAGTGATTTTTTTTTTTGAAAGGACTTGGAAGTGATCGTGCTTGTGAAGGAGTACTCCTCAACCAGTTGCTCCCAAAAAAGAGGTCGCATATTAGATGCCCCTATGAACTTGACCCGATTTCATTGTAAGCACCGGACTTGTCCGAAATCACTAATTGACTTGTCTTCATTTTTCTTCTGCCATGTAACGCGTTCGGTTTCAAAAAAGTTGTAGTTCTCTTCCTTATTTCTTCTGCCATTTAATGCGTTTGGTTTAAAAAAAAACTGTACCAAACTACTATATGTTCTGAGATCTGGTGAACCACAAACTTCGATGCAACAGATACAATTTCGTAGAGAAGCAACGCTGTAAAAATGGAGAACCCTACTGAAACTCCAGAAGTAGTTAGACACGGCGAGCAAGAGAGGAGCTGGAAAAGCTTATCATAGAGGTTCCACCGGGCCCAAATGAGGGCCGCATCCGTTACGAATACATCCAATGATAGTCCTACAGAAGAATTCACATATGCAGGTAGAAGACTAAAGAAAGAATGAGGATCATTTGATGCAGTCGATGCACCGAGGGCGAGAGGCTTCCAGCAAGAGAATGGGAGGACGCTCCAGAGTCGGACGAGCCAGGAACAGCGCCACCGGCCTCCCCAGGTCCTGGCGAAGGCGACGGAGCAAGGTATGAGCCATGGATTGCTGCAGTGGACGGCTCCATCAGTGGAGGAAATTGATGCGGTCCTGTGAGGGGAGAAGCAATATACAGATAAGAAACAGGAGATGGTGCAGCACAAGCAGGAAACTGAAAAGAAAACGTGCAGCGGTTCTAAGAGCATCTCTAGTAGAGCCCTCAAACCCTTAAAAATAACCGCTTTTTTACAGTTTTCATCGGAAAAACGGCGTAGACTAGAACAAACCCTTAAACCCGTAAAAAAAATTAGAGGTCCAACCCTCAAACCCCTTCCCAGCCTGTAGAAGTGAGGGTTGGGAGGGAAAACTGCCCCCAACCCGCACTCCACTTCCCACCTCGCGCAGGAGGCAGTTGGTTCCCGGCGCGCGCGAGGAAGTCGCCTCGGCCGCCGCCGCCCCGCCTCCCCCCGCGCTCCCTCCGCGCCCCGGCCGCCGCCCTCCTTGCCCCGCCGCCCACCGCGCTCCGGCCGCCGCCCCGCAGCCCCCCCCCCCCCCCCCCCGCCCTCCGCATCTCGGTCGCCGCCCACCGCGCCCCAGCCGCCGCCCCACCGGCCCACCGCGCCCCGGCCGCCGCCCCGCCTCCCGGGAATATTCCGTTATAAGGGTTGGGTTTGAGGGTTCTAGTCTTTGCCCCTGTTTTTCAACCCTTAGAAGTGTCAAAAATAGGCAATTCTCAACCCTTAAAACTGGTTTTAGATTCAAGGGTTTGAGGGTTCTACTAGAGATGCTCTAAGCATATGCCTTGTATCTTGGAAATGAGGTTGAAGTTGATCCTGAATTTAGCATGCAAGTAGAATATTCCCTTATTTAGTACTATTACTTTTTCAGATTACGTTGAAACTTGGCAGTCCGTTTTCACCTGATGTTCCATAAACTACTGGTGTTAATCGACCGGACTCTGGGAATGCTTGATGCGGCTTGGTTCAATTTTCAGTATTTCACAAGCATATTAATGATATTTCCGAAACATGTTTGAATAACAATTCACATATTTTCACTCTTCTCCTTGCCCTTTTGGATGAGAAGTATAAATAGTTGCATACAGTATTCAGTAGGTAGTAGTCAATTGCACAGTGGACTAAATGGGAAGAAAACAAAATAGTTACCAGGGCATGTAGGTTGAAGACCTGAGGATAGCCTGCAAACGCAAAGATGTAAGTATCTTCAACCCGGAGAAGGTGAACAAAGATTATTTAGGCTTTTTTGCTTACGATGTGGCAATGCTTCCGTTAATGAAGCCAGCATAGCTGCAAGACGAGACACCACAGCCACCACTGGTGGGCTGGCTAGTCATATTACCAAGCATTAGACTGCTATTGGAGCACTGCATACTTGAACATGATGTTCCTAATGAAGCGGGAGTGCAGTACAGACTGTGGGGGAAGAGAAAAATGCAGATTATAGTCCAAAACTCACTTAAGTAATACAGCTACATTCAACAAAAGACAAGGTAACTTTAACTTACTTGAGATCCCCTGGCCCACAACTGCATTCCACACAGTTGCCAGCAGTTAGTGCATAGGTTCCGTTTGCCACCAGCAATCCATAGTCCGAAGCAAAGTTAGGAAACGTAGACGCACATGCTGATCACACAAACAAATAGCAGGCAATTTTAGAAAAATAATCAACAGAGAGGTACCAAAAGCAGATAAGCAGACCCAACTCAACTATCACTACTGAACATAGTTAACAATCAGCAAAAATGAAAGTAAAAGAACCCTTACATGAATAAAAGTAAAGATCCATCAATTAACATTTATAAGTATGTTTCATCTTATTCCTGTGTTTTTCCTATTAATACTTTTCTAATTCCTATTATCCAAAGGAACTGTGAAGCTAGCATACTGATTGATATGTGCACTCAACATGAGAGCTCATAACAATCATGATATCCACATCACCTATGTGGCCACATGTACCTCACCAAACACAGCAGAGTTAAATCTTCTACAACCTAGCAGGATGCAAGCATGCTTTATCTCAATCTTGGACCACCGATATGAAACAGATTAAAATGTATTTATGCATCCAACATTCATCAAATCCAAACATTGACGTTCATCAAATAGCCGCTGTTTGTTGGGCCTTGTAGAAATGTTGGAGCAATATGGCAATTCAGCACAAGCTTCTGACTCAGCCTAATGAAGGCATGCAACTTAAGATTGACCTGATTTAATCAGCTGTGGTCAACTGATGACTTGTTTATATGTAAAAAAGGCTGTCGGGTTATGGGTGAATATAGGCGAGGAAAATAACGCATACAGATCCATATAGATAAACACCAAAATGAGCATTTGATCTGATAATTCAAAGTAATTGCCACAAGCCAAAATTCCGAATCTGGATAACCATAGCACTGTTATCTAACCGCCAACTATGCAAATAACTGTAGTTTTAGTATTGGTTCCAAAATACTTTGATGTTTTTTTAGGATACTTTGGTGTTTAATTGTTCACCGTAGTTCCATTCCTCGCTCTATCCTTTTGGGTCTGGGCTGCAAACTGGTAAGTATCATAGTATGTTGTATGCAAACAATCATTAGCTTTCAATATAAAGCCAGGCCCCGTGCCTTTTGTCTAAAAAAGCTTAACATTTCTAACATGGCCTAAAGTATCACAAATCTGCCGCTTTACAGCCTTTCACAATGGTCTTTTTGTATCTGGTTTGCAATTTGCAAGTATAAAACGGAGAAGCAAAGAAGCATTCACGGCTATTGGGGAAACTTCATAAAACAATTGGTGGGAAAATGATGTGGAATGTGTTAAGGCAGCCGGTGGCAACGATAATTGATACTAGCATTGGGAGATTATTTTACCTGACAATGGAATTGCAAGGATGTCTCCGGGTGCCACGATGGGGCTCCCCATGGCATTCACATTGCTGAGATCCGTGACGGTGGTGGCGTGGCTGGCGGCGATGGATTCCACGGTGTCCCCGACCCGCACGACATAGGAGAGGTAGACGGCGGGGAGGTTGTTGTCGGTGGAGTTGAGGCAGACGCAGGGGAAGGGGACGACGAGAATCTGGCCGGCGTCGAGCAGCGCGTCGGGGTCCGCCTCGGCGAGCCCGTTGGCGTTGCGGATCTGGTCGGCGGAGGCGAGGCCCGCGAAGACGACGTCGGCGACGGTGGCGAGCGTGTCGGCGGGGCGTGCGGCGTAGCGGACGGAGACGGACTTGCGGACGCCGTCGGCGCAGGCGCAGCGGGTGGGGACGCGGAGGAGGAGCCCCGCGGGGAGGATCCGGTTGGCGGCGCCGGGGGAGGCGAAGTCGAGCGCGTTGGCGGCCAGGAGCGCCGCCGGGTCCGCGCCGAAGAGCGCCGCCACCTCGGAGACCTTCATGTCGGCGTAGAGCGAGTAGCCGAGCAGCGCCGCGCACGAGTCGGCGGTGGAGCACGGCTCGATCGTCGTCTTCGCCGCCGCGCTACCCACCACTGCGAGGATCACAAGCAGCGCCCCTGCGGCCGCGGCCGCCAGCCTCGACATTGGGGCCCGGCGAGGGGCTTAGGGTTGGGGCCTCGGGGAGGGGGGGGGGGGGGGGGGGAGGGGGGAGTGGGGTGGGGAGCTGAGCTCGAGCTGTGTCTCGGCTTTTGGTTCCACAGTGTGCAAACTGGGAATCGAAATTTTCGGGGAGGAGCCGAGACTGCCGACTAGACGAACGGTGTGGATGCCACGCAGGTGGACAGTAGTCAATGACATGTGGTGCCGCGTCTGCGGACCCCAGCCGTCGGTGGGAGGGACGTTTGTTATCTGGCGGAGAGACTTTCGTGCTTGGAATCTGTGTCTTGGGAGGGGAGGAGGGGACCGATATCTCGTGGCCAACTCTATTTATAATGTCGGGTAATTTGATTTTTCTCTGTGGGAAATTATAAGTACTTTGATGATTTGCCTTGTTTTCATTGCTTAGAGCATCTTCAACAGATGCGTGTTAAAGAAAATTGAACGTTGACGTGTTGTAACTTTAACGGATGTTACAAAATTTAGCGACATCACAGATCATGCTTCAGCAGGGGTGCTAAATATACAGCGCTTGTCCACCACAAACACGTTTCCCACTCAATCATATAACCAAAAAATCAAACATACATAAAATAAATCAACGATAAATAGTTCAATTATTATTTCAACTCAAACAAATAATTCATGAATAATACAACAAATAGTTCATGAATAAATACAACAAATTGTTTATTTTCAACCGAATAAATAGTCCGCTGGAATACCGTATGTCAACATACGTAAAGCGACAACCACTTTTTGGTAGGTGCTATGTCCGAGTTCTCCGATGACATCCCTCCTTTGCTGAAAAAACGATCATGCCTCGCTAGTTTCTTCACAGTGTGTTTGAATATCTCGATGCTCATCCTAAAACGACGCCGAAAGTATGATGTGGAATATGTGGGATTCTCCCCAAAGTAGTTTCTCATTAATTAGTTGAGGGCATCAATTATTTTCCTCCACAAATCCTGACAACCAAAAATTGAACCACCGTGCTTCAGCTTTTATTGACGTGGATAGGTAGGATCATTAAGATATCCTCCTTCTCTTATTGACGTGGATATGTAGGATCATTAAGATATCCTCCTCCTCTTGGAGATCAAATTCTTCATCGAAAAAATCATAGGACAAACCCATCTACAAACTTGATTCAAATATAATTTAAACTACGAATGATCCAAGCCCAATCAAACTAGATTAAGTTCATCTAGAAATATAAAATTAAGCAATACATACCTTGCAGGTATTTTGTCAAACACCTTGTGGCCGCCGAACTACATACGGCCGTCGGGCGTTATTCGTCGAAGGAACGGAGCGCTCGAGGGGTGGCGGCTAGGGGAGTAGTGTTGATGAACGTCGCATGGGAAACAAAAATTTTACTACGCGCACGAAGACCTATCATGGTGATGTCCATCTACGAGAGGGGGTGAGTGATCTACGTACCCTTGTAGACCGTACAGCAGAAGCGTTAGAGAACGCGGTTGATGTAGTGGAACGTCCTCACGTCCCTCGATCCGCCCCGCGAACAATCCCGCGATCAGTCCCACGATCTAGTACCAAACGGACGGCACCTCCGCGTTCAGCACACGTACAGCTCGACGATGATCTCGGCCTTCTTGATCCAGCAAGAGAGACGGAGAGGTAGAAGAGTTCTCCGGCAGCGTGACGGCGCTCCGGAGGTTGGTGATGACCTTGTCTCAGCAGGGCTCCGCCCGAGCTCCGCAGAAACGCGATCTAGAGGAAAAACCGTGGAGGTATGTGGTCGGGCTGCCGTGGAAAAGTCGTCTCAAATCAGCCCCAATACCTCCGTATATATAGGTGGGAGGGAGGGGACCTTGCCTTGGGGCTCAAGGAGCCCCAAGGGGGTCGACCGAGTCCAAGGGGGGAAGGCTCCCCCCCCAAACCGAGTTGGACTTGGTTTGGTGGGTGGGAGTCCTTCCCTTCCTTCCCACCTCCCTTTTTTTTCTCTTTGATTTTCCTTTGTATGGCGCATAGGGCCCTTTTGGGCTGTCCCACCAGCCCACTAAGGGCTGGTGCGCCACCCTCATGGCCTAAGGGCTTCCCCGGGGTGGGTTGCCCCCCCCCCCCGGTGAACTCCCGGAACCCATTCGTCATTCCCGGTACATTCCAGGTAACTCCGAAAAACTTCCGGTAATCAAATGAGATCATCCTATATATCAATCTTCGTTTCCGGACCATTTCGGAAACCCTCGTGACGTCCGTGATCTCATCCGGGACTCCGAACAACATTCGGTAACCAACCATATAACTCAAATACGCATAAAACAACGTCGAACCTTAAGTGTGCAGACCCTGCGGGTTCGAGAACTATGTAGACATGATCCGAGAGACTCCTCGGTCAATATCCAATAGCGGGACCTGGATGCCCATATTGGATCCTACATATTCTACGAAGATCTTATCGTTTGAACCTCAGTGCCAAGGATTCATATAATGCCGTATGTCATTCCCTTTGTCCTTCGGTATGTTACTTGCCCGAGATTCGATCGTCAGTATCCGCATACCTATTTCAATCTCGTTTACCGGCAAGTCTCTTTACTCGTTCCGTAATACAAGATCCCGCAACTTACACTAAGTCACATTGCTTGCAAGGCTTGTGTGTGATGTTGTATTACCGAGTGGGCCCCGAGATACCTCTCCGTCACACGGAGTGACAAATCCCAGTCTTGATCCATACTAACTCAACTAACACCTTCGGAGATACCTGTAGAGCATCTTTATAGTCACCCAGTTACGTTGCGACGTTTGATACTCACAAAGCATTCCTCCGGTGTCAGTGAGTTATATGATCTCATGGTCATAGGAATAAATACTTGACACGCAGAAAACAGTAGCAACAAAATGACACGATCAACATGCTACGTCTATTAGTTTGGGTCTAGTCCATCACGTGATTCTCCTAATGACGTGATCCAGTTATCAAGCAACAACACCTTGTTCATAATCAGAAGACACTGACTATCTTTGATCAACTGGCTAGCCAACTAGAGGCTTGCTAGGGACGGTGTTTTGTCTATGTATCCACACATGTAAATGAGTCTTCATTCAATACAATTATAGCATGGATAATAAACGATTATCTCGATATAGGAATTATAATAATAACTATATTTATTATTGCCTCTAGGGCATAATTCCAACAGTCTCCCACTTGCACTAGAGTCAATAATCTAGCCCTCACATCATCATGTGAATTACATTGTAATAAATCTAACACCCATACAGTTCTGGTGTTGATCATGGTTTGGTCGTGGAAGAGGTTTAGTCAGCGGGTCTGCTACGTTCAGATCCGTGTGCACTTTGCATATATTCACGTCCTCTCCCTCGACGTAGTCGCGGATGAGGTTGAAGCGTCGTTTGATGTGTCTGGTCTTCTTGTGAAACCGTGGTTCCTTTGCTAAGGCAATGGCACCCGTGTTGTCACAGAACAAGGTTATTGGATTCAGTGCGCTTGGCACCACTCCAAGATACGTCATGAATTGCTTCATCCAGACACCCTCCTTAGCCGCCTCCGAGGCAGCCATATACTCCGCTTCACATGTAGAATCTGCTACTACGCTTTGCTTGGAACTGCACCAGCTTACCGCACCCCCATTAAGAATAAATACGTATCCGGTTTGCGACTTAGAGTCGTCCGGATCTGTGTCGAAGCTTGCATCGACGTAACCTTTTACGGCGATCTCTTCGTCACCTCCATACACGAGAAACATCTCCTTAGTCCTTTTCAGGTACTTCAGGATATTCTTGACCGCTGTCCAGTGATCCACTCCTGGATTACTCTGGAACCTACCTGCCATACTTATGGCCAGGCTAACATCCGGTCTAGTGCACAGCATCGCATACATGATAGAACCTATGGCTGAAGCATAGGGGACGGAGCGCATATGCTCTCTATCTTCATCAGTTGATGGGCACTGAGTCTTACTCAATCTCGTACCTTGTAAAACTGGCAAGAACCCTTTCTTGGACTGTTCCATTTTGAACCTCTTCAAAACTTTATCAAGGTATGTGCTTTGTGAAAGTCCTATCAGGCGTTTTGATCTATCCCTATAGATCTTAATGCCTAGAATGTAAGCAGCTTCTCCTAGGTCCTTCATAGAGAAACTCTTATTCAAGTAACCTTTTATGCTCTCCAAAAACTCTACGTTGTTTCCAATCAGTAATATGTCATCCACATATAATATTAGAAACGCCACAGAGCTCCCACTCACTTTCTTGTAAATACAAGATTCACCAACCACTTGTATAAACCCAAATACCTTGATCACCTCATCAAAGCGTTTGTTCCAACTCCGAGATGCTTGCACCAGTCCATAAATGGATCGCTGGAGCTTGCACACCTTGTTAGCATTCTTAGGATCGACAAAACCTTCGGGTTGCATCATATACAACTCTTCCTTAAGGAAACCGTTAAGGAACGCCGTTTTGACATCCATCTGCCAGATTTCATAATCGAAAAATGCAGCTATTGCTAACATGATTCTGACGGACTTAAGCATCACCACGGGTGAGAAAGTCTCATCGTAGTCAATTCCTGGAACTTATGAAAAACCCTTTGCCACAAGTCGAGCTTTATAAACGGTCACATTACCGTCAGCGTCCGTCTTCTTCTTAAAGATCCATTTGTTCTGAATAGCCTTGCGGCCCTCAGGTAGTATCTCCAAAGTCCACACTTTGTTCTCATACATGGATCCTATCTCGGATTTCATGGCTTCCAGCCATTTGTTGGAATCTGGGCCCACCATTGCTTCTTCATAACTTGCAGGTTCATTGTTGTCTAACAACATGATTGATAAGACGGGATTACCGTACCACTCTGGAGCAGCACGTGATCTCGTCGACCTGCGTGGTTCAACAGAAACTTGAACTGGAGTTTCATGATCATCATCATTAACTTCCTCCTCAACCGGCGTCGCAACGACAGAGGTTTCCCCTTGCCCTGCGCCACCATCCAGAGGGATGAGAGGTTCGACAACCTCGTCAAGTTCTATCTTCCTCCCACTCAATTCTCTCGAGAGAAACTCCTTCTCGAGAAAAGCTCCGTTCTTAGCAACAAACACTTTGCCCTCGGATTTGAGATAGAAGGTGTACCCAACTGTCTCTTTTGGGTAACCTATGAAGACGCACTTTTTCGCTTTGGGTTCCAGCTTTTCAGGCTGAAGCTTTTTGACATAAGCATCACATCCCCAAACTTTAAGAAACGACAACTTTGGCCTTTTGCCATACCACAGTTCGTATGGTGTCGTCTCAACGGATTTTGATGGTGCCCTATTTAAAGTGAATGCAGTTGTTTCTAATGCATAACCCCAAAATGATAACGGCAAATCAGTAAGAGACATCATAGATCGCACCATCTCCAATAGAGTACGATTACGACGTTCGGACACACCATTACGCTATGGTGTTCCAGGCGGTGTTAACTGTGAAACAATTCCACATTGTCTTAAGTGAGTACCAAACTCGAAACTCAGATATTCACCCCCACGATCAGACCGTAGGAACTTGATCTTCTTGTTAAGATGATTTTCCACTTCACTCTGAAATTGCTTGAACTTTTCAAATGTTTCAGACTTGTGCTTCATCAAGTAGACATAACCATATCTACTCAAATCGTCAGTGAAGGTGAGAAAATAACGATATCCGCCGCGTGCCTCCACGCTCATCGGACCACGCACATCGGTATGTATGATTTCCAACAAGTCACTTGCACGCTCCATTGTTCCGGAGAACGGAGTCTTAGTCATCTTGCCCATGAGGCATGGTTCGGACGTGTCAAGTGAATCAAAGTCAAGTGACTCCAAAAGTCCATCGGCATGGAGTTTCTTCATGCGCTTTACACCAATATGACCTAAGCGGCAGTGCCACAAAAATATGGCGCTATCATTGTTAACTCTAACTCTTTTGGTCTCAATGTTATGTATATGCGTATCGCTATCAAGATTCAATATGAACAATCCTTTCACATTAGGTGCATGACCATAAAAGATGTTACTCATAGAAATAGAACAACCATTATTCTTTGACTTAAAAGAGTAACCGTCTCGCAATAAACAAGATCCAGATATAATGTTCATGCTCAACGCAGGCACTAAATAACAATGATTTAAGTTCATCACTAATCCTGATGGTAACTGAAGTGACACTGTGCTGGCGGCGATTGCATCAACCTTGGAACCATTTCCTACGCGCATCGTCACTTCATGTTTCGCCAGCCTTCGTCTATTCCGCAGTTCCTATTTCGAGTTGCAAATATGAGCAACAGAACCGGTATCGAATACCCACGCACTACTACGAGAGCCGGTTAAGTACACATCAATAACATGTATATCAAATATACCTGATTTTTCTTTGGCCGCCTTCTTATCTGCCAGATACTTGGGGCAATTGCGCTTCGAGTGACCCATACCCTTGCAATAGTAACACTCCATTTCAGGCTTAGGTCCAGCTTTGGGTTTCTTCGTCGGATTGGCAACAGGCTTGCCGCTCTTCTTCGAATTGCCCTTCTTGCCTTTACCGTTTCTCTTGAAACTAGTGGTCTTATTCACCATCAACACTTGATGCTCTCTACGGAGTTCAGACTCTGCGACTTTCAGCATCGCAAACAACTCGCCGGGAGACTTGTTCATCCCTTGCATGTTGTAGTTCTACACAAAGCCTTTATAGCTTTGTGGCAGTAATTGAAGGATTCTGTCAGTGATAGCCTCTTGCGGGAGTTCAATCCCCAGCTCAGCTAGACGGTTTGAGTACCCAGACATTTTGAGCACATGTTCACTGACAGACGAGTTTTCCTCCATCTTGCAAGCATAGAATTTATCGGAGGTCTCATACCTCTCGATCCGGGCGTTCTTCTGAAAGATAAACTTCAACTCCTGGAACATCTCAAATGCTCCATGACGCTCAAAGCGACGTTGAAGTCCCGGTTCCAAGCCATACAAGACTGCACATTGAACTATTGAGTAGTCCTCCTTGCGTGCTAACCAAGCGTTCTTAACATCCTGATCAGCCGTAGCGGGTGGTTCATCTCCTAGCGCAGCATTAAGGACATAATCCTTCTTCCCAGCTTGTAAGATTAGCTTAAGATTACGAGCCCAGTCTACAAAGTTGCTTCCATCATCTTTCAACTTAGCTTTCTCTAGGAACGTATTAAAATTCAGGATGACTGTCGCGTGAGCCATGATCTACAACACAAATATATTCAAAGTGGACTTAGACTACGTTCAAGATAATTAGAGTTCAACTTAATCAAATTATATGCTAAAACTCCCACTCAAAAAGTACATCTCTCTAGTCATTTGAGTGGTTCATGATCCACTTACACTATCCCAAGTCCGATCATCACGTGAGTTGAGTATAGTTTCAGTGGTAAGCATCCCTATGCTAATCATATCAACTATATGATTCATGATCGACCTTTCGGTCTCATGTGTTCCGAGGCCATGTCTGCACATGCTAGGCTCGTCAAGCTTAACCCGAGTGTTCCGCGTGCGCAACTGTTTTGCACCCGTTGTATGTGAACGTTGAGTCTATCACACCCGATCATCACGTGGTGTCTCGAAATGACGAACTGTAGCAACGGTGCACAGTCGGGGAGAACACAATTTCGTCTTGAAATTTTAGTGAGAGATCACCTCATAATGCTACCGTCGTTCTAAGCAAAATAAGGTGCATAAAAGGATTAACATCACATGCAATTCATAAGTGACATGATATGGCCATCATCACGTGCTTCTTGATCTCCATCACCAAAGCACCGGCACGATCTTCTTGTCACTGGCGCCACACCATGATCATCCATCAACGTGTTGCCATCGGGGTTGTCGTGCTACTTATGCTATTACTACTAAAGCTACATCCTAGCAAAATAGTAAACGCATCTGCAAGCACAAACGTTAGTATAAAGACAACCCTATGGCTCCTGCCAGTTGCCGTACCATCGACGTGCAAGTCGATATTTTCTATTACAACATGATCATCTCATACATCCAATATATCACATCACATCGTTGGCCATATCACATCACAATCATACCCTGCAAAAACAAGTTAGACGTCCTCTAATTTTGTTGTTGCATGTTTTACGTGGTGACCAAGGGTATCTAGTAGGATCGCATCTTACTTACGCAAACACCACAACGGAGATATATGAGTTGCTATTTAACCTCATCCAAGGACCTCCTCGGTCAAATCCGATTCAACTAAAGTTGGAGAAACCGGCACTTGCCAGTCATCTTTGAGCAAAGGGGGGTACTCGTAACGATGAAACCAGTCTCTCGTAAGCGTACGAGTAATGTCGGTCCAAGCCGCTTAAATCCAACAATACCGCGGAATCAAGAAAAGACTAAGGAGGGCAGCAAAACGCACATCACCGCCCACAAAAACTTTTGTGTTCTACTCGAGAAGACATCTACGCATGAACCTAGCTCATGATGCCACTCTTGGGGAACGTCGCATGGGAAACAAAAAATTTCCTACGCGCACGAAGACCTATCATGGTGATGTCCATCTACGAGAGGGAATGAGCGATCTACGTACCCTTGTAGACCGTACAGCAGAAGTGTTAGACAACGCGGTGATGTAGTGGAACGTCCTCACGTCCCTCGATCCACCCCGCGAACAATCCCGTGATCAGTCCCACGATCTAGTACCGAACGGACGGCACCTCCGCGTTCAGCACACGTACAGCTCGACGATGATCTCGGCCTTCTTGATCCAGCAAGAGAGACGGAGAGGTAGAAGAGTTCTCCGGCAGCGTGACGGCGCTCCGGAGGTTGGTGATGACCTTGTCTCAGCAGGGCTCCGCCCGAGCTCCGCAGAAACGCGATCTAGAGGAAAAACCGTGGAGGTATGTGGTCGGGCTGCCGTGGAAAAGTCGTCTCAAATCAGCCCTAAAACCACCGTATATATAGGTGGGAGGGAGGGGGCCTTGCCTTGGGGCTCAAGGAGCCCCAAGGGGGTCGGCCGAGTCCAAGGGGGAGGACTCTCCCCCCCCCAAACCGAGTTGGACTAGGTTTGGTGGGAGGGAGTCCCCCTCCCTTCCCACCTCCTCCCTTTTTTTTCTTTCTCTCTTGATTTTCTTCTCCTTGGCGCATAGGGCACTTGTGGGCTGTCCCACCAGCCCACTAAGGGCTGGTATGTCTCCCCCAAGGCCTATGGGCTTCCCCGGGGTGGGTAGCCCCCCCCGGTGAACTCCCGGAACCCATTCGTCATTCACGGTACATTCCCGGTAACTCCGAAAACCTTCCGGTAATCAAATGAGGTCATCCTATATATCAATCTTCGTTTCCGGACCATTCCGGAAACCCTCGTGACGTCCGTGATCTCATCTGGGACTCCGAACAACATTCGGTAACCAACCATATAACTCAAATACGCATAAAACATCGTCGAACCTTAAGTGTGCAGACCCTGCGGGTTCGAGAACTATGTAGACATGACCCGAGAGACTCCTCGGTCAATATCCAATAGCGGGACCTGGATGCCCATATTGGATCCTACATATTCTACGAAGATCTTATCGTTTGAACCTCAGTGCCAAGGATTCGTATAATCCCGTATGTCATTCCCTTTGTCCTTCGGTATGTTACTTGCCCGAGATTCGATCGTCAGTATCCGCATACCTATTTCAATCTCGTTTACCGGCAAGTCTCTTTACTCGTTCCGTAATACAAGATCCCGCAACTTACACTAAGTCACATTGCTTGCAAGGCTTGTGTGTGATGTTGTATTACCGAGTGGGCCCCGAGATACCTCTCCGTCACACGGAGTGACAAATCCCAGTCTTGATCCATACTAACTCAACCAACACCTTCGGAGATACCTGTAGAGCATCTTTATAGTCACCCAGTTACGCTGCGACGTTTGATACACACAAATCATTCCTCCGGTGTCAGTGAGTTATATGATCTCATGGTCATAGGAATAAATACATGACACGCAGAAAACAGTAGCAACAAAATGACACGATCAACATGCTACGTCTATTAGTTTGGGTCTAGTCCATCACGTGATTCTCCCAATGACGTGATCCAGTTATCAAGCAACAACACCTTGTTCATAATCAGAAGACACTAACTATCATCGATCAACTGGCTAGCCAACTAGAGGCATGCTAGGGACGGTGTTTTGTCTATGTATCCACACATGTAAATGAGTCTTCATTCAATACAATTATAGCATGGATAATAAACTATTATCTTGATACAGGAATTATAATAGTAACCATATTTATTATTGCCTCTAGGGCATAATTCCAACAGTATCATATACAACTCTTCCTTAAGGAAACCGTTAAGGAACGCCGTTTTGACATCCATCTGCCAGATCTCATAATCGAAAAATGCAGCTATTGCTAACATGATTCTGACGGACTTAAGCATCGCTACGGGTGAGAATGTCTCATCGTAGTCAACTCCTTGAACTTGTGAAAACCCTTTGCCACAAGTCGAGCTTTATAAACGGTCACATTGCCGTCAGCGTCCGTCTTCCTCTTAAAGATCCATTTGTTCTGAATAGCCTTGCGGCCCTCAGGTAGTACCTCCAAAGTCCACACTTTGTTCTCATACATGGATCCTATCTCGGATTTCATGGCTTCTAGCCATTTGTTGGAATCTGGGCCCACCATTGCTTCTTCATAATTCGCAGGTTCATTGTTGTCTAACAACATGATTGTCAAGACGGGATTACCGTACCACTCTGGAGCAGTGCGTGATCTCGTCGACCTGCGTGGTTCAACAGAAACTTGAACTGGAGTTTCATGATCATCATCATTAACTTCCTCCTCAACCGGCGTCGCAATCACAGGGGTTTCCCCTTGCCCTGCGCCACCATCTAGAGGGATGAGAGGTTCGACAACCTCGTCAAGTTCTATCTTCCTCCCACTCAATTCTCTCGAGAGAAACTCCTTCTCAAGAAAAGTTCCGTTCTTAGCAACAAACACTTTGCCCTCGGATTTGAGATAGAAGGTGTACCCAACTGTCTCTTTTGGGTAACCTATGAAGACGCACTTTTCCGCTTTGGGTTCCAGCTTTTCAGGCTGAAGCTTTTTGACATAAGCATCACACCCCCAAACTTTAAGAAACGACAACTTTGGCCTTTTGCCATACCACAGTTCGTATGGTGTCGTCTCAACGGATTTTGATGGTGCCCTATTTAAAGTGAATGCAGCTGTTTCTAATGCATAACCCCAAAACGATAACGGCAAATCTGTAAGAGACATCATAGATCGCACCATCTCCAATAGAGTACGATTACGACGTTCGGACACACCATTACGATATGGTGTTCCAGGCGGTGTTAACTGTGAAACAATTCCACATTGTCTTAAGTGAGTACCAAACTCGAAACTCAGATATTCACCCCCACGATCAGACCGTAGGAACTTGATCTTCTTGTTACGATGATTTTCCACTTCACTCTGAAATTGCTTGAACTTTTCAAATGTTTCAGACTTGTGCTTCATCAAGTAGACATAACCATATCTACTCAAATCGTCAGTGAAGGTGAGAAAATAACGATATCCGCCGCGTGCCTCCACGCTCATCGGACCACGCACATCGGTATGTATGATTTCCAACAAGTCACTTGCACGCTCCATTGTTCCGGAGAACGGAGTCTTAGTCATCTTGCCCATGAGGCATGGTTCGGACGTGTCAAGTGAATCAAAGTCAAGTGACTCCAAAAGTCCATCGGCATGGAGTTTCTTCATGCGCTTTACACCAATATGACCTAAGCGGCAGTGCCACAAAAATATGGCGCTATCATTGTTAACTCTAACTCTTTTGGTCTCAATGTTATGTATATGCGTATCGCTATCAAGATTCAATATGAACAATCCTTTCACATTAGGTGCATGACCATAAAAGATGTTACTCATAGAAATAGAACAACCATTATTCTTTGACTTAAAAGAGTAACCGTCTCGCAATAAACAAGATCCAGATATAATGTTCATGCTCAACGCAGGCACTAAATAACAATGATTTAAGTTCATAACTAATCCTGATGGTAACTGAAGTGACACTGTGCTGGCGGCGATTGCATCAACCTTGGAACCATTTCCTACGCGCATCGTCACTTCATGTTTCGCCAGCCTTCGTCTATTCCGCAGTTCCTATTTCGAGTTGCAAATATGAGCAACAGAACCGGTATCGAATACCCACGCACTACTACGAGAGCCGGTTAAGTACACATCAATAACATGTATATCAAATATACCTGATTTTTCTTTGGCTGCCTTCTTATCTGCCAGATACTTGGGGCAATTGCGCTTCGAGTGACCCATACCCTTGCAATAGTAACACTCCGTTTCAGGCTTAGGTCCAGCTTTGGGTTTCTTCGTCGGATTGGCAATAGGCTTGCCGCTCTTCTTCGAATTGCCCTTCTTGCCTTTACCGTTTCTCTTGAAACTAGTGGTCTTATTCACCATCAACACTTGATGCTCTCTACGGAGTTCAGACTCTGCGACTTTCAGCATCGCAAACAACTCGCCGGGAGACTTGTTCATCCCTTGCATGTTGTAGTTCTACACAAAGCCTTTATAGCTTTGTGGCAGTAATTGAAGGATTCTGTCAGTGATAGCCTCTTGCGGGAGTTCAATCCCCAGCTCAGCTAGACGGTTTGAGTACCCAGACATTTTGAGCACATGTTCACTGACAGACGAGTTTTCCTCCATCTTGCAAGCATAGAATTTATCGGAGGTCTCATACCTCTCGATCCGGGCGTTCTTCTGAAAGATAAACTTCAACTCCTGGAACATCTCAAATGCTCCATGACGCTCAAAGCGACGTTGAAGTCCCGGTTCCAAGCCATACAAGACTGCACATTGAACTATTGAGTAGTCCTCCTTACGTGCTAACCAAGCGTTCTTAACATCCTGATCAGCCGTAGCGGGTGGTTCATCTCCTAGCGCAGCATTAAGGACATAATCCTTCTTCCCAGCTTGTAAGATTAGCTTAAGATTACGAGCCCAGTCTACAATGTTGCTTCCATCATCTTTCAACTTAGCTTTCTCTAGGAACGTATTAAAATTCAGGGTGACAGTCGCGTGAGCCATGATCTACAACACAAATATATTCAAAGTGGACTTAGACTATGTTCAAGATAATTAGAGTTTAACTTAATCAAATTATTCGCTAAACTCCCACTCAAAAAGTACATCTCTCTAGTCATTTGAGTGGTTCATGATCCACTTACACTAGCTCAAGTCCGATCATCACGTGAGTTGAGTATAGTTTCAGTGGTAAGCATCCCTATGCTAATCATATCATCTATATGATTCATGATCGACCTTTCGGTCTCATGTGTTCCGAGGCCATGTCTGCACATGCTAGGCTCGTCAAGCTTAACCCGAGTGTTCCGCGTGCGCAACTGTTTTGCACCCGTTGTATGTGAACGTTGAGTCTATCACACCCGATCATCACGTGGTGTCTCGAAACGACGAACTGTAGCAACGGTGCACAGTCGGGGAGAACACAATTTCGTCTTGAAATTTTAGTGAGAGATCACCTCATAATGCTACCGTCGTTCTAAGCAAAATAAGGTGCATAAAAGGATTAACATCACATGCAATTCATAAGTGACATGATATGGCCATCATCACGTGCTTCTTGATCTCCATCACCAAAGCACCGGCACGATCTTCTTGTCACCGGCGCCACGCCATGATCTCCATCAACGTGTTGCCATCGGGGTTGTCGTGCTACTCATGCTATTACTACTAAAGCTACATCCTAGCAAAATAGTAAACGCATCTGCAAGCACAAACGTTAGTATAAAGACAACCCTATGGCTCCTGCCGGTTGCCGTACCATCGACGTGCAAGTCGATATTTTCTATTACAACATGATCATTTCATACATCCAATATATCACATCACATCGTTGGCCATATCACATCACAAGCATACCCTGCAAAAACAAGTTAGACGTCCTCTAATTTTGTTGTTGCATGTTTTACGTGGTGACCAAGGGTATCTAGTAGGATCGCATCTTACTTACGCAAACACCACAACGGGGATATATGAGTTGCTATTTAACCTCATCCAAGGACCTCCACGATCAAATCCGATTCAACTAAAGTTGGAGAAACCGACACTTGCCAGTCATCTTTGAGCAACGGGGTTACTCGTAACGATGAAACCAGTCTCTCGTAAGCGTACGAGTAATGTCGGTCCAAGCCGCTTCAATCCAACAATACCGCGGAATCAAGAAAAGACTAAGGAGGGCAGAAAAACGCACATCACCGCCCACAAAAACTTTTGTGTTCTACTCGAGAAGACATCTACGCATGAACCTAGCTCATGATGCCACTGTTGATGAACGTCGCATGGGAAACAAAAATTTTCCTACGCGCACGAAGACCTATCATGGTGATGTCCATCTACGAGAGGGGATGAGTGATCTACGTACCCTTGTAGACCGTACAGCAGAAGCGTTAGAGAACGCGGTTGATGTAGTGGAACGTCCTCACGTCCCTCGATCCGCCCCGCGAACCGTCCCGCGATCAGTCCCACGATTTAGTACCGAACGGACGGCACCTCCGCGTTCAGCACACGTACAGCTCGACGATGATCTCGGCCTTCTTGATCCAGCAAGAGAGACGGAGAGGTAGAAGAGTTCTCCGGTAGCGTGATGGAGCTCCGGAGGTTGGTGATGACCTTGTCTCAGCAGGGCTCCGCCCGAGCTCCGCAGAAACGCGATCTAGAGGAAAAACCGTGGAGGTATGTGGTCGGGCTGCCGTGGCAAAGTCGTCTCAAATCAGCCCCAATACCTCCGTATATATAGGTGGGAGGGAGGGGACCTTGCCTTGGGGCTCAAGGAGCCCCAAGGGGGTCGACCGAGTCCAAGGGGGGAAGGCTCCCCCCCCCAAACCGAGTTGGACTTGGTTTGGTGGGTGGGAGTCCTTCCCTTCCTTCCCACCTCCCTTTTTTTTCTTTCTCTTTGATTTTCCTTTGTATGGCGCATAGGGCCCTTTTGGGCTGTCCCACCAGCCCACTAAGGGCTGGTGCGCCACCCTCATGGCCTATGGGCTTCCCCGGGGTGGGTTGCCCCCCCGGTGAACTCCCGGAACCCATTCGTCATTCCCGGTACATTCCCGGTAACTCCGAAAAACTTCCAGTAATCAAATGAGGTCATCCTATATATCAATCTTTGTTTCCGGACCATTCCGGAAACCCTCGTGACGTCCGTGATCTCATCCGGGACTCCAAACAACATTCGGTAACCAACCATATAACTCAAATACGCATAAAACAACGTCGAACCTTAAGTGTGCAGACCATGCGGGTTCGAGAAATATGTAGACATGACCCGAGAGACTCCTCGGTCAATATCCAATAGCGGGACCTGGATGCCCATATTGGATCCTACATATTCTACGAAGATCTTATCGTTTGAACCTCAGTGCCAAGGATTCATATAATCCCGTATGTCATTCCCTTTGTCCTTCGGTATGTTACTTGCCCGAGATTCGATCGTCAGTATCCGCATACCTATTTCAATCTCGTTTACCGGCAAGTCTCTTTACTCGTTCCGTAATACAAGATCCCGCAACTTACACTAAGTCACATTGCTTGCAAGGCTTGTGTGTGATGTTGTATTACCGAGTGGGCCCCGAGATACCTCTCCGTCACACGGAGTGACAAATCCCAGTCTTGATCCATACTAACTCAACTAACACCTTCGGAGATACCTGTAGAGCATCTTTATAGTCACCCAGTTACGTTGCGACGTTTGATACACACAAAGCATTCCTCCGGTGTCAGTGAGTTATATGATCTCATGGTCATAGGAATAAATACTTGACACGCAGAAAACAGTAGCAACAAAATGACACGATCAACATGCTACGTCTATTAGTTGGGGTCTAGTCCATCACGTGATTCTCCTAATGACGTGATCCAGTTATCAAGCAACAACACCTTGTTCGTAATCAGAAGACACTGACTATCTTTGATCAACTCGCTAGCCAACTAGAGGCTTGCTAGGGACGGTGTTTTGTCTATGTATCCACACATGTAAATGAGTCTTCATTCAATACAATTATAGCATGGATAATAAACGATTATCTTGATACAGGAATTATAATAATAACTATATTTATTATTGCCTCTAGAGCATAATTCCAACAAGTAGGTAGAAGAAGCAAAGGTGGCCACCGGGAGCAGCAGGGGGCGCTGGGGAGAAGCGAGGGAAGCGTCGATGGGAGGAGCGAGCGGAGGCGCCGGGGCCAGGAGGTTTCTGATCCGACGGTTGGTGGTTCGCACGTGCAATTTGTTTTGTCCAGTGCGCTCGAGTGGGCGCACCAGTTAAACCATGCGATGCGGTTTTTTCTATCGTGTTGGCACATTTTTACCGCACGCGACATTATTGTATGGTTGTTGTAGTGTTGTGTTCAGCAACATGCACGCTATATGACCGGTTTTTTGGACGTGCAACCTATTTAACGTCTCTGTTGGAGATGCTCTTAGATGGTTAGGTTTCTTGTTGTGGAACTAACTCATCGGGCTCAAGTCTTATACTTGGCATTGGTCGTCGCATTTTTTTGAATTTATTTCACACATTTTGATGATGTGCGTTTAATGAAAAAAGATGTTATAGTCAACCAAGGGCGGAGGCAGTGGGGGCGAGCAGGGGCTAGACCCTCCCCCTGTGGTTCGGCCCCGTGACAATCAGCGCTGGGGGCTAAGATATTTTTTTCCTTCAGACAAACTAGAGTACTTATTTGAGTCAAGTAGTGGGCCATTAGCTAAAACACCATAATGAAGAACGAATGATCCAAGCCCAATCAAACTAGATGTTCACGTACAATTCTGGACGATCCTAGTGGATGAGTTTATACGTGCATACCGCACATACGACTCGATAGATTGCAATTGCCATGGTCGTCCCGCCACTAGGTTTAGACAGCTGTGGCCGCCGGTCCTCGTGCGCTTAGTCGACCCTTGATGATGGTGATAGCGCAGTAACCACGAATCCTTCATCCATGCATGAGGGTGATGACGCCTCCATCACTCGATCTTCAACCTTGCGACACGGCGCCCCTCAGACAAGCCACACCAAGATTTAAGGTATCGTATAGATGTATATTACTCTTAGATGTAAGAGTATAATTCTTTATTTGTGGTTTTGGTAATTGATGACAATCTCTATGGACTAATGGTTGCCTTGAATTATATTCGAAGAATTTGTCCATAAGCTCTTTTTGAAGTCCATCTGTTGGTTTCAAGAAGTTTATATGGTGACCAAGGTGGTATTCAAGGTTTTATCCAAAGATTGGTGATGTGAGAGTTGAGCTTATTGCAAGCATATCTTGAAGAAGAAGATTGTGTGGGCATTCGTGTTTACCTTCAAGATATCATCTTTATGAAGAGAGAAGATAAGATACAAGGTTGATTGATACGTCTCCAACGTATCTATAATTCATGAAGTATTCATGCCATGTTTACAACAATTTTATATGATTTTGGTATGGTTTTATTAGAACTAATCCGGACTGATGCTGTTTTCAGCAGAACTACCATGGTGTTGTTTTTGTGCAGAAATAAAAGTTTTCGGAATGGGCTAAAAATTTACGGAGAATATTTTAGGAAAATATAAAAAAATACTAGAGCAAAAAGATAACAGAGAGGAGTCCCGAGGCAGTCACAAGCCTAGGGGGCGCCCCCTAGGGCGCGCCCCTGGCTTGTGGGTCCCTTGGGAGTCCCCTTGACGTGAGACCGACGCCAAAAATTCCTATAAATCCCAAAACCCCCAAAAAGAAACCTATATCAGGAGTTCCGCTGCCGCAAGCCTCGAGAGCCACGAAAAACCAATCGGGAGCCCGTTTTGGCACCCTGTCAGAGGGGGAAACCATCACCACTGGCCATCTTCATCATCTCGACGGTCTTCAGCACGAGGAGGGAGTAGTTCACCCTCGGGGTTGAGGGTGTATACCGGTAGCTATGTATTTGATCTCTCTCTCTCTCTCTCTCGTGTTCTTGAGATGGCACGATCTTGATGTATCGTGAGCTTTATTAATATAGATGAATCATATGGAGTTTTCCCCTCTCTATGTTCTTGTGATGAATTGAGTTTTCCATTTGAAGTTTTCTTATCGGATTGAATATTTAAGGATTTG
Source organism: Hordeum vulgare subsp. vulgare (assembly GCF_904849725.1). Lineage (NCBI taxonomy): Eukaryota > Viridiplantae > Streptophyta > Magnoliopsida > Poales > Poaceae > Hordeum > Hordeum vulgare. Next base: position 75,213,151 of record NC_058524.1, on the reverse strand, counting down.
AGAACACTTGATGTATGTCTTGCGATGGGATATCCGTGGTGCTAATGGGGTGTTCTATTAATCCACTTGATGTATGTTTTGGTGGTCAACTTGCGGGTTTCGTGACCTTGGGAATCTATGCATAGGGGTTGGCACATGTTGTCGTCTTGACTCTCCGGTAGAAACTTTGGGGCACTCTTTGAAGTTCTTTGTGTTGGATTGAACATGATGAATCTGAAATTGTGTGATGCATATCGTATAATCAAGCCCATGGGCACTTGTGGTGACATTGGAGTATCTAGGTGACATTAGGGTTTTGGTTGATGTGTGCCTTAAGGTGTTATTTTAGTACGAACTATAGGGTTGTTCATGACACTTGTAGGGATATCTCATAAGATTGATCGGAAAAGATAACTTTGAGGTGGTTTCGTACCCTACTATAATTTCTTCGTTAGTTCTCCGCTATTTGTGACTTTGGAGTGAATTCTTTGTCGCACGTGAAGGATTTATATATGATTCAACTATGTTAGTATTGTTGAGAGAACTTGCACTAGTGAAAGTATGGACCCTAGGCCTTGCTTCTAAGCATTGCAATACCGTTTGTGCTCACTTTTATCATTAGTTACCTTGCTATTTTTATATTTTCAGATTACAAAAACCTATATCTATCATCCATATTACACTTGTATCACCATCTCTTCACCTAACTAGCGCACCTATACAATTTATCATTGTATTGGGTGTGTTGGGGACACAAGAGACTCTTTGTTATTTGATTGCAGGGTTGCTTGAGAGAGACCATCTTCATCCTACGCCTCCCACAGATTGATAAATCTTAGGTCATCCACTTGAGGGAAACTTGCTATTGTCCTACAAAACTATGCGCTTGGAGGCCCAACACGAGCCTACAAGGAGAAGGTTGTGTAGTAGACATCATTGATCAAAACTAAGTCAAATAGTGAATCAAATTGATCAACACACAAAGCGTATAAGATGTACCAAGAGGGATAAAGTGATCCCATGGTATGGCAAGCATTCCATTACGCTTTTGTGTAATAACCCAAGATCTGCGTGATAGTTCTATGTGGGGTTAGGTATGTTTCCATGGGCTTGCATCAAGAGGAATATATCATACAACCCATAGAGTATGACATCAAGTAGTGATCATCGTCAAGATTGCGACGTGCAACTTCAAGTGGAGAATCACGAAGAGATCATGCTTGAAGCTTGTCGTCCATTGTGATGGCAATGGACTTGTGAAGATGTGCAGAAGAGTGGCTCACCCATAGTGGAGTATGGGGGAGCAATCAACTAGTCTTCATCGAGCCAATGCAATCAAGAAAGGTGGTCCATCTTGAGGAAGTAAAGATCGTCATCATGTAGCTCAAGTGGACTATGTGCAAGGTATATGTGTTGCCCTTGATAGTCTTCTATTTTACCGGTCTCATGGTGATAGTTGGGAGACCGGGTTATAGGATCGATTGCTGTATGTAAGAACAAATTTCTCCATGTGTGTTTTTTGTAATTGATGACAATCCCTATGAACTAATGGTTGCCTTGAGTTATATTCGAAGGATTTGTCCATAAACACTTCTTGAAGTCCATCTCTTGTTTTCAAGGAGTTTATATGGTGACCAAGGTGGTATTCAAGGTTTTATTCAAAGAATTTTCATACGAGAGTTGAGCTTATTGCAAGCATGTCTTGAAGAAGAAGATTGTGTGAGCATTCATGTTTACCTTAAGGACATCATCTTTATGAAGACAGAAGATAAGATACAAGGTTAATCAAGACTAAGTCAAAGAGTGAATCAAGTTTATCCATACAAAGTGTATAAGATGTACCGAGAGGGATCAAGTGATCCCATGGTATGGTAAGCATTGTCAATTACACTTTATGTACTAACCCATGGTCTACGTGAGTGTTCTTTGTGGAGTTAGGTATGTTTCCATGGGCTTGCATCAAGAGGAAGATATCATACATCCCACGGAGGATGACATCAAGTGGTGATCGTCATCAAGATTGCGGTGTGCAAGTTCAAGTGGAACATCACGAAGAGATCATGCTTGAAGCTTGCCGTCCACTGTGGTGACAATGGACTTGTGAAGATATGTCAAAGAGTGGCTCACCCATAGTGGGGTATGGGGGAGCAATCAACTAGTCTTCACTGAGCCAACACAATCAATAAAGGTGGTCCATCTTTAGGAAGTTAAAATCATCATAATGTGGCTCAAGTGAACTATATGCAAGGTATAGGTTTTCTATTTTACCATTCTCATGGTGGTAGTTGGGAGAAAGGGTTATAGGATCGATTTCCATACTATCAAGGGGGGCTCTCAAGTGAGTAGCTTGATCGTATCGTTTGTTGAGAGCTCAAATCATTTGCATCCTTGCATCGCCTTTCCTGGTTCTTGTTTGGTGTTTCTCTTTGTGAGTTTTAGATCTTATGGTCATCTTTATGACAAGCTCGAGTTCATAAAAAACGGAGTCCATATGGATCTTCTATGATGTTTTCAATGTTGGAGTTTTTGTCGGTTCTTCATTCATAGAGGTTTCACATCTCTATGTCATTGGCATTTTTATATTGCCTCTTCTTATTATAACTAGTCATTGTTGGATAGCTCTTGTCGCCCTGAATCCAACAAGCTTGTGTTCTCTCAATTCGAAGTCTGTATGCAGTAGTTATAGATGTTTTAGTATTGGAGCATTCTTCTATTTTGCTTGAGTGGTAGTACCTCTTATAAGCAGTAGTACTGCTCCCACGAGCGGTAGTACCTCTCAAGCAGTATTACATCTCCCTCGAGCGGTTCTACCTCTTATAAGCGGTACGACCTCTCCCTCGAGTGGTACCACCTCTCTGGGAGAACTACACGTGTTTTTATGTCTCGTTGGACTATTTTGACTATGCTAAGCGGTAGTACCGCTCTCCTGGGCGGTAGTACCGCTTGAGCACGACTTGTGGGCATAACAACTGGATTCTAGGGAGCCTATTTAAGGGGGGCCTTCTTCCCCAATGGCCCCTATCCTTTGAGCTCGTGTTTGCCCCCATTGTTAACCTTCTTCGAGCTTGTTATCTCTCAACCCCTCCAATGATTCTTGCTAGTTCTTGAGGGAAAAGAGAGAGGAAATCTAGATCCACATTTTCACCAATCACTTTCTCCTCTGTGTGAGGGTAACCCCTTGGATCTAGATCTTGGAGTTATTTGTGTTCTTCTTCATTCTTCCTCTCATTTTCTTCCATAGCATTAGATGTTGTGGTGGGATTTGGGAGAGAAGGACCTGGGAACTCTGTGTGCCCTTGCCATTGCATTTGATACATAGGTTTGAGTTCTCCACGGTGATACGTGGAAGTGAAGTTTGGGAAGCTTATTACTCTTGGGTGCTTGGTACCCTAGAGCTTGCTCCTCTTGGGTGCTTTGGCGTCCTAGGTGCTTGGTGGTGCCTCGGAGCTCAATCATTATGTTGTGAAGCTCCGGGTAAGCGTGAGGGTCTCCAATTAAGTGTGCAGACCCTGCGGGTTCGAGAACTATGCAGACATGACCCGAGAGACTCCTCGGTCAATATCCAATAGCGGGACCTGGATGCGCATATTGGATCCTACATATTCTACGAAGATCTTATCGTTTGAACCTCAGTGCCAAGGATTCATATAATCCCGTATGTCATTCCCTTTGTCCTTCGGTATGTTACTTGCCCGAGATTCGATCGTCAGTATCCACATACCTATTTCAATCTCGTTTACCGGCAAGTCTCTTTACTCGTTCCGTAATACAAGATCCCGCAACTTACACTAAGTCACATTGCTTGCAAGGCTTGTGTGTGATGTTGTATTACCGAGTGGGCCCCGAGATACTTCTCCGTCACACGGAGTGACAAATCCCAGTCTTGATCCATACTAACTCAACGAACACCTTCGGAGATACCTGTAGAGCATCTTTATAGTCACCCAGTTACGTTGCGACGTTTGATACACACAAAGTATTCCTCCGGTGTTAGTGAGTTATATGATCTCATGGTCATAGGAACAAATACTTGACACGCAGAAAACAGTAGCAACAAAATGACACGATCAACATGCTACGTCTATTAGTTTGGGTCTAGTCCATCACGTGATTTTCCTAATGACGTGATCCAATTATCAAGCAACAACACCTTGTTCATAATCAGAAGACACTAACTATCTTTGATCAACTGGCTAGCCAACTAGAGGCTTGCTAGGGACAGTGTTTTGTCTATGTATCCACACATGTAAATGAGTCTTCATTCAATACAATTATAGCATGGATAATAAACGATTATCTTGATACAGGAATTATAATAATAACTATATTTATTATTGCCTCTAGGGCATAATTCCAACAGTCTCCCACTTGCACTAGAGTCAATAATCTAGCCCTCACATCATCATGCGAATTACATTGTAATAAATCTAACACCCATACAGTTCTGGTGTTGATCATGCTTTGGCCGTGGAAGAGGTTTAGTCAGCGGGTCTGCTACATTCAGATCCGTGTGCACTTTGCATATATTTACGTCCTCTCCTTCGACGTAGTCGCGGATGAGGTTGAAGCGTCGTTTGATGTGTCTGGACTTCTTGTGAAACCGTGGGTCCTTTGCTAAGGCAATGGCACCCGTGTTCTCACAGAACAAGGTTATTGGATTCAGTGCACTTGGCACCACTCCAAGATCCGTCATGAATTGCTTCATCCAGACACCCTCCTTAGCCGCCTCCGAGGCAGCCATGTACTCCGCTTCACATGTAGAATCTGCTACGACGCTTTGCTTGGAACTGCACCAGCTTACCGCACCCCCATTAAGAATAAATACGTATCCGGTTTGCGACTTAGAGTCGTCCGGATCTGTGTCAAAGCTTGCATCGACGTAACCTTTTACGGCGAGCTCTTCGTCACCTCCATATACGAGAAACATCTCCTTAGTCCTTTTCAGGTACTTCAGGATATTTTTGACCATCGTTCAGTGATCCACTCCTGGATTACTCTGGAACCTACCTGCCATACTTATGGCCAGGCTAACGTCCGGTCTAGTGCACAAAATTGCATACATGATAGAACCTATGGCTGAAGCATAGGGGACGGAGCGCATATGCTCTCTATCTTCATCAGTTGCTGGGCAATGAGTCTTAGTCAATCTCGTACCTTGTAAAACTGGCAAGAACCCCTTCTTGGACTGTTCCATTTTGAACCTCTTCAAAACTTTATCAAGGTATGTGCTTTGTGAAAGTCCTATCAGGCGTTTTGATCTATCCCTATAGATCTTAATGCCTAGAATGTAAGCAGCTTCTCCTAGGTCCTTCATAGAGAAACTTTTATTCAAGTAATCCTTTATGCTCTCCAAAAACTCTACGTTGTTTCCAATCAGCAATATGTCATCCACATATAATATTAGAAACGCCACAGAGCTCCCACTCACTTTCTTGTAAATACAAGATTCTCCAACCACTTGTATAAACCCAAATGCTTTGATCACTTCATCAAAGCGTTTGTTCCAACTCCGAGATGCTTGCACCAGTCCATAAATGGATCGCTGGAGCTTGCACACCTTGTTAGCATTCTCAGGATCGACAAAACCTTCGGGTTGCATCATATACAACTCTTCCTTAAGGAAACCGTTAAGGAACGCCGTTTTGACATCCATCTGCCAGATTTCATAATCGAAAAATGCAGCTATTGCTAATATGATTCTGACGGACTTAAGCATCGCTACGGGTGAGAATGTCTCATCGTAGTCAACTCCTTGAACTTGTGAAAAACCCTTTGCCACAAGTCGAGCTTTATAAACGGTCACATTGTCGTCAGCGTCCGTCTTCCTCTTAAAGATCCATTTGTTCTGAATAGCCTTGCGGCCTTCAGGCAGTACCTCCAAAGTCCACACTTTGTTCTCTTACATGGATCCTATCTCGGACTTCATGGCTTCTAGCCATTTGTTGGAATCTGGGCCCACCATTGCTTCTTCATAATTTGCAGGTTCATTGTTGTCCAACAACATGATTGATAAGACGGGATTACCGTACCACTCAGGAGCTGCACGTGGTCTCGTCGACCCGCGTGGTTCGACAGAAACTTGAACCGGAGTTTCATGATCATCATCATTAACTTCCTCCTCAACCGGCGTCGCAACGACAGAGGTTTCCCCTTGCCCTGCGCCACCATCCAGAGGGATGAGAGGTTCGACAACCTCGTCAAGTTCTATCTTCCTCCCACTCAATTCTCTCGAGAGAAATTCCTTCTCGAGAAAAGCTCCATTTTTAGCAACAAACACTTTGCCCTCGGATTTGAGATAGAAGGTGTACCCAACTGTCTCTTTTGGGTAACCTATGAAGACGCACTTTTCCGCTTTGGGTTCCAGCTTTTCAGGCTGAAGCTTTTTGACATAAGCATCACATCCCCAAACTTTAAGAAACGACAACTTTGGCCTTTTGCCATACCACAGTTCGTATGGTGTCGTCTCAACGGATTTTGATGGTGCCCTATTTAAAGTGAATGCAGCTGTTTCTAATGCATAACCCCAAAACGATAACGACAAATCGGTAAGAGACATCATAGATCGCACCATCTCTAATAAAGTACGATTGCGACGTTCGGACACACCATTACGCTGTGGTGTTCCAGGCCGTGTCAACTGTGAAACAATTCCACATTGTCTTAAGTGAGCACCAAACTCGAAACTCAGATATTCACCCCCACGATCAGACCGTAGGAACTTGATCTTCTTGTAGCGATGATTTTCAACTTCACTCTGAAATTGCTTGAACTTTTCAAATGTTTCAGACTTGTGCTTCATTAAGTAGACATAACCATATCTACTCAAATCGTCAGTGAAGGTGAGAAAATAACGATATCCGCCGCGTGCCTCAACGCTCATCGGACCACACACATCGGTATGTATGATTTCCAATAAGTCACTTGCACGCTCCGTTGTTCCAGAGAACGGAGTCTTAGTCATCTTGCCCATGAGGCATGGTTTGCACGTGTCAAGTGAATCAGAGTCAAGTGACTCCAAAAGTCCATCGGCATGGAGTTTCTTCATGCGCTTTACACCAATATGACCTAAGCGGCAGTGCCACAAAAATATGGCGCTATCATTGTTAACTCTAACTCTTTTGGTCTCAATGTTATGTATGTGTGTATCGCTATCAAGATTCAATATGAACAATCCTCTCACATTGGGTGCATGACCATAAAAGATGTTACTCATAGAAATAGAACAACCATTATTCTCTGACTTAAAAGAGTAAACGTCTCGCAATAAACAAGATCCAGATATAATGTTCATGCTCAACGCAGGCAGTAAATAACAATGATTTAAGTTCATAACTAATCCCGATGGTAACTGAAGTGAAACTGTGCCGACGGCGATTGCATCAACCTTGGAACCATTTCCTACGCGCACCGTCACTTCATCTTTCGCCAGCCTTCGTCTATTCCGCAGTTCCTGTTTCGAGTTGCAAATATGAGCAACAGAACCGGTATCGAATACCCAGGCACTACTACGAGAGCCGGTTAAGTACACATCAATAACATGTATATCAAATATACCTGATTTTTCTTTGGCCGCCTTCTTATAAGCAAGATACTTGGGGCAATTGCGCTTCCAGTGACCCATACCCTTCCAATAGTAATACTCTGTTTCAGGCTTAGGTCCAGCTTTGGGTTTCTTCGTTGGATTGGCAACAGGCTTGCCGCTCTTCTTCGAATTACCCTTCTTGCCTTTGCCGTTTCTCTTGAAACTAGTGGTCTTATTCACCATCAACACTTGATGCTCTTTACGGAGTTCAGACTCTGCGACTTTCAGCATCGCAAACAACTCGCCGGGAGACTTGTTCATCCCTTGCATGTTGTAGTTCAACACAAAGCCTTTATAGCTTGGCGGAAGTGATTGAAGGATTCTGTCTGTGATAGCTTCTTGCGGGAGTTCAATCCCCAGCTCAGCTAGACGGTTTGAGTACCCAGACATTTTGAGCACATGTTCACTGACAGACGAGTTCTCCTCCATCTTGCAAGCATAGAATTTATCGGAGGTCTCATACCTCTCGATCCGGGCGTTCTTCTGAAAGATAAACTTCAACTCCTGGAACATCTCAAATGCTCCATGACGCTCAATGCGACGTTGAAGTCCCGGTTCTAAGCCATACAAGACTGCACATTGAACTATTGAGTAGTCCTCCTTGCGTGTTAACCAAGCGTTCTTAACATCCTGATCAGCCGTAGCGGGTGGTTCATCTCCTAGCGCAGCATTAAGGACATAATCCTTCTTCCCAGCTTGTAAGATTAGCTTAAGATTACGAGCCCAGTCTACAAAGTTGCTTCCATCATCTTTCAACTTAGCTTTCTCTAGGAACGTATTAAAATTCAGGATGACTGTCGCGTGAGCCATGATCTACAACACAAATATATTCAAAGTGGACTTAGACTATGTTCAAGATAATTAGAGTTTAACTTAATCAAATTATTCGCTAAACTCCCACTCAAAAAGTACATCTCTCTAGTCATTTGAGTGGTTCATGATCCACTTACACTAGCTCAAGTCCGATCATCACGTGAGTTGAGTATAGTTTCAGTGGTAAGCATCCCTATGCTAATCATATCATCTATATGATTCATGATCGACCTTTCGGTCTCATGTGTTCCGAGGCCATGTCTGCACATGCTAGGCTCGTCAAGCTTAACCCGAGTGTTTCGCGTGCGCAACTGTTTTGCACCCGTTGTATGTGAACGTTGAGTCTATCACACCCGATCATCACGTGGTGTCTCGAAACGACGAACTGTAGCAACGGTGCACAGTCGGGGAGAACACAATTTCGTCTTGAAATTTTAGTGAGAGATCACCTCATAATGCTACCGTCGTTCTAAGCAAAATAAGGTGCATAAAAGGATTAACATCACATGCAATTCATAAGTGACATGATATGGCCATCATTACGTGCTTCTTGATCTCCATCACCAAAGCACCGGTATGATCTTCTTGTCACTGACGCCACACCATGATCTCCATCAATGTGTCGCCATCGGGGTTGTCGTGCTACTCATGCTATTACTACTAAAGCTACATCCTAGCAAAATAGTAAACGCATCTGCAAGCACAAACGTTAGTTATAAAGACAACCCTATGGCTCCTGCCGGTTGCCGTACCATCGACGTGCAAGTCGATGTTTCTATTACAACATGATCATCTCATACATCCAATATATCACATCACATCGTTGGCCATATCACATCACAAGCATGCCCTGCAAAAACAAGTTAGACGTCCTCTAATTTTGTTGTTGCATGTTTTACGTGGTGACCATGGGTATCTAGTAGGATCGCATCTTACTTACGCAAACACCACAACGGATATATATGAGTTGCTATTTAACCTCATCCAAGGACCTCCTCGGTCAAATCCGATTCAACTAAAGTTGGAGAAACTGACACCCGCCAGTCATCTTTGAGCAACGGAGTTACTCGTAACGATGAAACCAGTCTCTCGTAAGCGTACGAGTAATGTCGGTCCGAGCCGCTTCGATCCAACAATACCGCGGAATCAAGAAAAGACTAAGGAGGGCAGCAAAACGCACATCACCGCCCACAAAAACTTTTGTGTTCTACTCGAGAAGACATCTACGCATGAACCTAGCTCATGATGCCACTGTTGGGGAACGTCGCATGGGAAACAAAAAATTTCCTACGCGCACGAAGACCTATCATGGTGATGTCCATCTACGAGAGGGGATGTGTGATCTACGTACCCTTGTAGACCGTACAGCAGAAGCGTTAGTGAACGCGATTGATGTAGTGGAACGTCCTCACGTCCCTCGATCCGCCCCGCGAAGCGTCCCGCGATCAGTCCCACGATCTAGTGCCGAACGGACGGCACCTCCGCGTTCAGCACACGTACAGCTCGACGATGATCTCGGCCTTCTTGATCCAGCAAGAGAGACGGAGAGGTAGAAGAGTTCTCCGGCAGCTTGACGGCGCTCCGGAGGTTGGTGATGATCTCGTCTCAGCAGGGCTCCGCCCGAGCTCCGCAGAAACGCGATCTAGAGGTAAAACCGTGGAGATATGTGGTCGGGCTGCCGTGGCAAAGTTGTCTCAAATCAGCCCTAAAGTCCCACTATATATAGGAGAGGGAGGTAGGAGCCTTGCCTTGGGGTCCAAGAACCCCCAAGGGGTCGGCCGAGCCAAGGGGGGAAGGATTCCCCTCCCAAACCGAGTCCTACGTGGTTTGGAAGGTGGAGTCCTTCTTCCCTTTCCCACCTCCTCCTTTTTTTCCTTTCCTCTTTGATTTTCTTCCCAATGCGCATAGGCCTCTCTTGGGATGTTCCACCAGCCCACTAAGGGCTGGTGCGGCACCCCAAACACCTATGGGCTTCCCCGGGGTGGGTGGGCCCCCCCGGTGAACTCCCGGAACCCATTCGTCATTCCCGGTACATTCCAGGTAACTCCGAAAACCTTCCGGTAATCAAATGAGGTCATCCTATATATCAATCTTCGTTTCCGGACCATTCCGGAAACCCTCGTGACATCCGTGATCTCATCCAGGACTCCGAACAACATTCGGTAACCAACCATATAACTCAAATACGCATAAAACAACGTCGAACCTTAAGTGTGCAGACCCCGCGGGTTCGAGAACTATGCAGACATGACCCGAGAGACTCCTCGGTCAATATCCAATAGCGGGACCTGGATGCCCATATTGGATCCTACATATTCTACGAAGATCTTATCGTTTGAACCTCAGTGCCAAGGATTCATATAATCCCGTATGTCATTCCCTTTGTCCTTCGGTATGTTACTTGCCCGAGATTCGATCGTCAGTATCCACATACCTATTTCAATCTCGTTTACCGGCAAGTCTCTTTACTCGTTCCGTAATACAAGATCCCGCAACTTACACTAAGTCACATTGCTTGCAAGGCTTGTGTGTGATGTTGTATTATCGAGTGGGCCCCGAGATACCTCTCCGTCACACGGAGTGACAAATCCCAGTCTTGATCCATACTAACTCAATGAACACCTTCGGAGATACCTATAGAGCATCTTTATAGTCACCCAGTTACGTTGCGACGTTTGATACACACAAAGTATTCCTCCGGTGTTAGTGAGTTATATGATCTCATGGTCATAGGAACAAATACTTGACATGCAGAAAACAGTAGCAACAAAATGACACGATCAACATGCTACGTCTATTAGTTTGGGTCTAGTCCATCACGTGATTCTCCTAATGACGTGATCCAGTTATCAAGCAACAACACCTTGTTCATAATCAGAAGACACTGACTATCTTTGATCAACTGGCTAGCCAACTAGAGGCTTGCTAGGGACAATGTTTTGTCTATGTATCCACACATGTAAATGAGTCTTCATTCAATACAATTATAGCATGGATAATAAACGATTATCTTGATACAGGAATTATAATAATAACTATATTTATTATTGCCTCTAGGGCATAATTCCAACATACAATCTCTTGGCTTTGTGCCATTGCAACGTGTGTCTAGCTCTGCCACCCAAGCGGTACTACCGCTTCCATGAGCGGTAGTACCGCTTGTGTGCGGGCTGAGGGGGTGATGGTTGGATTTTTTCCCTCATGTAAAAGGGTTTCTTCTTCCCCATTGAACCTTATCCTTTTAGCTCGTGTCCCCCCCCATTGTTGACCTTCTTCGAGCTTGCTAACTCCCAATCCCTCCAATGATTCTTGCTAGTTCTTAAGGAAAAAGAGAGAGGAGATCTAGATCTATATTTCCACCAATCACTTTCTCTTCTATGTGAGGGGAACCCCTTGGATCTAGATCTTGGATTTCTTTGTGTGATCCTTGTTCTTCCTCTCATATTCCTCCATAGCTTTTGTTGTTGTGGTGGGATTTGAGAGTGAGGGCCTTGACCACTTCATGTGTTCTTTCCATTGCATTACTTGCATCGGTTTGAGTTCTTCACGGTGATACATGGAAGTGAAAAGTTGAGAAGGTTATTACTCTTGGGTGCTTGGGACCCTAGAGCTTTCTCCTCTTGGGTGCTTTGGCGCCCTAGACGGTTGGTGGTGCCTCAGAGCTCAATCATTGTGGTGTAAAGCTTTGGCAAGCGTCGAGGTCTCCAATTAGGTTGTGGAGATTGCCCCGAGAAATTTGTACGGGTTGCCGTGACTGAACCCAAGGGCTATCAAAGTGTACGGGTTCGGTGACCACCCCCAAGGGTTGCCAATTGTACGGGTTCGGTTACCGCCCTCAAGGGTCCCATAGTGGAATCACGACATCTTGCATTTTGCGAGGGCGTGAGGAGATTACGGTGGCCCTTGCGGCTTCGTGGAGATCATTATGCCTCCACACCGTTCCAAATGGAGATTAGCATCCGCAAGGGTGTGAACTTCGGGATACATCATCGTGTCCTCGTGCCTCGGTTATCTCTTACCCGAGCCCTTTACTTATGCACTTTATTTTTGCGATCGTCATATTGTTTCTTGGTATATATCTTGCTATCACTTAGTTGTTTACCTTGATTAACATAAGTTGTTGGTGCACATAGGTGAGTCTAGTTGTTTTAGGTTTTGTGCTTGACTAATTAAATGTTAGTTTTATTCCACATTTGTTCATGCCAAAACTGTAATTATTTTTAAACGCCTATTCACGCCCCTCTAGGCCACATCCACATCCTTTCATTAGATCTATAATAACCACAAATTAGCAATTTAGTTAGATTGAGTACCAATTATATAGCAGTTCTTGTTTAGTAGGTGGATATAGATTGACCGTAGTTAGCAACTTCCACACAAATAATCCACTTATAGAAATGCAAAATTGTGCAATGCAAAAACCAAAAGATCATATGATTGTTAAATTTAATTAAGTTTTGATTTTCTTTTATGATTCAAGAATGAATAGGAATAAGTGTCGCACTACCATGTAAAATGCAAACCTTACTATGAAGATGGAGCAACTATTGTACATGATACTCACATTAAATCAGTTAATACATATAGTACAATCAAATACTATGGTTGTGCTCATAGTGTAACATCTTCTGGGTCATGCGGTTATAGTCGTCTTCGCCCCCCCCCCATGCTCAAATCCTAGCTCCGCCCCTGCCGTCAACTAAGAAGCTTTTGTGGCAACTTTGTCAATCTCAAGATCTCAAGATGTTGTGTCGGCTCGGTATCTCAGAGTTACTCATATGGGTAGAATATATGTGTGTGCGTCCATATGATTAAGTGTATGTATGTGTATGTGAGTATCCACATTTGTATTATGTTAAAAAATGACATATTGTCTTGATACGCTAACTCACACGAAATGCCCATGTTGCTCCCATGCCCCCACATGAACTAGGATAATCCATCCTTGATTAAGACATGTATCACCTCTCCCGGGGCTACTCATAGTGGGGAGTATCATATAGTAGTATCATGCATATGATATTATTGTATGATACTACCTTCATAATGTTGGAAATATGCCCTAGAGGCAATAATAAATTGGTTCTTATTATTATATTTCCTTATTCATGATAATCGTTTATTATCCATGCTATAATTGTATTGATTGGAAACTCAAATACATGTGTGGATACATAGACAAAACACCGTCCCTAGTAAGCCTCTAGTTGACTAGCTCGTTGATCAAAGATGGTTAAGGTTTCCTAGCCATAGACAAGTGTTGTCACTTGATAACGGGATCACATCATTAGGAGAATGATGTGATGGACAAGACCCAAACTATAAATGTAGCATATGATCGTGTTAGTTTATTGTTGCTGTTTTCTGCATGTCAATGTATCTGTTCCTATGACCATGAAATCATGCAACTCCCGAACACCGGAGGAATACCTTGTGTGTATCAAACGTCGCAACGTAACTGGGTGATTATAAAGGTGCTCTACAGGTATCTCCAAAGGTGTCTGTTGGGTTGGCGGGAATCGAGACTGGGATTTGTCACTCCGTATGACGGAGAGGTGTCTCGGGGCCCACTCGGTAATACAACATCACAATAAGCCTTGGAAGCAATGTGACTAAGGAGTTAAACACGAGATCTTGTATTACGGAACGAGTAAAGAGACTTGCCGATAACGAGATCGAACTAGGTATAGAGATACCAACGATCGAATCTCGGGCAAGTAACATACCGAAGAACAAAGGGAACAACATACGGGATTAACTAAATCCTTGACATAGAGGTTAAACCAATAAAGATCCTTGTAGAATATGTAGGATACAATATGGCATCGAGGTCCCACTATTGGTTATTGACCATAGAGGTGTCTCGGTCATGTCTGCATAGTTCTCGGACCCGCAGGGTCGGCACACTTAAGGTTCGGTGACATTTCAGTATAGTTGAGTTATAGGTGTTGGTAACCGAAAGTTGTTCGGAGTCCAGGATGAGATCCCGGACGTCATGAGGAGCTCCGGAATGGCCCGGAGGTAAAGATTGATATATATAGGAAGTCCTGTTTTGGTCACCGGAAAAGTTTTGGGCTCATCGATAGTGTACCGGGAGTGCCGGGAGGGTACCGGGGACCATTGGGAGGGGTGTCACGCCCAGAGGGGCCTTATGGGCTGTGGGAGGATACAACCCAGCCCCTAGTGGGCTGACATAAGCTCCCACTAAGGCCCATGAGGTTTGAGAGGCTAAAAACCCAAAGGTGAAAAAGGTGGAAAGGGTTTCCAAGTGGAAAGGAGGAATCCTACTCCTAGTAGGATTGGAGTAGGACTCTTCCACCTCCAATTTCGGCCAAACCTTGAGGGTTTGAGGCTGCCTCCTCCCCTCCTATATATACTAGAGGTATTGAGGGTTTTTGAGACACAGAAAAACAACCATGTGTTGCCCTCTCTCTCTAGATCTGTTTCTCCGCTAGTCTAGTTTCACTGGTGCTTAGGCGAAGCCCTGCTGGAATAGCTCCACCACCACCATGTCGCCATGCTGTAGAACTCATCTACCTCTTCGCTCCTCTTATTGGATCAAGAAGGCGGAGATCGTCATCGAGTTGTACGTGTGCTGACCGCGGAGGTGCCGTCCATTCGACACTAGATCGGGATGGATCGTGATGGGATCGCGGGACGGAACGTGATGAGATCGCGGGATGGGCTGCGATTTGGATCGCGAAGATGTTCCACTACATCAACCGCGTTATATATGCTTCCGCTTGGCGATCTACAAGGGTATGTAGATTCACTCTCCCCTCTCGTAGATGATCATCACCATGGATAGGTATTGCGTGCGCGCAGGATTTTTTTTGTTTCCCATGCTACATTCCCCAAGAGTGGCATCATGAGCTAGGTTCATGCGTAGATGATATATTGAGTAGAACACAAAAGAGTTTGTGGGTGTTGATTTTCAATTTTCTGCCCTCCTTAGTCTTTTCTTGATTCGGCGGTATTGTTGGATTGAAGCGGCCCGGACCAACCTTACTCGTACCTTATGAGAGACCGGTTTCATCGACTGACATGCAACTTGTTGCATAAAGATGACTCGCGGGTGTCTGTTTCTTCAGCTTTAGTTGAATCAGAGTTGACCGAGGCGGTCCTTGGAGAAGGTTAAATAGCAATTTGCATATCACTGTTGTGGTTCTGCGTAAGTAAGATGTGATCATACTAGATACCCATAGTAGCCACGTAAAACATGCAACAACAAATTAGAGGGCGTCTAACTTGTTTTTGCAGGGTATGCATGTGATGTGATATGGCTAATGACATGATATGATATATTGGATGTATGAGATGATCATGTTGTAATAGTTAAATATCGACTTGCACGTAGATGCTACGGCAACCGACAGGAGCCATAGGGTTGTCTTTAAACTAACGTTGGTGCTTGCAGATGCGTTTACTATATCGCTAGGTAGTAGCTTTAGTAGTAATAACATAGATAGCACGACAACCTCGATGGCAGCACGATGATGGAGATCATGGTGTGACGCCGGTGACGATGGAGATCATGTCGGTGCTTTGGTGATGGAGATCAAGAAGCACAAGTTCATGGCCATATCATATCACTTATGATTTGCATGTGAAGTTAACCCTTTTATGCACCTTATTTTTCTTAGAACGACGGTAGCATTATAAGGTGATCCCTCACTAAAATTTCAAGATAAAATTGTGTTCTCCCCGACTGTGCACCGTT
The DNA here is from genome assembly GCF_904849725.1 of Hordeum vulgare subsp. vulgare. Classification (NCBI taxonomy): domain Eukaryota; kingdom Viridiplantae; phylum Streptophyta; class Magnoliopsida; order Poales; family Poaceae; genus Hordeum; species Hordeum vulgare. The sequence goes on along the minus strand of NC_058524.1, from coordinate 75,197,057 downwards.
GCGACAATTCGTCGTTTTGAGACACCACGTGATGATCGGGTGTGATAGACTCAACGTTCACATACAACTGGTGCAAAATAGTTGCACACGCAGAACACTCGGGTTAAACTTGACGAGCCTAGCATGTACAGACATGGCCTCGGAACACAAGGGACCGAAAGGTCGAGCATGAATCATATAGTTGATATGATCAACATGGAGATGTTCACCATTGAAGCTAAACTCAACTCACGTGATGATCGGACTTGAGTTAGTGGATTCGGATCATGTGCCACTCGAATGAATAAAGGGATGTCTATTTGAGTGGGAGTTTATCAGTAATATGATTAGCTAAGCTCAATTATCATGAACATAGTCAAAAGGTCTTTACAAATTATGTTGTAGCTTGTGCTGTAGCTCTACTATTTTTGATATGTCCTAGAGAAAATTTAGTTGAAAGATAATGGTAGCAATTATGCGGACTGGGTCCGTAAACCGAGGATTGTCCTCATTGCTGCGAAGAAGGCTTATGTCCTTAGTGCACCGCTTAGTGTGCTAAACCCCAAGCGTCGTGTGTGGATGTTGCGAACATCTGACATACACGTTTTTTATGACTACATGATAGTTCAGTGCATAATGCTTAAACGGCTTAGAATTGAGGCGCCAAAGACGTTTCAAACGTCATGGGACATACGAGATGTGCCAAGAGATGAAATTGGGATTTCAGGCTCGTGCCCTTGTTGAGAGGTATGAGACCTCCGACAAGATTCTTTTTATACAAAGTAAGGGAGAAAAGCTCAATCGTTGAGCATGTACTCAGATTGTCTGAGTGCTACAATCACTTGAATCGAGTGGGAGTTAGTCTTCTAGATGAGATAGTGATGGTTCTCCAAAGTCACTGTCACCAAGCTATTAGAGCTTCGTGATGAACTATAACATATCAGGGATAGATATGATGATCCTTGAGCTATTCGCAATGTTTGACACCGCGAAAGTAGAAATCAAAAAGGAGCATCAAATGTTGATGGTTAGTAAAACCACTAGTTTCAAGAAGGGCAAGGGCAAGAAGGGATACTTCAAGAAATGGCAAACCAGTTGCTGCTCTAGTGAAGAGACTCAAGGTTGAACCCAAACCCAAGACTAAGTGCTTTTGTAATGAGGCGAACATTCACTGAAGAGGAACTACCCTAGATACTTGGTAGATGAGAAGGCTGGAAAAGTCAACAAATGTATATTGGATATACCTGATATTAATGTGTACTTTACTAGTACTCCTAGTAGCACCAAGGTATTAGATAATGGTTCGGTTGCTAAGTGTTAGTAACTCGAAATAAAAGCTACGAAATAAACGAAGATTAGCTAAAGGCGAGGTGACGAGATGTGTTAGAAGTGTTTCCAAGGTTGATGTGATCAAACATCGCACGCTCCCTCTACCATCGGGATTAGTGTTAAACCTAAATAATTGTTATTGGTGTTTGCGTTGAGCATAAACATGATTAGATTGTTTATCGCAATGAGGTTATTCATTTAAAGAGAATAATGGTTACTCTGTTTATTTGAATAGTACCTTCAATGGTCTTGCACCTAAAATGAATGGTTTATTGAATCTCGATCGTAGTGATATACATGATCATAATATTGATGCCAAAAGATATAAAGTAGTAATGATAGTACCACTTACTTGTGGCACTGCCACTTGAGTCATATTGGTATAAAACGCATGAAGAAGCTCCATGCCGATGGATCTTTGGACTCACTCATTTTTGAAAAGTTTGAGACATGCGAACCATGTCTGTTGATATAAACGCATGAAGAAACTCCATGCAGATGGATCGTTTGGACTCACTTGGTTTTGAATCACTTGAGACATGCAAATCATACCACATGGGCAAGATGACTAAAGGCCTCATTTTCCAGTGAGATGGAACAAGAAAGTAACTTATTGGAAGTAATACATTTTGATGTATGCAGTCCAATGAGTGTTGAGGCACGCAGTGGATATCATTATGTTCTTACTTCACTGATGATTTGAGTAGATACTGGTATATTTACTTGATGAAACACAAGTCTGAATTATTGAAAGGTTCAAGCAATTTCAGAGTTAAGTTGAAGATCGTCGTGACAAGAGGATAATATGTCTACGATGTGATCGTGGAGGTAAATATCTGAGTTGTGAGTTTGGTATACATTTAAGACAATGTGAAAATTGTTTCACACCTAATGCCACCTGGAACACCATAGTGTGATGGTGTGTACGAACGTCGTAGCCGTACCCTATTAGATATGGTGCATATTATGATGTCTCTTATCGAATTACCACTATCGTTTTGGGGTTATGCATTGGAGACAACAACATTCACTTTAATAGGGCACCACATAGTTCCGTTGAGATGACACCGTATGAACTATGGTTTGGAGAAACCTAAGTTGTCGTTTCTTAAAAGTTTGGGGCTACGATGCTTATGTCCGAAGGCTTTGGCCTCATAAGATCGAACCCAAAGCGGATAAATGCATCTTCATAAGATACCCAAAATAGTTGGGTATACCTCCTATCTCAGATTCAGAAGCAAAGTGTTTGTTTCAGAAAATGGGTCCTTTCTCGAGAAAGAGTTTCTCTCGAAATAATTAAGTGGGAGGATGGAGGAACTTGATGAGCTTATTGAACCAACACTTCAACCAGAGAGTAGAAGGGCGCAAGAAGCTGTTCCTATGGTGCCTACACCAGTTGAAGTGGAAGCCAATGATGGTGATCATAAAGCATCAGATCAAGTTACTACCAAACTTTGTAGGTTGACAAGGATACGTGCTACTACAGAATGGTGCGGTAATCCTATCTTGGAGGTCATGTTGCTGGACAACAATGAACCTACGGGCTATGGAGAAGCGATGGTGGGGCCGGATTCTGACAAATGGCTGGAGGCCATGAAATCTGAGAGAGGATCCATGTATGAAAACAAAGTGTGGACTTTGGAAGAACTACTTGATGGTCGTAAGACTATTAAGTACAGATGGATCTTTAAAAGAAGACAGACAATGATGGTGAAAAGTCACCATTAAGAAAGCTCGACTTGTCACAAAGATGTTTCCGACAAGTTCAATGACTTGACTATGATGAGACTTTCTCACTCGTAGCGATGCTAAAAGTCTGTTGGAATTATGTTAGCAGTTGCTGCATTATTTATGTAATCTTGCAGATAGGATGTCAAAACATTGTTTCCTCGACAGTTTCCTTGAGGTAAGGTTGTATGTGATACAACCAGAAGGTTTTGTCGATCCTAAGGATGCTAATAAGTATGCAAGCTTTAGAGATCCTTCTAAGGACTGGAGTAAGCATCTCAGAGTTGGATATGCGCTTTGATGTGATGATCAAAGCTTTTGGGTTTATACAAAGTTTGTGAGAAACTTGTATTTCCAAGGAAGTGAGTGCGAGCACTATAGAATTTCTGATGAGTATATGTGGTTGACATATTGTTGATCGGAAATGATGTAGAATTTCTGGAAAGCATATAGGGTTGTTTGAAAAGGTGTTTTCAGAGGAAAACCTGGATTGAGCTACTTGAACATTGAGCATCAAGATCTATAGAGATAGATCAAGACGCTTGATAAAACTTTCAATGAAATGCATGCCTTGACAAGTTTTTTAAGGAGTTCAAAATAGATCGGCAAAGAACGAGTTCTTGGCTGTTTGTAAGATGTGAATTTGAGTAAGACTCAAAGACCGACCACGACAGAAGAAAGAGAAAGGACGAAGGTCGTCCTCTATGCCTTAGCCATAAGCTCTATAGTATGCTATGCTGTGTACTGCACCTGATGGGTGCATTGCCATGAATTTGTCAAGGGGTACGAAAGTGATCCACGAATGGATTACTGGACAACGGTCAAAAGTTATCCTTAGTAACTAGTGGACTAAGGAACTTTTTCTCGATTATGGAGATGTTAAAAGAGTTCGTCATAAAGGGTTACGCCGTTGCAAGCTTTGACACTAATCCAAAAAACTCTGAGTAGTCAACCAGATTCGTATAGTGGAGCAGTCATTTGGAATAGTTCCAAAATTGCACGTTGGTAGCAGCACCTACAGGATGATATAGATATTTGTAAAGCACACTCAGATCTGAAAGGTTTAGACCCGTTGACTAAAACCTCTCTCACAAGCAAGACAGGATCAAACCCCAGAACTGCATGAGTGTTAGATTCATCAAAAATCACATAGTGATGTGAACTAGATTATTGACTCTAATCCAAGTGGGAGACTGTTGAAAATATGCCCTAGAGGCAATAATAAATTGGTTATTATTATTATATTTCCTTGTTCATGATAATCATTTATTATCCATGCTATAATTGTATTGATTGGAAACTCAAATACATCTGTGGATACATAGACAAAACACTGTCCCTAGTAAGCCTCTAGTTGACTAGCTCGTTGATCAAAGATGGTTAAGGTTTCCTAGCCATAGACAAGTGTTGTCACTTGATAACGGGATCACATCATTAGGAGAATGATGTGATGGACAAGACCCAAACTATAAACGTAGCATATGATCGTGTTAGTTTATTGCTAATGTTTTGTGCATGTCAATGTATCTGTTCCTATGACCATGAGATCATGCAACTCCCGAACACTGGAGGAATACCTTGTGTGTATCAAACGTCACAACATAATTGGGTGACTATAAAGGTGCTCTACAGGTATCTCCAAAGGTGTCTGTTGGGTTGGCGGGAATCGAGACTGGGATTTGTCACTCCGTATGACGGAGAGGTATCTCGGGGCCCACTCGGTAATACAACATCACAATAAGCCTTGCAAGCAATGTTAGTAAGGAGTTAGACATGAGATCTTGTATTACGGAATGAGTAAAGAGACTTGCCGATAACGAGATTGAACTAGGTATAGAGATACCGACGATCGGATCTCGGGCAAGTAACATACCGAAGGACAAAGGGGACATATACGGGATTAAATGAATCCTTGACATAGAGGTTCAACCGATAAATATCTTTGTAGAGTATGTAGGAGACAATATGGACATCCAGGTCCCGCTATTGGTTATTGATCGTAGAGGTGTCTCGATCATGTCTGCATAGTTCTCGAACCCACATGGTCTGCACACTTAAGGTTCGGTGACATTTCGATATAGTTGAGTTATAGGTGTTGGTAACCGAAAGTTATTCGGAGTCCAGGATGAGACCCCGGACGTCATGAGGAGCTCCAGAATAGCCCGGAGGTAAAGATTGATATATACGAAGTCCTGTTTTGGTCACCGGAAATTTTTTAGGCCCATCAATAGTGTACCGGGAGTGCCGGGAGGGTACCGGGGACCATCGGGAGGGGTGTCACGCCCCGAGGGGCCTTATGGGCTGTGGGATGATACAAACCAGCCCCTAGTGGGCTGACATAAGCTCCCACTAAGGCCCATGAGGTTTGAGAGGCAAAAAACCCAAAGGTGAAAAAGGTGGAAAGGGTTTCGATGTGGAAAGGAGGAATCCTACTCCTAGTAGGATTGGAGTAGGACTCCTCCACCTCCAATTTCGGCCAAACCTTGATGGTTTGAGGTTGCCTCCTCCCCTCCCTCCCTCCTATATATACTAGAGGTATTGAGGGTTTTTGAGACACAGAAAAACAGCCACGTGCTGCCCTCTCTCTCTAGATGTGTTTCTCATGTAGTCTAGTTTCAGCGGTACTTAGGCGAAGCCCTGCTGGAATAGCTCCACCACCACCATGCCGCCGTGCTGGAGAACTCATCTACCTCTTCGCTCCTCTTGTTAGATCAAGAAGGCGGAGATCGTCATCGAGTTGTACGTGTGCTGACCGCGAAGGTGTCGTCCGTTCGGCACTAGATCGGGATGGATCATGATGGGATCGCGGGACGGATCGTGATGAGATCGCGGGACGGGCTGCGATTTGGATCGCGAAGATGTTCCACTACATCAACCGCGTTATATACGCTTCCACTTAGCAATCTACAAGGGTATGTAGATTCACTCTCCCCTCTCGTAGATGATCATCACCATTGATAGGTATTGCGTGTGCGTAGGAATTTTTTTTGTTTCCCGTGCTACATTCCCCAACACATAATGCATAGTATCATAGATGATCTCATTTATTGACATGCATAACACATAATAACATATCATTTAACATGATACTGTATCCACCTATGTTACTCTAACCCCCTCTCTCTTCTTTAATTGCCTGCCACATCAGCATGTTTGCTAATCCCAAGTACATTATACTAGCTATGATTGATACCCCCACTATGGTGAGCCTGACCCCAACCAATTCACGTTAGCCATGGCGATGGTGACTTTTCTTTCGATTCGATGAGTAACAACACACAACAGTAAAGAGAACATTTATGCACCCACGATGACAGTGGCGACAACTAGGGGTAAGCTTTCTTTCTCTTTCTCATCCTTTCTACAATGCTGCCCCTCTCCCAGTCCCGCTCCTGCTAATCTGGCTGCCCAACCTCTGGTCCAAAGATACACCGTCAAACAATCCCCACCAATTGTTGTGTCGCCCAGCTACCCCCCTCCCGCGCCTCCCAAGCATATTGCTTCTCGGCAGGTACCCTTTCCCTTTGCTCACACATGTGCACTACCTCTTGCCCCCTTTCCACATGACAGTTGCATGGCAACACGAAGCAAGAAGAGAAGCGACGGTGACAACAAATACGTCATGGGGAGAGAGCCCCCAACAGAGAGTGTAGGAGCATGAGCTAGGGTTAATGTGAGATGGTCGATAAAATGTGAGGAGTATTTGGTCATCAATTTTTAAAGGGCTCATGAATTGCAGGCAAAGGCGTGACAAATGATCAATTGTAAATGCAATTTTATCCCTTAAAGTACATGGAGAAAACTTGATTTTTTTTGTATGAACTCTCCATTTACATCTTTTCTGGATTTTGAATTTATCTAATTATCCAATGACCTAAGCATCATATCTCAGTTTCAAATATGAAGTAGCTTACCACACATGTCGTGTGATCCATTTACACTGTGTCATTGATGATTTGTTGGCCTTCAAAATGTTTCTTCGCTCCTCGCTTAATTATCCATTAGATGATGGGCCTTGTTCTATCTGGGCTAAGGGCAATTTGTGCTTGGGCTTTGCTAAGCTCAGAAAAGCCTGACTGAGGTTGGGTTTGGATCCAGAACTACCCTGGAATTTGGGAACACATCCATCCTTAAAAGATCCTATTTGAGGATAACTACATCAAATAACATGTCGCATAGGAAGTGACTAACTGCGCCGGCCCATCAACGATGCACAAGGTGCACTGTTTTTTTCTTTATTTCTTTACTGGTTTTTGGTTTTCTTTTTCCCTTGTTTTTTATTTTTAAAATTGTTCCTACTTTTTAAAACGCGTTCAAAATTTTGTAAAATTCTTCACAATTTAAAACATGATAATCATGTATTCAAAATTTCATAAAATGATCATAGATTCAAAATATATTCCTGCTTCAAAAATTGGAATTTCAAATTTTATTTCCGTTTGTTTGAACATTTTTTAAGTCATGTTTTTTTTTGAAAGTGCAACTATTTTCTGAAATTTCATATTTCTGAGAAAGAAAATTATTTGTGAAAACCATGATTTGTTTTGAAATTTTGAACATTTGTTTGACAATGCAAATAGTTTATCAAACTTTAGATTTTTTTAGTTTGTGATTTATTTTAAAACAAAATTCCAGAATTTTCCTGGAACTGTAAATACTTTTCAAATTTATAACATTTTTGAAAAGGAAAAGAAATATCTTTTACGTTGACTTTTGAACAATTTTTTATTCCGATTTCTTTTCTAAAAGCGATCATTTAAGAAATATTAAACATATTCCATTTTTTGTTTTTTTAAAGAAACAAAAAAGCTGAATGAAACAGACAAAATAAATGGAAGAGAAAATAGAAACCTGTGCGGTTTGGCGAAACGGCCCGGCCAGTGCGCACGATCCTGTTGTTTTGGTGACTGAGCGGTAAATAGGGTTTTCCTCTGTCCTTACCCTACAGTTTTTACACTAGTGAATTCAACTAGCATAGAAAGCAAGAAGGAAATTCATGTTACTTCACCCTAAAAAATCATGTTACTTCTTTATACGAGAAACTAGCGGGAGCATTGTCTATTGTATAGAGGGGAAAAAAACATCTACAAGTGTAATTATCTCACACTGAAACTTGTCAGACAGTGGTACAACATTAGTTATGTTATTTGCAAACCGAAGAGTCCACATTTTGTCTCACGAGGACCTGCCATGTCTTATTGCATGTTAGACGAATTACATTATCTCCTTGGGAGGTTGAAAATTTCCTCGTATCGATTGCAAATGAACAGCACCCCCGTGGAGTTGTGGTCTCAAATGTCGTACATATTACTCATCCGCCACTCAGACGCTCATTACTCATTAAGTTGTATGTGTGCCAATGCCAGCCCAATCAGTCAGATGCAATGCTAAAAGACTCTGATTAATTTAGATGCATTCATGCAAAGAAGAGCCAAGCTCTCTGCCTAGCAATGCTGCTCGAGTACAGAGCTTCAGTACCCGAAAACAATGGTGAATTCATCGCAAGAAAAAGAAAACCTCTTGCAATCCTACCCACAACTTTCTGGTTCTTAGGATCTGCAGGGACCTGAGCAGGGAAAAAATAGAGCTCTCAAGTTCTTCTTCAATCTTCTGTTTTGCAGAGGTCTCGTCGCTATCTCATGGATTCATTCTACGGGTTCCAAAAATTATTCACTGCTGAGTCGGTTCAGTGACCGCCGGAGGACAGGATGGAGATATACTAGGATCTGGGAGGACGGCGGGGGCGAGCGATCACTCGCCCTTTGGTTAACAATGTGAGGTGGTCAGGTGCTTCAAGCTCGCGACGTCGAACAGCTCCATGAATCTCAGGTCGGTGCTCCTCACTTTCGCAGCAGCGAAGCGCTGGTACTCGTCAAAGACCGATGAGAGGCACCATTTCTGCAACTTCCTCATGCAACCAACGACGCATCCAGTTCGGTGCTGCAGATACATAATAAGAAAGTATTTGCACGGTGAGCACAAAGTTATTGACTGAAGATAGCAGCTGCAGAGCGTAAAATCAGAACTAATTAAGCTTACCTTGCCTCTCTTGCAGTGAATAAGCAGAGGTTGATTTCTTACATCTGGAAGAAAGAAAGCCAAAGGAGTAAGAGAGATGAAATGTTGTGATGCAGGTGACTGAAATGGGAAGCATCTATAGAAGATGAAGTACCTAGGACAACTTTAAGTGCCTCCCGGATTTTCTCATCGGGTATCTCGACGAATGGTTCCTGCAGTAACAGCGTTTCAGGCATTGTCAGACAAAGCATCAGACTCTGGACACAAATGAGCGGACTTATCAAGACTTTGGAATTAAATTACACACACAATGAGCAGTTGTAACACGAAATGTGGTGTATAGAGTCACATAATATACTAAAGGTACCAAGGTTCAGTAATGTCTGAACCCCAAAAAATAGATGACCAATTTCTTGAAATCTGTCTGCTGGTTAGCTATTTATTAGTACCCCAGTTTTCTTTATTTCAGTGGTTTTAACAAATTGGATCCTATTATATTGGAGAGAGACCCAACTTGCTATGTCTGTCTATCAAGTGACATGATTTTCTTCATAAAAAAGAATTAGGATTTTGGTATAAGGTCAACCATCCATCAGGTATTAATTTTCAAGGTAGGACTACGAAACACATTTGAATGTCCCTGCTAACTAATAATTATAATTGCACAGAAGGTCAGATAATGACAACACTCATCGAAGAAACTACGACGCGCAGACCAATAGGAAGAACAAACCAGCTTTACAGCAACAAAATAACTGGTTCGCATAAATGTCAAATCAACTTAATTTTGCATTAGGTCATGGATGACCTGGAACCGGAAGTTCAAATACAAAAAGAGAAATAATTGGGGTAGTTGGATTTACTTGTCATTCATAGTATCAATCAAAAGCAAGATAATGTTTTTATAACATAAAAAAATATGATTTGTTTTCACCGCTTCACCAGTTCCCAAATAAAATGGGCTAGCGACAAGCATATTATTGGGTTCAGAATATCCAAAGAGAAATTGAACACTACAGTCACCACTTGGAATTTTTTTTGAGAACCTTTGCTGACAACTAATAACATAATTTCCATCAATGAACCGAGCAAATAATGATACCTAAACCTTCAGAAGTAAAAGTGTAGAACTCTACAAAATATTATTCGGCTAAAATATGTTTCCCTTGAAACATTCTTGCACATTTCTTTTAAAGAAGCACATAACTTGGCGTACCAACAATTTACTGCAACTCCTATTCATATAAATGGCATGAAATTCTTTTGAATGAAAATAAAATTATCACGTACAACAACCTGACATTTCATATTCAGGATAATCAGCATGAACACATGGAGAAGCAGCACCACATACGTTTAAGCTTGCATGCAGATATTTATATTCTACCAAGATCAGATGCAAAGCACTAGCGTGGTACATGGTCACATGAAAGCAGGGAACAGTTCAACATGCTAACAAAAACAATGAAGTTTCATCTAAAATATGTTTCCTAATGCTCAGATCTATCGTTGCTAGATCCCTGGCACAAACCATATGTGGTGATCTAATCAATCATCCAGCCGACGAATTGTATAGTGACTGAAACCTAGCATGATAAATCAGCAATCATTTGCCAGCAGGAAGAATCCAATGTACTGTCGTCCATGCTCAATTCCAGCTGCTAATCTTGGTGAACAGGGCAATTTACGGATCTCGAAAAACTGCGGCAGATCTAGGCCCCCAGTGTTATCCCCTCTCATCAAGAACAGAACAACACACAGGACAGCCCAATGTGTGGATGCACGTTGCCTCTATCATTGTGTACCATACTAACATGCCCCCAGTTATTTATTTTTCTTTCTTATTACTTGTGAAAAAAAATTGGATTTTCTTAGGCACCATCTGCATAGTGAAAGACCACAACTTGTGATTCTACCCTCTACAGTGCGTAAGCTTTTTATACATTTCGTCCAACTTGACTCAGACAGCTAAATCAGTCCAATGTAAACTTAACACACGAGCCATTGTGGATTAGGTTGCCAAACAGAGCACATGAAACTTGTGGTGCTTCATGCATCAACCATCAATTTTAATTCACAAAATTGGGCTTAGCCTGTTGGGACCATTAAAGCTGCTTAAAACAACCTAAAGAGCATATGGTGTGAATAGGAGTTACAGACAGGTCCCATGAGCTGCTCACACTGAAGCACAAACAAGAAGAATCATGTACCAAATAAATTGCGACGTTTTTGCAAGGAAAAAACCAAAAAACAACTAGTCCTTGAATTGCCTACTTTGCAGAAACAGTGAAACCACCACTGAAACAAGAAACAGAAAAGAAGAAACGAAAAGAAAAACTAAGGAAAAAATGAAAGGGGATAATGGAGATGCTTTGGGAACTATGCACACTCACTACCAGCCTTGTTATCACAGGAGCAAACCAATTAGCAGAAACCATTGGGAATATTAGGAAAATTATTGTTTAAAATGAGCAGCACAGCTGGGTCGATTAATCAAGCCAATGCTGAAAGGGACCACGGCCGATGTGGCGTAAAACTTGAAAAATCCCCAGATAGTACCAGTGGTAGGAGAAAGGAGATAGATGCGCCTATTAGGCAAGCCAGTTGACAGCAAATAAAATCCAGCCAGGGATGCATTGGATTCTCCCCCGAGCCACCTAGGCGAGCAGTACTAATTAATCTAGGATGCGTACGTAATAGCGACATGATCAACGACCTCGGTTCTTGGCGAGCAATTCTCGTATCTTCCGGAAAGTAATCATGGTTATCCTATTCTTATCTATAAGCTAGCTGCGATCCTACCTTCTCCAAGAATTGGCATCAAGAGAAACAACGTATAGAGAAGAGAATTTCATAAAGGGAAAGCAAAGCAAGCCGGATTGTTCGTCTTTGGTTACCTTGCGGCCCTCGATTCCGAACTGGTGGAGCTTGATCCCGTTCTTGTCGAGGAACTCCGTGTTGGTCTCCGGGTACGGCTCCGGGCAGAGGTACCTGCGCGAGCGAGGAGGCGGCGGACGTACGTCAGAAACAGAAACCGCAGGGCACGAGCAGCGCGAAAACAATTGCAGGCATGCGGACGGAGCGGGGAGATCCTCACACGATGGAGCGGAGGTTGAGGGACTTGAGGAAGCGGAAGTTGGCGGCGGCCGGGAAGCCGGAGCGGTAGATGCCGTCGTCGACCATGGCGAAGTTGAGCGGCGGGACGAGCGTGGACTCGTCGCCGCAGGCCCCCGCCGCCAGCAGCGGCGGGGGCATGGGGAAGATCTTGGGCGGCTTCTCGTGCTTCCACAGCTCCAGGCCGCTCATCTCCATGGCCTCCTCCCGCTGCCCCGCCTCCAGGGCCCTCTGCTTGGGCATGATTTCCAGCTTCATGATGGCTCCCGGGCGCACGGGGGCGGGGGCGGGGGCACAACCGTCAAATCCCAACGAGATGGGTGTGCTTTGTGTGCGTGATGGCTTGAGCGGTGTGGGTGTAATGGCCTAACTGGAAGCAAGAGGTTATTTATAGGACAAGATGATGATGAAGGAAGGAAGGGAGGGAAACTCCAAAAGGTTGCAAGATGGGGGAAAAGGTGGGTAATTGGAGGAAGGGAACTCCAAGAAAAAAAGCTTGATGATGAGGAAAGGTGAAATTTTGGGATAAGGAGGTGATTTAATGTGTGTTATGACATCTAGAGTGTCTAGCATAATTGGTTTCCATCATTGTTCATGTGTGATGTAGTTTAATCCCGTCAAACTGAATCCTGATGATTTAATCTTGAGAAGGAGTGCGGTGGTTCAACAGATTATCCCCAAGGTTTTACAAAAGTACATCAGGATTTTATTTTTTTGAAAAACTTTAGTCTATTCATTTTTATTTACGATAGTTCAACGAACGCATAAATAAGAAAAATTACTTTCATATCCGTAGGCCATCTATCGACGACTACAAGCGATGACAAAACTTGCTGCAACTGCTTCCTCGTCGAAGTCTGACAAAACTTGTTGCAATAGATAATTGGAAAGTCGTTGTGTTAAGGTCACATAGGACCAACACAAGAGAACAACAACCGCCGATGATGAGAAGGCATGTAAATCAGAAGGATTCAACCTGAAGGCACATGAATGTAGACGAACGAAGATCGAATCTGAGCAAATCTACCGAAGACAACCGTCGATTGAGTCCAGCAAATTGTTTGAGGATTAACACAACGTTGAAATCATCTTACCGAGGAGACACTATAAGTGTAAATTTGTTTTTCCTTCACAGCGTGGGCGCAACTCTCATCCTATCCATTTGATGCTCAATAGTAGGGACGGTGATATAGGCCGATCATTGATGTTAACGTATGTTATTGCCACTCCAGCTGCGTGTACTACAGGCTTGTCAAGATGTCAACACTTTTCAATGCACATCACTGTCCATCTATAGCAAAATGTAAGTAAGATCCACCTACATGTCGAGTCATACTAGAGATGCGATTAGAGACTGTATAAGAAGAAAGAAATGTACGACTTGTCAACATTATTACTCCCTTCGTCCAAGTGTATAGGGCATGCACGTAGTTCTAGATCGTTAATTTAACTACTTAAATATGTATTATATGTAATAAATAATATATCATTAGATTCATGCGGGGATGTAGTTTATAAATATGTAATTTGTATCGCATATAATATATATTTAGTTAGTTAAATTGATAACCTAGAACTACGTGCATGCCCTATACACTTGGACGAAGGTAGTACCATTCTTGCTTTGGTTCGTGCTTCACAATTTATGTTCCACTTTTTGCGATGAAGCCAACATAACATACAAAATTTACGATAAAACCGTGTGTCATGTACTCTTGCATCATTATACATTAGCTTGGACATTCTGCTTTCTTGACGGAAAAAAATTGCGGATATATTCGTTGAAAACTTGCCACATTTCTTTTTCAATTCAGAGCCACATCATGGAACAGTGACATAATAATTAGAGCTATCATGTGAAGATAGTGCGATGAAGTGTCGGTGAAATAGTGGACGATGGTGTGGAGTGGAAAAGACAAAAATGTTGGAAGACATGAGGTGTTGATGTAATCTCTCACTGTCTAATGTGTTGATGTAACCAATAGCAGGATGGAGAGGTATTTTGTTCTACTGCTATCAGTTGTTGGAATTTGTTACCCTAAATTTGCAGATCATTTATCAATCCTAAATTGCAATAGAAAAATAAATGTGAAAGTGGTTAGGATAATTTTCAACCAAAACCGTCTTCGAACCCGGTTTTAAAGGATATGTTAACAAGATTTTTGACAGCTAAATATCATAGGATATGATTCAAAAGGATAATGCTCATATACCATATCATATCATATTCCATAGGCAAGCTTTGGATAATCACATGTTTGATCTAAATATTTACTGTAGAAGAATTGTCAAGGGTTAACAATTGAAAGGATTGTCTACTACACATGGACCATCTTTCGCTCTACCCCTTTGTTGGTATCAGTTGCTAGATTGCACATCATTAACTAATCCTAAAATTGCAGTAGAAAAATGAGTGTGAAAGTGGTAAGAATAATTTTAAACCGTTTCCGAATCTGGTTTTATAGGGTAAGATACAAGATTTTGACATTCGAATAGTCCAATCCGATTCACGCGGATATATAACACCATATCCTATTTCATAGGCAAGCTTCGGATAATCGTCAGATGTTTGATCTAAATATCCAGAAGAATTACCAAGGGTTAACAACTGCAAGAAAAATTCCTCGAAAAGAAAAACAAGTGCAACAGTTATCCAGCACACATGCATGCAACGTTTTCTTTCGGCACTGCCCCTGAACCAGTAGGTTGGTTTCCTTTCTATCTTAAATTGTTTTTTACATAGGCAGCAGCTTGAGCCTTGAGCAAGAAGCCAAAAACTGCACACACAAAAAAAGAAAAATAAAGCCTTTGCGGAAGCCGTGCAGAGCACGAAGCTTGGCTTGGTTAACCGAAGGCCGTTGCAACAAAACCCGGAGGCCGGAGCGCTCACGTGACCAGGCGTACGTACGGGGGTTCCTTTACAAAGGCGATTTTATTTATTGGCCCCTTTCCCAAGCCGTTAACGCACGCCCAGCGAACGGGCCGCACCGTCCTTTTTTTTTTTCTTTTTTTTTTTTGGAGCGAACGGGCCGCACCGTCTGAGCCCAAAGGCAACGCGCGAGAGGAAGGAGCCGCACCAGGCGGCGACCCCGGTCGCTGACGCAAGCAGCGCGTAGCGTACGGTGGCTCTCTCTCGTGCTTGCGCCCGCATGGCGTGGTCTGGTCTAGCCGGTGAGTGCGTGCGTCGGGGAGCGGAGGCGCGTCAGAGCGGGCGGCTGCTGTCGTGGGACGGCGGCGCGGGCGCAGGCAGGTCCGACGACCGAAACCGGCGGCGGCGACACACGGGCTTTGACGGATTATTAGGTCGCCTCCGTTTTGGTGTTGATGGATCTGGACGGCTTGACCTGGTGGATCCGGTTGAATCTAGCCAGGAAGCTTCCCGGATCTCGCGTTGTCTTCCTGAACTGGTCCGCAGGTTTGGTCCCGTGGGGATTTTATGGATCCATTTTTCTCCCCGTCGAGAATAGATAATCAGGATAAACGGGATCCATTCCCCACTACTCACCTCGTTTGTAAACACAAGTCGTTCTGCACATTGACGTGGTCTTTGGTGTATCTTTGGCAGTCGCCTGCGTGTTAATTAAAAATATCATCTTTTGAATATAAGCATTCATATGACGAATCAAAATAAACATGCTGGCTTAGTCTTTTAAAATAGTACTGTATTGCATCTTTGACTGCCACGTGCATGTTAATTTTAAAAGAAAAACTACAGAACGTTCAAGTTCATTTATGTTTTCTGATTACACTTTTAACAAATTAAATCATGTTATTTGTAGTTCTTTTATTGATGCAATGTTACTTACCAGTCTGGCCTTTTCCGCCTTCTTAGTCAATGTTTGAAACTTCTGATTACTCCATAGTCCATACATATAAGACTATTCATAGTGGAAAAAATCATATACTAGTACCATACGTATGATACTAGTGTATGATAGTATCTTTATAATGCATAATATCATTGGAAATTGCTTTTGGAGCCCGGCCTCTCCATGGTGGCCTTTAAATTTGAAATCAAAAATTAATGAAAATTCATATTTTTATATTCCTAATTTTTTTAAAAAAAATACAGAGATAAGTGAGGGCGTAACACACATATGAGTAAATTTTCAGATTTTTTTTTGAAATAAGGCATGTACAAAAAAGATAAATCTGGAGCTTTTTAACACATGATACTATTCATCGTCCCATGTCATGAATTTTTCTTTTTTTGTGCAGATCGTATTCCATCCTAAAAAATTACACGCATACACATAACATCCTTCTTTACTTGCGTATTTTTTTCAGTTTTTTTAAACCAAAAAGTTTAAAATTTACATAGTATCATATAGTAGTAGTATATATGATCTTATTTATTATTATGCATGACATAAAATAGCATAATATTTAACATGATACAATATCTACCTATGTTATTCTAACCCTTTCTCTCCTCTTTAATTCGCTGCCACATCAGCGTGTTTTCTATTCCCGAATGCATGATACCGGCAAAGATACCACCACTATGGCCAACCTAAGATTAAGGAAGCCCGAAGAGTTGAGGAGGTTAGATTATTTATGGGTGCTACACGTCGGTCCGGTGATAATCTACCATGTTGTGCTCAATCATGTGCAATAGAACCCCTGACGCAATTTTCCCCAAACATATTTCTTTCGAGAAAAAGGACTCATGTTGCAGAAACAAAGCACAATCACCACCGGAAGATCATACATATTTCAAACACATATTTCCAATTGCACACCATTGCAACAACACAAATGTTTTAGAAACATAACCACCGTTCCCGACCATTTCACACCATGCATGTTTCAAAAGCATAGCCATTGTTGCAGACCATTACAACACCATGCATGTTTTGAAAACATAGCCCCTGTTATGTTATGGTCGGCGCCATCTGGCGGTCCATTGATTGGCGCTCCACCCATGAGGGGCTGCCCGGCCACAATACGACATGATATTGAGCCTCACATTCTGATGGCTCAATAATTTATGATTATTTACAAGGAGTTTTCATCTGGTTTCACCGGGGATCCATTATGTCTCGGTTATTTTTAACGCTAATCTTGAGAGGGAGGGAGGGAGAGGGAGGGAGAGGGAGAAGGAGAGGGGGAGAGAGGGAGAGGGAGAGAGAGAGCGAGAGGAGGGGGAGGGGGAAGGGAGGGATAGAGAGGAGGGAGAGAGAGACAGGGAGGGAGGAAGAGAGGGAAAGAGAGAGAGAGAGATCACATAGCTACTAGTATATACCCTCAGCCCCGAGGGTGAATTACTCCCTCCTCGTCACGGTGGCCTCTTGGATGATGAAGATGGCATCGATGATGATTGTGTTCGGGAACGTCGCATGGGAAACAAAAAATTTCCTACGTGCACGAAGACCTATCATGGTGATGTCCATCTACGAGAGGGGATGAGTGATCTACGTACCCTTGTAGACCGTAAAACAGAAGCGTTAGTGAACGCGGTTGATGTAGTGGAACGTCCTCACGTCCCTCGATCCGCCCCGCGAACTATCCCGCGATCAGTCCCACGATCTAGTGCCGAACGGACGGCACCTCCGCGTTCAGCACACGTACAGCTCGACGATGATCTCGGCCTTCTTGATCCAGCAAGAGAGACGGAGAGGTAGAAGAGTTCTCCGGCAGCGTGACGGCGCTCCGTAGGTTGGTGATGATCTTGTCTCAGCAGGGCTCCGCCCGAGCTCCGCAGAAACGCGATCTAGAGGAAAAACCGTGGAGGTATGTGGTCGGGCTGCCGTGGAAAAGTCGTCCCAAATCAGCCCTAAAACCTCCGTATATATAGGTGGGAGAGGGGGGGGGCCTTGCCTTGGGGCTCAAGGAGCCCCAAGGGGGTCGGCCGAGCCAAAGGGGGGAAGGTCTCCCCCCCAAACCGAGTCCTACTTGGTTTGGTGGCTGGAGTCCTTCTTTCCTTTCCCACCTCCTCCTTTTTTTCTTCTTTTCTCTTTGATTTTTCTTCCAATGCGCATAGGGCCCTTTTGGGCTGTCCCACCAGCCCACTAAGGGCTGGTGCGCCACCCTCAAGGCCTATGGGCTTCCCCGAGGTGGGTTGCCCCCCCGGTGAACATCCGGAACCCATTCGTCATTCCCGGTACATTCCCGATAACTCCGAAAACCTTCCGGTAATCAAATGAGGTCATCCTATATATCAATCTTCGTTTCCGGACCATTCCGGAAACCCTCGTGACGTCCGTGATCTCATCCGGGACTCCGAACAACATTCGTTAACCAACCATATAACTCAAATACGCATAAAACAACGTCGAACCTTAAGTGTGCAGACCCTGCGGGTTCGAGAACTATGTAGACATGACCCGAGAGACTCCTCGGTCAATATCCAATAGCGGGACCTGGATGCCCATATTGGATCCTACATATTCTACGAAGATCTTATCGTTTGAACCTCAGTGCTAAGGATTCATATAATCCCGTATGTCATTCCCTTTGTCCTTTGGTATGTTACTTGCCCGAGATTCGATCGTCAGTATCCGCATACCTATTTTAATCTCGTTTACCGGCAAGTCCCTTTACTCGTTCCGTAATACAAGATCCCGCAACTTATACTAAGTCACATTGCTTGCAAGGCTTGTGTGTGATGTTGTATTACCGAGTGGGCCCCGAGATACCTCTCCGTCACACGGAGTGACAAATCCCACTCTAGATCCATACTAACTCAACTAACACCTTCGGAGATGCCTGTAGAGCATCTTTATAGTCACCCAGTTACGTTGCGACGTTTGATACACACAAATCATTCCTCCGGTGTCAGTGAGTTATATGATCTCATGGTCATAGGAACAAATACTTGGCACGCAGAAAACAGTAGCAACAAAATGATACGATCAACATGCTACGTCTATTAGTTTGGGTCTAGTCCATCACATGATTCTCCTAATGATGTGATCCCGTTATCAAGTAACAACACTTGCCTATGGCCAGGAAACCTTGGCCATCTTTGATCAACGAGCTAGTCAACTAGAGGCTTACTAGGGACAGTGTTTTGTCTATGTATCCACACAAGTATTGTGTTTCTAATCAATACAATTATAGCATGGATAATAAACGATTATCATGAATAAAGAAATATAATAATAACTAATTTATTATTGCCTATAGGGCATATTTCCAACAGATTGCCCCATCTGGCAGGGTACCAGAAAGGGCTTCAGATGAGATTTATTCTACCCAGAAAGTTGCGGTGGCGGAGCGGAAGTTTTAGGTTAACTTTCGGGGGTTTCTAGATTCATAAGAATTTTCAATGTTGGAATCACGTCAGCCGGAGTCACGTGTGCCCCACAAGCTAACAGGCGCACCCAGGGGGATGGGCGCCCTGTTGGCTTGTAGCCCATAGGTGGCTCCCCTCCGGTGGTTCTTCGCTCCAATACTTCTTATTTTCTCCACAAAAATCATAAAAAAGTTTCGAACGATCCCGAGAACTTTTATTTTTTGCACAAAAACAACACCACGGTAATTCTGTTGAAAACAACGCCGGTCCGGATTAGTTCTAAATAAATCATATAAAATGCATCAAAATCGTATAAAAGTATTATAAACATAGGTAAATATGACATGAATACTTCATAAACTATTGATACGTTGAAGACGTATCAGACATCCCCGCGCAAAGGCGGCGGCGACGGTGCAGACGACGGCTGGGTCACAACTCAAGATTGTTATGGAGACAGATTGCCAGGACTTGGTTCAGCTCTTGAACTTGCGTCATAACTCAAGATCAGTGGTGGTGCCTATCTTAGATGAGACAGGGGAGCACGTAGCGGTTTTCTCTTCTTTTTATATTCAGCATTGTAATAGAGCGACACTTTGTGCGAAGCAAGCTAGCACTCTAAATGTGACAGAATGCTGGCTTGATTCGAAATCCAGTTTCCTTGTAACTTGTCTTATGACAGACTCTGTCAAAACCTTTGTTGAATAAAGCTCCCCATCTCCCCTAAAAAAAGGCGACGGCTGGGTCACGGTGTAGGGAGGGGTTGTGGGGAAGTCAGCGCAGCCGTCCAATGTTGAAGTTCCGCCGGCGGAGGCGCGGGGCAGGGCGCAACCGAAGCTATCAGTAGCGGTTGGAAGTTCGCGCGCGAGTTTGGTTTTCCAGCGCGCTGGAACATGCGTGCCAAATAAACCAGGCGCAATACAGGTTTTCTAACGCGCTGGAAAGTTTTTACCTCATGCGACATTGTTGCACGGCTGTTAGAGCGGTGCTTTCGTCCGCGCGCGTTATATAATTGATTTTTTAAACACGCAGCTTATTTAACGTGTCTGTTAGAATGCTCTAAGTATCATGCAAATAATCCGCTTGTGGGCTACCGAATTCGGAGACCCCGAGCCAGACGGCAAGCGATCGACAGCGCGGGCGCCAACACGAACGAAAAGCCATTGCACACATAATTGCATACATGATCGCTCACGTGCGCAGCTGCGTCACAGTGCAAAACTTGCTTGGCTCTTCACGTCTCGTTGGCCGGATAGAGATGGCGGTGGAACCGGCGAGTCCCCCAATCCCACGCCAGTACCGTGCAGAGTTCGTTTCTGCATTTAGAAAACCTGTATGCATCAGGGCA
Source organism: Hordeum vulgare subsp. vulgare (assembly GCF_904849725.1). NCBI lineage: Eukaryota > Viridiplantae > Streptophyta > Magnoliopsida > Poales > Poaceae > Hordeum > Hordeum vulgare. The sequence goes on along the minus strand of NC_058524.1, from coordinate 75,176,304 downwards.
CACTCAGCAGCGCTGCAGAAAAGGGTGCGTATCTGATCCCCAACTTTGGGAAAAAGCTTTGCAACTTCTGTGAAAGAAGAAACTTGTGATATGCGTGATTTTGTGTATAGTCCTGGGTGACAAATAATGTCGTCAGGATTTCATTGGGCAACGGTCGGTCATACTACCTAAAATGCAGTGTCTCGGCCTAATATGCGCCAGTTTGGTCGTTGAGCTATACACATAATCCAGTTAGTCAGTAGATGTTATTGTCACATGGAAAATATGATTTCTTGTTTTTTCACGCATTTTTATTTACTGACGGAGAGGTAAGATAATTTTAGCATAGAAGATGTAGAGGAATGCTAGACTTATGTAAAAGTTGCTACACATCTTACATAATACCCAACGTGGAATTTGTCCACGTTGGGTATTACCTAAGGTATGTAGCAATTTTTTTAGTAAGTTTAGAATTCTTCGAAGATGTATGTGCTATCTTCAGCATCTTCAATGGTACAAGCCACATCATCGGTACCGGAGGAGAGAATAATAGGGAAAATGTGTTAATTGTTGTTCCTTGAGAAGAGGAGCTGTACAAGTTAATAATGCTAGGAAAATGTAAATATGATTTTTTTTAAAGAAAAGTAAGGATAACACCCGGTCTCTGCATCTTACGATGCATGCAACCACTTCATGGTTGAAGGTTCATGAATGATCGGACTAACACATAAGCCCTCATTCGGTAACATTTGGTCATCTCTCGGGAGAGACATCTTAATGACTCGGGCATACGTGAGCCAAGAGCTCTGAGTGATCGGGCGAGAGCTAGGACTGACCCCACTTGTGTCCCAAAGGAACTCTCTTGATCACATTCACACATATCCGAGTAAATCGAGTCCTTCAGAGGGACGGTGTACTCGGCAGTCCGAATCACATCGCTTTTGGCAAGTGGATGCGGGATCCATTCGGATTGAAACGTCGCAGAATTTTCACAGATTTCGAATCATGGGCGATGCGCGTGCACGTGGAAACAGCGGCGCCCTGGTTAGTGGAGGAAGTAGCGTGGCGCCTCGATCACCATGCCATCAATTCCGCCATGTGCCGTGAGGGCATTATTTGTAGGATCTTGCAGATCTGCCTCTCATCGTTGACTGACGAATGTAGATTTGTTTGTCTGGGCTATAAGAGTAACTTTTGGAGAGAGAAAGGAGTCTTAGATCCATTTGTTCCTCCCTCGCCCTCTCCGCCATTCTGCCCAAGTGCTCCGCCACCCCTAGCCACCACTCACTCCGACCAAGACCCGCCGTGCAAGATGATGAGGAGCGCGACTGCAAAAGCCGAGCAAGCAAAGAAGGGCTTGTGTGGATCGTCCTCAAGCGCCGGAGCACCGACGGGGCGGATCCAGGGTGACTGGATGGCCTCGCACGTCAGCAGGAACCGCATGCTGGAGTTGGAGAGCCAAGGGCTCCTGGTAGCCGGGACCTGGCTGCTGCCATAGGAGGGTGATCTTGAGCCCTTGCCATGGGGGGACGAACGGTTCCTCGTGGAGACCCACGTCGAGCGAGGTTTCTCCCTTCCCCCGCATCCTTTCTTCCGTGGCTTTCTTGATTTCTACGGAGCTCAACTCCACCATCTCCCCCAATGCCATTTCGTACTTGGCCGCTTTTGTCTTCCTCTCCAGCCCTATTCCCCATCCCGACCTAAACTACTGACGGAACTTCATGCGAATCTACAGGAACAATCTTGCCTATCTATTAAAAAGAAGTGAATTAGCGCGAGCAGATTTAGTAATGTGCCAGGAAAAATTGGTACAAGAAGCCGTGGATACACTTCTTGATAGTGGGTCCCGCAAGAGCATTGAGGAAGCAAGGATTCTCCCATAACTAATTAATGCGGGAAAAAATATTTCACTTAAAAAAGGTGCCTAACCCCGGGATTTTTCGATACTAGTGAGAATTTCCTTGGCTGTCGTCCCATTGGGGGTTGTTCAAGCACCTTTTTACATGATGAGTGGTGACTTTGAAGAAGTCCTCTTGGGTAGGGGAGCAAATAAATGTAGACCAACTATGTGAGGGTTTAGGTATCCAGCTTAGTGGGAAGGGTAGTTTTCCTCAAATGTCATTCCCGGATTCGGTGAACGGCTGGCAATACTCATGGTTTTATTGCCAGGACGTCCCAGGCGGCAATGGTCAGTCGGGCCTCCTGCCATACTCGGCAGGACGAGTGCGGTCCGTGCCTTTCCTGACCGTGTCCAAGGAGGAGAGGACGGAATTGGACATCTTGGTTATTACTCTCATGGCATTGGTGTGGTTGGGTGTCAACGAGATGGATCTATTGGATGTCTTCTTCCAGTAGAGGATTCAGCTCCTGCAAGCGAGGGCCTATCCCATGTGACTGTATGAGGGGCCGAATGACTCCACCCGAACTCACCCGAAGGAGCTCCGGGTGAAGACGGTGGACGCGAAGCTCATGGCTATCACCCCCAATGCGCGACAATCCTAGGGGCTAGGTTATGCCCCCTTTTCTATGAAGAATCCGCTGAATGAGGTAATCCATAGTTTGGTTCTCCCGAGTAATTTCATTGTTTTTGTTTTTCTGCTATTTGACTTGGGCTTGATCTTTTCATTCGATAGGCCCTCACAACAAAGATCAGCCTAGTGCCGACACTCGACCGCAGTCCTCTCGATGTGGCGAGTGATACCGATCGCCAACACGACTTGGGAGGTGAGGGCGACGACGACGACAATGAGGAGGAGTCCTCATAGAGCGACGAAGACTCGGAGGGCGGGGACGAGGAAAAGTCCTCTGATGTAAGAGTGTCTAAGTCGATACCTGTTCCAAGGCGTGCCATGACCCCGGGGACCGTGGTGGCGGTGCCAAGGCCCCGAGTGCCACCAAGCCAAGTGTGTCGGTTGTTCCGACCCACAGCTCAAAGTGGGGACATAGTGAGCATGAGGCGTCGCCCGAAAAGGCCACCAAGCAGCCGAAGACAACGATTGTCCAGCCTCATAAGGTCGTACTACCACAGATCAAAGTGAGTGTGCATGTGGCCTTAGAGTAAGTGTTTTCGCTATGTGAAATATCCACTCTGACTAACATTTCTTGACTGTTGTTTGAGTGATACAAGTCCCTAGGGAAGGGTCAGACTATGGTTGGCGTCGTATCTTCGAAAGGTAACCTATTTGGATTTCATTCAAAAGTCTTGTTATCCCTTGTTGCTCACGACCGTGTGATCTTCAATGTTCGCATGACCTCATGAGGTGATTGAGCTTGATCTACCAAACCCTTTAGCCGACAGTGATATCGTGACGCAAGATGTTCCCCCTACCCAAGTGACCAGGACTTTTCCTGCCAAGGCCTCGACTCGAGTGCATGGCACTACTCCAAGGGCCGGAGCCACACTCGAAGCTGGTTCGTCTGCTCCTCCATCGGCCCCTCCAGTGGCCAACATCTTCGCGCTGCACCATGTCCGTGAGGACCAGGTGGGTGCTGATACGCCCATTTTGCATCATGTTTTCTTACTGTTATTTATAAGGTTTTTATGCATAATAGTGCTTGATGGAGTAATTCTAATGCCTTTTCTCTCATAATATGCAAGGTTTACAATGAGGGAGATTGCCGAGAGATGGAATTCTCGACATGGAAAAAGCTACGTCAAGCCACCTATTCTGCACATCTCCAAATAAGCTAAAACTTCACGGAGATTTTTTATGGATTATTTAAGAAACACCGGAGCAAATAATTAATGGAGGGGCCCCACCAGGTGGGTGCAATTCACCTCGACTAGGCAGGGCCCCCAGGCACGCCGTGGAGGGTTGTGCCCTCCTCGACCCACCTCTGGTGCCCCTCTTCTAGTACATAAGTCATTTTGACCTAGAAAAAGTTAAAGGGAGGACTTTAGGGACGGAATGCCGCCGTCTCAAGGCGGAACTTGGCAAGGAGCACTTTTGCCCTCCGACGGAGCGATTCCATCTTGGGAACTTCCCTCCGGGAGGGGGAAATCGAAGCCATCATCATCACCAACAACCCTCTCATCCTTGGGAGGCCAGTCTTCATCAACATCTTCAACATCACCATCTCCTCTCAAACCCTACTTCATCTCTTGTGTGCAATCTTTGTACCGGAACCTTAGATTGGTACTTGTGAGGGACTAGCAGCGTCGATTACATTGTGTTGTTGATTACTATATGGTTTATTTGGTGGAAGATTATATGTTCAGATCCATTATGCTATTTAATACCCCTCTGATCTTGAGCATGTTTATCATTTGTGAGTAGTTACTTTTGTTCTTGAGTCCACGAGATATATCTTGTTGCAAGTAATCATGTGAACTTGATATGTGTTTGATGTTTTGATGATATGTATGTTGTGATTCCCTTAGTGATGTCATGTGAACGTCGACTACATGACACTTCACCATATTTGGGCCTAAGGGAATGCATTGTGGAATAATTATTAGATGATGAGTTGCTAGAGTGATAGCGGCTTAAACCCTAATTTATGCGCTACTTCGTAAGGGACCGATTTGGACCCAATTGTTTAAGGCTATGGTTAGATTTTATATTAATACTTTTCTCGTAGTTGCGGATGCTTGCGAGGGGGTTAATCATAAGTATGAAGTTTGTTCAAGTAAGAACAACACCTAAGCACCGGTCCACCCACATATCAAATTATCAAAGTAGCGAACACAAATCAAACCAATGTGGTGAAGTGACTAGATGAAATTCCGTGTGCCCACAAGAATGCTTTGTCTACTATAAGAAACCATTTTGTAATGTCCTTTGCCACAAAAGTATTGGGCTATATTTCTGCACTTATTGTTACTATTGCTACTCGTTAATTGTTACAATTGTCTTGCTATCAAACAACTTGTTACCGCTATTTCGGTGCTTGCAGAAATCACCTTGCTGAAAAGCACTTGTCATTTCCTTCTGCTCCTTATTGGGTTCGACACTCTTAATTATCGAAAGTACTACGATTGATCCCCTATAATTTTGGGTCGTCAAGACTCTTTTCTAGCGTCGTTGTCGAGGAGTGAAGCGCTCTTGGTAAGGATTTTTTTTACTATGTGCTGAAATTGATTGTCACGTGCTACTATGGAAAACAATCCTCTAAGGGGTTTGTTCGGGGTATCTTCACCTCAATCGAAACCACAATTAGTTGCCCCTCAACCTACCGCACCTACTGAAAAAATTGGCTATTAAATTCCTTCGGGTATGATAGAGAAACTGCTAGCTAATCCTTATGCAGGAGATGGAACTGAACATCCTGATATGCGCTTGACATATGTGGATGAAATTTGTGGATTATTTAAGCTTGCAGGTTTACCCGGAGATGAAGTTAAAAATAAGGTCTTCCATTTATCTTTGGGGGTAAAGGCATTGGCATGGTATGGGCTATGCGACGATATTGGATCTTGGAGCTGGAATTGATTGAAATTGGAATTTCACCAAAAAATTATCCCATGCACCTAGTTCATCGTGATCGGAATTATATATATATATATATTTTGGCCTCGTGAAGGAGAAAGTATCTCTCTAGGTTGGGAGAGGCTTAAGTCAATGTTATATTCATGCCCCAATCATGAGCGCTTAAGGGAAATTATTATCCATAACTTTTATGTTCGACTTTCTCGTAATGATCAATCCATGCTCGATACTTCTTGTACTGGTTCTTTTATGAAGAAGACTATTGAATTCAAGTGGGATGTCTTATAAAGAATTAAAAACAACTCTGATGATTGGGAACTCGACGAAGGTAAAGAGTCAGGTATTAAGCTTGAGTTTATTTGTGTTAAATATTTTATGAATACTGATGCTTTTCAAAAGTTTAGCACTAAATATGGACTTGACTCTGTGAGTAGCCTCTTTTTGTGAATCTTTTGCTACTCATGTTGATCTCCATAAGGAGAAGTGGTTTAAATATCAACCCCCTATTAAATAAGAAATTAAAGAACCAACAATAGCTAAAGAAGAGACTATCATTTATAAGGTTGATCCAGTTGTGCCTACTGCTTACATCGAAAAAAACCTTACCCTATTAGGATAAAGGAACATGCTAAGGTTTCAACTGTGGTTCGCAAAAGTAATATTAGAGCACCTAGACCACCAGAACAAATCAAAGTTGAACCTAGTATTGCTATGGTTAAAGATCTCTTGGTAGAAAATATTGATGGGCATGTTATTTACTTCTGTGATGAAGCTGCTAGAATTGCCAAACCTGATGAAAAAGATAAGCATAGACCGGTTGTTGGCATGCCTGTTGTCTCAGTTAAAATAGGAGATCATTGCTATCATGGTTTATGTGATTTAGGTGCTAGCGTAAGTGATATTCCTCTTACTTTATATCAAGAAATTATAAATGAGACAACACCCGTTGAAATAGAAGACAAAGATGTTACTATTAAACTTGCTAATAGAGATACCATCACACCCCTAGGGATTGTTAGAGATATTGAAATCTTGTGCGGGAAAATGAAATACCCTACTGTTTTTCTAGTTCTCGGTTCCCCACAAGATGACTTTTGTCCCATTATCTTTGGTAGACCTTTCATTAACACTTTCAATGCTACTATAGACCGTCATAAACAAACTATCAGTGTTAACTTCGGTGATGAGTCGCATGAAATTAATTTTCCAAGTTCAATAGAAAACCTCATATGAAAGAATTATCTAGTAAAGATGAAATAATTGGTCTTGCTCCTATTGTCGTGCGTCCTACCGATCCACTAGAACAATATTTTCTAGACCATGAAAATGATATGCATATGCATGAAAGAAATGAAATAGATAAAATTTTCTTTGAACAACAACCTTTGCCTAAGCACCATTTGCCTATTTAAGCTCTTGGAGGTCCTCCTCCACCTAAAGTTGATCTTGTGTTTGAACAAAAACAATTGCTTGATACTTTGAAATATGTTTATCTTGATGAAAAGGGAATTAGTCCCACTCTATGTCAGCATAGAAATAATACGGTTCCTGATGCTAAACTCATTGCTGATCACCAACGTCGTTTGAATCCTAAAATGAAGGAAGTGGTAAGAACTGAAATATTAAAGCTTCTCGAAGTAGGTATAATCTATCCCATAGCTGATAGAAGATGGGTAAGTCCCGTTCATTGTGTCCCTAAGAAGGGATGTATTACTCTTGTTCCTAATGATAAAAATGAACTTATTCCACAAAGAATTGTCCCGCGCTATAGAATTATGATTGATTTCAGAAAATTAAACAAAGCAACTAGAAAATATCATTACCCTCTACCTTTTATCGTTCAAATGCTAGAAAGACTATCTAAGCACACACACTTTCATTTTCTTGATGGGTATTGTGGTTTCCCTCAAATACCTGTTTCACAACCTTATCAAGAGAAGACCACCTTTACTTGTCCTTTTGGAACTTATGATTATAGACGTATGCCTTTTGGTTTATGCAATGCACGTGCTACTTTTCAAAGATGTATGACTACTATATTCTCTGATTTTTTGTGAAAAGATCGTTGAGGTCTTCTATGTATATGAAAAGTCTTTTAATGATTGTTTAAGAAACCTTGATCGAGTTTTGCAGGGATGTGAGCAAACTAACCTTGTCTTGAATTGGGAGAAGTGAAACTTTATGGTTAATGAATGTATTGCCTTGGGTCATAAAATTTCTGAAGGAGGTATTGATGTGGACATAGGCACATAGCTAAAGTTGATGCAATTGAGAAAATGCCATGTCATAAAGATATTAAAGGTATACGTAGTTTCCTTGGTCATGCTGGTTTCTATAGGAGGTTTATTAAAGACTTCTCTAAAATTTCTAGGCCTTTTCCAAATCTTTTACAAAAGGATGTTCCTTTTGTTTTTGATGATGATTATGTGGAAGCCTTTGAAACACTCAAGAAAGCCTTGACTTCTGCACCTATTGTTCAACCACCTCATTGGAACTTACCTTTTGAAATTATGTGTGATGCTTGTGACTATGCTGCTGGTGCTGTTCTAGAGCAAAGAGTTGATAAAATATTAAACTTATCCATTATGCTAGCAAAACCCTAGACAGTGCCCAAGGAAATTATTCTACTACTGAAAAAGAATTTTTAGCAGTTGTGTTTGCTTGTGATAAATTTAGATCTTATATTGTTGATTCCAAAGTAGTTGTTCACACTGATCATGCTGCTATAAAATATCTTATGGAAAAGAAAGATGCTAAACCTAGACTCATTAGGTGGGTTCTCTTGCTACAAGAATTTGATTTACATATCACTGATAGGAAAGGAGCTGAAAACCCCGTAGTTGATAACTTGTCTAGGTTAGAAAATATTCTTGATGACCCACTACCTACCGATGATAGTTTTCCTAATGAACAATTGGCTGCAATAAATGTTTCTCACAACACACCTTGGTATGGTGACTATGCTAATTATATTGTTGCTAAATACATACCACCAATTTCACATACCAACAAAAGAAAAAATCTTTTATGATTTAAGACATTACTTTTGGGATGACCCACATCTTTATAAATAAGGAGCAGATGATATTATTAGACGTTGTGTACCTATGCATGAACAGGAACAAAACCTACGGAAATGCCACTCCGAAGCTTATGGAGGACATCATGCAGGAGATAGAACTGCTCACAAGGTATTGCAATCTGGTTTTTATTGGCCCATTCTGTTCAAGGATGCGTGTAAGTTTGTTTTATCTTGTGATGAATGTCAAAGAATTGGTAATATTGATAAGCGTCAAGAAATGCCTATGAATTATACACTTGTTGCTGAACCATTTGAATTTTGGGTGTTGATTATATGGGACCTTTTCCTTTCTCTAATGGGTATACTCATATTTTGGTTGTTGTTGATTATGTTACTAATTAAGTGGGTAGGGGCTATTCCAACTAGTAGTGCTGATCACAACACTTCCATTAAAATGCTTAAAGAAGTTATTTTCCCTAGGTTTGGAGTCCCTAGATATTTAATGACTGATGGTGGTTCACACTTTATTCATGGTGCTTTCTGTAAAATGCTTGCTCGGTACGATGTTAACCATAGAATTGCATCACCCTATCACCCACAATCTAGTGGTCAAGTTTAACTTAGCAATAGAGAAATAAAATTAATATTACAAAAAACTGTGAATAGGTCTTGCAAGAATTGGTCTAAGAAATTAGATGATGCACTTTGGGCCTACATGACAACTTATAAAAATCCTATGCGGGTGTCTCCCTATAAAATGGTTTATGGAAAAGCTTGTCAGTTACCTCTTGAGTTAGAACACAAAGCATATTGGACAATTAGTGAACTCAAATATGACTTCAAACTTGCTGGTGAAAAGAGGCGATTTGATATTAGCTCACTAGATGAATGGATAACCCAGGCTTATGAAAATGCTAAATTGTTTAAAGAAAAAGTTAAAAGATGGCATGATAAAAGAATCCAAAAGCGGTAATTCAAAGTGGGTGAATATGTTCTTTTGTACAGCTCTCGTTTGAGATTCTTTGCAGGAAAACTTCTCTCCAAATGGGAAGGACCATATATTATCGAAGAGGTCTATAGTTCTGGAGCTATCAAAATAAATAACGCCGAAGGTACTAACCCAAAGGTGGTCAATGGGAAAAGAATTAAACACTATATATCAGGTACGCCTATTAATGTTGAAAGCAATATTATCCAAACCATGACACCGGAGGAACATATAAAAGAAACCTTCGGGAACACTTCAGAATCGTGAAAAAAAGGAGGTACATGATACGGTAAGTAAACGGACTCCGAAAAAATTGCAAAAATATTTTCTGTCAGTTTTGGAATATTACAAAAATTAGGAAAATAAGAAACAACCAGGAAGGAACCCGAGGTGGGCACAAGACACCATGGCGCGCCTCGGCCCCCTGGCGCGCCCAGGTGGGTTGTGCCCACCTCGGAAACCTTCCGGACTCTGTTTCTTCCCGTTCTCCTTGTTTCCCAAGATAAACAAATCTTTATATACCCCCGAACATATTGACCACCGTATCGAGAGAATATCATGTTCTTCTTTTTGCTGTTTTCTGTCAGATATAAAAATATGTCGTCTCAAGACTCGGAGGGTGAGAGCTATGTCGCTGATTATATTGCAAACCCTAAGGTTTATGGAGATGTGGAACATTATGGTTGGACCACAGAGTAAGATGAATACTATGATCGGAAATGGAAAGAAGAGACAAGCTCAGATGAGGATGAGGTTCCATTACCCCAACCTGGGGGCATGCACGTGGAATTCAAAAAGTCAAGTCTCCCTAATAAATCAAAGAAACCTAAGATCCAGTTTATCCCTTTTTTATCTCTTGCAGGAAAACAAGCAGGAATTACGCATAAATATATTAAAGTTTGAGAAAGAGATGGATGACTTGAAGGAGGAAAATTCTATCGTCAAGTGTAAGCTCAGGAAGAAAAATACTCATACCTCATCACCACCAGCATGTTCATCTTCACCATCAAAGGAGATTTGAGTATCGGGTATGGGCACTCCCCTTGGCTTGAGCCAAGCTTGGGGGAGGTACCCCGGTATCGTATCACACCACCATCTTTGCCTTTATTTACCGTAGTTTGGTTTTAGTTATCTTTTGATTTAGTTGAATAATAGTTTAGTTCAATCGTCTTTTTTGAGAGTTTGCTTAGTGATCTATCAATCTATCTATGTAATCGTGTGCGAGATATATAGTAATGTTTAGTTTGAGTTTTGCTTTCTTTACTTCCATGTTGCAATAGAATAAAAGGAAATAAATGAAAAATATCATATGATAATCTTATGTTAAGTAATTGCATCACATAAGGAAAAGTATAAGTAGTAAAATTTATTGGAGATTTACAAACATAGTATTGGTCAATGATGCAATTCATGAAATAATTAATAAGGGTAGGCAAGATTCACATGCAAATACACTATCATGGACATATTTTATGATTGTGGGCCCCCATCAAAATATTATATGCCAAAATTGTTGACGTTAGACAAGGAAGACAAGGTAATGACTTATGCTTGTTCATATTCACACAGAAGTTATACTGCCACAGATCCTTTAACATGTTGTGAGATCCTCAACTTTTGCTACAGTAATGTATGTAATTAAGCTACAGTGATCCCACACTAATGATGCCACATCACCGTGATTTCTATCGTCAATCTTGTGTTAGTTCGAAATCGAGTCAAATTCCAAATTTAAAATTATGTCAAACGAGGAAAGTTTCGAATGCAAAATTAAAAATGTCGGATGAGTTACAAATATTCCCTAATGATTTAAGAAGTTGAATCGGGTATTTTTAGAAATGATTTAGAACCTCTAAATGAATAAAACATAAACTATAAAAAAAGAACTAATGAAAATAAAAAAGAAAAGATAAAAAAGGAACTAAAGCCCCCCTCCCCCCCCGGGTCGAGGCCCAACCTCGCTTACCCCAGTCGGCCGGCCCACCCCAACCCCCCTAGGGTACTTAACCCCACTACCAAACCATAGCCCAAACCGCCCCTCCCCCACTCCCACTCCCCACCCAGCCGACAACCTTCCCACCACGAGCCACCCCCTAACCCCCACCCAGCGAGCTCCCCTCCCCTGCCTCGCTCGTCCTGTTCCCCTCGATCTCTCTCCCAACCACGAGGGAACCACCCTAGTTCCCTCCCCTCGTCTCCCACCCCTCGCTCACGCAGGACCCTCCCATCGCGAGCCACATCGCCTCCCTGGACCGAAGCCATCCCCACATCGCCTCCCTCTCGTTCCCTCCCCTCGCGCGACCCCCACTCTCCCATTGCCCCATCGTCACGCTCTCTCCCCCTGGGTCGAGCCCCCTGCCTCCCCTCATCTCTCGCGCACCGGCCTGGCTGCCCACATCTCTTTGCGACAGGGCCGCTGCTCTTCCGTCGCTGGCCCTACACCACCTGCGCCGACCGGCTCGCTCGCCGCATCACTACCTCCGCGAAGCGCCGGGCCGCCCCACCGCCGGCCGTCAGCGGCCGGTTTGCACCACTCCGGCGTCCCCCTCCTTCAGCGCCGGAATCGCACCGGATTCGACCGCCGAACCCCACGCCACCGTCAGCCGCGACATCGCCCCACCACGTCGGCCCTCCTCGGCCTTTCCTCCGGCCACCTCCGGCCCCTCACCACCTCTCCATCGCCGGTGAGCCTTCGGGCTCCTCCCGTCTCTACTCCTCTCCCTCTCTCCACCCCGGGCCTCGCCCCCTCGCACCCATCGTCTCCCCACGGCCACCGGCGAGCCCCTGTGGCTGGCCTAGCACCGCCACCTGCCTGTGCGTGTGTGTGTGTGTGGCCATGAGCCATTGACTAGTGGGGCCAACCCCCCACTGTCTATGACACAAGGGCCCCACCCCCTAAACGGATTAATATATATATATATATATAATAAAATAAAAAATGTATGTTTTTATTCATAAAGTAAATAATAAATAATTAGATATATTATTTAGTTAATTAATTAATTAATTAAATAGATAAATTAGTAATCTGTTAATATGGGTAAATAATTATCCTAATAGAGTATGACACGTGGGTCCCCCACTAAATTAATTTGATTAATTAATAAATTAACCCTAATTAAAAAGTTGTGTCAATGACACGTAGGACCCACCGGTTAGAGTTGATCACTCAACTGCTGATGTCAACATGACATCATGCTCAGGTCATAATAGCATTTAATTGAATTAATTAAATCTGTTTTTTTACTTCCTAAATATTAATAAAACTTTAAAAATTAATATAAAATAAACCGTAGCTCAAATCAAAATATTTTCAACATGAATGTTGATCAGCAGAACGAGACGAACCCGGATACGCGGTCCATTCGTGTGTCACACGTCCCTAGCATAGCAAATGTGGAACTTTTCCATCGTTTTCAGTCTCACCGGTAGTAGCCAGAGACCCGGGAAATATCATCTGATATTTTGCCGACCCGTCTATGATGGATGTTGTTGCGTTAGCTCATGCCTAGCCTGCATATTTCCATGTCATGCTTAGTGTTGTACCTGTTGTTGTTATTTATTGTTTCTCCCCCCTCTTCTTACCGGTGGACCCCCGAGACCAACGCTGCTGTCGGGTACATCTACGACCGTGCTGACCAACCCTTTGCCGCAGAGCAACAAGGCAAGCAAACCCCCTTGATCATCCTTATATCGCCTATGTCTTTCTTCCTCCTGCTCGCATTAGAATTTTGCTACTGTTGTAGTTAGCTCCTATATCTAATGCATAGCCTATCTTTGATGAACTGCTACTTTCAGTACTATATCTTTAAACTGTTTAGTATAGGTGGAGCAGGCATCCCCTCTGACCCCTTAGTCCAGTTGCCCCGCTTATTTGTCGAGTCTCGATCCCTGATCGACGAGCCAGATCCGACAAAGCACTCACCCCCTTAGTTGTACGACGCTACAGAGCTACTATCGGGTAGCGAGGGTGATACCTCGCGAAGTACACAGGATGATATCTCTGTAGTATAGCTAGTCGGTCGTGGTTATCAAGGGTGATTCCTCTTTCACCATTCCCAGCGATGCCTCTGTCGTGCAACTCCTCAAGTGTGGGACCCCCGAGGGTGATTCCTCTAGGTCCACCTTGACGGGTACATCGTTCGGAATCCAACGAGGGTGATACCTCAGATTCCCCGTGATGTTTCTACAACACAGTTACTTGACCATGTTACTGGGATCTTTGATGAATAGATGTTAGGCGGGTGGATTCCCGCGTGTTTGTGTCGATGACATTATTCAAATGATAATGGATTTGGGTATTTGATCTGGGTTGGTCAGATACCTTTTCGCACTAACCGGCTACGCGGGAAGAATTATGGGTACTCGACGTCGTGGTATGAGCCGAAGCTCTTCAGACGTCGGCGATGGAGCGGCGCATGCCCGAGTGGTCATGAGATGCATCACTCTTGTATTAAGGGGTGCTAGGATTGACATCAACCGCCCACGCATCGTGCAAGAGCACAGAGGGCAAGTGGGCCCATGAACCCTTTGTGCTAAGGAGTTAGACCAGCGGGCTGGCCTCTCTCCTGAGCTAGGTGGGGCTGCGACGTGTCGATATTCCGAGGCCGGGCATGAACCAGAAAAGTGTGTCCGGCTAGAGTGTTATCGAGCGTGACGGGAAACTTGGTGCACTCCTATAGGGATGAAAATTAAATATTCAAATAGCCGTGTCCATGGTTACAGGACAACTTGGAGTTGTGCCTTGATCTTATACAACTACAATTGTTACTTAACTGGATTTGTTGCTCCGGGATTGCTTCCTCGCAGGGAGTCGAGGGAGGATCTCTCGGCGTGACCTCATATTAATATTGTTGCAACAATATGACTATTATTTGTGTTCCTTGCTCTACTCTCGTCTATTGCTGCAAGACCCTTGAATATGCTAGTCTTCGAAAGGACTAGACCTTCTCTATCTATTCTCGCATTGCTGCAGTGAGTCTACATATAAACCCCTTCTTTGATACCGATGCATACTTAGCATAGTTCTGATGTAAGACTTGCGAGTACTTTGGATGAGTACTCACCGTTGCTTTGCTCCCCCTTCGTCCCCTTGATCCGTTGCTATGACCAGATAATGGAGCCTAGGAGATGGAGTTTCCTGCCGACACCTGCCACCCCGATGGTGAGTTCTCCGTGGAGGCCGCTGAAGACCAGGAGTAGTTTAGGAGGTTCCCAGGCAGGAGGCCTCGCCTCGTTCGATCGTGTTTCTTTTGTGCTAGCCTTCTCTAAGGCACCCCATGTTTTATGTCTGTACTCAGATATTGTTGCTTTCACTGACTCGTGTGTTTTTCGAGCTTGTGTATTCTAGGCCTCGAGGCCCCTGGATTGTAATATGAAGCTTATATGTTTTATTTGTGTCTAGAGTTGTGTTGTGATATCTTCCCGTGAGTCCTTGAGTTTGATCGTACGCATTTGCATGTATGATTAGTGTACGGTTAAATCAAGAGCGTCACAAGTTGGTATCAGAGCCGACTGCCTGTAGGTGGCCCCTTTCAAACTCCTTGGCCGAAGTTGAGTCTAGTGTTTCAAAAATTTACTAACTTTGATGTTGTGGCTTACGGGCCCACATCTCAATTGGATGGTATTAGTATCTTTTACTCCTTTTCTATACTCTGGGTTCTACTCTCTCTTCTCTTTCGGGTTAAAGATTTTACTAACTCTAACTCTAGGTTCTCGTAAATACTTTCTCTCGGTGAATCCCGCAATTCTCGACAATGGCTTGATCCGTCAGAAGGCTCCGATGAAACTCTCCGATGTTTCGCTCGAGAACTTGTGCCCATCGCTCTTTCGATTTCCCTTCCTTTGTCGATCACTATGGATGACTACATACAAATGTCGTTCATACTTTCTTTTCCAATTGCTCTTGTTTTACGAGATGCAACAAATTATCTTATCGGGGATTCGTCCATCATCAGTTGTCATGGGTTTTGAAAGTTCTTCGAATTACTATTCGATCTTTCGGAATCCCGAGTAAGCTATTGCTTTTTACCTTTCTCACCTGCTTGCATTATGGTTAAATCCATATGTCTAGCCGCATTCATTAAAATCCTTTGTGATATTTCTGTGATCTTATTGATTCTACCTTTGTGTGAATGCACCCAATCTTCTATTGATACTCATAAATTATATTTCTGGCTCAGACGTCCTTCCAGACAGGAGCTGGTTCTCGACAAATCAACTTTGGTTGGTTATCCATCTAAGTACATTCAACTTACTTGTGTTTGATCGGAGCATCTGATTATGATACACCAACCTCGAAATCCTAATTCCTTTGGTAATTAAGTATCATATTCTATTACCCGATGCATTGCATCCTATCTCCCTCTGATTGAGTACCGATACTCACATCAGGTTCTTTGTGCACCACCAGACCCATGGTCGGATTATTATCCAATAGCACCCTACACATTAAAAAATTCTTGTGGTATTCTTCCCCTGACACATGATGCCATTTGTAAATTGTGTTTTCTCCCTGTGACAAATTGTATCATATGCTTTTCTCATCCATGCGCTTCAAGCATGTGTTATTTACTCTTGAAGTTGTGGTATTTGTTCCTAAGATGCCCCGATAGGTTGAACCTATGCCTTACTAAATCAATATGGCCCGAAGAGTTTTCACGAGTCTTGCTCTTCTGGTGTTTTGCCAGATAATATTTGCAAGCAACAACCTGAGCAAAGGCGAGGAGTAAATGGCAGGCGATGCATTGATGAAGTGGGAGTCGACCTTGAACTTTGTGTTCACGCCCATGGAAACGACGTTGATCCTATCATAGAAACTTCTCGTACCAATAATCATTCATTCTGTGGTTTAAATCTGGTATATGTGATCTTGTCCTTTGCAATCGTGGTTCCGACCATGTTTTCCTACCTTGATTTCATTCTGAGACGAGTTAAAGTGCTTGTCTTCTTCAGATCAATACATCGGTCCAAGCCTTAATGTTGATCTATCTCCGAGTATTATTCCTTGTGGCTCGAGGATATCGCGAAGCTATATAACTTCCTGTGAGCTCCTCATCAACTATGATATTTTCATTAATTCCAGTTTCCTTGTGTTTGAGTTGTTGGACATGCGAGTACATCGATAACTGAATCGAGTATGCATTGCGATTCAACAACTTTTAGTGATCTCCCTTGTTTACGAGTTTGTACTCGATCATGTCATTCCAAGCTGTTAAGCTACATCATCGTCGTCATGTTGGAGCTCGACCATGCTATCTATACCCTTCATCCCTAGAACACAATTCCAACTGTGTGTTAAGCTTGCATCGAGCTTTCCACATCATGTTGGTTGTCCTGAAAGGCAATCTCAATTCTAAGCTAGCAGTCTTATGTGTGATTCCGACAAGATCTTGCTTCATCATTCCCTTGCTTGATGTCGTCGCTGAACGATTACATCTTCGTGAAGCTTCTCGACAAATGTGTCATGATCATCATCAGCATCCCGAGCTCTTGCAGGGTATCAATCGAATTCATGATGAGAAATGCCATCCTTGCCCCTCGATGATTTGTGTTTTCATCGACAACCTTTTTTTTGCCTTCCCTCCAGCACAAACTTGATCATGTTTCTGTTGTCCTTTGAGTTCCTTGCTAATTCAGCTTATGTTATCTTCTACATTGGAGTATTACTATCTGGTATGTCAAGAATGTCGTGAAAATTACACACGTCTTAAGAATTCTTGATGTAGTAATACTTCTCGCCATCACCATTCATTTATTGGTCCCGTGTTGTTTCAAACTGGAATACCAACAAGTGAACCTTGATGTGTGATTCTAATGCTTCTGGCAACCCTATTGCCTTGAGGATAACAACTAATTGTTTCATTCTTGGTGTGTTGGCTGTTGACTCACTATTTTTAGCATTGGTCGTACTACTCAATTTGTATTTCCGAGTGCACCCTTCGACCAATGTTTAGTTGTTGTTATTCCCTTGAACATACGACATTATACCATTTGACTTGTCAAATGCTATCTCGTTGATATTATAAAATTTGGAAATTCATCCCTATCAAAATCGTGAGGGGTTGTTGTTGAGCCCATCAGCCACACCCTCAACTTCTCCATGTTCCGTGATGAATATCTTGAAAGCATTATCCTTGTGCCTAGCTCACGAAGAATGTGCTTGATAGCAGAAATGTTTCCCCAAAGTTTACATGCATTCTTGCCACCGTGAATATGTGGAAGTTTTGTTTTGCTTTCTCTAGGATCATCCCAAGTCATTCACGCATGTGGGAAGTGTTATATGTGTTGAAGGTTTGTTATCTTCACTTCATATAATTTCTCTTAGCACCCCAAGCCACTGATTGATTTGATCAGGGAAAAGAAGTTCCTTCATAAGAGCTAATCCAGACTTACACATGGAGCCTTGTTAACCTCGATGATGGTTTCCAAATGAGAACTCAGTTGCATTTTGACGTAAGAATTCTATGTGGGCACGAATGTATTGACATTGTGTGCATATGTCTTACCATCGAACTCATGATTCAAGAATTGCTTGTGTAGCTCATATCATGAGAATCTTGCATCTTCATTTTTCTTCTCATGCATCTTGAGTCTGAGGTGTCCCGACACCACTCAGATCTGAATCTCGGGCAGATATGCTGGTTGGAACATTTTCCAATAATTATAACTTTGGCCTTATATAACCCGGTACGGTGATGTCTTGGCTGGCACACCGGGCCGCAGGACCTATTGTTATAAATTCTTCCATATGTAAGATTCGCCATTCTACCATGAGGAAATTGTATGACTTAAGTTTTATAAGTTGTTCCTCATGGTTCCTCTTTGTATACCCATAAGTCCAACCTTTATCTGATGACCATGTCGATGCTACCCTGAAGCACAGATGTGGTACTTCAAATTTCAACTGGAACATTGGAAGCACAATGCTAAATTGTTCTTGATCGATTATCCAAACCGTATGGTATGGGTAAAGATCATGATTCTCCTTGCCCTTTTATCAAAATGGTTATGCACATGATGACCTATCATGTATACCATACTCTATGTTTTCCTCGAGAATGGTGTACTCTAATACTAGTGTGTGTGAACACATTTTCTTTCCCATTAGTCACTGTGACCTTTCCTGAATCTGAACTCATCTAAGCAGTCTTAATTCCCTGCTTAGGTAATAACATCGGTATACAACTCTGTCAGTAAGACCCTGTTATGATTGCGGATAACATTCCGGTAGCCGCCGGTGGACGAGAGCCTTGCCTATTGGTCCGCCTCGTTGCAAGGAGTAGGAAAATGGTTCTATTCGTCCCCCGTCCTTGGTACCGATGTTGTTGCCAACATATCTGACAGGTTATCCTCTGACATGTCTTGCTACCAATACCGTACAAGATGTCACCCCTCTGCCTACTCTCGGCCCACACCGTGGACCCATAACCCAAAGTTCAACAGGATTGAAACCTCACTCTCCTGTACATCTTTTGACTCCAAAGTATCCTTTGCACGTGGCTTCGTATGAAATTCCAGAGCAACCGTCCAATGGAATGATCACTCTTCGTTCTAGATGTCATCTAGCATGCTGAAGATCAAGCCCGCATTATTCAGGTGAATCTGAAGGCTGCTCAGTCTCGTCAGAAGGTCAGTATGACCGTCATCATCAAGATATGGTCTATCAATCTGGCGAAGAGACTTATCTTCGTGTCACACAAATGCGAGGTCCACACCGTTTTGGGAACAAGGACAAGTTAGCTCCCCGCTATATTGGTCCTTCCACTGTTCTCGAGAGGCGTGGAAAAGTGGCTTATCAATTGGAACTACCGGCGAACCTTTCTCAGGTTCACGATGTTTTCCATGTGTCTCAACTCCATCGTTGCTTCAAGGATCCTATTCGAGCAGTGGATCATGTTATGCTTGAGCTGCAACAAGACCTCTCTTATAAAGAGCATCCGTTCTGCATTCTTGATCAGGCTGAACGTCAGACTCGTTGCAAAGTCACCAAGTTCCTTAAAGTGCAGTTGTCAAATCATTTGAATATGAAGCCACTTGGGAATGCGAGGATCATCTTCGTGATAAATACCCCGAGCTCTTTTCTTATACCACTTAATTCTCGGGACGAGAATTCTTTTTAGTGAGGGAGAGTTGTGACATCCTCAGCTTTTGCTATAGTAATGTGTGTAATTAAGCTATAGTGATCCCACACTAATGATGCCACGTCACCGTGATTTCTATCGTCAATCTTGTGTTAGTTCGAAACCGAGTCAAATTCCAAATTTAAAATTATGTCAAACGAGGAAAGTTTTGAATGCAAAAATAAAAATGTCGGACGAGTTACAAATATTCCCTAATGACTTATGAAGTTGAATTGGGTATTTTTAGAAATGATTTAGAACCTCTAAATGAATAAAACATAAACTATAAAAAATAACTAATGAAAATAAAAAGAAAATATAAAAAAGGAACTAAAGCCCCCCTCCCCCTGGGCCGAGGCCCAACCTTGCTTACCCCAGCCGGCCGGCCCACCCCAACCCCCTGGGGTACTTAACCCCACTACCAAACTCTAGCCCAAACCGCCCCTCCCCCACTCGCACTCCCCACCGAGCTGCCAGCCTTCCTACCACGAGCCACCCCACCTAACCACCACCGAGCGAGCCCCCCTCCCCTGCCTCGCTCGTCTTGTTCCCCTCGATCTCCCTCCCAGCCACGAGGGAACCACCCTGGTTCTCTCCCCGCGTCTCCCACCCCTCGCTCACGCAGGGCCCTCCCATCGCGAGCCCCAGCGCCTCTCTGGACCGAAGGCATCCCCCAGTGCCTCCCTCTTGTTCCCTCCCCTCGCGCAACCCCCCACTCTCCCAGTTCCCCCATCGCCAGGCTCTCTCCACCTGGCTCGAGCCCCCTGCCTCCCCTCATCTCTCGCGCACCAGCCGGGATGCCCACATCTCCTTGAGGCAGGGAAGCTGCTCCTTCGTCGCTGGCCCTGCACCACCTGCGTCGGCCGGCTCCCTCGCCGCATCACTACCACCCCGAAGCGCCAGTCTGCCCCGCCGTCGGCCATGAGCGGCTGGTTCGCACCACTCCGGCGGTGATACGTCTCCAACCCAATGAATTTATCCTTTTCTTTTATGCCTAGCTAGGGGCGTTAAACAATAGCGCTTGTTGGGAGGCAACCCAATGAATTTATCTTTTTCTTTCTGTTTTGTTGCGTACACACCATCACAATTCTGTTGTGATTGTGTTTTTTGTGTTTCTTTTGTGTTTGAGCCAAGCAAAAACCTTTATGACTAGTCTTGGTAATGGTTGTTTGATCCTGCTGGAAAAAGACAGAAACTTTTCGCTCATGAGATGATTTTTCATTTTTATTCAGAAAGAGATTTTGAGTTTATTCTTTTTGCTGCTGGTTGATATGCCTTTTTCCAAGGCCGTCGTAATGTTTCAGATATTTTGAGGTACCAGAAGTATACGAAGTATACAGATTGCTACAGTCTGGTCTGTTTTTGAGAGATTATGTTTTTGTTGAGTTGGTTGCTTGTTTTGATGAAACTATGGTTAGTATCGGGGGGTACTAGCCATGGAAAAGTGACAATACAGTAGCCCAACACCAATATAGATAGAATTCAAGTTTGCTACAGTACCAAAAGAAGTGGAAGTTTGTTTTCTTGTGCTAATGTTATCACGAGTTTCTGTTTAAGTTTTGTGTTGTGAAATTTTCAAGTTTTAGGTGATGTTCTCATGGACAAAGAGATAAGGAGTGGAAAGAGCTCAAGCTTGGGGATGCCCAAGGCATCCCAAGCCAAATTCAAGGACACCAAAAAGCCTAAGCTTGGGGATGCCTCAGGAAGGCATCCCATCTTTCGTCTTCAATCCATCGGTAACATTACTTGGAGCTATATTTTTATTCACCACATGATATGTATTTTGCTTGGAGCGTCTTGTATCTTAGGAGTCTTTTCTTTTTGTTTTGTCACAATCATCCTTGCTGCACACCTTTTTGAGAGAGAGAGACATGCACTCATCGTGATTTTTGCTAGAATGCTCATTGTGCTTCACTTATATCTTTTGAGCTAGATACTTTTGCTCTATGTGCTTCACTTATATCTTTTGAGATAGATACTTTTGCTCTTTGTGCTTCACTTATATCTTTTAGAGCACGGCGGTGCGTTATTTGTAGTTGGCTTATGCTCTGAAAGTAGTCCCAAATGTGATAGGTACCCAAAGAGGATGCAAAAACCTCCATCTTCATGTGAATTGAGTAGAAAGAGAAGTTTTGATTCCTCTCAATTAGTTTTGAGACGTGGATTTGGTAATATTAAAAGCTATGTTAGTAGGGTGTTGTGAATCTAGAAATACTTGTGTTGAAGTTAGTGATTCCCGTAGCATGCACGTATGGTGAACCGCTATGTTAGGAAGTCGGAGCATAATTGATCTATTGATTGTCATCCTTTGTGTTGAGGTCGGGATCGAGCGATGGTTAACACCTACCAACCCTCCCCCTAGGAGTAGGCGTTTAGCACTTTGTTTCAATTGCTAATAAAAACTTTCGCAACAAGTATGTGAGTTTTTCATGACTAATGTGAGTCCATGGTATAGATGCACTTTCAACTTTCACCATTGCTAGCCTCTCCAGTGCCGCGCAATTCTCGCCGGTACACAAACCCACCATATGCCTTCCTCAAAACAGCCACCATACCTACCTACTATGGAATTTTCATAGCCAGTCCGAGATATATTGCCATGCAACTCCCACAGTTCCATCTCATGACTTGTGTCGTCACTCTCATATTGCCATTGCATGATCGTAAGATAGCTAGCGAGATGTTTCAACGTCATACGCCATGCTAGATCGGTGCACATCCCGGTACACTACCGGAGGCATTTCCTATAGAGGTATCATCATTTTGAGCTATGAGTAAATAAAAGTGTGATGATCATCATTATTAGAGGATTGTCCCATGTGAGGAGAAAAAAGGCCTAAGAGCCCAATTGAAAAAAGAGAGAAAAAGAGAGAAGGGACAATGCTACTATCTTTTTCCACACTTGTGCTCCATAATAGCACCATGCTCTTCATGATTGAGAGCTTCTTGCTTTGTCACTACCATATGCTAGTGGGAATCTTCATTATATAACTTGGCTTGTATATTCCAATGATGGGCTTCCTCAAAATTGCCCTAGGTCTTCGTGTGCAAGCAAGTTGGATGCACACCCACTAGTTTTCCTTTTGAGCTTTCACATACTTATAGCTCTAGTGCATCTCTTGTATGGCAATCCCTACTCATTCACATTGATATCTATTAATGGGCATCTCCATAGCCTTTTGATACGTCGAGTCAATGTGACCATCTCCTCCTTTTTGTCTCACAACCACGACCACACTCTATTCCACTTATAGTGCTATATCCATGGCTCACGCTCATGTATTGCGTGATAGTTATAAAAAGTTTGAGAAAGTAAGAGTGCGAAAACAATTACTCGGCCAATACCTGGGTTGTGCATGATTTACATTAGTTGTGTGAGGATGATGGAGCATAGCCAGACTATATGATTTTGTAGGGATAACTTTCCTTGGCCTTATTATTTTGAAAGTTCATGATTACTTTGCTAGTTTGCTTGAAGTATCATTGTTTTCATGTCAATAGCAAACTATTGTTTTGAATCTTACGGATCTGAACATTCATGTCACGTGAAACAAGTTGCAAATGACAACTATGTTAGGTAGCATTCCACATCAAAAATTCATTCTTTATCACTTCCCTACTCGAGGAAGAGCATGAGTTAAGCTTGGGGATGCTTGATACGTCTCCAACGTATCTATAATTTTTGATGGTTTCATGCTATTATCTTGTCAGACTTTGGATGTTTTGCATGCCTTTTTTATATTTTTTGGGACTAACTTATTAACCCAGTGCCAAGTGACAGTTCCTGTTTTTCCATGTTTTGGACCCCTTTCAGAGGATATTTTCAAAACGGAGTCCAAACGGAATAAAATCCCCGAAAAGAATTTTTCCGTAACGGAAGAAGATCAGGAGACTTGAGAGCCAAGGAAGGGGAGCCCAGGGGCCCCACAATCCCTCACCCCGCGGCCCACAGGCTTGTGGGCCCCTGGACGCCCTTTGCCCTAGGGGTTGCGCTTATATATTCCCTAAAAATCCCAAAAAAATCAGGAGATCATCGAAGGTACTTTTCTGCCGTTGCAAGCTTCTGTCTCTGCATGATCCCATCTGGGGCACGTTCTAGTGCCCTGCCGGAGGGGGATTCGGATACGGAGGGCTTGTTCATCAACACCATGACCTCTACGATGATGCGTGAGTAGTTCCCCATAGACCTACGGGTCCATAGCTAGTAACTAGATGGCTTCTTCTCTCTCTCTCGCATCTTCAATACAAAGTTCTCCATGATCTTTATGGAGATCTATCCGATGTAATCTTCTTTTGCGGTGTGTTTGTCGAGATCCGATGAATTCTGGATTTATGATGAGATTATCTATGAATCTTATTTGAGTTTCTTCTGATCTGTCTTATGCATGATTTCATATCCTTGTATTTCTCTTCGAGTTGTGGGTTTTGTTTGGCCAGCTAGATCTATAATTCTTGCAATGGGAGACGTGCTTGGTTTTGGGTTCATACTGTGCAGTGACCTCACCCAGTGACAGAAGGGGTAGCAAAGCAGGCATCGTGTTGTTGCCATCAAGGGTAAAAAGATGGGGTTTTCATCATTGGTTTGAGATTATCCCTCTACATCATGTCATCTTGCTTAAGGCGTTACTCTGTTCGTCATGAACTCAATACACTAGATGCATGCTGGATAGCGGTCGATGTGTGGAGTAATAGTAGTAGATGCAGAAAGTATCGGTCTACTTGTCTCGAACGTGATGCCTATATGTAGGATCATTGCCTTAGATATCGTTATGACTTTGCGCGGTTCTATCAATTGCTCGACAGTAATTTTCGCCCACCGTGATATTTGCTATTTTGTGAGAAGCCTGTAGTGAACACTATGGCCCCCGGGTCTACTCCACACCATATTTTCAGCCTTACACTTTTTACTTCGTTGCACTTTCCGCCTTGAGATCTCACTTTGCAAACAATCTTGAAGGGACTGACAACCCCTTTAAAGCGTTGGGTGCAAGCTTGTTTGTGTTTGCGCAGGTACACTGGACTTGACGAGACCCTCCTTCTGGATCGGTACCTTGGTTCTCAAACTGAGGAAAATACTTACTGCTCCTCTGCTGCATCACCCTTTCCTCTTCTAGGGAAAAACCAACGCAAGCCGAGTCTCCGTCAACGTGTCAATTTCTGGCGCTATTGTCTGTTGCCGTAGGAGGCGGCACCCTCTTTCAGTGCCGGAATCGCACTGGATCCGGTCGCCGAACTCCGCGCCACCGCCAGCTGCGGCATTGCCCCACCAAGCCGGCCCTCCTCGGCCTTTCCTCCGGCTACCTCCGGCCCCGCACCACCTCTCCATCGCCAGTCATCTTTCGGGCTCCTCCCGTCCCTACTCCTCTCCCTCTCTCCACCCCAGGCCTCACCCCCTCGCACCCACCGTCGCCCCACGACCGCCGGCGAGCCCTTGTGGCTGGCCTAGCACCGCCACCTGCCTGTGCGTGTGTGTGTGTGTGGCCATGGGCCATTGACTAGTGGGGCCAGCCCCCGTGTCTATGACACAAGGCCCCACCTCCCCTAGACGGATTAATATATATAAATAAATAAATATATATGTTTTTATTAATAAAATGAAAAAGTAAATAAATAATTAGATATATTATTTAATTAATTAGTAAATTAATTAAATAGATAAATTAGTAATCTGGGTAAATAATTATCCTAATAGAGTATGACACATGGGTCCCCCACTAAATTAATTTGATTAATTAATAAATTAACCCTAATTAAAAAGTTGTGTCAATGACACGTAGGACCCACCGATCAGAGTTGACTAGTCAACTACTGATGTGAGCATGCCATCATGATGATGTCATAATAGCATTTAATTGAATTAATTAATTCAGTTTCTAATTCCTAAATATTAATAAAACTTTAAAAATGAATATAAAATAAACCGTAACTCAGATCAAAATATTTTCAACATGAAAGTTGATTAGGAGAACAAGACGAACCCGGATAAGCGGTCCATTCGTCTATCACGCGTCCCTAGCATAGCAAACATGGAACTTTTCCATCGTTTTCAGTCTCACCGGTAGTAGCTAGAGACCCGGGAAATATCATCTGATATTTTCCCGACCCGTCTATGACGGATGTTGCTGCATTAGCTCATGCCTAGCCTGCGTATTGCCATGTCTTGCTTAGTGTTGCACCTGTTGCTGTTATTTATTGTTTCTCCGCCCTCTTCTTACAGGTAACCCCCGAGATCGACGCTGCTGCCGGGTACATCTACGACCCTACCGACCAGCCCTTTGCCGCAGAGCAACAAGGAAAGCAAACCCCCTTGATCATCCTTATATCGCCTATGTCTTTCTTCCTCCTGCTTGCATTAGAATTAGGCTACTCTTGTAGTTAGCTCCTATATCTGATGCCTAGCCTATTTTTGTTGAACTTCTACTTTCAGTATTGTATCTTTAAACTGTTTAGTATAGGTGGAGCACTCATCCCCTCTGACCCCTTAGTCCAGTTGCCCCGCTTATTTGTCGAGTCCCGATACCTGATCGATGAGCCAGAACCGACACAACACTCACCCCCTTAGTTGTACGACGCTACAAAGCTACTATCGGGTACCAAGGGTGACATCTTGCGAAGTACTCACGATGATATCTCTGTAGTATAGCTAGTCGGTCGTGGTTATCGAGGGTAATTCCTCTTTCACCATTCCCGACGATGCCTCTGTCGTGCAACCCCTCAAGTGTGGGACCCTCGAGGGTGATTCCTCTAGGTCCACCTTGACGGGTACATCGTTCGTAATCCAACAAGGGTGATACCTCGGATTCCCCCTGATGTTTCTACCACATAGTTACTTGACCATGTTACTCGGATCTTTGATGAATAGATGTTAGGCGGGTGGATTCCCGCGTGTTTGTGTCGATGACATAATTAAAATGATAATGGATTTGGGTATTTGATTTGGGTTGGTTGGAGACCTTTTCGCACTAACCGGCTACGCGGGAAGAATTGTGGGTACTCGACGTCGCGGTATCAACCGAAGCTCTTCAGACGTCAGCGATGGAGCGGCGCGCACCCGAGTGGTCCCGAGATGCATCGCTCTTGTATTAAGGGGTGCTAGGACTAACATCGGCTGCCGACGCATCATGCAGGAGTGCGGAGGGCAAGTGGACCTATGAACCCTTTGTGCTTAGGAGTAAGACCGTCGGGCTGGCCTCTCTACTGATCTTAGGTGGGGCTGCGACGTGTCGATATTCCAAGGCCGGGCATGACCGAGAAAAGTGTGTCCGGCCAGAGTGTTATCGAGCATGATGGGAAACTTGGTGCACCCCTGCAGGGATGAAAATTAACTATTCAAATAGTCGTGTCCACGGTTACAGGACGACTTGGAGTTGTGCCCTGATCTTATACAACTACAACTGTTACTTAACTGGATTTGTTGCTCTGAGATTGCTTCCTCGCAGGGATTCGAGGGAGGATCTCTGGGCGTGACCTCGTAACAATATTTCTACTATTTGTGTTCCTTGCTCTACTCTTGTCTACTGCTTCAAGACCCTTGAAGATGCTAGTCTTCGATAGGACTAGACCTTCTCTCTCTATTCTCGCATTGCTGCAGTCAGTCCACATATAAACCCCTTCTTTGATGCCGATGCATACTTATCATAGTTCTGATGTAAGACTTGCGAGTACTTTGGATGAGTACTCACCATTGCTTTGCTCCCCCTTTGTCCCCTTGATCTATTTCCGCGACCAGATGATGGAGCCGAGGAGATGGAGTTTCCTACCGACGCCTGCCACCCCGATGGTGACTTCTTCGTGGAGGCCGCTGAAGACCAGGAGTAGTTTAGGAGGTTCCCACACAGGAGGCCTCGCCTCGTTCGGTCATGTTTCTTTTGTGTTAGCCTTCTCTAAGGAACCCCATGTTTTATGTCTGTACTCAGATATTGTTGCTTCCGTTGACTCGTGTGTTTTTCGAGCTTCTGTATTCTAGCCCTCGAGGCCCCTGTCATGTAATATGAAGCTTGTATGTTTTATTTGTGTCTAGTGTTGTGTTGTGATATATTCCTATGAGTCCTTGAGTTTGATCGTATGCATTTGCGTGTATGATTAGCGTACGGTTAAATCGAGGGCGTCACACATGAGGTGCTTTCTCAATATATTATCTATCAAAAAATTCTGCACTAAGTAGAGATACTACTTGTGCATTCAAAACCCCTTAAACCCAAATCTTTTTTGAGAGTCCACCATACCTACCAATGGATTGAGTAAGATCCTTCAAGTAAGTTGTCATCGGTGCAATAAGGCAATAAAAATGCTTCTAAATGTATTGGATCATTTAGTGTAAGAGAAAACTGAGCCTTGTACGAACTTGTGATGGCAAAATAAGAAAGGTGATAGACTGCATAAGAAAGGTTGCAATCACAAGGGGCAATATAACATGACGTTCTCTTGCACTAAGGGATTTGGCATACAGACAAAAACGCATGGCAACCTCCGCTTCCCTCTGCGAAGGGCCTATCTTTTACTTTTATGCAAGAGTCAAAGCATTATTCCCTATTACTTTTTATTTTCTATTTTTGCAAACATCATGTGGTGAGGAAAGATTTAGGCACATATGTCCAGTTGGATATTGATACGTCCCAAACGTATCTATAATTTCTTCTTGTTCCATGGTCTATTGGATGACATTGTTATATGTTTTGCTACGCTTTTATATCATTTTACACATATTTGGACTAACCTACTAACTCAGTGCACCCAGTGCCAGTTTCTGTCTGCTGATGTCTATTTTGCAGGGGCTTTTACCCAATTTTCCGAAGCCCAAAAAATTCCAGAAACATATATAAAAAATCAGCGAAACACAAGCTTCCGGATCACCGAAGATGGGCCAGAGGGGGGCCAAGGGTCTCCTAGGCGACCTGCTGGCGCGGCCAGGCCCTAGGCCGTGCCAGGAGGCTGCCTGGGTGGGTCCTACCTCCTCCGTTTTCCTCCTTTGGCCTATATTTAGAGTCCCGAGAGGAAACCCTTCCAAAACATCTAGAATCGGGAATTTCTCCATCGTTCCGCCGCCGCAGCGCTTCCGAGATTGGGAGCGTCAGGAGACCTCTTCCCGGCACCCTGCCGGAGGGAGGATTGACCTGCGGGAGCTTCTCCACCGCCATGGACGCTTCTCGGACATGCTGTGAGTAGTCCTCCTTGGACCATGAGTCCATGACCAGTAGCTATGTGATGTCTTCTCTCCAATCTTGTGCTTCAATGCTTAGTCCTTGTGAGCTGCCCTACATGATCAAGGCATCTATGTAATTCTGTTGCTATTGCTATGCTGTGTTTGTTGGGATCCGATGGATTATGAGATTATGTTCAGATTGTTATGAGTTATATATTTCATTATCCTTTTATATTATGTTCCTTAGCGATTCATGCATGTTCTCCGTTGCTATTTATTGCTTTGGCCAAGTAGTAGATTGTAACTCCAAGAGGGAGCGTTATGCATGATTGTGGGTTCATGCCCCTCGATATCTAGCTTGAGTGACAGAAACATGAGACTAGGGGATGTGCTTGTTGCCACCAGGGAGAAAACAATGGTGCTTGTGACCAGTGTTGCAAGGATTGTTTACCTTACGCATAGTTCGTTAATGCAGTTGTCCGTTGCTTTCAGTTTACACTTTGGGTGGGGCTCGCAACTTAATACCGGCGAGATGTTCTGGATAGATATCTCAAGGTGGATGATTAGTAAGTAGATGATGATGAATAAACGGTCTACTTGTCTTGGCGTACTTCCCATAACTATTGAACCTCTAACTATCAAGTAGCATAATTAGCATTGTGTTGTGATCATAATTCTGTCAATTGCCCAACTGTGATTTGTTTACCCTAGCATAGTTTTTTATCATCTTTTGGGAGAGGGACATCACTAGTGAACATCATGTGACTCCGGTCCATATCACCATCATTGTTTACACCTCTATTAATTACCGCTTTCATTTACTTTTCCGTTGCAATCACTATTACATTCCCGCTTGTGTTTTGATCCTTTGCAAACTACAAGGCCGGAAAGATCGACAACCTCTCTGTACTCGTTGGGAGCAAAGTTAATTGTTGTGTGTGCAGGTCCACGTCTTCTGCTAGCGCCAGGGTGGAAGACACCTACTCATGTTGAAGATATTCCCTCTTGAAATCCATATGCCTTGCAAAGATATTCCCAATTTGGGCACCCAAATTCGGTGTGAAAACTGAATTAAATACTTTGATAACAAATGTGTGACCATGTATAGTCCTCAGGTTAGCGCTCCTCGTCTCCATTCTCTCGTGGTCTTAGAAATTGAGCCTCTCCAACACATATCTTCTTGCATGGAAAGAGAGGAACATATCTCCATTCTCGTCAAGCTTCATGCTGAAGAACCTATCATCTCGCAGGTGAGGCGTGTTGCACATACCCCGACAGTCACCACAATATTCACACTCCCAATATTCATCGTGAGACATTTCCTATTTTAATGTGGTAATTTAACTTATAATCCATGGAACATGTTTGTAAATGTGTAAACAACAACTGAAGCATCTATATATAAATCGAAGCATGAACAATAAAAATAGAATTGAATATCTATATATAAACACACGACATTTCTTGTTTTAATGTGGTAATTTAACTATATCAAAAGAATTGAACATCTATATATAAACAGAAGCATGAATAATAAAAACGGACCTATATTTGGCGGAATGTTGATTCATTACCCTTTCCGGCAATTCCCAAGCACTCCATATGTCCTAGTTTCTAGCACTAGTCATGTTGAAATTCACGGAAATTTTTGACATGACCTTTGCTAAATAGTGGACATATGGAGCGCCTGAAATTTGCCGGAACGGAAATGAATCAACATTCCAGCAAAACATAGGCCACTCGGGCATTCGGGCAAAACTTAGCACAACTTAGCAAGCAAAAGTGAGAAACTCACTACTGTTTTATGCATTAACACCAACAAAAGGATGATATTTGTAGTCTTCATTAATTGATTAATTAACTAATTAGTTAATTAGTTGGTTACTTAGTTCATTCATCATCTTTGTGTGAATATGTATGTAGGTTGGTGAAATATGTATGTTGTAGGTTGGCGAAATATGATTGTGCCCTTTTTCCTCTCCAAAGTTTAAATAAGTTGTTTGAAACCATTGGTTGTCTAATTCAAACCTAATGTGCCTACTTACATGAAATTTACAATCAGGAATGATTTATTTCACATTCTTTACATAATATTCAAGTGTGAACCATAGGATTTTTTCCTTCTTTCTAGTTAGCCCATCAAAAGATCTTCAACAAACATATCTTGATTTTCTTATTAACATGCATCTCAAGATGACAGCTTGAACCGATGGTCCTAAAATCAAAATGGCAGCAGCCTTGGGGTGCCTAGAGCGGGAGGGGAGGGGGTGGCGGCACCTGCAGGGGGGCTTACCGGATCGAGATGGGGAGGGGCTTACCGGAGCGGGAGGGGAGGGAGGCGATGGCAACGGCGAGGGAGGCGGCGGCGGCGACGACGGTGAGGGAGACGGTGACAACGATGATGACGGCGACGGCGAGGGAGGCGGCGACGACTTAAGATCGAGGAGAGGGGGGGGGTTCGGGAGTGGGGGAGAGTTGGGAAATTTTTAGGCACGGCGTGGGGTGTTAACTCAACATAGTAGTAGCGGTGGTTCCGGAGGAGCGCTACTGCTATTGTACTTAGCAGTAGCACTTTTACCATGCTGACACTGCTACTATAGCTACTGTCGGTTACCTTGTTGGGACCCTTTTAGCAGTAGCGCTGGATTAGGAACAACGCCGCTACTATAGCTACTGCGGGTGGCCTCGTTGGTCCCTGTTTATCAGTAGCGCAGAATATAAGGCCAACGCTACTGCTAAGGACATTAGTAATAGCGCGTTGTTTTTCCAGCGCTACTGCCAAGTAGCAGCAGCGCTTTGTACTTTCCAACGCTACTAATAGGGCCTACCTATAAGGGTTTTCCTAGTAGTGCTTGCTTGTTATTGTCTTGACTTGAATTGCATATCTCACTTGCGTTACTTTGAAGTTCTTGTATGTGTGTTAGCATGTCACCACAGAAATTATTGTGTTATCATTTATCTACTCGAGGACGAGCAGAAATTAAGCTTGGGGATGTTTATATGTCCCAAACGTATCTATAATTTTCTGCTTGTTCCATGATCTTTTGGGTGACATTGTTATATGTTTTGCTACACTTTTATATCATTTTACACATACTTGGACTAACCGACTAACTCAGTGCACCCAGTGCGAGTTTCCGTCTGCTGAAGTCTATTTTGCAGGGGCTTTTACCCAATTTTCTGAAGCCCGAAAAATTCCAGAATATATATATAAAAAATCAGCGAAACATAAGCTTCCGGATCACTGAAGATGGACCTGAGGGGGCCAGGGGCCTCCCACGTGACCTGATGGCGCGGCCAGGCCCTAGGCCACGCCAGGAGGCCTCCTAGGTGGGTCACACCTCCTATGGAGCCCTCCTTTGGCCTATATTTAGAGTCCCAAGAGGAAACCCTTCTAGAACATCTGGAATCGCGAATTTCTCCGCCGTTCCGCCGCCGCAGTGCTTCCTAGATCTGGAGCGCCAAGAGACCTCTTCTCGACACCCTGCGAGAGGGAGGATTGACCTCTGGGAGCTTCTCCACCGCCATGGACGCTTCCCGGACGTGCCGTTAGTAGTCCTCTTTGGACCATGAGTCCATGACCAGTAGCTATGTGATGTCTTCTCTCCAATCTTGTGCTTCAATGGTTAGTCCTTGTGAGCTGCCCTACATGATCAAGACATCTATGTAATTCTCTTGCTATTGCTATGCTCGGTTTGTTGGGATCTGATGGATTATGAGATTATGTTCAGATTGTTATGAGTTATATATTTGATTATCCTTTTATATTATGTTCCTTAGTGACTCATGCATGTTCTCCGTTGCTATTTATTGCTTTTGCCGAGCAGTAGATTCTAAGTCCAAGAGGGAGCGTTATGCATGATTGTGGGTTCATGCCCCTCCATGTCTAGCTTGAGTGACAGAAACATGAGACTAGGGGATGTGCTTGTTGCCACCAGGGAGAAAACAATGGTGCTTGTGACCATGGTTGCAAGGATTGTTTACCTTACGCATAGTTCGTTAATGCAGTTGTCCGTTGCTTTGAGTTTACACTTTGGGTGGGGCTCGCAACTTAATACCGGCGAGATGTTCTGGATAGATATCTCAAGGCGGATGATTAGTAAGTAGATGCTGATGAATAAACACTCTACTTGTCTTGGCGTACTGCCCATTACTATTGAACCTCTAACTATCAAGTAGCATAATTAGCATTGCGGTGCGATCATAATTCTGTCAATTGCCCAAGTGTGATTTGTTTACCCTAGCATAGTTGTTTACCGTATTTTGGGAGAGAGACATCACTAGTGAACATCATGTGACTCTGGTCCATATCACCATCATTGTTTACACCTCCATTAATTACCACTTTCATTTACCTTTCCGTTGCAATCACTATTACATTCCCGCTTGTGTTTTGATCCTTTGCAAACTACAAGGCCGGAG
The DNA here is from genome assembly GCF_904849725.1 of Hordeum vulgare subsp. vulgare. Taxonomy (NCBI): domain Eukaryota; kingdom Viridiplantae; phylum Streptophyta; class Magnoliopsida; order Poales; family Poaceae; genus Hordeum; species Hordeum vulgare. The sequence goes on along the minus strand of NC_058524.1, from coordinate 75,143,201 downwards.
AGATCGACAACCTCTCTGTACTCGTTGGGACCAAAGTTAATTGTTGTGTATGCATGTCCACGTCTTCTGCTAACACCAGGGTGGAAGACACCTACTCGTTGAGCCTAGGAGTCCTCATGGTTCGATAAACCTTACAGTCTCCGTGTAAGGGAAATATGTTGCTCACTACATCTCAACCTTCCACTTGGGGTAACCAATGAGGGGCGAGTAGTATATCCATCAACTCGTCATCAGATATGGGTGAGCATGAATTATTATTGTTGACATCACCCTTGAGGTGAATAAGTTGGGAGGCTAAACTAAAAGCCCCTATCGTTCTATGTGTCCGGTTGAAACTTTTTCCTCATGTGTATGCGGTGAGTGTTAGCAACATAGAAGATTATATGATGGTTGAGCATGTGGACTTGCCTAAAGATTCCGATACGAGACCCTTCTTGAAAAATACGATGAATTGTAGTTGCAAAGTAGACTGAGAACATAGTTTGTTGGTTTTCAATAAAGTTTATGCTTCTACTTCGATATTGTGATGAATTGTTACTTGTTCATGAAAAGTTATATGATAAAGTTATGTGATTAAGTTTTATGATAAAGTTTGTTGTTGTTATAATAATACACATGATGCTTCTATGTCCGTATTTTGTTTTTATCGACACCTCTCTCTCTCTAAGCATGTGGACATGTTTTTCGAATTTTGTTTTCGCTTAAGGAAAAGCGAGGTCTAAGCTTGGGGGAGTTTTGATGTCAGCTATGCTAATGCACAAAAGTCCTTCCAATGGCGCCAGAAACAGGTGTGTCGACGGCACCAGGAATCCTTCAGCTGCGGCTACGCCTTAAGGGACTTCCTAGGCAAGTATGCAAAGGATTTCCCACATGGCCTTGGAGCCTTGCGTTGGTGTTCCCTTGAAGCAGAAAGGGTGATGTAGCACATCGACGGTAAGTATTTCCCTCAGTTTGAGAACCAAGGTATCAATCCAGTGGAGGAGTATCTCAAGATCCTGAACAAACTCAAAAGCTTGCTCCCAACGCTATGAAGGGGTTGTCAATCCCTTATAGATTGTTTGCCAAGTGAGAACTGAAAGTAACAAAGTAACAAAGCAAAGTAAAAGCGGAGGTGTAAATGATGGATGTGAATAGACCCGGGACCGTAATGTTTACTAGTGGCTTCTCTCATGAAAGCAAGTAGACGGTGGGTGAACAAATTACTGTCGAGCAATTGATAGAACCGCGCAAAGTCGTGACGATATCTATGCAATGATTATATCTATAGTCATCACGTCCAAAACAAGTAGACCGATACTTTCTGCATCTACTACTATTACTCCACACGTCGACCGCTATCCAGCATGCATCTAGTGTATTAAGTCCATAAGAACAGAGTAACACCTTAAGCAAGATGACATGATGTAGAGGGATAATCTCAAACCAATGATAAAAACCCCATCTTTTTACCCTTGATGGCAACTGCTTGATGTGTGCCTTGCTGCCCCTACTGTCACTGGGAAAGGTCACCACATGGTAGAACCCAAAACCAAGCACTTCTCCCATTGCAAGAATCATAGATCTAGTTGGCCAAACAAAACCCAAGACTCGGAGAGACTTACAAGGATATCAAATCATGCATATAAGAAATTAGCAAAGACTCAAATATATATCATAGATAATCTGATCACAAATCCACAATTCATCGGATCTCGACAAACGCACCGCCAAAGAAGATTACATTGGATAGATCTCCATGAAGATCATGGAGAACTTTGTATTGAAGATCCAAGAGAGAGAAGAAGTCATCTAGCTACTAACTACGGACCCGTAGGCCTGAAGTGAACTACTCACGAGTCATTGGAGGGGCGATGATGATGATGAAGAAGCCCTCCAACTCCAAAGTCCCCTCCGGCAGGGCGCCGGGAAGGGTCTCCAGATGAGATCTCGCGGGAACGGAAGCTTGCGGCGGCAGAAAAGTATTTTCGAGGCTCACCCTGGTTTTTTGTGGAATATTTGGGAAAATATAGGCCAAGGATCTAGGTCACGGGGCGGCCAGGGAGGCCACAAGCCTGCCCACCGCCGCCTCCCCCTGGTGGCGGAGTGGGGGCTTGTGGGCTCCCTCGAGCCCACCTGGCTTGGCCCAAAGGCCCCCTGATCTTCTTCCATTCGGGAAAAAATCATTTCGGGGTTTTTCTTCCGTTTGGACTCCGTTCCAAAATCAGATCTGAAAAGAGTCAAAAACACGGAAAAAACAAGAACTGGCACTTGGCACTGAATTAATAAGTTAGTCCCAAAAAAGATATAAAAGGTACATAAAACAACCAAAGAAGACAAGATAACACATGAAACCATCAAAAATTATAGATACGTTTGAGACGTATCAAGAATCCCCAAGCTTAACTCGTGCTCGTCCTCGAGTAGGGAAGTGATAAAGAATGAATTTTGGATGCTTTCATGCTACCTAGCATAGGTGTCCTTTGTAATTCCTCTTATGTGATGTGAATGTTCAGATCCATTCGATTCAAAACAATAGTTTGCTATTGACGTGGAAACAATAATAATTCAAGCAAACTAGCAAGGTAATCATGAACTTTCAAAATAACAAGGCCAAAAGAAAGTTATCCCTACAAAAGCATATAGTCTGGCTATGCTCTATCATCATTGCACAACGAATTTAAATCATGCACAACCCCGGTATTGGCCAAGTAATTGTTTCACACCTTTACTTTCTCAAACCTTTTCAACTCTCACGCAATACATGAGCGTGAGCCATGGTCATAGCACTATAGATTGTGTGGAATGTGGTGGAGGTTGCGAGACAAAAAGGAGAAGATAGTCACATTAACTAGGCATATCAATGAGCTGTGGAGATGCTCATCAATAGATATCAATGTGAATGAGTAGGGATTGCCATACAAATGATGCACTAGAGCGACGAGTATGTGAAAGCTCTTAAACAAAACTAGTGGGTGTGCATCCAACTTGCTTGCTCACGAAGACCTAAGGCAATTTTGAGGAAGCCTATCATTGGAATATACAAGCCAAGTTATATAATGAAAATTTCCCACTAGCTATATGGTGGTGACAAAACGAGAGACTCTTAATCATGAAGATCATGGTGCTTAATATGCACAAGTGTGGAAAAAGTGGTAGCATTGTCCCTTCTCTCTTTTTCTCTCATTTTTATTTATTTATTTGGTGGGCTCTTTGGCCTCTTTTTTTTGGTGGGCTTATTTGGCCTCTTTTATTTCCTCACATGGGACAATGCTCCATTAATGATGATCATCACACTTTCAACTCAAAACTTAGAGCAACTATGACTCTATATGGAATGCCTTCGGTAGTGTACCGTGGCAATGATCTAGCATGGCATAGACATCAATGGAAACATCATGCTAGCTATCTTACGATCATGCAATGGCAATGTAGACGTGGTGGCACATGTCATGGTGGTAGTTGCATGGCAATATATCTCGGAATGACTTTGAAAAAGCCATAATAGGTAGGTATGGTGGCTGTTTTGAGGGAGGCTAATGGTGGGTTTTGTGTACCGGCAAAAGTTGCACGACACTAAGAAGATAGTGATGGTGGAAGGTGAAAGTGCATCTAAACCATGGACTCAACATTAGTCATGAAGAACTCATATACTCTTGTTGCAAAAGTTTTATTAGTAATCAAAACAAAGCATTCAACGCATACTCCTAGGGGAAGGGTTGGTAGGTATAAACCATCGCGCGATCCCGACCGCCACACAAAGGATGACAATCAAAAGACTAATCATGCTCAGACTTCATCACATAGCGGTTCACCATACGTGCATGCTACGAGAATCACTAACTTCAACACAACTTCAATATTACCATAACCACAACTCAAAACTAATTGAGATGAATCAAACTTCTCTAACTATTCAATCCACATGAAGGTGGAAGTTTTCGTATCCCTTTGGATAACTACCCCTTTTGAGACTACTTTCAAAGCATAGATCAGCTACCAAGCCACGCACCGCTGTGCTCTAAAAGATATAAGTGAAGCACATAAAGCAAAAGTATCTAGCTCAAAAGATATAAGTGAAGCACATGTGAGCTGAATTGTCTACCAAAAGATATAAGTGAAGCTCGACAAAATCACGGTGTGTGCATGTCTCCCTCTCTAGGTGTGCAGCAAGGATGATTGTGACACAACAAAAATAAAAGACTCCTACGATACAAGACGCTCCAAGAAAAAACACATCGGCAACATCCAACTCCAATATCATCCTATCCTCTTCAACTCTTTGTAATTTTTCTTTCAAGTAAGTGTTTTCTTTTTTAACCAAATTTAACTTCTCGACAAGAATTTCTATGTGGGTTAGAATTTCCGGTTCACATACCTCCTAGATTAAAAAATATATGTCACGTTGGTCGTCATAATTGTCATAAACACTAAATAAAACAAATAGTTATAAAATATAATATATATGTACCACATCCGAATCATAGACAGGACGAGGGCCGACGGAGGCGGACACCAAAACCATCACACTGTATAATAACAAACAATAATAGAAGTAAGAAAATTACATAAGTATATATCTAAATCATACAAGTAAGAACTTTTTTCTTTTAGAAAGAAGATAAGAAGAAGAGACTAACCACGGTGGTGTCGATGCCGAGATGGGCGCGGGCGATCGACGGCGGTGAGGACGGGGACGGGGCACGGACGGACCGCCGAAGCTACACAAAACTAGAGGAAAATGGAGCTTGGACAAGGTGTTTCGAGAGGAGAAAGCTTAAGTGTCGCTTGGGCATTTCATCGAACACCTCATGTGCATAGGAGGTGAGCTAGAGCACCACAAAGCTCTCCCACGGCCTTCCAAAAAAACAGAGCAGTGCACTGCTCTGCTCGCGATCGGGTGGTATATATAGGCCAATCATTGGTCCCGGTTTGTGGACGGAACCGGAAGTCAAGGACAACATTTGGTCCTAGTTCCAGCCAAAAACTGGGACCAATTGTTGTGGGCCAGGAGCAAGGCACATCCGTCCCGGTTCGTGTCTGGAACCGGGACCAAAGGGGCCAGACGAACCGGGATCAATGGCCCACGAGGCGCGGCCGGCGCCTTGGCCTCACGAACCGGGACCGATGCCCCCATGGGTCCCTGTTCGTAAGTGAACCTGGACTAATGGGATTTCATCAAGTGGACCAAAGCCCTCTTTTCTACTAGTGCAGCCACCCCTCACCGATCCTCCTCGCGCCACCAACCGACCAAGGTCAAACCGTGATGGATGTGGGCAGGACACGCCAGGTCCGCAACCCTCAATGCTAGTCAATTCTCGCAGCAGCCACCCTCGCTGGATGGAGCACCGCCACCGCCACCATCCAAGCTCAGACCGCAACGGCCCATGGAGGCCTCGAACGCCGCTGCACAGCTGTCACGCCCAAGATGCGACCCTGTCCTCAATTTGGCACGAAGGCCTCGTCAGGGATAGAAGCGCATCTCGTCATGTCACAAGAATGGATATCGTTACAAGTACATGTACTGAAAAGAAGAGATAAATACAGAGTTGGCTTACACTCGCCACAAGCTACATCAGAGTCACTTCAGTACATTACATAATCATCAAGAGTAAGAGCAGGGTCCGACTACGGACGAAAACAAACGAGAAAAATAAGAACGACGTCCATCCTTGCTATCCCAGGCTGCCGGCCATGAACCCATCCTAGATCGATGAAGAAGAAGAAGAAGAAGCAACTCCAAATGAACAATCAACGCGCTCGTGTCAAATAACCTTTACATGTACCTGCAACTGGTGTTGTAGTAATCTGTGAGCCACAGGGGACTCAGCAATCTCATTTCCAAAGGTATCAAGACTAGCAAAGCTTAATGGGTGAGGCATGGTTAAGTGGTGAGGTTGCAGCAGCGGCTAAGCATATGTATGGTGGCTAAACTTACGAGTACAAGAAATAAGAAGGGGGGAGATCTTCGCATAACAGACGTGAACTACTCATGATCAAATGAATGATCCTGAACACCTACCTACGTTAGACATAACCCCACCGTGTCCTCGATCGGAGAAAGGAACTCACGAAAGAGACAGTCACGGTTACGCACACAATTGGCACATTTTAATTAATTAACTTTGAGTTATCTAGAACCAGTGTTAAACAAAGCTTCCATGTTGCCACATAACCGCGGGCACGGCTTTCCGAAAGATTTAACCCTGCAGGGGTGCTCCAACTAGTCCATCACAAATTACCACAAGCCGCATAGAAATCCTCAATCACGAAGCTCGCGATCTCGTCGGATTCCCTAGTGGAAAACCTCAACTCTGAGATTACCCAAAGCATCACCGGAATCCCGATGCACAAGATATCTCGTCAAAGGTAAAACTAATCCAGCAAGGCCGCCCGACGTGTCGACGATCCCGATAGGAGTCGCGTACCTCGTTCTCAGGACACGGCGGATGAGCTAGACGTCGGGATCGCTAAACCTCCGGGTGACCAGAGGGGCGCCGGACATCGCTCAGGTGGGGCCAACACTCTTGAGGAGCACTGGCCCGGGGGTTGATTAAATTTCCTCGGGTTAATTACTCCCTATGCAGTTCATTAGTTATTAGGCAAATGTAGTACCAAAGTTGGGCCTTGCCAGACCAGCTTTAATCTAAAACGAATTATCAAGGGGGTCCCCATAACAACCCCGATCGTGTTAGGAGCGCTCAATTATGGAACATAACACCGGTAGCCGGAAACTAAGGGGGCAAAGGTGGAACAAAACACCAGGCTAGAAAGGTCGAGCCTTCCACCTTTTACCAAGTATGTAGGTGCATTAAATTAAATAGCATTTAAATATGGTGATATAACAAGGAACCCATGTTATCACATGGAAGCAACTACTCCTGCAACTAGTAACGCTAACAACAGGGTTAAGCAAGCAGTAACATAGCCAATCAGTGGTTTGCTAGGTCGAATAGGTTGAAGGTAATCATGACATTGTTGAGAGGCTGATATTTAACATGTGGTAGGAAACGAGACATAATCGATAGAAGCGATAAAACTAGCATGGCAATGATAGTAATGGTATCTGGGGAAATGATCATCTTGCCTGAGATCCCGCTTGGAAGAAGAATGCCTCCGTGAAGCAGACGAACCGACGTAGTCGAACGGGTACCCACATCCGACACGCTTGCGGAACTCTATCGAGACGAAGCAAACCGGAAACACAAATCAACACACGGAATTCACCACACGATGCAAGACACACATGATGCATGAACGGTCTAATGCAAGGCATGACAAATCACACAATCAAACACTACACATTAAGTGAAGTTCAATATGCAACACGTTGCATATTGACGAAACTCCACGTTAATTATTTAGTTCTATCCCGATTAGATACACGGCAATATAAAATGTGGTTAAACATGGCAAGAGGTGAAGCGTAATTAATATACCTATCTAGGCATTTTAAATGAGGTCGGAAATGACATATAGCATCTCCGAGACGACCTCACATGTTAATTTACAATTCTGTCCAGATCTGAGTTAACACATTTAATTAGTTGTTAAACAGAAAAACAAATAGGTTCTCGTGGTTCTACGCGTCATTTCAAGCAATCTACACATAGAAATCATCTCCAACGGAGCTACGGCTCAAAAGATACAAGCACCGCAAGATATGATGGCATGAATGCAATATGTGTGCAATGACGGTCACGAGCACTTCAAAAACCTACAACCAGCAAGAGAAAATGAAACTACACGAGATTCTAAGCAAGTTTCTTGTAGGACACGATCAAATCGGAGCTACGGTTCAAAAACTACGAGCAAAACAAGAAATCACTACAATCTGCCAAAATCAGCCACGTAGCACTTTCTACACCCCACAACTACGGGCTACACAACTCCGATAAACTCAAGCAAGGCATGGCACGGAAGAGGGCAAGAAGCACTACTACAAACAACTAACAACAACTAGCATGGCAGCAAGGAGCACTAGGAAAAGAAGACACAAAATGGCATCTCACACACTATTTCAGACTTAGTGAAAATTACACCTCATGAAAGTGCAGTTTTCGATCTGAAGCAATATTGACAGCAGCAAAACCTATAAATACAGGACTCCAAATGGCATGAAAATTTACAGCATTCTAGAGAAACACAAGGGGTACAACTAACTCCATTGGACCAACCTCAAAAGAGCTACAGATCACAAGATGCAAGCAAGAGAAGACAACAACAAAATATAACAGAATTCCAGACATAGAAATATTTCAGCTCCTCCAAAACAGCACTATTTCTAGCAAGTTGAGATCAAGCAAACCATACCTAAACATGCATTTCTATTGCAACCCAAAAATACCAGGGGCTAAAAAAAACATCCAGGATCAACTCTCTAGTTGACAACTTAAGCAAACGGGGCACGGAATAAATCCTACGAAATAAACAAGAGGGTAACATGGCAAAATATCGCGTGAACTAACTTCCTCAAAAGCTAAAACTAATTGCACAGAAAAATCCAATGGATTTTTCTACCCCGAAAACATATAAAATATGTGGGGTTGCAACACAAAATATAGCCACACATAAATGCGGGAAAAATAACCTATATACGGGAAAATAAACTAGAGGCAATTCCCTACACACAAAATACAAATGACCGCTCTAAAAAGCATGGAAAAAAGGTCCCTAAAACATAGGCATTTAGTCTACGGCTTACGGGCTATACGGTCTTGCGCGAAAAATGAATACGGGACGAAACCTATTAGAACAGCACGCATTTCTAGGCAAACTGCGGGTCAAACCACCTCAAATATGTGTGCAAGTTGTAAAATCGTAATCTATGCAAAAACTTACACGAGTTACATATATAATACGTCGCGATCCGATGCACGGTTAAAATTCTACGGACGTATGAAAAACAGCTAATATTCCTGAAATTAACTAAATCGCAGGGGGAAAAGAAATAGCTAAAATACTACGGGCCGAACAGGGGGCACAACATGGCAATCATGTGCTCAGAGCGAGGAATAGGGGTGGCTCACCCATGGGCTCGGCCCAAGTGCTGGGGAGGAAGAGGTCGGCCGGGGGCGCGCACACAGTAGCTGGGCCGGCTGCGGGGGAATAGGCAGTTGGCACGGCCCACGCGAGGGGAAGGCGAGGAGGATCTGGCGCCAGGACTCGATCGAAGCAGCAGGGACGCGGTGCCATAGCGGCGGCGGGACGCGGGACCCGATGTGGAATCCCAGATCGTGGGAAGGGCGGCGCTGGCGCTGGCGCTCGGTCAACGCCCCGACCGCTCGAGCGGGAAGGCGGCGCTCCCGAGGGGATCGAGCGGGAACGGCACGTGGGAGCTAGCCACCTGGCCGACATCGGCGCGGCGGGGCGGGTCTGCTCCCGATCTGGGCTGGCCCGGCGCTTGGGGCTGGGGAGGAAACCGAGGCGGGGAACTGGGCAATGCAGGGGCTCGCTCGCTGTCTGCCTGGCGGGGAAGGCTAGGTGGGCATCTGATTGGAAGGTGGAGAAAACAAGGAAGGAGATCAGGTGATTGGCGGCGGCGCTGATAGGACATGGGAGAATTTGTAGGGTCTCTGTCTATTTGGAGCTAGGGTAGTCTATAAAGCTAGTGGGTTAGGTATAGGGCATCTGAACCCTCCGATTTAGATTGGATGGTCGAGATAAATAGGTTCGGGAGTCCAATGGACAAACCGATGACTGTTTGCGGCAAAACAGGGTTGATCCGGATCCAACGGTGACGACCGCCCGGATCGGGTTTCGGGAGGTTTTCGGACTGGGCCGCGCGTAGGGTCGACGCACTGTGCAGAGGGGCTAGGCGGAGATGAGAGGGAAAACGGGCACCCGGCAACATATTTTAAAACACCGACAAACGTCCGTCTGTAGACCGAATACGGTGCCGCTACGGTCGACCGTTCGGGTACCACACGGACTCCGATCGCGACGAAATTCGACAGGCGGTCTAGCTATAACTAATCACGACCGCATGCCAAGTTTAACCCCGATCAGAGAAAGTTTTACGCACACTTTTAAAACAGGGTTTCGAAGGTGCCGCGGGCGCGTGCGTGTGCGGTCAGGTTCAGAACGGACAACGACGAGAACCGGCAACTAATAACGGATGCAAGTTTTGAAAACTGGCGGCACGGAGATGCCGATGCAATGCTGACGATGCGCATGATGCGATGATGATGCGACAAAATAAAATAGACACGCGACAAAAACGGAAAGAAGGGGGAATTTTCTGGAACGTCAACATCGGGCTGTCACAACAGCAGGGACGCCGCCCTGACTGCCACCCCCGTCCTCGCCGCACGCGACAGCCCTCCGCCTCACACGGGATCCATGGCTACCACCCGCCCTCGCTCTAAGGCGTAGGGCCCGTCGCCATCGCGGCCCTTTCCGGCGGAAGCGACGGTGGGGGAAGGAAAAGGGGAGTCTGGCGGCTAGGGTTTCGAGGCCAATGGCGTCGTCCGAGGGGAGGCGATGCGAGGGGAGGTTTCGAGGCCAAAATAGTGTTCCTTGTGTTGCACAATCTTATCTTATCTTATCTTACCTACTAATAAAGCAAATAGTGCTTCTTCCGTACGTCATCCAAATTGTCCTTAAAGTTGACTAAAATTACCCACCAATGCCACCTATAAGTCATAAAAAACGTTTCAAACAGGAAAATATCCGGACTGGGCCGGCCCATGTAGGCACCTCCTATATTACGCTATGGGCGTTGGAAAAAGATGCAGCACGCATGTTTGGGCCGGCCCATGCATGGGCGCTTGTTTTTTTAGTTTAGTTTTTTTTTTTCACTTCCATTTTGTTTTTCTACTTTAAATAATTTAGAACTTCAAACAACTTTTCTCAATTTTAAGAAACTGAGAATTTCGAAATGAATTATTTGAAAAACATTTTTTTTAGAATTCAAAAACTACTCAGGAGTTTTGAAAAATGTTTGCATATAAAAAATGTTTAAACTTTGAGAAACTTTCCATAAAATTAAAAAGTCAACGATTTTAAACAAAAGTCCGTGTAAAAATCTTAAAAACAGTTTGTGCCTCTGTTTTTAGTCTCATTTTTTATTTTCATTTTTCTGTTCCATTTTTTAGTTTAAATAATTTAGAACTTTGAAAAAGTTTTGCAATTTATAAAACTGGGAATTTTGAAATAAAAGTTTGAAGAAAATATATAATGTTTCTGAATTCAAAAAATGCTCAGGATTTTTGTAAAAATATTTGCATATTCAGAAAAATATTCATAATTTTGAGAACAATGTTGGTGAAAACAATAAAAGTCCATGACTTTAAAAAAAAGTTTGTGTTTTATTTTTTGAGTGCAAATGAAAAAAATGTTTGCTAATTCAAAAAATGTTCATGCATTTCAAGAAATGTCCTAAAATTTTAAATACGATGAGCACCATTGGAGATTATAATTGTTTTTTTTCCGTTGCAACGCACGGGTCCTATTTGCTAGTACTGTATAAGGAGTATAGTAAGGCTAGAGTCGTAGCCTCCATCCAGGTTGCAAGGTTTGACAATTACCAAAGGATTTATGTGTCATTTATGGCGAAGCCATCGAGGACATGAAACAAAGATAATATTTACCTTGCCTTGACGCAAGACTGGATGGTGTGAAACAACTCATAATTCAACGAGAACTTGCGCTACTTTCTCTGAAGAAAAGGATAGCTTGCCCACGTAGACATATGGACTCTGAATAACCTAACATTATCCACTTGACCTACCGTTTTGCATGGTAGCTGAAGAAAGCCGTACGTGGTAAAGTAGTATAGCGGAAGAAATCCTTCTCTCGCCATTGGTGGGCAAGACTGAACATGGAATCGATTGGGCGTACGAACTGGTAGCGTCTCGCTGTTGTAACTTTTCAATATATACGTCGATGGAGGGTAACGTACGTACCCCAACGTATCAGTCAAAATGCATGACTAAATTGCGCCGGCTCTCTCTCTCTTGAACAAGGCATCGGTTCAGAGTCCACTTACGTGTGAACTCCAGCAAAACGACATTATCATGATTAACAACACCTAGGAGCCCAATTCGAGGCTGGGAATATTGCACATTTTTCTTCCTCCAAACCGGTCCAACCACCTGTCGACAGATTGTAGAAAAAGGATAGCATAATGCAGCGTTTCTTACTAATAAAACCGAAAGTGTGGAGGCAGGAGGCAGGAACGCCATTGCTTGATCGCCATGAAAAGATAGTATGAAATAATGTCTCCTCCTCCACACCACTTGCCTACATACTTTCTTTTCATCATCGTGCTACTTTTGGAGGCAAGGATTTGATGCGCCTTAAGATGGCTGCGTCGTGCAATTTCATCATTGGTACGCAGATTGTTCGGTCTATGAGATGCCATGAAGAATATGTAAGAAAGGGACCAAGGGGGAGAGAAAAAAAGTGAGCTAATAAGATAGCCCGTGCTTTTTCAGTGAGGGGTCAATATCATCAAGGGTGATATGCGAAAGTGAGCACATCATTCGATCGAGTTAGACACGATTAGAAGTTTCATATAAAAAAAGCGATATGTAGACTTGTCAAAAAAAAAAAAGAACCGACATGAGAGGTAATAACATTGTGCGGTCGAGTAAAGGCGAAATGGGGCCGTGAAAGGTGTACTGATTGGGCAGCAGTCTAGTCTCTGCATTTTGACACAGTGAGTCTTCCAGTGTCATTAGAAGAGTGTTATCTTTTATTGCTAGCAATTCAAGCTTACACCAGGTTGAACCCCGTTTATGCGTTTGGCTATATAACCTAGATAAATGGCAAATAATCATTTCAAAATAATGCTTCAGCCGTACATAAGTAATTTTTCACGAGCAATGAGAACCAGCTATAAGCCATCTGAAAATTTGTTTTTGGTAAGTCAATTTTTTGGGTAACTAGATTAAGATTGGCCGTCTTTCTTTCTTCTTCCTTCAGTTTTCTTCCTCCTCCGACTTACCCAGATTGCAAATTCAATCAACTTATACAGTGTTATCGTGACATACTCCCTCCGTCTTTAAATAAGTATTCAACTTTAATAGAATTTTATATTAAAATTACTATTAAGTTGAGACATTTATTTTGGGACGGATGGAGTATATTTTTAGAATCTGGATTCCGAAATGCTAGCGACCTATCAATAATGCTTGAAAATTATTGCCTTTTACTCCATTTAACAAGAGTTTTCACAGCATATCCGACCGCCTTTGAACAGATGCTTTGCAGGAGTAGTAGCTTTGCCGTAAAGCGGATCCGGCAACAGAGACGTTTGTGACTGGACACTGTGCACCAACGGAGGCGCAGGCCGTCCGTCGACGGTGCAAGAACCCGAACTATTGGACGGCAAACGAGAGAAGACTGCAGCAAACACCTAGCCTACCGCCTAGCCTTTAATCCGGCAGCTGTCCACTCTCGCACGTCCACTGCATCCTTCCAATTCCGTCCTTGTTGCGCAACTTGCAGATTCTCCAATCCAGCAACGCAATCGATCCAAAAGTGATTCGAGGGCCTCTAGGCCGTCTAGGGCTAGGGTAAACAGCTGAACGCCAAGCGCTCCGACACTTGGGGTTCAGAAGAGGTAGAGCTGCGTGTAATTCTCTTCTTATCTCCTACGTACTAGCTAGGGGAATCGCATTCTACACTGAGGTTTACACCTGTCAGAAACTGCGTGAATGAAATGCACAAGAAGTACAAATCTCATTGTACACAATCTATCTTACTATCTATTTACCCCTGGCCCTGAGAATATAATCTGCATCCACTTAGATATAGGGTTAGGGTGGGTGGAAGCAGGAATAAAGCGGGGGCTGGACGGGGCAGATCGACCGCGTCCAACACAAGGGCGGAAGAAATCAAGTACACCACTACTGTCTACTGCAGTGCAACAACTGCTGCTACTACTACCACAGATGGATGCTGACTGCTGGGAGATCCGCACATTCAAGAGAATATCCTGTGGCGGAATCATTTGCCGCTTTTTCTTCCGGTGAAAAGAAGAGTCGGCGTAGGTAACGTCGTATTGTATTCTTGTGCGAGAGGGTTTTGGAGCTTGTGGCGACAGGAACCTCCCTCCCACCTCGCGAAAGCGCTCCTTTCCTTGTGCAGCTGCATTATGCTCGCCGCAATGTCTTCATCGGGTAAAATATAGGCGGAAAATGTGCTTGTTTCCTTGGCGAGGCAGGAGGCCTGCGAGTGCTGGTCTGTGCAATTCTGGAATCACTTACCCATCGCCCATCCATCGGCTGACAACGTGCCTCTGAATTGTACTAGTGGTAATACTAATACCCATCGCCGTCAGAAAAGAGAGAGGCCGCGAAGCAGCACGGCAGCGCCGGTGATAGAACTGGTGCGCGCGCTCGTACGTAGGAGTATATCCTGATCCTCGTCAGCGCCCGCGCCAAGTGGTCGTGTTGCGCGCCGGAGCGTGCGGCTGAGCTTCGTCTCCGACCGCTGCTTGCCCGCTAGCCGCCGCTAGCCTCTTCGTGGTGGACCAGGCCGCGTGCTCGGTACGTCCGTACGTATTGGGCTGGCTAGCTGCCGGCTGGAGGAGCGCGGACGTACGCTCGACTGGAGGCCGGCTGCCCCGGCCGTTGGACGCACGGGGAGGCGCGCCCAGCTAGCGGCAGAGGAGGAACTACGTCGGTCGCCCCACGCGCCATGCATGTGTGGCGTTTGTGGGTACGGAGCTGGCTAGCTAGCTAGTCGCCCGGACGATGAACTGCCAGTGGAAACTAGAGAGTGCCCATCGATGGCCGACCCAAGGGCCGGGGACGCCCGTGCTGGTGCTGCCGTGCGTGCCCTAGCTTGGCCAGCAGTTCGGTGGGTCTGCAAACTGCATGCAGTGCTGAACTGCACGCACGCACGCACGCTGGTTTCAAACCATTATTGGTTCCATGCACGATGGTCGGGCGTTGCGCCCTTGCATGCACGGCTCAGGGATGCTGGATGCCTCCCCTTCTAATTAGCTCGACCGGCCTTCTTGCCTCGTCGGTGACGGTTAATTTGGCAACCCGCCGGCCGGGCATGTCCATGATTGAGATAGATGGTTAAGGCCCCCGGCCCGCGCGCGCGCATTATTGATGGATTCGCCTACCACATGTCTGTCTTATCTGCGACTCGCAATGCAATGCAACGCCCTTCGGTCGATCCACCGGCGGCCTTTCGCTGATGTGTCGATGACGGTGATCCATCGGCGTGGTCCAGCCCCCTGACTCATCGTGAGTCATGTTGAGGACTTGAGGTCTCCTTGACGGGTGTCGCGATATGGAATTAATCACGTACGGCACTCCACGAAGCATTGCCTAGAACGACGATCGAAAGGTACGTGTGAGAGAGATGTATCGATTCAACATGATCTACTACTACTAGTACTACTACACGATAATGATCATTTCTTGTCGCTGTTTTTGGAAGACCACCCGAGAATCCCGGGCCGACCGCGCACGCGCCTAAATTCAGTTTAGCGAGCGGGGCAGATGAGAGGTGATCACTGATCGGAGAAGCGATATGTCAGGCGCTTGACCCAAAACAGGTCAGGAACATGGCCGGCTGGCCGTGGGTTAGCGAGCGGGGGAAACCGGATGAAGCAGGAACATGGCCGGCCGGCCGTGGGTTTAGCAATAAGGCCGCTTTATTCTTCCGCCAATCATGGGTGCGTGCGTGCACGGGACCGGGTCGATGGCCGGGCGGTCGCACGTCTGCTGCACATGGGCGCGGTGACGCGTGACTTTGTCCCGCGCGGCGGCACTGCTTCCGTCCCGTACGTCTTGTAGGTCGGGCATGCACGAGGGCCTGAGGTGGAAAGGGGGCCGCGCGCACGTACGGCGCCGGGGCATCCCACGCGCGGGCGGGTCGCCGTCCGTGGAGGCATGATAGGGTGGGGTGGAGCCGGATCAGATCAGGATAGCCGTGGATGCGCGCCGTGACGTCTCATCGGATACGGGCCGGTGATGGCACGGACAACGAGCGCTGTAGGCCTGCGTACTACTAGTACCATCAATACTATTTGTCTTCTTTTTTTTGCGAAATATACTATTTGTCTAATTGCAAAAGGTCATCACATTTTGGGCTTAAAATCACGCGGCCAAGAGAGGAGGGGGGGGGGGGGGGGCGATGGCGTGTGGCGAAAAGGTTACCGAATGCGCGATCGTTTGAGGGCGTTTTAGATAGGTGGGACCCAAAATATGTGACGTGGCCTAATGGCATGGCGGACGACGTCATTTGACCTCGTATGGTCAAAACGACGCGGTTGACCCGGTTAGAGTGTCCGTCCGCGCTCATTCTCTTTGCCCCTTTTCTTTCGCCCTCGTGCTCCCACTGAGACGGCGACCAAATCCAACGATGGAGGCGTTGTTGATGCTACGTGATGGAGAACCACCAGAGTTTTGTGGTAGCTCTAATCCATCTCAGCCGCAACTTCATCCCAGTGGTCGGCGCCGGAGAAAACGGTTGAATACGCGGCGGGACTGCGTTCGCTCTAGCAGTGAAGGAAGATCCGACGGGCTGCCACAACTGGGCATCCCCCTTCGACGGCGGCAAGTAAGTTATCCATACGTTCTCGCTCTTTTCCCCGATTAGGACTCTAGGGTTAGGGTTCTGGGCCAATTAACCTGTTCAAAATAATTTATCCAATTGTACTGTCAGTTCAAATTAATCTATGTATTGTCATTTATAATCAATTCGTTTAATTGGTGGTGATTGCATTGTGACTGTTATGTTTAAAATTTATATAGTTAACTGAATCTTTGTATATGTTTACTAAATTTTTTATATATGTTAACTCAAATTTTATGTATATGTTAACTTAAATTTGGTCTGAACTTTTAACTAAAATTGTAGTTGAACTTTTAACTTATCTACTTACTAAACTTGTTAACTTATCTGTTTACTTATCCTTTTACTCTACTTTTATTTGTAGTTTGAATGACAAAGTCTTGGACGTCAAATTTCATTTATTTGACAGAGATAACTTGAAAAGAAATATAAGCTTACCAGACATAACTTTGTGGAATCTAATTGCACTTGTAAAGCTAGAAGGCTATAGTTCTAGAGATTTTATGTATTTTTTTATAGATCCATGTGTTAGCGTGTCAGGAATGAAAGAGTTAACTAATAATGACAAGGTGGAGGATATGTTGGATGACATAGCTAGTAAAGGAAAAAATGTGGTCAATATTACAATAATGAGATCTGATGATCCAACACCAGTTGATTTTAACCAAGGCACTGTGTATGAAGGAGCAGGTTCCTTTGTCTAAAATAGGTGTGCCAATTGTGTATGAGATAGGTACATGTGGAGTTCTTTTCCCTTGTCTAGTGAAGCCACAACCAATCCATGTCATGCACACAAAGGATAGCTCCTGTTCTTTGAAGTTGAAGGGCCCACATGAACCACAATTTTTAGTGGGCATTGGTGAGGAGAGGCATGAGCATTTCAGGCAGATAGACCAGGAGCAAGAGCAGATAGAGCAAATGATGGAGTAGAATAGGAATAAAGAGATTGAGCAGTTCATGAGCAATAAGAAAAAAAAAATAAGGGAAGCTAAAAGAAAACTTCTCGAGTTGCTTGCTGAAGATTATATTCACAATGAGATTCTAGCAGATGAGGACATAATTTCTAGGCTAGAGGCGATGAAGAGGCATAGAGATGATCCACTCAATCACTTTGAAGGTGACACTGATGCTGAAGAGCTATATGAACCAGATGAGGAGAGGGGAGTTGATGAAGCATCGGAGGAGGAGGCAACAATGGATAGCGGTAGAGGAGGAAGCAGCACAAGATGCAGACAGTGAAAGGGGCCAACAACCATGTCTCATGTAAGTTTAGATCAAATTATAGAAGAGGACTAGTTACCTTCCTGTGATGAGGAGAGCAACCCAGGTGACTTAAGCCAAGAAGACAATGATGGGGCTCAGCCACCACCTTTTAAGCTTCGAGGTGGTAGGAAGAGTAGGGCCAAAAAGAAGAAAACAAGGGTTTGGTATGATGAGAACTAAGAGAAACCACAAGAGCAATTTGTTAAGAAACTGTGTTTCCTAGATGTGAGCCAATTCAGGATGGCACTTCTAACATTCGACATTTCACAAAACAGGAGCTATTCCTTTCATAAGAATTGTTCAGATAGGGTTATTGTAGTTTGCAGTAGTGAATATTGTCCTCTTTTCGTTGCAACCTTTTAGATTGCACATGAGAAGACATTTTGTATAAAGAAAATAAATTTGTACCACAATTGTGCTGCAGTAGGATAGAGCACCAAAGTGACTGCCAAGTGGTTGGCACATGAATGTGAGCAGCAGTTGAGGGCTGACATTAACACACGCGTCCACATAATAATTGAGAATTTGAAGCAAATACATGGCATAGAAGTGTCCATTCACATGGCCTACTAAGCAAGGAAAGAAGCTAAGAATGTGGTCCAAGGAGATCAAAAGGCACAATACACAAGGATAAGGGCTTACCTCCAAGCTGTGTTGGATACCAATCCATGACGTAGATGCATTGTTACAACAAAGCATTTGAAGGCACGTCCTCAAGAATCCTAGATTTCATGGCTTGTTCATGTGCCTCAATGCTTGCAAATAGTGTTTCTTAAATGCCTGCAAACCCTCCGTAGGTACTTATGTGCTAATTGTGTCACTAAATTATTTATGCAAATGTACACTCGTTTGTTTCTAGTGTGCTATGATTTTGTGTAGTTGTTAATGGGTGCCTTATAAAGTTGATAATAGGGCAACAAATCTTGGCTGCAACTGGAAGAGATGGTAATAACAACATTTTTCATATTGCATTTGCAATTGTTGACAAGGAAGATACTGCAAGTTGGTCCTGGTTTTTAACACAACTTAAGTATGATGTTAGTGGTGAGCCAGGGAAGTATGGCTACTACACTATCATATTTGATAGACAAAAGGTAACCCCTAAATAATATTATCATATATGCTCTACAATTTCATAATGCAAATGCTTATTAGTGTCACAAAGTGCCTTGTTAGTTAAACTTTAGTTGTTTCAAACAGGGCCTTCTTAAACTCATATATAATATCTTCCCAAAATGCCCATAAGGATTCCGCCTTAGACATATTTATCAGAACTTTCGAACCACTCGCTTTAGTGGTGAAGAGTTAAATAAATACATGGACCAAGCTAGCTATTCATATACTTAGCATGGATATGATGTATCAATGTATGGCATGAAAAGAGAGTGTGAGATAGCTTGGAAATGGCTTACTAAGATTCCGAGGCATACATGGGCTAGACATTCCATGGACAAAACATGTAAAACTAACTTGGTTGTCAACAATATTAGTGAAGTATTTAACTGGATGATACTTGATGTCATAAGCAAACCAATAAAAACTATGGTTGATGGGATCATAACTAAGTTGTTAGTTAAGTTTAATTCCAATAGGACAAACACGAAGACTACCAAGTGGCAGATATGCCCAACATATGCTGAAAAGCTGGAAGAAGCAAAACATCATTCTCGATATTGTCAATCTATCAAAGCTGGACCTGATCTATACCAAGTTACTAGTGGAGAACGCGCATATGCAGTGAATTTGCAAGCTCACACATGTGGTTGTAGCAAATGGGGCATGAGAGAGGTTCCTTGCAATCATGGTGCTTTTACAGTTAACAAGGCAAAACTACATCCAGAAGATTTTGTGCATGATTTATTCAAGAAACCCATGTACCAAGCAGCCTAGAATCCAATAATTTACCATGTGTATGGGCCTGATCTATGGTGAAAGACTGGTACCCCTCACATAGAGCCACTATTTTTCAAAGAGAAGCTAAGAAAAAACAAACTAAGAGGAGAAAGAATAAGTTTGAGAAGCCAGCTCTCAAGGATACTTCTAGGATGGGTTCAATCATTGTAGCAATTGCAACCTGACTAGGCATATGTACACTAGCTGCGAGAAGACTCTTAAGCCAGCTCTGGTAATGAGAAGGAACCAACACTAGGTAACTTTTTGAATTAAGTCTAGAATTGTTTATTCAGGTTACCTATCTTGTAGTCTATCTATGTTATAAATCTAGGAAAATAGAAGAGTTGATCCACGAACCAGAGGTATACTAGCAACAAGGATAGCTACATCACCTCCTCCTGCACCAACGGCACCAACAAGACCTACAACAGCAGCAAGGACAACTCCATCAGCTCCTCCTACACCTAGGGCGTCAACAAGAGCTACAATAGAACCAATGACAACTCCATCAGCTCCTCCTGCACCTTGGGCACCAACAAGAGCTACACCAGCAGCAAGGATAACTCCATCAGCTCCTACTACAACAAGGAGATCTCCAAGGGCAGCTAGTACTGTTACATCTTCTGCTGGGCCAAGTACCTCAAGTGTTGTTTGTCCAAGTACCTCTACTGCTACTGCTAGGCAAAGGGCAAGGAAAAACTTCTTGCCTTCAAGACCTACAGGTACTGGAAGAGTCAGAAAGCCATCTTATAAGATGTATGAGTGGTTCAATTGTTCTAAGGGCATCAAGTAAGTTTGTGGTGACTTGGCGATGGTGAAAACATTAGTAAGTTTGTGGGTTTAGTTGATGTTAGTTTGTGATGTTGCAAACATCATAATTATTCCTATGTTGGCAAGTACTGGTATTACTGTTTGGAATAATGTATGTTGCCTAATTATGGTTGTGTTGAAGACTTTGATGCATGGGTGGTGGTTGTTACGATGATTGTTTTCCTACTATTGATGATGAATCCTTTCATATTGTTCATGATGATTACTTTCATATTTTTGGTCATTTAGGGTGGCTCGACATCGACAAACACATAAATGAGCCACTTTGGACATTTGGGGTGACTCAACATCAACACAACCATATATGAAGCACCTTGGTCATTTGCGGTGGATTGACATCGAAAAAACCACAAATGGGCCATTTTGGATATTTGGGGTTGCTCGACGTTGACAAAACCACAAATGAGACACTTTGGTCATTTGGCGTGGCTCGACGTTATCAAAACCATAAATGAGCCACTTTATTCATTTGGGGTGGCTCGATGTTGACAAAACCACACTATTCATCACAAACAATTAATGAAAGACACAAATCATCATCAGACACACGCCATTCCTCACACACCATTAATCGCAAACCATAAATGACATAACACTTCAAACTGACCATAATTCAAAGATTTGATCACACAAATTAGGTCACACCTTACAAGCCATAGTTCAAGGACACAAAATAAACTTAGTACGTAAGATTCATAGTTCAAACATTACAATCCATAGTTCAATGATTGTAAGTAAAGATAATGACCCACAAGGCCAGATCCTCTAATTATTCTTCATCACAAGTACCCCTTATCTCCTTGAGCTTCCTCTTGTTATTTGCACCTGCTTTCTTCAGGTCTGCAATGCAACACTCAAGAGTACTATTATGTTTCATTAGCTGAGCAATGCAACAATCAAGGTTACTCTTCTCAATGCACAACTTCTCCTTCTCTTTCTTCAAGTCAACAAAGAAAAACTTTAAAGTCCTATTATCAAAGCACATCTTTTCCTTCTCTTTAAGATGATTGAACTTCAAATTCCTAATGACATTACCTTGAGCACATGAATGAACTTCAATTGATCAACAATAACCTTTAATTTAGTGATCTTAACAACCTTTACAACCAGTTGTTCCTTCAGATCTCCATTGTTGTTATCCACATGGATACTATTTTCCTCATGTCCATCACTCTTCAAATTCTCCTGTCCGTCATTTAGATCTCCCATGATGTGATTTTCCAGCAGAAGGTTATCCCGAGAATCCAGCAGGTTGTTCACATCTTCAACAAGCTTCTCATAAGTTTCCTACAACTTATTTTTCTGTTCTATGAGATTGTGGACTATAGCTAAATGATCCAAGCAAGCAATTCTATTACAAATTGGGTTATCCTCATACATTAGCAAGAGTTTGTGAAAACCATTCTCAAGATGATCCAGCCAGTCCTCGTCTACTCATTGCACTACTCCACAATTACTAACAACATGTAGTTGATTCGAAGATTGAGTTAAGTTAAGTATGTAGTTAAATTCAAGATCGAGTTAAGTTAAATATTCAGTTAAATTGGCATTCATTTAAGTTCAATATTCAATGAAGTTCAAAATTCACTTCAATTAAAAATTAACTTAAAGATTCAGATAACAATTAACTTAAAGATTAAGTTAACAATTACTTTACCAAACTACATATGTAGTTAAGAGTTAACTTAAAGGTTGAGTTAATTTAAATACCTAGTTCTGTTCTGTTAGAGCATATATGTCCATATGTGGTCTCGGTAATTGATGACAATTCCTATGGACTAATGGTTGCCTTAAGTTATATTTATAGGATTTGTCCATAGGCACTTCTTATCAAGGTGGTATTTGTCCTTAAGTTATATTTGTCCTTAAGTTATATTTATAGGATTTGTCCATAGACAATTCCTATGGACTAATGGTTGTCAAGGAGTTTATATGATGACCAAGGTGGTATTCAAGGTATTATCCAAAGAATGGTCATAGATACACAAGGTTGATCAAGATCGTCAGACAAAGAATAAATCAAGATGATTAACACACAAAGCGTACAAGATGTATCGAGAGGGATCAAGTGATCCCATGGTATGGTAAGCATTGTCCAGTACGTATTTGTGTACTAACCCATGATCTTCTTGAGAGTTCTACGTGGGGTTAGGTGTGTTTCCATGGGCTTGCATCAAGAGGAATATCTCATACAACCCATGGAGGATGACGTCAACTGATGGATAATGGTGGCAATGGACTTGTGAAGATATGCTGAAGAGCGGCTCACCCATAGTGTGTATGGGGGAGCAATCAACTAGTCTTCATCAAGCCAACGCAAGCAAGAAAGGTGGTCCATCTTGAGGAAGCCAAGATCATCGTCATCTAGCTCAAGAGGACGAGGTGCAAGGTATAGGTTTGCCCTTGATAGGTTTTTCTGTTTTAGGATAGATTGTCATACTGTCAAGGGGGGCTCTCAAGTGAGTAGCTTGATCGTATCGTTCGTTGAGAGCTCAAACCATTTGCATCCTTGCATCATACTTCTTGGTTCTTGTTTGTTATTTATCTTTGTGAGTTTTAGAGCTTATGGTCATCTTCATGACACGCTCGAGTTCATCGAAAACGGAGTCCATATACATCTTCTATAATGTTTTCGATGTTGTGAGTTTTTCCCGGTCTTATTCGAAGAAGGGTTCTCACCATTTTCTTATGAGACTTTTCACACTTGATTCTTATTGATATTTATATCAAGATTGTGTTAGACCATGTCGTTAGCTTTCCAACAAACTTGGTTTCGTTGAATTCGGAGTCCGTATGCGAAAGTTACAACAGTTTCAGTATCCAGCGGTAGTACCGCTCTTGGTGCGAGCGGTAGTACCGCTCGTGTAGCGGTAGTACCGCCCCCGGAGAGGTAGTACCGCCCCCGGAGCGGTACTAATTTTTTACTACCGCTCCAGGAGCGGTAGTACCGCTCCGACGGACTGTTTTTTGTATCCTTTTTGGCCTCAGCATGATTGGTGAACGTACCGAGCGGTAGTACCGCTCTGTGCGGGTTGTGAGGCTTAACGGTTGGATTTTTCCCCACCTATAAAAGGGGGTCTTCTTCCCCATTGAACCTTATCTCTTTAGCTCGTGTTCTTCCCTCATTGTTGACCTTATTCGAGCTTGCTAACTCTCAATCCCTCCAATGTTCTTGCTTGTTCTCGAGGGAAAAGAGAGAGGAGATCTAGATCCACATCTCCACCAATCACTTTCTCCTCTATGTGGGGGGAACCACTTGGATCTTGATCTTGGAGTTCTTTGTGATCTCCTTGTTCTTCCTCTCATATTTCTCCATAGCTTTTGTTGTTGTGGAGGGACTTGAGTGTGAGGGACTTGTCCACTTCGTGTGTTCTTGCCATTGCATTAGTTGCATTGGTTTGAGTTCTCCACGGTGATTCGTGGAAGTGAAGTTTGAGAAGCTTATTACCTTTGGTACTTAGTACCCTAGATATTGTTCTTCGTGGATGCTTTGGCGTCCTAGAAGCTTGGTGGTGTCTCGGAGCTCAATCATTGTAGTGTAAAGCTCCGGGCAAGTGTCGGGGTCTCCAATTTGGTTGTGGAGATTGCCCCGAGCAATTTGTACGGGTACCGGTGACCGCCCCCAAGGTTTTCCATTTGTACGGGTTCTGTGACCGCCCTCAAGGGTCCCTTAGTGGAATCACGACATCTTGCTTTGTGCGAGGGCGTGAGGAGATTACGGTGGCCTTAGTGGCATCTTAGGGAGCATTGTGCCTCCACACCGCTCCAACGGAGATTAGCATCCGCAATGGTGTGAACTTCGGGATACATCATTGTCTCCACATGCCTCGGTTATCTCTTACCCGAACCCTTTACTTATGCACTTTACTTTGTGATAGCCATATTGTTTATTGTCATATATCTTGCTATCACTTAGTTGTTTATCTTGCTTAGCATAAGTTGTTGGTGCACATAGGGCAGCCTAGTTGTTTTAGGTTTTGTGCTTGACAAATTAAACATTAGTTTTATTCCGCATTTGTTCAAGCCTAAACCGTAATTATTTTAAAGCGCCTATTCACCCCCCCCTCTAGGCGACATCCACGTCCTTTCAATTGGTATCAGAGCTAGGTCTCTCCTTATTAGGTTTAACCACCTAGAGAGTAAGGATGTCGACTAGGGGTTTAGGATTCACTGACACTCTTAGTTTCGATGGCACAAATTTTGATGTTTGGGTAATTCGCATGCTTAATCACTTTCGGGTCTTGGACCCAAATTTAGAGCGAATTGTAGATATGGGTTTTTCTCCTCCAAAGGATTCTCAAAATATATCTTTAGAGGATGATAAAAACTCTTATCTCAATGCTCAAGCTTCTAATGTGCTTTTTGATGCTTTGAGCAATGTAGTTATATTTCAACTCATGCCATTCCAGGATGCTCATGAGTTGTGGACAAAGCTTCAAGATAAATATGGTATGTCCAAGATTTGTGGGAATGATTGTTCTCCCTCCACCTCCGGTCGTGTGGTCTTCTCAACTTCATCTACTTCATCTACATGTGGAATGCCACAAGGTAATGATATGGTGAGTAGTGGTGATCATTGCAATGATGATAGTGGGTTTATTGTTGATGATCCTTCATCACTATATTATTGCAATGCTTCATCTTTGGGCACTAACACTTCAAGCACTCTAAATGTTTTACATGCTTGTGTTGATAGTCCTTGCATATCATGTAAAAACTGCTTGACTAAATCTCATGGTGATATGCTTCCTATATCTTGTTGCCATGATAAAAATGTATCTATTTCCTCGAGTTGTTGTGCTAACAATGTAGAGGAAATTCATCACTCCATGGAACAAGATGTGGCCTTGAATTATGCTTTAAGGGATCCTACATCATCATCTATTGTTACTCACTTTTGCCTTATGGCTAAGGCTTCAAAGGTATCTCCTACTTTGAATCCCAATATATCTCATGATGATGATGTTGATGATAATGGGGATGAGGATAATGATGAAGAGAGTGATAATATTGCATCCTTAAAAAATAAGGGTGAAATGATTTTTAAATCTCTTTATAAGAATAAAATTGCTTGTTCCAACTTCTTGGAAATCATGTCTATTGCCACGAAGGGCAAGAAATACATTGAGGAGTTGGAAGCTCATCTTGAGGAGCATGAGGCCACCAGTGAGACAATGGAAGGTCATGAGCGTGATTACGCTAATGAGATCGCGGAGCTATCTCAAGCTCTTGAAAATGAACAAACCACCAAGGAATCTCTTGAGGAAACCTTTGCTCTAGAATTATCTAGATTAAAGGGATCCCATGATAGAGCTCTCGAGGTGTCTAATGATTTTAGAACTAAAAATGATAAGCTTGAAGTTGCACATGCTAAACTCCTTGAGGACTATGAGCACCTTGAAAATGGCTCAAGGGCTATTAAGAGTTCGCTCATCGAACTCACCAAGTCTCATGCTCAACTTGAAGCTTCATATGATAAAGAGCTTGCCAAGGTGCCTTCTCCTCTTATTGCTAACGATGATGCTTGTGCTACTAACTCTACTTCTTGTGAAGCATCCATTTTAAAGGAGAATGTTGAGCTAAGGGCTCAACTTGAGTTGCTATCTAGCAATTATGGGAAATTGGAAGAAAGTCATGTAATGCTCACAAGCTCTCATGATGATCTTCTAGCATCCCATAATGCGCTAAAATTAGCTCATGAGGCTATTACTACCAAGGTAACATCAAGTGAGCCTCATGTGGACAATGGCACTACTTCTAGTCCAAATGCTGTATTTCCATGTGCTAGTCCTCATAATTCTTCTACTCGTAATGTTGCTATACCTCTTGTGATGAATTACTTTCCTTGCCTTGTTGCTCTAACAATCAAGCTTATACTTCCTCTAGTACTTGTGTTGATACTAACCATGTAGAGGAAATCGAAGAGCTCAAGGCCCAAGTCACTTCTTTGAAGAAAGACTTGGAAAAGAATCATGAAGGGATGTCCACACTCAACAATGTCTTGTGTGGGCAAAAATCCCTGAATGACAAAGACAGGCTTGGATTAAACTCCAACAAGAAGAAGAATTCCAAAAACTTAAAGAAGAAGGGCCAAGAACAAGTCAAGAATTTGGCCAAGATTGTTTGCTTCAAGTGCAAAACTGAAGGGCACCATGTTAGATCTTGCCCACTAAAGAAGAAGCCCCAAAGTCACAAGCAACAACGGAAGCGGCCACAAGTTCAATCACATACTCAACTACAAGTTGAAGAAAGACCCCTTCCCGAGAAGACCCAAGCCAACACTCCTCATGTTGAGAAATCAATAGGGAAGAAATTAAAGGGTAGATGTTGCTACTTATGTCGTGATAAAGGTCACTTCACTTCTTCTTGCATGAGAGGTAATTTATCCAACCCAATCATTATTGATGATATCTATTCTCTTGGGAAGGATAAGGTTGGCAATGTGTTTGTCAAGTTTGTTGGTACTCAAAGTGGTGTCAAGAAAAGTACCATTTGGGTTGCCAAGCCTATTATGACTAACCTCTTAGGACCCAACGTGGTTGGGGACCAACAAGCTCAAACTTGATCAATAGGTGAATGTGGAGGACATTAGAGACTTGGATACATAATGAAGAATTAAGGGGTCTTCATCATTCATATTATCTCAATCCAAGTCATTTGGATTATTGAGTTTCTATCTTATATCCAATGTGCCTCCTTACGGTAACTTGTACTTAGACTGTTTACATTGTTAGTTGCTTGCCCCTTTGCATGTTGTGGTTTTGTACCTTGCATGTGTTTGTATATGTTGTGCTTCTAACTTGCTTATCTTGAGTAATCGAGTATGTGTATGTTGGTTTGCATATCATGTACATGTGAGTCTTGTATTGAGCCTTTTTGCATCTTGTTTGTATCTTTGTTGGCTCTTGTGAGAGATTAATGGATTATCCCATTGTGGGGGAGTGATGTGCTTTGCACACCTCACAATCCAATAAATGTGTATACATGGGGAATACCACTTAGTATTGATATTTCAAGATTATCTTGTTTCTATGTGGTATGTCTTACTCATGAGAAATTCAAATTCTATATGGTCCATTAATTATCTCTTGTTGGTTTTAATTTGCCACTTGTTAATATTGTTGGGTTATCACATTATGGGGGAGTAATATGCTATGTGCATATTACAAGCCTAGAAAATGTGTACATTTGAGGTATTGCCACTTAGTCTTGATATTGTAAATTATCCTGTTCCTAGGTGGCATGTTAGCTCTACAAGTGTCATTTGCTTGCGTTTTATGGGTAAAGATTATGTTGTATATATTTGCGATCTACCAATGAGTATTATTTCCAAAATACTTCTTGTCCTTGATAATTGGTATTCCCATCATGTGGTAGGAATTGCTAATCGTCTTTACATTGGACTTTGTGTTTCATTTGTCTTCCTTGCCTCTTGTGGATCTATTTTAACATGTCTAGTGTTTTTATAGATTGATGATCCCATCTTGTGCATTTTGTATTTAAATGCAAATTCTATATAATGCACATCCCTTGGGGGAGCTATCCTATTTTGTTTAGAACACTCTCTTATTCGCCCATCATAAAATCTTTTGATCCCCATCAAGTGTGTGTTGATGGGAGGAAAGTCTTGCTCTTTATGATGCTTTGTGCCATCATGAAAATTTCTCGAGGGTTTGGTGTGTTGGAACCTAGCTCTCTTTTGGAAACTAGATACCTCGTGTTTGTTTTCTTTCAATTGGTATCTTGTTTCCTTTTATTTGGCATGTGTCAATGGATATCTCATTCCTTGAGGTATCTTTTAATTGATATCCTTCAAGTGATAGGTTTTCGTTTGGTATCTTATTATCACTTGATACCTTGTCTTTTGGTGTATTATCAACTTTGTGTTGAGTTGATTCTTGAAAGCCTTGAGCATGCATATTTACTATATATAGCTTCTTTTGCTTGCTTTCTTTCTTTGACCCAATATATAGGGGAAACTCCACCTTGTCATAAATTGGCTAAAGTGTGCATGAAATTCAAATTCATATCCTTGTGCACATATGTATGTGGAGTTTGTCCTATGTATTGTTGGTTTTCTAACTCTTTGGTCCCAATGAGCTTGGGCACCATTTTGTTTGTTTTGTTGTTCCAGGAACAATTGGAGATGCGTTGGATGCTTGGCTCACCTATAAGGAAGGTGTTGAGACCATGTGATTATTGGAGCCAAGTTAGGATGATCAATGAACAACTACCTACTACATCAATCCATTGTTGTCTCGGTAACAAGTATCTACTTCATGCATTCATTTCTTGCAAAGGCCCAAACCTATCTTTTCTTTTCCAGGTTGCATCATGGCATGAATCTCTTGATTCGTTCTTGTAGTACTTGTTTCCTTTCTCAAAGCATCCAAACGATGACATCTTATTGCTAGTTGGGATGTCTTTGATGTTCGTATGTTGAAATTTCATATTGTACAATAAGAAAATATCAGGCCATGTGCTATGCTTCCAAGCAAAGATCTTATTGATATATTTATGACTTCCTTTTGGATATCTTGTTTGTTCCTTCTTGTAACCATTTCGTGTGTACATCCTTCTTTGTGGATATATATCATCATGATTGTCTTCTACTTAGAATCTTTTACACATGAGAGAAGTTACATCTCTAATTGATATCCTCTTTTCTTTCACGTCCACCGTTGCATTTCTTTTTTAGTTTTGGTGGCTTCGTGAAAGGATTTGTCTTGAGTGCGTATCTTATTTTCCTACATCTTGATGCACTCTTTGGCCGTGAAGATTATTTTTCCTCATGCTTGTCTTGATGAGGGTTTTGCCATTTAGATTGGTATTCCTCTTGTTGACAAGGTTCTTATTTCCTATCTTCACCAGGGGTTGTCACAAGCATTGGTTCTTATTTTGTTTATTAGTAAGCTTGTGAACCCATTTTCTAGTATGTGTGTGTGGGAATGATATGTCTTGCACTTTGTTTCTCATTTCATCAAGACTATGTTGATGAGTAATGCTCATCCTTATCTTAGTCTTCTCAAGTGCTTTGCCATGACTTACACACATTATTTTGGTTGAGCCTGTTCTTAAGTTGCTTCTTTTACATGTTGCTCAACCATTTGTTTTGTGCAAGTGATATGCTTATTGTCTCATCTATCTTCTTGCACTCGTTGTGTGTTTTTATTAATTTTGGGGGAGCAACGATCCTATTTTGTGCACTTGTATCAAATATGAAAATCTCTTATTAGTGTACAAATCATGGGGAGCTTCTCTAGTTTTGATAAAAACAGTCCTTTGCCTTTATCATAGTATCTTTTATTCATGTGGTTCGAAGGACCATGTGATTGTTTGTTCCATATGGTATATTTTGATTGCTTGCTTCTATTTTGTATGTCTTTGTGCCATACGATCCTTCTTTTTGCAATCTTTGGGTCCTCAATATAGTTTGTTTTTCTCCAACTACTTATCATTGTATTTGTGTATTTCTTTGCACTCATTTACTGAGAAGTACACACTTTTTGGAGGACCACCTACTATATTGGCTTTCTAAAACTTTTCGTCCATTTTGGCAATCGATGCCAATGGGGGAGAAGTTTAGAGAGTTTACTTTGGATATGTTTAGAGGGTTTTTCTTTTATTGCGTAAGCATTTACATCTTGCATGCATGCATTATTGCTTTGTATGTGTGCGCTTGGTTATGCTTATTTCCTTATATAAACTCTCTTGAAGTGGTTGTTATCAATTACCAAAATGGGGGAGATTGTTAGAGCATATATCTCCATATGTGGTTTTGGTAATTGATGACAATTCCTATGGACTAATGGTTGCCTTAAGTTATATTTATAGGATTTGTCCATAGGCACTTCTTGAAGTCCATCTGTTGGGTACAAGGAGTTTATATGATGACCAAGGTGGTATTCAAGGTATTATCCAATGAATGGTCATAGAGACACAAGGTTGATCAAGGTCGTCAGACAAAGAGTAAATCAAGATGATCAACACACAAAGCGTACAAGATGTACCGAGAGGGATCAAGTGATCCCATGATATGGTCAGCATTGTCTAGTACGTATTTGTGTACTAACCCATGATCTTCTTGAGAGTTCTACGTGGGGTTAGGTGTGTTTCCATGGGCTTGTGTCAAGAGAAATATCTCATACAACCCATTGAGGATGACGTCAAGTGATGGAGGATGGTGGCAATGGACTTGTGAAGATATGCTGAAGAGCGGCTCACCCATAGTGTGTATAGGGGAGCAATCAACTAGTCTTCATCAAGCCAACGCAAGCAAGAAAGGTGGTCCATCTTGAGGAAGCCAAGATCATCGTCATCTAGCTCAAGAGGACGAGGTGCAAGGTATAGGTTTGCCCTTGATAGGTTTTTCTGTTTTAGGATAGATTGTCATACTGTCAATGGAGGCTCTCAAGTGAGTAGCTTGATCGTATCGTTCGTTGAGAGCTCAAACCATTTGCATCCTTGCATCATACTTCTTGGTTTTTGTTTGGTATTTATCTTTGTGAGTTTTAGAGCTTATGGTCATCTTCATGACACGCTCGAGTTCATCGAAAACAGAGTCCATATGCATCTTCTATGATGTTTTCGATGTTGGGAGTTTTTACCGGTCTTATTCGAAGAAGGGTTCTCACCATTTTCTTATGGGACTTTTCTCACTTGCTTCTTATTGATATTTCTATCAAGATTGTGTTAGCCCATGTCGTTAGCTTTCCAACAAACTTGGTTTAGTTGAATTCGGAGTCCGTATGCGAAAGTTACATCAGTTTCAGTATCCAACGGTAGTACCGCTCCTCGTGCGAGCGGTAGTACCGCCCCTGGAGAGGTAGTACCGCCCCGGAGCGGTAGTAATTTTTTACTACCGCTCCAGGAGCGGTAGTACCGCTCCGACGGACTGTTTTTCGCATCCTTTTTGGCCTCAGCATGGTTGGTGAACCTACCGAGCGGTAGTACCGCTCCATGAGCGGTAGTACCGCTGTGTGCGGGCTGTGAGGCTTAACGGTTGGATTTTTCCCCACCTATAAAAGGGGGTCTTCTTCCCCATTGAACCTTATCTCTTTAGCTCGTGTTCTTCCCTCATTGTTGACCTTTTTCGAGTTTGCTAACTCTCAATCCCTCCAATGATTCTTGCTTGTTCTTGAGGGAAAAGAGAGAGGAGATCTAGATCCACATCTCCACCAATCACTTTCTCCTCTATGTGGGGGGGGGGGGAACCACTTGGATCTTGATCTTGGAGTTCTTTGCGATCTCCTTGTTCTTCCTCTCATATTTCTCCATAGTTTTTGTTGTTGTGGAGGGATTTGAGTGTGAGGGACTTGTCCACTTCGTGTGTTCTTGCCATTGCATTAGTTGCATTGGTTTGAGTTCTCCACGGTGATTCGTGGAAGTGAAGTTTGAGAAGCTTATTACCTTTGGTACTTAATACCCTAGATATTGTTTTTCGTGGATGCTTTGGCGTCCTAGAAGCTTGGTGGTGTCTCGGAGCTCGATCATTGTGGTGTAAAGCTCCGGGCAAACGTCGGGGTCTCCAATTAGGTTGTGGAGATTGCCCCGAGCAATTTGTACGGGTACCGGTGACCGCCCCCAAGGTTTGCCATTTGTACGGGTTCGGTGACCGCCCTCAAGGGTCCCTTAATGGAATCATGACATCTTGCAATGTGCGAGGCCGTGAGGAGATTACGGTGGCCTTAGTGGCATCTTGAGGAGCATTGTGCCTCCACACCGCTCCAACGGAGATTAGCATCCGCAAGGGTGTGAACTTTGGGATACATCATTGTGTCCACGTGCCTCGGTTATCTCTTACCCGGACCCTTTACTTATGCACTTTACTTTGTGATAGCCATATTGTTTATTGTCATATATCTTGCTATCACTTAGTTGTTTATCTTGCTTAGCATAAGTTGTTGGTGCACATAGGGGAGCCTAGTTGTTTTAGGTTTTGTGCTTGACAAATTAAACATTAGTTTTATTCCGCATTTGTTCAAGCCTAAACCGTAATTATTTTAAAGCGCCTATTCACCCCCTCTAGGCGACATCCACGTCCTTTCAAGTTCAAAATTGATTTCAATTAAAAATTAAATTGAAGATTTAGTTAACACTTAACATAAAAGATTCAGTTAAAAATTAATGTACCAAACTAAAGATTCAATTAACAGTTAGCTTAAAGATTCAGTTAACTTAAAGGTTTGGTTAATAGTTAGTTAACTAAAGATCAACTACTAGTTTAGTTAATTAAACATTCACTGAACATGAACGCTGAGGAGTGCCTATGAAAAATGTTGAGTTAACCTTAGAACAAATTTTCAATAGTGGACATGACAGCTAGAATTGATAAAATCCAACTAATTTGCTAACTTACTTCAATGCCACAAGCCATGAACCTCCTCCGAGTGCTAATCCCTTCTAATGCAACATATGTATTCCCTCGTTTACCATGCTCGTACATCGCCACATCATTGTCGCCAGAGTAGTATTGGTCATCTATTGTAGCTGGGATCTGGGCCAAACCAAAAAATCCCGTTCAAATCGAGCCAAAGTGGCACAAACTCTAAATCCCAAATGCCCAAATTGAAACCCTAAATCGAGCTAGAATCAAACGAACTAACCTTAATAGGGGAGTCGTAAGAGGAGATGTACTACATGGCCAAGGAATGGCTGCTATCGCCTTCGTTCTACAACACCATGATGGCCGGTGGTGAGAAGAGCACAGAGGAAAGGACCATCAGGGAGCGCGTGGGAGCGAGAGAGAAGAGAGAGTGGGAGGCCGAGCTCGTATGTATGTCCGGGCGAGCCAACCGAGTCGATTTGACCAGCTACTGCCTAACCGCGTCATCCACCATGCCGTTACGCCACACCACAGATTTTGTGTCCCACCAGTCGGAAACGCCCTCAAACGCTACAAATCAAGCGATCAGTGCTATTTGCAAAAAGTTTACTCAATGCGCGGTTGCTTTTGCAAATGATTAGGGGCCACGTGGTTTTCGGCAAAAGAAGCCCCAAATGTGGTGGTTTTATGCTTTTAATTCATTTGTCTATGTGTATGGGATTGGGTCTCTACAGTTGCATTACATCATAGGTTTATCATTTAGGCTTATAAGTAGTATTATACATACCAACTAGTCATTTCTGTTGATGTGACACATAATTAAATAAAAAAATAAATGACGTGGCATCATATCGATACCGTATCATATTAAATGATATACTACTTTGCGTCATGCATGCAATTAATAATGTAATTAAAGATATTAACTTGTGATAATATGCATTACGAATTAGTACACTTCCTCCTTTCCTCTTTACATGGCTCATATCTGAAATATCATCAAGTACTACACTAATATCATATGCATAATATTGGTATATGATACTCCCTAGTCCGGGCAGCCTAACACCGCGTAAACTATCTATTTGTTTCTAAGGTTTGCTTTGTTTCTTCATTGATTTTTTTCTTTCTATCCTTGTTATACTTTATTCTTCTTTTTGGATATTCAGTTTGGAAATAGAAAGCACATGCTCGTGTGTGTCAAAAATGGATTTTATGAATGTAAGAAAAACTGAAAAAAGGTGTATTCATTGCCACACCCAAATCCTACCTGCAGATTTTCGCAGAAAAACTTAAGCATTTTGGCTGATGCAAAAAAAAGTCAGACCCCAAATGTTACCTTCAAATGATACACTTATTTTTGATTTTGTTTTCACTCACGAAGCATTATTTTTATTTTACTATTTGTTAGGGATCATGTGCTCCGAGAGAAAAAAATCCTGTCCCTTCTTTTCTCTCTTCTTATTTTTTTTCTTTGTTCTCTTCCTTTTCTTGATTTTCTTCTTTGTTTCTTTGTGAGGTTTTATTCGCTTTTTGTTGTTTTTCATTTTCTTTTTTCAGCACATGTCTAAATTTTCAGACATATTGTACATTTTTTATACATTATGAATATTTTTGTATAGATGTATAACATTTTTAAATATACGATTAGTATTATTTAACTATGTTTTTTATGTATGTTTTTTCATACATGTTGTACAATTTTTTGTATATATATAAGGGTTTTCATAGATGTTTCCACTTTATTAATACAATTTCATATTTATACAGACACATGCTCATAATCTTTAAATAAATTTAAACATGTTTAAATATAATTAAGGTTTCTTAATTATAAAAAATCCGAACAATACAAACGTTTTTACATTGTACAAACAAAGTATTTTGAAATTTGCGATTTTTTCTAAAACTTGTGAAAAATAATCAAATGCAACATGCATTCTTTTAATTAAACAAAAAAATCTATAATATATAAACGGTTTGCATAAACATTATTAACATTTTTATAGTTTTGTTGCTTAATATTGTACATTTTTCTTATACATAGAAAACTTATTTTATACATGTTTAACATTTTTAAAACGCAAGATTAATATTTTTGGTAATTTATGTAAAGAGCAAAAAAAACTAAAACTAAAGTGTGAATAAAAAAGGAAGAAAAACGAAAGAAAAAGTATTAAATGCCACCAGTAGGCGACCTGCGGCTACTGGGCCTGCTCAATACGTGCTGCCCTGCAGGCGAAACGTGGTATGACTCACGGCAGGCGGAACATAGTTGCCCCTTGAATATCCAGCTAACATCAGATTTTTAAGATGAACAATTTGATGTTTTTCATGTCCGATTATGTGTGTCGAGGATGTCAAATTCAGTCGACGAGCATGACAAAGCAGTCATTTTTTTCTTCAGAAATTGATGTGCTTGTGAACTAAATTTATGATCATCGCCATTCACAAGTTAGATTTGTCATGTCTTAAATCTGACGTCAATTCTATAGCATTTTTGTTGATATTTTCTGCTCTGTGCAGGTTTTGTTCCTTTTTTTACTGCTGTTTTTGTTAAATTTCTATTTTCTTCTTGGATTTCTTTTCCCTTTTTTTGTTGTTTTCTTTTTCATCCTTTCTTGTCTTTTTTTAATTCTGTTTTCCATGTTTTGAATACATGTTTATATTATCAAATAAATTTTGTACATTCCTTAGATGTACATTATTTTTTTGTAAGTACACACTAAACGTTTTTCAAAATACATGACAGGCATTTAAAAATAATATTAAAACCATTTTCAAATAAAGCATGAACATTCTTTAAACATATTTTGAATATATTATGAATACACTCACATTTTTTAAGTAGGTTAAAAATTTTCTAACATACATGGTGAACATCTTTTAAATACATGCTGCGTTCTTTTTATAGTACATGTCAAACATTTTTCTAAATACATGGTGGACATTCTTTTGAGTATGTTGAACCAATTTTGAGATATACAGTCAGCATATTTCAATTACAAGGTAAGGGTTTGCTAAATCGTTGTGAACATTTTTTGACACACGTCAAACATTTTCAAATGAATGAACATTTTTTTTAAAGAAATGAATGTTTATTGAACTTTATTTTGAAACAAGATGATTTTAAAAAAATACATGAACTTATTTTGGAAATTAATAATATTAATTAAATACTACTCCCTCTGATCCGTATTACTTGTTGCAGCTTTGGTACAATCTTGTATTAAAGTTTTATTAAAGCTGCAACAAATAGGGGTGAGCACTTTCAGACCAAAAACCAAAACCAAACTGTTTTAACTGGAAAATATACTAAATTAGTTTTTGGCTATTTTTTTGATTTAATAAATATAAATTAATTGGTTTTTAATTGTTAATCGGTTTTTAATTGAGAAAAATCGTATACAATCGTATACATTGTGAGTTTGCTGCCCTCAGTTCTCCCTAGAGCAAGAGCCAGGAAAGTAGATTAGTCTAAATCTCTGGCTAGTTGCTTCGGCAATTATATATCGATCCATGCAAGCACAAGTGGGCTGGTCCTGAGTAATTAGCACATGGCTTACATGCGCGTTTAATTAAAATGCAAGTACTATTGCAGGAGCAACTAATTAGAAAGCATTCCTTCAAAAGTCTTCCAACGATCGCTCTCACGAGCCGTTACTTAACGCGCTCTCAGCCACCGCCAAGTGTTGCTTTGAGTGTTCTCTTCGATTTTTATTATTTTTGCACTCATTTTGACTTCTTAGATTGGATTTTGTTTTAGGTTTTTTTTGTTTCGGTTTTTCACACGCTTTCTAATTTTTTTACAAAAAAATTGCACAAAAAAACGTTTTTCTGTTCTTTTTCATGACAGACACGATTTTTGTTTCCGCGAGAAGCACACTTTTACTTTCGCGAGGGGCACGGTAGTTTCTCTCGAAAAAGAAAAAAAAACATATTTTCTGTTTTTTTTCATGAGAGGCATGGTTTGCTTTCGTGAGATACCTGGCTTTGCTTTCGCGAGAGGCACACCTGTCTTTCATAAAAAAAGTGTTTTTTCTTTTTTTTGTGAGAGGCACGGTTTTTCTTTTTCGATAGGCACGGCCGTGCCTCTTGAAAACAAAAAAAACACGATTTTTTTTTTTTGCGAGAGGCACGACTTTGCTTCCGCGAGAGACACATTTTACCTTTACGAGAGGCACGGTCGTGTCTCTCGGAAACGAAAAAAAAAACATAATCTCTGTTTTTTATCGTGAGAAGCATGATTTTTTCGTAAAAAAATCGTCAAAACCTATCAAATGGGATCTAGTTTTGAAGATCTTAACGCACGGAACTCAACGATAAAACGGTTCCAGATTTGGACACTCATTTTAAGATATAAAATATTTTGTAAATACGGATCTATGAAAAAAAAAATCTCAGGTTGCGACAAGTGACACACATGCAGTTCGTCACTTCTCGCAAACTAAGAAGGTGGGAGTGATCTTTGAAAGGATTATTAGTGATTTTGATTATTGCATTGATTATAGGAGTATAACGAATCGCTAGATGACAATACTGCTTCGAGTGACAATGGTGCACATGTATTTTTGTTTTCATGTTATCTGAACAAACTGAATTGATAAATTCATATTAATAAGTTTTGGTGGTAGTTTTTATTGTGATTATTTTGGTTGTTATACTAGAAAAGCTGAGATTCTAGAAACCAGTATGAACCGAACCTA
The DNA here is from genome assembly GCF_904849725.1 of Hordeum vulgare subsp. vulgare. Lineage (NCBI taxonomy): Eukaryota > Viridiplantae > Streptophyta > Magnoliopsida > Poales > Poaceae > Hordeum > Hordeum vulgare. The sequence goes on along the minus strand of NC_058524.1, from coordinate 75,105,665 downwards.
ATTAACCATGTAAACCGAACATCCGCCCCTAGCGACAAATAATTATGCATTCATATTTAGAACCTTCTGACTTGAGAGCATAATGGGCCACTTGTTCAACCTAGGTGAGTTCTTCGGCTTCCCAGCGACACGGACAAAATTCACGGTCAATGCATGCATGGATCGCCATCGCTGTTCGTTCTGGCATGAGTACGGTTTCTTCAAGGGTGAATTGTCGGTGTTGCCACCAAGTATAGCAACAAGTAGCAGCTATCGGACATATCAATTGGGTTTGAGTATGGGCGATGGTGTGTGATGTTACAAAGAAGAAACTCGGTGATTCCTGCTCCCGTACGATTAAAAAGACAAGCTTGTGTCACTGTGTGTTCCGCGCCCAAAGCCACCTAGACTGAGCTCGCTAACATGTGAATAATGCACGGCAAACATCCTTGGCTCCCTCAATACAATTTTGGCAGTGTGATCTGCTGCCAATGTGGCCATTCGCTAAAACGTTGTAACAAGGTATTGTGTCGTGCAAACATCTCCATATGAATATATTTAGTTTTCCAGGTAGCTTCTGCTTTCAAATTCTCTTCCAAACCGGATGTGGCGTTGAGCCACTTTGGTAGCTACTCATCAAGCTCTCATGTATATACGCGTCTTCCTAATGTTTATGATAAGCTGAACGCACCGAAAAGACGCCGTTCTTATGTAGATGTGAAGCAACATAATCCTTCATAGCTTGCTAATATAAGGGAATTTACATAATAAGCTCAACATCTATTTGCCAGAAGTTATCTCTAATCAATTGTTTGTCTCACTCACCCGAAGACAGGTCTTTGAGTTCAATGACATTAGTGAGAACCTGACCTCCATGAGCAAGTAGTAAGTACTTTCCTTGAAGCATTGTTAGGGATCCAACAGTCGCTTCAAATGTTTATCTTAGCTCCGTCTCCAACTCCTCAAATGCAACCTTTTTTAACGTTTGGGTACCTGCCCAAATACTCTGCCAAATATTAGAAGAAGCTTTCTTCAGCTCATAGCTGAGAATATCACCGCTTGGATAATATTTGGCTCAAATAACTCTAGCACATAGGGAATCATAATTCGCAATCAGCCTCCAACATTGTTTATCTAGCATGGACATGTTAAAACTATGCACGTCCTGAAATCCCATGCCACCCATCTCTTTTCGTACACACATCTTCCATCGTGCGAATCAATGCATTCTTTTTTTTTCCTCATCACTCCACCAATATTGCGACATTACATCAATGATCCCCTTGCAAATTTTCTTCAGGAATTTAAACACACTCATCACATAAGTTGGGATGGCTTGGGCCATCGCTTTTATTAAAGCCTCTTTTCCTCCAAATGAGAGAATTTTGTTCCTTCCATCCGTTCACCATGATCTGGATCCTTTCAATTAGGTGTTTGAAGCAAGTCACTTTATCTAGTCCAAGCATTGATGGAAGGCCCAAATATTTATATGACAAGGACTCTGTCATAATATTGAGAATTTGGGATAACACAGCTTTCACTTCTACCTCTGTATTTGGAGTAAAAAAATAGAGCACTTGGCCTCACTCACCATGTGGCCCGAGGTTGCACAATAATTATCCAATATTGATCTTAAAGTTTGAGCATTTAGTGGGTATGCTTTCACGAGGACTAGTGAGTCGCCAACAAATAACAAGTGGGATATAATAAGGGAATCACGACACACCTGGACACCATTTAGATTCTTAGCTGCCTCCTCCTGAGAAATAAGAGCCAACAGTCCTTTCGCACACATCAGAAATAGTAAGGAGATAGGAGCTCGCCCTAGCGCAAGACCCTCATGGGAGAAAAAGGTAAAGTTTCATTAGAATTAAGCCTTACTTTGGATTCAACTGAAGTAATATAGGATGTTATAAGCTGAGTAAATAGCATAAAACTATCACATTATAGGCTAGGGCTACAAAAAATTACATGTTTTCTTAATATTTCAAAAAACTACCACAAAACTGGTAGGCTGTTCCAGAAAACCCAAGTGGCCGAACCGTTAAGTATTAAGTGGTTTTATGACAATGGGGGGCCGCACCTCAGGTCCATGTGGGATGAAACTCATGGTGCGCGTTGTGACAACCGTTAGGGCGCGTGCGGTCTAGTCCGACCGGATCTAGATGAGTCGATCCCCTCCCTCTCTCACCCGCTCCCCTCCCTCTTTCTCTGACCTAATTGTATATGGCCATGATTTATACTTATGTGATGAAGACGGAGCCATGTCATGCTAATATGATAAAATGAGTGGGGAGTAATGTTCATTAAGGATCGTACACTTTGAAACTTAATGATTGTGTTACCTACATTATGGCTATTATTATCTTGATGTTTATTAGTTCATCGTTTCTCAATGATCATGCATGAAAAAGATTACATGTTGGGTAGCATGTCACATGAAAAATTCTATTTTTATCATTTACCTACTCGAGGACGAGCAATAATTAAGCTTGGGGATGCTGATAAGTCTCCAACGTATCTATAATTTTTTTTATTATTCCATGCTATTATATTGTTATTCTTGGATAATGTGCATTTATATGTTGTTTTATGTCCTTTTTGGTAACTAACCTATTAACCTAGTTCTTAGTGTGAGTTGTTCTTTTCTGCATGTTTTTGGCTTTTAAGGAAATCGGTTCCAAACGATGTCCAGATGTGACGAAACTTTTTGACGATTTTTTCCAGACAAAAATAAGACCTCGAAGCTTTGGAGGGAGGCCATAGGATGCATGAGGCGGTGGCAACAGGGTGCGCCTTGATGCCTTGGGACCACCTCCTAGCTCCTCCTGACCAAACTCTGCCTCTATAAATTCTCTAAAATCACGAAACACCAAAGATCCACCCAAAATACTTTTTTCGCTGCCGCAAATCTCTCTTCCGTTGTGATCCCATCTCGAGCCCTGGTCCGGTGCCCTGCTAGAGTAGGAATCAATCGCGGAGGGCCTCTACATCTGCCTTGCTGCTCCCATGTTATTTAGTGAATAGTCTACCACAGACCTATGTGTATGTAGCTAGTACATAGATGGCAATATCTCTCTCTACGACCTTCAATACAAAGTCCACCATGATTCTTGCGGTGATCTATTTGATGTAATCTTCTTTGTGGTGTGTTTGTTGGGATCCGATGATTTGGGGGTCTATGATCAGATTATTCATGAAAATATATTGAGTCTTTGCTGGTTTCTTATATGCATGAGTATTATAGCTACATATTTGGATTGGCCAACTAGATTGATTTATCTTCAGTGGGAGTGGTGCGTTGTGATGGGTTCCATCTTCCAATGCTCAATCCGAGTGACAGAATTGGACATGCCACGTATTTCTATTGCCGCCACTAAGGATAAGAAGATGGGGTTTATTCATATTGCTTGAGTTTACTTTGTCTATGTCATGTCATCTTGCTCCAAGAATTACTCTATTTTATACTTAATACTCTAGATGCATGCTGGCTGGTGGTCGATGAGTGGAGTAATAGTAGTAGATGCAGGAAGGAGTCGGTCTACTTACTTATGGACGTGATGTCTATATATATGATCATGTCGTTAATAAATATTTCATACTATGCGCTATTCTATCAATTGTCCAACAGTAATTTGTCTACCCACCGTATGCTATCTTCGAGAGAGAAGGCTCTAGCGAAAACTATGGCCCCCGGGTCTTCACAAAACATTTTACTAAAACCCTAAATATTTTGCTGTCATTTATATTATGTTATTTTATTTTATATTTATATTATCTATCTACCACTACTTAATCCTTGCAAGTAACGAGTTCAAGAGGATTGACAACCCTCTTGCCCGCATTGGATGCAAGTGTTTATTTCTTTGTGTGTGTTGATGACGAGAATTTGTGTGGTTCTCATATTGGTTCGATAAACTTGGTTATCACTGAGGGAAACACTTATCTATATTGTGTTGCATGTACTCTCCTCTTCAGGAAAAAACCCAATGCAATTTACAAGTAGCAGGCTCCCACCACTTGTCTTTAGCATTTTATGGCATTGAGTAAGTTAACTTACTCCCTCTTCTTCTTCTGCTTCACTATAATAATCAGTGTGTGGATAATTTGTGTTATTTGTGTATGTCCTATTTGAGGTTAGGTGTATATTTTTGATAATTTCATTTTAATTTTGATGCAGGTGCAAATAGCACATTTAGTGACTAGTTATAAACTTAGATGTAGCATGAGTTTAGCGTCATATATTAAGATAAGTTTTGGTTGAGTTAAAACTATGATGTTCAGTTATAAGCGGTGATGGAGTTGTATTTCTTAACTGATATTCAGTTAGGATTTGATGTATTAAGTACTTCTGAAGAATTGAAGAGCTAGTTAATTCAAAACAGGCTTAATGATGACATTTGGGAGGTGAGGCTGCATTTCCAGGGAGGGACCACATGGAAAGAACCATGTGCCTTTCAGACATATCATTTTTGAATTTGATTGCACTGGTTGAGACTGAAGAAGGCTATGGTTCAGATGACTACATGTGCTATGTGAAGGATCAAGGAATTGGCATGGATGGTTTATTCCTTCTAGATAGTCAAGAGGCGGTAAAGCAAATGATTTATCACTCCGATTATATAATTTCGAATATCATAGTGGCCAAAGGTAATGACAGAGGTGACGAATTTAATAGGGGTGCAAATTTTTGTGAAGAACGGGTTCCAATAGGCAGGCTAGTGGGGGGGCTGGTTATGTGTTAAGTCTATCACAAGATGGTGTTGTTCATCCCGTTGAAGCCCATCTTAACACACAACAGAGTTGCAATTTGAACACTCAAGAAGCTATATTTGAAGATGTTGTTGTTGCACAAGAACACAATGATGATGAAGAAGATGAGATGGACAAATCATCTTCAGACTTTGAGATTGACAGAGGTGATTACATAAGGAAAAAATGCCTTACAAGGCTTCGAAGAGAGTAGTACAAAATGATGTGAATGAAGAAGAAATTGCGCAACAAAGGCCAGAGTTTGAAGGAGATGGTGATCTTTCAGAGTTTTGGGAGGAGGAGAACAAGGATGGTAGTGAGGATGAAGTAGTGTTGCCACAAGGAAGGCCACAATAACTGAAGCCTATAAGAAACGCAAGGCCCACTAGCACATCACACAATGACGCATAAATTCCCAAGTTTAAAAATTTTGTGCGTGACCAGGATGAAGTTTGCTTCCTAGGTGATATTTATATATCAGATTCAGATGAAGATGTGCTAGTACAACATAGTGGCAGGAAGAGAAGATTGAAAAAGAAAAAGGAAAGGACCTGGCATGACCCTCTTCTCCCTAATGCACATGAGCAGTTGTGCAAGGACCTTTGTTTCACTAATATAGTTGAGTTCATAAAGGCACTTAGGAACTATCATGTTAGGGCAATGATAAACTTTCATTAACAAAGGAAAGAACCCAGAAGGGTGTCGAGGTACAAAAATCTATGCACCCGTCTTCTTCTTAAAGATCCATTTGTTCTGAATATCCTTCCGACCTTCACATAATATTCCAAAGTCCATACTTTGTTTTCATACATAGATCTTATCTCGGATTCCATGGCTTCTAAACATGTGTTGGAATCTGGGCCCACTGCTGCTTCTCCATAATTCGCATGCTCATTGTTGTCCAACAACATGATTGACAAGACAGGATTCCCGTACCACTCAGGAGCAGTACGTGTTCTTGTCGACCTGTGAGGTCCGACAACAACTTGATCTGAAGCTTCATGATCACCATCATTAGCTTCCTCTTCAACTGGTGTTGCCTCGTCAAAAATTTCTTTCTGCCTTGCGCCACCATCCTGTTGAAGTAGAGGTTCCACAACCTCATCAAGTTCCATCTTCCTACCACTCAATTCTTTCGAGAGAAACTCTTTCTCAAGAAAAGCTCCGATCTTAACGACAAACACTTTGCCCTCGGATCTGAGATAGAAGGTATACCCAACTTTCTCTTTTGGGTAACCTATGAAGACGCACTTTTCCGTTTGGGGTTCTAGTTTTTCAAGCTAAAGCTTTTTGACATAAGCATCACATCCCCAAACTTTAAGAAACGACAACTTTGGCTTCTTGTCATACCACGGCTCATATGGTGTCGTCTCAACGTTTTTGATGGTGCCCTATTTAAAGTGAATGCAGCTGTCTCCAATGCATAGCCCCAAAATGATAACGGCAAATCGGTAAGAGACATCATAGAACGCACCATATTCCTAATAAAGTACGATTACAACATTCAGACACACCATTGCGCTGTGGTGTTCCAGGCGGTGTCAAGTGTGAAACAATTCCACATAGTCTCAAGTGAGCACCAAACTCGTAACTCATATATTCACCTCCTCGGTCAGATTGTAGGAACTTGATCTTCTTGCTACGATGAGTTCAGCTTCACTATGAAATTGCTTGAACTTTTCAAACGTTTCAGACTTGTGCTTCATCAAGTAGATATAACCATACCTCCTCAAATTGTTAGGTAAGGTGAGAAAATAACGATATCTGCCGCGCGCCTCTATGCTCATCGGTCCGCACACATTAGTATGTATGATCTCCAACAAGTCACTTGCACGCTCCATTGTTCCGGAGAACGGAGTCTTAGTCATCTTGCCCATGAGACATGGTTCACATGTGTCAAGTGATTCAAAATCAAGTGACTCCAAAAGTCCATCAGCATGGAGTTTCTTCATGCGCTTTACACCAATATGACCTAAGCGGGAGTGCCTCAAGAAAGTGGCGCTATCATTATTATTAACTCTACATATTTTGATCTCAATGTTATGGACATGAGTGTCATCACAATCGATATTCAATATGAACAAACCCCTCACATTAGGTGCATGACCATAGAAGATATTACTCATATAAATAGAACAACCATTATTCTCTGACTTAAATGAGTAACCGTCTCGCAATAAACAAGATCCACATATTATGTTCATGCTTAACGCACGCACCAAATAAAAATTATTTAAGTTCATCACTAATCCCGATGGTAATTGAAGTGAGAGCATGCCGACAACGATCGCATCAACCTTGGAACCATTTCCCACGCGCATCGTCACTTCATCCTTCGCCAACCTTCGTTTATTCCGCAGTTCCTGTTTCGAGTTGCAAATGTGAGCAACAGAACCGGTATCAAATACCCAGGCACTAATATGAGAGCTGGTGAGGTACACATCAATAACATGTATATCAAATATACCTTGTTTGGCGTTGGCCACCTTCTTATCAGCCAAATACTTGGGGCAGTTGCGCTTCCAGTGACCAGTCCCCTTGCAATAATAGCACTCAGTTTCCGGCTTAGGTCCATCCTTGGGTTTCTTCGTCGGAGGGCCAACAAATTTGCCACTCTTCTTGGAGTTACCCTTCTTGCCTTTGCCATTTTCCTTGAAACTAGTGGTCTTAGTGACCATCAACACTTGATGTTCTTTCTGGATTTCTGACTCAACGACTTTTAGCATCGCAAACAACTCGCGGGGTGACTTATTCATCCCTTGCATGTTATAGTTCAACACGAAGCTCTTATAGCTAGGTGGCAGTGACTGGAGAATTCTGTCAGTGATAGATTCTTGCGGGAGTTCAATCCCCATCTCAGCTAGACGGTTAGAGTACTCAGACATTCTGAGCACGTGTTCACTAACAGACGAATTCTCCTCCATTTTGCAAGCATATAACTTATCGGAGGTATCATACCTCTCGATCCGGGAATTCTTCTCAAAGATAAACTTCAACTCCTGGAACATCTCATATGCTCCATGACGATCAAAACATCTTTGAAGTCCCGGTTCTAAGCCATACAAAACTGCACATTGAACTAGTAAGTATTCATCCTTACGGGACTGCCAAGCGTTCAAAACATCTTGGGTCGCCGTAGCGGGTGGTGCATCACCTAGCGTAGCATCAAGGACATATTGCTTTTGGCCAGCTGTGAGGATAAGCCTTAGATTACGAGCCGAGTCAACAAAGTTGCTTCCATCATCTTTCAGCTTAGCTTTCTCTAGGAACGTATTAAAATTCATAGTTGCTACTGGGTGATCCATTGATCTATAACATAAAATTTTGCAAAGAGTACTTAGAATATGTTCAAGACAACTAAGTTTAGCTAATTATATTACTAAAAAACTCCCACTCAAATAGACATCCCTCTAGTCATTCGAGTGTGGCATGATCCAAATCCACTAACTCAAGTCCGATCATCACGTGAGTTGAGATTAGTTCAATGGTGAACATCTCCATGTTGATCATATCAACTATATGATTCATGCTCGACGTTTCGGTCTCTTGTGTTCCGAGGCCATGTTTGTACATTCTAGGCTCGTCAAGTTTAACCCGAGTGTTCCGCGTGTGCAACTGTTTTGCACCCGTATATGTGAACGTTGAGTCTATCACACCCGATCATCACGTTGTGTCTCGAAACGACGAACTGTCGCAACGGTGCACAGTCAGGGATAACACAATTTTATCTTGAAATTTTAGTGAGGGATCACCTTATAATGCTACCGTCGTTCTAAGCAAAATAAGGTGCATAAAAGGATTAACATCACATGCAAATCAAAAGTGACATGATAGGGCCATGAACTTGTGCTTCTTGATCTCCATCACCAAAGCACCGACATGATCTCCATCATCACCCACGCCACACCATGATCTACATCATCATGATCTCCATCATTGTGCTGCTATCGAGGTTGTTGCGCTATCTATGCTATTACTGCTAAAGCTACTGCCTAGCGATATAGCAAGATCATCTGCAAGCGCAAAATAAATTTAAAGACAACCCTATGGCTCCTGTTGATTGTCGTAGCATCGACGTGCAAGTCGTTATTTAACTGTTACAACATGATCATCTCATACATCCAATATATCATATCATGTCTTTGGTCATATCACATCACAAGCATACCCTGCAAAAACAAGTTAGACGTCCTCTAATTTGTTGTTGTTGGGGAACATTGCATGGGAAACAAAAAATTTCCTACACACATGAAGACCTATCATGGTGATGTTCATCTACGAGAAAGCACTTTTATAGTCGCCCAGTTGCGTTGCGACATTTGATAACCCACAAGGTATTCCTTCGGTGTCCGGGAGTTGCATGATCTCATGGTCATGGGAATAGATACATTGACATGCACAAAACAGTAACAATAAACTGACATGATCATATGCTACGTTTATAGTTTGGGTCTTGTGCATCACATCATTCTCCCAATGATGTGATCCCATTATCAAGTGACAACACTTGTCTATGGTCAGGAAACCTTGACCATCTTTGATCAATGAGCTAGTCAACTAGAGGCTTACTAGGGACAGTGTTTTGTCTATGTATCCACACATGTATTTGTGTTCCCAATCAATACAATTATAGCATGGATAATAAACGATTATCATGAACAAAGAAATATAATAATAACTAATTTATTATTTCCTCTAGGGCATATTTCCAACAGTCTCCCACTTGCACTAGAGTCAATAATCTAGTTCACATCACTATGTGATTTCAACGTATCCAACAGCCATACAGTTATGGGGTTCGATCACGTCTTGCTTGTGAGAGAGGTTTTAGTCAACGAGTCTGAACCTTTCAGATCTGTGTGTGCTTTGCAAATCTCTATTTTATCATGTAGATGTTGCTACTACGTGCTATTCGAAAATATTCGAAATGACTGATGTACTATACGAATCTGGTTTACTACTCAGAGTTATTCGGATTAGTGTCAAAGCTTGCATCGACGTAACCCTTTACGACGAATTTTTTAATCACCTCCCGCTGTTTTAGTGATTCAATCCTGGATCACTCTTTGTACCCCTTGACAGACTCATGGCAAGGCATACATCAGGTGCGGTACACAGCTTGGCATACGTTAGAGCCTACGTCTAAGGTATAGGGGACGACCTTCGTCCTTTCTCTTTCTTCTGCCCTGGTCGGGCTTTTGAGTCTTACTCAAATTCACACCTTACAACACAGCCAAGAACTCCTTCTTTGCCGATCTATTTTGAACTCCTTCAAAAACTTATGAGGGCATGCATTTCATTGAAAGTTCTATTTAGCGTTTTGATCTATCTCTATAGATCTTAATGCTCAATGTGCAAGAAGCTCTATCCAGGTCTTCCTTTGAAAAAAATCCTTTCAAACAACCCTTTATGCTTTCCAGAAATTCTATATTATTTCTGATCAACAATATGTCAACTACATATACTTATCGGAAATTCTATAGTGCTCCCATTCACTTCTTTGGAAATACAAGTTTCTCATAAACCTTGTATAAACCCAAAAGCTTTGATCATCTCATAAAAGCGTATATTCCAACTCCTAGATGCTTGCACCAGTCCATAGAAGGATCACTAGAGCTTGCATACTTGTTAGCATCCTTAGGATTGACAAAACCTTCTGGTTGCATCACATACAACCTTTCCTCAAGGAAACCGCCGAGGAAACAATATTTTGACATCCTATGTGCAATATAAATAATGCAGCAACTGCTAACATAATTCCAACAGACTTTTAGCATTGCTCCGAGTGAGGAAGTCTCATCATAGTCAACTCTTTGATCTTGTCGGAAACATCTTTGTGACAAGTCGAGCTTTTCTCAATGGTGACTTTTCACCATCATCGTCTATCTTCCTTTTAAAGATCCATATTGACTTAATAGTCTTACAACCATCAAGTAGTTTTTCCAAAGTCTACACTTTGTTTTATACACGAATCCTCTCTCGGATTTCATGGCCTCCAACCATTTGTCGGAATCCAGGCCTACCATCGCTTCTCCATAGCTCGTAGGTTCATTGTTGTTCAACAACATGACCTCCAAGACAGGGTTACCGTACCACTCTCTAGTGGTACATGACCTTGTCGACCTACGAGGTTTGTAGTAACTTGAACCGAAGCTCAATGATCACCATCATCAGTTTCCACTTCAATTGGTGTAGGCGCCACATGAATAACTTCCTGCGCCCTGCTACACACTGGTTGAAGTGACGGTTCAGTAACCTCATAAAGTTCCGCCACCCTCCCACTCAATTATTTCAATAAAACCTTTCCTCGAGAAAGGACCTGTTTCAAGAAACAAACACTTTGCTTCCGGATCTGAGATAGGAGATGTACCCAACTGTTTTGGATATCCTATGAAGATGCATTTATCCGCTTTGGGTTCGAGCTTATCAGACTGAAACTTTTTCACATAAGCGTCGTAGCCCCAAACTTTAAAGAAACGATAGCTTGGGTTTCTCCAAACCCTAGTTCATAATGTATCATCTCAACGGAAATACGTGGTGCCCTATTTAAAATGAATGCGGTTGTCTCTAATGCATAACCCATAAACGATAGGGGTAATTCGATAAGAGACATAATAGTATGCACCATATCAAATAGGGCGCGGCTATGACGTTCGAACACACCATCACACTATGGTGTTCTAGGTGGAATGAATTGCGAAACAATTTCCACATTGTCTTAACTGTGTACCAAAACTTGCAACTCAGATATTCATCTGTATGATCATATCGTAGTCAGTTTATCCTCTTGTCACGATGATCTTTACTCTGAAATAGATTTGAACTTTTTCAATAATTCAGACTTGTGATTCATCAAGTAAATACTCCGGTATCTACTCAAATCGTTAGTGAAGTAAGAACATAACGATATCCACTGCATGCCTCACCACTCATTGGACTGCACACATAAAAAATGTATTGCTTTCAACAAGTTACTTTCTTGTTCCATCTCACTGGAAAACCAGGCCCTCAGTCATCTTGCCCATGTGGTATGATTTGCATGTCACAAGTGATTCAAAATCAAGTGAGTCCAAACGATCCATCTGCATGCAGTTTCTTCATGCGTCAATACCAATAGGTATGGTTTGCATGTTTCAAACGTTTCAAAATGAGTGAGTACAAAGAACCATCACTATATTGCTTCTTCATGCATTTTATAGCGATATGACTCAAGCGGCAGTGCCACAAGTAAGTGGTACTATCATTACTACTTTGTATCATTTGGCATCAATATTATGAACATGTGTATCACTACGATCGATATTCAATAAACCATTGAAGGTAATTATTCAAGCAAATAGAATAACCATTCTTCTCTTTAAATGAATAATCGTATTGCAATAAACACGATCCAATCATGTTCATGCTCAACGCAAAACACCAAATAACAATTATTTAGGTTTAACACCAATCCCGATGGTAGAGGGAGCGTGTGATGTTTGATCGCATCAACATTAGAATTACTTCCAACACACATCGTCACCTCACCCTTGCTAGTATCCTTTTAATCCGTAGCTATAACTTCGAGTTACTAACACTTAGCAACTGAACCGGTATCTAATATCCTGGTGCTACTAGGAATACTAGTAAGGTACACATCAATATCAGGTATATCTAATATACTTCTATCGACTTCACCAGCCTTCTCATCTACCAAGTATCTAGGGTAGCTCCGCCTCAGTGACCGTTCCCTTCATAACAGAATCACTTAGTCTCGGGTTTGGGTTCAACCTTGGGTTTCTTCATTAGAGCAGCAACTGATTTTCCGTTTCATAAAGTATCCCTTCTAGCCCTTGACCTTCTTGAAACTAGTGGTTTTACTAACCATCAACAATTGATGCTCCTACTTGATTTCTACTTTCGCAGTGTCAAACATTGTGAATCGCTCAAGGATCATCATATCTATCCTTGATATGTTTATAGTTCATCACGAAGATCTAGCAGCTTGGTGGCAGTGACTTTGAAGAACCATCACTATCTCATGTGGAAGATTAACTCCCACTTGATTCAAGCGACTGTTGCACTCACGCAATCTGAGCACATGCTCAACGATTGAGTTTTTCTCCTTTTACTTTGTAGACAAAGAATCTTATCGGAGGTCTCATGCCTCTCAACAAGGACACGAGCATGAAATCCCAATTTCATCTCTTAGAAGATCTCATATGTTCCGTGACGTTTAAAAACGTCTTCAGTGCCTAAATTCTAAGACTTTAAGTATTACCCACTGAACTATCACGTAGTTATAAAAAACGTGTATGTGAGATGTTCGCAACATCCACAAATGGCGATCAAGGTGAAGCACACCGAGCGGTGCAGTAAGGACATAAGCCTTCTGCGCAGCAATGAGGACAATCCTTAGTTCACGGACTCAGTCCGCAAAGTTGCTACTATCATGTTTCAACTAAATTTTCTCTAGGAACATATAAAAACAGTAGAACTACAACGCAAGCTACAACATAATTTGCAAAGACCTTTTGACTATGTTCATGATAATAAGTTCAATTAATCATATTACTTAAGGACCCCCACTCAAATAGACATCCCTCTAGTCATTCAAGTGGCGCATGATCCAAATCCACTAACTCAAATCCGATCATCACGTGAGTTGAGTATAGTTTCAGTGGTGAACATCTCCATGTTGATCATATCCAACTATATGATTCATGCTCGACCTTTCGGTCTCTTGTGTTCTGAGGCCATGTCTGTACATGCTAGGATCATCAAGTTTAACCTGAGTGTTCCGCGTGTGCAACTGTTTTGCACCCGTTGTATGTGAACGTTGAGTCTATCACACCCGATCATCACATGGTGTCTCGAAACGACGAACTGTCGCAACGGTGCACAGTCGGGGAGAACACAATTTTATATTAAAATTTTGGTGGGGGATCACCTTATAATGCTACCTTCGTTCTAAGCAAGATAAGGTGCATAAAAGGATTAACATCACATGCAATTCATAAGTGACATGATATGGCCATGATCTTGTGCTTCTTGATCTCCATCACCAAAGCACCGGCATGATCTTCATCGTCACCGGCGCCACACCATGATATCTATCATCGTGCCGCCATTTAGGTTGTCGTTCTATCTATGCTATTACTACTAAAACTACAACCTAGCAACATAGTAAACGCATCTGCAAGCACAAACATTAGTTCAAAGACAACCCTATGGCTCCTGCCGATTGCCGTAGCATCGACGTGCAAATTGATATTTAACTATTACAACATGATCATCTCATACATCCAATATATCACATCATGTCTTTGTCCATATCACATCACATGCATACTGTTGGGGATATTACCCGCGGTATGGCCCGCCCTAATGGGGCGGGTCAGGAAAGTGGCGACTCATACCTACGTGACCCACATAAGCCTTGGTTTGGGCCTGGGCGTGTTGGGACATCTTGTAAGAAGGCCGCCATGGCCCATGAGCCGGATGGCGGTTCAAGAAGGACAAAGAAGATAAGCCGCCAAGGAGTCTTCCTTGGTTTGAGATACACGGCGACTTAGAGATAAGGAAGGCCACGATTTGTAATGTGGCCAGGACTTTGTTAACCCTGGGGCCTCGACCTGTATATAAAGGCGAGTCTGTGGGACAAATAGATCAAGTTAGAAATCATTGAAAGCTAGGTCAAGTGAGTTACGCCCTCCTTGTAATCGAATCCATCATCAATATACACAAAGCAGGACGTAGGCTTTTACCTCCACACGAGGGGCCGACCCTGGGTAAATCTGAGTCTCCCTTCCGCTCACCCCCTTTAAGTCGCCACCAAGGTGCGATGGCTCCTTCAGTAAGTCCTTTCACGAGGACATCTACCGTGACAAAACCATGACAGTTGGCGCCCACCGTGGTGCTAGCGCATGGTGGAGTTGAGTTCTCAAAGGGAGCCCTTCCAGGGTCAGGAAGCTATGCGGTCGACATCATGATGAAAAGCCGTCGTGGAAAATACTACATCGACAACTCGCAGTGGGGGCCTGAAGCCGATCCGGTCGAATCTGGTTACAGGGTCCCCTTCGTCAAGATCCACGTCTTCGTCGACATGTTTGGGGCGCCCGTACCTGAGCCGGACACCTTCACCGACATCGTCGAGCCGGCCCGATACGCCCACCCCATCACACATCAGGATAGGGGACACCACGTTTTTGTCGGCTTTACGCAGGGAGACAGCCTACAGGACGAGCCGGTGGTCCAGGAGATCACCCCCGTCAACTCGGACGACGAGTCATCTATGGGCGACACAGATTCAATTCACCCTCTCTACGAGGGACAACTCAGAGGGTTGCCGCGGGCGGCAAACTCCGAGGACTTTGCGGGACCCCATCGACAAGTTGCCATCTACATGGCGGGGGCGGCACTGATGACCCACAAGTGTAGGGGATATATCGTAGTCCTTTCGATAAGTAAGAGTGTCGAACCCAATGAGGGGCAGAAGGATCTGACAAGTGGTTTCCAGCAAGGTATTCTCTGCAAGCACTGAAATTATCGGTAACAGATAGTTGTGTGCACTACTAAAGTTCAGAAATTTGTCGTTTGCCATGGCGGACGACAAAGGGGGGAACCACTCACGGCAAAGGCTTTGCCGTCGGTCAGCAGACGGCAAAGTAGACGGCAAAAAAATCCGGTGAAGAGGTTCTTTGCCGTCTGCTCTTTTAAAGCGAACGGCAAAGAATCTCTGCCATGAGGGGGCAGACGGCAAATTAAATGGGACATCACATACTCCAACGGCCCCGTTAAGTGTTAACGGCATGCCTCCTCTCTTTGTCGTCTGCCATCCCACCTTTGCCATGTGGGGGCTGACGGCAAAGGGGGGAACCAGCCCCCTCTCTCTCCCCTCTTTGCCGTCTGCCATCCCACCTTTGCCATGTGGGGGCTGACGGCAAAGAGGGGAGAGAGGGGGGGGGGCTGGTTCCCCCCTTTGCCATGCGGGGGCAGACGGCAAAGGGGGGAACCAGCCCCCCTCTCTTCCCCTTTGCCTTCTGCTAGCACCCCTTTGCCATGTCGGGGCAGACGGCAAAGGGGGGAACCAGCCCCTTTTTAATTTATTTCTTATTATATCCAGCATTTTTAACAATAATCAGGATATATATATATATATATTTGACATAAAATAAATTTCTTTCCGTACTCATAACCATATTAAAATAACTTTCATCCATAGTGCATACATATTATGCAAGTTGCATCCGTACCAAACCATATATTACACTAGTTTCATCCACATGCATACAAAGTTTCATATATATCCATATACTATAATAGTTTCAATACAAGCTTCCGTGAAGCCATGGTACAAGAAACCATCTTCAAGCATTCCATCAATATAATCCAAGCTTCCCGTGAAGTGAATGTAATCTGCAAAATGACAAATAAGAAAGTTAGAAGAATAATACTAGATGAAGAAGTATATATAGGTTATTTCGGAGAGAAATTAGCTAAGTATAGGCCATTTAATAGCTAAATTAGGTGGAATAGGTCATCTTGGAGCTACATAGCCTTATTATGTCATTTAGGAGAGAACTTAGCTAACTATAGGTCATTATAGAGCTAACTTGGATAAAAAATATGTCATTTTGTAGCCAACTATGATTATTAATCCATTTTGACCTTATTATGTAATTTTGGAGCTAAATTAGTCATTTTAATGAGCTAATCAAGGTTCTTATGATGTTTTTACCTAGCTATGCTAATTATGTCATTTTGGAGGATAATTAGCTAAGTATGTCTTTGTTGGGGAAAATAACCTACATAGAAGAAGAAAGAGAAGAAGCAAGAAGAGAAGAAGAAGGAGAAGAAAAATAAGAAGAAGAAGGAGGAGGAGGAGAAGGAGGAGGAGAAGGAGAAGAAGAAGAAAAGAAGAAGGACAAGAAGAAGAAGAAGAAGAAGAAGAAGGAGTAGAAAAAGGAGAAGGAGCTTCTCTCCTCCTTCTCCTTCTCCTTCTTCTTCCTCTTTCTTCTTCTCTTCTTCTTCTTCTTCCTTCCTTTCATTTTTCCTCTTTCTCCTCCTCCTCCTCCTTCTTTTTATTAAATAGACCATTTTGGAGCTAACTAAGCTAATTATGTCATTTAGGTGGAACCCTAGCTAACTATAGGTCGTTTCGGAGCTAACTTGGGTAAATTAGGTCATTCCGGAGCAAACTATGCTTATTAAGCCATTTTGGATCTAGCTAGGCTAATTATAGGCCATTTAATACCTAAGTTAGGGGGAATAGGTCATCTTGCAGCTACGTAAGCCTTATTATGTCATTTAGGAGAGAACTTAGCTAACTATAGGTCATTTTTTATTAAATAGGTCATTTTGGAGCTAACTAATCTAATTATGTCATTTTGTAGGATAATTAGCCAATTTAGTCTTTCTTGGATGAGTCTAAGCTACGTAGAAGAAGAGAAATAGAAGAAGAAGTAAAATAAGGAGGAGAAGGAGGAGGAGGAGAAGGAGAAGGAAGAGGAGAAGAAGAAGAAAAGAAGAAGGAGGAAGAAGAAGGAGAAGGAGGAGCTCCTTCTCCTTCTTCTCCTTCTTCTTATCCTCCTCCTTCTCTTCTTCTTCTTCTCTTCTTCTTCTTCTTCCTTCCTTTCATTTTTCCTCTTTCTTCTCCTCTTGTCCCCTTCTTCGGGCTAAATTAGCTAAGAATGCCTTTTTGGAGCTAATTATGTCATTTCGAGGATAATTAGCTAAGTATAGGTCATGTTTTCTTAAATAGACCATTTTGGAGCTAACTAAGCTAATTATGTCATTTAGGTGGAACCCTAGCTAACTATAGGTCATTTCTGAGCTAACTTGGGTAAAATAGGTCATTCCGGAGCAAACTATGCTTATTAAGCCATTTTGGATCTAGCTAGGCTAATTATAGGCCATTTAATACCTAAGTTAGGGGGAATAGGTCATCTTGCAGCTACGTAAGCCTTGTTATGTCATTTAGGAGAGAACTTACCTAACTATAGGTCATTTTTTATTAAATAGGTCATTTTGGAGCTAACTAAGCTAATTATGTCATTTTGTAGGATAATTATCCAATTTAGTCTTTCTTGGATGAGTCTAAGCTACGTAGAAGAAGAGAAAGAGAAGAAGAAGAAGTAAAAGAAGGATGAGGAGGAGGAGGAGGAGGAGAAGGAAGAGGCGAAGAAGAAGAAAAGAAGAAGGAGAAGGAGAAGGAGGAAGAAGAAGGAGAAGGAGGAGCTCCTTCTCCTTCTTCTCCTCCTTCTTCTCCTTCTTCTTATCCTAGTCCTTCTCTTCTTCTTCTTCTCTTCTTCTTCTTCTTCTTCCTTCCTTTAATTTTTCCTCTTTCTTCTCCTCTTGTCCCCTTCTTCGGGCTAAATTAGCTAAGAATGCCTTTTTGGAGCTAATTATGTCATTTCGAGGATAATTAGCTAAGTATAGGTCATGTTTTATTAAATATACCATTTTGGAGCTAACTAAGCTAATTATGTCATGTAGGTAGAACCCTAGCTAACTATAGGTCGTTTCGGAGCTAACTTGGGTAAAATAGGTCATTCCGGAGCAAATTATGCTTATCGTCATCACGGCGGTGAAGCACGGTGGCTCTGGCTTGTTTCACCTAGAGAAGGCTCCCCTGGAGAAGGCTCCACTGTAGAAGGGTCGTGCGATGCGTTTCGGGATATATTCTGCACCAAACATCGTTTGCAATGTGTCGTTAGCATGAGGACACTCTTAAGATCACTGCACTGAAATGAAACTCACCGTCCCCGCCACGTTAATGACTGGCATCGGCGGAGGGACTTGGCCGCTCTTCTCGCACATAGACTTTACATTTGGTTTGGACAAGTCAAACTTTTTATTTATTAATGAAACGGACATTCAAATGCAAGATTTGAAATAACATGAAGAAGAAACTTACCATGAAGAGATCGTATATGGCCCTGTTAGAGCATCATTCCGTGCCCTCTCCGCCTCCACCAATGCAATCGTCCTCTCCTCCAGCTCCCTAATCTCCTTATCCTTCTCCGCCATAGCCGCCTGCATTGCCTCTCTCTCTCTTTCTGAATAGCAGCCTGCAACACAAATCATTGTTAGCAATATAATCATATTGGTTTCAACGCACAATATAATGCGGAAAGATAGTTGAGTCCATTAAACTAACCTCGATGGCGAGCTTGACTGGCCATGGACGATGTGTTATCTTCGGACAAGAGCTCGTTTGGCGTGCCTTTATCTGCCGGAGAGTGCTAGGACAACGTATAAGGCCGTCTCCAATGGCGATAGTTCTTTCATTTCATCTAGCATGGTGGAAAGATCTTTTCTAATTTGCAGATCAACTCCGGCGCCAACTCTTGCATTTCATCTAGCACGCCAGGCGATAGTTATTTTGCACAAAGAGAACGGAAGAAATAGCTCAGCTCTGCCAGTACTAGACTTTCATCCTCAGGGATAAAGCCATGCAACATCGCCGGCATTACCCGCTCAATCCATATGTGCCAATCATGACTCTTGAGCCCAAATATTTTCAATTTCTCAAGACTCGCTCCCCACTTTAGATTCACAGCATACCCATCGGGGAACATCAACCGCATTTTCACCCACAATAGCATTTCCCTCATAGCTGGCCTTTCAAGATTGAACCATGCCTTTGGCTTCGCTATGCTTTGATTTCCTTTCCGTCGCAAGTTCTGCAACGGTCTATCACATAGAGCCTCCAGGTTGATTCTAGCCTTAGGATTATCTTTTGACTTCCCCTCTATGTCGAACAATGTACCAAAAATGGCCTCCGCAATATTCTTTTCAGTGTGCATCACGTCGATGTTGTGTGGGCAAAGGAGGTCTTTGAAGTAAGGCAGATCACATAAGCATGACTTGTGAGTCCAGGCGTGTTCCATATTATACCCTTTGAAGTATCCTGGACGCAAAGGATCAGGCTCGAGAGCGTTTAACTGATCAAGGGTCTGTTGGCCTGTCAACGCAGCTGGTGCAGTGTTTTTGACAACTCTACCTTTGATGAAATTCTTCTTGTCTTCTCTGAACTTATGGTTAGGATCCAGGAATTGTCTATGCATGTCGAAGCAAGAATACTTGCGACCAGCCTGCAGCCAACGGAACTGAAGAGCTGCCTTGCATGTGGTGCACGGGAACCTTCCATGCACACACCAGCCAGCGAATAGCGCAAACACTGGATAATCATGCGTCGAGTACATGTACCACACATGCATTTTGAAATTTGTTTTGGTAGCCGCGTCGTAGGTCTTGATCCCATTATCCCAGGCTTCTTGCAACTCATCCTTAAGCGGCTGCATGTACACATTCATATTCTTCCCCGGATAGTTGGGCCCTGGAATTATCAACGTGAGGAAAATGTTCTTTCTTTTCATAATCTCTCCGGGTGGCAAATTTAGTGGAATGACAAATACAGGCCAACAACTGTATTGTGCTGCCGTCATACCACACACATTGAACCCATCCGTGTTGATGGCAACTCTAGGTTGCCTTGGATCTTCTGATTTACCCTTATGTAATGCATCGAAGTGCCTCCACGCAAAACCATCTAAAGTGTGTACCAGCATCTTGTTCCCATCCGCATCTAGTTCGGTTCTTTTGCCCAATTTGTGCCATGTCATCTATCTGGCCGTCTCTTCAACCATGAAAAGACGTTGAAGTCTTGGTACGATTGGCAGATACCGAAGAACACTAATGGGGATTTTGGTCTGATTCTTCTCACCCATACCGTTGTCTACCACAATATACCTGGAAGAATTGCAAATGGGTCAATAGTTCAAGGCCGCATACTCAAGCCTAAATAAGGCACATCCATTGTCAGAGGCATGTATCTTCTCATAGGGCATCTTAAGTACACGGAAGATTTTCTCTGACTGGTACAGGTTTGCACGCAGTACATGGCCTTTGGGTAGAAAGCGTCCAAATATCGTCATCATCGCGTCGTAGCATTCTTTGCCTAGGTTGAATTGAGCCTTCAGAGCCATTACTTGCGCGATGGCATCCAGCTGACAAAGCTCAGTCTGCTCGTGGGGAGGACATTTTGAAGATTCCAACATTTCATAGAAGGCCTTTGCAGATTCCTCCATCTCATCGTCCGAATCCCGAGCATCATCAAAGTCTTGCACCATGTCTTCAATCCTGGTACCATGCTCGTCGGTGCGATGACGAATCACCTCAGCTCTGGCACGTTGGTCAGACTCACCATGAAAAGTCCACACCGTATAATTAGGCGTAAAATCCCACTTCTGCAGGTGTTTACCCATTTCAAACTTTGTCTGCTTTTTCCAGTTGTCGCAGTTGGGACAAGGGCACCATGTTTTTTGCTGGCCATTTGCAAATGCGGCTCTCACAAACCCCCTGGTTTTGTTAACCATTCATGGGTCATGTCTTTCTGACTAGGGTGACTAGTGTACATCCAAGCACGATCACTCATGTTGCCTAGCTACCTATGGGGGCACAAGAAATAAATATATAATTCATCATTTATATTCATACGCTAATCAAGTTTGTCAGTTTTATTACGTCCATGCAACCTACACGCTAATAGGTAAAGATAGGTCCTAATCCCACCCGAGTATGTGTAGATTGGGTTCGTTTTCCCATGCTCTGCTCCAGATGCGAAGCCGAATTTTGGCAGCACCTCCCCGCTATTCTCCTGATACACGTCTCGGCAATAAGCAGAGAAGATGTGTACCCGGAGAACAACATGGGAGGCACTGACGAAATTCTGCATCGGATCCGGAGCACAGCATACGGGAAAACAAACCCAATCTACACATACTCGGGCTGTCCATGGATAATGTTGGACAATTCGAAATGATGGCGTTTATAAATATGCAAAGAAATGCATATTTATAGATGTCGCCCTTTCGAACGGGAGACGCATATTGGTCACGCATACTCATGATAAGAAACCTATAGCTAGCAAATTTCATTGGCACGAAGACCGGGACAGAGCAAATTAAGGGGGGGGGGGTAGGAGAAGTCATTTGTGCTCACCAACAAACGCAAGGGCGGAGCTCGTCCAACGCACGTGGAGGTCGTCGAACAACTACACATTGGAATTCACACGATCAACACAAATATGATGTTTTTATAATTAACATAATCGGAAAATATGTGACCTAACTCATAATTTACAAAACTATGACCCCGTGGGCCTCTAGAAGGCCGAAAAGCACCTTCTCGTTCAACAGTAAGTAGAAGAGGTGTCAGGGGTCGGGGCTTAGTGGCGTCGAGGGTCGGTGGTGTCGGGTGTCGGTGGTCGGGAGTCGGGTTAAACGCGTCGATGGTCGGGGGTCAGTGTCGTCGGGGGTCGAGGGTCACTAGCGTCGGGGGTTGGGGTCTTCAACAAGAGGACAAAGAGGTGTCGGGGGCCCGGGGTTGGGGGTTAGTGTCGTCGGGGGTCGGGGGTAGGGGGTCGGGGGTCGGGGGTCGAGGGTCAGTGGCGTCGGGGGTCAGTGGTGTCGGGCGTCAGGGGTCGGGAGTCGGGGGTCGGGGGTCAGTGGTGTCCGGCGTCAGGGGTCGGGAGTAGGGGGTCGGGGGTCGGGGGTCGGGGGTCAGTGGTGTCGGGCGTCGGGAGTTGGGGGTCGGGGGTCAGTGGTGTCGGGCGTCGGGGGTCGGGAGTCGGGTGTCAGTGGCGTCGGGGGTCGGGGGTCAAGGGTCGGGGGTTGGTGGCGTCGGGCGTCGAGGGTTGGTGGCGTCGGGCGTCGGGGGTCGGGAGTCGGGTGTCGGGGGTCGGGGGTCAGTGGTGTCGGGTGTCGGGGATCGGGAGTCGGGTGTCAGTGGCGTCGGGGGTCGGGGGTTGGTGGCGTCGGGCGTCGGGGGTTGGTGTCGTCGGGCGTCGGGGGTTGGGGTCCTTTTCTTTCTTCTTCTCCTCTCTCCTCTTTTTCTTCTTCTTCTTCTTCTTTTTCTTCTTCTTTCTCCTCCTCCTCCTCCTCCTCCTCTTCTTCTTATTCTTCTTCTTCTTCTTCTTCTTCTTCTTCTTCTTCTTCTTCTTCTTCTTCTCTCTCCTCTTCTTCTTCTTCTTCTTCTTCTTCTTCGTCTTCTTCTTCTTTCTCCTCCTCCTCTTCTAACAGTAACCTAATTAACACTAAACTAATAGTAAGCTAATTAACCTAAACTAACAATAACCTAATTAACATTAAACTAATAGTAACCTAATTAACCTAAACTAACATTAACCTAATTAACACTGACAGTAACCTAAACTAACATATGCAATGAAATGAAAAAAAGAAAAAAAATGAAAGAAAATGAACTCACCAGGGAGGAGGTGTGGTGGTGGGGGAGGAGGGTCGCGGGAAGGGGGTCGCCGCAGGGAGGGGTCGCCGCGGGGAGGGGGTGGCCGCAGGGAGGGGTCGCCGGGGGGAGGGGTGTGGCCGCGGGGAGGGGCCGGGGTGGCCGCGGGGAGGGGGTCGCCGCGGGGAGGGGAGCGCCGTGGGGAGGGGGTCGCCGATGGGAGCGAGGCGGGGCGGCGGCGGGGGCGAGTGATAATGAGCGCGAGGGGGAGAGAGAGACAGTGTGGGGGGGGAGAGAAAGTGAGCGCGAGGGGGAGAAGACGGCCATTACACGGTCGGCCCCTTTGCCGTCCGCCCCCCGACAGCAAAGGGCCCCAGGGCAGACGGCAAAGGCCGACAAATGGCAAAGTTAGCCTTCCGTCGGACACGGCAGGCATGGGATGTAGGGGAACGTCGCATGGGAAACAAAAATTTTCCTACGCGCACGAAGACCTATCATGGTGATGTCCATCTACGAGAGGGGATGAGTGATCTACGTACCCTTGTAGATCACACAGCAGAAGCGTTAGTGAACGCGGTTGATGTAGTGGAACGTCCTCAGTCCCTCGATCCGCCCCGCGAACAATCCCGCGATCAGTCCCACGATCTAGTACCGAACGGACGGCACCTCCGCGTTCAGCACACGTACAGCTCGACGATGATCTCGGACTTCTTGATCCAGCAAGATAGACGGAGAGGTAGAAGAGTTCTCCGGCAGCGTGACGGCGCTCCGGAGGTTGGTGATGACCTTGTCTCAGCAGGGCTCCGCCCGAGCTCCGCAGAAACGCGATCTAGAGGAAAAACCGTGGAGGTATGTGGTCAGGCTGCCGTGGAAAAGTCGTCTCAAATCAGCCCCAATACCTCCGTATATATAGGTGGGAGGGAGGGGACCTTGCCTTGGGGCTCAAGGAGCCCCAAGGGGGTCGGCCGAGTCCAAGGGGGGAAGGCTCCCCCCCCAAACCGAGTTGGACTTGGTTTGGTGGGTGGGAGTCCTTCCCTTCCTTCCCACCTCCCTTTTTTTTTCTTTCTCTTTGATTTTTCTTTGTATGGCGCATAGGGCCCTTTTGGGCTGTCCCACCAGCCCACTAAGGGCTGGTGCACCACCCTTATGGCCTATGGGCTTCCCCGGGGTGGGTTGCCCCCCCCGGTGAACTCCCGGAACCCATTCGTCATTCCCGGTACATTCCCGGTAACTCCGAAAACCTTCCGGTAATCAAATGAGGTCATCCTATATATCAATCTTCGTTTCCGGACTATTCCGGAAACCCTCGTGATGTCCGTGATCTCATACGGGACTCCGAACAATATTCGGTAACCAACCATATAACTCAAATACGCATAAAACAACGTCGAACATTAAGTGTGCACACCCCGCGGGTTCGAGAACTATGTAGACATGACCCGAGAGACTCCTCGGTCAATATCCAATAGCGGGACCTGGATGCCCATATTGGATCCTACATATTCTACGAAGATCTTATCGTTTGAACCTCAGTGCCAAGGATTCATATAATCCCGTATGTCATTCCCTTTGTCCTTCGGTATGTTACTTGCCCGAGATTCGATCGTCAGTATCCGTATACCTATTTCAATCTCGTTTACCGGCAAGTCTCTTTACTCGTTCCGTAATACAAGATCCCGCAACTTACACTAAGTTACATTGCTTGCAAGGCTTGTGTGTGATGTTGTATTACCGAGTGGACCCCGAGATACCTCTCCGTCACACGGAGTGACAAATCCCAGTCTTGATCCATACTAACTCAACTAACACCTTCGGAGATACCTGTAGAGCATCTTTATAGTCACCCAGTTACGTTGCGATGTTTGATACACACAAAGCATTCCTCCGGTGTCAGTGAGTTATATGATCTCATGGTCATAGGAATAAATACTTGACACGCAGAAAACAGTAGCAACAAAATGACACGATCAACATGCTACGCCTATTAGTTTGGGTCTAGTCCATCACGTGATTCTCCTAATGACGTGATCCAATTATCAAGCAACAACACCTTGTTCATAATCAGAAGACACCGACTATCTTTGATCAACTGGCTAGACCACTAGAGGCTTGCTAGGGACGGTGTTTTGTCTATGTATCCACACATGTAAATGAGTCTTCATTCAATACAATTATAGCATGGATAATAAACGATTATCTTGATACAGGAATTATAATAATAACTATATTTATTATTGCCTCTAGGGCATAATTCCAACAGTCTCCCACTTGCACTAGAGTCAATAATCTAGCCCTCACATCATCATGTGAATTACATTGTAATAAATCTAACACCCATACAGTTCTGGTGTTGATCATGCTTTGGCCGTGGAAGAGGTTTAGTCAGCGGGTCTGCTACATTCAGATCCGTGTGCACTTTGCATATATTTACGTCCTCTCCCTCGACGTAGTCGCGGATGAGGTTGAAGCGTCGTTTGATGTGTCTGGTTTTCTTGTGAAACCGTGGTTCCTTTGCTAAGGCAATGGCACCCGTGTTATCACAGAACAAGGTTATTGGATTCAGTGCGCTTGGCACCACTCCAAGATCCGTCATGAACTGCTTCATCCAGACACCCTCCTTAGCCGCCTCCGAGGCAGCCATGTACTCCGCTTCACATGTAGAATCTGCTACGACGCTTTGCTTGGAACTGCACCAGCTTACCGCACCCCCATTAAGAATAAATTCGTATCCGGTTTGCGACTTAGAGTCGTCCGGATCTGTGTCAAAGCTTGCATCGACGTAACCTTTTACGGCGAGCTCTTCGTCACCTCCATATACGAGAAACATCTCCTTAGTCCTTTTCAGGTACTTCAGGATATTCTTGACCGCTGTCCAGTGATCCACTCCTGGATTACTCTGGAACCTACCTGCCATACTTATGGCCAGGCTAACATCCGGTCTAGTGCACAACATCGCATACATGATAAAACCTATGGCTGAAGCATAGGGGACGGAGCGCATATGCTCTCTATCTTCATCAGTTGCTGGGCACTGAGTCTTACTCAATCTCGTACCTTGTAGAACTAGCAAGAACCCTTTCTTGGACTGTTCCATTTTGAACCTCTTCCAAACTTTATCAAGGTATGTGCTTTGTGAAAGTCCTATCAGGCGTTTTGATCTATCCCTATAGATCTTAATGCCTAGAATGTAAGCAGCTTCTCCTAGGTCCTTCATAGAGAAACTTTTATTCAAGTAACCTTTTATGCTCTCCAAAAACTCTACGTTGTTTTAGTAATATGTCATCCACATATAATATTAGAAATGCCACAGAGCTCCCACTCACTTTCTTGTAAATACAAGATTCTCCAACCACTTGTATAAACCCAAATTCTTTGATCACCTCATCAAAGCGTTTGTTCCAACTCCGAGATGCTTGCACCAGTCCATAAATGGATCGCTGGAGCTTGCACACCTTGTTAGCATTCTTAGGATCGACAAAACCTTCGGGTTGTATCATATACAACTCTTCCTTAAGGAAACCGTTAAGGAACGCCGTTTTGACATCCATTTGCCAGATTTCATAATCGAAAAATGCAGCTATTGCTAACATGATTCTGACGGACTTAAGCATTGCTACGGGTGAGAAAGTCTCATCGTAGTCAACTCCTTGAACTTGTGAAAAACCCTTTGCCACAAGTCGAGCTTTATAAACGGTCACATTGGCATCAGCGTCCGTCTTCCTCTTAAAGATCCATTTGTTCTGAATGGCCTTGCGGCCCTCAGGTAGTACCTCCAAAGTCCACACTTTGTTCTCATACATGGATCCTATCTCGGATTTCATGGCCTCTAGCCATTTGTTGGAATCTGGGCCCACCATTGCTTCTTCATAATTTGCAGGTTCATTGTTGTCTAACAACATGATTGATAAGACAGGATTACCGTACCACTCTTGAGCAGCACGTGGTCTCGTCGACCTGCGTGGTTCGACAGAAACTTGAACTGGAGTTTCACGATCATCATCATTAACTTCCTCCTCAACCGGCGTCGCAATGACAGAGGTTTCCCCTTGCCCTGCGCCACCATCCAGAGGGATGAGAGGTTCGACAACCTCGTCAAGTTCTATCTTCCTCCCACACAATTTTCTCGAGAGAAACTCCTTCTCGAGAAAAGCTCCGTTTTTAGCAACAAACACTTTGCCCTCGGATTTGAGATAGAAGGTGTACCCAACTGTCTCTTTTGGGTAACCTATGAAGACGCACTTTTCCGCTTTGGGTTCCAGTTTTTCCGGCTGAAGCTTTTTGACATAAGCATCACATCCCCAAACTTTAAGAAACGACAACTTTGGCCTTTTGCCATACCACAGTTCGTATGGTGTCGTCTCAACGGATTTTGATGATGCCCTATTTAAAGTGAATGCAGCTGTTTCTAATGCATAGCCCCAAAACGATAATGGCAAATCAGTAAGAGACATCATAGATCGCACCATCTCAAATAGAGTACGATTACGACGTTCGAACACACCATTACGCTGTGGTGTTCCAGGCGGTGTTAACTGTGAAACAATTCCACATTGTCTTAAGTGAGTACCAAACTCGAAACTCAGATATTCACCCCCACGATCAGACCGTAGGAACTTGATCTTCTTGTTACGATGATTTTCCACTTCACTCTGAAATTGCTTGAACTTTTCAAATGTTTCAGACTTGTGCTTCATCAAGTAGACATAACCATATCTACTTAAATCGTCAGTGAAGGTGAGAAAATAACGATATCCGCCGCGTGCCTCCACGCTCATCGGACCACACACATCGGTATGTATGATTTCCAACAAGTCACTTGCACGCTCCATTGTTCCGGAGAACGGAGTCTTAGTCATCTTGCCCATGAGGCATGGTTCGCACGTGTCAAGTGAATCAAAGTCAAGTGACTCCAAAAGTCCATCAGCATGGAGTTTCTTCATGCGCTTTACACCAATATGACCTAAGCGGCAGTGCCACAAAAATATGGCGCTATCATTGTTAACTCTAACTCTTTTGGTCTCAATGTTATGTATATGCGTATCGCTATCAAGATTCAATATGAACAATCCTCTCACATTCGGTGCATGACCATAAAAGATGTTACTCATAGAAATAGAACAACCATTATTCTCTGACTTAAAAGAGTAACCGTCTCGCAATAAACAAGATCCAGATATAATGTTCATGCTCAACGCAGGCAGTAAATAACAATGATTTAAGTTCATCACTAATCCTGACGGTAACTGAAGTGACACTGTGCCGACGGCGATTGCATCAACCTTGGAACCATTTCCTACGCGCATCGTCACTTCATCTTTTGCCAGCCTTCGTCTATTCCGCAGTTCCTGTTTCGAGTTGCAAATATGAGCAACAGAACCGGTATGGAATACCCAGGCACTACTACGAGAGCCGGTTAAGTACACATCAATAACATGTATATCAAATATACCTGATTTTTCTTTGGCCGCCTTCTTATCTGCCAGATACTTGGGGCAATTGCGCTTCCAGTGACCCATACCCTTGCAATAGTAACACTTCGTTTCAGTCTTAGGTCCAGCTTTGGGTTTCTTCGTCGGATTGGCAACAGGCTTGCCGCTCTTCTTCGAATTGCCCTTCTTGCCTTTGTCGTTTCTCTTGAAACTAGTGGTCTTATTCACCATCAACACTTGATGCTCTTTACGGAGTTCAGACTCTGCGACTTTCAGCATCGCAAACAACTCGCCGGGAGACTTGTTCATCCCTTGCATGTTGTAGTTCAACACAAAGCCTTTATAGCTTGGCGGCAGTGATTGAAGGATTCTGTCAGTGATAGCTTCTTGCGGGAGTTCAATCCCCAGCTCAGCTAGACGGTTTGAGTACCCAAACATTTTGAGCACATGTTCACTGACAGATGAGTTTTCCTCCATCTTGCAAGCATAGAATTTATCGGAGGTCTCATACCTCTCGATCCGGGCGTTCTTCTGAAAGATAAACTTCAACTCCTGGAACATCTCAAATGCTCCATGACGCTCAAAGCGACGTTGAAGTCCCGGTTCTAAGCCATACAAGACTGCACGTTGAACTATTGAGTAGTCCTCCTTACTTGCTAACCAAGCGTTCTTAACATCCTGATCAGCCGTAGCGGGTGGTTCATCTCCTAACGCAGCATTAAGGACATAATCCTTCTTCCCAGCTTGTAAGATTAGTTTAAGATTACGAGCCCAGTCTACAAAGTTGCTTCCATCATCTTTCAACTTAGCTTTCTCTAGGAACGTATTAAAATTCAGGATGACTGTCGCGTGAGCCATGATCTACAACACAAATATATTCAAAGTGGACTTAGACTATGTTCAAGCTAATTAGAGTTTAACTTGATCAAATTATTCGCTAAACTCCCACTCAAAAAGTACATCTCTCTAGTCATTTGAGTGGTTCATGATCCACTTACACTAGCTCAAGTCCGATCGTCACGTGAGTTGAGTATAGTTTCAGTGGTAAGCATCCCTATGCTAATCATATCATCTATATGATTCATGATCGACCTTTCAGTCTCATGTGTTCCGAGGCCATGTCTGCACATGCTAGGCTCGTCAAGCTTAACCCGAGTGTTCCGCGTGCGCAACTGTTTTGCACCCGTTGTATGTGAACGTTGAGTCTATCACACCCGATCATCACGTGGTGTCTCGAAACGACGAACTGTAGCAACGGTGCACAGTCGGGGAGAACACAATTTCGTCTTGAAATTTTAGTGAGAGATTACCTCATAATTCTACCGTCGTTCTAAGCAAAATAAGGTGCATAAAAGGATTAACATCACATGCAATTCATAAGTGACATGATATGGCCATCATCGCGTTCTTCTTGATCTTCATCACCAAAGCACCGGCACGATCTTCTTGTCACCGGCGCCACGCCATGATCTCCATCAACGTGTTGCCATCGGGGTTGTCGTGCTACTCATGCTATTACTACTAAAGCTACATCCTAGCAAAATAGTAAACGCATCTGCAAGCACAAACGTTAGTATAAAGACAACCCTATGGCTCCTGCCGGTTGCCGTACCATCGACGTGCAAGTCGATATTTCTATTACAACATGATCATCTCATACATCCAATATATCACATCACATCGTTGGCCATATCACATCACAAGCATACCCTGCAAAAACAAGTTAGACGTCCTCTAATTTTGTTGTTGCATGTTTTACGTGGTGACCAAGGGTATCTAGTAGGATTGCATCTTACTTACGCAAACACCACAACGGAGATATATGAGTTGCTATTTAACCTCATCCAAGGACCTCCTCGGTCAAATCCGATTCAACTAAAATTGGAGAAACCGACACTTGCCAGTCATCTTTGAGCAACGGGGTTACTCGTAACGATGAAACCAGTCTCTCGTAAGCGTACGAGTAATGTCGGTCCAAGCCGCTTCAATCCAACAATACCGCGGAATCAAGAAAAGACTAAGGAGGGCAGCAAAACGCACATCACCGCCCACAAGAACTTTTGTGTTCTACTCGAGAAGACATCTACGCATGAACCTAGCTCATGATGGCACTGTAGGGGAACGTCGCATGGGAAACAAAAATTTTCCTACGCGCACGAAGACCTATCATGGTGATGTCCATCTACGAGAGGGGATGAGTGATCTACGTACCCTTGTAGATCGCACAGCAGAAGCGTTAGTGAACGCGGTTGATGTAGTGGAACGTCCTCACGTCCCTCGATCCGCCCCGCGAACAATCCCGCGATCAGTCCCATGATCTAGTATCGAACGGACGACACCTCCGCGTTCAGCACACGTACAACTCGACGATGATCTCGGCCTTCTTGATCCAGCAAGAGAGACAGAGAGGTAGAAGAGTTCTCCGGCAGAGTGACGGCGCTCTGGAGGTTGGTGATGACCTTGTCTCAGCAGGGCTCCGCCCGAGCTCCGCAGAAACGCGATCTAGAGGAAAAACCGTGGAGGTATGTGGTCGGGCTGCCGTGGAAAAGTCGTCTCAAATCAGCTCCAATACCTCCGTATATATAGGTAGGAGGGAGGGGACCTTGACTTGGGGCTCAAGGAGCCCCAAGGGGGTCGGCCGAGTCCAAGGGGGGAAGGCTCCCCCCCCCAAACCGAGTTGGACTTGGTTTGGTGGGTGGGAGTCCTTCCCTTCCTTCCCACCTCCCTTTTTTTTTCTCTTTGATTATTCTTTGTATGGCGCATAGGGCCCTTTTGGGCTGTCCCACCGGCCCACTAAGGGCTGGTGCGCCACCCTTATGGCCTATGGGCTTCCCCGGGGTGGGTTGCCCCCCCGGTGAACTCCCGGAACCCATTCGTCATTCCCGGTACATTCCAGGTAACTCTGAAAACCTTCCGGTAATCAAATGAGGTCGTCCTATATATCAATCTTCATTTCTGGACTATTCCGGAAACCCTCATGATGTTCGTGATCTCATCCGGGACTCGGAACAACATTCGGTAACCAACCATATAACTCAAATACGCATAAAACAACGTCGAACCTTAAGTGTGCAGACCCTGCGGGTTCGAGAACTATGTAGACATGACCCGAGAGACTCCTCGGTCAATATCCAATAGCGGGACCTGGATGCCCATATTGGATCCTACATATTCTACGAAGATCTTATCGTTTGAACCTCGGTGCCAAGGATTCATATAATCCCGTATGTCATTCCCTTTGTCCTTCGGTATGTTACTTGCCCGAGATTCGATCGTCAGTATCCGTATACCTATTTCAATCTCGTTTACCGGCAAGTCTCTTTACTCGTTCCGTAATACAAGATCCCGCAACTTACACTAAGTTACATTGCTTGCAAGGCTTGTGTGTGATGTTGTATTACAGAGTGGGCCCCGAGATAGCTCTCCGTCACACGGAGTGACAAATCCTAGTCTTGATCCATCCTAACTCAACTAACACCTTCGGAGATACCTGTAGAGCATCTTTATAGTCACCCAGTTACGTTGCGACGTTTGATACACACAAAGCATTCCTCCGGTGTCAGTGAGTTATATGATCTCATGGTCATAGGAATAAATACTTGACACGCAGAAAACAGTAGCAACAAAATGACACGATCAACATGCTACGTCTATTAGTTTGGGTCTAGTCCATCACGTGATTCTCCTAATGACGTGATCCAGTTATCAAGCAACAACACCTTGTTCATAATCAGAAGACACCGACTATCTTTGATCAACTGGCTAGCCAACTAGAGGCTTGCTAGGGACGGTGTTTTGTCTATGTATCCACACATGTAAATGAGTCTTCATTCAATACAATTATAGCATGGATAATAAACGATTATCTTGATACAGGAATTATAATAATAACTATATTTATTATTGCCTCTAGGGCATAATTCCAACATGGGACCCACCCATGCTCTTTGCCGTGTGCCCTTGGTCCCTTTGCCGTCCGCTGGCAGATGGCAAAGGGCCGACACATGGCAAATAGTATTTTTGCCATCAGTCAGCCCTTTGCCGTCCGCCTTGTGTCAACTGATGGCAAAGACGTTCTTTTCCATCAGCCAGCAGACAGCAAAGACATGGCTGACGGCAAAGAACTGGATTCCAGTAGTGGTGGTAAGATGATTCATAGCAAGTAGCAAGTAACAGTAGTAAAAACGGTGCAGCAAAGTGGCCCAATCCCTTTTGTAGAAAGGGAGAAGCCTGGACAAACTCTTATAGGAGGTAAAACGCTCCCGAGGACACATGGGAATTTCTGTCAAGCTAGTTTTCATCAAGTTCATATGATTCGCGTTCGCTACTTTGATAGTTTGATATGTGGGTGGACTGGTGCTTGGGTGCTGCCCTTACTTGGACAAACCTCCCACTTATGATTAACCCCTCTCGCATGCATCCGCAACTATGAAAGAAGAATTAAGACAAAGCCTAACCATAGCATTAAACTAGTGGATCCAAATCAGCCCCTTACGAAGCAACGCATAAACTAGGGTTTAAGCTTGTGTCACTCTAGCAACCCATCATCTACTTACTACTTCCCAATGCCTTCCTCTAGGCCCAAATAAGGGTGAAGTGTTATGTAGTCGACGTTCACATAACACCACTAGAGGAAAAACAACATACAACGCATCAAAATATCGAACGAATACCAAATTCACATGACTACTTATAACATGACTTATCCCATGTCCTCAGGAACAAAAGTAACTACTCACAAAGCATAATTACATTCATGACCAGAGAGGTATTGAATAGAATCAAGGATCTAAACATATAATATTCCACCATGTAATCCAACTAGCATCAACTACAAAGAGTAATTAACACTACTAGCAACCTTACAAGTACCAATCGGAGTCGCGAGACGGAGATTGGTTACAAGAGATGAACTAGGGTTTGGAGATGAGATGGTGCTGATGAAGATGTTGATGGAGATGAGTCCCCTCCGATGAGAGGAGTGTTGGTGATGACGATGTCGACGATTTCCCCCTCCGGGAGGGAAGTTTCCCCGACGGGAGGACCCTGCCGGAGCTCTATATTGGTTCTGCTCAAGTTCCGCCTCGTGGCGGCGGTGATTCTCCTGAAAGCCTCCTCCTGATTTTTTTCTGGAATGTAACCCTCCTTATAGAAAAAGAGGGGGGCCAGAGGGCCAACAGGGAGCCCACAAGCCCCCTAGGCGCGACCAGGGGGGTAGGCCGCGCCTAGTAGGCTTGTGGCCTCCTGCCGGCTCCCCTCTGGTACTTCTTCGCCCTAGTATTTTTTATAAATTCCAAAATAATTCCTTGTTGATTTTCATGGCTTTTGGAGTTGTGCAGAATAGGTATCTCAAACTTACTCCTTTTTCACGCCAGAATTCCAACTGTCGGCATTCTCCCTCTTCATGTAAACCTTGCAAAATAAGAGAGAAAAGGCATAAGTATTGTACCGTGAAGTGTAATAACAACCTAAAAAGTGATAAATATCAACATGAAAGCATGATGCAAAATGGACATATCAGGCACCGCCTCAGCCAAACCCGGCGGGCAAGAATGAGGCTAGCGGGTCATCGAAAGCTCCGGCTCTGGTCATGGCGGACTTGGCGGCAGAGACAACCAAACTCATGGCGATCGTTGTAACAGCAGAGAATCAGGAAACAGTCAATGCTGAATTGGCGAATCTACGGGAGGAGATGGCCAAGACTCAGCGGGACGTGGAAGCGGAAGTCGCCAGGATGGCGACACAACAGGCTGAGATCACCGCGGAGACAGAACGATTGAACACCGAAGGCTGGCGACTTGAGCGACAACAACGTGCCTCCGGTGCCATCCACCAGAGGAGACATCATGGTCGCCTCCCGGTCGATCTAAATCCAACTCGCCTCTTCGACAGCCCGCATACCCCCGGGATGGGACCCGGTCGACCTTGGCAGGCCGCTCCAGGGGATGGACCAGCTCATCCGCGGCCTAACCCGCCACCACCGCAGCCAGCGGAGGCCCGCACGTCCCGCTTCCAGACGCCAAGGGGTCACTTCTCGAATCCCGTGGATAATGTGTTGGCGGCAACCCACCACTTGGAGTCTCGCCCAATTTACGGAAACTCCTTGGCCGAAGTGGAGGCGAGAAACGTCATCGAGATGCTGAAAATAGCGGTGGTCCAACATGCGCAATATTCACATAGCCGCGACCGGCTGCACTCCACGCCCCAGGCGAGTCACACCAGGAGTCGACATGATGATCTTCCTGTGGTGACCAGCGAGCAACGACGTCTGCCACAGACCAACCTGTCTGAGATGCCCGACACACGAGCCCAAGACCTTGTGGATGCGGCGCGAGCCGCCCGCCTGATAGAGACAGCGGCTGTGGTGGGTCAAGGCTATCTGGCTTATGCCCAGTCCCCACCCGCATCGACCGATACATGAGACAGGCACGTTGGGGTGCCCTGTCTCATGCCCGCCCTCTACAACGAGTGTATGCCAAAGGATTTCAAAGGACCGAGAAAGGTACCCAATTACACACCAGATCTCGAGCCAGGGTCATGGATCGAGAGTTATGAGCTTGCAATGGATATGCTCGATGTGAATGAGGTGGTGTGCGCCAAGTATTTTACCATGATGCTCGAAGGCACGGCGCGCACATGGTTTAAAAACCTGCCGCCCAACTCCATCAACACTTGGGCAGAGTTGAAAGAACGTTTCATCAAGAATTTCCGAGGAACTTGCAAACGCCCGATGACCATCATCGACCTACAGCACTGCGTCCAACGGCTGGACGAGTCGGCCCATCATTGGACGCGGTGGGTTGCAGAGGTCATTCATTCATCAGATGGCATCTCAGCGGCTCAGGAAGTGCTAATTCTGGAGAAAATTGTCATTACAAGCCTTTGGTGCTGAAGCTTGGGCGACTCAAGCGTAAGGTGCAGGACATGGGCGAGTTGATGGACACCCTGACTAGGTATGTCGAGTCTGACAACATAAGGATCCCGGGGAAGATGATTACAAGGTTAGAACCGCCAGGAGAGGCGAGTCATCAAAAGGTCACTCCCAGTTCCAGGGGCGGGGCAACCACAACCACGCCGGGCAAAGTAAGAGGAGACAACAAGAAGGTGCAACAAACTTCGTCACCAATACAAATGCCGGCAACGGGAACCAACGCCAGAAGAAATGGGGCTTCAGCGGGAAGAAGTCGCGCAACTATCACGAGATGCTCAAAGGCCCGTGCCCATAGCACGCCATGGCCGAAGGACCGTCTACCCACTATTGGGAGGATTGCTACGTGATGCAGGAGTTCCAAGGTGAGGCTCTCAAGAAAGGTCAAGGAGGTGACCAAGACGGGCGACAAGAAGAGTTCGACACGCCCGGGTCACACCGAAACCCGTTCCGTGGATTCCCAAACCCGGGCCCGCAGGGCGGGTCACAGTCTAATGCCGGACAATACCAGGTCCACAATCAACAGCGGTACAACCCGCGGGGCGTGTTTCAGCAACCACCGCCGCAAGGAGATCCCTAGCGGCAGGATGACAATGGCGGCTCTCAGAATAATCCTAAGCAGTTGAACAGTGGGCAGTATCACGTGTTCACCACCAGCACTTGCAAACGGGACCAAAAGGTGAAACATAGAACTTTTAGAGTGGTTGAACCGGCACTCCCTAGGTACCTCAATTGGTCTAAGCAGCCCATTGATGACCCACAAGTATAGGGGATCAATCGTAGTCCTTTCGATAAGTAAGAGTGTCGAACCCAACAAGGAGCAGAAGGCTCTGATAAATGGTTTTCAGCAAGGTAATAACTGCAAGCACTGAAAGTAGCGGTAACAAGTGATGGTATAGTGAGGTGAAACGTAGCAGGTGAAAAGTAACTAGTAACAAGTAATAGCAACGGTGCAGCAAAGTGGCCCAATCCCTTTTGTAGCAAGGGACAAGCCTGAACAAAGTCTTATAGGAAGTAAAGCGCTCCCGAGGACACACGGGAATTTCTGTCATGCTAGTTTTCATCATGTTCATATGATTCACGTTCGTTACTTTGATAGTTTGATATGTGGGTGGACCGGCGCTTGGGTACTGCCCTTACTTGGACAAGCATCCCACTTATGATTAACCCCTCTCGCAAGCATCCGCAACTACGAAAGAAGAATTAAGACAAAGTCTAACCATAGCATTAAACTAGTGGATCCAAATCAGCCCCTTACGAAGCAACGCATAAACTAGGGTTTAAGCTTATGTCACTCTAGCAACCCATCATCTACTTACTACTTCCCAATGCCTTCCTCTAGGCTCAAATAATGGTGAAGTGTTATGTAGTCGATGTTCACATAACACCACTGGAGGAAAAACAACATACAACATATCAAAATACCGAACGAATAACAAATTCACATGACTACTATTAGCATGACTTATCCCATGTCCTCAGGACCAAAAGTAACTACTCACAAAGCATAATCATATTCATGATCACAGAGGTAATGAGTAGCATCAAGGATCTGAACATAAACTCTTCCACCAAATAATCCAACTAGCATCAACTACAAAGAGTAATCAACACTACTAGCAACCTTACAAGTACCAATTGGAGTCGCGAGACGGAGATTGGTTACAAGAGATGAACTAGGGTTTGGAGATGAGATGGTGTTGATGAAGATGTTGATGGTGACGAGTCCCCTCCGATGAGAGGAGTGTTGGTGATAACGATGGCGGCGATTTCCCCCTCCGAGAGGGAAGTTTCCCCAGCAGAATCATCGTGCCGGGGCTCTAGATTGGTTCTGCTCAAGTTCTGCGTCGTGGCGGCGGCGCCTCCTCGAAAAAGCTCCGCCCCCATTTTTTCCGGATGAAACCCTTCATATAGCACAAGAGGGGGGCAGTGGGCCACCAGGGTGCCCGCAAGCCCTGTAGCCATGGCCAGGGGCAGGCCGCGGCTACCAGGCTTGTGGGCCCGTGGCAGCTCCCCTGTGGCACTTCTTTCGCCCAGTATTTTTTATATATTCCCAAATAATTCCACGTTGATTTTCAGGGCATTTGGAGTTGCGCAGCATAGAGGACTCATACTTGCTCCTTTTCCAGTCCAGAATTCCAGCTGCCGGTATTCTCCCTCTTCAAATAAACCTTGCAAAATAAGAGAGAAAAGGCATAAGTATGGTACCACAAAGTATAATAACAGTCCATAAAGCGATAAATATCAACATGAAAGCATGATGTAAAATGGACGTATCAACTCCCTCAAGCTTAGACCTCTCTTGTCCTCAAGCGAAAACCAAGATCCATACACATGTCCACATGTTTAGGGATGAAGGTGTCGAAAAACATAATACGGACATGAGGCCATCATGATCACACATAGAACAACAATACATCATAAAGATTCTTATGGGAAAGTAACAATTCCTTCACACAACAAAGTATGAATCAAAAAACCTTACTGAGAAGTAGCCAACAACAGTCCATAGTCATTGAAGCAATTGCAATTTATCATAACATCAGAAAGAGTCAAATAAGAGCTTGTAAAGCAAATCCACATACTCAATCATCTCTTTCGTTTTCCACAATTGTTACAACTCACGTGGTACTCATGGTATTGAAGTTTTAGTTGGACACAGAGAAAGATAGGGGCTTATAATTTTGTCTCCCTGTGATAAAGAACTTTATTATGCAGTCTGTCGCTTTTATGTCTTCATCATCACAGGTTCGTACAAAGCTTATTTTCCACACACTAATAAATCATACATACTTTAGGTAGCAACTTTTTATTGCTTGCACCGATGACAACTTACTTGAAGGATCTTACTCAATCCATAGGTAGGTATGGTGGACTCTCATGGCAAAACTGGGTTGAAGGTTTATGGATGCACAAGTAGTATTTCTACTTAGTATGAAAGTTTTGGCTAATATGAGGTGGAAGCAATCGTCACATGCTAAGGGATCTCTAGACATATAACATTGTTTGGAATCAAGCAAACACAATTCATTATGTTGTCTTCCTTGTCCAACATCTACTTCTAAGCATGTAATAGTTTGGTGAGTGCTCACAATTATAGAAAGTGTCTAAGATGATATATTTATATGTGAACCTCTCTTTCCTTATTACGTCTTATTAATTGCAACAATGACTGGGGACTATGTTGGTCTATTCTCAACAAGTTTCAATCATCATACTTGTTATATGTGAAGCTATCACTTTCCATAAGATCATCTCATGATCTTTCATGCTATCGTTCTTTTCGTACTTTTGATCACGGCACAAAACAAAGCCCTTGACTAAGTACTCTTTATTATATAGCTCACAAGCTCGAATACATCGGGGAGACACAAGGAAAAAGACTCAAACTAAACACTAAAGACTTATCCCACTAAGAGAAGAAAAAAGCTAAAAAGGAAAGAACTAAAACAAAGGTAAAAGCAAAAGATATAAAGGTGATACGGTACCAGGGCAACTCCCCCAAGCTTGGCACAAGCCAAGGGAGTTGCCCACCAATGCTCAGTTGTCTTCCTTTGGTGGAGTTGGTGGTGGAGTCTTTGTAGAGGTCTTGAGCTTGTTTAATTTCCAATGGAGCATGAAATTCTGCTACCTCAGATCGTTGTTTTCTTCTTCAAGCTTCAACACCCTTTGGCATAATTCCTGCTTACTCTCCTGCAGGAAACGAGAAGGGATAAACAAAGTCTTATGCTTCTTCCTGGAGTTGGGGAGGCTTGACTTCTTGAACTCCACAAGGGTGTTTGCAGGTTGAGGTAGAGGAGCCTCCTCTTCGTCAGAGCTTGTTTGCTCCTTCCCCTTTGGTTCATGATCCTCTTCCTCATCTGTGGTCCAACCATAAGGCTCTAAGTCCCCATTAATACAGGAGTTAGCACGGTCATCGGCCACATAGATCTCTTCTTGTGAATCTTGAGAAGACATCTTGACCTAAATCTGCGGCCAACAACAGGCTTGAAACGAAAACAGAGGAAAACTGCGTGATACGGAGATGAAAACCCTCGGTCGTATATATAATGATTTTTTCTGGACCAGAAGAAGTGCTCCACAAGAAAACGGAGTCCGGGAGGCACACGAGGTGCCCACAAGCCCTGTAGCCGCGGCCAGGGGGGAGGCTGCGATTACCAAGCTTGTGGCCGCCTCGTGCGCTCTCCGGACTGCTTTTTATTTTTATATTTTTCCATAAATTCCAAAATGGAGAAAATTTCCTACTGGAAATTTTTTGGAGTCCAATTACTTACCGAAACACATACCTCTTCGTTTTCAGAGTCTGAAACAGGCTGATAAACATCCCTTATGTACTCCTGTGGAGTTATGATGTTGATGATATTGGTCTCAGCATTTATGGGAGTACCAGAGATATAATTCGTGATTCTTTGCCCATTTACCACTCTCGGAAAGTTACCTTCTATGTTGTTGATTTTGATGGCACCGGAACGATATACTTCCTCGACAACGTAGGGACCTTCCCATTTAGAGAGAAGCTTGCATGCGAAGAATCTTAAGCGAGAATTGTATAGCAGGACATAATCACCTACATTGAACTCACGTTTTTGTGTTCTTTTATCGTGCCATCTCTTAACCTTTTCCATGAACAACTTGGCATTCTCATACGCTTGGGCCCTCCATTCATCTAATGAGCAGATATTAAACAACCGCTTCTCACCGACAAGTTTGAAATCGAAGTTGAGCTCTTTGATTGCCCAATAAGCTTTGTGTTCTAGCTCAAGAGGTAAATGACAGGCCTTACCGTAAACCATTTTATACGGCGACATGCCCATGGGATTCTTATAAGCAGTCCTATAAGCCCATAGTGCATCGTCAAGTTTGCTAGACCAATTCTTTCGAGATCTATTGACAGCCTTTTTGTAGGATCAATTTGATCTCCCTATTACTCAACTCCACTTGACCACTAGACTGAGGATGATAAGGAGATGCAACTCTATGGTTGACATTATACTTAGCGAGCATCTTGCGGAAAACACCATATATGCAAAGTGCACACGGATCTGAATGTAGCAGACCCGCTGACTAAACCTCTTCCACGGCCAAACCATGATCAACACCAGAACTGTATGGGTGTTAGATTTATTACAATGTAATTCACATGATGATGTGAGGGCTAGATTATTGACTCTAGTGCAAGTGGGAGACTGTTGGAATTATGCCCTAGAGGCATTAATAAATATAGTTATTATTATAATTCCTGTATCAAGATAATCGTTTATTATTCATGCTATAATTGTATTGAATGAAGACTCATTTACATGTGTGGATACATAGACAAAACACCGTCCCTAGCAAGCCTCTAGTTGGCTAGCCAGTTGATCAAAGATAGTCGGTGTCTTCTGATTATGAACAAGGTGTTGTTGCTTGATAACTGGATCACGTCATTAGGAGAATCACGTGATGGACTAGACCCAAACTAATAGACGTAGCATGTTGATCGTGTCATTTTGTTGCTACTGTTTTCTGCGTGTCAAGTATTTATTCCTATGACCATGAGATCATATAACTCACTGACACCGGAGGAATGCTTTGTGTGTATCAAACGTCGCAACGTAACTGGGTGACTATAAAGATGCTCTACAGGTATCTCCGAAGGTGTTAGTTGAGTTAGTATGGATCAAGACTGGGATTTGTCACATCTGTGTGACGGAGAGGTATCTCGGGGCCCACTCGGTAATACAACATCACACACAAGCCTTGCAAGCAATGTAACTTAGTGTAAGTTGCGGGATCTTGTATTAAGGAACGAGTAAAGAGACTTGCCGGTAAACGAGATTGAAATAGGTATACGGATACTGACGATCGAATCTCGGGCAAGTAACATACCGAAGGACAAAGGGAATGACATACGGGATTATATGAATCCTTGGCACTAAGGTTCAAACGATAAGATCTTCGTAGAATATGTAGGATCCAATATGGGCATCCAGGTCCCGCTATTGGATATTGACCGAGGAGTCTCTCAGGTCATGTCTACATAGTTCTCGAACCCGCAGGGTCTGCACACTTAAGGTTCGACGTTGTTTTATGTGTATTTGAGTTATATGGTTGGTTACCGAATGTTGTTCGGAGTCTCGGATGAGATCATGGACGTCACGAGGGTTTCCGGTATAGTCCGTAAACGAAGATTGATATATAGGATGACCTCATTTGATTACCGGAAGGTTTTCGGAGTTACCGGGAATGTACCGGGAATGACGAATGGGTTCCGGGAGTTCACCGGGGGGGGGGGGGGCAACCCACCCCGGGGAAGCCCATAGGCCATAAGGGTGGCGCACCAGCCCTTAGTGGGCTGATGGGACAGCCCAAAAGGGCCCTATGCTCCATACAAAGAAAAATCAAAGAGAAAGAAAAAAAAGGGAGGTGGGAAGGAAGGGAAGGACTCCCACCCACCAAACCAAGTCCAACTCGGTTTGGGGGGGGAGCCTTCCCCCCTTGGACTCGGACGACCCCCTTGGGGCTCCTTGAGCCCCAAGGCAAGGTCCCCTCCCTCCCACCTATATATACGGAGGTATTGGGGCTGATTTGAGACGACTTTTCCACGGCAGCCCGACCACATACCTCCACGGTTTTTCATCTAGATTGCGTTTCTGCGCAGCTCGGGCGGAGCCCTGCTGAGACAAGGTCATCACCAACCTCCGGAGCGCCGTCACGCTGCCGGAGAACTCTTCTACCTCTCCGTCTCTCTTGCTGGATCAAGAAGGCCGAGATCATCGTCGAGCTGTACGTGTGCTGAACGCGGAGGTGCCGTCCGTTCGGTACTAGATCGTGGGACTGATCGCGGGATTGTTCACGGGGTGGATCGAGGGACGTGAGGACGTTCCACTACATCAACCGCATTCACTAACGCTTCTGCTGTGCGATCTACAAGGGTACGTAGATCACTCATCCCCTCTCGTAGATGGACATCACCATGATAGGTCTTCGTGCGCGTAGGAAATTTTTTGTTTCCCATGCGACGTTCCCCAACAGTGGCATCATGAGCTAGGTTCATGCGTAGATGTCTTCTCGAGTAGAACACAAAAGTTTTTGTGGGCGGTGATGTGCGTTTTGCTGCCCTCCTTAGTCTTTTCTTGATTCCGCGGTATTGTTGGATTGAAGCGGCTTGGACCGACATTACTCGTACGCTTACGAGAGACTGGTTTCATCGTTACGAGTAACCCCGTTGCTCAAAGATGACTGGCAAGTGTCGGTTTCTCCAACTTTAGTTGAATCGGATTTGACCGACGAGGTCCTTGGATGAGGTTAAATAGCAACTCATATATCTCCGTTGTGGTGTTTGCGTAAGTAAGATGCGATCCTACTAGATACCCTTGGTCACCACGTAAAACATGCAACAACAAAATTAGAGGACGTCTAACTTGTTTTTGCAGGGTATGCTTGTGATGTGATATGGCCAACGATGTGATGTGATATATTGGATGTATGAGATGATCATGTTGTAATAGAAATATCGACTTGCACGTCGATGGTACGGCAACCGGCAGGAGCCATAGGGTTGTCTTTATACTAACGTTTGTGCTTGCAGATGCGTTTACTATTTTGCTAGGATGTAGCTTTAGTAGTAATAGCATGAGTAGCACGACAACCCCGATGGCAACATGTTGATGGAGATCATGGCGTGGCGCCGGTGACAAGAAGATCGTGCCGGTGCTTTGGTAATGAAGATCAAGAAGCACGTGATGATGGCCATATCATGTCACTTATGAATTGCATGTGATGTTAATCCTTTTATGCACCTTATTTTGCTTAGAACGACGGTAGCATTATGAGGTGATCTCTCACTAAAATTTCAAGACGAAATTGTGTTCTCCCCGACTGTGCACCGTTGCTACAGTTCGTCGTTTCGAGACACCACGTGATGATCGGGTGTGATAGACTCAACGTTCACATACAACGGGTGCAAAACAGTTGCGCACGCGGAACACTCGGGTTAAGCTTGACGAGCCTAGCATGTGCAGACATGGCCTCAGAACACATGAGACCGAAAGGTCGATCAGGAATCATATAGATGATATGATTAGCATAGAGATGCCTACCACTGAAACTATACTCAACTCACGTGACGATCGGACTTGAGCTAGTGTAAGTGGATCATGAACCACTCAAATGACTAGAGAGATGTACTTTTTGAGTGGGAGTTTAGCGAATAATTTGATTAAGCTAAACTCTAATTATCTTGAACATAGTCTAAGTCCACTTTGAATATATTTGTGTTGTAGATCATGGCTCACGCGACAGTCATCTTGAATTTTAATACGTTCCTAGAGAAAGCTAAGTTGAAAGATGATGGAAGCAACTTTGTAGACTAGGCTCGTAATCTTAAACTAATCTTAAAAGATGGGAAGAAGGATTATGTCCTTAATGCTGCGTTAGGAGATTTACCACCCGCTACGGCTGATCAGGATGTTAAGAACGCTTGGTTAGCACGTAAGGAGGACTACTCAATAGTTCAATGTGCAGTCTTGTATGGCTTAGAACCGGGACTTCAACGTCGCTTTGAGCGTCATGAAGCATTTGAGATGTTCCAGGAGTTGAAGTTTATCTATCAGAAGAACGCCCGAATCGAGAGGTATGAGACCTCCGATAAATTCTATGCTTGCAAGATGGAGGAAAACTCATCTGTCAGTGAACATGTGCTCAAAATGTCTGGGTACTCAAACCGTCTAGCTGAGCTGGGGATTGAACTCCCGCAAGAAGCTATCACTGACAGAATCCTTCAATCACTGCCGCCAAGCTATAAAGGCTTTGTGTTGAACTACAACATGCAAGGCATGAACAAGTCTCCCGGCGAGTTGTTTGCGATGCTGAAAGTCGCAGAGTCTGAACTCCGTAAAGAGCATCAAGTGTTGATGGTGAATAAGACCACTAGTTTCAAGAGAAACGACAAAGGCAAGAAGGGCAATTCGAAGAAGAGCGGCAAGTCTGTTGCCAATCCGACGAAGAAACCCAAAGCTGGACCTAAGCCTGAAACGGAGTGTTACTATTGCAAGGGTATGGGTCACTGGAAGCGCAATTGCCCCAAGTATCTGGCAGATAAGAAGGCGGCCAAAGAAAAATCAGGTATATTTGATATACATGTTATTGATGTGTACTTAACCGGCTCTCGTAGTAGTGCCTGGGTATTCGATACCGGTTCTGTTGCTCATATTTGCAACTCGAAACACGAACTGCGGAATAGACGAAGGCTGGCAAAAGATGAA
This sequence comes from Hordeum vulgare subsp. vulgare, assembly GCF_904849725.1. NCBI lineage: Eukaryota > Viridiplantae > Streptophyta > Magnoliopsida > Poales > Poaceae > Hordeum > Hordeum vulgare. Next base: position 75,061,104 of record NC_058524.1, on the reverse strand, counting down.
GTGACGATGCGCGTAGGAAATGGTTCCAAGGTTGATGCAATCGCCGTCGGCACAGTGTCACTTCAGTTATCGTCAGGATTAGTAATGAACTTAAATCATTGTTATTTAGTGCCTGCGTTGAGCATGAACATTATATCTGGATCTTGTTTATTGCGAGACAGTTACTCTTTTAAGTCAGAGAATAATGGTTGTTCTATTTCTATGAGTAACATCTTTTATGGTCATGCACCGAATGTGAGAGGATTGTTCATATTGAATCTTGATAGCGATACGCATATACATAACATTGAGACCAAAAGAGTTAGAGTTAACAATGATAGCGCCATATTTTTGTGGCACTGCCGCTTAGGTCATATTGGTGTAAAGCGCATGAAGAAACTCCATGTCGATGGACTTTTGGAGTCACTTGACTTTGATTCACTTGACACGTGCGAACCATGCCTCATGGGCAAGATGACTAAGACTCCGTTCTCCGGAACAATGGAGCGTGCAAGTGACTTGTTGGAAATCATACATACCGATGTGTGTGGTCCGATGAGCGTGGAGGCACGCGGCGGATATCGTTATTTTCTCACCTTCACTGACGATTTAAGTAGATATGGTTATGTCTACTTGATGAAGCACAAGTCTGAAACATTTGAAAAGTTCAAGCAATTTCAGAGTGAAGTGGAAAATCATCGTAACAAGAAGATCAAGTTCCTACGGTCTGATCGTGGGGGTGAATATCTGAGTTTCGAGTTTGGTACTCACTTGAGACAATGTGGAATTGTTTCACAGTTAACACCGCCTGGAACACCACAGCGTAATGGTGTGTCCGAACGTCGTAATCGTAATCTATTAGAGATGGTGCGATCTATGATGTCTCTTACTGATTTGCCGTTATCGTTTTGGGGTCATGCATTAGAAACAACTGCATTCACTTTAAATAGGGCACCATCAAAATCCGTTGAGACGAGACCATACGAACTGTGGTATGGAAAAAGGCCGAAGTTGTCGTTTCTTAAAGTTTGGGGATGTGATGCTTATGTCAAAAAGCTTCAGCCTGAAAAGCTGGAACCCAAAGCGGAAAAGTGCGTCTTCATAGGTTACCCAAAAGAGACAGTTGGGTACACCTTCTATCTCAAATCCGAGGGCAAAGTGTTTGTTGCTAAAAACGAAGCTTTTCTCGAGAAGGAGTTTCTCTCGAGAGAATTGAGTGGGAGGAAGATAGAACTTGACGAGGCTGTCGAACCTCTCATCCCTATGGATGGTGGCGCAGGGCAAGGGGAAACCTCTGTCATTGCGATGCCGGTTGAGGAGGAAGTTAATGATGATGATCGTGAAACTCCAGTTCAAGTTTCTGTCGAACCACGCAGGTCGACGAGACCACGTGCTGCTCCAGAGTGGTACGGTAATCCCGTCTTATGAATCATGTTGTTAGACAACAATGAACCTGCAAATTATGAAGAAGCAATGGTGGGCCCAGATTCCAACAAATGGCTAGAGGCCATGAAATCCGAGATAGGATCCATGTATGAGAACAAAGTGTGGACTTTGGAGGTACTACCTGAGGGCCGCAAGGCCATTCAGAACAAATGGATCTTTAAGAGGAAGACGGACTCTGACGGCAATGTGACCGTTTATAAAGCTCGACTTGTGGCAAAGGGTTTTTCACAAGTTCAAGGAGTTGACTACGATGAGACTTTCTCACCCGTAGCAATGCTTAAGTCCGTCAGAATCATGTTAGCAATATCTGCATTTTTCGATTATGAAATCTGGCAAATGGATGTCAAAACGGCGTTCCTTAACGGTTTGCTTAAGGAAGAGTTGTATATGATACAACCCGAAGGTTTTGTCGATCCTAAGAATGCTAACAAGGTGTGCAAGCTCCAGCGATCCATTTATGGACTGGTGCAAGCATCTCGGAGTTGGAACAAACGCTTTGATGAGGTGATCAAAGCATTTGGGTTTATACAAGTGGTTGGAGAATCTTGTATTTACAAGAAAGTGAGTGGAAGCTCTGTGGCGTTTCTAATTTTATATGTGGATGACATATTACTGATTGGAAACAACGTAGAGTTTTTGGAGAGCATAAAAGGTTACTTGAATGAAAGTTTCTCTATGAAGGACCTAGGAGAAGCTGCTTACATTCTAGGCATTAAGATCTATAGGGATAGATCAAAACGCCTGATAGGACTTTCACAAAGCACATACCTTGATAAAGTTTTGAAGAGGTTCAAAATGGAACAGTCCAAGAAAGGGTTCTTGCCAGTTCTACAAGGTACGAGATTGAGTAAGACTCAGTGCCCAGCAACTGATGAAGATAGAGAGCATATGCGCTCCGTCCCCTATGCTTCAGCCATAGGTTCTATCATGTATGCGATGCTGTGCACTAGACCGGATGTTAGCCTGGCCATAAGTATGGCACGTAGGTTCCAGAGTAATCCAGGAGTGGATCACTGGACAACGGTCAAGAATATCCTGAAGTACCTGAAAAGGACTAAGGAGATGTTTCTCGTATATGGAGGTGACGAAGAGCTCGCCGTAAAAGGTTACGTCGATGCAAGCTTTGACACAGATCCGGACGACTCTAAGTCGCAAACCGGATACGTATTTATTCTTAATGGGGGTGCGGTAAGCTGGTGCAGTTCCAAGCAAAGCGTCGTAGCGGATTCTACATGTGAAGCGGAGTACATGGCTGCCTCGGAGGCGGCTAAGGAGGGTGTCTGGATGAAGCAGTTCATGACGGATCTTGGAGTGGTGCCAAGCGCACTGAATCCAATAACCTTGTTCTGTGATAACACGGGTGCCATTGCCTTAGCAAAGGAACCATGGTTTCACAAGAAGACCAGACACATCAAACGACGCTTCAACCTCATCCGCGACTACGTCGAGGGAGAGGACGTAAATATATGCAAAGTGCACACGGATCTGAATGTAGCAGACCCGCTGACTAAACCTCTTCCACGGCCAAAGCATGATCAACACCAGAACTATATGGGTGTTAGATTTATTACAATGTAATTCACATGATGATGTGAGGGCTAGATTATTGACTCTAGTGCAAGTGGGAGACTGTTGGAATTATGCCCTAGAGGCAATAATAAATATAGTTATTATTATAATTCTTGTATCAAGATAATCGTTTATTATCCATGCTATAATTGTATTGAACGAAGACTCATTTACATGTGTGGATACATAGACAAAACACCGTCCCTAGCAAGCCTCTAGTTGGCTAGCCAGTTGATCAAAGATAGTCGGTGTCTTCTGATTATGAACAAGGTGTTGTTGCTTGATAACTGGATCACGTCATTAGGAGAATCACGTGATGGACTAGACCCAAACTAATAGACGTAGCATGTTGATCGTGTCATTTTGTTGCTACTGTTTTCTACGTGTCAAGTATTTATTCCTATGACCATGAGATCATATAACTCACTGACACCGGAGGAATGCTTTGTGTGTATCAAACGTCGCAACGTAACTCTTGGAGATCCCAGAAGAAGGAATCACTCTTGGAGAACCTCAGGGAGACCTTTGACAATTTACGCGTATACCAGATGAGACTTAACCCTACCAAGTGTGTTTTTGGTGTTCCCGCGGGAAATTTATTGGGTTTTCTGGTGTCAGAGCGAGGCATTGAAGCTAACCCGGATAAAATCAAAGCGATCACTTCATTAGGCAAGCCGGCCAACATCAATCAGGTTCAGCACATGGCGGGTCGCACCGTGGCTCTAAGTCGTTTCATAAGTCGCCTTGGGGAGAAAGCCATCCCTCTTTATGAGTTGCTCAAGAAAACTGGTCGTTTTGTTTGGACGGATGAAGCCAACGAAGCCTTCGAAGTCCTGAAGCAACAGCTCGCTAAGCCGCCCGTCTTGGCTGCTCCGACTGACAATGAGCCTATGCTCTTGTACATCGCGGCCAATTCTAAATCAGTGAGCATGGCAGTGGTCGTCGAGCGAAAAGAAGAAGGAAAGGAATATCCGGTTCAATGACCAGTATATTTTATCAGCGAAGTCCTGACCCTCTCCAAACAACGCTACCTGCATTGGCAGAAGCTGGCCTTTGGGGTGTTTATGGCAAGCCGGAAGCTAAAACACTACTTTCAAGAGCATCCCATCACGGTGGTCAGTTCTGCCCCCTCGGTGATATTATACAGAATCGAGAAGCGAATTGACGGATTTCTAAGTGGGCCATCGAGTTAGGACCTCACCATGTGCGATATACCCCTCGTACGACCATTAAGTCTCAAGCACTAGTGGATTTCATCAACGACTGGACCGAGTTGCAGATTCCAGAAGACAGGCCTGATCACACATACTGGACCATCCATTTTGACGGGACTATGCAATTGGAAGGCTCGGGGGTTGGCGTGGTGTTGACTTTGCCTCAAGGTGAAAAATTCTGCTATGTCCTCCGACTCGTGTTTCCATGTACCAACAATGCAGCAGAATATGAAGCTCTGCTCCACGGGTTGCGACTCGCCAAGGAGATGAATCTCACCCGAGTCAGATGTTTGGGCGACTCGGATCTAGTGGCACATCAGGTTTCTGGCACTTGGGATTCCAGAGATCCCTTGATGGCTGCTTACAGGCGAGTTGTGTCGGACGTGGCGAGTCATTTTCATGGTTATCAGGTGGATCACATCGATCACGACTTAATGAAGCGACAGATGCCCTTTCACGTCTCGGTTCACAATGTAAGCCGGTTCCCCTAATGTCTTTTTGGATATGTTACATAACCCATCGGTAAGGCTGCCTTCATAGGATGATTTGGCGGTGCCAGATCCCGAGTCTCAACTTGTGGCGGCTCTTCGTGCTACCCCGGATTGGGCAGTTCCCTACATGGCGTATCTCACACGAAGCGAGTTACCCACTGATGAGTTGTCGGCCCGCCAAATCGTCCGTCGATGCAAGTCCATGGTCATACATAACGGCGAGTTGCATAAGCGAAGCACTTCAGGAGTATTTCAAAGGTGTGTCTCTTCCGAGGAAGGATGTATGATTCTCAATGAAATTCATGCAGGCGACTGTGGTCATCATGCCGGGTCATGCTCCCTGGTTTCCAAAGCTTTTAGGCATGGGTTTTATTGGATGACGGCTCATGCAGATGCTGAAGATATAGTTTGACAATGTGATGGTTGCCAAACATTTGGGCGTGAGATGCACGTGTCGGCTCAAGAATTATGGATGATTCCAATCACATGGCCGTTTGCGGTCTGGGGGCTGGACATGCTTGGTCCTTTCAAAATGTCGTCCAACAAAAAGACTCACCTATTGGTGGCAGTTGACAAGTTTACCAAGTGGGTTGAAGCAGAGTCGGTTAGTAGCTGTGATGCAGACACGGTTGTCAAATTCCTGAAAAAGTTGATCTTCCGCTTCGGATATCCTCATAGTATCATTACTGATAATGGTACTAATCTATCAAAAAGCGCAATGCAAGAGTTTTGCGAAAGGGAGCATATCCGGCTTGACGTTTCGGCAGTCGCACACACCCAGTCTAATGGACAGGTAGAGAGGGCGAATCAAGAAATATTGCGAGGAATCAAGCCCCGGCTTATGGTACCTCTCGAACATACCCCCGGGTGTTGGGTTGAAGAACTGCCCTCAGTTTTATGGAGCATCAGAACCACCCCAAATCAATCTACGGGATTTACTCCCTTTTTCCTGGTCTATGGGGCAGAGGCGGTATTGCCAAGTGACATCAGGCACGATTCACCACGAGTCGCTGCTTATGTGGAACAGGACAACGAGTTAGCACGTCAAGACTCGCTGGATGCTTTGGAGGAGGAGCGAGACTTGCCTGCGTCACGATCGGCGATCTATCATGAAGACTTGTGACGCTATCACAAGCGTCGCGTCAAGAGCCGGACTTTTCAAGAGGGCGACCTAGTGCTCCGGTTGATTCAAGACCACACTGGTATGCATAAGTTGTCACCGCCATGGGAAGGACCGTTTGTCATCAGCAAGAATCTCTGTAACGGTTCATACTACTTGGTGGATGTTCGCCCTGATAGGCCAACGACAGAGGTTGAGACAACTCGCCCATGGGACATCGCCCACTTGCGTCCTTACTACACTTAGAGCCATGGGCTCCTTATTTATTTTTACAATCTCAAATTTGTAATCTTTTATTTATAAACCAATAAAGCCGTCACCCACGAACTTCGGGGTCCTTTGCCGTTTCAGCTTCTTGAAAGCATGAATCTTTATTGTTCCATAAGCCGTCCAAGCATGGACGCTATCAGTATCAAAGAGCATAAGTCGCCATGCTGCACTTATTTCAAAATTGGATACTAGTAAGCCAAAGAGGACCAAAGTTGCCACATTGCACGGTTCAAACATGGGCGCCTTATATGATTTTGAGAACTAAGCCGGCTTACTTGGGGGCTACAAGCTCCCAAGTCATTTTGCAGTAAGAGCGGATACGCTTCTACAATCCTATGTCTGTTTTTTTTCCTAATCGTACGTCACTTGGGGGCTTCCACTCACTGAGTTCAACCTAAATACCCTCTTGTCTAGCAAAAAATTACCGCATTACAAATGGTTATACTGGACTATGTGTCGGACGAATCACCCTATGGACCCATGTACTCTTGGCGAGTCAATCCGCTCTTTTGGACCCTCAGCTTGCCTTGGTTAAAACATGAAAGGTACCGGCAAGAGCCAACACATGGAAAATAGACAAACCATTGGTTCACTGAACCTGCTTCACTGAGGCCTGACTCGCGCCTGATCAGCCGGTCTAAATAACTTGGGTTGTTGCAAAAGCCTTCTTGGGGTAGCACTAGAGTTTTGCAAACTCGTCCTATCCTGTCGCAACTCATCGAGCCGAAAAAAATTATGACTATCTTCGTGGCACTGCTGCAAGTTTTCATAAAAACATTTTTTATGACTCGCTGCGACCCACTAAGACGGCTCCTTGTTTATCACTCATTGCGACCCACTGGGCTGGCTTGTATCCTGCAGCGACTCACTGAGCCGGCTCTTGGCTTATTGCCTACCGCGACCCACTAGGCCGGCTTATTACCTGCTGCGACTCATTGAGTCAGCTTATGATGTTTTCCCTGGTAGACAGATTGAAGAATTTTTTTTGTCAAACTATGACACAGGTTTGGAAAGGGTGATTCATGATTCACAAAAGAACGACACTTCAGAACTGTCAAGCATAAGGTATGGTTGTGAGACTGTTTCCGTGAAACCTAAAGACTATTAGTTGGCTCACTCAGGCATACCCGGCGTCATTTCCCAGTCAGAAAAAGATCAAAATGTTTTCTAAGAACCGACTTCATGCTGAATAAATTCAAGCCACCTCCGGGTCACCCTGCTTCGAGCTTTCTCCATCTTCGATTTGTAAGTCGCCCAGTTTCTAATTGCACTTGGACAAGGCGACAAACTCGTATTCATCGCTCAGGATGACAGATAGATCAGCATCAAAATCGAAGGGATTCTTACGCTGTCGTGGAGTCAGGCTGGTAACTTTGTACGAAGGATGAGTCGCCTATTTATTGTTGTCATCATACGCCGCCTGGTATTTGTTCAAGTCTAGGCTGGCCGCTAGCTGAGTCACTGCGGAGCGAGAATTTTTCGCACACCGGTGGTAATCCTCTTCGGTGAACTCCGACTCGTCATCTTTCAATTCTGGGAAACCAGCAGCTACCTCCTCTGGCTTAAGTTCGGGAGCGTAGGCCAGACACCGGCTTAGGGTGGTTAGTGCTCCCTTGCGGGCGGCTCATCTTTTCAGTTCTTCTACTTGAGGTGGCAATGTCGACAGGAAACCCAACATATGCTTGATGGATTTTATTGGCTCCTTGTTGCCCATCACCGCCTTCATCGTCATCATGCCTCCCGTATACAACTGCTTTGTAAAAGTGTAAATCGCCTTCAACTTCAGAATGCAGTCATTTTGGACATTGGTGGCTCGCGGACCTACAAAGGACAACATGTGACAGTTAGTATTTGCAAAATGTTTTGCGGATCTTGTCAGATGAAGGGAATTGATCCTTACCGAAGATAGCTTGGGTCATGTTGGAGATATGCTTTTTCAAGCCGGAGAGTTCTTGCAGAGCTGCTTCTAGCTTCTCCTCGGCTTGTTCCGCCCGCTTAATGATGGCGGCTTGATCAGCATGGGCTTTCTTCTCAAATTTTTTATGATCAGCCTTCATTTTCTCCATGTCAGCAAGGGCCAACAGATATTTCTCTTCAGATTTAGCCCGAGCATCCTGTTGTTCGGCTAAGTTTTTCTTCAAATCAGCTAAGGTTGAGTCGACCCGGGTCAAGGATTCCTGCAAATCAATTTTGGGGAAGCAAGTTTCAGAACTATTGCAAGCAACATCCCTAACACTTGGGGGATAATGTATGATTCTTTTCAAGTCATACAAAATTCAAGACCCAACTCATCTTTCAAAAGATGACCCGGCCCTTGGGGGCTACAGGTTGAAGTTTTTTACTAAATTCAAGACCCGACTCATCTTTCAAAAGATGACCCGGCCCTTGGGGGCTACAGGTTGAAGTTTTTTACTAAATTCAAGACCCGACTCATCTTTCAAAAGATGACCTGGCCCTTGGGGGCTACAGGTTGAAGTTTTTTACTAAATTCAAGACCCGGCTCATCTTTCAAAAGATGACCCGGCCCTTGGGGGCTACAGGTTGAAGTTTTTTTCCAAACTCATGACCCGGCTCATCTTTTAAAAGATGACTCGGCCCTTGGGGGCAACAGGATGAAGTTCTTTACTAAATTCAAGACCCGGGTCATCTTCCAAAAGATGACCCGGCCCTTGGGGCTACACGCATATATGGGTCTCACAGATGACGCAAAAAATACAATTCATCAAAGAAAATAGTCTTCTGGAAGGCTACCGGGTGGAAATAGAAATAACAAAGGACGTACCTCATGTTTGATCCGCATCATATTGGCCAAGCTCTTTTCCATTTCATGGCTTGTTTCCAGGCGACTTACGAAACCAGAATAGAGTTGCTCAAATTCAAGTTTTTCATAATTGGGAAGCTTCAGCTTGCTAAGGTCTTGTTCTGCAGAAGAGTAGGTCTCTTTGGGTGCATGTTTTGTTAACATCGTAGTTGCAAGCTTAGAGTAACCAGTACGAGTAACAACTACGGTATCTGGGTCTTCAGTCGTCTTGGAAGAGCTTGGCGGGTTAACATTTTCAGTTGCCTCCTTCAGAGGGCTTAAAGGATCAGTATGGACATCGGTAAAATCACCCACGGGGTCATCATGAGTCGCCGCTGGGTCTACATCAAGTTCTGGGACAGAGGTGCTCATACCAAACACCTCAGCTGCTTTAGGAGCAGAGGACAAGTCGTCAGTTTTCGTTTTCTTTGCTTGTGCTCTGAGATGAAAAGACACCAAAGTTAGGACATGTATTAGTATTGGGAAGGAAAATGGTTAGTAAAGGAACTTACCCCTGTACACGAATCATTGGGGGGAGAGCCGACATTGCTGAGTCGCCGGATGAAGGAGGAGAAACCTAATGGACAAGAGTTCAAGGAGTGAACGAACTGCGAGCAACATTTTTCACAAGAAGGGAAAGGTGTTAACAGGAGTATACCTCACTTTGCCGTTTTCGGCCAGTTCTCTTTTCGGGTAACCCTGAAACTAAGTCGCCGGAATGGCTTCGGGTATGACGTTTGGGGGTATACCTCGCCTTCTTCAAAAGGAAATCAGGGTCCAGATGATCATTTGGGTGAGACATGGGAACTTTTCCACAAATCCGCCTGGTCGGCTTAGGAGAAGAAGAAGTTGAGTTGGAAGAAATAGAAATTACCTCGACGGCATCATCTTGGATCTCATAGTCATCATCCTACGAACAAATGTAACGGGGCATAAGCATAAGTCAGAACATAGTGATAACAAACAAAAGGGTAATTTTTTACCTCTGATTGTTCTTCGCCGGCTCGAGACTCGCCAACGACAGATGACTCCTTGGCGGCGGCTTTGCCCTTGCTCTTCTTTTTCTTCTTAGGAGGCGGCTTGGTTGTTTTATGGACAGTCACTTTGGGCCTTCGAGACCAAAATGCTGATCCTTTCTGATTGATATAATGACAGTTCAGATCAGGAACAAGGGTAAACGTATTGAAAGAATAAAAGGAGGCGACTTAGATTGTTGCCGCTGGAGCCGGGTTGGAGAGGCAGAAAGGCTTGAGCCCAATCTTGGCACAGTTCTCTAAGGGCTCGCTAGTTAACTTCTTGATCATTTCAACAATGTCTTCTTCAGTAAGTCTTGTATGGAAGAAACATTGGCGGTGGTTCAAGCTACCATCATACTCACACATCAAACCGTTCCAGTGACTCAAAGGCACAATCCTCCACTCCACCCAACAACGGATTAGGTCAATCCCAATAAGCCCATTGTTGCTCAAAGACCTTAGCTGGGAGAAAGCATGGATAAAGGTTGATTCTTATTCTTTAGTTAGTTTTTCTGGCAGCTTGAAATCCATGGGCAAGCGTTCTTCTCTAAAACCCGGAAGTGGGTTCTCGTCGGGAGGAGATGTGTCACGGCAATAGAATCAAGACTCTGCCCAGCCTTTGGGATGGTTGGGCAAAATGACACGTGGGGACCCGCATTCACGACATCGTTGGATGTTAACCCCCCCCCCCCCCCCAAGTTCCAAGCAAGGCCCGCTGGAGAATACGGTCTGGCGGTTCAGATAGAAGAAATTCCTAAACAGTAGCACTGTGGGTTCTATCTGCAGATAAGCCTCGCAAAACACCTGGAATTGGCAGAGGTTGCTGATGGAGTTTGGCCCCAAGTCTTGAGGATGAAGATTGAGGAAGTGCAAAACGTCTCTGAAAAACTTTGACCTGGGAGGCTTGAAGCCTCGTTCAAGGTGATCAACAAAAACGACTACCTCCCCCTCGACAGGGTGGGGAGTCGCCTCGCCTGGGCGGTCCGCCAGCCAACGATTTCTTTAGGGTCAAGATAACCCGCCAAAACATATTTATTGAGATAGGCGTCGTTGATTTTGGTTGGTAACCAATTGCATTTCGAGATATTGCCCATGACTACAAAAGGAAGATAGATTATTAGAAACCACGTATGTGTCAACTCGCAAGTTGGGTGATCTACAGTACAGCTAAAGGGATATTATGACTCGCCAATTCAGTAATCAAAGGTGTATCTATGGGGATATTCTAACACGCCAGGGTGGAAGAAGGTGAGTAGCAATTCTAAAGGGGGTTTTCCTTAGGGATATTCCCTGAAGAAGGATAAAACATGTTTCTAAAGACGAGCGATAATTTATGGATCTACGGGTGGATCCAATTAAAGAAATAATGCCCGTCAAAATTACAGAAGCTATGAACGCAAGAACGCGACAGGGATGATATTGGATCCATGAAGTAAACACTAAATGGTCAGGTGATGCAGTGAAACTACCATGATTTCTTAGTACAAAGAATCTACAATAAGCATATTTGACGGATTCAAGATGGAGGAAGAACTGTTCATCGCATTCCGGGGCTGACCTAAAAGAACATGGGGATTCGAGATCTAACCCTAATGAAGGAAGGATATTTACCTAAAAAGGGAGGACGATGCCAGGAGATGGTTGCGGAGGATCCGCGATGGAGATCGTGCCTTTGACTGGCCTAGGGACGCCCGAACTATGGGGGCCGGCGACGGAGCTTTTGGAACGGCGAGGAGGCCGAAGCGCGGATGTGAGGAAGATGAAGCAGTCGAGGAGATGAAGTGGGGGTAGGTGACGGCGCCCCCACTCCCCCTGCGGTTATTTAAAGGCCTAGGGCAAGAATGAAACGGCAAGCACGGGAATCAAGGCGAGAAGTTGAAAACCAGTAATGATGGCACCTAAATTTTCGGGATAACACGATGAAGACGAAAAAGATCTGTTGGGAGTGATGTCATCGGATCCCGGGAATGGAGGAAAAGGTGATGTCATCAATAAGTGACCTGGCGACTCACACAAATTTTGAAGGACGGTGGCTCGTCACTTATGTAAAGGATGATAGTTGTACGAGTCGCCTAGGGTGAGCGTGGAAGTCTATTGGCGTGAATAAATTCAAGTCAATCTGGGGCCTAATGTTGGGGATATTACCTGCGGTATGGCCCGCCCGAATGGGCCGGGTCAGGAACGTGGCGACTCATACCTACGTGGCCCACATAAGCCTTGGTTTGGGCGTAGGGCGTGTTGGGAGATCTTGTAAGAAGGCCGCCACGGCCCATGAGTCGGATAGCGGTTCAAGAAGGACAAAGAAGATAAGCCACCAAGGAGTCTTCCTTGGTTTGAGATACACGGTGACTTAGAGATAAGGAAGGCCACGATTTGTAACGTGGCCAGGACTTTGTAAACCATGGGGCCTCGACCTGTATATAAAGGCGAGTCTCTGGGACAAATAGATCAAGTTAGAAATCATCGAAAGCTAGGTCGGGCGAGTTACGCCCTCCTTGTAATCGAATCCGTCATCAATATACACAAAGCAGGACGTACGCTTTTACCTCCACACGAGGGGCCGAACCTGGGTAAATCTGAGTCTCGCTTCCGCTCACCCCCTTTGAGTCGCCACCAAGGTGCGATGGCTCCTTCACTAAGTACTTTCACAAGGACATCTGCCGTGACAAAACCACGACATATACCCTGCAAAAACAAGTTAGACGTCCTCTAATTTGTTGTTGCATGTTTTATGTGGCTGCATCTAGTATGATCGCATCTTACTTACGCAAAACCACAACGGTGATGTGCAAATTTCTATTTAACCTCTCTCCAAGGACCGCCTCAATCAAATCCAATTCAACTAAAATGAAGAAACAGACACCTGCCAGTCATCTTAATACAACTAGTTGCATGTTAGTCGATGAAACCGGTCTCTTGTAAGCTTACGAGTAAGGTTGGTCCGGCCCGTTTGAATCCAACAATACCGCCAAATCGAGAAAAGACTAAGGAGGGAAGAAAATCGAACATCAACACCCACAAAAACTTTTGTGTTCTACTCGAGATTACATCTACGCATGAACCTAGCTCATGATGCCACTGTTGGGGAACGTTGCATGGGAAACAAAAAAATTCCTACGCACACGAAGACCTATCATGGTGATGTTCATCTACGAGAGGGAGATCGGATCCACATACCCTTGTAGATCGCTAAGCGGAAGCGTTATTAAACACGGTTGATGTAGTGGTACGTCTTCACGATCCGTCCCACGAGCCGTCCCACGATCCGTCCCACGAACCGTCTCGTGATCCGTCCCAATCAAGTGCCGAACGGACGGCACCTCCGCGTCCCACACACGTACAGCTCGATGATGATCTCCGCCTTATTGATCCAACAAGAGGGGTGGGGAAGTAGATGAGTTCTCTGGCGGCGTGACGGTGCACCGGTGATGGTGATGATCTATTCCTGTAGGGCTCTGCCCGAGCTCCGCAGAAAACCGATCTAGAGGAAGAACTACGAACTAGAGGAGAGGACAATACGTGGCAAAGTTGTGTCTCAAAAACCCTAAAACCTCTAGTATATATAGGAGGAGGGGAGGGACAGCCTTGGCGTGCCAAGGAAGGCCTTCTTGGCTCGGCCGAAGTGGGGAAGGGAGGAGTCCTTCTCCAATCCCACTTGGATTAGGACTCCTTCCTTATTTTCCCACCTCTTTTGGGATCTCCACTTTTTCCTCATGGGCTTTCCTTGGATGACTTTGAAAGCCCATTATAGCTTATTGCGAATCCAATAAACCCACGTGGACCCCTTGGGGCGTGGTGGGACACCCAATGGGCCCCGGAACCCATTCATCACTCCCGGTACGCTGCCGGCAATGCCCGAAAACCTTCCGGAATCCAAACACCAACTTCCTATATATCAATCTTCATTTCCAGACCATTTCGGAACTCCTCGTGACGTCCGGGATCTCATCCGGGACTCCGAACAAAACTTCGGTCACCAACACATATAACTAAACTATACGGAAACATCACCGAATCTTAAGTGCGCAGACCCTGCGGGTTCGAGAACTATGCACACATGACCTGAGACACTCCCCGGTCAATAACCAACAGCGGGACCTGGATGCCCACATTGGCTTCTACATATTCTACGAAGATCTCTATCGGTTGAACCTCTATGTCAAGGATTCATATAATCCCGTATGCTATTCCCTGTGTCCTTCGGTATGTTACTTGCCCGAGATTCGATCGTCGGTATCTCTATACCTAGTTCAATCTCGTTACCGGCAAGTCTCTTTACTTGTTCCATAATACAAGATCCCGTGACTAACTTCTTAGTCACATTGCTTGCAAGGCTTATTGTGATATTCTATTACCGAGTGGGCCCCGAGATACCTCTCTATCACACGGAGTGACAAACCCCAATCTTGATCCATGCCAACCCAACAGACACCTTTGGAGATACCTGCAAAGCACCTTTATAGTTGCCCAGTTACGTTGCGGCGTTTGATAACCCACAAGGTATTCCTCCGGTGTCCGGGAGTTGCATGATCTCATGGTCATAGGAATAGATACATTGACATGTAGAAAACAGTAATGATAAACTGACACGATCATATGCTACGTTTATAGTTTGGGTCTTGTCCATCACATCATTCTCCCAATGATGTGATCCCGTTATCAAGTGTTAACACTTGTCCATGGTCAGGAAACCTTGACCATCTTTGATCAACGAGCTAGTCAATTAGAGGCTTACTAGGGAAAATGTTTTGTCTATGTATCCACACATGTATTTGTGTTTCCAATCAATACAATTATAGCATGGATAATAAACTATTATCATGAGCAAAGAAATATAATAATAACTAATTTATTATTGCCTCTAGGGCATATTTCCAACAGTTGTTGCATGTTTTACGTGGCTGCTATGGGTATCTAGTATGATCGCATCTTACTTACGCAAAGCCACAACGGTGATATGCAAATTGCTATTTAACCTTCTCCAAGGACCGCCTCGGTCAAATCCGATTCGACTAAGGTTGAAGAAACAGACACCCACCAGCCATCGTTATGCAATAAGTAGTATGTTAGTCGATAAAACCGGTCTCTCGTGAGCGTACGAGTAAAGTTGGTCCAGGAGGCTTCAATCCAACAACGCAGTTGAATAAACAAAATAGTAAGGAGGGCAGCAAATCGAACATCGACGTCCACAAACTCTTTTGTGTTCTACTCGAGATATCATCTACGCATGAACCTAGCTCATGATGCCATTGATGAGGAACGTTTCATGGGAAACCAAAAATTTCCTACACACACGAAGACCTATCATGGTGATGATCATCTACAAGAGGGAGATCGGATCCACATACCCTTGTAGATCGCTAAGCAGGAAGCGTTAAGAAACGTGGTTGATGTAGTGGAATGTCTTTGCGATCCAAATCGCCGCCGTCCCACGATCCGTCCTCATCTAGCGCCGAACGGACGACACCTCCGCGTTCAGCACACGTACAGCTCGATGACGATCTCCGCCTTCTTGATCCAGCAAGAGAGATGAAGAGGTAGCTGAATTCTTTGGCAGCATGACGGCGTGGCGGTGATGATGGTTAAGCTACTCCGGCAGGGCTTTGTCGTGCTGTACCGAACTAGCTACGGGGTGTCACGAAGTAGTGGAGGGAGAGAGGGATGCACAAAGGCTTGAGGTGCAAAAACCCTCTCAAACCTCCACTATATATAGGAGGAACCAAGGGGAGGGTGGCTTGACTCCTACTCCAAGGAGGAGTAGTCGGCTGAGCTAAGGAGGGAGGAGTCCTCCTCCAATTCGGTTTGGTGGAGGACTCCTTCCCAACTTGTCCACCTCCTTCCTTCTCTTTTTCTTTTTTTATTTTTTTCTTGGGCGAAATAGGCTTATTGGTCTGGCCTCACCAGCCCACCAAGGGCTGGTGCGACACCCATGGGCCTATTATGTCCTCTCTCGGGTGGGTGGCCCCTCCCGGTAAAACCCCGGAACCCATTCGTCACTCCCGGAACTTTACCGGTAATGCCCCAAATCTTTCCGGAAGACAAATGCAGCAATCCTATATATCAATCTGCGTGTCTAAACCATTTTGGAAACACTCATGATTTCCAGGATCCCATCTGGGACTCCGAACAACATTCGGTTACCAACATCAATAATTCAACTATACCGACAACGTCACCGAACCTTAAGTGTGCAGACCCTGCGGGTTCAAGAACTATGTAGACATGACCGAGACACTCTCTGGTCAATATCCAATAGCAGGACCTGGATATCCATATTGGATCCTACATATTCTACGAAGATCTAATCAGTTGAACCTCTATGTCAAGGATTCACACAATCTTGTATATCATTCCCTTTGTCCTTCGGTATGTTACTTGCCCGAGATTCGATCGTCGGTATCGACATACCTATTTCAATCTCGTTACTGGCACGTCTCTTTACTCGTTCTGTAATACAAGATCCTGTGGATAAATCTTTAGTCACATTACTTGCAAGGCTTATTTGTGATGTTGTATTACCGAGTGGGCCACGAGATACCTCTCCGTCACACGGAGTGACAAATCCCTGTCTTGATCCATGGTAACTCAACGGACACCTTCGGAGATACCTGTAGAGCACCTTTATAGTCACCCAGTAACGTTGCAACGTTTGATACACACAAGGTATTCCTCCGGTGTGAGTGAGTTACATGATATCATGGTCATAGGAATGTATACTTGACATAAAGAAAAGAATAGCAACAAAATGACACAATCATATGCTACGTTTATAGTTTGGGTCTTGTCCATCACATCATTCTCCTAATGATGTGATCCCGTTGTCAAGCGACAACACTTGTCTATGGCTAGGAAACCTTAACCATCCTTGATCAACAAGCTAGTCAACTAGAGGCTCGCTAGGGACATTGTTTTGTCTATATATCCACACATGCATTTATGTTTCCATGCAATACAATTATAGCATGGATAATAAACGATTATCATGAAACGGGAAATATAATAATAACTATTTTATTATTGCCTCTAGGGCATATTTCCAACAAGGGGTGGACTAGGAAGCTGAGGCCCGAGATGAAGTGGGGGATGAGCACCACGCTCTCACCTTCTTTTGGTGTGGGGATAACTTAGCCCTTCTCCGGAGCGCGATGAACAATGTTGGCCGACACGTAGTCGGCGTGCTTTAGCTCCAAGATGTCGTTGTTGGTGACGCAGGAGGCCTCCCACTTGCCTTTAGAGATAGAGTCGGCCATGGCCGAACTTGGGAAGTGGTTTGAGGAGATTGGGGGGAATTGAGCTTAGGAGTTTGGAGCTCAGAAGATCTGGGAAGGCGATAGCAATACGAGATCACAGAAGCATGTACACGCTGTGGTGGTAGTTTTCCTTTTATAAGCTGTTGTAATACCAAAAGCCCCTATTACTCCATCGCGGGCATTGCCACTTCCACATATATTCGTGCAATTATGCATGCATGGGACAGCTCAAATCATAAACTGTACCCCCTAAAAAGTGTGGCACAGCCTCAATATTGATGGAATGTGCCAATGAAAGAACTGCCTCAAACCGTGGATCAAGTTTTTGTAACTGGTCAATGGTCATGACCGGCCGCGACCTTTCGCTAGAAAGTTGTCAGACGGGACAATTGTTCACATTCAAGCGGTTGGCCTTCGAGGCTAAGTAGCACATTTTATTCGAAAATAGGGAAAACATCCGCGGACAAACTAATGCATGCCAAACGTAATTGGGGAGAGTAACTGTTGGGGATATTACCCGTTGTATGACCCTCCCTATTGGGCTGGGCCAGGTTCATGGCGACTCAACACTCGTGATTCAAGATGGGCTTAGACCCTATGACATGTTATGCTTCCGCTTGATGTTTGTATGACTTAAGTGTCGGGTCACGAGACCCGTGTTTGTAATATCACACTATGTTGATTCTTATGAGTCTTTAATAAAAGCTTGAGTCATAGAGTTATGTTGTGATGCCATGTTGTATCTACACATATCGTGCATATTGTGTGTATGTTATGAAATGCATTATATGTGTGGGATTTGACACCTAGTTGTGTGCCTTTAGTAGTACTCTTTACGGGGAAATGCCTCTTTGTGCTTCCACCGACCTTTGGTAGCTTGCTACTGATCCAGACACATTGATTGACCGGCATGTATCCTTCTTTGTTGTTGTGTCTGTCCCTTCGGGGAAATGTCACGCGGTGTAATGGAGTCCCTGTAGCTTGCTAAGACTCGTCTACACACGCTGATGACTGACACCTACTTTGCTGGGTTATGTATGTCTATCCCTGTACGGATGTACCACTTCGGTTTATAACTAGTCATATCGACCCGGGTTCTTTGTCGTTTGAATGCTAGCGACACATTCATATACGTGAGCCAAACGATGCAAATGGTCCCGGTCAAGGTAAGGTGGCAGCCGTCGAACTTACCGTGCATGAGGCCGCAAAGTGATGTGATGTGTTACAGGATGGGTTCTTACGACTTAGGATCGGGGTCCCGACACGGAGTCCACTGACTGTTGGGGTGTGTGGCACCTCTGGGTGAGGACGCGGAGTCCACATGCTCTTGTGTGCGGAGTGCCGTCGGGCATGGACGCGGTGTTGGGGAACAATGCATGGGAAACAAAAAAATTCCTACGCACACGCAATACCTATTCATGGTGATGATCATCTATGAGAGGGGAGAGTGAATCTACATACCCTTGTAGATCGCTAAGCAGAAGCATATATAACGTGGTTGATGTAGTGGAACATCTTCGCGATTCAAATCCATCACGGTCCATTCCGATCTAGTGTCGAACGTACGGCACCTCCGCGTTCAGCACATGTATAGCTCGATGATGATCACCGCCTTCTTGATCCAGCAAGAGGGGCGGAGAGGTAGATGAGTTCTCCAGCAAGGCGGGGTGGTGGTGGTGGTGGTGAACTAATCCAGCAGGGCTTCGCCTAAGCACCGCCGAACTAGACTAGAGGAGAAACAAATCTACAGAGAAATAGAGGGAGCACGTGGCAATTAGAGTTAGGGATGCCTCTAATTCCTCGAGTACATATAAGAGGGGGGAGGGGAGGAGGCAGCCTCAAACCCTCAAGGTTTGGCCGAAATTGGAGGTGGAGGAGTCCTACTCCAATCCTACTTGGAGTAGGATTCCTCCTCTCCACTTGGAAACCCATTCCTCCTCTTCCACCTTTGGGTTTTTTCCTTCTCAAACCTCATGGGACTTAGTGGGGGCTTAGGACAGCCCACTAGGGGCTGGTTTGTATACTCCCACAGCCCATGAGGCCCCTCGGGGCGTGACACACATCCCGATGGTCCCCGGTACCGTTCCGGCACTCCTGGTACACTACCGAAGTACCCGAAACTTTTCCGGTGATCAAAACAGGACTTTCTATATATCAATTTTTACCTCTGGACCATTCTGGAGCTCCTCGTGACGTTCGGGATCTCATCCGGTACTTAGAACAGCTTTCAGTTACCAACACACATAACTCAATAATACAGAAACGTCGACAAACCTTAAGTGTGCAGACCGTGCGGGTTCGAGAACTATGTAGACATGACCTGAGACACTCTCTGATCAATAACCAATAGCGGGACCTGGATATCCATATTGACTCCTACATATTCTACGAAGATCTCTATTGGTTGAACCTCTATGTCAAGGATTCAGTTAATCCCGTACGATGTTCCCTTTGTCCTTCGGTATGTTACTTGCCCGAGATTCAATCGTCTGCATCTTCGTACCTAGTTCAATCTCGTTACCGGAAAGTCTCTTTACTAGTTCGGTAATACAAGATCTCATGACTAACTCCTTAGTCACATTTCTTGCAAGGCTTGTTGTGATGTTGTATTACCGAGTGGGCCCCGAGATACTCTCCATCATACGGAGTGACAAATCCTAGTCTTGATCCATGCCAACCCAACAGACACCTTCGGAGATACCTGTAGAGCACCTTTATAGTCACCCAATTACGTTGCGACGTTTGATACACACAAGGTACTCCTCCGGTGTGCGGGAGTTGCATGATCTCATGGTCATAGGAACAGATACATTGACATGCATAAAACAGTAGCAATAAACTGACACGATCATATGCTACATTTATAATTTGGGTCTTGTCCATCACATCATTCTCATAATGATGTGATCCCGTAATCAAGTGACAACACTTGTCTATGGCGAGGAAACCTTGACCATCCTTGGTCAATGAGCTAGTCAACTAGAGGCTTACTAGGGACAATGTGTTGTCTATGTATCCACACATGTATCTGAGTTTCCATTCAATATAATTCTATCATGGATAATAAACGATTATCATGAACAAGGAAATGTAATAATAACCAATTTACTATTGCCTCTAGGGCATATTTCCAACGCGTGGATTCCGCCGGCTATTGGGGCGCGTGCCGCCGGCGGGTGAGGACGCGGAGTCTGCATGCTCTTGTGCTCGGAGCGCTGCCAAGCGCGGGCACGGAGTCTGCTGGCTATTGGGGCGTGTGATGCTATTGGGCGAGGATGCAGAGTCCTCTGGATCTTGTGCATGGGGCGTTGCCGGGTGCGAATGCGGTGTCCTTCGACTGTTGTGCGTGAGGCGCTGCCTCGCGCGTACGTTGAGTCCGTCGGTTGTAGTGCGTGGGGCGCTGTTAGGCATGGACGTGGAGTTTACTGACTGTTGCATATGAAGGAACGATGTAGCTTTCTGCTGGTGGGGGTGCGCTCCCAGTGGGTGTAGCCTCTGAGCCTCTGGGCGACTCGAAGAGTCAGGTGGAGGGTTCTTGTTGTTGTTGTAGCAGAGGTTATCGATGGAGGCTGACTGCGGGCCGCAGCCGGTGTAGCTTTCTTCCATTGAGGGCGCACCCGAGCACTCACTGGGTATAGCCCGCGAGCCTCCAGGCGACTCGAAGGGTCGGGCGGAGGGTTCTTGTTGTTGTTGTAGGAGAGGTTACCGATGGCGGCCGATTGTGGGCCGCAGTGCACATAGCTTTCTTCTAGTGGGGGCGCGCCAGTGCACCCACTCGGTGTATCCTCCGAGCCTCCGACGCAATGGGAGGTTCCCCGCGAGAATGATCGTGCAAAAGACAAAGTTAGTTAGCACGGATTTATCAAATATTTAACTTTAGCCGCACAAGTTTTATGTGGGGGGAATGTCGACTCGGTTTCGTCCGAGCCCCTAGGGTCATTTCGTGTCAACTCGACACTTTCAATTTTGCTCTTGCTAGCCAGACACCCGGGAGCTAGTATGTGACGAGAGTGGGCCACAGAGAGGAGCGTACAATATTGGAACTCTGGGAGCAGACTCAGTCGAGTAGAAATCCATGAAGGAAACAACAGGGCCGCCCGAGCAATTTTATCCCCAGACGTTTTATGTGGGGTGACCTCCAACTTTTGTTCTTGCTAGCCGGACAACCAGGATGCGGTGTGTAGCTGAGACGAAGAGTGGGCCTTCGGTACCCTACCATTGACGCTACTAATGTGTTTGTGCGGAAGAACGTATGTGGCCGATCGGCCAGCCCCGGGACGAGACGAGCTGGCCCCGGGCCGAATAGCAAAGCGGCTGAAATGAATGCGAGGATGGCCCCCGAGGGTCGCTCAGGGTATCCTTTTTTGCGCACAGTGCAAAGATATACGGACGAAGGCTCACATTTCTTTTTGGCGTCGGTGAGACGGTTGTTGTCTATGATAGCCGATGCGGCTTTTCTGCGAGCGGAGCACGCCGGTGCACCCAGTGGTTGTTGCTGCTAAGCCTTCGGCGGTCGATAGGTGTGTCAACCGGTCATGACCGACCGCCGGACGTCGAAACGGATGGACATCTAGGCCGACCCGGTGTCGAAGCAGTGGGTCGGTGATGGATGAGTATGACGGATGTGATTCATCATGTAACAGCTATAACACGGAGAGAAAAGTAACTAGCTCCCGTTCGTCAATCTAATGTAGGCATGTATTCCGTATGTAGTCATACGTGCTTAGGGAAAAGAACTTGCATGACATCTATTGTCCATCCTCCCATGGCAGCGGGGTCCTATTGGAAACTACGGGATATTAAGGTTCTCCTTTTAATAAAGAATCGGTACAACGCATTAACACGCGGTGAATACATGAACTCATACTATGGTCATCTCCGGGAGTGGTTCCGGCTATTGTCACTTCGGGGTTGCCGGGTCATAATACATAGTAGGTGACTACAACTTGCAAGATAGGATCTAAAACACACATATATTGGCGACAACATAATAAGTTCAGATATGAAATCATGGCACTCGGGCCCTAGTGACAAGCATTAAGCATGGCAAAGTAGTACCAACATCAATCTCAGAACATAATGGATACTAGGGATCAATCCCCGTCAAAACTAACTCAATTACATGATAGATCTCATCCAACTCATCACGTCCAGCAAGCCTACGATGAGATTACTCACGAACGATGAAGAGCATCATGGAATTGTCGATGGAGGAAGGTTGATGATGACGATGGCGATGATTTCCCCTCTCCGGAGCCCCGAATGGACTCCAGATCTGCCATCCAGACGAAGAACAAGAGGTAGCGGCGCCTCTGTATCGTAAAACGCGATGAAACCTTCCTTCTTATTTTTTCCGGGCGAGACGGAAGATATATAGCTGAGTTTGGGGGCGGTGGTGCCACATGGGCCCCACAAGCCCTCACGGTGCGGCCTAGGGGGTGGCCGCGGCCTCTAGGCTTGTGGCCCTCCGGTGGATCTTTGCGCACGTATTTTTCTTTTATTCCAGAAAAATTCTCCGTAAATTTCCAGGACCTTCCGAGAACTTTTATTTCTGCACATAAACAACACCATGGCAATTCTGCTGAAAACAGCATCACTCCGGGTTAGTTCCATTCAAATCATGCAAATTAGAGTCTGTTAGGGCATAGTGTATGCCTATGTAATTTTGGTGATTGATGACAGTACCGCAAAGGACTAATTGCGTGTGTTAAGATTTCAGATAACACATGTCAACGGCACAAGACGACTCGCCCCCTCTTTCCATGGAACAGAAGCACGGTGCACTCTACGATTCTCTTTCTTTGAGTCATAGGAACGTCGTACTATTAAGAGGGGACCTGTAGTGGAAAGGTTTGGGTGGAATCAATTTTGCACGCACACACTTTATCTCCTTTTCCCTTACCTGCAACTTTGGAGTGGCTCCCGCCTCTGTGTTTATCTCATCTAAGCAAATGGTCCCTCAGCGGTAGTACCGTTGTGCCTAGCGGTAGTACGCTAGCCCTAGCGGTAGTACCGTTGGAGTGCTAGCGGTAGTACCGTTGCAGCTGGCGGTAGTACCGCCCCTGGTCAGCGGTAGTACCGCTCCAGGAGCTTAGTACCGCCTTCCTAGCGGTTGTACTTGGACGGACCTTTTTGCGAAGACTTTCTCGGCGGTGGTTGGCCCGGTAGTGCTTATGCACTACCATGGGCCCAGCGATAGTACCGCTGCAGCGAGCAGTAGTACCGCTAGGCTCGGGCTGTGAGTGGGAAAACGGTTGGATTTCCCCCCTCCCCACTATATAAGGGGTTCTTCTAGCTGTGGAACCCTATCTCTTACCCTCCCAAGCTCCATTGTTGCTCCCTAAGCTCAAAAGTGCCCGATCTCTCTCCCTAGCCAATCAAACTTGTTGATTCTTTGGGGATTGGTTGAGAAGGCCTAGATCTACACTTCCACCAAGAGAAAAGTTGATTCCCCCACCAATCCCTAGCGGATCTTGTTACTCTTGGGTGTTTGAGCATCCTAGACGGTTGAGGTCACCTCGGAGCCACATTCCATTATGGTGAAGCTTCGTGGTCTTGTTGGGAGCCTCCAAGCTTTGTGTGGAGTTTGTCCCAACCTTGTTTGTAAAGGTTCGGTCGCCGCCTTCAAGGGCACCTATAGTGGAATCACGGTACCTTGCATCGTGTGAGGGCGTGAGGAGAATACGGTGGCCTTAGTGGCTTATTGGGGAGCATTGTGCCTCCACACCGCTCCAACGGAGACGTACTTCCTGTCAAAGGGAAGGAACTTCGGTAACACATCCTCGTCTTTATTGGTTCCACTTGTGGTTATCTCTAACCTTTACTTTGTGTATTCTTATGTTGTTGTCTATCTCTTACTTGTCTTAGTAGATCTTGTTGTTAGCTTCATTACGGTTCACCCCATTGTTGTTATTCTTGTGAACCCGTTTGTTGTTTACCCTAACTTGCTAAGATTAATTAAAAAGTGGTCGTTGCCTATTCAACCCCCCCCCCTCTAGTCAACCATATCGATCCTTTCAATTGGTATTAGAACCACGTCTCTTTATTAAGGGTTTAACCACCCGGAGAGTATGGAAGATGATGAGGGAGTTCCCCGTGCACAAACCGAGGGCTTGGACTTGACTTCGATCATAAGGGATGACTTGAATACGGCTATGGCCGCACTCAAGACGTCCATGACGAACGAGGTCAAGACCATGCTTAAAGATTTAATTGAGGGAATTAAAAACTCTCCCGATCCGGCATTGGTGGTTAAACCCACCATCACGGATTCGGAGGCCAATTCCATCAGGGAAATGGCTAAAGGCATGCAACCTTCCCAACCTCTCGAAAATGATGGGAATGGGACGTATGCATCTGTTCCACCACCCTTAGTCTATGGAGGACCGGTTCCCACACCGTGTCTTAATCCTGTTGGTCCTCCTCCTAAGCTTGTAAAAGGTGATTTTGCTAACTGGGTATTTTCTATTAAGTCTCATTTGAATCACAGCTCAACAAATTTGTGGAGAATCATTGAGCAAGGATATTATCCCCATGATCCAAGCAACCTCACTCCAAGAGAAGATGCAGACAATCAATACAATTGCTCTGCTTTGTTTATTCTCCAGTCCGCAGTGCCACCTGAAGATCTTCCTCACTTGCGTCCCTTCACTTTGGCCAAGGACTGTTGGGAGCACATTATGGTGTTGTACAAGGGAAGCTCAAGCATTCAATGGTCCAACTATGAAGTGATACTTGATAAGGCCGATGAGTTTGTGATGAAGGAAGACGAGGACCCTCGTGATCTCTATCGGAGGGTGACTGCTATTGCTATGGCACTCAAGGACCATGGGAGCAAGGATGTGGATGATACATGGGTCAAGCGCAAGTTTCTCAAAGCCATCATGCCATTCAATAAAGCCATGTCATCTATCATTCATCAGCGACCAGACTTCCACTCCTTGTCTTCGAGTGAGGTGTTGGATGAATTCATTGCAATGTCAATCATGAATGAAACAGCTGACAATGCACTTGCTCGTGTTCGCTCAAAGACAGCTTCACCCAACCTTGCGTTAAAGGCAAAAGCAACGTTTGAAGAAGTAGAAGAGGATGAGGAAGAAGAGAGCTGCCCTGAAGACACGAAGTATGCCTATCATGAGCACATGGCTCTTGCGTCAAGGCAATTCTGGGGCAACAAGAGGAACTCAAGACCCACCTTCACCAAGAACTACTCGAGTGGGTTCAAACCCAAGCAACGAGTGAGGACATGCTATAACTGTGGTAACGTGAGTCACTTCGTGGCCAAATGTCTCTATGAGAAAAGGGAAGACAACGGGGGCAAGCTCATTCGCAAAGACAAAACCAAGTCATTCCCAATCAAGAACAACTTTGTGAAGAAACCTCACCCAAAGGGGATGGTGGCCCTTGAAGAATACCCTTCCGATGATGATGATGATGATGATACAGTGGCAACGGCAACTGTTGCTATTGCCACTCCCTCTCCCTAGAAGGTGTCTCTCTTCAAAGCCCCCAACGAGAACCACATCACCAAGTGCCTCATGGCAAAAGGTATCAATCAGGTAACCCCCATCATTAAGACCAACATCGCTACTGCTCCTTCATTGTTAAATTGTGTTGATGATAGTGATGTTGGGGAACTTAATGAGCATGATCTTGACAAGTTTCTGTGCACTATTAAGGGAGAATCCAAGAAGCACTTTGTTGCTCTCTTGGAACAACTGGTTGAGGCCAATGACCTCATCGAGTCTCATGAGGAGACCATCTCCGAGCTTCAGGGACACAGTCGTGACTATGCCGATGAAATTGCTGAATTATCTATTGCTCTAGAAAAGGAGCGCACTCTTCATTTGGTTCTTGAGGAGTCATACAATGATGACTGCGCTAAAATGCAAAATAAGCTTGATCATGATACTGTTCTTACTCGTATGCTTAAGTCTGAGAAGTATGCTCTTGGGGTTGGCCATGACAGACTCAAAGTGGAGTTTGACACACTTGACAAGGCTCACAAGGTCTTGAAAGGTGTTCATTTCTCTTTGAAAGAGTCTCATGATCAACTCCAAGCAAAGCTTACCAAGGATATCTCTACTTTTCCTCCCTTTGTGTTCATTGATAATGCTTGTACAACTAATCCTTGTTGTGAGCATGTACATCTTGTGGAGGAAAATGCCAAGTTAAAGGAGAAACTTGAGAAGGGCCTTGTGGCATGCATACAAGGTGAGAAGAGCCTGAACGACCTCTTGAGCACTCAAAATGGTGTTGTAGGAAAGGAGGGACTTGGACTTACCTCCAAGTCAAAAGGAAAAAGGAGGAACAGGAACAAATGATCCCCTACCCTCATGGACATCTTTGTCAAAGAGGGTGAAGGGACTCAGGAGGTGAACAGGAACAAGGTGGACGATGGTAACGTCAAGAAGGGCAAAACCATTCCTACTAACACAGCCGACAAACTCAATTCTTCCTATGTCTTATGTCGTGCTAATGATGGGCATGTTTATGCCAGATTTGTTGGTTCCTACTATGAGTCCATTGAGTGGGCTATCTGGGTTCCTAAGACCCTTGTCTCTAACATGAAAGGACCCATTAAAAATGGGTACCTAAAACCAAGCCTTGATCTATTGCAGGAGTTTGCTTCCGGTGGGGTGTCATGGTTGCTCGATAGTGGAGCAACAAATCATATGACCGGAAGCAAGGACTTAGTGGTGGATGTGCATCCTTCTCCATCTATGCCCACTCATGTCCAATTCGCCGATGCATCCTCATCAAAGGTATTGGGATTTGGTAAGGTGGTCATCTCTCAAGAGTTATCTATTGAGAAGGTCATGCTTGTTGAGTCTCTTGCCTACAATTTACTTTCGGTTCATCAACTTGCAATTATGGGTTTTTCCACATTCTTTAATCTTGATACTGTGGTCCTCCTGTGGAGCAAGACTCTTAAAGTAGCCTATGTTGGGTATGTCCAAAATGGTCTTTATGTGGTGAACTTCTCAAAGCGACCCACTAAGACTGCGACGTGTTTAATATCTAAAGTTGATGTGGGCTGGCTTTGGCATCGCCGACTAGCTCATGTCAATATGAGATCTTTGCAAAGTCTTCTAAAAGGGGACCATATTCGTGGACTAACAAATGTGAGTTTTGCTAGAGATCGTGCTTGCAGTGCCTGCATTGAAGGAAAGATTCATGAAACTGCTCATCGTCCAACGACTCTCATTTACACTAAGAGGCCATTGGAGCTCTTCCATATGGATCTTTTCGGCCCTCCATCATTTGATAGTCTTGGAGGCAGAAAGTACTGCTTGGTGATTGTTGATGACTACTCAAGATACACTTGGGTATATTTCTTCAAAAGGAAGAGTGAGACTCAACAAACTGTCATCAACTTTGCTAATGAAGCTCAACGTCAACATGAAGCAAAGATCTTGATGATTAGAAGTGGCAACAGCACCGAGTTCAAGAACTACACCTTGGATGAGTTTCTAGGTGATGAGGGAATAAAACATAAATATTCAGCACCATATACCCCTCAACAAAATGGCGTGGCAGAAAGGAAGAACCGGACCTTGATGGACGCTACAAGAACAATGATGGCGGAATTCAGATCTCCATATAACTTTTGGGCAGAGGCCATCAACACAGCATGTCATGCGTCCAATCGGCTCTATATCCGCAAAGGCTTGAACAAGACTCCATATGAGATTCTCACTGGAAACAAACCCAATCTCAAGTACTTCTGGGTATTCGGTTGTAAGTGTTTCATTCTCAAGAAAGGTGCATGTTTAGCTAAATTTGATTCTAGAGCACATGAGGGCATCTTTGTTGGTTATGCTACAAACTCTCATGCTTACCGTGTCCTCAACAAGTCCACCGGACTCATTGAGGAGACGTGTAACATGGTGTTTGATGAAAATAATGGCTCCCAAGTGGAACAAAGTGGTCTTTGTGATGTAGGTGATGAAATTCCTCCCCAAGCCATAAGAAGAATGGGGATTGGTCAAATACTCCCCATTGAGGAACCCCTTGTGGCCGAAGGAGAAGGACAATGCTCTACTCAAGTGGAGCCATCACCCCCACAAGCCCCACATGCTTCCGATGAATGAAGAGAAGACTCTCAACAAGATGAACAAGCTCAAGGTCAAGACAAATTGCCCAACAATGATGATGTGTCCCATGATATTCAAGCACTTACCCAAGGGTCTGAACCTGCTCATGATCAAGATCAAGTGCAACCACAAGATCCAGACCAAGTAGAAGCACAAGATCAAGATCAAGAGCAACCACAAGTACAAGGACAAACAAGTGAACCTGCTCAAGTCGAAAGTCAAGATGATCAGGATACTGTGTCGCAATTCCCTTCTGCAACACCAATAGCCGGTACCAAGGGAGGTTCAAGATGCAAGGGCAAGCAAAGTAAACAAGTCGATGCTCCCCAGTTATCCAATGAAGAACTCTTGGAGTGTCGAGCAGCCAAGATTGCGAACAAGCTGAGAGTCAAGTCACATCTTATGAAGAATGTACTTGGCAGTTTAAAAAAAGGAGTATCCACCCGTCAACAGATTTGGAATTATTGTGAGCAACACGTGTTTGTTTCGTATTGTGAACCTCAACAGGTACAGGAAGCACTCGATGACGAGGATTGGCTTATGGCCATGCATGAAGAACTTAACAACTTTGAGCGTAACCAAGTCTGGGATTTAGTGCCAAGACCAAAGGAGGAACATAATGTCATCGGGACCAAATGGATATTCATAAACAAGAAAGATGCCAATGGGATTGTGATTCGAAACAAGGCAAGATTGGTGGCTCAAGGCTACTCCCAAGTCGAGGGTATCGACTACGGTGAAACCTTTGCCCCTGTTGCTCGTCTAGAATCTATTCGCATGTTGCTTGCATTTGCTTCTCATCATAATTTCAAATTACAGCAAATAGATGTGAAAAGTGCCTTTCTTAATGGTCCTCTAAATGAGTTGGTCTATGTCAAACAACCCCCGAGATTCGAACATCCCAAGCTCCCCAATCATGTGTACAAACTTACTAAGGCACTCTATGGCCTTAAACAAGCCCCACGTGCGTGGTATGAGTATCTTACTGAGTTGTTACAAGACCGTGGGTTTGAAATTGGGAAGATCGATCCCACTCGTTTTACTAAGAGGGTTAAAGTGGATTTTTTCATATGCCAACTATATGTTGATGATATTATTTTTGGTTCTCCTAACATTTCCTTCAATGAAGAATTTGCTGCACTAATGACCGAGAAATTTGAGATGTCCATGATGGGAGAGTTGAAGTTCTTCCTCGGCTTCGAGATTAAACAAGGCCTAGAAGGGACCTTCATCAAACAAGCCAAATACACTCAAGACATGCTCAGGCGGTTCGAGCTTGAAGATGTCAAGCCGGTCAAGTTCCCCATGCCAACAAGATGCAAGCTTGACAGTGATCCCAATGGTAAAGCAGTGGATCAAAAGGTATACCGCTCCATGATTGGATCCCTCCTTTACCGTTGTGCATCTAGAACAGATATTATGTTGAGTGTAGGGATATGTGCACGGTTTCAATCCGCACCAAAAGAAAGTCATTATATGGCTGTTAAGCGAATCTTTCGATATTTGGCTCATACCCCAAACTTTGGTCTATGGTATCCCAAAGGAGCAAACTTCAACCTAGTAGGCTATTCTGACTCAGATTGGGCAGGAAATTGTGTGGAGAGGAAGTCAACTTCTGGAGGATGCCAATTCCTTGGTCGCTCACTGGTAAGTTGGTCTTCAAAGAAGCAGAATTGTGTATCACTATCATCCACCGAAGCTGAGTATGTGGCAGCTGCAAGTTGTTGTGCACAATTGCTATGGATGAGGCAAACTTGGAAGGATTACGGTGTCACTTGTGACAAAGTGCCTCTTCTATGTGACAATCAAAGTGCTATCAAGATTTCCCTCAACCCAGTGCAACATAGCAAGACCAGGCATATTGATATTCGCCATCACTTCATTCGTGAACATATCAAGCTTGGTGATATTGAGGTTCACTTCATCCACACTGAAGAGCAACTTGCAGATATTTTCAATAAGCCCCTAGATGAAGCAAGGTTCCAGGAGTTAAGGCATGAGCTAAATATCATTGATTCAAGTAATGTGGATTGAAGCTAGGCACCTTGCACCTCACTATGCATTCGATCTTGTTCTAGATGTAGGCATGGACATAGGGGGAGTGTTGTTCTCTCAATGAACTCTTCCTCCCCCCATTATGCATAAATTGATCTAGTCTTTCACTTTAGCCATTACCAAATGGCACTTGTGCTTCAAAGACGAGCTTTGGTCATGAACCCAAGGATAATTCTTCGCGGTGTCATACCTTTGTCTCAAACATAGGTGGCCTCGGCCACCGCCCCCACCTTTCTCTCATATGGAAGAAAGGATACAAAATGACGAGTCAGTATATCTTGCTGGTGCTATCTTCTTATTACACTGACTTGTCGTGTGCCCACGTCTTTCTCATCTCCTATGTCTCATTGTTCCATTTGCAGCGGTACTACCGCCAGGACCCCAGCGGAACTGCCGCCAGGGGTAGCGGTACTACTGCCAGGACCCCAATCTACCACGACCTGACTAGGGCTTTTTAGGGTTGTCTCAAGGGGGAGCGGTACTACCGCCAGGGGGAGCGGTACTACCGCCAGGACCCCAGCGGTACTACCGCCATGACCCCAGCGGTACTACCGCTGGCCCGTACCCCTTGGGCTATATAAAGGAGGGGGGCCCGTTTTTCCTGCCTCTTTCTTCTTCCTCGTGACTCTTCCCTCCCCAACCCCGAACTCCCCCTATTTGGATCTCTATCCGTGGAGCCCCTTCTCTCCGTTGAGTTGGAGGGTTTTCTCCACTCCTCCTTCCTCCACCAAGTGCCATGGACTCCGGTAAAGCTCCTCCCTTTATTCTCTTGGTTGATGTTTTCTTGTTCTAGGGTTAGGAGCATTGGTGATTTGGATCCATGGCTATGGTGTTGTGCTTTGTTCTTGGATGGAACGAAGGAGATATTCTAGGGGAGTTTAGGTCCTTCGATTCATTGCGTTTATATTGCCATGCCCTAGGTTCCTCATGTTTTAGATCAAGCACTTCTTCTCTTATTTTGGATTAGATCTAAAACTTGAAACCTCTTGACTAGGCATATCTTTATCTAGATGATTCTTGAGATCCTCATGTGTGTAGGGCTATGGTGGTTTTTGTAGTGATTATATGCAGTACCCATGGCCCTCGTAAATCCAATCTAGCCGTTACTATGGGTCTTTTTCTTATTCTGATCTGAAAGTCAACCCCCTAGCGGTACTACCGCTAGGACCCCAGCGATACTACCGCCAGGGGTAGCGGTACTATCGCTAGGACCCCAGCGGTACTACCGCCAGGTGTAGCGGTACTACCACCAGGAGGATATTTTTTCTTCTTTTCATTTTTCTTGGCAATGTGAGTTTACTTTTATGCCTCTTCTTTTTCATTGCCTTGACTCCTTCTCTCGCTCTTTTTCGGTGTCTGTCTTATGTGTCGCAGGTGGTGCTCGTCGCTTGAATCCCCCCAGGACACCCAGTCGAAACAGTATCGCAATCAAGAGGCTCTAGAGGGTTCCGCCACTTCCGGTCTGCCACCCAAAAAGAAGTCTTTCAAGAAGACCGGTCACAAGGACAAGGGGGTCAACGTTCACACTATGCCCCCTAAGGATTTTGTGCGGTTCCGCACCAAAAATCACTATCTAGAAGACAAGGCTCAGATCAAGGATGTCGAGCATGTTTGGTCATGGGATCACTGCAGGATCTATCGCGACATCGTCAACAACTTCAAGAAGAGTTTTGTTCCAGTTCAGTGGATTGACTTGGCTCACCTTCAGCGGCACCCGGATTACTTTGGTGAGGCTCTCGCTTTGATTGACAAGCTTGGCATTAAGGAGATCATCCCCTTCAAGAAAGACTTTGATCCAGATGTTATCGCCCAATTCTATGTCACTGTTCACTTCTCGCCTGATGACGTGCGCACCATGACTTGGATGACTGGTACTCAGAAGATGAAAGGTTCCTGGTCTGAATTCATGCAATTTCTCAAGGTCGACTTTCAGGGAGCTGACAATCCTATTGGGTCGCGTCCTCATGCTCCAGCTTCCACTGATAGGGGCCCCGCCAAGGACAGACTGCAGCAACTGTATGTGAAGAAAGGTGTGCTCCCCAAGCATCTGGATATCATGCATCGGATCTTCCGCAACACTCTCTTTCCTCGCATTGGCAACTTTGACGAGGTGCATGGTTCTCTAGCTGAGATGCTTCTGCTTTGTGAGGAGGCTATGACTAAGGAGTCTGCCCCTCTTGATATTTCTGACGTGATGTTCACTGAGCTCTGGAACTGCATCATGATGCGCAAGGTTCCCATCTACGGGCCCTACTTGTTTGCCTATATTCGCCAAAAGTGGCACGACACCTATTTGATTGAGGAGTTCCACCTTCAGGCTGATTACTTTGTGCACGATCCTACCAGGCTCCGCATCAAGGACAAATGGGCCAACCCATCAGCTTCGTCTCAGCACATGGACACTGACACAGAGACTGCTGCTGAAAGAGGCACCGCTTCTCAGTCCCAATCTTCTGCTATGCCATCTTGGGCAGTCAAACTGAAGGATAAAATGAAGACTCTCTTCTATATGCAGGCCAAGGGACAGTATCAGACTCATGTGGTCCAGAAGGAGAACCGTCAGAGGCACAAGCGTGTCCTGAGGACACTTGATGTTCATATCTCCAGCGGCTCAGAGGACGACATCACTCCAGAGTCTGCTTGGATGCGGGCTCAAGGTTATCAGTGGTCTGGTGTAGAGGAGGGGGCGTCTGAGGAGGACAATGAGGAGGAGCAGGACGATCCGGATGCCACGGACGGGTCTGGGGATGATGAGGATGAGGAGTGACCACCTGTGTCATTAGGTGTGCCCCTTTTTGGTGTCTTGTGCCAAAGGGGGAGAGAGTCTAGGAGCTGGATTTGAGAGTTGAACTTTGCTTAGCTTTGCTTATCTTTCGTGTTTGCTTTGAACTTGGTTTGCTTTTATTTGCTATCTTTGCTTTCTGTGATGTGAGACTTGAACTAGTGTGAGATTTATTTCCATCATATGTTGTGAGTCATATGCTCCTTATTTTTATATTTCTCTATCTTTATGTTCACATGCTATTCACTGTGCAAATTCGGTATTGTCATCAATCCACCAAAAAGGGGGAGATTGTTAGGGCGTAGTTTATGCCTAAGTAATTTTGGTGATTGATGACAGTACCGCAAAGGACTAATCGTGTGTGTTAAGATTTCAGGTAACACATGTCAACGGCACAAGACGACTCGCCCCCTCTTTCAATGGAACAGAAGCACGGTGTACTCTACGATTCTCTTTCTTTGAGTCATAGGAATGCCATACTATTAAGAGGGGACACGTAGTGGAAAGGTTTGGGTGGAATCAATTTTGCACGCACAAACTTTATCTCCTTTCCCCTTACGTGCAACTTTGGAGTGGCTCCCGCCTCTGTGTTTATATCATCTAAGCAAATGGTCCCTCAGCGGTAGTACCGCTGTGCCTAGCGGTAGTACCGCTAGCCCTAGCGGTAGTACCGCTGCAGCCAGCGGTAGTACCGCTAGGCTGGCAGTAGTACCGCCCCTGGTCAGCGGTAGTACCGCTCCAGGAGCTTAGTACCGCCTTCCTAGCGGTTGTACTTGGACGGACCTTTTTGCGAAGACTTTCTTGGCGGTGGTTTGCCCGGTAGTGCTTCTGCACTACCAAGGGCCCAGCGGTAGTACCACTGCAGCCAGCGGTAGTACCGCTAGGCTCGGGCTGTGAGTGGGAAAACGGTTGGATTTTCCCCCCACTATATAAGGGGTTCTTCTAGCTGTGGAACCCTATCTCTTACCCTACCAAGCTCCATTGTTGCTCCCTAAGCTCAAAAGTGTCCGATCTCTCTCCCTAGCCAATCAAACTTGTTGATTCTTTGGGGATTGGTTGAGAAGGCCTAGATCTACACTTCCACCAAGAGAAAAGTTGATTCCCCCACCAATCCCTTGCGGATCTTGTTACTCTTGGGTGTTTGAGCATCCTAGACGGTTGAGGTCACCTCGAAGCCACATTCCATTGTGGTGAAGCTTCGTGGTCTTGTTGGGAGCCTCCAAGCTTTGTGTGGAGTTTGCCCCAACCTTGTTTGTAAAGGTTCGGTCGCCGCCTTCAAGAGCACCTATAGTGGAATCACGGTACCTTGCAGCGTGTGAGGGCGTGAGGAGAATACGGTGGCCTTAGTGGCTTATTGGGGAGCATTGTGCCTCCACACCGCTCCAACGGAGACGTACTTCCTCTCAAAGGGAAGGAACTTTGGTAACACATCCTCTCCTTCATTGGTTCGGCTTGTGGTTATCTCTAACCTTTACTTTGTGTATGCTTATGTTGTTGTCTATCTCTTACTTGTCTTAGTAGCTCTTGTTGTTAGCTTCATTACGGTTCATCCCATTGTTGTTATTCTTGTGAACCCGTATGTTGTTTACCCTAACTTGCTAAGATTAATTAAAAACTGGTCGTTGCCTATTCACGCCCCCCCTCTAGTCAACCATATCGATCCTTTAAGAGTTCAAAACAAGGGCAAAAGAGTTCGGAAAAGTAGATACGACAGAGACATATCAGCTCCCCCAAGCTTAAAGCATTACTTGTCCTCAAGCAATTCAGTTGACAAACTGAAAGAGACAAAAGAAAAACTTTGACGAACTCTGTTTGATCTTGTTGTTGCAACTATGTCTAACTCATATCCAGAGTTTCAGCAAGATCACAAGCAAACCACATAAGCAAATGACATCTAGGTCTCACGGTAAACTCATATCAATGGCATAATCAACTAGCGAGCAAATAATAATAAGCCTCAAATGTCAACACTTCAATCAAAACAACATGAAGCAGTACGAATAGATGGTATCTCGCTAGCTCTTTCTGAGACCGCAAAACATAAATGCAGAGCACCTTCAAAGACCAAGGGCTGATTAAACATTGTAATTCAAGGCAATGAAGATCCAGCCACAGTCATACTCAACAAAATTAAAAGCAAAGCATAAAAATGACAGAGGTGCTCTCTAATTGGTGCTTTTGTAAGAGGAGGATGACTCAACAGGAACATAAATAGACAGGCCCTTCGCAGAGTGAAGCATTGATTTGCAGAGGTGCGAGAGCTCAAGCTTTGAAAACAGAGATAATAATTTTGGGTGGCATGCTTTCATTGTCAACGCAATGACTAAGATTTCTCAACATCTTCCACGATACACATGCTATAGGCGGTTCCCAAACATAAAAGTAAAGTTTTGACTCCCCCACCACCAATCAATCACACTCCACGGCTAGCCGAATCCTCGGGTACCGTCCATACCAACATCAATCCTGGGGGAGTTTTGTTTGCAATTATATTTTCGATTTGAGTATGGAATTGGGAATTCCAATTACCGGCCCCTTTCTCATGAATGATAGTGAATAAACACATATCGAGGATAACACGCCTAGCATGGAAGACACCAATAGCCCCCTATCACCACATGAGCGGTTCAGGCATGCAAAACAGATTATTTCTTGAAGGTTTAGAGAGTGGCACATGCAAATTTACTTCGAACGGCAGGTGAATACCGCACATAGGTAGGTATGGTGGACTCATATGGGACAACTTTGGGTTTATGGAAGTGGATGCACAGGCAGTATTCCCGCTTAGTACAAGTGAAGGCTAGCAAAAGACTGGGAAGTGACCAACTAGAGAGCGACAACGGTCATCAAAATGCATTGAGATTAACTAACATTGAGTGCAAGCATGAGTAGGACATAAATCACCATGAACATGAACATCATAGAGGCTATGTTGATTTTGCTTCAACTACATGCGTGAACATGCGCCAAGTCAAGCCACTTGAAACATTCAAAGGAGGATACCATCCTTATCATACTACATCATAGTCATCTCAACATTCATGTGGGCAACCAAGACAAACCATTATAAGCTCCTAGCTAAGTAAGCATGGCATAAGCAACTATGATCTCTAAGTTGTCATTGCAAACATGTTTCTCTCACAAAAAGCTGAACTAGGAACGGTGAGCTAGTCATATTTACAAAAACAAAATAGATCGAGTTCATACCAGCTTTTCGAGGCTCGGTCACTTCATCATATATCGTCATTATTGCCTTTCACTTGCACGACCGAACGGTGTGAACAATAATAAGAGTGCTCATGCATTCGACTAAAGCTGGAATCTGTAGGCAAACACAAAGGAGAAGACAAAGTAATATGGCTCTATAACAGCTAAACAGGTATGCCTGCAAGAGCCACTAAACATTGTAACCATGGTCTTCTACCTTGACCCAAAGAAAAAGAAAACTATTTACACGGGAAAGCTCCCAACAAGCAAAAGAAGAAAATAAAATCTTTTTGGTTTTTTCTCAAACTAGAAAAACACACGAAAAAGAAAACGAGAAAAAGAAAATAAACTAGCATGGATGATATAGTGGCAAAGTGTGAACACCGGCTAACAAAGTGAAAGCATAAGCAAGAATGTAAAGTCGGTGAAAATACGTACTCCCCCAAGCTTAGGCTTTTGGCATAAGTTGGTCTACTCCCAAGGGGGGAAATAACCAGCTCCGAGGTACTTCGGAGTGGACTGAGGATGCCACTGCTGTGTGAGCTCCTCTGGCTCCCACTCATAAACTGGTGTCTGGTTCTCGACTGGTGGCTCGGGCACGGGCTCGTGTGGTTGGGCTAGGCCCCAACATGCGTAGATGTCCGAGGGCATAATAATGTACCTGCCTGCATGAAGATTGAACAAAGAAGGAGCAGGCAAAGTAATAGTCTCACGAGTACCCTCACTAAATACCAGGTTATAAATCATCCTTCTATTTATATCTCTATCAAGAAAGTCATGGAGAACCATGCTATCGTAATCTAGATATCTCTCGGGAAGAAGAATCTCTTCTTCCTCCTCCACTCTAATAGGTATCTCAAAGTGTCTAGCAAGACGAGTAGCATAGATACCTCCATAGACAACACTTTTAGAACGGTTCAGGTTCAACCGTTGAGCTACTATAGCGCCCAAGCTGTAAGTTTTATCGTTATAAAGGGCTTCGCGCAAGATCGCAAGATCTGGGGAACTAAGTGACCCAGCTTTTCCACAGCCAATCAAACATTTTCCCACAAATAATGAGAAGTATCAAAGCACGGGAAAATGAATGCTAGCAGCTCTAGCGCAAGACACTCCTCTCTCCTCTCCTACAGCAATTGTGTCGATGAAAGCTTCCAAGTCCCGTGGACGAGGTTCATGAATATCCCCAACATAAGGTAATTTGCAAACATTGCAAAAATCCTGGAGTGGTATGCGCTGGGGGATATCATAAAGTTTAAACTCAACCATAGGAGGATTCTTAAAGCTTTGTACGAAGATATTAGTGAGGAGGAGGTATTGCGGACACTTATCTTCAACGAAGGTGGTAAGGCCTGCGTTCTCCACCAAGCGGTAAAAGTGCTCATAAATTCCAACGGCGCGTAAGAACACGCCGCTTGGCCACTCGCACGCTCGAACTTCTCCGACTCGAGGGACCAAATACTTGGGCTTCTTCTCACTCCCGTCATCCTTGGGGTCACGGCTTGACGAGCCTCTTAAGAACCTACTCATCTTTTCCCTTTTCTATCTCTGAAAATTTCTGAAATTTTTAGTGGTTCTAAGGAAAAGTAAATAAGGCTCAACAAAACTCGTAGCAACTACTCCCACAAGTGCCTAGAGACCATATTACGCATCAAAACTACTTGGGACCAGCTAGAATTAGCATGCAAAGCTCAAGAACATGGTCACCAAGGCAGCAAAAACACACGGAGTATAAGGAACTAGAGCAAAAACTAATTGGACCAATGGAGGAGTCACTTACCAAGGAGTAATTTCCCCAAAATAGTTCGGAGAATGGTGATTTGAGCAAAGAGATCGAAAATCCCAGTAGGAGGAGCAAGAACACGGGTTTGAGCTGCGAAACGATTTTTTCTGGAGGTAGGAGAACCAGATGAGAGCAAGAATGAGTGGAGGGGGTGCCTGTGGGCCCCACAAGCCTGGGTGGCACGGCCAGGGGGTACCCGCACCCCAAGGGCTTGTGGCCCACAGGTGCATCCCCCAGAAAAGCTCTTCGTCTCAGTATTTTTCGAAAATTCCAGAAAAAATCATACTTGATTTTCAGGACGTTCGGAGAACTTCTATTTTCGGGGTACTTTTCTACCGGACGCTAAAACAGAAATTGGAGAATTTTCGAACAGTCACTAGGTCACCTCAATGGGAATGTGTATTTCCCCAACAAGCAAATCATACTTCATCTTGACACGAGGAATAGGGCATTCAAAGCTCCCAATAAGAATAGATGAAGTTTTTTCGATAGCATTGATGCAATGTACTCGATATTGTTTCTTCGGAAAGTGCACCGTATGCTCATTACCGTTGACATGGAAAGTGACATTGCCTTTGTTGCAATCTATAACAGCCCCTGTAGTGTTTAAAAAGGGTCTTCCGAGGATGAGAGCCATGGTATCGTCCTCGGGAATATCCAAGATAACAAAGTCAGTTAAGATAGTGGTGTTGGCAACCACAACAGGCACATCTTTGCAAATGCCGATAGGGAAAGCAGTTGATTTGTCGGCCATTTGCAGAGAGATTTCAGTGGGTGTCAACTTATCCAGTTCAAGTCTACGATGAAGAGAGAGAGGCATAACACTAACACCGGCTCCAAGGTCGCATAACGCAGGTCTAACGTAGTTGCCTTTAATGGAGCAAGGTATAGTGGGCACACCGGGATCACCTAGTTTCTTGGGAGTTCCACCCTTGAAAGTGTAATTGGCAAGCATGGCGGAGATCTCAAGATCAGGTATCCTCCTCTTATTAGTCACAATATCTTTCATGTACTTAGCATACGGAGACATTTTGAGCATATCTGCCAAACGCATTTGCAGAAAGACAGGTTTGATCATTTCAATGAAGCTCTCAAAATCCTCATCATCCTTTTTCTTGGATGGTTTGGGAGGAAAGAGCATGGGTTTCTGAACCCATGGTTCCCTTTCTTTACCATGCTTCCTAGCAGCAAAGTCATTCTTATCGTATCTTCTATTCTTAGGCTGTGGGTTATCAAGATCAGGTTCAATCTCCACATCCTTTTCATTGCTAGGTTGAGCATCATCATGAACATCACTATTGATATTACCATTAGGCTCATGTTCATCACCAGATTGTGTTTCAGCATCAGAGACAGAGACATCGTTTGGACTCTCAGGTGTAGCAGCAACAGGGTTGCTAGTGTGCAGGTTCCTATCATCTTTCTTCTTCTTTCTAGGATGACTAGGTGCATCAGTGCTAACTCCTTGAGAATCTTGTTCAATTCTCTTCGGATGACCCTCAGGATACAAAGGTTCCTCGGTCATTCTACCGCCTCTAGTGACGACTCTGACGGAATTGTCATTCAACTCATTGAGAAAGTCATTCTTAGCTTTAAGTACTTGTTCTACCTGAGTAGTAACCATAGAGGCATGTTTACTCAGAAGCTTCAGATCGTTGACGTTTCTGTCCACACAAGCACTTAAATGACTAAGCATGCGAGCATTCTGTTCCAATTGTCTGCTAACATAATCATTGAAACTCTATTGTTTGGCAAAAAAGTTATCAAATTCATCCATGCATAGGCTAGCAGGTTTATCAAAAGGAATATCACTCTCATCAAACCTACGCAGATAATTTACTTCTACTACCTGTATCGGGTTATCGAGACCATGGATCTCTTCGATAGGTGGTAGATTTTTGACATCTTCAGATTTAATGCCTTTCTCTCGCATAGATTTCTTGGCTTCTTGCATATCTTCAAGACTGAGGAATAGAATACCTCTTTTCTTCGGAGTTGGCTTAGGAGGTGGTTCGAGAATAGTCCAAGCATTCTCATTGCACAAGATGTTATTCAACAGAATTTCAGCTTGTTCTACAGTTTGTTCCCTAAAAACACTACCGGCACAACTATCTAGGTGGTCTTTAGAAGCATCGTTAAGTCCATTATAGAAGATATCAAGTATTTCATTCTTCTCAAGAGGGTGATCAGGCAAAGCATTCAGTAGCTAGATAAGCCTCCCCCAAGCTTGTCGGAGACTCTCTTTTTCAGCTTGAGCAAAGTTGTATATTTCCTACAAGGCAGCTTGCTTCTTATGGGCAGGGAAATATTTTTCAGAGAAGTAGTATACCATATCCTGGGGGCTACGCACACAACCAGGAGCAAGAGAAATGAACCAGGTCTTAGCATCATCCTTTAGCGAGAAAGGAAACAGCTTGAGGATATAGTAGTGGCGAATCTTTTCCTCACTAGTGAATAGGGTGGCTATATCGTGCAGTTTGGTAAGATGGGCTACAACTGTTTCAGACTCATAACCGTGAAAAGGATCAGATTCGACCAGAGTGATTAACGCAGGGTCGACAAAGAATTCATAATCCTTATCGGTCACAAAGATAGGCGAAGTAGCAAACTTCGGGTCGTATTTCATCCTAGCGTTCAGAGATTTTTCTTTCCACTTGCGCAGTAATTTCTCAACATCATGGATATCCTTACACGCAAGAAAATCCTCAGCTATCTCTCCATCCATAACATAGCGCGTATCAGGCATAACAGGGAATTCAGGCATAGTAGCAGGTTCTACTTCAATAGTATCAGCAGTTTCAGAAGTATCATCACGTCTAGCAGCAACTCTAGGAATATGTGCATCAAGGAATGCACCAAGTGGCAAAGCAGTATCAGGCATAGCATCATCAGGCATAGTATCAAGCATAGCATCCTCGGGCATAGTATCAAGCATAGCATCATGGGCAGCAGAAGTAGCATCATCAAGCACACGCGACATATCAAGATTTCTAGCAGGAGGTGATGTCGCAAACTTACTCATAACTGAAGGTGAATCAAGTGCAGAGCTAGATGGCAGTTCCTTACCTCTCCTCTTAGTGGAAGGCAAGATTTTAGTTCTTGGATCTTTCGGATTCCTCATAGTGATTAGCAGACGAAAATCCCAAGTGACTCAGAGAATATAGCCGTGGTTCCCCGGCAACGGCGCCAGAAAAAGGTCTTGATAACCCACAAGTGTAGGGGATCGCAACAGTTTTTGAGGGTAGAGTATTCAACCCAAATTTGTTGGTTCGCTAAAGGGGAAGCGAAAGAATATTCTCAAGTATTAGCAGCTAAGTTTGTCAGATTCAACCACACCTGAAAGATTAGTGTCTGCAAGCAAAGTATCAGTAGCAAAGTAGTATGATAGCAACGGTGTTAGAAACGATCTGTTGACGATAGACTATTCCTAACTGTTGTATCAATGGCACCAGTAGGTTGCACGTGGGCGAGTAACTATTCTTCCCCGACAACAGTGTCGGAAAAGGATCTTGCAACAAGTAACATCAAAGTATCAAGGAACAACGGTAGCAGCAACAACAAAGTAACAGCAGTAGCAGCAGTAGTAGCAAAGTGGCCCAATCCCTTTTGCAACAAGGGACAAGCCTAGGCAAAGTAACGTAGCAAGGACCCGTAGTAAAAGACTCGTAAGCAGTGGATTGGTGATGGATGAGTATGACGGATGTGATTCATCATGTAACAACTATAACACGGAGAGATAAGTAACTAGCTCCCGTTCGTCAATCTAAT
The DNA here is from genome assembly GCF_904849725.1 of Hordeum vulgare subsp. vulgare. NCBI lineage: Eukaryota > Viridiplantae > Streptophyta > Magnoliopsida > Poales > Poaceae > Hordeum > Hordeum vulgare. The sequence goes on along the minus strand of NC_058524.1, from coordinate 75,019,261 downwards.
GTAGGCATGTATTGTTGGAAATATGCCCTAGACGCAATAATAAATTAGTTATTATTATATTTCTTAGTTCATGATAATCGTTTATTATCCATGCTATAATTGTATTGATTGGAAACACAATACTTGTGTGGATACATAGACAAAACACTGTCCCTAGTAAGCCTCTAGTTGACTAGCTCGTTGATCAAAGATGGTCAAGGTTTCCTGGCCATAGGCAAGTGTTGTCACTTGATAACGGGATCACATCATTAGGAGAATCATGTGATGGACTAGACCCAAACTAATAGACGTAGCATGTTGATCGTGTCATTTTGTTGCTACTGTTTTCTGCGTGCCAAGTATTTGTTCCTATGACCATGAGATCATACAACTCACTGACACCGGAGGAATGCTTTGTGTGTATCAAATGTCGCAACGTAACTGGGTGACTATAAAGATGCTCTACACGTATCTCCGAGGGTGTTCGTTGAGTTAGTATGGATCGAGACTGGGATTTGTCACTCCGTGTGACGAAGAGGTATCTCGGGGCCCACTCGGTAATACAACATCACACACAAGCCTTGCAAGCAATGTGACTTAGTGTAAGTTGCGGGATCTTGTATTACGGAACGAGTAAAGAGACTTGCTGGTCAACGAGATTGAAATAGGTATGCGGATACTGACGATCGAATCTCGGGCAAGTAACATACTGAAGGACAAAGGGAATGACATACGGGATTGTATGAATCCTTGGCACTGAGGTTCAAACGATAAGATCTTCGTAGAATATGTAGGATCCAATATGGGCATCCAGGTCCCGCTATTGGATATTGACCGAGGAGTCACTCGGGTCATGTCTACATAGTTCTCGAACCCGCAGGGTCAGCACACTTAAGGTTCGACGTTGTTTTATGCGTATTTGAGTTATATGGTTGGTTACCGAATGTTGTTCAAAGTCCCGGATGAGATCACGGACGTCATGAGGGTTTCTGGAATGGTCTGGAAACGAAGATGATATATAGGATGACTTCATTTGGTTACCGGAAGGTTTTCGGGCATTACCGGTAATGTACCGGGAATGACGAATGGGTTCCGGATCTTCACCGGGAGGGGGGACCACCCACCCGGGAGGGCCCAAGGACCTTGGGGGTGGCGCACCAAGTAGGTGGGGTCAGCCCAAGGCTGTCTTGCGCAAGAGAAAGAAAAAACCAAAAGAAGAGAAAGAAAAAAAAAGGAAAGGTGGGAAAAGAGAGAAGGACTCCACCTTCCAATCCTAGTTGGACTAGGATTGGAGGAGGACTCCTCCTCCCCTTGGTGGCGCAGCCCTTGGGGCTCCTTGAGCCTCAAGGCAAGCCTCCCGTCCCTCCTCCTATATATATGGAGCAATTAGGGCTGATTTGAGACAACTTTTTCAAGGCAGCCCGACCACATACCTCCACGGTGTTTACCTCTAGATCGCGTCTCTGCGGAGCTCGGGCGGAGCCCTGCCGAGATTAGATCATCACCAACCTCTGGATCAAGAAGGCCGAGATCATCGTCGAGCTGTACGTGTGTTGAACGCGGAGGTGCCGTCCGTTCGGCACTAGATCGTGGGACGGATCGCGGGATGGTTCGTGGGATGGTTCGCGGGGCGGATCGAGGTCCGTGAGGACGTTCCACTACATCAACCGCATTCACTAACGCTTCTGCTGTGCGATCTACAAGGGTACGTAGATCGGAAATCCCCTCTCGTAGATGGACATCACCATGATAGGTCTTCGTGCGCGTAGGAAAACTTTTGTTTCCCATGCGACGTTCCCCAACAGTGGCATCATGAGCTAGGTTCATGCGTAGATGTCTTCTCGAGTAGAACACAAAAGTTTTTGTGGGCGGTGATGTGCGTTTTGCTGCACTCCTTAGTCTTTTCTTGATTCCGCGGTATTGTTGGATTGAAGCGGCTTGGACCGACATTACTCGTACGCTTACGATAGACTGGTTTCATCGCTACGAGTAACCCCCTTTGCTCAAAGATGACAGGCAAGTGTCGGTTTCTCCAACTTTAGTTGAATCGGATTTGACCGAGGAGGTCCTTGTATAAGGTTAAATAGCAATTCATATATATCCGTTGTGGTGTTTGCGTAAGTAAGATGCGATCCTACTAGATACCCATGGTCACCACGTAAAACATGCAACAACAAAATTAGAGGACGTCTAACTTGTTTTTGCAGGGTATGCTTGTGATGTGATATGGCCAACAATGTGATCTGATATATTGGATGTATGAGATGATCATGTTGTAATAGATAATATCGACTTGCACGTCGATGGTGCGGCAACCGGCAGGAGCCATAGGGTTGTCTTTAAACTAACATTTGTGCTTGCATATGCGTTTACTATATTGCTAGGACGTAGCTTTAGTAGTAATAGCATGAGTAGCACGACAACCCCGATGGCGACACGTTGATGGAGATCATGGTGTGACGCCGGTGACAAGAAGATCGTGCCGGTGCTTTGGTGATGGAGATCAAGAAGCACATGATGATGGCCATATCATGTCACTTATGAATTGCATGTGATGTTAATCCTTTATGCACCTTATCTTGCTTAGAACGACGGTAGCATTATGAGGTGATCTCTCACTAAAATTTCAAGATGAAATTGTGTTCTCCCCGACTGTGCACCGTTGCGACAGTTCTTCGTTTCGAGACACCACGTGATGATCGGGTGTGATAGACTCAACGTTCACATACAACGGGTGCAAAACAGTTGCACACGCGGAACACTCGGGTTAAGCTTGACGAGCCTAGCATGTGCAGACATGTCCTCGGAACACATGAGACCAAAAGGTCGAGCATGAATTGTATAGTTAATATGATTAGCATAGAGATGCTTACCACTGAAACTATTCTCGACTCACGTGATGATCGGACTTGAGATAGTGGATTTGGATCATGTACCACTCAAATGACTAGAGAGATGTACTTTTGAGTGGGAGTTCTTAAGTAATATGATTAATTGAACTAATTGTCATGAACATAGTCTAATGGTCTTTGCGAATTACGATGTAGCTTGCGCTATAGCTCTACTGTTTTTATATGTTCCTAGAGAAAATTTATTTGAAAGTTGATATTAGCAAACTTTGCAGAGGATTGTCCTCGTTGCTGCACAGAAGGCTTATGTCCTTAATGCACCACTCGGTGTGTTGCACCTTGAGCGTCGTCTGTGGATGCTGTGAACATCCGACATACACGTTTCTGATGACTACACGATAGTTCAGTGCAAAATACTTAATGGCTTAGAAGCAAGGCACCGAAGTCGTTTTGAAACGTCACGGAACATAAGTGATGTTCTAAAGAGATGAAATTGTGATTTCATGCTTGTGCCCTTGTTAAGAGGTACGAGACCTCCGACAAGATTCTTTGTCCACAAAGTAAAGGAGAAAAGCTCAATCGTTGAGCGTGTGCTCAGATTGTCTGAGTACGACAATCGCTTGAATCAAGTGGGAGTTAATCTTCCAGATGAGATAGTGATGGTTCTCCAAAGTCACTGCCACCAAGCTGCGAGAGCTTCGTGATGAACTATAACATATCAAGGATAGATACAATGATCCTTGAGCGATTCGCGATGTTTGACACTGCGAAAGTAGAAATCAAGAACGAGCATCAATAGTAGATGGTTAGTAAAACCACTAAGTTTTGATAAAGGCAAGGGCTAGAAGGGATACTTCGTGAAACGGCAAAACAATTGATGCACTAATGAAGAGACCCAAGATTAAACCCAAACCCGGGACTAAGTGCTTCTGTAATGAGGGGAACAGTCACTGAGGCGGAGCAACTCTAGATACTTGGTAGATAAGAAGGCTGGCAAAAGTCGAAAGAAGTATATTTGATATACATGATGCTGATGTGTACTTTACTAGCACTCCTAGTAGCACGAGGGTATTGGATACCGGTTCGGTTGCTAAGTGATTAGTAACACGAAATGAAAGCTACGGCATAAACGGAGACTAGCTAAAGGCGAGCTGACGATACGTGTTGGAAGTGTTTCCAAGGTTGATATGATCAAACGTCGCACGCTCCCTCTACCATCGGGATTGGTGTTAAACCTAAATAATTGTTATTTGGTGCTTGCGTTAAGCATTAAACATGATTGGATCGTGTTTATTGGAATACGATTATTCATTTAAAGAGAATAATGGTTACTCTACTTGCTTGAATAATCACCTTCAATGGTTTATTAAATCTCGATCGTAGTGTTACACATGTTCATGATATTGGTGCCAAAAGATATGAGGTAATGATGATAGTACTACTTACTTGTGGCACTGCCGCTTGAGTCATGTTGGTATAAATTGCATGAAGAGGCTCCATGCTGATGGATCTTTATACTCACTTGATTTTGAATCACTCGTGACATGCAAATCATACCACATGAGCAAAGCCTTGTTTTCATTGAGATGAAACAAGATAATAACTTGTTGGAAGTGATACGTTTGACGTATGCAGTCCAATGGGTGTTGAGGCACGCAGTAGATATCATTATGTTCTTACTTCAATGACGATTTGAGTAGATACTAGAGTATTTACTTAATGAATCACAAGTATGAAATATTGAAAAGTTCAATTCTGTTTCAGAGTGAAGTTCGTCGCAACAAGAGGATAAACTGTCTACGATATGATCATAGAAATGAATATCTGAGTTACGAGTTTTGGTACGCAGTTAAGACAATGTCGAAATTGTTTCGCAGTTCATGCCACCTGGAACATCATAGTGTGATGATGTGTCTGAATGTCCTAGCCACGCACTATTTGGTATGGTGCATGCTATGATGTCTCTTATCGAATTACCACTATCGTTTATGGGTTATGCATTAGAGACAACTGCATTCACTTTAAATAGGGCACCGCGTATTTCCGTTGAGATGACACAGTATAGATTGAGGTTTAGAGAAATCCAAATTGTCGTTTCTTGAAAGTTTGGGGCTTCGACACTTGTGTGAAAAAGTTTCAGTCGAATAAGCTCAAACCCAAAGCGGATAAATGCATCTTCATAGGATATCCAAAACAGTTGGGTAAATCTCCTATCTCAAATCCGAAAGCAAAGTGTTTGTTTCTAGAAATGGATCCTTTCTCGAGGAAAGGTTTCTCTCGAAAGAATTGAGTGGGAGGGTGATAGAACTTGATGAGGTTATTGAACCATCACTTCGACTAGTGTGTAGCAGGGCACAGGAAGTTGTTCCTGTGCTGCCTACACCAATTGAAGTGGAAGCTGATGATGGTGATCATTGAGCTTCGAATCAAGTTACTACAAACCTTGTAGGTCGACAAGGTCGCGTACTACTACAGAATGGTATGGTAACCCTGTCTTGGAGGTCATGTTGTTGAACAATAATGAACCTACGAGCTGTGGAGAAGCGATGGTGGGCCCGGATTCTGACAAATGGCTGGAGGCCATGAAATCCGAGAGAGGATCCATGTATGAAAACAAAGTGTAGACTTTGGAATAACTACTTGATGGTCATAGGAATATTGAGTAAAGATGGATCTTTAAAAGGAAGACAGACGATGATGGTGATAAGTCACTATTAAGAAAAGCTCGACTTGTTGCAAAGATGTTTCCGACAAGATCAAACAGTTGACTATGATTAGACTTTCTCACTCGTAGCGATGCTGAAAGTCTGTTAGAATTATGTTAGTAGTTGTTGCATTATTTTTGAAATATTGCACATAGGATGTCAAAACATTGTTTCCTCGACGGTTTCCTTGAGCAAACATTGTATGTGATACAACCAGAAGGTTTTGTCGATCCTAAAAATACAAACAAGTATGCAAGCTCCAGCGATCCTTCAATGGACTGGTGCAAGCATCTCGGATTGGAATATACACTTTGATGAGATGATCAAAGATTTTGGGTTTGTACAAGGTTTATGAGAAAATTGTATTTCCAAAGAAGTGAGTGGGAGCACTATAGAATTTTTGATAAGTATATGTGGTTGACATATTGTTGATCAGAAGTAATGTAGAATTTCTATGAAGCATACAAGGTTGTTTGAAAGGAGTTTTCAAACGAATACCTGGATTGCGCTACTTGAACGTTGAGCATCAAAGATCTATGAAGATAGATCGAAAGCGCTTAATAGAAGTTTCAACAAGATGCATGCCTTGACAAGTTTTTGAAGGAGTTCAAAATTGATCAGCAAAGAAGGTGTTCTTGGTTGTGTTGTGAGGTGTGAATTTGAGTAAGACTCAAAACCCGACCCCGGCAGAATAAAGGGAATAGACGAAGGTCGTCTTCTATGCCTTGGTCGTAGAATCTGAAGTATGCCATGCTGGGTACCGCACCTGATGAGTGCCTTGACTCAAAGTCTGTTGAGAGGTACAGAGAGTGATCCATGATTGAATCACTAGCAACGGTCAAAATTTATCCTTAGTAACTGACGGACTAAGGAATTTTTCTCGATTATGGAGGTGGTTAAAGAGTTCGTCGTAAAGGGTTACGTCGATGCAAGCTTTGACACTAATCCGAATAACTATGAGTAGTGAAACGGATTCGTATAGTAGAGTAGATATTTGGAGTATTTCCGAATAGCACATAGTAGCAGCATCTATAAGATGACATATAGATTTGTAAAGAACACACGGATCTGAAAGTTTCAAGACCGTTGACTAAAACCTCTCTCACGAGCAAAACGTGATCAGACCCCATAACTATATGGGTGTTGGATTCGTTGGAATCACATGGTGATGTGAACTAGATTATTGACTCTAGTGCAAGTGGGAGAATGTTGGAAATATGCCCTAGAGGCAATAATAAATTAGTTATTATTATATTTCTTAGTTCATGATAATCGTTTATTATCCATGCTATAATTGTATTGATTGGAAACACAATACTTGTGTGGATACATAGACAAAACACTGTCCCTATTAAGCCTCTAGTTGAGTAGCTCGTTGATCAAAGATGGTCAAGGTTTTCTGGCCATAGGCAAGTGTTGTCACTTGATAATGGGATCACATCATTAGGAGAATCATGTGATGGACTAGACCCAAACTAATAGACGTAGCATGTTGATCGTGTCATTTTGTTGCTACTGTTTTCTGCGTGTCAAGTATTTGTTCCTATGACCATGAGATCATATAACTCACTGACACCGGAGGAATGCTTTGTGTGTATCAAACATCGCAACGTAATTGGGTGACTATAAAGATGCTCTACACGTATCTCCGAGGGTGTTCGTTGAGTTAGTATGGATCGAGACTGGGATTTGTCACTCCGTGTGACGGAGAGGTATCTCGGGGCCCACTCGGTAATACAACATCACACACAAGCCTTGCAAGCAATGTGACTTAGTGTAAGTTGCGGGATCTTGTATTACGGAATGAGTAAAGAGACTTGCCGGTGAACGAGATTGAAATAGGTATGCGGATACTGACGATCGAATCTCGGGCAAGTAACATACCGAAGGACAAAGGGAATGACATACGGGATTGTATGAATCCTTGGCACTGAGGTTCAAACGATAAGATCTTCGTAGAATATGTAGGATCCAATATGGGAATCCAGGTCCCGCTATTGGATATTGAGCGAGGAGTCACTCGGGTCATGTCTACATAGTTCTCGAACCCGCAGGGTGTGCACACTTAAGGTTCGACGTTGTTTTATGCGTATTTGAGTTATATGGTTGGTTACCGAATGTTGTTCGGAGTCCCGGATGAGATCACGGATGTCACGAGGGTTTTCGGAATGGTCCGGAAACGAAGATTGATATATAGGATGACTTCATTTGGTTACGGGAAGGTTTTCGGGCATTACCGGTAAGGTATCGGGAATGACGAATGGGTTTTGGATCTTCACCGGGAGGGGGGACCACCCACCCGGGAGGGCCCAAGGACCTTGGGGGTGGCGCACCAAGTAGGTGGGGTCAGCCCAAGTCTGTCTTGCGCAAGAGAAAGAAAAAACCAAAAGAAGAGAAAGAAAAAAAGGAAAGGTGGGAAAAGAGAGAAGGACTCCACCTTCCAATCCTAGTTGTTCTAGGATTGGAGGAGGACTCCTCCTCCCCTTGGTGGCACAGCCCTTGGGGCTCCTTGAGCCTCAAGGCAAGCCTCCCCTCCCTCCTCCTATATATATGGAGCAATTAGGGCTGATTTGAGACAACTTTTTCAAGGCAGCCCGACCACATACCTCCACGGTGTTTACCTCTAGATTGCGTCTCTTTGGAGCTCGGGCGGAGCCCTGCTGAGATTAGATCATCACCAACCTCCGGAGCACCGTCACGCTGCCGGATAACTCATCTACCTCTCCGTCTCTCTTGCTGGATCAAGAAGGCCGAGATCATCGTCGAGTTGTACGTGTGCTGAACGCGGAGGTGCCGTCCGTTCGGCACTAGATCGCGGGACGGTTCGTGGGACGGTTCGCGGGGCGGATCGAGGGACGTGAGGACGTTCCACTACATCAACCGCGTTCACTAACGCTTCTGCTGTGCAATCTACAAGGGTACGTAGATCGGAAATCCCCTCTCGTAGATGGACATCACCATGATAGGTCTTCGTGCGCGTAGGAAAATTTTTGTTTCCCATGCGACGTTCCCCAATATGTATTCCGTATGTAGTCATACGTGCTTAGGGAAAAGAACTTGCATGACATCTATTGTCCATCCCTCCCGTGGCAGCGGGGTCCTAATGGAAACTACGGGATATTAAGGTTCTCCTTTTAATAAAGAACCGGACCAACGCATTAACACGCGGTGAATACATGAACTCCTCATACTATGGTCATCTCCGGGAGTGGTTCCGGCTATTGTCACTCTGGGGTTGCCGGGTCATAACACATAGTAGGTGACTACAGCTTGCAAGATAGGATCTAAAACACACATATATTAGCGACAACATAATAGGTTTAGATCTGAAATCATGGCACTCGGGCCCTAGTGACAAGCATTAAGCATGGCAAAGTAGTAGCAACATCAATCTCAGAACATAGTGGATACTAGGGATCAATCCCCGTCAAAACTAACTCGATTACATGATAGATCACATCCAACTCATCACCGTCCAGCAAGCCTACGATGAGATTACTCACAAACGATGAAGAGCATCATGGAATTGTCGATGGAGGAAGGTTGATGATGACGATGGCGACGATTTCCCCTCTCCGGAGCCCCGAACGGACTCCAGATCTGGCCTCCAGATGAAGAACAGGAGGTGGCGGTGCCTCCGTATCGTAAAACACGATGAAACCTTCCCTCTGATTTTTTTTCCGGGTGAGACGGAAGATATAGAGCTGAGTTTGGGGGCGGTGGTGCCACGTGGGCCCCAAAGCCCTCATGGCGCGGCCTAGGGGGTTGGCCGTGGCCTGTGGGCTTGTGGCCCACTGGCACGCCCCCTCTAGTGGATCTTTGCGCAGGTATTTTTTCTGTTATTCCAGAAAAATTCTCCGTAAATTTTCAGGACATTCCGAGAACTTTTATTTCTGCACAAAAACAACACCATGGCAATTCTGCTGAAAACTGCGTCGGTCCGGGTTAGTTCCATTCAAATCATGCAAATTAGAGTCCAAAACAAGGGCAAAAGAGTTCGGAAAAGTAGATACGACGGTGGAGCAAGACGCGGCCCAGTGGGCGAGAAAACGACGATGCAGGCCAGCGGCGAGGCGGAGCCAACTGGAAGTGGATCGAGCGTAGTGAGGCGACGCGGGCGCGCGACGAGGCCGGCGGGCAAGGAGCATCGTAGGGGGAGCCGTGGTGGGTGTGGAGTGTCAAAGGAGGTCGGGGCGGCTCGCCATTGCTGGTGACGAGGAGGTCAGGACGGCGCGGAGGAGTGGACCTAGCGGGGAAGCAGAGGGCAGCCCGCGGTGGCGAGGATGGTCGGGTGGGGAAGAAGTGCATGGCCAAGACGTGCGCGTAGATGGATGCCAGCTGGACGCACATAGTAGGAGTCCCTCCTACTTCATCTTGAGCCGCAACGCCCGTAGCAGCGGCGCGACAGACTCTAGCACGAAGGCTACGGCGGGAGGAGAGTGTGGCATGGGAATGGTCGGGGAAGGACCCGGGACGCTGATACGTCCATTTTGCATCATGTTTTACTATTGTTATTTATAATGTTTTTATGCATTATACCACTTTATGGAGTAATTCTAATAACTTTTTCTCTCATAATATGCAAGATTTACACCAAGAGGAGAATGCCGGCAGATGGAATTCTGGACCAGAAAAAGCTACGTCGGAGATACGTATTGTGAACATCTCCAAATGGGGTGAAACTTTACGAGGATTTTTTATCGAGTAAATAAGAAATATTGGAGGAAAGAAGCACCACAGGGGAGCTGCGAGGTGGCCACTAGGCACCACGGCGCGCCAGCCCCCCTTGCGCGGCCTCATGGGTAGTGGCCACCCAACCCACTTCTGGCGACCATCTTCTGGTATATATTCTCTTTTGAGCTTGAAAAAATCAAGAGAGCACTTTCGAGATGAAGTGTCGTCGTCTCGAGGCGGAAGTTAGGCAGGAGCACTTTTTCCCTCCGACTGAGCGATTCCTCGGGAGGAACTTCCCTCCTGAAGGGGGAAATCAAGGCCATCGTCATCACCAACAATCCTCTCATCTTGGAGAGGCTAATCTTCATAAAAATTTTCAACATCACCATCTCCTCTCAAAACCCTAGTTCATCTCTTGTGCTCAATCTTGTACCGGAACCTCAGATTGGTACCTGGGGGTGACTAGTCATGTTGATTACATCTTGTAGTTGATGCTTTATGGTTTATTTGGTGAAAGATCATATGTTCAGATCCAATATGCTATTTAATTCCTCTTAGATCATGAGCATGTTTATCACTTTTGAGTAGTTACTTTTGTTCTTGAGCCCACGGGAGAAGTCATGTTGCAAGTAGTCATGTGAAGTTGATATTCGTTTGATATTTTGATGATAGGAATGTTGTGATTCCCTTAGTGGTGTTATGTGAACGTAGACTACATAACACTTCATCATCTTTGGGCCTAAGGGAGTGCATTGTGCAGTAGTAATTATATGGTGGGTTGCGAGAGTGACAGAAACTTAAACCCTAGTTTATGCGCTATTCCGTAAGGGGCCGATTTAGATCCCTATGTTTAATGCTATGGTTAGAATTTAATGTTAATACTTTTTTCGTAGTTGCGGATGCTTGTGGGAGGGTTAATCATAAGTGGGAGGATTGTTCAAGTAAGAAGAGCACCCAAGCACCGGTCCAACCACATATCAAATTATCAAAGGACCGAACGGGAATTAACCGACATGACGAGAGTGACTAGATGAAATTCCCGTGTGCCCTCAAGAACGCTTTGCCTATTATAAGAAACTGTTCCGGCCTGTCCTTTTCCACAAAAGTATTGGGCTACCTTGCTGCACCTATTCTTACTATTGCTACTCGTTACTTGCTACAATTATCTTGCTATCAAACACCTTGTTACCGCTATTTCAGTGCTTGCAGAAACTACCTTGCTGAAAACCGCTTGTCATTCCCTTCTTCTCCTCGTTGGGTTTGACGCTCTTACTGATCGAAAGGACTATGATTAATCCCCTATACTTGTGGGTCATCAAGACTCTTTTCTGGCGCCGTAGTCGAGGAGTGAAGCGCCTTTGGTAAGCGTAATTTGGTAAGGAAAAAAAATTATGTGTTGAAATTTAGTGTTACTTGTCACTATGGAAAGTAATCCTTAGAGGAGTTTTTTTCAGGGTATCTTCACCTCGACCGCAAACATAAAGAGTTGTCCCTCAACCCGCTAAACATGTTGAAAATGTTTATTATGAAATTCCTCCGGGTATGATAGAGAAATTGCTAGCTAATCCTTATGCTGGAGATGGAACAAAACATCGTGATGTGCACCTAATCTATGGGGATGAAGTTTGTGGATTATTTAAACTTGCGGGTTTATCCGGAGATGAAGTCAAGAAGAAGGTTTTCCCTTTATCTTTTGGGGGAAAGTATTGACATGGTATAGGCTATGTGATGATACAGGATCTTGGAACTGGAATCGATTGCAATTGGAGTTTCACCAAAAATTCTATCTTATGCATCTTGTTCATCGTGATCAGAAATTTATCTATAATTTTTGGCCTCATGAAGGAGAAAGTATTGTTCTAGCTTGGGGGAGACTGAAGTCAATGTTATATTCATGCCCCAATCATGAGCTCCTAAGAGAAATTATTATTCATAATTTTTTTGCTTGGCTTTCTCGTAATGATCAAACCATGCTAGATACTTCTTGTTCTGGTTCTTTTATGAAGAAGACTATTGAATTCAGGTGGGATCTTTTGGAAAGAATTAAACACAACTCTGAAGATTGGGAACTCGACGAAGGTAAAGAGTCAGGTATAAAACTTAAGTTTGATTGTGTTAAATCTTTTATGAATACCGATGCTTTCAATGATTTTAGCACTAAATATGGACTTGACTCTGAGATAGTAGCCTCATTTTGTGAAACATTTGTTGCTCATGTTGATCTCCCTAAAGAGAAATGGTTTAAATATCATCCACCTATTAAAGAAAAAGTTGAAGAACCAATTAAAGTTCAGGATGAAACTATCATTCAAAATGTTAACCCAGCTGTGCCTACTGCTTATGTTGAGAAACCACCTTTCCGTGTAAGGATAAAGGAACATGCTAAAGCTTTAACCGTGGTTAACAAAAGTTATGTTAGAACAACCAAACCTTGTGAGAAAATCAAGGTAGAACCTAGTATTGCTATGGTTAAAGATCTCTTGGTCGATAATATTGATAGGCATGCTATTTATTTTTGTGATGAAGCTGCTAGAATTGCCAAATCTGGTGCTAAAGATAAGAATAGACCCGTTGTTAGCATGCCTGTCATCTCGGTCAAAATAAGAGATCATTGTTATCATGGTTTATGTGATATGGGTGCTAGTGTTAGTGCTATTTCTTTTACCTTATATCAATAAATTATGCATGAGATAGCACCCACTGAAATAGAAGACATAGATGTTACTGTTAAACTTGCTAATAGAGACACCATCACACCACTTAGGATTGTTAGAGGTGTTGAGGTCTTGTGTGGAAAAGTAAAATACCCTACTCATTTTCTAGTACTTGGCTCACCACAAGATGATTTTCCCCATAATATTTAGTAGACCCTTCTCGAACACTGTTAATGCTTAAATAGATTGCAAAAGGGAAACTGCTAGTGTTAATTTTGGTGGTATATCTCATGAGTTTCATTTCTCCAAGTTCAGTAAGCAACCCCATGATAAAGAATTGCCTAGTAAAGATGAAGTAATTCGTCTTGCTTCTATTTCCATTCCTCCCATTGATCCATTAGAACAATATTTGCTAGACCATGAAAATGATATGCATATGAGTGAAAGAAATGAACTAGATAAAATGTTCTTTGAGCAAAAGCCCATTCCTAAACACAAATTATGTGTTGCAACTCTAGGAGGTCCTGCTCCACCCAAAGGTGATCATGTGTTTGAATTGAAGCAATTACCTAACACTTTGAAATATGCTTATCTTGATGAAAAGAAGATATATCTTGTTATTGTCAATGCTAACCTTACAGATCATGAAGAAGAAAGATTATTAAAAACTTTAAGGAAGCACCGAGCTGTTGTTGGGTATACGCTTGATGATCTTAATGGCATTAGTCCCACTCTCTGCACAAGATTAATATGGAACTAGATGCTAAACCCGTTGTTGTTCACCAATGAAGACTGAATCCCAAAATGAAAGAAGTGGTAAGAAATGAAATATTAAAGCTTCTCGAAGCAGGTATAATTTATCCCATAGCTGATAGTGGATGGGTAAGTCCCGCTCATTGTGTTCCTAAGGAAGGAGGTATTACTGTTGTCCCAAATGATAAAAATGAATTCATTCCACAAAGAATTGTGACTGGCTATAGAATGGTAATTGATTTTAGAAAACTAAACAAAGCTACTAGAAAAGATCATTATCCTTTAACTTTCATAGACCAAAGGCTATAAAGAGTATCGAAGCACACACATCTTTGCTTTCTAGATGGTTATTCTGGTTTTTCTCAAATACGTGTGTCACGACCTGATCAAGAGAAAACCACATTTACTTGTCCTTTTGGAACCTATGCATATAGACGTATGCCTTTTGGATTATGCAATGCACCTACTAACTTTCAAAGATGTATGACTGCTATATTCTCTAATTTTTGTGAAAAGGTTGTTGAGATTTTCATGGATGATTTTTTCCGTTTATGGAACTTCTTTTGATGATTGCTTAAGCAACCTTGATCGAGTTTTGCACATATGTGAGCAAACTAACCTTGTCTGAAGTGGGAGAAGTGTCACTTTATGGTAAATGAAGGTATTATCTTGGGTCATAAAATTTCCGAACGAGGTATTGAGGTGGACAAGGCTAAAGTTGATGCAATTGAGAAGATGCCATGTCCTAAAGATATTAAAGGTATCTGTCATGGTTTTGTCACGGCAGATGTCCTCGTGAAAGGACTTAAAGATGGAGCCATCGCACCTTGGTGGCGACTCAAAGGGGGTGAGCGAAAGCAAGACTCGGATTTACCCAGGTTCGGCCCCTCATGAGGAGGTAAGAGCCTACGTCCTGCTTTGTGTAGATTGATGATGGTTTCGATTGCAAGGAGGGTGTAACTCGCCTGACCTAGCTCTCGATTCTCTCTAACTCGCCTAACCTCTCCCCGGGACTCGCCTTTATATACAGGTCGAGGCCCTAGGGTTTACAAAGTCCTGCTCTCCTACACTTTGATAGTTTTCCTTATCTCTAAGTCGTCGTGCTCCTCATGACTCAAAGCTTCCATCATCCGTACGATCTTCTTGAACCGCCATACAACTCTTGGGCCACTAGACACACGACCAAAGGTGAGTCGCCCCTTTGGTGACCCGGCCCATTAAGGGCGGGTTACCCACAGGTAACATCCCCAACATTAGGCCCCAGATTGCCATGAATTCATTCGTGTCAAGAAACTCTCTTCACTCTTGGGGCGACTCTCCTTATTTCCAGTGTTCGACGAACGTTGAGCCGCCATTTGTGGCACTCTAGCCTAAGTCGCCGTACAATGTCGTCTCGTCTCCTCGGTTCCAGTTCCAAAACATTGTAACTGTCAGCGAATCTTTCGCGCATAATTGTTTATCCCGAAAATATAGGGGCCATCATTGCGTTTACTGACTTGTCGCCTCGATTCCCGCGTTGACAGCCTCGTTTCCCGTTATTGCCCCTTAAATACCGAGGGAAATGGGGGAAGAGGGACCCCGTCACCTACCCCCATTCCTCCTTCGTCTTCGCCTTCGTCTCTGCGCACCGGCCTCCCGACATCGTCTCCGAGCTCCGGCATCCCAGTGTCGTGCTCGGCTCCACCGTCTGGCACCATCCTTGGCTCCCAGAGTCTTCCTCCATCGGTCGCGGCTCCCCCATCGGCAAGGAACACGAAGGCTCGAGCCTCCATTCCCGGAAGCAATCCCTATTGTGAGGTACGTTTTATTCCCCCTCTTAGGTGTAGACCGAAACCTCCATGGCCGTAGTTCTTAACTCCATGGTAGGACGAACATCTCTAGACATGTTAGATCTGCACTCCATTACCATGGTTAGCTTCAGATTGCAATAGGCATCGACCATTTTAATCTCAACCTCCTGCTAGTTCAAAAACCCGTGTTCTGCTAACCAGCTCCGTAGTTGGACTCTGCGCGCAGTTCGTCGCCATTACCTTGGGTGATATTTCCGTATTTTTTACCTGTCCACAGATCTGTAGCTTTCCGCTTGTCCATAAGAACATGTTTTTTCACCTATCGAGAATATCTCTAAGGACAAGAGCGTTTTCAAGAGTCGCCTTTTAACTTCAGCCCTCGTGGCGACTCAGTTTGATTATGGTAGTCAGGACGTCCCTTCCTTTCAGTTTGATAGGCGAGTTACTAAATCCTTTCTAAACACCAGGGACATGTACCGGTGGGTTAGAATACTCTCTAATCTTTGCTGAGTCACCTCGCACTCCATTTTTTTTGTAGTCATGACCATCATGAAGTGTGATTGGCTGCCAACCAAAATCAACGATGCAACCCTCGATAAAAACGTCGAGGCGGGTCTCCTTGATAGTAAAGAGGTTATTGGTTGGAGAACCGCCCCGGGCGAGCTAATTCCCAACCCGAGACCAGGAGAAGTGGTGATCTTTACCGACTACCTCGAGCGCGGATTCAAGCCGCCCGGATCAAAGTTCTTCCGACATGCCCTGCACTTTCTCAACCTTCATCCTCAGGACCTAGGACCCAACTCCATCACCAATCTATGCCAATTCCAGGTCTTTTGCGAAGTGTACTTACAAAAAGAACCCTCGATCCCTTTGTTCTGGAACTTCTTCCACTTGAACCGCCAGACTGAGTTCTCCAATGGTCCTAACCATGAGCTTGGAGGAGTCAACGTTCAAAGGCGCCGCGAGCGCGGATTCCCGGCAGTTCTTTTGCCCAGCCACCCCAAAGGATGGGTCGAGTCATGGTTTTACTGCCAAAACACTGCTCTACCAGGCGAGAATCCTTTTCCGGGTTTCAGAGCTGAACACTTGCCTATGGATTTCAAATTCCCTGACAAGCTTACCGAATAAGAAGAGTCGGAGTTCATTCCACTTTTTTCAAATCTGAAATTCTTGTACAACAACGGGCTCATCGGGATCGACGTGTTCCGTTGCTGGATAGAGTGGAACATCCTTCCCCTAAGCCGCCGTGATGGGTTGATGTATGATTATGATGGCACTTTATAGCATCCACAGCGTGCCAGTCGCCGCCAACTTTCAGAGAGCGAGATTGTCAGAGTCATCAAGAGATTAACCGGCGAGTCTCTGGAAGAATGTGCCAAAGTCGGCCTTAGAGGCTTCTGCTGCGCCAACCCGGTGCCTCCAGTAAGAATCTAAGCCGCCATTTGTCTTGTTTATACTTTAGCAACTTTCGTGGTCAAAGACCTTCCTTTGTTTGTGAGAAAACTGATGTGTTTTGGAGGAGGGGTCCCAAAACCGTCCCCCAAAAGTCCACCAAGGCGCCACCCAAGAAAAAAAAGACGGTGAGCAGGAAGAAAACCGCCATCAAAGATTCATCTTTTGTTGGCGACTCACATGCAGATGAAGCAAATTCTGAGGTAAGGCTTTTTCCTTGTCCCTTCTCCACATGTTCCGACTTAAGCTTATAACAAATATCTTTTCATGTAGGGTGATGACGATGAAAGCAAGAATGATGCAGTCGAGGTAATTTTCATTTCTTCCGACTCACCTTCTTCTTCCCCTAGACCAGCCAGGCGGATCTGCGGAAAAGTGCCCATATCTCATCATCATGCTTACATGGACCCTGATTTCCTTTTGAAGAAAGCAAGATTCACCCCCTCACACAAGACCCGCAGTCGCTTTGGCGACTTGATCACAGGACTGCCCGAGAAAACGACCGGTCGCAAACGGACCAATGAGGTATGCATGTCTTTATTATATCTTGTGATGTGTGAAATATAACCCGCCATTCTTGTGACTTTCAAGTCTCTGTCCTCTCAGACTTCTCCTCCCACATCTGGCGACTCGGCTATCTCTGCTCTTCCGCCGATGGTTCGCGTGCAAGGGTAAGTTTGCACTATTAACCTAAGCTCTTTTAAACCATAACATGTGCTTTAAACCTTGGCGCTTTATCGCAGGGCACAAGCAAAGGAAAGGAAGACCGGCGACTCTCCTTCTGCACAACAATCACCTGATGCCTTAGGTGCGAATACACCTATTCCTGAGGCTAAAGGGGAGCAAAAGGCGGCTTGCGACATTCCTGCAGGCGACATTCCTGCGGGCGACATTCCCGATACCCGGGATGACTCGCCTGCCATTTTGAAAGAAGCCGCTGGCCCGAGTAACCCGCCAAGCCCTCTCAAGACAATCGACGATCCAGACGTCGTGGTTACCGGCTTTGGTTATTCTACTCCCCCAACTGCCGTTCTCTCCAAGCATACATCGAAGGGAAGTCGCCTTTCTCCTGACGGCGACTCGGAACACCTCAAACTTCCTCGATACGAGAAGCTGGAATTCGACCAGCTATGCTCCGGCTTCACAACTCACCTGGAGAAGGACTTTGAGATGAACAAAAGCCTGCTCCGACTTATGAAGACCAAACATGAGGTATGCGGATATATGTTCCTATACTCATTAGCCTTCCAAGGGCTGGGTCATCTTTTTGAAGATGAGCCGGGTCTTTGTAGTAGAAACCTTCAACATGTAGCCACCAAGGGTCGGGTCATCTTCTAGAAGATGAGTCGGGTCTTGTAATAAAAAACTTCAACATGTAGCCCCCAAGGGCCGGATCATATTTTTAGAAGATAAGCCGGGTCTTGTAATAAAAACTTCAACCTGTAACCCCCAAGGGTCGGGTCATCTTTTTAGAAGATGAGCCGGGTCTTGTAATAAAAAAAACTTCAACCTATAGCCCCCAAGGGTCGGGTCATATTTTTAGAAGATGAGCCGGGTCTTGTTAAAAAAACTTCAACCTGTAGCCCCCAAGGGCCAGGTCATCTTTTTTAGAAGATGAGCCGGGTCTTTATATGTGGTATGACTTTTTGATAAAAAATCATACATTAGCCCCCAAGTGTCAGGAGTATTGCTTACAAAAATTCTAAGACTTGTCTCCCCAAATTATTTAGTGCAGGAATCTATGGCCTAGAATGAGGCAGCAGTGGCCGACTTAAAGAAGAACTTGACTGGTCAGCAAGATGCTTACTCTGGGCTGGAGGCTAAATTCCGCTTGCTACAGGCCGAGCTAGAGAAAATGAGGGCTGACCAGGCGAATTTTGAGGAAAAAGCCAACGCCGATCAAGCCGCCATCTTGAAGCGTGCTGAACAAGCAGAAGAAAAATTGAAAGCCGCCCAACAGGAGCTGACTGGCTTGAAAAAGCATGTATCCAACATGACAGTCGCCATGTTTGGTAAGTTTTCATTGCCGAATGCCTTTTGATTAACCATGTTGGGATTTAGAAGTCGCCAAATACTTATGCCTTTGTTGCAGGTGCCCGAGCCGTCAAACTGCCAGACGACTGTATGACCAAATTGAGGGCCATATATACTTTTGTTGAGCAGCTGTACACGGGAGGCGTGTTGACAATCAAGGCAGTGATGGGCAGTAAGGAGCCATCAATGACCATCAAGCAAATGCTCGACTTCTTGTCCAGGCTACCTCCTCAAGTGGAAGAATTAAAGAGATCAGCCGCCCGAACAGGTGTGTTGAACACCCTAAGTCGGTGCCTTGCATATGCCCCAGAGCTCAAAACCGAGGAAATAGTCGCCGGTTACCCTGAGCTGAAGGTTGATGGCACGGAATTCACCGAAGTGGATTACAAGCGAACCATCGTAGAGTCGCGCGTCGCAGCGACTCAACTGGCGGCGACTTTTGACCTGAAGAAGTATCAATCCGCCTATGATGAGAATAGAAATAAAGTGACACCTCCTTCTTATCAAACTGCCAGCCTGGTTCCCATCCGCCCCAAGAATCATTTCAATCTTGATCCCGACCTATCGCAATTCTTGGCTGAAGAGGATGAATTCATCGCCTTATCCAAGTGCAACTGGAAGCTGGGCGATTTGCGAATTGAAGGTGGAGAAAGCTCAAGGCAAGGCGACTCAGCGGCGGCTTAACTTTTGCAGGGTTTCTTCCTTTGCTGGATAGTGATACCCACTTTGGCCGTGAGAGCCATGTAATTATCTGACTAGTGTGGATGAAACACCAAACATGCCATATTGTCTTCTGGATGGAAACTACTTGTAGTTCCTGAATCTTTTTATGACTCGCCTGCGACTTTTGCATGAATCAAGCAATGGCTCCGAATTTGTCATGTTCTGTTCGAAAAACAATACCTTTACTTCAGCAAATGTATGTCTCGGAATAAACCAGCCCCCTGGATCATGGCGAGAGATAAATCAGCCCCCGGGTTTAGGAAGAACATGAGCCAGTGCGAGTTATAATCAAGGCTAGTGCAAAGAAAAGTTTATCGACTCAATGAGTTTCGATAGGATAAGACAAGTTTAAAATACTCTAGTGTTACCCTTAGGAAGCTTTTTAAGAAAGCTTTGTTTTTTTAGACCGGCTGATCACGCACGAGTCAATGCTTCTATGAAGCGGGTTCGATGAACCAATGGTTTCTCTATTTTCCATGTGTGACTCTGGCCGGTACCGTTTATGTTTTAACCAAGACGAGTTCAGGGTCCAAATAATAGATTGACTCGCCTTGAGTACATAGGTCCATGTGGCGACTTGTTCAACACACAGTCCAGTATAACCATTTGTAATGCGGTAATTTTTCGCTAGCCAAGAGGGTATTCAGGCTGAACTTAATGAGTGGAAGCCCCCAAGTGACTTATGGTTTAGGAAGAAACCAGGCATAGGATTATAGAAGCGTATACGCTCTTACTGCAAAACGACTTGGGGACTAGTAGCCCCCAAGTAAGCCGGTTTACTTCTCAAAAAACCATATAAGGCGCCTATGTTTGAACCGTGCGACATGGCAACTTTTGGTCCTCTTTGGCTTACCAGCATCCAGTTTTGAAATAAGTGCAGCATGGCGACTTATGCTCTCTGATGCTGATAGAGTCCATGTTTGGGCGACTTATAGAACAATAAAGACTCATGCTTTCAAAAGCTGAAACGGCGAAGGACCCCGAAATTCGTGGGTGCCGGCTTTATTGCTTTCATATTCATGTATTACAGAAGACTTGATAAAATAGGGAAAAAAAAGGGAGCTCATGGCTCTATGTATAGTAAGGCCGCAGATGGGCTATGTTCCACGGGCGAGTTGTCTCAACCTCCGTGGTTGGTCGATCTGGACGAAGATCCATCAAATAGTAGGAGCCGTTCCGAAGATTCTTGCTGACGACAAACGGTCCCTCCCATGGAGGCGACAACTTGTGCATACCGGTATGATCTTGAATCAAACGGAGCACTAAGTCGCCTTCTTGAAAAGCTCGGCTCTTGACCCGGCGGCTGTGATAACGGCGTAGATCCTGTTGATAAATTGCCGACCGTGACGCGGCCAAGTCACGTTCCTCCTCCAAGGCGTCCAGCGAGTCTTGTCGTGCTGACTCGTTATCCTGCTCCACATAAGCGGCGACTCGCGGAGAATCATGTTTGATGTCGCTTGGTAACACCGCTTCTGCGCCATAGACCAGGAAGAAGGGAGTAAAACCCATGGAGCGGTTTGGAGTCGTCCTGATACTCCATAGAACTGATGGCAACTCTTCCACCCAACACCCTGGCGTGCGTTCCAAGGGTACCATGAGTCGGGGCTTAATCCCTCGTAATATTTCCTGATTCGCCCTCTCTGCCTGTCCATTGGACTGGGGGTGTGCCACCGCAGAAACATCAAGTCGGATATGCTCGCGTGAGCAAAACTCTTGCATTGCACCTTTGGAAAGTTTGGTACCATTATCTGTAATGATACTATGTGGATATCCAAACCGGAAAATTAGCCTTTTCAAGAATTTGGCAGTCGTCTCGGCGTCGCGGCTGCTAACAGGTTCTGCCTCCACCCATTTGGTAAATTTGTCAACCGCCACCAACAGATGAGTCTTTTTATTAGACGACATTTTGAAAGGACCAACCATATCAAGCCCCCAGACTGCAAACGGCCAAGTGATTGGCATCATCCGCAATTCCTGAGCCGGCATGTGCGTTTGTCTCCCAAACCTTTAGCAGCGATCACATCGGCGAAC
Source organism: Hordeum vulgare subsp. vulgare (assembly GCF_904849725.1). Classification (NCBI taxonomy): domain Eukaryota; kingdom Viridiplantae; phylum Streptophyta; class Magnoliopsida; order Poales; family Poaceae; genus Hordeum; species Hordeum vulgare. Next base: position 74,997,617 of record NC_058524.1, on the reverse strand, counting down.
GATTTCCTCCGCATCTGCGTGAGCCGTCAACCAATAGAAACCATGCCTGAAGGCTTTAGAAACCAAGGATCGAGATCCAGCATGATGACCACAGTCGCTTGCGTGAATCTCGTTGAGGATCATACAACCTTCCTCAAAAGAAACGCATCTTTGGAAAACTCCAGAGGTCCTACGCTTATGTAACTCTCCATTGTGTATGACCATAGATTTGCATCGGCGGATAACTTGGCGAGCTAGTAACTCGTCGGTAGGTAACTCGCCTCTGGTGAGATACGCCATATAGGGAATCGCCCAATCACGAGTAGCGTGAAGAGCCGCCACAAGTCGAGATTCGGGGTCTGGTACCGCCAGGTCTTCTTCCGAAGGCAGTTTGACTGATGGGTTATATAATATATCCAAAAAGACATTGGGAGGAACCGGCTTACGCTATGAACCGACGCGGGAAAGAGCGTCCGCTGCTTCATTAAGCCGTCGATTGATGTGGTCAACTTGGTAGCCACTGAAATGACCCGCCACGTCCAACACAGCCCGTCTGTAAGCCGCCATCAAAGGGTCTCGTGAATCCCAAGTGCGAGAAACCTGTTGCGCCACCAGATCTGAATCGCCCAAGCATCTCACTCTCTAACTTATAGGTAGTTTCCTTGGTCATGTTGGTTTGTATGGGAGGTTTATTAAAAAATTCTCTAAAATTTCTAGACCTCTAACTGATTTATTACAAAAGGATGTTCCTTTCGTTTTTTATGATGATTGTGTAGAAGCCTTTGAAACACTTAAGAAAGCTTTAACTTCTGCACCTATTGTTCAACCACTTGACTGGAAATTGCCTTTTGAAATTATGTGTGATGCTAGTGATTATGCTCCTGGTGTTGTTCTAGGACAAAGAGTTGATAAGAAATTAAATGTTATCCATTATGCTAGTAAAACTCTAGACAATGCCTAGAGAAATTATGCTGCCACTGAAAAAGAATTCTTAGCAGTTGTATTTGCTTGTGATAAATTCAGATCTTACATTGTTGATCCTAAAGTAATTGTTCACACTAATCATGCTGCTATTAAATATCTTATGGAAAAGAAAGATGCTAAGCCTAGACTTATTAGGTGGGTTCTTTTGCTACAAGAATTTCATTTACATATCATTGATAGGAAAGGAGGTGAGAACCCCGTAGCTGATAACTTTTCTAGGTTAGAAAATGTTCTTGATGGCCCACTACCTATTGATGAACAACTAGTTGTGGTCAATGTTTCTCATAATACACCGTGGTTTGCTAATTATGCTAATTACATTGTTGCTAAATACATACCACCTAGTTTCACCTATCAGCAAAAGGAAAAATTCTTCTTTGATTTAAGGCATTACTTTTGGGATGACCCACATCTTTATAAAGAGGGAGTAGATGGTATTATTAGGCATTGTATACCTGAGCATGACCAGGAACAAATCCTTTGGAAGTGTCACTCCGAGGCTTATGGAGGACACCATGCGGGAGATAGAACTACACACAAGGTATTACAGTCTAGATTTTATTGGCCTACTCTTTTCAAATATGCTCGCAAGTTTGTCCTCTCTTGTGATGAATGTCAAAGGGTTTGTAATGTTACTAGACGTCAAGAAATGCCTATGAATTATTCACTTGTTATTGAACCATTTGATGTTTGGGGATTTGATTATATGAGACCTTTTCCTTCCTCTAATGGGTATACACATATTTTGGTTGATGTTGATTATGTCACTAAATTGGTAGAAGCTATTCCAACCAATAGTGCTGATAATAACACCTCTATTAAAATGCTTAAGGAAGTTATTTTCCCATGTTTTGGAGTCCCTAGATACTTAATGACTCAGGGTGGTTCATATTTTATTCATGGTGCTTTTTGTAAATTGCTTGCTAGATATGATGTTAACCATATAATTGCATCTCCCTATCATTCTCAATCTAGTGGTCAAGTAGAATTAACCAATAGAGAAATAAAATTAATATTGCAAAAGACTGTCAATAGGTCCCAAAAGAATTGATCTAAGAAATTAGATGGTGCATTATGGACCTACAGAACAACTTATAATAATCCTATGGGTATGTCTCCTTATAAATGGTTTATGGAAAAGCATGTCATTACCTCTTGAGTTCGAACATAAAGCTTATTAGGAAATTAAAGAACTCAAAAATGATTTCAAACTTGCTAGTGAAAAGAGGTTATTTGATATTATCTCACTAGATGAATGGAGAACCCAAGCTTATGAAAATGCCAAATATTCAAATAAAAAGTTAAAAGATGGCATGCCAAAACAATCCAAAGCGAAAATCGAAAATTAAAAGTTGGTGAATATGTTCTATTGTACAATTCTCGTCTTAGATTTTTTGCATGAAAACTTCTCTCCAAATGGGAAGGATCATATATCATCGAAGAAGTTTATCGGTCTGGAGCTATTAAGATCAATAATCTTGAAGGCACTAACCCGAAGGTGGTCAATGGACAGAGAATAAAGCACTATATTTCAGGTACACCTATTAATGTTGAAACAAATATTATTCAAACCATGACACTGGAGGAACACATAAAGGAGACCTTCCAAAACACTCCAGAACCCTTAAAAGGAAGAGGTATGTGATATGGTAAGTAAACCGACTCAGAAAAATCCGTAAAAATATTTGTTGTTAGTTTGAGAATATTAGAAGAATTAGGAAATTGATAAACACACGGGATGGCAACCCAGGTGCGCAGTAGGCACCACGGCGTGCTGGCCCCCTGGCGCGGCATCGTGGGTAGTGGGCCCCTCGGGCACCTTCCTGGCTCCGTTTTCTTGTAGGACAATTATTTCCCTATATAAAAATTCTTTATATATATATCCCGTTGATTTGACCCTAGTACCACGAAGAAATCCCCTGCTCTTGTTTCATGCTGTTTTTCCTCGCAGATCTGAAATTATGTCGTCTCAAGATTCGGAGGGAGAGATTTGCGTCGTTGATTTCATCGCAAACCCTAAGGTCTACGGAGAGGTGGATCACTACGGCTGGACTACGGAGGAGGAGGAAGACGAGGATATGAAGGAAGCAAAGGGGGATAGCTCCGAGGAAGAAGAATGTCCATTGCCTCAACCCGGAGATATGCACATGGAATTCAAGAAGTCAAGCATACCTAACAAGTACAAACCTAAGGTCCAATTTATCTCTCCCCATTTTCTATATGAGAGCAAAGAGGCATTATGTGAAAAGATATTAAAGCTGGAGTTGGAGAATGAGGGTCTCAGGGAGGATAATTTCAGCCTCACACGCATGTTGGAGAACAAAAACACACCACCACCACCTTCATCTTCATCACCAAAGAAGGAGACTTGAGTACACGGGTATGGGCATTCATCTTGGATTGTGCCAAGCCTTGGGGAGGTGCCCCGGTATCGTATCACCATCACTCTTATTATCTTTATCCATCTTAGTTCGATCTTAGCTATTTCGTGATTTAGTCAAATAAAAGTTTAGTTCGATCCATCTTTTTGAGTGCTAATTCCATGATCTATCTATCTATCTATGTAATCGAGTGAGAATTATATAATAAAATTTAGTTTGAGTTTTGCTTCTTTACTTACTTGCTGCAATCAAAATAAAGGAAAATAATGAAAAAGATCATATGCTAATCTTATAGTAAGTAGTGACATCACATAAGGAAAAGTATAAGTGGTAAAAATTGTTGAAGGTTGACAAACATAGCATTGGTCGTTGATGCAACACATGAAAGAACTAATAAGGGAAGGGAAGATTTACATGCAAATACACTATCCTTGACGTATTTTATGATTGTGAGCCCCCACTAATTATAATATGCCAAAACTATTGGCGTTGGACAAGGAAGACAACGTAATGATTTATGTTTGTTCACATTCACATAGAATTTATATTGTTATAGATCCTCTAACATGTGATGCTTTCCCAATATCTTTGCCAGCCAAAACTCCGCACTAAGTAGAGATACTACTTTTGCATCCAAAACCTTAAACCCAAATCCATGTTTTAAGAGTCCACCATACCTACCTATGGATTAAGTAAGATCCTTCAAGCAAGTTGTCATCATAAGGGGCAATATAACGTAACATTCATTTGCACTAAGAGATTTGGCATACAACCCAAAAAGTACATGACAACCTCTGCTTCCCTCAGCGAAGGGCCTATCTTTTACTTTTATGTATTTAATTTTATGCAAGAGTCAAAGTATTCTTCTCTACTCCTCTTTATTTTCTCTTTGGCAAGCATCATGTGGTGGGGAAATATCTATACATATATATCTAGTTGAATGTCGGTGATCATGAGTTATTATTGCTGACATCACCCTTGAGGTGAATACGTTGGGAGGCGACACTTTAAGCCCATATCATTCTACATGTCCGGTTGAAACCTTTTGCTCATATGTATGAGGTGAGTGTTAGCAATCATAGAAGAGTAAATGATAGTTGAGTGTGTAGACTTTCTTAAAACCTCTGATATGTGACCCTTCCTGAAAATGTGATGAATTATGTTGCAAAGTTGACTCAAAACATAGTTTGTTAGTTTTCAATAGAGTTTATGATTCATGCTTCAATATTATGATGCATTGTTACTTGTTTATAAAAAGTTTTCATGATGAAATTTAGATGATGAAAATGTTGTGATGAAGTATTTTATAAATTTTTAATTTGCTATTATAATAATGAGCATGACGCTACTATGTCCATATTTTGTTTTTATCGACATCTCTCTCTCTCTCTCAAAGCATGTGGTCATGATTTTCGCTTGAGGACAAGCGAGATCTAAGCTTGGGGGGTTGATATGTCCATTTTGCATCATGTTTTACTACTGTTATTTATAGTGTTTATATGCATTATACCACTTTATGGAGTAATTCTAATGCTTTTTCTCTCATAATATGCAAGGTTTACACCAAGAGGGAGAATGTCGGTAGATGGAATTCTGGACCTGAAAAAGTTACATCGGAGATACCTATTATGCACATCTCTAAATGTGTTGAAACTTTACAAGGATTTTATGGAATAACTAAGAAATATTGGAGGAAATAAGCACCACAGGGGAGCTGCCAGGTGGCCACTAGGCACTAGTGTGCTAGCCCCCCTCACGTTGCCTGGTGGGTAGTGGGCCACCCAGCCCACTTCTCACTACCATCTTCTCGTATATATTCTCTTTTTAGCTGGAAAAAAATCAAGAGAGGACTTTCGGGACGAAGCGTCGCCGTCTCGAGGTGGAACCTGGATAGGAGCACTTTTGCCCTCCGGTGGAGCGGTTCCGCTCGAGGAACTTCCCTCCCAGAGGGGGGAAATCGAGGCCATCGTCATCACCAATAACCCTCTCATCTTGGAGAGGCCAATGTTCATCAACATCTTCAACATCACCATCTCCTCTCAAAACCCTATTTCATCTCTTGTGCTCAATCTTGTACCGGAACCTCAGATTGGTACCTGGGGGTGACTAGTAATGTTGATTACATCTTGTAGTTGATGCTTTATGGTTATTCGTTTAAAGATCGTATGTTCATACACAATATGCTATTTAATTCATCTTTGATCATGAGCATGCTTATCACTTATGAGTAGTTACTTTTGTTCTTGAGGCCACGGGAGAAGTCATGTTGCAAATAGTGATGTGAAGTTGATATTCGTTTTATATTTTGATGATATGAATGTTGTGATTCCCTTAGTGGTGTTATGTGACTGTCGACTACATAACACTTCGCCATCTTTGGGCCTAAGGGAATGCATTGTGCAGTAGTAATTAGATGGTGGGTTGCGAGAGTGACAGAAACTTAAACCCCATTTTATGCACTATTCCGTAAGGGGACGATTTGGATCCCTATGTTTAATGCTATGGTTAGAATTTATTATTAATACTTTCTTGTAGTTGCGGATGCTTGTTGGAGGGTTAATCATAAGTGGGAGGATTGTTCAAGTAAGAACATCACCCAAGCACCGGTCCACACACATATCAAATTATCAAAGTACTGAATGTGAATTAACTCGACATGACGAAAGTGACTAGATGAAATTTCCGTGTGCCCTCAAGAACGCTTTGCCTATTATAAGAAATTGTTACGGTCTGTCATTTGCCACAAAAGTATTGGGATACCTTGCTGCACCTATTATTACTATTGCTACTTGTTACTTGCTACAATTATCTTGCTATCAAACACCTTGTTACCACTATTTCAGTGCTTGTAGAAATTACCTTGCTGAAATAGCTTGTCATTTCCTTCTGCTCCTCGTTGGGTTCGACACTCTTACTTATCGAAAGTACCACGATTAATCCCCTATAATTGTGGGTCATCAGAAGTCGGTGTGGGAGCCGTGCGAAGGAGCGCCTGGTGCCCAGGGGCACGCGCAGATGCGATGACGTGGGAACGAGCATGTGGACAGAGCTTACAGGGTGGGGATGGCCAGCACACGGATGCGCAGGTGATTAAGGCCGCACACGCACACGTAGGAGGAGCGGGACGACACACGACCAGGGCAGGGCGCACGCGGGCGCGGTGGTTGAGGAGGCTGGATGTCACACGTGGGAGCGGGCCGAAGGCGGACGACGAGAATGCACATCCCCGCACGGGCACCTGATGTTGATTCCCTGATCAGTGCCTGGAAAGATGCCGGCAACGCCGCCATGGTGGTGGCGAAGAGGGTCCCGCCCGGACCAGGTTCCAGTAGCAACACGCCCCAAGGTGGGTGCCCACTGTCATGGTATTTTTACATGGCACATGCCACGGTGGCTTAGAGAGGTGAGAGCAAGGCCGACGTGGAGATCCGGGATGGGATTGGGCAACGACATGCGGTGATATACCCAGGTTTGGGGCCCTTGCATGGAGGTAACACCCCTACTACTGCATGTGTGATGGATCTGAAGAGTATCTGGTTGTACATGATTGCTCCTTGAGCTATCTGGAGGATGAAGAAGGAGGCTCTAAGCTCTCCTCTTCTCCTGGAGAGTGTGTGAACAGGAGAGTGAGAGAGCACCCGAGAGTTCTTCCCATGGTCTGGATCCCTGGGTCACCTTATAAAGGGGTGCCGAGGGGACAAGGGGTGGCCCACATGGCGTAACTTCACTATTGGAGGTGACAGATGACATGTACACAGTGCAACACTATTTGCGAATAGTGTTGAACTATTGGGTGCGGTGATGTGACACATGACGTAGGCTACACTGTCTTCGTGTCGTGTCCGACGAGATATTGTGGTTGACTTCATCGGGCTGCAGCTCGCGGGGCTCCAGCCGAACAAGCTCTAGTCATCCGGGTGTAGCAAGTAGCCCGTAACCGGCGAGGAGTAGCCAGCAGCCGGCAATGCTCCAGCCGGTAGGGCTCCAACCGGACAGGCTCCAACCGGACAGGCTCCAGCCGGCGGGGTGTAGCCGGCGGCCCATAGCCATCCAGGAGTAGCCGACTGCCGATAGATGGATAGGAGTAGCCGGTAGCCAGCAGCCGGACAGGAGAAGTCGGCAGCCAGCAAGGCTTCAGCCGACCGGACAGGAGTAGGCGATAGTGAGCAAGGCTCCAGCCAACCGGGTTGCAGCAGATCTTCTGTCTTCACTTCTTCAATTGTCTTGTTGATTCGTGGGGTTCGGCCTACTCGGGGGTGACTCCCCCGATGTTTTGAAATGTTGTTTCGTCTCATTGAGCCTACCTCGGCGTCATCCCCCCGACAAAAGTATATAAGTTGGAGACGTATCATCCATCCACAATTAATGTAAGCAAAGTAAGACGTAGGGTTTACCTCTTCGATAGGGCCCAAATTTGGGTAAATATAGGTGTCCCCTTGTGTCCTATTAACATCTAGCCAAGACTACCACATCCGGACCACCTAACCGAGATCTGCCATGTTTGACTCCGACATTCGTCTCACACACAAAAGACCAAAGAGGGTCCTTCCAACCTCACCACATTGTGAAGTTCTCGAACTGCCTCCGGGTTCCCAAGCCCACGATGATACATCTCAGACGTATTTATAATTTATGAAGTATTCATGCCAATATTCTACAGCTTTCGTATACTTTTGGCAACATTTTATATTATTTTTGGGACTAACTTACTTATCGAGTGCCCAACGCCAGTTCCTTTTTTTGTGTGTTTTTTGTTTCGGAGAAAATCCATATCAAACAAAGTCCAAACACGATAAAAATTTACGGAGATTTTTTTGGAATAAATTTGAACTTTGGGAAGAAGCAGCGCAACACGATGCCCAAGGGGCCCACAAGCCAACGGCGCATGGCCAGGGGGTGGCTGCGCCGTGATAGCTTGTGGCCACCCCATAAGTCGGTTGGGGCCCTACTTTATATGCAAGAAAGATAATTTTCTGATTAAAACCCCCTCAAAATTTCATCCCAGTCGGAGTCATAGATCTTCGGATATTTAAGAAACGGTGAAGGGCCAGATAACAACAATGAAAACACGAGAGAAACAAAAAGAGGGATCTAATCTCGGAGGGGCTCTCACCCCTCCGGGAACCATGGAGGCCAAGTTATAGAGGGGAGAGCCTCTACCCATCTAGGTAGATGCCATGGAGGAGGAAGCCTAAGGGCGTAAACTCTCTCCTCCTCTTTCCTAGTGGAGCTAGAGTGTCGCAGGGGGGAACCATCGCCGCGGTGATCGTCTTCATCAATATCACTGTCTTCATCACCTTCCTCATCTCTTTTAAGTAGTCTACTCTCCCACACCCCGCTGTAATCCCCTACTTGAACATGGTGCTTTATGCCACATATTAGTATTAAATGATGTGTTTCCATCCTATGATGTTTGAGTAGATCTATTTTGTCCTTTGGGTTGATTGATGATCTTGATTTGTTTGAGTTGTATGTTTTATTTTGGTGTTGTCTTATGGTCCCCTCCGTGCTGCGAACACGTGAGGGATTCCCGTTGTAGGTTGTTGCAATACGTTCATGATTCACTTATAATGGGTTGGTGAGTGACTGAAACACAAACCCGAGTAAGGGGGTTGTTGTGTATGGGAGTAAAGGGGACTTGAAGTGTTAATGTTATGGTTGGGTTTACCTTAATGATTTCTAGTAGTTGTTGATGCTTTCTAGAGGAATCATGAGTTCATATGATCCAAGTATGGAAAGTATGTTATCTCATGTCTCTGTCTCATATAAAATTACAATAATGATTACCGATCTTGTTATCAATTGCCTAGGACAATTTCGCACACCATACCATCATTATTCCACACTCGCTATTTTTAATATATTCTAACTTTATTTAGGCAACAACTATTTTCATATTTAGTTCTCCAATATCATGGTAAGCTATCATCTTTATACCCATAACGCGATATTATTTATCGTTACTAGATAGAAGCAAACGTTCGGTGTATGTAGAGTCGTATCAATTGCAGATAGGACTTGAGAGAATATTGATCTTACCTTTAGCTCCTTGTGGGTTCAACACTCCATACTTATCACTTCCATCTTTGTAAAGTGCTATGACGATTCCTTGCAGTTGGGGATTATCACACGACAATTCTGAATTAAGCAATTCATTGCTCTCGGCGGGCCAACGTCGTAGCCTACGCCGAGTTGAAGTTCTCTCGCTTCTTCTTAAAATATCTTTTCTCCAAAGAGTTCCCTCACTCCCCCCCCTTCAGTATTTCTCTTATTATTTAGATTTTCTTGGTCTACCAACATGAGTTGATTATTAGTAGACGTTTCTCTTCCATTACCATCCATATTGACCTTCAAGTAGACTTGATGATTTCCCATAGCGTGCCCACTGTTATCTCTATTAACTCATCAATTCAAAGCCCCATGAGCATTAAACTGATATATGTAATTCTTCACCATTCCTTGCTTTGGTTTAATAATAGAGTTTACCTTGGTTCCGGTCTCATCTTCTTCTTCAAAATCTACAACATCATTTTTGTTGGGGAACGTAGTAAATTCAAAAATTTCCTACGACATACAAGGATCTATCTATAGAGAGACCAGCAACGAGAGAGGTTGTAGAGCATCTTCATACATCTGAAGATCGCTAAGCGGAAGCGTTACTATGAACGCGGTAGATGGAGTCGTACTTGCAGCGATTCAGATCACGGTCGGTTCTGATCTATGTGCCGAATCACGGCACCTCCACGTTCAACACACGTACAGCCCAGTGACGTCTCCCACGCCTTGATCCAGCAAGGAGGAGGGAGAGGTTGAGGGAGAGCTCCGGCATCACGATGGCGTGGTGGCGGTGGAGCTACGAGGTCTCATGGCAGGGCTTCGCCAAGCACCGTGGGAGAGGAGAAAGAGGAGAAGCAGGGCTGTGCCGAGAGAGAGAGAGATTTCTTGTGTCTCAAATCAGCCAAAACCTCCACTATATATAGGGGGAGAGGGAGGGGGCGCCCCTTTTAGGGTTCTTCTACCTCTTGAGCTTGCATTGGTTTTGCCCTTGAAGAGGAAAGGGTGATGCAGCACAGTAGCAGTAAGTATTTCCCTCAGTTTGAGAACCAAGGTAACAATCCAGTAGGAGTATCAAGGCAAGTCTCCAAAGTACCTGCGCGAAAACAAACAAACTTGCACCCAACGCTATAAAGGGGTTGTCAATCCCTTCATGATTGATTGCAAGGTGAGATCTGAAGGCGGAAAGAGCAACAAAGTGAAAGTGTAGAGCTGAAAATATGAAGTGAAGTAGACCCGGGGCCCATAGTGTTCACTAGAGGCTTCTCTCGTGATAGCAAATATTACGGTGGTTGAACGAATTACTGCCGAGCAATTGATAGAACCGCACAAAGTCATGACTATATCTAAGGCAATAATCATACATATTGTTGGAATTATGCCCTAGAGGCAATGATAAATAAGTTATTATTATGATTCCTGTATCAAGATAATTGTTTATTATCCATGCTATAATTGTATTGAATGAAGACTTAGATACATGTGTGGATACATAGACAAAACACTGTCCCTAGCAAGCCTCTAGTTGGCTAGCCAGTTGATCAAGGATAGTCAGGGTCTTCTGACTATGTACAAGGTGTTGTTGCTTGATAACTGGATCACGTCATTGGGAGAATCATGTGATGGACTAGACCCAAACTAATAGACGTAGCATGTTGATCGTGTCATTTTGTTGCTACTGTTTTCTGCGTGTCAAGTATTTATTCCTATGACCATGAGATCATATAACTCAGTGACACTGGAGGAATGCTTTGTGTGTATCAAATGTCGCAACGTAACTGGGTGACTATAAAGATGCTCTACAGGTATCTCCGAAGGTGTTCGTTGAGTTAGTATGGATCAAGACTGGGATTTGTCACTCCGTGTGACGGAGAGGTATCTCGGGGCCCACTCGGTAATACAACATCACACACAAGCCTTGCAAGCAATGTGACTTAGTGTAAGTTGCAGGATCTTGTATTACGGAACGAGTAAGGAGACTTGCCGGTAAACGGGATTGAAATAGGTATGCGGATACTGACGATCGAATCTCACGCAAGTAACATACCAAAAAACAAAGGGAATGACATACGAGATTATATGAATCCTTGGCACAGAGGTTCAAATGATAAGATCTTCGTAGAATATGTAGGATCCAATATGGGCATCCAGGTCCCACTATTGGATATTGACCGAGGAGTCCCTCGGGTCATGTCTACATAGTTCTCGAACCCGCAGGGTGTGCACACTTAAGGTTCGACGTTGTTTTATGCATATTTGAGTTATATGGTTGGTTACCGAATGTTGTTCCGAGTCCCGGATGAGATCACGGACGTCGAGGGTTTACGTAATGGTCCGGAGACGAAGATTGATATATAGGATGACCTCATTTGATTACCGAAACGTTTTTGGAATTACCGGGAATGTACCGGGAATGACGAATGGGTTCGGGATGTTCATCGGGGGGGGCAGCCCACCCCGGGGAAGCCCATAGGCCTTAGGGGTGCCGCACCAGACCTTAGTGGGCTGGTGGGCAAGCCCAGAGAGGCCCCTGCACAAGGAGATAAGAAAATCAAAGAGAAGAAAAAAGGGGAAGTGGGCAGGAAGGGAAGGACTCCACCTTCCAATCCTAGTTGGACTAGGATTGGAGGAGGAATCCTCCTCCCCCCCTTCGGTCGAACCCCTTGGGGCTCCTTGAGCCCCAAGGCAAGGCCCCTCCTCTCCCACCTATATATACGGAGGTTTTAGGGCTGATTTGAGACAACTTTTCCACGGCAGCCCGACCACATACCTCCACGGTTTTTCCTCTAGATCGCGTTTCTCCGGAGCTCAGGCGGAGCCCTGCTGAGATTAGATCACGACCAACCTCCGGAGCACCGTCATGCTGCCGGAGAACTCATCTACCTCTCTGTCTCTCTTGCTGGATCAAGAAGGCCGAGATCATCGTCGAGTTGTACGTGTGCTGAACGCGGAGGTGTCGTCCGTTCGGCACTAGATCGGAGCGGATCGTGGGACGGATCGCGGGACGGTTCGTGGGACGGTTCGCGGGGCGGATCGAGGGACGAGAGGACGTTCCATTACATCAACCGCATTTATTAACGCTTCTGTTGTGCGATCTACAAGGGTACGTAGATCTAAAATCCCCCTCGTAGATGGACATCACCATGATAGGTCTTCGTGCGCGTAGGAAATTTTTTGTTTCCCATGCGACGTTCCCCAACAGTGGCATCATGAGCTAGGTTCATGCGTAGATGTCATCTCGAGTAGAACACAAAAGTTTTTGTGGGCGGTGATGTGTAATAGCATGAGTAGCACGACAACCCCGATGGCGACACGTTGATGGAGATCATGGTGTGGCGCCGGTGACAAAGAAGATCGTGCCGGTGCTTTGGTGAGGGAGATCAAGAAGCACGTGATGATGACAATATCATGTCACTTATGAATTGCATGTGATGTTAATCCTTTTATGCACCTTATTTTGCTTAGAACGACGGTAGCATTATGAGGTGATCTCTCACTAAAATTTCAAGACGAAATTGTGTTCTCCCCGACTGTGCACCGTTGCTACAGTTCGTCGTTTCGAGACACCATGTGATGATCGGGTGTGATAGACTCAACGTTCACATACAACGGGTGCAAACCAGTTGCACAAGCGGAACACTCGGGTTAAGCTTGACAAGCCTAGCATGTGCAGACATGGCCTTGGAACACATGAGACCAAAAGGTCGATCATGAATCATATAGTTGATATGATTAGCATAGGGATGCTTACCAATGAAACTATCCTCAACTCACGTGATGATCGGACTTGAGCTAGTGGAATTGGATCATGAATCACTCAAATGACTAGAGAGATGTAATTTTTGAGTGGGAGTTTAGCAAGTAATTTGATTAAGTTAAACTCTAATTATCTTGAACATAGTCTAAGTCCACTTTTAATATATTTGTGTTGTAGATCATGGCTCACGCAACAGTCACCCTGAATTTTAATACGTTCCTAGAGAAAGCTAAGTTGAAAGATGATGGAAGCAACTTTGTAGACTGGGCTCGTAATCTTAAGTTGCTCCTGCAAGTTGGGAAAAATGATTATGTCCTCAATGCTGCGCTAGGAGATGAACCACCCGCTACGGCTGACCAAGATGTTAAGAACGCTTGGTTAACACGTAAGGAGGACTACTCAGTAGTTCAATGTGCAGTCTTGTATGGCTTAGAGCCGGGACTTCAACGTCGCTTTGAGCGTCATGGAGCATATGAGATGTTCCAGGAGTTGAAGTTTATCTTTCCGAAGAACGCCCGGATCGAGAGGTATGAGACCTCCAATAAATTCTATGCTTGCAAGATGGAGGAGAATTCGTCTGTCAGTGAACATGTGCTCAAAATGTCTGGGTACTCAAACCGTCTAGCTGAGCTGGGGATTGAACTCCCGCAAGAGGCTATCACTGATAGAATTCTTCAATCACTGCCGCCAAGCTATAAGGGCTTTGTGTTGAACTACAAAATGCAAGGTATGAACAAGTCACCCGGCGAGTTGTTCGCGATGCTGAAAGTCGTAGAGTCAGAACTCCGTAAAGAGCATCAAGTGTTGATGGTGAATAAGACCACTAGTTTCAAGAGAAATGGCAAAGGAAAGAAGGGTAATTCAAAGAAGAGCGGCAAGCATGTTGCCAATCCGACGAAGAAGCCCAAAGCTGGACCTAAGCCTGAAACGGAGTGCTATTATTGCAAGGGTATGGGTCAGTGGAAGCGCAACTGTCCCAAGTATCTGGCTGATAAGAAGGCAGCCAAAGAGAAATCAGGTATATTTGATATACATGTTATTGATGTGTACTTAACCAGCTCTCGTAGTAGTGCCTCGGTATTCGATACTGGTTCTGTTGCTCATATTTGCAACTCGAAACAGGAACTGCGGAATAGGCAAAGGCTGGCGAAAGATGAAGTGACGATGCGCGTGGGAAATGGTTCCAAGGTTGATGCAATCGCCGTCGACATAGTTTCACTTTAGTTACCATCAGGATTAGTTATGAACTTAAATAATTGTTATTTAGTGCGTGCATTAAGCATGAACATTATATCTGGATCTTGTTTATTACGAGACGGTTACTCGTTTAAGTCAGAGAATAATGGTTGTTCTATTTCTATGAGTAATATCTTTTATGGTCATGCACCTAATGTGAGAGGATTGTTCATATTGAATCTTGATAGTGATAATACACATATACATAACATTGAGACCAAAAGAGTTAGAGTTAACAATGATAGCGCCATGTTTTTGTGGCACTGCCGTTTAGGTCATATTGGTGTAAAGCGCATGAAGAAACTCCATTCCGATGGACTTTTGGAGTCACTTGACTTTGATTCACTTGACACGTGCGAACCATGCCTCATGGGCAAGATGACTAAGACTCCATTCTCCGGAACAATGGAGCGTGCAAGTGACTTGTTGGAAATCATACATACCGATGTGTGTGGTCCGATGAGCGTGGAGGCACGCGGCGGATATCGTTATTTTCTCACCTTCACTCACGATTTGAGTAGATATGGTTATGTCTAGTTGATGAAGCACAAGTCTGAAACATTTGAAAAGTTCAAGCAATTTCAGAGTGAAGTTGAAAATCATCATAACAAGAAGATCAAGTTCCTACAGTCTGATCGTGGGGGTGAATATCTGAGTTTCGAGTTTGGTGCTCACTTAAGACAATGTGGAATTGTTTCACAGTTGAAACCGCCTGGAACACCACAGCATAATGGTGTGTCCGAATGTCGTAATCGTACTTTATTAGAGATGGTGCGATCTATGATGTCTCTTACCGATTTGCCGTTATCGTTTTGGGGTTATGCATTAGAAACAGCTGCATTCACTTTAAATAGGGCACCATCAAAATCCGTTGAGATGACACCATACAAACTGTGGTATGGCAAAAGACCAAAGTTGTCGTTTCTTAAAGTTTGGGGATGTGATTCTTATGTCAAAAGGCTTCAGCCTAAAAAGCTGGAACCCAAAGGGGAAAAGTGCATCTTCATAGGTTACCCGAAAGAGACAGTTGGGTATACCTTCTATCTCAAATTCGAGGGCAAAGTGTTTGTTGCTAAGAACGGAGCTTTTCTCGAGAAGGAGTTTCTCTCGAGAGAATTGAGTGGGAGGAAGATAGAACTTGATGAGGTTGTCGAACCTCTCATTCCTCTGGATGGTGGTGTTGGGGAACGTCGTATGGGAAACAAAAAATTTCCTATGCGCACGAAGACCTATCATGGTGATGTCCATCTACGAGAGGGATGAGTGATCTACGTACCCTTGTAGACCGTACAGCAGAAGCGTTTAGTGAACGCGGTTGATGTAGTGGAACGTCCTCACGTCCCTCGATCCGCCCCGCGAACAATCCCGCGATCAGTCCCACGATCTAGTACCGAACAGACGGCACCTCCGCGTTCAGCAGACATACAGCTCGACGATGATCTCGGCCTTCTTGATCCAGCAAGAGAGACGGAGAGGTAGAAGAGTTCTCCGGCACCGTGACGGCGTTCCGGAGGTTGGTGATGACCTTGTCTCAGCAGGGCTCCGCACGAGCTCCGCAGAAACGCGATCTAGAGGAAAAACCGTGGAGGTATGTGGTCGGGCTGCCGTGGAAAAGTCGTCTCAAATCAGCCCTAAAAACCTCCGTATATATAGGTGGGAGGGAGGGGACCTTGCCTCGGCCGAGTCCAAGGGGGAAGGCTCCCCCCCCCCCAAACCGAGTTGGACTTGGTTTGGTGGGTGGGAGTCCTTCCTTCCCTTCCCACCTCCTCTCTTTTTTTTTCTTTTCTCTTTGATTTTCTTTCCTAGGCACATAGGGCCCTTTTGGGCTGCCCCAGCAGCCCACTAAGGGCTGATGCGCCACCCTCATGGCCTATGGGCTTCCCCGGGGTGGGTTGCCCCCCCCCCCCCCCGGTGAACTCCCGGAACCCATTCGTCATTCCCGGTACATTCCCGGTAACTCCGAAAACCTTCGGTAATCAAATGAGGTCATCCTATATATCAATCTTCGTTTCCGGACCATTCTGGAAACCCTCGTGACGTAATTGATCTCATCCGGGACTCCGAACAACATTCGGTAACCAACCATATAACTCAAATACGCATAAAACAACTTCGAACCTTAAGTGTGCAGACCCTGCGGGTTCGAGAACTATGTAGACATGACCTGAGAGACTCCTCGGTCAATATCCAATAGCGGGACCTGGATGCCCATATTGGATCCTACATATTCTACGAAGATCTTATCGTTTGAACCTCGGTGCCAAGGATTCATATAATCCCGTATGTCATTCCCTTTGTCCTTCGGTATGTTACTTGCCCAAGATTCGATCGTTAGTATCTGTATACCTCTTTCAATCTCGTTTACCGGCAAGTCTCTTTACTCGTTCCGTAATACAAGATCCCGCAACTTACACTAAGTTACATTGCTTGCAAGGCTTGTGTGTGATGTTGTATTACCGAGTGGGCCCCGAGATACCTCTCCGTCACACGGAGTGACAAATCCCAGTCTTGATCCATACTAACTCAACAAACACCTTCGGAGATACATGTAGAGCATCTTTATAGTCACCCAGTTACGTTGCGACGTTTGATACACACAAAGCATTCCTCCGGTGTCAGTGAGTTATATGATCTCATGGTCATAGGAATAAATACTTGACACGCAGAAAATAGTAGCAACAAAATGACACGATCAACATGCTACGTCTATTAGTTTGGGTCTAGTCCATCACGTGATTCTCCTAATGACGTGATCCAGTTATCAAGCAACAACACTTTCTTCATAATCAGAAGACACTGACTATCTTTGATCAACTGGTTAGCCAACTAGAGGCTTGCTAGGGACGGTGTTTTTTCTATGTATCCACACATGTAAATGAGTCTTCATTCAATACAATTATAGCATGGATAATAAACGATTATCTTGATACGGTAATTATAATAATAACTATATTTATTATTGCCTCTAGGGCATAATTCCAACAGTCTCCCACTTGCACTAGAGTCAATAATCTAGCCCTCACATCATCATGCGAATTACATTGTAATAAATCTAACACCCATACAGTTCTGGTGTTGATCATGCTTTGGCCGTGGAAGAGGTTTAGTCAGCGGGTCTGCTACATTCAGATCCGTGTGCACTTTGCATATATTTACGTCCTCTCCCTCGACGTAGTCGCGGATGAGGTTGAAGCGTCATTTGATGTGTCTGGTCTTCTTGTGAAACCGTGGTTCCTTTGCTAAGGTAATGGCACCCGTGTTGTCACAGAACAAGGTTATTGGATTCAGTGCGCTTGGCACCACTCCAAGATCCGTCATGAACTGCTTCATCCAGACACCCTCCTTAGCCGCCTCCGAGGCAGCCATGTATTCCGCTTCACATGTAGAATCTGCTACGACGCTTTGCTTGGAACTGCACCAGCTTACCGCACCCCCATTAAGAATAAATACGTATCCGGTTTGCGACTTAGAGTCGTCCGGATCTGTGTCAAAGCTTGCATCGACGTAACCTTTTACGGCGAGCTCTTCGTCACCTCCATACACGAGAGACATCTCCTTAGTCCTTTTCAGGTACTTCAGGATATTCTTGACCGTTGTCCAGTGATCCACTCCTGGATTACTCTGGAACCTACCCGCCATACTTATGGCGAGGCTAACATCTGGTCTAGTGCACAGCATTGCATACATGATAGAACCTATGGCTGAAGCATAGGGGACGGAGCGCATATGCTCTCTAACTTCATCAGTTGCTGGGCACTGAGTCTTACTCAATTTCGTACCTTGTAAAACTGGCAAGAACCCTTTCTTGGACTGTTCCATTTTGAACCTCTTCAAAACTTTATCAAGGTATGTGCTTTGTGAAAGTCCTATCAGGCGTTTTGATCTATCCCTATAGATCTTAATGCCTAGAATGTAAGCAGCTTCTCCTAGGTCCTTCATAGAGAAACTTTTATTCAAGTAATCCTTTATGCTCTCCAAAAACTCCACGTTGTTTCCAATCAGCAATATGTCATCCACATATAATATTAGAAACGCCACAGAGCTCCCACTCACTTTCTTGTAAATACAAGATTCTCCAACCACTTGTATAAACCCAAATGCTTTGATCACCTCATCAAAACGTTTGTTCCAACTCCGAGATGCTTGCACCAGTCCATAAATGGATCGCTGGAGCTTGCACACCTTGTTAGCATTCTTAGGATCGACAAAACCTTCGGGTTGTATCATATACAACTCTTCCTTAAGGAAACCGTTAAGGAACGCCGTTTTGACATCCATCTGCCAGATTTCATAATCGAAAAATGCAGTTATTGCTAACATGATTCTGACGGACTTAAGCATCGCTACGGGTGAGAATGTCTCATCGTAGTCAACTCCTTGAACTTGTGAAAAACCCTTTGCCACAAGTCGAGCTTTATAAACGGTCACATTGCCGTCAGCGTCCGTCTTCCTCTTAAAGATCCATTTGTTCTGAATAGCCTTGCGGCCCTCAGGTAGTACTTCCAAAGTCCACACTTTGTTCTCATACATGGATCCTATCTCGGACTTCATGGCTTCTAGCCATTTGTTGGAATCTCGGTACGCCATTGCTTCTTCATAATTTGCAGGTTCATTGTTGTCTAACAACATGATTGATAAGACGGGATTACCGTACCACTCTGGAGCAGTACGCGGTCTTGTCGACCTGCGTGGTTCGATGGAAATTTGAACCGGAGTTTCATGATCATCATCATTAACTTCCTCCTCAACCGGCGTCGCAATGACAAAGGTTTCCCCTTGCCATGTGCCACCATCCAGAGGGATGAGAGGTTCAACAACCTCGTCAAGTTCTATCTTCCTCCCACTCAATTCTATCGAGACAAACTCCTTCTCGAGAAAAGCTCCGTTTTTAGCAACAAACACTTTGCCCTCGGATTTGAGATAGAAGGTGTACCCAACTGTCTCTTTTGGGTAACCTATGAAGATGCACCTTTCCGCTTTGGGTTCCAGCTTTTCAGGCTGAAGCTTTTTGACATAAGCATCACATCCCCAAACTTTAAGAAACAACAACTTTGGCCTTTTGCCATACCACAGTTCGTATGGTGTCGTCTCAACGGATTTTGATGGTGCCCTATTTAAAGTGAATGCAGCTGTTTCTAATGCATAACCCCAAAATGATAACGGCAAATCGGTAAGAGACATCATAGATCGCACCATCTCTAATAAAGTACAATTACGACGTTCGGACACACCATTACGCTGTGGTGTTCCAGGCGGTGTTAATTGTGAAACAATTCCACATTGTCTTAAGTGAGCACCAAACTCGAAACTCGGATATTCACCCCCACGATCAGACCGTAGGAACTTGATCTTCTTGTTACGATGATTTTCCACTTCACTCTGAAATTGCTTGAACTTTTCAAATGTTTTAGACTTGTGCTTCATCAAGTAGACATAACCATATCTACTCAAATCGTCAGTGAAGCTGAGAAAATAACGATATCCGCCGCGCGCCTCTACGCTCATCGGACCACACACATCGGTATGTATGATTTCCAACAAATCACTTGCACGCTCCATAGTTCCGGAGAACGGAGTCTTAGTCATCTTGCCCATGAGGCATGGTTCGCACGTGTCAAGTGAATCAAAGTCAAGTGACTCCAAAAGTCCATCAGCATGGAGTTTCTTCATGCGCTTTACACCAATATGACCTAATCGGCAGTGCCACAAAAATATGGCGCTATCATTGTTAACTCTAACTCTTTTGATCTTAATGTTATGTATATGCGTATCTCTATCAAGATTCAATATGAACAATCCTCTCACATTAGGAGCATGACCATAAAAGATGTTACTCATAGAAATAGAACAACCATTATTCTCTGACTTAAAAGAGTAACCGTCTCGCAATAAACAAGATCCAGATATAATGTTCATGCTCAACGCAGGCACTAAATAACAATGATTTAAGTTCATCACTAATCTTGATGGTAACTGAAGTGAAACTGTGCCGACGGCGATTGCATCAACCTTGGAACCGTTTCCTACGCGCATCGTCACTTCATCTTTCGCCAGCCTTCGTCTATTCCGCAGTTCCTGTTTCGAGTTGAAATATGAACAACAGAACCGGTATCGAATACCCAGGCACTACTACGAGAGCCGGTTAAGTACACATCAATAACATGTATATCAAATATACCTGATTTTTATTTGGCCGCCTTCTTATCTGCCAGATACTTGGGGCAATTGCGCTTCCAGTGACCCATACCCTTGCAATAGTAACACTCTGTTTCAGGCTTAGGTCCAGCTTTAGGTTTCTTCGTCGGATTGGCAACAGGCTTGCCGCTCTTCTTCGAATTACCCTTCTTGCCTTTGCCGTTTCTCTTGAAACTAGTGGTCTTATTCACCATCAACACTTGATGTTCTTTACGGAGTTCAGACTCTGCGACTTTCAACATCGCAAACAACTCGCCGGGTGACTTGTTCATCCCTCGCATGTTGTAGTTCAACACAAAGCCTTTATAGCTTGGTGGCAGTGATTGAAGGATTCTGTCAGTGATAGCCTCTTGCGGGAGTTCAATCCCCAGCTCAGCTAGACGGTTTGAGTACCCAGACATTTTGAGCACATGTTCACTGACAGACGAGTTCTCCTCCATCTTGCAAGCATAGAATTTATCGGAGGTCTCATACCTCTTGATCCGGGCGTTCTTCTGAAAGATAAACTTCAACTCCTGGAACATCTCAAATGCTCCATGACGCTCAAAGCGACGTTGAAGTCCCGGTTCTAGGCCATACAATACTGCACATTGAACTACTGAGTAGTCCTCCTTACATGCTAACCAAGCGTTCTTAACATCCTGATCAGCCGTAGCGGGTGGTTCATCTCCTAGCGCAGCATTAAGGACATAATCCTTCTTCCCAGCTTGTAAGATTAGCTTAAGATTACGAGCCCAGTCTACAAAGTTGCTTCCATCATCTTTCAACTTAGCTTTCTCTAGGAACGTATTAAAATTCAGGGTGACTGTCGCGTGAGCCATGATCTACAACACAAATATATTCAAAGTGGACTTAGACTATGTTCAAGATAATTAGAGTTTAACTTAATCAAATTATTTGCTAAACTCCCAGTCAAAAAGTACATCTCTCTAGTCATTTGAGTGGTTCATGATCCACTTACACTAGCTCAAGTCCGATCATCACCTGGGTTGAGTATAGTTTCAGTGGTAAGCATCCCTATGCTAATCATATCATCTATATGATTCATGATCGACCTTTTGGTCTCATCTGTTCCGAGGCCATGTCTGCACATGCTAGGCTCGTCAAGCTTAACCCGAGTGTTCCGCGTGCGCAACTGTTTTGCAACCGTTGTATGTGAACGTTGAGTCTATCACACCCGATCATCACGTGGTGTCTCGAAACGACGAACTGTAGCAACAGTGCACAGTCGGGGAGAACACAATTTCGTCTTGAAATTTTAGTGAGAGATCACCTCATAATGCTACCGCCGTTCTAAGCAAAAAAAAGGTGCATAAAAGGATTAACATCACATGCAATTCATAAGTGACATGATATGGCCATCATCACGTGCTTCTTGATCTCCATCACCAAAGCACCGGCACGATCATCTTGTCACCGGCGCCACACCATGATCTCCATCAACGTGTTGCCATCGGGGTTGTCGTGCTACTCATGCTATTACTACTAAAGCTACATCCTAGCAAAATAGTAAACGCATCTGCAAGCACAAACGTTAGTATAAAGACAACCCTATGGCTCCTGCCGGTTGCCGTACCATCGACGTGCAAGTTGATATTTTCTATTACAACATGATCATCTCATACATCCAATATATCACATCACATGGTTGGCCATATCACATCACAAGCATACCCTGCAAAAACAAGTTAGACGTCCTCTAATTTTGTTGTTGCATGTTTTACGTGGTGACCATGGGTATCTAGTAGGATCGCATCTTACTTACGCAAACACCACAACGGAGATATATGAGTTGCTATTTAACCTCATCCAAGGACCTCCTCGGTCAAATCCGATTCAACTAAAGTTGGAGAAACTGACACTTGCCAGTCATCTTTGAGCAACGGGGTTACTCGTAGCGATGAAACCAGTCTCTCGTAAGCGTACGAGTAATGTCGGTCCAAGCCGCTTCAATCCAACAATACCGCGGAATCAAGAAAAGACTAAGGAGGGCAGCAAAACGCACATCACCGCCCACAAAAACTTTTGTGTTCTACTCGAGAAGACATCTACGCATGAACCTAGCTCATGATGCCACTGTTGGGGAACGTCGCATGGGAAACAAAAAATTTCCTACGCGCACGAAGACCTATCATGGTGATGTCCATCTACGAGAGGGGATGAGTGATCTACGTACCCTTGTAGACCGTACAGCAGAAGCGTTTAGTGAACGCGGTTGATGTAGTGGGACGTCCTCACGTCCCTCGATCTGCCCCGCGAACAATCCTACGATCAGTCCCACGATCTAGTACCGAACGGACGGCACCTCCGCGTTCAGCACACGTACAGCTCGACGATGATCTCGGCCTTCTTGATCCAGCAAGAGAGACGAAGAGGTAGAAGAGTTCTCCGGCACCGTGACGGCGCTCCGGAGGTTGGTGATGACCTTGTCTCAGCAGGGCTCCGCCCGAGCTCCGCAGAAACGCGATCTAGAGGAAAAACCGTGGAGGTATGTGGTCGGGCTGCCGTGGAAAAGTCGTCTCAAATCAGCCCTAAAAACCTCCGTATATATAGGTGGGAGGGAGGGGACCTTGCCTTGGGGCTCAAGGAGCCCCAAGGGGGTCGGCCGAGTCCAAGGGGGAAGGCTCCCCCCCCCAAACCGAGTTGGACTTGGTTTGGTGGGTGGGAGTCCTTCCTTCCCTTCCCACCTCCTCTCTTTTTTTTCTTTTCTCTTTGATTTTCTTTCCTAGGCGCATAGGGCCCTTTTGGGCTGCCCCACCAGCCCACTAAGGGCTGGTGCGCCACCCTCATGGCCTATGGGCTTCCCCGGGGTGGGTTGCCCCCCCCCCCCCGGTGAACTCCCGGAACCCATTCGTCATTCCCGCTAACTTCGAAAACCTTCCGGTAATCAAATGAGGTCATCCTATATATCAATCTTCGTTTCCGGACCATTCCGGAAACCCTCGTGACGTCCGTGATCTCATCCGGGACTCCGAACAACATTCGGTAACCAACCATATAACTCAAATACGCATAAAACAACGTCGAACCTTAAGTGTGCAGACCCTGCGGGTTCGAGAACTATGTAGACATGACCTGAGAGACTCCTCGGTCAATATCCAATAGCGGGACCTGGATGCCCATATTGGATCCTACATATTCTACGAAGATCTTATCGTTTGAACCTCAGTGCCGAGGATTCATATAATCCCGTATGTCATTCCCTTTGTCCTTCGGTATGTTACTTGCCCGAGATTCGATCGTTAGTATCCGTATACCTATTTCAATCTCGTTTACCGGCAAGTCTCTTTACTCGTTCCGTAATACAAGATCCCGCAACTTACACTAAGTTACATTGCTTGCAAGGCTTGTGTGTGATGTTGTATTACCGAGTGGGCCCCGAGATACCTCTCCGTCACACGGAGTGACAAATCCCAGTCTTGATCCATACTAACTCAACCAACACCTTCGGAGATACCTGTAGAGCATATTTATAGTCACCCAGTTACGTTGCGACGTTTGATACACACAAAGCATTCCTCCGGTGTCAGTGAGTTATATGATCTCATGGTCATAGGAATAAATACTTGACACGCAGAAAACAGTAGCAACAAAATGACACGATCAACATGCTACGTCTATTAGTTTGGGTCTAGTCCAGCACGTGATTCTCCTAATGACGTGATCCAGTTATCAAGCAACAACACTTTCTTCATAATCAGGAGACACTGACTATCTTTGATCAACTGGCTAGCCAACTAGAGGCTTGCTAGGGACGGTGTTTTGTCTATGTATCCACACATGTAAATGAGTCTTCATTCAATACAATTATAGCATGGATAATAAACGATTATCTTGATACAGGAATTATAATAATAACTATATTTATTATTGCCTCTAGGGCATAATTCCAACAGGTGGCGCGGGACAAGGGGAAACCCCTGTCGTTGCGACGCCGGTTGAGGAGTAAGTTAATGATGATGATCATGAAACTCCAGATCAAGTTCCTATCGGACCTCGCAGGTCGACGAGACCGCGTACTACTCCATAGTGGTACGGTAATCCTGTCTTCTCAATTATGTTGTTAGACAACAATGAGCCTGGAATTATGAAGAAGCAATGGTGGGCCCGGATTCCAACAAACGGCTGGAGGCCATGAAGTCCGAGATAGGATCCATGTATGAAAATAAAGTGTGGACTTTGGAAGTACTACCCGAGGGCCGCAAGGCTATTCAGAACAAATGGATCATTAAGAAGAAGACGGACGCTGACAGTAATGTGACCGTTTATAAAGCTCGACTTGTGGCAAAGGGTTTTTCACAAGTTCAAGGAGTTGACTATGATGAGACGTTCTCACCCGTAGTGATGCTTAAGTCCGTCAGAATCATGTTAGCAATAGCTGCATTTTTTGATTATGAAATCTGGCAGATGGATGTCAAAACGGCGTTCCTTAAATGTTTCCTTAAGGAAGAGTTGTATATGCTGCAACCCGAAGGTTTTGTCGATCCTAAAAATGCTAACAAAGTATGCAAGATCCAAAGATCCATTTATGGACTGGTGCAAGCATCTCGGAGTTGGAACAAACGCTTTGATGAGGTCATCAAAGCATTTGGGTTTATACAAGTGGTTGGAGAATCTTGTATTTACAAGAAAGTGAGTGGGAGCTCTATGGCGTTTCTAATATTATATGTGGATGACATATTGCTGATTGGAAATAACGTGGAGTTTTTGGAGAGCATAAAGGATTACTTGAATAAAAGTTTCTCTATGAAGGACCTAGGAGAAGTTGCTTACATTCTAGGCATTAAGATCTATAGGGATAGATTGAAACGCCTGATAGGACTTTCACAAAGTACATACCTTGATAAAGTTTTGAAGAGGTTCAAAATGGAACAGTCCAAGAAGGGGTTCTTGCCAGTTTTACAAGGTACGAGATTGAGTAAGACTCAGTGCCCAGCAACTGATAAAGATAGAGAGCATATGAGCACCGTCCCCTATGCTTCAGCCATAGGTTCTATCATGTATGCAATGATGTGCACTAGACCGGACGTTAGCCTGGCCATAAGTATGGCAGGCAGGTTCCAGAGTAATCCAGGAGTTGATCACTCGACGGCGGTCAAGAATATCCTGAAGTACCTGAAAAGGACTAAGGAGATGTTTCTCGTGTATGGAGGTGACGAAGAGCTCACCGTAAAAGGTTACGTCGATGCAAGCTTTGACACAGATCCGGACGACTCTAAGTCGCAGACCGGATACGTATTTATTCTTAATGGGGGTGCGGTAAGCTGGTGCAGTTCCAAGCAAAGCGTCGTAGCTGATTCTACATGTGAAGCGGAGTACATGGCTGCCTCGGAGGCGGCTAAGGAGGGTGTCTGGATGAAGTAGTTCATGACGGATCTTGGAGTGGTGCCAAGGGCACTGTATCCAATAACCTTGTGTTGTGACAACACGGGTGCCATTGCCTTAGCAAAGGAACCACGGTTTCACAAGAAGACCAGACACATCAAACGATGCTTCAACCTCATCCGCGACTACGTCGAAGGGGAGGACGTAAATATATCAAAGTGCACACGGATCTGAATGTAGCAGACCCGCTGACTAAACCTCTTCCACGGGCAAAGCATGATCAACACCAGAACTGTATGGGTGTTAGATTTATTACAATGTAATTTGCATGGTGATGTGAGGGCTAGATTATTGACTCTAGTGCAAGTGGGAGACTGTTGTAATTATGCCCTGGAGGCAATGATAAATAAGTTATTATTATGATTCCTATATCAAGATAATCGTTTATTATCCATGCTATAATTGTATTGAATGAAGACTTAGATACATGTGTGGATACATAAACAAAACGCTGTCCCTAGCAAGCCTCTAGTTGGCTAGCCAGTTGATCAAGGATAGTCAGGGTCTTCTGACTATGTACAAGGTGTTGTTGCTTGATAACTGGATCATGTCATTGGGAGAATCATGTGACGGACTAGACCCAAACTAATAGACATAGCATGTTGATCGTGTCATTTTGTTGCTACTGTTTTCTGCGTGTCAAGTATTTATTCCTATGACCATGAGATCATATAACTCACTGAGATCTGAGGAATGCTTTGTGCGTATCAAATGTTGCAACGTAACTGGGTGACTATAAAGATGCTCTACAGGTATCTCCGAAGGTGTTCATTGAGTTAGTATGGATCAAGACTGGGATTTGTCACTCCGTGTGACGGAGAGGTATCTCGGGGCCTACTCGGTAATACAACATCACACACAAGCCTTGTAAGCAATATGACTTAGTGTAAGTTGCGGGATCTTGTATTACGGAACGAGTAAAGAGACTTGCAAGTAAAAGAGATTGAAATAGGTATGCGGATACTGACGATCGAATCTCGGGCAAGTAACATACCGAAGGACAAAGGGAATGACATACGGGATTATATGAATCCTTGGCACTGAGGTTCAAACGATAAGATCTTCGTAGAATATGTAGGATCCAATATGGGCATCCAGGTCCCGCTATTGGATATTGACCGAGGAGTCCCTCGGGTCATGTCTACATAGTTCTCGAACCCACAGGGTCTGCACACTTAAGGTTCGACGTTGTTTTATGCGTATTTGAGTTATATGGTTGGTTACCGAATGTTGTTCGGAGTCCCAGATTAGATCACGGACCTCACGAGGGTTTCCGGAATGGTCCGGAGACGAAGATTGATATATAGGATGACCTCATTTGATTACCGGAAGGTTTTCGAAATTACCGGGAATGTACCGGGAATGACGAATGGGTTCCGGATGTTCACCGGGGGGGCAGCCCACCCTGGGGAAGCCCATAGGCCTTAGGGGTGCCGCACCAGCCCTTAGTGGGCTGGTGGGCAAGCCCAAAGAGGCCCCTGCGCAAGGAGATAAGAAAATCAAAGAGAAAAGAAAAAAAAAGGGGAAGTGGGAAGGAAGGGAAGGACTCCACCTTCCAATCCTAGTTGGACTAGGATTGGAGGAGGAATCCTCCTCCCCCTTCGGCCGAACCCCTTGGGGAGCCCCAAGGCAAGGCCCCTCCCCTCCCACCTATATATACGGAGGTTTTAGGGCTGATTTCAGACAACTTTTCCACGGCAGCCCGACCACATACCTCCATGGTTTTTGCTCTAGATCGCGTTTCTGCGGAGCTCGGGCGGAGCCCCGCTGAGATTAGATCACCACCAACCTTCGGAGCGACGTCACGCTGCCGGAGAACTCATCTACCTCTCTGTCTCTCTTGCTTGATCAAGAAGGCCGAGAAAATCGTCGAGCTATACATGTGCTAAACGCGGAGGTGCCGTCCGTTCGGCACTAGATCGGAGCGGATCGCAGGACGGATCGCGGGACGGTTCGTGGGATGGTTCGCGGGGCGGATCGAGGGACGTGAGGACGTTCCACTACATCAACTGCATTTATTAATGCTTCTGCTGTGCGATCTACAAGGGTACGTAGATCTGAAATCCCCCTCGTAGATGGACATCACCATGATAGGGCTTCGTGCGCGTAGGAAATTTTTTGTTTCCCATGCGACATTCCCCAACACATATAGGCATCACGTTCGAGACAAGTAGACTGATAATGTCTGCATCTACTACTATTACTCCACACATCGACCGCTATCCAACATGCATCTAGTGTATTGAGTTCATAACAAACAGAGTAACGCCTTAAGCAAGATGACATGATGTAGAGGGATAAATTCATTCAATAGATATAAACCCCATCTTTTTACCCTTGATGGCAACAACACGATGCGTGCCTTGCTACCCCTTCTGTCACTGGGTGAGGACACCGCACGGTATGAACCCAAAACCAAGCACTTCTCCCAGTGCAAGAATTATAGATCAAGTTGGCCAAACAAAACCCACAACTCGAAGAGAATTACAAGGATACAAAATCATGCATATAAGAGATCACAGGAAACTCAAATAACATTCATAGATAATCTGATCATAAATCCACAATTCATCAGATCTCGACAAACACACCGCAAAAGAAGATTACATCAGATAGATCTCCATGGAGATCATGGAGAACTTTGTATTGAAGATCTAAGAGAGAGAAGCAGCCATCTAGCTACTAGCTATGGACCCGAAGGTCTGTGGTGAACTACTCACGCATCATCGGAGAGGCAATGGTGTTGATGAAGAAGCCCTCCATGTCCGAATCCCCCCTCCGGCAGGGCACCAGAACGTGCCCCAGATGGGATCTTGCGGAGACAGGAGCTTGCGGCGGCGGAAAAGTATTTTCGTGGCTCCTTCCCGTGGTTTCAGATTTTTAGGGAATTTATAGGTGGAAGAAGGAGGGCAAAGGAGCCTCGGGGGGCCCACAAGCCTGCTAGGCGCGCCCCCAGGCCGTGCCTAGGGGGCTTGTGGCCTCCCCCAGAGTCCTTTTCCTTGGTTCTCAAGTTCCCTGCGTATCTTTTGTTACGGAAAAAATCATTCTGAAGATTTTATTCCATTTGGACTCCGTTTAATATTCTTCTCTGAAAAGGGTCAAAAACACGGAAAAAACAGGAACTGGCACTTGGCACTGAGTTAATAGGTTAGTCCCAAAAAAGATATAAAATGCATACAAAACATCCAAAGTTGACAAGATAATAGCATGGAACCATCAAAAAATTTAGATACGTTGGACATGTATCAAGCATCCCCAAGATTAACTCTGGCTCGTCCTCGAGTAGGGAAGTGATAAAGACTGAATTTTTGATGTGGAATGCTACCTAACATATTTGTCCTTTGTAATTTCTTTCATGTGACATGAATGTTCAGATCCGTAAGATTCAAAACAATAGTTTGCTATTGACATGAAAACAATAATACTTCAAGCAAACTAGCAAGGTAATCATGAACTTTCGAAATAACAAGACCAAAGAAAGTTATCCCTACAAAATCATATAGTCTGGCTATGCTCCATCATCCCCACACAACGAATTTAAATCATGCACAACCCCGGTATTGGCCAAGTAATTGTTTTCGCACTCTTACTTTCTCAAACCTTTTTCAACTCTCACGCAATATATGAGCGTGAGCCATGGATATAGCACCATAGGTGGAATAGAGTGTGCTGGAGGTTGTGAGGCAAAAAGGAGGAGATGGTCACATCGACTCGGCGTATCAAAGGGCTATGGAGATGCCCATCAATAGATATCAATGTGAATGAGTAGGGATTTCCATGCAACGGATGCACTTAGAGCTATAAGTGTGTGAAAGCTCAAAAGGAGAACTAGTGGGTGTGCACCCAACTTGCTTGCTCACGAAGACCTAGGGCAATTTGAGGAAGCCTGTCATTGGAATATACAAGCCAAGTTATATAATGAAGATTCCCACTAGTATATGGAAGTGTCAAAACGAGAGACTCTCTATCATGAAGAACATGGTGCTATTGTGAAGCACAAGTGTGGAAAAGGATAGTAGCATTGTCCCTTCTCTCGTTTTTGGGCTCTTTGGCCTCTTTTCAATTTTTTTGGTGGGCATCTTTGGCCTCTTTTTTTTATTTCCTCACATGGGACAATGCTCTAATAATGATGATCATCACACTTTTATTTACTCACAGCTCAATGCTTAGAGCAATGATGACTCTATAGGAGATGCCTCCGGCAGTGTACCGGGATGTGCAACGATCTAGCTTAGCGTGTGACGTTGAAACATCTCGCTAGCTATCTTACGATCATGTAATGGCAATATGAAAGTGACGGCACAAGTCATGAGATGGAACGGTGGGAGTTGCATGGCAATATATCTCGGAATGGCTATGAAAATGCCATAATAGGTAGGTATGGTGGCTGTTTTGAGGAAGGTATATGGCGGGTTCATGCACCGGCGAAAGTTGCGCGGCACTAGAGAGGCTAGCAATGGTGGAAGGTGAAAGTGCATCTATACCATGGACTCACATTAGTCATGAAGAACTCATATACTTATTGCGAAAGTTTTATTAGTAATCGAAACAAAGTGCTAAACGCATACTCCAAGGGGAAGGGTTGGTAGGTGTTAACCATGGCGCGATCCCGACCGCCACACAAAGGATGACAATCAATAAATAAATTATGCTCCAACTTCCTAACATAGTGGTTCACCATACGTGCATGCTACGGGAATCGCTAACTTCAACACAAGTGTTTCTAGATTCACAACACCCTACTAACATAACTCTAATATTACCATATCCATGTCTCAAAACTAATTTAGAGGAATCAAACTTCTCTTTACTAATCTATGCACATGAATATGGACGTTTTTATTATATCCTCTTTGGATGCCTATCATCTTTAGGACTACTTTCATAGCACAAGCCAATTACCAAGTTACTTAGAGAGAGCACTCTCAAAAAGATATAAGTGAAGATCGAGAGTTCTTATTTCTCCAAAATATGACACCGCTGTGCTCTAAAAAGATTTAAGTGAAGCACTAGAGCAAATTTATCTAGCTCAAAAGATATAAGTGAAGCACATGCGAGCTAAATTGCCTAACTCAAAAGATATAAGCGAAGCTCAATGAGTATTCTAGCAAAATCACGATGAGTGCATGTCTCTCTCCAAAAGGTGTGCAGCAAGGATGATTGTGACACAACAGAAATAAAAGACTCCTATAATACACGACGCTCCAAGCAAAACACATATCATGTGGTGAATAAAAATATAGCTCCAAGTAACGTTACCGATGGATTGAAGACGAAAGAGGGGATGCCTTCCCGGGGCATCCCCAAGCTTAGGATTTTTGGTGTCCTTGAATCTGGCTTGGTATGCCTTGGGCATCCCCAAGCTTGAGCTCTTTCCACTCTTTATCCCATTGTCCATGAGAACATCACCCAAAACTTGAAAACTTCACAACACAAAACTTAAATAGAAACTCGTGATATCATTAGCACAAGAAAACAAACCACCACCTCTTTAGGTACTATAGCAAACTTGATTTCTATTTATATTGATGTTATATTACTGTATTCTCACTTTTCCATGGCTAGTACCCCCCCCCCCCCCGATACTATCCATAGTTTCATCAAAATAAGCAATCAACACAACAAAAACATAATCTGTCAAAAACAGACGAGTCTGTAGCAATCTGAATACTTTGTATACTTCTGGTATCTCAAAAATTCTGAACAATTATGAAAATTGGGGGAAATTGGCATATCAACCAGCAGCAAAAATAATCAACTCAAAATCTCTTTCTAGACAGGAATTAAAAATAATTTCGTGAGCGCAAAGTTTCTGTCTTTTCAGAAAGATCAAACAACCATCACCACAACTAGTCATAAAGGTTTTACTTGACACAAACACAAAAAGAAACACAAAGAACACAATTATAACAGAATTATGATGGTGTGGACACAACAAAACATAAAGCAAAAAATCAAAGATAAATTCATTGGGTTGCCTCCCAACAAGCGCTATTGTTTAACGCCCTTAGCTAGGCATAAGGCGATAGAATCAAGTATCGTCGTCTTTGGTGCTCAAACCATAAGTAGCCCTCATCATGGATTCATAAGGCAATCTTATTTTCTTTCTAGAAAAATGTTCCATGCCCTTCTTTAATGGAAATTGAAATCTAATATTCCCTTCCTTCATATCGATGACAGCACCAATAGTCCTTAGGAAAGGTCTACCAAGAATGATAGGACATGTCGGATTGCAATCAATATCAAGCACAATGAAATCTATGGGTACATAGTTCCTATTTTCAATAATAAGAACATCATTGATCCTTCCCACAGGTTTCTTAACAGTAGAATCCGCAAGATGCAAATTAAGAGAGCACTCATCAATCTCATTGAAGCCTAGAACATCACATAAAGACTTTGGAATAGCGGAAACACTAGCATCCAAATCACACAAAGCATTGCATTCATAGTTATTAATCTTGATTTTGATAGTAGGTTCCAACTCATCATGAAGTTTTATAGGAATAGAAACTTCCAACTCAAGTTTCTCTTCAAGATATTTCATCATAGCATCGGCGATATGATCGGTAAAGGCCTTGTTTTGGCTATAAGCGTGTGGAGAGTTTAGCATGGATTGCATCAAGGAAATACATTCAATAAAAGAGCAACTATCATAATTGAATTCCTTGAAATCCAAAGAAGTAATTTCATTACTACTCAAAGTTTTGATATCCTCTACTCCACTTTCAATGCTTTTAGCATCAAGATAGATAGACTCCGAATCATTGGGGCGTTTCTCAACCAAAGTGGATTCATATCCAGCCCCATCATCATTAGGTTTGACATTAGAAAACAAGGATTCAATGGGAGTCACACCAAGCACTTTAAGATCTTCGTGATTCTCATCACGAGAACACACCTTTTTAAGCCATTCATGTCTAGCGCGAATTTGGGCGGTTCTTTCTTTACTCTCATTCATGGAAACACGCATAGCTTTTAAAGTTTCATCCATATTGATCTTGGGAGGAGCACATCTAAATTTCAAAGCATCAATATCAAGAGACATTCTATCAACGGTCCTAGCCAAGTCATCAATTTTGAGCAGTTTTTCTTCTATGGACGCATTGAAAATCTTTTGCGAGTTGATAAACTCTTTAATATTGCTCTCTAGATCAGAGGGTAATTTATTGTAATTTCCATGAGCATTTTTGTAGGAATTGCCAAAGTTATTAGAGGGATTACTAGGAAAAGGCCTAGGAATAAAGTTTCCTCTATAAGCATTGTTGTTGCCAAAATTATTCCTACCAACAAAATTAACATCCAAGCTCTCATTGCTACTCTCAATTAAGGAAGACAAGGGCATATCATTTGGATCTGAAGGAGCACCTTTACTAGCAAACAATTTCATTAACTCATCCATCTTAGCACTCAAAGAGTTAATTTCTATAGCATGCACTTTTTTACTAGTACGTGACCTTTCAGTGTGCCATTGAGAATAGTTTGTAATGATATTGTCTAGGAGTTTTGTGGCTTCTCCTAATGTGATTTCCATGAAAGTTCCACCGGAGGCGGAATCCAAGATATTTCTAGAAGCAAAATTCAAACCAGCATAGAAGAATTGTATAATCATCCAAAGACTCAAGCCATGAGCGGGACAATTTCTAATCATCAATTTCATTCTCTCCCAAGATTGTGCAACATGTTCATGATCTAGTTGATTAAAATTCATGATATCATTACAGAGAGAGATAATCTTAGCCGGTGGAAAATACTTGGATATATAAGCATCTTTACACTTGTTCCAAGAATCAATGCTATTTTTGGGCAAAGATGAAAACCAAGTTTTTGCTCGATCTCGTAATGAGAACGGAAATAGCTTCAATTTAATCACATCATTATCCACATCTTTCTTATTTTGCATATCACATAACTCAATGAAGGTATTAAGATGGGATGCGGCATCTTCACTAGGAATGCCGGAAAATTGCTCTTTCAAAACAAGATTCAGCAAAGCAGCATTGATTTCATATGATTCAGCACTAGTGGCGGGAGCAATCGAAGTACTAATAAAATCATTATTATTAGTATTCGAGAAGTCAAAAAGTTTGGTGCTTTCAGTCATGGTGACTTCAGCAAGCAGACAAGTACACAAGCGAATAGAAAGCAAGCGAAAGAAAAGGGCGAACGAAAAAGGCAAATATTTTTGTAAATTTTTGTTTTTCGGAAGTGGGGGAGAGGAAAACGAGAGGCAAAAAAGTAAATGCAATAGATGAGTTTGCAACAGTTACTTGGATAAGCTTCACTTAGAATAGTCCCCCGTGCGAGAAATTGACACGTTGAAGGAAGACTATTCTTGACTTGATACTCCCCGGCAACGGCGCCATAAATTCTTCTTGCTACCTCTTCAGCTTGCGTTGGTTTTTCCCTTGAAGAGGAAAGGGTGATGCAGCATAGTAGCAGTAAGTATTTCCCTCAGTTTGAGAACCAAGGTATCAATCCAGTAGGAGTATCAAGGCAAGTCTCCAAAGTACCTGCGCAAAAACAAACAAACTTGCACCCAACGCTATAAAGGGGTTGTCAATCCCTTCACGATTGATTGCAAGGTGAGATCTGAAGGCAGAAAGTGCAACAAAGTGAAAGTGTAGAGCTGAAAATATGAAGTGAAGTAGACCCGGGGGCCATAGTGTTCACTACAGGCTTCTCTCTTGATAGCAAATATTACGGTGGGTGAACGAAATACTACTGAGCAATTGATAGAACCGCGCAAAGTCATGACGATATCTAAGGCAATGATCATACATATAGGCATCATGTCCGAGACAAGTAGACTGATGCTGTCTGCATCTACTACTATTACTCCACACATCGACCGCTATCCAGCATGCATCTAGTGTATTGAGTTCATAACAAACAGAGTAACGCCTTAAGCAAGATGACATGATGTAGAGGGATAAATTCATGCAATAGATATAAAACCCATCTTTTTACCCTTGATGGCAACAACACGATGCATGCCTCGCTACCCCTTCTGTCACTGGGTGAGGACACCGCACGGTATGAACCCAAAACCAAGCACTTCTCTCATTGCAAGAATTATAGATCAAGTTGGCCAAACGAAACCCACAACTCGAAGAGAATTACAAGAATTCGAAATCATGCGTATAAGAGATCAAAGGAAACTCAAATAACATTCATAGATAATCTGATCATAAAATCCTCAATTCATCGGATCTTGACAAACACGCCGCAAAATAAGATTACATCGGATAGATCTCCATGGAGATCATGGAGAACTTTGTATTGAAGATCCAAGAGAGAGAAGCAGTCATCTAGCTACTAGCTATGGCCCGAAGGTCTATGGTGAACTACTCATGCATCATCGGAGAGGCAATGGTGTTGATGAAGAAGCCCTCCATGTCCGAATCCCCCCTCCGACAGGGCACCAGAACGTGCCCCGGATGGGATCTTGCGGAGACAGGAGCTTGCGGCGGCGGAAAATTATTTTCATGGCTCCCTCCCGTGGTTTCAGATTTTTAGGGAATTTATAGGCGGAAGAAGTAGGGCAAAGGAGCCTGGGGGGGCCACAAGCCTGCTAGGCGCCCCCAGGCCGCGCCTAGGGGGCTTGTGGCCTCCCCCGGAGTCCTTTGCCTTGGTTCTCAAGTTCCCTGCGTATCTTCTGTTACGGGAAAAATCATTCCAAAGATTTTATTCCGTTTGGACTCCGTTTAATATTCTTCTCTGAAAAGGGTCAAAAACACGGAAAAAACAGGAACTGACACTTGGCACTTAGTTAATAGGTTAGTCCCAAAAAAGATATAAAATGCATACAAAAATCCAAAGTTGACAAGATAATAGCATGGAACCATCAAAAATTATATATACGTTGGAGACGTATCAGGTTCCCACCCCCAAAGGGTGCGGGAGCCCCATCTAGGGCTGGTGGTGGCGGCCAAGGCAAGAGAGAGGGGGGTGGCGCACCCGAGATGGGCCTTAGGCCCATCTGCATTAGGGTTTCCCCCCTTCCCTCTTTTGTGGCGCCTTGGGCCTAGGTGGGAGGCGCACCAGCCCACTCTGGGCTGGTTCCCTTCCACCTTTTGTCCCATGCTAGCCTTTGGGGCTCGTGGCCCCACCTGGTGGACCCCCGAAACACTTTCGGTGGTCCCGGTACATTACTCGTGTCGCCCGAAACAATTCTGACGACCAAATCCTCACTTCCTGTATATAATTCTTTACCTCCGGACTATTCCGGATCTCCTCGTGACGTCCGGGATCTCACCTGGGACTCCGAACAACCTTCGGTAACCTCGTATAACAATTCCCTATAACCCTAGCATCATCGAACCTTAAGTGTGTAGACCCTACGGGTTCGGGAGGCATGTGGACATGACCGAGACACCTCTCCGGCCAATAACCATCAGCGGGGTCTAGATACCCATGGTGGCTCCCGCATGTTCCACGATGATCTCATCGGATGAACCATGATGTCAAGGATTCAACCAATCCCGTATACAATTCCCTTTGTCTACCTGTATAGAACTTGCCCGAGATTCGATCGTCGGTATCCCCATACTTTGTTCAATCTCGTTGCCGGCAAGTCTCTTTACTCGTTCTGTAGCACATCATCCCGTGACTAACTCCTTAGTCACATTGAGCTCATTATGATGATGTTCTACCGAGTGGGCCCAGAGATACCTCTTCGTCACGCGGAGTGACAAATCCCGATCTCGATTCGTACCAACCCAACAGATACTTTCGGAGATACCCGTAGTGCACCTTTATAGTCACCCAGTTATGTTGTGACGTTCGATAGACCCAAAGCACTCCTATGGTATCCGGGAGTTGCACAATCTCACGGTCAAAGGAAAAGATACTTGACATTAGAAAAGCTTTAGCATACGAACAACACGATCTAGTGCTATGCTTAGGATTGTGTCTTGTCCATCACATCATTCTCCTAATGATGTGACCCCGTTATCAATGACGTCCAATGTCCATGATTAGGAAACCATGATCATCTATTGATCAACGAGCTAGCCAACTAGAGGCTTTCTAGGGACACATTGTGATATATTTATCCACACATGTATTACTGTTTCCTGTTAATACAATTATAGCATGAACAATAGACGATTATCATGAACAAGGAAATATGATAATAACCATTTTATTATTGCCTCTAGGGCATATTTCCAACAGTCTCCCGCTTGCACTAGAGTCAATAATCTAGTTCACATCACTATGTGATTGCAATGAATTCAACACCCATATAGTTCTGGGGTTCGATCATGTCTTGCTTGCGAGAGAGGTTTATAGTCAACGGGTCTGAACCTTTCAGATCCGTGTGTGCTTTACAATCTCTAGTCATCCTATGGATGCTACTATGCCCCATCTGGAACCATTCCAAATGATTGCTCCACTATACGAATTCGATTTACTACTCATAGTCCTTCGGATTAGTGACAAAGCTTGCATCGACGTAACTCCTTTACGACGAACTCTTTAATCACCTCCATAATTGAGAAAAATTCTTTAGTCCATTACTTACTAAGGATAACTTCGACCGCTATCCAGTGATCCATTCCTGGATCACTCTTGTGCCCCACGACTGACTCATGGCAAGGCACGCTTTAGGTGCGGTACACAGCATAGCATACTTGTAGAGCCTACGAATGATGCATAGGGGACGACATTCGTCCTTTCTCTTTCTTCTGCCGTGGTCGGGCTTTGAGTCGTACTCAAATTTACACCTTGCAACATAGCCAAGAACTCCTTCTTTGCTGATCTATTTTGAACTCCTTCAAAAACTTGTCAAGGCATGCATTTCGTTGAAAGTTCCATTAAGCACTTTGATCTATCTTTATAGATCTTGATGCTCAACTCTCAAGTAGCTACATCTAGGTTTTCGTTTGAAAAAGATCCTTTCAAACAACCCTTTATGCTTTGCAGAAATTCTATATTATTTCCAATCAACAGTATGTCAATCACATATATTCATCAGAAATTCTATAGTGCTCCTACTCACCTTTTGGAAATACAAGTTTCTTACAAACTTTGTATGGAACCAAAAACTTTGATCATCTCATCAAAGTGTATATTCCAACTCTGAGATGCTTGCTCCAGTCCATAGAAGGATCGCTGGAGCTTTGCATACTTGTTAGCACCTTTTAGGATCGACAAAATCTTTTGGTTGTGTCACATACAACCTTTCCTCAAGGAAACCGTCGAGAAAACAATATTTTGACATCCTATCTGCAATATTTCATAAATGATGTAGCAACTGCTAACATAATTTCAACAGGCTTTCGGCGTCGCTACGAGTGAGAAAGCCTCATCGTAGTCAACTCTTTGAACTTTGTCGAAAACAACTTTGCAACAAGTCGAGCTTTCTTAATGTTGACTTTTCACCATCATCATATGTCTTCCTTTTAAAGACCCATTCACAGTTAATAGTCTTATGACCATCAAGTGGTTCCTCCAAAGTCTATACTTTGTTTTTCATACATGGATCCTCTCTCGGATTTCATGGCCTCCAGCCATTTGTTGGAATCCGGGCCCACCATCGCTTCTCCATATCTCGTAGGCTCATTGTTGTCCAACAACATGACCTCTAAAACAGGTTTACCATACCACTCTGTAGTAGTACGCATCCTTGTCCGCCTACGAGGGTTTTGGCAGTGACTTGATCCGAAACGTCATGATCACCATCATAAGCTTCCACTTCAATTGGTGTAGGCGCCACATGAACAACTTCCTGCGCCCTGCCACACACTGGTTGAAGTGATGGTTCACTAACCTCATCAAGTATCCACCATACTCCCACTAAACTCTTTCGAGAGAAACCTTTACTCGAGAAAGGACCCGTTTCTAGAAGCAAACACTTTGCTTTCGGATCTGAGATAGGAGGTATACCCAACTGTTTTGGGTGTCCTATGAAGATGCATTTATCTGCTTTTGGGTTCGAGCTTATCTGGTTGAAACTCTTT
This sequence comes from Hordeum vulgare subsp. vulgare, assembly GCF_904849725.1. Taxonomy (NCBI): domain Eukaryota; kingdom Viridiplantae; phylum Streptophyta; class Magnoliopsida; order Poales; family Poaceae; genus Hordeum; species Hordeum vulgare. The sequence goes on along the minus strand of NC_058524.1, from coordinate 74,958,681 downwards.
CACATAAGCATCGCAGCCCCAAACTCTTAAGAAATGACAGCTAAGGTTTCTCTAAACCATAGTTCATACAGTGTCATCTCAACAGAATTGAGTGGTGCCCTATTCAAAGTGAATGCGGTTGTCTCTAATGCCTAACCCATAAACGATAGTGGTAATTTGATGAGAAATATCATAGTATGCACTATATCTAATAGTGTACGATTATGACATACGGACGCACCATCAGACTATGGTGTTCCAGGTGGCATGAGTTGTGAAACATTTTTCACGTGAAACAATTTTTGCCTTGTCTTAAACGTTTACCAAACTCGTGACTCACATATATATGATTACCTCCACGATCACATCGTAGACATATTATCCTCTTGTCACGATGATCTTCAACTTCACTCTGAAATTACTTGAACCTTTTTCAATAATTCAGACATGTGTTTCATCAAGTAAATACACTAGTATCTACTCAAATCATTTGTGAAGTATGAACATAATGATATCCACTGCGTGCCTCAGTACTCATCGGATTGCACACATCAAAATGTATTACTTCCAACAAGTTACATTCTTGTTCCATCTCACTGGAAAAACAGGTCTTCAGTCATCTTGCCCGCGTGGTATGATTTGTATGTCTCAAGTGATTCAAAAATCAAGTGAGTCAAACGATCCATCCGCATGGAGTTTCTTCGTGCGTTTATACCAACAGGCATGGTTTGCATGTCTCCAACGTTTCAAAAATGAACGAGTACAAAAATCCATCAGCATGGAGCTTCTTCATGCATTTTATACCAATACGACTGAAGCAGCAGTGCCACAAGTAAGTGGTACTATCATTACTACTTTGTAACTTTTGGCAACAATATTATGAACATGTGTATCACTATGATAAAGATTAATAAACCATTCATTATAGCTGCAAGATCATTTAAGGTCTCATTCAAGTAAACAGAATAACAATTATTCTCTTTAGATGAATAATCGTTTTTGCCACTAACATACTCCAATCATGTCTATGCTCAACGCAAACACCAAATAACAATTATTAAGGTTTAACACTAATCTCGATGGGAGAGAGAGCGTGTGATGTGTGATCATATCAATCTTAGAAACACTTCCAACACACATCGTCACCTCGCCTTTAGCTAGTCTCCGTTTATTCCGTAGCTTTTATTTCGAGTAACTAACACTTACCAACCGAACCGGTATCTAATACCCTCGTGCTACTAGGAGTACCAGTAAAGTACACATCAATATCATGTATATCCTGTTGGAAATATGCCCGGATTCCGACAAATGGCTGGAGGCCATGAAATCCGAGAGAGGATCCATGTATGAAAACAAAGTGTAGACTTTGGAGGAACTACTTGATGGTAGTAAGACTATTGAGTAAAGATGGATCTTTGTAAGGAAGACAGACGACGATGGTGATAAGTCACTATTAAGAAAAGCTCGACTTCTCGCAAAGATGTTTCTGACAAGATCAAACAGTTGACTATGATGAGACTTTCTCACTCGTAGTGATGCTAAAAGTCTGTTGGAATTATGTTAGTAGTTGCTGCATGATTTATGAAATATTGCACATAGGATGTCAAAACATTGTTTCCTCAACGGTTTCCTTGAGCAAACATTGTATGTGATACAACCAGAAGGTTTTGTCGATCCTAAAGATACTAACAAGTATGCAAGCTCCAGTGATCCTTCAATGGACTGGTGCAAGCATCTCGGAGTTGGAGTATATACTTTTATGAAATGATCAAAGATTTTGGGTTTGTACAAGGTTTATGAGAAACTTGTATTTCCAAAGAAGTGAGTGGGAGCACTATAGAATTTCTGATAAGTATATGTGGTTGACATATTGTTGATCAGAAGTAATGTAGAATTTCTGTGAAGCATAAAAGGTTGTTTGAAAGGAGTTTTTCAAAGGAATACCTGGATTGAGCTACTTGAACGTTGAGCATCAAGATCTATGGAGATAGATCAAAACGCTTAATAGAAGTTTCAACAAGATGCATGCCTTGACAAGTTTTTGAAAGAGTTCAAAATAGATCAGCAAAGAAGGAGTTCTTGGTTGCGTTGTAAGGTGTGAATTTGAGTAAGACTCAAAACCCGACCAGGGCAAAATAAAGAGAATATACGAAGGTCGTCTTCTATGCCTTAGCCGTAGACTCTAAAGTATGCCATGCTGAGTACCGCACCTGATGTGTGCCTTGCAGCAAGTCTGTTAAGAGGTACACAGAGTGATCCAGGATTGAATCACTGATCAGCGGTCAAAGTTATCCTTAGTAACTAAATGGACTAAGGAATTTTTCTCGATTATGGAGGTGGTTAAAGAGTTCGTCGTAAAGGGTTACGTCGATGCAAGCTTTGACACTAATCCGAATAACTATGAGTAGTGAAACGGATTCGTATAGTAGAGTAGATATTTGGAGCATTTCCGAATAGCACGTAGTAGCAGCATCTATAAGATGACATAAAGATTTGTAAAGAACGCACGGATCTGAAAGTTCCAGAACCGTTGACTAAAACCTCTCTCACGAGCAAGACGTGATCAGACCCCAGAACTATATGGGTGTTGGATTCGTTGAAATCACATGGTGATGTGAACTAGAATATTGACTCTAGTGCAAGTGGGAGACTATTGGAAATATGCCCTAGAGGCAATAACAAATTAGTTATTATTATATTTCTTTGTTCATGATAATCGTTTATTATCCATGCTATAATTGTATTGATTGGAAACACAGTGCATGTGTGGATACATAGAGTAAGCCTCTAGTTGACTAGCTCGTTGATCAAAGATGGTCAAGGTTTCCTGACCATAGGCAAGTGTTGTCACTTGATAACGGGATCACATCATTAGGAGAATCATGTGATGGACTAGACCCAAACTAATAGACGTAGCATGTTGATCGTGTCATTTTGTTGCTACTGTTTTCTGCGTGTCAAGTATTTGTTCCTATGACCATGAGATCATATAACTCACTGACACCGGAGGAATGCTTTGTGTGTATCAAACATCGCAACGTAACTGGGTGACTATAAAGATGCTCTACAGGTATCTCCGAAGGTGTTCGTTGAGTTAGTATGGATCGAGACTGGGATTTGTCACTCCGTGTGACGGAGAGGTATCTCGGGGCCCACTCGGTAATACAACATCACACACATGCCTTGCAAGCAATGTGACTTAGTGTAAGTTGCGGGATCTTGTATTACGGAACGAGTAAAGAGACTTGCCGGTAAACGAGATTGAAATAGGTATGCGGATACTGACGATCGAATCTCGGGCAAGTAACATACCAAAGGACAAAGGGAATGACATACGGGATTATATGAATCCTTGGCACTGAGGTCCAAACGATAAGATCTTCGTAGAATATGTAGGATCCAATATGGACATCCAGGTCCCGCTATTGGATATTGACCGAGGAGTCTCTCGGGTCATGTCTACATAGTTCTCGAACCCGCGGGGTCTGCACACTTAAGGTTCGACGTTGTTTTATGCGTATTTGTGTTATATGGTTGGTTACCGAATGTTGTTCGGAGTCTGGATGAGATCACGGACGTCACGAGGGTTTCCGGAATGGTCCGGAAACGAAGATTGATATATAGGATGACCTCATTTGATTACCGGAAGGTTTTCGGAGTTACCGGGAATGTACCGGGAATGACGAATGGGTTCCGGGTATTCACCGGGGGGGGCAACCCACCCCGGGGAAGCCCATAGGCCTTGGGGGTGGCGCACCAGCCCTTAGTGGGCTGGTGGGACAGCCCAAGAAGGCCCTATGCACCATAGGAAGAAAATCAAAGAGAAAAAAAAAGAGGAGGTGGGAAAAGGGGGAAGGACTCCTCCTTCCAAACCTAGTTGGACTCGGTTTGGAAGGGGAGGTGTCGTGGGTATAAGCCTGACAGTAGATGTGTAGGGTGCGAATGAGATGGGCAGAGTCCTAGCTACGGCGAGGTTGTATGAGTTCAGGCCCCTGTGCGGTGGAGGTAACAGCCCTACGTCTCAGTGCTCTCGGAGCTTGTTACCGAGTGTGATATGGAGTACAAAGATTTGCTAACCCTTTTACCAGCGGGGGAGGGCGGCTTATATAGAGTGCGCTGCCCTCCACAACGGTTCTGATTCAATGGTGGAGTAGTGGCGATTGAATGCATACGTTACAGGTAACGTATGCTCTAAATGCTAGTAAATGCACCCGGAAACGTACAACAGTTTCCCTCCAGAGAGGTTACGGCGCACCGAGTGTATCCAGTCGGTAGGCCCGGTGTTCTCCGAATGTTAGTCTCCGACTGGATGATTCCGGGCCTGCTACCGACTGGATGATGGGGGACCTTAATTCAGTCGGGGCATACTTAAGGTCCTGTCCCTTGTGTGGGGTAGCCCTTGGGTAGGACGTGTAGGGCAGGCCTATGACCCTACCCTAGGACTATAACCCCATCATTAGTCCCCGAATGGATTGGGGTTGAAACGTCGAAGCAGTGCTTGAGGTTCAGATCTGACTGAACTAGGTTCTGCTTGGGCATTGCTTGCCCTTATCCATTTTATCTCTCCCTCGACCAACGTTCCGAGTGGAAGTGCTTGTGAAACCGACTGCCGGGAACCGAGTGCTTCCACGGCATCTTTTGACGCGACCGGTCAACTGACAGCGGTGGATTTTCCAGGATCTCAAATTTCGGGTTCCGCGTGCTTAGCGGGGACGACGTTAGCGCGCTTGAGTAGCACCTGACTCCTCGATCCTCGCGCCTTAAACTCCTCCACTGATATCGCCGCGGCTGGTTGGGCAGATAAGATTCCAGGCCCGCTCGCCAGCGACCCAGTCGGTGCTCTATTTAACTCTGGGCGACGAGACCTTTCGGTTATGCTCGCCGGATCCTTTGCTCTTGCTTGCTCCGTCTTCCTCGCCACCTCCTGCGCCTGTACGCCCTTCCCTTCCCCTCTTTCTCGAGAGCTCACCGTCGCCGCCATGACCAAAGGTCAGACCAGCAAGATGGAGGCGAGGAAGAAGAAGACCAAGGCGGCGGCTGCTCAGCGGCGGCTGCTCAGCGGCGGCAGCGGCCGTTGCCGGTGGGGTGGATCCAGGGAGACTTTCTCCCCTCCACGGTGACGGAGGGGGACCTGCTGGAGCTAGTAGAGCACGGCCAGCTCGTGCATAAGTCCTAGAGGCTGCCGGCGGACGACGAGGTCGAGCCGGCGCCACGGGAGGGGGAGCGCGTCTTGCTCCTCAGCCATGTTCACAGAGGTTTCTCTCTGCCCCCGCATCCTTTCTTCAAAGGTATCATGAATCATTTTGGTGCTCAACTCCATCACTTCCCTCCGAATGCCATCGCCCACCTTTCTGCCTTCATTGTTTTGTGCGAGTGCTTTATCGGTTGCCCCCCCCATTGGGGTTTATTCAAACATATCTTCTCCGCCCGCTCTCAAACCATCAAACGTCTTAGTCAGTCGGATGACAAGACGCATCTCCTCCAGCTCTGTGTAAGTTTAGGGTTTCAGAAGAAGAGTCGGAGCAGCTACCATGCTCTCCAGTTGAGCGAGTGGGTTAGGAACTGGCAGTCGACGTGGTTCTACTGCCAGGATATAGCCTGTCCGAACGCGTCGACTGGGCTGCCTCCATTTAGTCTAGACCGCCCTGCTCCGCCCAAGCAACTCGCCCTCTCGAAAGCCGAGAAGAACGACATCCAGCCTTTGGTCGAGGCACTCGTGGATGTTGTCAGGAGGGGGGTCACCGGTATTGACCTGCTGGAAGTCTTCATCGGTTGGCGAATCCAGCCTCTGCAGGCCCTCCACCACGCTATGTGGCACTACACAGGGCCCGAGGATTCCACTCGGACCAGCATGGAGGGCATTCTCGAGGAGAAGGTGACCTCATGGGTGCTCCAAATCACGGGTCCCTGTGAGAACCCCAAAGGAGCCCGCCGAGTGACGCCTTACAGCGCGGACAACCCTCCACCGAATCAGGTGAGCAACATTAGCCGAGTGCATTGAACTGTCTTGATTTCAGTCGTTTATTTATATCTCCGTGTGATGCTTAATGTTTCCGACTGAACCTCATGCAGGAGTGGACCAACTGGTCTTCCCCCGTCTCGAACGGGAATCCGGAGGAGGAGGAGGAAGAAGGCAGCCAGGAGGGGAGCGTGGAGAGTGCCGAATACGTCTCCGACAGCGGGGAGTCGGAGGAGGAAGACAGCGAGGAAGAGGATGAAGAGCCAGATTTGCCACCTCCGTGGCCAGAGCATCGGAGTAAGCGTCGGCATGAGCCTGCCGTCCCTTCAGCCCCTCCTACGTTGTCGAGTGCTCCGCCTGCTGCCCCGGCGGTACCGAGTGTTCGAGGCACCAAGAGGGCCAGGGACGCAACCGCTGAACTTGCACGCCAGTCCTCCAGGGCGCCCAAGCCGAGTGGGCCCAAACCTAGGAAGGCTCTGCCGCGGATGAGGATGGCCATCCCCGTCACCTCCACGTAAGCGAACCTAACTTTTGGCTCTTTCCGTTGACCGAGTGAACTCCTGCTTTACAAGTTGAATGGACTTCACTCGACAGGGTTGCCACTTCTGCGACCTCGCCGGCCCGCCAAGGGGACGACCCCATGGACACGGACGACGTCGTTTCGTCTCAGCCAGGTATGTTGTGGGAGAGTCGGGTATTTTATTCCTGTAGACTGCGTCATCCTTTTCTTTTTGTGAGGCATTATGTTATTTGGCTTGTCAGGGGCGATCTGCCTGGACGAGGGTGACCAGGGGAGAGCCGACCCCGTCGTGGAGCCTGTCCTAGAGCCTATCCTTGAGGCCGCTCTTCCTGCTGCCGCCCCTGCCGCCAACGCTCCCCCGACCGAAGTGCCTCCACCGACTAAAGTGCCTCCACCGACTGAACCGGTGCCGGTGGGTGAGGAACATATTGGGGCGAACCTTGGGATGCCCCAAGAACTTCCCACGATTCTCGGTTCGTCGAATGCTGAATTCAGCATTCGGTGTGTCCCAGAGGAGCAGGTGGGGGCGGCCAAGGGGGCCATGATCCAGGCGGAGCTGATGGCCAGAGAGGCCAAGAGGGCTTATGACTCCATTGCGGCCTTGTACCGGCGGAGCTTGGAGCTGCGCGATGACATCCGAGTAAGTAGTCTAGTAAGTACTTACTTTTCTTCTGTAACCCACTGGGTGTTGTCTGTTGTTTGCAATGGGTTCACTCCGAGTGAACCCAGTGGGTGTAGTCCCCGAGACTTCTGTCGAGTGCTTGCACCGACAGTTGTCTTTATACATTTGGTCTTTAGTTTAGTTGTGTCCGTAGACAATATTCCCGAGTGCGAGTACTTATTGCAGTCGGAGCGCTCTTGCGGTAAGAGTCTCCGAGAGTAAGTTGCACGCAGGTGGAGTGGTATTAGCCCCTGAGGCGTAGGTGAAAATATGCATCTCAATAGGGCGGGCCTGCTTGAGGTGCATGCCAGTGGGGTCACTCTTAGTGAACCCACTGGGTGTAGTCCCCGAGACCGCTGTCGACTGCTTGCGTCGGCAGGGGTCTGAAGAACTTATACTGTGTATTGAGAAACTTGCTGATTACCCTTTGTTTCGTGGTGTAGAAAACTTGTGAAATGGGAACTGCTTATGAAGCCTTGAGGGTGGAGAGGAACCAGTATGCTGGTGAACTGGAAGCTGCAATGCTCGCCATGGCCGGCATGAAGGACGCGCTGGAAGTTCGAGAGAAGTCCTTGGAGGAGGCGCTGGAGGCAAACAGGGTGTTGGTGGCGGAGGTGGAGAGACTGAAGAAACAGAGGACTGAACTGCACAATCAAATGGCTGTTTGGAACAAACGATGGACAGCTCAGGAGAAGTATGTCAACGACTGGGCTGTCCAGATGATGACTCGTCTGGCAGATAAGTCTTATGCTTTGTCGAGTGGTTGTACCGTGTGACGAACACTCGGTTTTTACTGTCTGTTTGCTCGTTTGGTGCAGATTTTTGTGGTGACGCCGAAGCTGAAGCGGCGGTTGTAGAGCGGTCCATGAAGGACAATGTGCCACTCGGCGAGGACGCCAACCGGGATCTGCTCCGGGCGCATATCCGTGTAGGCAAAGTGGGTCCTTTCGTCAGCCGACTGAAAGAAGTCATCGGCCGCATTGAGAAGGAGCTTTGGCCGGAAGACGAGTCGCTGCAGGAGATGGAGACTCTGTTGGGGCGACTGGAGGAGATTCCGGACCGAGTGCAATCCTGGAAGAAATCGGCAGCGTGTTGTGGTGCTGACGTTGCACTGTCCTTGGTCCGAGTCCATTGCAAGGAGGTGCGGGAAGATAAGCTGAAAGCATTGAAGGTCGCCAACACAAAGAAGCTTCAATTCGAAGACTTCATGGAGACGTTCCTTGAGACTGCCACCCGCATCGCTGATGGAATCGACTTGGACACTTTTGTAGAGCCCTCTAGTCCTGACGCCGGCCGAGCTGACGCGTGATCAAATTTTATCCTCGGTATGCCAAGTGTTTACCTGTAAGATACTGCGGCCACTTTTGTTGGCCATCATACTTTTAGATCGGTGCGGGTAATCTTGATCCGCACTGAGTCAGCTACCGTTTTTGGACTTATGTTGTCGGAATGAAAACATTTAGTCTTTTTGTTGAAATGTTGTTTCGAGTGGAACACTTAGTGCGTACTCGGAGAAGATTAAGACTTAGGTGATTCTTGGTCACGTCTAAGTCCCCGAGTGGGACTTGTAGTGCACACTCGGAGGAGATGAAGACATAGGCGATTCAGGATCGCAGCTAAGTCGCCGAGTGTGATGTATAGTTCACGCTCGGAGGAAGTTATTACTTAGGTGATTCTTGATCACAGCTAAGTCTCCGAGTGCAACGTATAATGCACACTCGGAGGATGTTAATACTTAGGCGATTCGTGATCACAGCTAAGTCTCCGAGTGCGACGTATAGTGCACACTCGGAGGGAGTTATTACTTAGGTGATGCAGGATCGTGGCTAAGTCCCCGAGCGCGACGTATAGTGCACACTCGGAGCAAGTTAATACTTAGGCGATTCGTGATCACCGCTAAATCTCCGAGTGCGACGTGAAGTGCACACTCGGAGGGAGTTAAAACTCAGGCGATGCAGGATCGCGGCTAAGTCCCCGAGTGCGACGTATAGTGCACACTCGGAGGAAGTTAGTACTTAGGCGATGCAGGATCACGGCTAAGTCGCCGAGTGCGACGTGAAGTGCACACTCGGAAGGAGTGAATACTTAGGCGATTCTTGATCACAGCTAAGTCCCCGAGTGCGACGTATAGCGCACACTCGGAGGGAGTTATTACTTAGGTGATGCAGGATCGCGGCTAAGTCCCCGAGTGCGACGTATAGTGCACACTCGGAGGGAGTTATTACTTAGGCGATGCAGGATCGCGGCTAAGTCCCCGAGTGCGACGTATAGTGCACACTCGGAGGAAGTTAATACTTAGGCGATTCGTGATCACAGCTAAGTCTCCGAGTACGATGTATAGTGCACACTCGGAGGAAGGTAATACTTAGGCGATTCGTGATCACAGCTAAGTCTCCGAGTGCGACGTATAGTGCACACTCGGAGGGAGTTAGTACTTAGGCGATGCAGGATCGCGGCTAAGTCGCCGAGTGTGACGTGAAGTGCACACTCGGAAGGAGTGAATACTTAGGCAATTCTTGATCACAGCTAAGTCCCCGAGTGCGACGTATAGTGCACACTCGGAGGGAGTTAATACTTAGGCGATTCGTGATCACCGCTAAGTCTCCGAGTACGATGTATAGTGCACACTCGGAGGAAGGTAATACTTAGGCGATTCGGCATCGCAGCTAAGTTTTTTTTTCAGAACTCTGAATCTGCACAAAAGTGAATCTGCTGAATATATTATTTCTTCAAACTTGTTCGTAACACTGCTTCAGTCGACGATCACGTATAAAAACGCTTGAGGAGATCTCCGTTCCATGCACGTGGCTCGTCTGTCTCCCTCTGAATGTTGTATAGTCTGTATGCTCCGTTGTTCAGCACCTTGGAAATGATGAAAGGCCCTTCCCAGGCCGGAGCCAACTTGTGTGGTCTTTGCTGATCCACTCGGAGCACTAAATCGCCAGCTTGGAATGTGCGACTCCTGACGTGACGTGCGTGAAAGCGTCGCAGATCTTGCTGGTAAATTGTTGAGCGAGTGAGTGCCATCTCGCGCTCCTCCTCTAGAAGATCGACTCCATCTTGCCTTGCTTGTTCCGCTTCGGCTTCGGAGAAGAGTTCGACTCGCGGGGCATTGTGAAGCAGGTCACTCGGAAGGACCGCTTCTGCTCCATAGACGAGGAAGAACGGCGATCGCCCCGTTGATCGGTTTGGAGTGGTGCGGAGGCCCCAAAGTACTGAAGGTAACTCGGTGACCCATGCACCAGCAGCATGTCCTACCTCTCGCAAGAGTCGAGGCTTCAAACCTTGAAGGATAAGTCCATTCGCACGCTCAGCTTGTCCATTGGATTGCGGATGTGCTACAGAAGCAAAATCCACTCGGATACCCTGACTCGCACAGAAGCCTTTGAATCTGTCCGAGTCAAAGTTTGTCCCATTGTCTGTGATTATGCTGTGAGGCACCCCGAACCTGGAAATGATGTCCCTGACAAACTTGACAGCTGTTGAGGCATCGAGTTTCTTGATGGGCTTGGCTTCTATCCATTTGGTAAACTTGTCGACTGCCACCAACAGATGTGTGTAGCCTCCTTAGCCTGTCTTGAATGGTCCGACTGTGTCTAATCCCCAAACTACAAATGGCCACACAAGTGGGATTGTCTTTAGTGCAGATGTTGGCTTGTGGGACTTGTTGGAGTAGAACTGACAGCCTTCACATCGGTCGACCATAGCTTTGGCCATCTCGTTAGCCTGCAGCCAAAAGAATCCAGCTCTGAATGCCTTGGCGACCATTGCTCTCGAAGAAGCATGATGGCCGCAGGTTCCCGAGTGGATATCCTCTAAGATCAACTGTCCTTCCTCTGGGGAAATGCAACGTTGGAGGACGCCTGAAACACTCTCCTTGTACAATTGACCGTTAATGACAGTGAATGCCTTCGACCTGCGAACTATTTGCCGGGCTTGGACTTCATCTTCTGGAAGTTCTTGTCTCAAGATAAATTCCATGATCGGCACAGTCCAATCGGGAACGACTACCAGAATCTCTGTGACCAGATCAACCACAGCAGGCACATCGACTTCAGTCGGATCTGTTGCGCTTTTGGGTTGTACTGGTTCTTCAGTGAAGGGATCTTCTTTGACTGAGGGAAGATGGAGGTGTTCGAGGCAGACGTCACTCGGGACTGGTCTCCGAGTGGATTCGAGTTTCGCCAACTCATCAGCTGCTTGGTTCTTCAGTCTCGGAACATGATGGAGCTCTAGACCTTCAAACTTCTTCTCCAGCTTCCTCACTGCATTGCAGTACACTGTCATGGTGGGGTTCCTTACGTCCCACTCTTTCATCACTTGATTGACCACCAAATCCGAATCGCCGTAGACCATCAGGCGACGGACGCCGAGTGAGATGGCCATTCGCAATCCGTAGAGGAGAGCTTCATACTCCGCCTCGTTGTTGGAGGAATCAAAGTGTATCTGGAGCACGTACTTGAGTTTGGCGCCTTTGGGTGATATGATCACAACGCCAGCGCCGGATCCATTCAACATCTTAGACCCATCGAAGAACATCGTCCAATGAGCCGAGTAGATGTGAGTCGGTTGCTGTTGTTCTACCCATTATGCTATAAAATCAGCCAGGGCTTGATACTTAATAGCTTTCTTGGCCTCGAACTTGATGTCATAGTACAACATCTCCATTGCCCACTTCGCCACTCGGCCTGACGCGTCTCGATTGTGGAGAATTTCCGACAAAGGAGCATCAGAAACGACAGATACCGAGTGGTCTTGGAAATAATGGGCCACCTTCCTCGCAGTCATATAGATCCCATAGATGAGCTTTTGATAATGGGGATACCTCTGCTTGGAGGGGGTCAGGACTTCGGAGATGTAGTACACTGGCCGCTGAACTTTGTATGCTTTGCCTTCTTCTTCTCGCTCGACTGTAAGAACAGTACCGACGACTTGATTTGTAGCCGCGATATATAGAAGAAGGGGCTCTTTACTGAGCGGAGCAGTAAGAACCGGCTGGGTGGAAAGTAGGACTTTGAGGTCGTCGAATGCGACTTGGGCTTCGTCTGTCCACTCGAAGGTATCTGACTTCTTCATGAGTCGGTACAGAGGAAGTGCTTTTTCGCCGAGTCGATTGATGAACCTGCTCAAAGCCGCTAGGCAACCTGTGAGCTGTTGAACATCGTGTATTCTGACCGGCCTATCCATTCGGACGATGGTCCCGATCTTTTCGGGGTTAACATCGATTCCTCGTTCGGAAACGAAGAAACCGAGTAACTTTCCGCTGGGAACACCGAATGAACACTTGGCTGGGTTTAGCTTGATATCGTACCTACGAAGGTTGGCGAATGTTTCTGCCAAGTCAGTCAGCAGGTCGGAACCTTTGCGTGACTTGACTACAATATCGTCCATGTATGCCTCCACATTGCGACCGATCTGGTCGAGGAGACATTTTTGGATCATGCGCATAAAGGTAGCTCCTGCATTCTTCAGACCGAAAGGCATAGTGATGTAGCAGAAGCACCCAAACGGGGTGATGAAGGCTGTTTTCAACTCATCGGGACCATACAGACGGATCTGATGATAACCCAAGTAGGCATCAAGGAATGACAAACGCTCGCATCCCGCAGTCGAATCGACAATTTGATCTATGCGGGGGAGCGGAAAATGGTCTTTCGGGCAGACCTTATTGAGGTGTTTGAAATCAATGCACATTTGGAGTGATTTGTCCTTCTTGGGCACCATGACGACATTGGCGAGCCACTCGGAGTGGTGAACCTCGCGAATGAAGTTGGCAGCCAGCAGCTTGGCCACCTCTTCTCCGATTGCCTTCCTCTTGTGCGCGGCAGACCGACGCAGGCGCTCTCGGACGGGCCGAGCGACGGGATCCACATGCAGTCGGTGCTCAGCCAACTCTCTGGGAACACCCGGCATGTCAGAAGGCTTCCATGCGAAGATGTCCCAGTTCTCACGGAGGAATTGGGTGAGCTTGGCTTCCTATTTAGGATCGAGGGTGGTGGAGATGTTCGTCGGGGCGGCAGACTCGTCCGTCGGGTGAATGCTGATTTTCTTCGTCTCTCCCGCCGACTGGAACGCGGACTCAGAAGCTGGTTTCTTTGAGCGCATCAGGTCGGCAGGATCGACTGTCTTCTTGTACTCTTCGAGCTCAAGTACATCCATCTACTGGTCGGCGATCCTTGATCCCTCTTGCAGACACTCCTCAGCTCGCTGACGGTTGCCGGTGATGGTGATAACGCCTTTTGGACCCGACATCTTCAACTTCAAGTACACATAGCACGGGCGTGCCATGAAACTCACGTACGCCGGGCGGCCCAGAATCGCATGGTAAGTGCTATGGAAATCCACCACCTCGAATGTGAGCTTCTCCTTGCGAAAGTTTTTGTTGGAGCCGAAAGTGACGTCCAACGGGATTTGACCGAGTGACTTGGCCTTCCGCCCGGGGACGACTCCGTGGAACTGCATATTGCTCTCGCTGAGTCTGGACATCGGAATGCCCATTCCCTTGAGGGTGTCAGCGTACATGATGTTCAGTCCGCTACCGCCGTCCATGAGGACTTTGCGCAGTCGGACTCCTTCCACCACCGGGTCGACGACCAGAGCCTGTCTTCCTGGAGTGGGGACATGCGTTGGATGGTCCGACTGATCAAAGGTGATCGCAGTCTGAGACCATCTAAGGAACTTGGGAGCAGTCGGAACGGCCATGTTGACCTCTCTGTTCACTAGCTTCAGTCGACTCTTGCTTTCGACGTTAGCAAAAATCATGAGGGTTGCATGGACTTGGGGGAACGTATCCTCCTTATCCTCCTCATCTTGTTCAGGATTCTTCTCACTCGGTTGCCCTTCGCTCAACCCCTGAATCAGGAACGACACTGCCGAGTGGTATGCTTCGCGTATATGGGATTGCCTTCTTCGTCCATCTTCGTGTGTATTGGACAAGGCTGATCCAGGATGGGATTATTGAACGGCTTCTTCTTGGAGGTAAACTGCGCTTTCCCTTTGCCCTTGAACTTGGCGCTGGTTACAGCTGCAGCTTCTGCTTGCGGTGTGGGTGGAACCTTCTGTTTCTGCTTTCAAGTGTTACCTCCGTCGGTATCGCCGACTGTCTTGTGTTTGCCGCTCCGGATGCGGTCTTCTTCCTCGCCATTTGCATAACGAGCAGCTATCTCCATCATCTTGCTCATGGAGATGTCGCATGTCCGGCCGAACTTTAGGTACAACTCTGTGTACCGTACGCCTGCCTTGAATGCGCAGACTGCTTGATGCTTAGTGACGCTCTTCACCGTGTGATAAAGAGTCGTCCATCGCTGGATGAAGTCGCGCAAGGGCTCATTCGGCTTCTGGACACAATGCTGAAGCTCCACAAGGCCTGCATGGCGTTTGCACGTCCCTTCGAAGGTCCTGATGAACACTCGGGCAAGATCTGCCCAACTGTAAATGCTTGACGGGGCTAACTGGTTCAGCCAAGCTCGCGCCGAGCCGTCGAGCATCAGAGGGAGGTGCTTCATAACGGCATAGTCATCCCCTCCTCCGATCTGGACTGCCACTCGGTAATCGTCTAGCCATGTTTCAGGCTTGGATTCCCCCGTAAATTTACCGATTCCCGCTGCCAATCGGAAGTTGGGCGGGATGTCAGCCGAGCGGATGGCTCGACTAAAACACTCGGGGCCGGACACGATGGTCCTGCCGCCACTTGGACGATCCAAATCGTGGCTATCGCGGTGGGCTCGACCCCTGTCGACTCTTCGCTGGGCGATTCGCCCTCTTGCGTCGGGTCTCGGGTCGTAAGTGTCGCCGACTGAACGTCGATCATCATGATGTCGGGACCCATAGGGCCCACCCCGCGGAGGGGTGCGCGAACGGCGACGATCTTCACAGACCATGGAACGACTGCCTCCCCTGTGGTGCTGATAGGAGCCGGGGCTGTGAACCGACCGATGTGTGTTTGCATGGGCGGAACTATTGTGGATCCGATTGTGCGACTGGGAGACTGCCGAATTCTGCTGCTGTGCCGTGTGCAACAGAGCACGGATCTGCTCGATTCCTCTTCCTACCTCTGAATCAGTCGGCTGGAGGGAATCGGCGATCTTGGCTGCCGCAGCCAAGTTGAGGAGAGGTCTGCGGAACAACTCTACGTTGCTCTGCCGGGTGTGCCGACTGGCAGAACGGCGAGGGGGACGGCGTGCACCGGATGCTTCACCGGCTTCGCGCTTGTTCTGGCCAGCCTGATGGGGATCTTCATGGGTGTTGGCTATGTGAACTTCTGCTGCAGGCCCGAGGCCCATATACTCGGAAGGGAGCTCAGTCGGAACCGAGCCCGAGCATTGGGGACGCGGAGCAACCACAACAGACTCTAGAACCGCCACTTGAGAGGACGTGAACTGACGCGCTCGGGCATGTTGCACCCAACGTTGTAGACGCGGACTGCGAGATCGTTTGCTGCGGCGCGTGACGAAGGTGCAAGTCGGCAATGGAGCCGATTGTTGGAGAAGAAGAACGCCGCGAGCGCCGACACGGAAGTGTGTGGCCCCGCGACGGGGAAGCGCCTCGACATCGATAGGTGCCTCCCGAAGCCACGCCGAATCGTCGACGACGAAGGAGAGGGTGCCGAAAAAGATCTGGTGACCCATGCTCGAACCTCCACCGGACAACATGACGAAGGAAGTCGTCGCAAACTCGCCGGAAGTCGCTTAGACGCCTGCCCCACGGTGGGCGCCAACTGTCGTGGGTATAAGCCTGACAGTAGATGTGTAGGGTACGAATGAGATGGGCAGAGTCCTAGCTACGGCGAGGTTGTATGAGTTCAGGCCCCTCCGCGGTGGAGGTAACAGCCCTACGTCTCAGTACTCTCGGAGCTTGTTACCGAGTGTGATATGGAGTACAAAGATTTGCTAACCCTTTTACCAGTGGGGGAGGGCGGCTTATATAGAGTGCGCTGCCCTCCACAACGGTTCTGATTCAAGGGTGGAGTAGTGGCGATTGAATGCATACGTTACAGGTAACGTATGCTCTAAATGCTAGTAAATGCACCCGGAAACGTACAGCAGTTTCCCTCCACAGAGGTTACGGCGCACCGAGTGTATCCAGTCGGTAGGCCCGGTGTGCTCCGAATGTTAGTCTCCGATTGGATGATTCCGGGCCTGCTACCGACTGGATGATGGGGGACCTTAATTCAGTCGGGGCATACTTAAGGTCCTGTCCCTTATGTGGGGTAGCCCTTGGGTAGGACGTGTAGGGCAGGCCTATGACCCTACCCTAGGACTATAACCCCATCAGGAGGGTTGCCCCCCTTGGCTCGGCCGAAGTCCTTGGGGGTCCTTGGACCCCAAGGCAAGGCTCCCCCTCTTCCCCCTATATATACTAAGGTTTTAGGGCTGATTTGACACAACTTTTGCTACGGCAGCCCGACCACATATCTCCACGATTTTACCTCTAGATCGCGTTTCTGCGGAGCTCGGGCGGAGCCCTGCTGAGATTAGATCACCACCAACCTCCGGAGCGCTGTCACGCTGCCGGAGAACTCATCTACCTCTCCGTCTCTCTTGCTGGATCAAGAAGGCCGAGATCATCGTCGAGCTGTACGTGTGCTGAACGCGGAGGTGCCGTCCGTTCGGCACTAGATCGGAGCGGATCGTGGGACGGATCGTGGGACGGTTCGTGGGACGGTTCGCGGGGCGGATCGAGGGACGTGAGGACGTTCCACTACATCAACCGCATTTCTTAACGCTTCTGCTGTGCGATCTACAAGGGTACGTAGATCGGAAATCCCCTCTCGTAGATGGACATCACCATGATAGGTCTTCGTGCGTGTAGGAAATTTTTTGTTTCCCATGCGACGTTCCCCAACAGTGGCATCATGAGCTAGGTTCATGCGTAGATGTCTTCTCGAGTAGAACACAAAAGTTTTTGTGGGCGGTGATGTGCGTTTTGCTGCCCTCCTTAGTCTTTGCTTGATTCCGCGGTATTGTTGGATTGAAGCGGCTTGGACCGACATTACTCGTACGCTTACGAGAGACTGGTTTCATCGCTACGAGTAACCCCGTTGCTCAAAGATGACTGGCTAGTGTCGGTTTCTCCAACTTTAGTTGAATCGAATTTGACCGAGGAGGTCCTTGGATGAGGTTAAATAGCAATTCATATATCTCCGTTGTGGTGTTTGCGTAAGTAAGATGCGATCCTACTAGATACCCATGGTCACCACGTAAAACATGCAACAACAATTAGAGGACGTCTAACTTGTTTTTGCAGGGTATGCTTGTGATGTGATATGGCCAATGATGTGATGTGATATATTGGATGTATGAGATGATCATGTTGTAATAGATAATATCGACTTGCACGTCGATGGTACGGCAACCGGCAGGAGCCATAGGGTTGTCTTTAAACTAACGTTTGTGCTTGCAGATGCGTTTACTATATTGCTAGGACATAGCTTTAGTAGTAATAGCATGAGTAGCACGACAACCCCGATGGCGACACATTGATGGAGATCATAATGATGGAGATCATGGTGTGACGCCGGTGACAAGAAGATCGTGCCGGTGCTTTGGTGATGGAGATCAAGAAGCACATGATGATGGCCATATCATGTCACTTATGAATTGCATGTGATGTTAATCCTTTATGCACCTTATCTTTCTTAGAACGACGGTAGCATTATGAGGTGATCTCTCACTAAAATTTTAAGACGAAATTGTGTTCTCCCCGACTGTGCACCGTTGCGACAGTTCTTCGTTTCAAGACACCACGTGATGATCGGGTGTGATAGACTCAACATTCACATACAACGGGTGCAAAACAGTTGCACACGCGGAACACTCGGGTTAAGCTTGACGAGCCTAGCATGTGCAAACATGGCCTCGGAACACATGAGACCGAAAGGTCGAGCATGAATCATATAGTTGGTATGATTAGCATAGAGATGCTTACCACTGAAACTATTCTCGACTCACGTGATGATCGGACTTGAGATAGTGGATTTGGATCATGTACCACTCAAATGACTAGAGAGATGTACTTTTTGAGTGGGAATTCTTAAGTAATATGATTAATTGAACTAATTGTCATGAACATAGTCTAAAGGTCTTTGCGAATTACGATGTAGCTTGCGCTATAGCTCTACTGTTTTTTATATGTTCCTAGAGAAAATTTAGTTGAAAGTTAATAGTAGCAAACTTTGCAGAGGATTGTCCTCCTTGCTGCACAGAAGGCTTATGTCCTTAATGCACCACTCGGTGTGCTGCACCTCAAGCATCGTCTGTAGATGCTATGAACATCCGACATACACGTTTCTGATGACTACACGATAGTTCAGTGCAAAATACTTAATGGCTTAGAAGCAAGGCGCCGAAGACTTTTTGAAACGTCACGGAACATAAGTGATGTTCTAAAGAGATGAAATTGTGATTTCATGCTTGTGCCCTTGTTAAGAGGTATGAGACCTCCGACAAGATTCTTTGTCCACAAAGTAAAGGAGAAAAACTCAATCGTTGAGCATGTGCTCAGATTGTCTGAGTACGACAATCGCTTGAATCAAGTGGGGGTTAATCTTCCAGATGAGATAGTGATAGTTCTCCAAAGTCACTGCCACCAAGCTGTGAGAGCTTCATGATGAACTATAACATATCAAGGATAGATACAATGATCTTTGAGTGATTCGCGATGTTTGACACTGCGAAAGTAGAAATCAAGAAGGAGCGTCAATAGTTTATGGTTAGTAAAACCACTAAGTTTCGAGAAAGGCAAGGGCTAGAAGGGATACTTCGTGAAACGGCAAAACAGTTGCTGCACTAATGAAGAGACCCAAGATTAAACCCAAACCTGATACTAAGTGCTTCTGTAATGAGGGGAACAGTCACTAAGGCGGAGCAACTCTAGATACTTGGTAGATAAGTAGGCTGGCAAAAATCGAAAGAAGTATATTTGATATACATGATGTTGATGTCTGCTTTACGAGTACTCCTAGTAGCACGAGGGTATTGGATACCGGTTCGGTTGCTAAGTGATTAGTAGCACGAAGTGAAAGCTACGGCATAAACGGAGACTAGCTAAAGGCGAGGTGACGATACGTGTTGAAAGTGTTTCCAAGGTTGATATGATCAAACGTCGCACGCTCCCTCTACCATCGGGATTGGTGTTAAACCTAAATAATTGTTATTTGGTGCTTGCGTTAAGCATGAACATGATTGGATCGTGTTTATTGCAATACGATTATTCATTTAAAGAGAATAATGGTTACTCTATTTGCTTGAATAATCACCTTCAATGGTTTATTGAATCTCGATTGTAGCGTTACACATGTTCATGATATTTGTGCCAAAAGATACGAGGTAATGATGATAATACCACTTACTTGTGGCACTGCCGCTTGAGTCATGTTGGTATAAATTGCATGAAGAGGCTCCATGCTGATGGATCTTTATACTCACTTGATTTTGAATCACTAGTGACATGCAAATCACACCACATGAGCAAGGCCTTGTTTTCATTGAGATGAAACAAGATAGTAACTTGTTGGAAGTGATACATTTTTTATGTATGCAGTCCAATGGGTGCTGAGGCACGCAGTGGATGTCATTATGTTCTTACTTCAATGACGATTTGAGTAGATACAAGAGTATTTACTTAATGAATCACAAATCTGAAATATTGAAAAGTTCAATTCTGTTTCGGAGTGAAGTTCGTCGTAACAAGAGGATAAACTGTCTACGATATGATCATAGAAATGAATATCTGAGTTACGAGTTTTGGTACGCAGTTAAGACAATGTGGAAATTGTTTCGCAGTTCATGCCACCTGGAACATCATAGTGTGATGATGTGTCTGAACGTCATAGCCACGCACTATTTGGTATGGTGCATGCTATGATGTCTCTTATCAAAATACCACTATCGTTTATGGGTTATGCATTAGAGACAACCGCATTCACTTTAAAATAGGGCACCGCGTATTTCCGTTGAGATGACATAGTATAGACTGAGGTTTAGAGAAATCTAAACTGTCGTTTCTTGAAAGTTTGGGGCTTCGACACTTATGTGAAAAAGTTTCAGTCTGATAAGCTCGAACCCAAAGCGGATAAATGCATCTTCATAGAATATCCAAAACAGTTGGGTACATCTCCTATCTCAGATCCGAAAGCAAAGTGTTTGTTTCTAGAAACGGATCCTTTCTCGAGGAAAGGTTTCTCTCGAAAGAATTGAGTGGGAGGGTGATAGAACTTGATGAGGTTATTGAACCATCACTTCGACTAGTGTGTAGTAGGGCACAGGAAGTTGTTCCTGTGGCGCCTACACCAATTGAAGTGGAAGCTGATGATGGTGATCATTGAGCTTCGGATCAAGTTACTACAAACCTCATAGGTCGACAAGGTCATGTACTACTACAGAGTGGTATGGTAACCCTGTCTTGGAGGTCATGTTGTTGAACAATAATGAACCTACGAGCTGTGGAGAAGCGATGGTGGGCCCGGATTCCGACAAATGGCTGGAGGCCATGAAATATGAGAGAGGATCCATGTATGAAAACAAAGTGTAGACTTTGGAGGAACTACTTGATGGTAGTAAGACTATTGAGTAAAGATGGATCTTTGTAAGGAAGACAGACGACGATGGTGATAAGTCACTATTAAGAAAAGCTCGACTTGTCGCAAAGATGTTTCTGACAAGATCAAACAGTTGACTATGATGAGACTTTCTCACTCGTAGCAGTGTTAAAAGTCTGTTGGAATTATGTTAGTAGTTGCTGCATTATTTATGAAATATTGCACATAGGATGTCAAAACATTGTTTCCTCAACGGTTTCCTTGAGCAAACATTGTATGTGATACAACCAGAAGGTTTTGTCGATCCTAAAGATACTAACAAGTATGCAAGCTCCAGTGATCCTTCAATGGACTGGTGCAAGCATCTCGGAGTTGGAATATACACTTTGATGAAATGATCAAAGATTTTGGGTTTGTACAAGGTTTATGAGAAACTTGTATTTCCAAAGAAGTGAGTGGGAGCACTATAGAATTTCTGATAAGTATATGTGGTTGACATATTGTTGATCAGAAGTAATGTAGAATTTCTGTGAAGCATAAAAGGTTGTTTGAAAGGAGTTTTTCAAAGGAATACCTGGATTGAGCTACTTGAACGTTGAGCATCAAGATCTATGGAGATAGATCAAAACGCTTAATAGAAGTTTCAACAAGATGCATGCCTTGACAAGTTTTTGAAAGAGTTCAAAATAGATCAGCAAAGAAGGAGTTCTTGGTTGCGTTGTAAGGTGTGAATTTGAGTAAGACTCAAAACCCGACCACGGCAGAATAAAGAGAATAGACGAAGGTCGTCTTCTATGCCTTAGCCGTAGACTCTAAAGTATGCCATGTTGAGTACCGCACCTGATGTGTGCCTTGCAGAAAGTCTGTTAAGAGGTACACAGAGTGATCCAGGATTGAATCACCGATCAGCGGTCAAAGTTATCCTTAGTAACTAAATGGACTAAGGAATTTTTCTCGATTATGGAGGTGGTTAAAGAGTTCATCGTAAAGGGTTACGTCGATGCAAGCTTTGACACTAATCCGAATAACTATGAGTAGTGAAACGGATTCGTATAGTAGAGTAGATATTTGGAGCATTTCCGAATAGCACGTAGTAGCAGCATCTATAAGATGACATAAAGATTTGTAAAGAACCCACGGATCTGAAAGTTCCAGAACCGTTGACTAAAACCTCTCTCACGAGCAAGACGTGATCAGACCCCACAACTATATGGGTGTTGGATTCGTTGAAATCACATGGTGATGTGAACTAGAATATTGACTCTAGTGCAAGTGGGAGACTATTGGAAATATGCCCTAGAGGCAATAACAAATTAGTTATTATTATATTTCTTTGTTCATGATAATCGTTTATTATCCATGCTATAATTGTATTGATTGGAAACACAGTGCATGTGTGGATACATAGAGTAAGCCTCTAGTTGACTAGCTCGTTGATCAAAGATGGTCAAGTTTTCCTGACCATAGGCAAGTGTTGTCACTTGATAACGGGATCACATCATTAGGAGAATCATGTGATGGACTAGACCCAAACTAATAGACGTAGCATGTTGATCGTGTCATTTTGTTGCTACTGTTTTCTGCGTGTCAAGTATTTGTTCCTATGACCATGAGATCATATAACTCACTGACACCAGAGGAATGCTTTGTGTGTATCAAACATCGCAACGTAATTGGGTGACTATAAAGATGCTCTACAGGTATCTCCGAAGGTGTTCGTTGAGTTAGTATGGATCGAGACTGGGATTTGTCACTCCGTGTGACGGAGAGGTATCTCGGGGCCCACTCGGTAATACAACATCACACACAAGCCTTGCAAGCAATGTGACTTAGTGTAAGTTGCGGGATCTTGTATTACGGAACGAGTAAAGAGATTTGCCGGTAAACGAGATTGAAATAGGTATGCGGATACTAACGATCGAATCTCGGGCAAGTAACATACCGAAGGACAAAGGGAATGACATACGGGATTATATGAATCCTTGGCACTGAGGTTCAAATGATAAGATCTTCGTAGAATATGTAGGATCCAATATGGGCATCCAGGTCCCGCTATTGGATATTGACCGAGGAGTCTCTCGGGTCATGTCTACGTAGTTCTCGAACCCGCAGGGTCTGCACACTTAAGGTTCGACGTTGTTTTATGCGTATTTGTGTTATATGGTTGGTTACTGAATGTTGTTCGGAGTCCCGGATGAGATCACGGACGTCACGAGGGTTTCCGTAATGGTATGGAAACGAAGATTGATATATAGGATGACCTCATTTGATTACCGGAAGGTTTTCGGAGTTACCGGGAATGTACCGGGAATGAGGAATGGGTTCCGGGTGTTCACCGGGGGGGGGGGGGGGGGAACCCACCCCGGGGAAGCCCATAGGCCTTGGGGGTGGCGCACCAGCCCTTAGTGGGCTGGTGGGACAGCCCAAGAAGGCCCTATGCGCCATAGGAAGAAAATCAAAGAGAAAAGAAAAAAAAAGAGGAGGTGGGAAAAGGGGGAAGGACTCCTCCTTCCAAACCTAGTTGGACTCGGTTTGGAAGGGGAGGGTTGCCCCCCTTGGCTCGGCCGAAGTCCTTGGGGGTCCTTGGACCCCAAGGCAAGGCTCCCTCTCTCCCCCCTAGATATACGGAGGTTTTAGGGCTGATTTGACACAACTTTTGCTACGGCAGCCCGACCACATATCTCCACGGTTTTACCTCTAGATCGCGTTTCTGTGGAGCTCGGGTGGAGCCCTGCTGAGATTAGATCACCACCAACCTCCGGAGCGCCGTCACGCTGCCAGAGAACTCATCTACCTCTCCGTCTCTCTTGCTGGATCAAGAAGGCCGAGATCATCGTCGAGCTATACGTGTGCTGAACGCGGAGGTGTCGTCCGTTCGGCACTAGATCGGAGCGGATCGTGGGACGGATCGTGGGACGGTTCGTGGGACGGTTCGCGGGGCGGATCGAGGGACGTGAGGACGTTCCACTACATCAACCGCGTTTCTTAACGCTTCAGCTGTGCGATCTACAAGGGTACGTAGATCGGAAATCCCCTCTCGTAGATGGACATCACCATGATAGGTTTTCGTGCGCGTAGGAATTTTTTTGTTTCCCATGCGACGTTCCCCAACATATCCAATATACTTTTGTCGACTTTGCCAGCCTTCTCGTCTACCAAGTGTCTAGGATAGTTCCTCTTCAGTGACCGTTCCCCTCATTACATAAGCACTTAGTCTCGGGTTTCGGTTCAACCTTGGGTCTCTTCACTAGAGCAGCAACTGGTTTGCGTTTAATGAAGTATCCCTTCATGCCTTTTCCCTTCTTGAAACTAGCAGTTTCACAAACCATCAACAATTGATGCTCCTTTTCGATTTCTACTTCCGCGGTGTCAAACATCGTGAATAGCTCAAGGATCATCATATCCATCCTTAATATGTTATAGTTCATCACAAAGCTCTAGTAGCTCGGTGTCAATGACTTTGGAGAACTATCACTGTCTCATCTCGAAGAGCAACTCCCACTCGATTCAAGTGATTGTAGTACTCAGACAATCTGAGCACATGCTCAATGATTGAGCTCTTCTCCTTTACTTTTGCAGACAAAGAATTTTGTCGGAGGTCTCATACCTATCAACAAGGGCATGAGCATGAAATCCCAATTTCATCTCTTGGATCATCGCGTATGTCCTGCGACGTTCGAAACGTCTTTAACGCCTTAATTCTAAGTCGTTCAAGCAATATGCACTGAACTATCATGTAGTTATCAAAAACATGTATGTCCGATGTTCGCAACATCCATAGATCACGCTTGGGGTTCAGCACACCGAGCGGTGCGTTAAGGACATAAGCCTTCTATTTAGCAACGAGGACAATCCTCAGTTAACGGACCGAGTCTGCATAATTGCTACTTCTATCTTTCAACCATATTTTCTCTAGGAACGTATCAAATACCGTAGAGCTATAGCGTAAGTTACAACATAATTTGCAAATACCTATGTGACTTTGTTCATGATAATTAAGTTCATCTGATGAACTCCCACTTAGATCGACATCCCTCTAGTCATCCAAGTGTTACACGATCCACGTCGACTAGCCCATGTCCGATCATCACGTGAGACGGACTAGTCATCAATGGTGAGCATCTCCATGCTGATCGTATCAACCATACGACTCATGTTCGACCTTTCGGTCTCCTGTATTCGAGGCCATGTCTGTACATGCTAGGCTCGTCAAGTCAACCTAAGTGTTATGCGTGTGTAAACTGGCTTACACCCGTTGTATGCGAACGTTAGAATCTATCACACCCGATCATCACGTGGTGCTTCGAGACAACGATCCTTCGCAACGGTGCACACTTAGGGGAATACTTTCTCCAAATTTTCATGAGGGATCATCTTATCTTTGCTACCGTCATTCTAAGCAATAAGATGTAAAAAAAACATGATAAACATCACATGCAATCATATAGTGACATGATATGGCCATTATCATCTTGCTCCTTTGATCACCATCTTCGGGGCACCATGATCATCATCTTCACCGGCATGACACCATGATCTCCATCATCATGATCTCCATGAAGTCGTCACGCCAATCTATTACTTCTACTACTATAGCTAACGTTTAGCAATAAAGTAAAGTAACCAACATGGCGTTGCATCTCATACAATAAATTAAGACAACTCCTATGGCTCCTGTTGGTTGTCATACTCATCGACATGCAAGTCGTGAATCCTATTACAAGAACATGATCAATCTCATACATCACATATGCAACATCACATTCTTTTGGCCATATCACATCACATAGCATACCCTGCAAAAACAAGTTAGACGTCCTCTAATTGTTATTGCAAGTTTTACGTGGCTGATTTGGGTTTCTAGCAAGAACGTTTCTTACCCACGTGACAGCCACAACGTTGATATGCCAATGCTATTTGCCCTTCATAAGGACCCTCTTCATCGAATCCGATCCGACTAAAGTGGGAGAGACAAACACCCGCTAGCCACCTTATGCAACTGGTGCATGTCTGTCGGTGGAACCATTCTCACGTAAGAGTACGTGTAAAGTCGGTCCGGTCGGGCCGCTTCATCCCACGATGCCACCAAATCAAGATAAGACTAGTAACGACAAGCAATTGACAAAATCAGCGCCCACAACTTTTGTGTTCTACTCGTGCATAGAATCTACACATAGAACCTTGGCTCGGATGCCACTGTTGGGGAACGTAGTAAATTCAAAATTTTCCTACACCATACAAGGATCTATCTATAGAGAGACCAGCAACGATAGAGGTTGTAGAGCATCTTCATACCTTTGAAGATCGTTAAGCGGAAGCGTTACTATGAACGCGGTCGATGGAGTCGTACTCGCAGCGATTCAGATCGCGGTCGGTTCTGATCTATGTGCCGAATCACGACACCTCCGCGTTCAACACACATACAGCCCAGTGACGTCTCCCACGCATTGATCAGCAAGGAGGAGGGAGAGGTTGAGGGAGAGCTCTGACATCACGACGGCGTGGTGGCGGTGGAGCTACGAGGTCCCCCAGTAGGGCTTCGCCAAGCACCGTGGGAGAGGACAAAGAGGAGAAGCAGGGCTGCGCCGAGAGAGAGAGATTTCGTGTGTCTCAAATCAGCCAAACCTCCACTATATATAGGGGGAGAGGGAGGGGGCGCCCCTTTAGGGTTCCCACCCCCAAAGGGTGCGGCAGCCCCATCTAGGGCTGGTGGTGGCGGCCAGGGCAAGAGAGAGGGGGGTGGCGCACCCCAGATGGGCCTTAGGCCCATCTGCACTAGGGTTTCCCCCCTTCCCTCTCTTGCGGCGCCTTGGGCCTAGGTGGGAGGCGCAACAGCCCACTCTGGGATGGTTCCCTTCCACCTTTTGGCCCATGCTAGCCTTTGGGGCCGGTGGCCCCTCCCGGTGGACCCCCGAAACCCTTTCAGGAGTCCCGGTACATTACCAGTGTCGCCCGAAACAATTCCGGTGACCAAATCCTCACTTCCTATATATAATTCTTTACCTCCGTACTATTACGGAGCTCCTCGTGACGTCCGGGATCTCATCCGGGACTCCGAACAACCTTCGGTAACCTCGTATAAAAATTCCCTATAACCCTAGCGTCATCGAACCTTAAGTGTGTAGACCCTACGGGTTCGGGAGGCATGCAGACATGACCGAGACAGCTCTTCGGCCAATAACTATCAGTAGGGTCTGGATACCCATGGTGGCTCCTGCATTTTCCACGATGATCTCATCGGATGAACCACGATGTCAAGGATTCAATCAATCCCGTATACAATTCCCTTTGTCTACCGGTATAGAACTTGCCCGAGATTCGATCGTCGGTATCCCCATACTTTGTTCAATCTTATTGCCGGCAAGTCTCTTTACTCGTTTCGTAGCACATCATCCCATGACTAACTCCTTAGTCACATTCAGCTCATTATGATGATGTTATACCGAGTGGGCCCAGAGATACCTCTCCGTCACACGGAGTGACAAATCCCGATCTCGATTTGTACCAACCAACAGATGCTTTCGGAGATACCCGTAGTGCACCATTATAGTCACCCAGTTACGTTGTGACGTTTGATACACCCAAAGCACTCCTACGGTATCCGGGAGTTGCACAATCTCACGGTCGAAGGAAAAGATACTTGACATTAGAAAAGCTTTAGCATACGAACAACACGATCTAGTGCTATGCTTAGGATTGGGTCTTGTCCATCACATCATTCTCCTAATGATGTGATCCCGTTATCAATGACATCCAATGTCCATGATCAGGAAACCATGATCATCTATTGATCAACGAGCTAGCCAACTAGAGGCTTGCTAGGGACACATTGTGATATATTTATCCACACATGTATTATTGTTTCCTGTTAATACAATTATAGCATGAACATTAGACGATTATCATGAACAAGGAAATATGATAATAACCATTTTATTATTGCCTCTAGGGCATATTTCCAACAATTTTTGCCAAAGGCCGTCACCTCGCACCTCTAGGTGCACTCCCCCAACTCTTCCTACCACAATACCACCTCAAGGTTTTCCTAAATGACAACCGACTTGAACGTCTCTATTTGTCGGATCGGGACAAAACATCTCGGCATAACCAAGAATACCGCATAAAAAGCATAAGTACGAAAATTTCTCATATTGTATATCATAAAAGATTCCCCCCTTGTTATGAGCCGACTCCAGCTGCACCCACTCCATGATTGGTTATTTGACAATTATCCATATCCTCACCCTAGCAATTCTCCATAAGCAAACCCTTCCACATCCACGCCCACCTTAATGACATCACCCATCAGGCACCAAGGCGGATACCGAAGATTGGAAGGAAGATTGATTACATGAGCCCAAATTTGCATCTTCTCAAACTTCTAGTCACATGGCTTCAAACAACAAGCCAAAACCTTTAGCACAACAACATGCTTTCCCACCATCGAGGGATCTTCTTAAAAAATTATATCGGGATCACGTTGCCCTTTAGTGATGGCCACAAACAACTTTTCTCCAACAGAGTTAAAGCAAAAACCCTTTGGATTACCCCACGTTGGGCGAAGGGCATCCATTATGGTATTGACATGAAGCACCCGCCGATGCAGAATTTCCCCCAGAAGCGCCCAAGATGGCACTTCATCCCTCTCTTGCAATACTCATCGTCGTCGATCACCAGCGTCGCGTTCTCCATCCAAGACAACCTCATCCCCTCCAGCTGCTTCTCCACAAACTCCTTCTTACCCGTCCTTGATCCCAAATAAGACATGACCGTCGATCTCTTGGAACCCCTAGAACCCAGTTGCCCCACGTGCTTCAAGGACGGACATGTACGCAAATGCCCATCTTAGTCACCCAGAGAGGAGCAAGTAGGACGTGGAAAGGATTCACGGGTGTTGTGAAGAGATCACTGTAGCAGGGAGCTTCTTTACGTCGCAGAGATGAAGATCACCTGCGCGCCGCCGAAGTCACTTGAAATCCTAAAACGTTTCGAGCCAGCGTAGTGGGTCGTTTAGGAAAGACACAATCTAATATGTCCACTAAACTCTCAAGATCCTACTTCGACGCTCCAAAAAGCTGCCTTAAATTGAGCACCCCAACAATTGCAGGCCATAGCCCATAGGACTGATCAAAAGTAGCATCAGGATCAGCCGCCATCTGAAAATAGCCGGAGAAATCTGATGCTCAAAGCAGCGTTCCCTGCCGCACATTCGTTATTCTAGCACGAGAGAGCAGATCGGCAAGGGCGCAACACCTTTGACCTGACTGTATCCAGCAGGTGACGCTGTATTTTTTTCAGTGAAAAAAAGCAGGTGACGTCGTCATACTCGGATTTGTCCGTCACAGAACGGAAAGGGATATATACACACGGAGACGGTACCCAGTTACGGTCCAACCAGTGGGCCACAGTGAAGCCAGCCATCCGAGATCCGACCGAGTCCCCGAATCGTACAGCTGATCCAACGGTCCACAGAGCGACCCGACGCAGCCCGCAGCCCGCAGCCAGCCCAGGCTACACCTCGCAACCGCCTAGGCGCACGGGCACGACTCGTCTGAGGAGACGAGTTTCCCCTTTCCCCTCGACGCCCCCCGCGAGCGCCCGAAAACCTAGCCGCCAAATCCACCCATGGCTCGCCGAGGCCGCGACGACGACGACGAGGAGGAGGAGGAGGAGGACGAGGAGGAGGCCTACGACCTCGACGACGAGGAGGAGGACGAGGGGGACGACTACGAGGAGGAGGCGCGGGGCCGGGGCAAGGGGGCCTCCCGCTCCCGCGCCCCCGCCGGCGGCGGCGGGGTGCGGAAGAGATCGCGCCAGGACAACTTCATCGACGACTCGGCCATCGAGGACGACGACGAGGACGAGGAGGACGACGGCGGGAGCCGCCCGAGGAAGAAGGGCGGCGGCGGCGTGCGCGGGTTCTTCGACGAGGAGGCGCAGGTCGACGAGGACGAGGAGGAGGAGGACGAAGGCGAAGGCGAGGATGGTGAGTTTTTCTTTTCGTTTGCGCTATCCGATTGCGGTCTCCATGCCATCCTTGTGTATTTCTGCCGGCCTTTGGTGAGATCTGAAACCGCTTGGCTTGATTTGCAGAACTAGGCTTGAGGTGTAAGTGTTTTTTATTCTATTTCGTCCTCTGGATGCGCGATTCTCGGTAACTGATGATGGTGGAAATATTAGGACATACTAGTAGTTATTGAATTTTGCCTAAGAGCTAGGTGTCAGCGGTTTTGATGCCATTCTATGTTTTTTTTGTTGTCTTAAATCGGAGCTTGTTATCGTTTAGTTGTCATGGCCTTAATGTTCAATGGTTGCAAACTGAGAATTATGGTGATTTAGCAGAACTCATATATCCCGGTCATTACTTCGTAGTACATGCTTGTTCAAGCTAAAACTGATTTGGTTGCTTCTGTTCTGGTCTGTTGAAGTGCTGATCTTCATTGGGAGGTGTCGGTTTTGGATGTCTTCTCTTTTACGATAATAATTTGAATCCTAATAGGACGACATTAACCCCCTTATTGATGCTATACTCTATGGTATGTTTGATCCTGAGCTTGGACTCGAGTCAAGTCGAGAGTTCTTTCAGGCATGGGAACTTTCTTGTTCGAAAGCAGATTTTGTTTATAGATCTCTGTTTCCTGTTTGTTCATTAAAATTATGCCTAAATTGTGCTCCCTATAGAGCCATAGACACACTGTTTCTGAATAAATCTATGCTATCAATCCTACATGGAACAGAGCTAATTGAAGATTATGTGGTATTAACAACTACGTACTAAGTTGTCGAGCAGACCATGCATATGACGTAAATGAACCACACTACTTCCTCTTCTAGTCTTGGGTAGTTAACTAAATTCGTGCAGTCTTCCGGATGCTAGACAAAATACCTTTGAATACAACTTGATCCGGTGCAGATAAAAATATACACATTAAGCTTGACATATCTTTTGCTACCATGGTGAAAATCAGTCAATTATTCATCTGTAAACTGCAGAACGGCTCAAAAGATTCATTGTTACGAGCAAGGGAAATAGCATGACATCATGCCCTGTATATCTGACTGGTGTAATTGTGGGCTGTAAGGTTTGTCCAATATAAACTACATCTCCTAAAAAAATCCGTCAGATTTTGGACTCCCCTGCTTTTATCTTGAACATTTGTGACCATAACATTTATGAAATACATCATGTGGAGCTTTAAGTACGGTAATCAATCATACTGTCATGGCTAAAATGATAAATGGATTGTGCAATTCTCCACAATTTGAAAGAGGTGTTGTAAAGGATAATCAGTATGGTGTCATTAAGGGATTCAATGTGCAAACACAATTTTTTAGATGTTCAATTTTATTCTTGAGCCGTCAGACTGAATTGGACGAATAAGAATATAAGATGGTCTGCATCAAACCCTAACTAGTACTTCGTATATTGGTATGGATATAGATAGATAATTTCTGAAGAATCACTTGATATAATCTGTTTTGCACTTGTCCTCATTGTACCCTCAAAATCTTCATGTGCTACAAAATACAATTCATAGTTTACTCAAAACCCTAAAATTGCCATTGAATGGGAGGAGCAAACTAAAAACTATTTCTAATGGATATCATGTGAGTTCTATAATCTTTTCAATCTATCTCCTGCATTTTGTATTACATATTTACATGCCAACGTGCTTCATGCTGGTAACCAGTGCTAATATCTGCAAATGACACGTCAGGTCATATCTTTGGCCTGCTGGTCCCACTAATTCATGACAGATCCGAGTCATAGCTCTCCTGTTCCAATTGGTCGTAAGAATCCATGAAGAACCATGCTTTGTCAATATGATGATGGGTTCCCAGTTCTAGTAGGTTAAGGAAAGCAATGGGTGAACATTAGCGGAACCATCTCGTATTATTGTAGCAGTTTTGTGATCTACTTCAGTACATCTGCCATGTATCTGCCACAGTGCCACTAGTGGCGTTGCATTTATGTAATAGAAATGACTGTACTAGAATATAAAATCTGTTGACCTACCTTCACTGTTGCTTGAGGATCAGAGGATCTGGATTGAACTACTTGATGAATTAGATGGTTATATTAAGGAAATAAGTCGGAGGCTAGTGTGTTGAGATATTGTGACGGCTATTACAGCCAATTCTGCTTTTAGTAGCATAGTAAGTGTTTTGTTAGTGTTACTAAGGAATTCAATACTATTCAGATGTGTACTGGACGGATGCCGAACTAGTTTCACAACAGTTATCATACTGATTTGCAGGAACAGAGGTAGGTTTCTAAATTCTAATGCACTGATCTCTGTTCATTGGCCCTTGTTCAGACTTCATCAATGATGCTGGAGCCGACATTCCTGATGAGGATGCCGGCAGGGGCTCCAGATCACGTCACTCTATCCCTATGAGAGATGAAGAAGAGGATATTGATGAGATTGAACGACAAGTACGAGAGAGATATGCAAGATCTACTCATATTGAGTATGGAGAGGAAGCTGCAGACGTTGAACAACAAGCTCTCTTGCCATCTGTGAAAGATCCAAAGCTTTGGATGGTGAAATGTGCGGTAGGGAAGCTGTAGCTTAATTGAATCGCTTGCCTTTTTTTCTTAGCACCGTCTGTGCTCTACTAATGTCACATTATGGTTTCAGATTGGGCATGAGAGGGAAACAGCAATCTGTCTAATGCAAAAGTTCATTGATAGGACAGATCTCCAGATAAAATCTGTTGTTGCGTTAGATCATCTAAAAAATTATATTTATGTTGAAGCGGAAAAGGAGGCCCATGTCAAGGAGGTATGCATACGCGTGACATTATATTTCTTTTGGTTGCACAACCCTACTAATTATTTATATGCAGGCTTGCAAAGGTCTACGAAATATCTATGCTTCGGCAAAAATAACGTTAGTCCCAATAAAAGAAATGGCAGATGTCCTCTATGTTGAGAGCAAGAATGTTGATCTTGCAAGGGATACTTGGGTCCGAATGAAGCTGGGAGTATATAAAGGTGACCTTGCTAAGGTACGATGACATCACTTCTCTTAGATATGTTTCTCCAGAAACTAAGATGATCGCTTTGCAGGTTGTTGATGTTGACAATGTACGGCAAAGGGTAACTGTGAAGCTCATCCCTAGAATAGATTTACAAGTTTTGGCTAGTAAACTGGTAAGTCACATATCTCTTTTTTTGTTTCTCTCTAAATCTAATTTGGCGTAACAATAGGTTGATCTGTGGTACAAGATGTTATTTAAGTTCTCCTTTTCATGTTTAACAGTAGAGTTTTTATGTTTAACAGTAGTGATCACATCATAAGTAGTATTTAAATTCTCCTTTTCATGTTATTTTCTTTTGTCCCCTCTTGTGCTTTTTCTGAAGGCAAAACATCTGTTCGCTGAGTCTTGAGTTATTACTTACCAGGGATTGCTCTTATTGTCATGACTACGATTTTGATTCCTTGTTTTGGATGGCGTGAATTTGATGGGTAATTTATAATTTCAGGAAGGGAGGGTGGTTGCAAAGAAGAAAACCTTTGTCCCAGCACCAAGATTTTTCAATATTGATGAAGCCAGGTCTTCTCCTCCTCTGTGATCAATTATTTTATGGTCTTCTTGTCATTGTTTGCTAACTTTCCCACAAATAGGGAAATGCACATACGTGTGGAGCGGAGGCGGGATAAAGACTCTGGGGAATACTTTGAGATGGTTGATGGTTTGATGTTCAAAGATGGTTTCTTGTATAAACCGGTCTCGATAAAATCAATCCACACACAGGGTATTCAGCCATCATTCGATGAATTGGAGAAGTTCAAGAAACCTGGCGATGACATGAATGGGGATATGTCAAATTTGAATACTTTGTTATCTAATAGGAAAAAGGGACACTTTATGAAGGGTGATGCTGTCATTGTTGTTAAAGGTGATCTAAAAAACTTAGAGGGGTGGGTTGAGAAAGTAGAGGACACAACTGTCCATATCAGGCCGAAAATATCCGATCTTCCGGTAATTGTTTGCACTTGTAGCTATCATTAACATTAGCCGTTTGATCTGGTGAATTATGCATCTCTTTGTAACTGCAGAAAACATTAGCCTTCAACGAGAAAGAACTTTGCAAATATTTCAAACCTGGAGATCATGTGAAAGTGGTATCGGGTGTCAAAGAGGGTACCACAGGCATGGTTGTTAAAGTTGATGGGCATGTCCTAATCATTTTATCAGACACAACTAAAGAACACGTGAGCAATTTTTGTCCAGTTTAATAGTTATTATGTTTAGAGATGACTCAGTCTTATCTGTACTAAATAATTTATTTCTTAACTGTTTCTCATCTTTTCATGATGATCACAGATACGTGTATTTGCCGACCATGTTGTGGAGAGCTCTGAAATCACCACAGGAATTACAAGAATCGGTGATTATGAACTACATGATCTTGTTCTTTTGGAGTAAGTTGTCTTTCCAGTGTGCACCATAAGGATAACTCATTTGTGCAAGTGCTTTCCTTAATTTTCAATATCTTTTCAGCAACTTGTCATTTGGGGTAATTATAAGAGTGGAAACTGAAGCATTCCAGGCAAGTGTGTTTCTCAGGATCTTTAATTGATGTTGAAGTCCACAAAATATTTACCACACTTATGTTTAGGTTCTGAAAGGAGTGCCAGATAGACCTGAAGTGGTGCTTGTAAAATTAAGAGAAATAAAAAGCAAGATTGATCGGCGTACATCAGCGAAAGATAGATTTAATAATATGGTCGCAACTAAGGATGTTGTAAGAGTTGTTGAGGGAGCATGTAAGGTGTGTATCTTTTCACATTTATTATTAACTGTATTATCAATTTGTCCTATTTGAGCAACACTTTATTATGTAATCCCAATACAGTTATATTCATATTTTTTTCCTTTGAACTAGGGAACGCAAGGACCTGTGGAACACATACATAAGGGGATATTGTTCATATATGATAGGCACCACCTTGAACATGCAGGCTTCATTTGTGCAAAAGCACAATCGTGCATTCTTGTCGGTGGATCAACTGGTGGCCGTCGTGGAAATGTTTGTACTTGAGTATTAATAGTCTTGGTAAAAAAATCTGATTATGTTTTCTTGAGTTAACTTGCCATTTGTTTTGTGCATGCAGGGTATGGATGCTGCAGATGCTAGGCTTGGTGCTTTGAGATCCCCGGCAAGCATTTTGCAGTCTCCAGGAAGGCTGCCCCCTAGAGGACCACAAATGAACTGTATGAAACTTCTGTGCCTCTTCTTGTAAATGTGAAAAATGTGTATTCTGCTTCAGTGTTGATTTTCAGGCAGCTCCACGATAGCTTTGTTAACTGAAGCTGATGTATTAATATGGCCTTGTCATTCAATGCAGATGGTGGAAGATTTGGAGGAGGTGGTCGTGGTGGAAGAGGACATGATGCCTTAGTTGGCAAGTGTATCAAGATTAAATCTGGTCCTTATAAAGGGTACCGTGGTCGCGTTAAAGAGGTGACTGGGGTGCTTGTGCGTGTGGAGCTTGATTCGTTAATGAAGATTGTCACAGGCGAGTAATTATATTTTATATTGCATTCTTTGATATCTCATGTGCTTGTTGCTAATATGGTACCAAAATACAGTTAAGAGAGATGATATTGCCGACACACCTACTGTTGCAACACCATTCCGGTAATTCTCTCTCTCTCCGTTGCATTTTGGGCATTTGTTCGATTTGAGTTTACTAACAGGACTTGTTATCACCAGTGAACCCCGATTTTCGTTGGGTAGTGAAACACCGATGCACCCATCTAGAACGCCACTTCATCCATTTCAGACTCCAATGCGTGACCCTGGAGGTATGATTGCCTTCTGCCCTCATGTTTTAACCATTCAATCGCATGATCCATCGTGCTCACATCCCCAGCTGTTTCATCTCAACTTACAGTGTTGATATGAACTGTGGTTGAAAGGATACTATCTGATTGTAACTTTTTGTTTGCTTATTTTGATACTCTATAACCTCAGTCACATTCTAGTCTTAACCATGTCATCAAACATTTCAACCTAAGTAGGCTTCTGATAAGGTCATGAGAAAGTTATCGTGTTACTTAATTATTTGCGCCCTTTCAACAGATGCTAGTTGAGTATAAAACCAACACATCAGTATTCGCACTATTCATTCAGTCGTACTTGTCATTTATTTTTTATGCTTATGTGTTAACAATATCCTTCATTTTCTACAGCAACACCGATACATGATGGAATGCGAACCCCGATGCGTAGTAGGGCCTGGGCTCCTATGAGTCCTCCAAGGTTGTGCAACTTTTATATAGATAAACATTTCTGATCCATGAAAAATCTCTTGCCACTAGGGTATATTATTGTATTTGTGTTTATGTGTTCATGGTCATGACGTTGGTAATTTGCCAGAGATAATTGGGAAGATGGAAATCCTGATACTTGGGGAAGCAGTCCAGCTTACCAGGTTAGTTGCACGGTGACTTGTTTATTTGTTACTATTACCTTCTATATCCGACCCCACATTTTTTAGTCTTGTTAATACCAGGTTAGTTGCACGGTGACTTGTATTTGTTCCTATTACCTTCTATATCAGATCTCACATTTTTATTCTTGTTGATTTTCAGCCAGGAACACCACCAGCTCGGCCATATGAAGCCCCAACACCTGGATCAGGGTGGGCAAATACTCCAGGAGTTAGTTATAATGATGTTCCAACTCCTAGAGAGAGTAACTATGGTAATGAAATGTGTGCAAGTATCTACTTTGTGTTAACATGATATAACAGTACCGTGAAAGACATTTTTTTGTTCTAATATTGTTTCTATTCTCTTAGCAAATGCTCCAAGCCCATATGTGCCTTCTACACCTGTTGGACAGCCAATGACGCCAAATTCTGCCGCGTACCTTCCTGGTACACCCGGTGGTCAACCGATGACTCCAGGCAATGCTGGAATGGATATAATGTCTCCCGTAATGGGTGTGTGTTTTCAGCATTATCTGTAGAAATGTTTTAGTGAAGTTCCATCAAAATCACCAAAATAGGCAAAGCAGCCTGATAACTCATCTAATTATATGCCAAAATCTTTGCAGGTGGCGAGGGTGAAGGTAACTGGGCATTGCCAGATGTGTTAGTTAATGTCTTGGCGGCAGGTGATGAAGGACCTGGTGTCGTCAGGGAAGTGCTTGGGGTATGTGACGTGGAGAGCATCGTGGGATTCCAAGATGTACATTTGAATTGTTTTGTGTCCTAAGCTGTGCTGATTACCCTGAATGTTTGAACTTGCAGGATGGAACTTGCCGTGTGGCACTTGGGTCGTCAGGCAACGGAGACATTGTGACGGTCCTTCCGACTGAGCTCGAGGTCATCAGACCAAAGAAGAGTGACAGGATCAAAATCATGAATGGTACCTTCCGTGGATTTGTTGGAAAACTCATAGGAATAGACGGTTCCGATGGCATTGTGAAGCTCGACGACACATATGAGGTCAAGATCTTAGATATGGTGATTTTGGCCAAACTGGCGGCTTGAGCTGGATGTATATTTGTAACCTGTCCCTCATATAGCCTTTGTTGTATCAAGTGTCGTTGTTTTTTCAATAAACCATATGTTATTTTTGTTTCATTAGTTTGTATCTCAGATTTTGACATCAATAGAAAAGAAAACCTCATGATGGAAACCATGTCCGCAGTTATAGTTATCTCCATTATTCTCTTCTATGGATTTGTTGGCATCTATTGTTTTAGTTGACGTGTTCTTGTTGGTGTTTCCTTTGCGACATAGATGACGGGTTGGTTGTGGTGTATAAAGAGTGTTTGTCGGGTCGACTGTGTAGTCAAGGGGTTTGTTTGTATGTGGTCTGTTTGTATTGACTTTTGTTAAATTAATTGACCAATACCTTTCTGCTTAATTGATTGATGAGATAAATCTTTTCTCTTTGTTTTAAAATTTAAAACAAACCATTCTCTTCTATCAAACTCTTCTAAGTGTCCAAATGAGTAAAAACATGTATATATTGCCAAAGTAGCATCCCAAAATCAGAGTCTCATAATGGCGTAATGTATTTGTAAGATTCGTATCCCATTTTTACACCAGAACAAAACTATCATCTCCTGGAGCTTACACCAGGGCAAAGTCGTAATGAACAGATCGATATATATTATTGTACGTAGTCAAGGAAAGGAAAACTGCAGCCGAGACATCACGGCCTGTTTACTGTGGTTTTGTTCCTCATCAGGCAACGTCTTGCTTGCACTGCTGGAACACCTGGAGGAGACTGCTGTACGGGCTCCTGGACGACGGCGACCCGGTGACGGCGCGCTGGCGCTTGCTGCTCGACGGCCGCGAGTCCGGGCTGGGCGTCGGCTCCGGCTCGGCCTCCCCGAGCAGCTCCTCCGCGTCCTTCTCCTTTCGCAGGGTCTCCAGGAAGGACTCCTTCACCGCCCCGTCGATCTGATACGACCAAACATCACCGACAGAGAGAGAGAGAGAGGGGAAGGTAGGACATCAATTTCGTTTCCCATTTTCCAAGTTCCATCCAACCAACCACACCGAACGCAGGGGCTCTCACCGTGAGAGGGCAGAAGTCCGGCATGGGCCAGCAGACGGGGCCGGCGTCGTCGGGGGGCTCCGGCATGGGCTCCACGGGCTCCAGCTCCACCTCGTCGCCGTCCACGCTCCCGGCGACATCCTCGTCGTCGTCCGCCGCGGCCGCGGCCGCCGACTGCTCCTCGACCTTACCCTACACGCCCGGCGCACCGCACAGAGTCAAAATCAAAATCAAAACCAACGGAAATCGGGCGAAGAGAAGCGGAGAGCCAAGGAAGGAAACCCAATCGCGCGGAGGGGGCGGGACGGATGGAAAGAGGCGCGGATGGGGGAAGGGATCTCGAGTTGGAAGTACCATGAAGCGCGCGGCGGCGGCCTCGACCATTCCCCTTTTGCCCTCTCCCCCCCGCACACGCGCTCCGCGCTCCCGAAGATCTCTTTTGGGATGCTTCTTTCCTCTTAGACCCTGCGCCTGCGGCGGTGGATTTGGAACGGGGGGGCCCTTTCGGTTTCGGGGGTGGTTCGTTTCCTTTTCCGTGGTGGTTTGAAACGGAGAGCGCGTAATAATGGGCTTTCCTGTTGGGTTGTTGTTTATGGGTGTCGGCTGGCAGCTTGAGAGATTTGGGGGGGAAAAGGCAACGGCTACTTTTCGTGCGGGCTGGCTGTGCTGCGGCTAGTTCGCTTGCGGGTTTACCGAGGTGGATCGGATTTGGGGGATGGAAAGGCTCGCCGTGGAGTTTTCTCATGAGATCGAGTCCCGGTGGCTGGGCGGTGGGTCATCACGCAAACGACGTGATTTTTGTCGGTTTGAACCGTTTGAATGGACAAGTGTGCCCGATTTTATCTTTGGGGCATCGAACACGGCCGACAGATTAATCTGTTCGGTCCTTTGAAGAAAAGTAGACATAAAATATTTGAAATAAATACACGCATGTTAAACAGCCGGTCAAAATTCATTTAAACAACAATTAAACATAAAACATTAAGAAAACTGAAAAAAGGACCCGTTACACCAGCCCGCAACCCTAGGCACCGTCCCAACAGGTGAGGTTGAAGTACTCCGACGACGAAATCCAAGGCAAGGCCTGCTAGTAGGCTCGCCAACGCTGCCTGCTCCGGTATGCATGGCGCCCCGCGTGTGCCTTCTCCTCTTGTTTCCGTCGCTCCTCCTGCCCGCACGTCCATGAAGTCAATGCTCCTCCTCCCCGCACGTCCATGAAGTCAACCCTCCTCCTCGTGCTCGTGCTGCATGCAGTGCTTCCTGTCAGCCCGCTCCTTCTCTAGTGCACGACCCCTCCACTACGCGAGGTAGTCCTCCTCCTCCTTCGTTGTGCCCAGCCACATGGGTGGCGCAGAGACCCACTCTTGCACGATCCCTCCTATCGGTACGTCACTGGGTGCGGGTGCTATCAGCGTGGGTGCACGCGGTGTCAGCTAGACGCAGTCGCCTGTCGCTGATAGCTGGAACACCTCCTCTAGGCCAGCGAACACCTTCAGCTGACTACTCGACAGTGTGTCGGAAGGCCTCCTCTAATACCGTCTGGTACGTCGTCTGATGACCCACAAGTATAGGGGATCAATCGTAGTCCTTTCGATAAGTAAGAGTGTCGAACCCAACGAAGAGGAGAAGGGTCTGATAAACGGTTTTCAGCAAGGTAATAACTGCAAGCATTGAAAGTAGCGGTAACAAGTGATGGTGTAGTGAGGTGAAACGTAGCAAGCGAAAAGTAACAAGTAACAAGTAGTAGCAACGGTGCAGCAAGTGGCCCAATCCCTTTTGTAGCAAGGGACAAGCCTGAACAAAGTCTTATAAGAGGAAAAACGCTCTCGAGGACACACGGGAATTTCTGTCATGCTAGTTTCATCATGTTCATATGATTCGCGTTCGTTACTTTGATAGTTTGATATGTGGGTGGACCAGCGCTTGGGTACTGCCCTTACTTGGACAAGCATCCCACTTATGATTAACCCCTCTCGCAAGCATCCGCAACTATGAAAGAAGAATTAAGACAACGTCTAACCATAACATTAAACTAGTGGATCCAAATCAGCCCCTTACGAAGCAACACATAGACTGGGGTTTAAGCTTCTGTCACTCCAGCAACCCATCATCTACTTACTACTCCCCAATGTCTTCCTCTAGGCCCAAATATGGTGAAGTGTTATGTAGTCGATGTTCACATAACACCACTAGAGGAAAAACAACATACATCATATCAAAATACCGAACGAATATCAAATTCACATGACTATTATTAGCATGACTTATCTCATGTCCTCAGGAGCAAAAGTAACTACTCACAAAGCATAATAATAATCATGATCAGAGGTGTAATGAATAGCATCAAGGATCTGAACATAAACTCTTCCACCAAGTAATCCAACTAGCATCAACTACAAAGAGTAATCAACACTATTAGCAACCTTACAAGTATCAATCGGAGTCGCGAGACGGGGATTGGTTACAAGAGATGAACTAGGGATTGGAGAGGAGATGGTGCTGATGAAGATGTTGATGGAGATGCCTCCCCTCCGACGAGAGGATTGTTGGTGATGACGATGGCAACGATTTCCCCCTCCGGGAGGGAAGTTTCCCCGGCAGGATCGTCCTGCCGGAGCTCTAGATTGGATCTGCTCAAGTTCCGCCTCGTGGCGGCGGAGAATCCACGAAAAAGCTCCACCTTGATTTTTTTCCGGACGAAACCCTTCATATAGCAAAAGAGGGGGCCAGTGGGCCGCGAGGGTGCCCACAAGCCCTTTGCCGCGGCCAGGGGGGTAGGTCGCGGCAACCAGGCTTGTGGGCCCCTCGTTGCTCCCCTCTGACACTTCTTTCACCCAGTATTTTTTATAAAATCCAAAAAAAGTCCACGTTGATTTTCAGGGCATTTGGAGTTGCGCAGAATAGAGGACTCAGACTTGCTCCTTTTCTAGTCCAGAATTCCAGCTGCCGGTATTCTCCCTCTTCAAATAAACCTTGCAAAATAAGAGAGAAAAGGCATAAGTAAGGTTCCACAAAGTATAATAACAGTCCATAAAGCGATAAATATCAACATGAAAGCATGATGCAAAATGAACGTATCAACTCCCCCAAGCTTAGACCTCGCTTGTCCTCAAGCGAAAACCAAGACCCAAAACATGTCCACATGTTTAGGGATGAAGGTGTCGATAAAACAAAATACGGACATGAGGGCATCATGATCACACATAGAACAACAATGCATCATAGAGATTCTTATGGGAAAGTAACAATTCCTTCACAAAGCAAAGTATGAAACAAAAACCTTACCGAGAAGTGGCCAACAACCGTCCAAAGTCATTGAAGCAATTGTAGTTATCATATTATCAGAAGGAGTCAAATACGAGCTTGTAAAGCAAATCCACATACTCAATCATCTCTTTTGTTTTCCACAATTGTTACAACTCACGTGGTACTCATGGTATCAAAGTTTTAGTTGGACACAGAGAAAGATAGGGGCTTATAGTTTGCCTCCCAACCATTTACCTCAAGGGTAAAGTCAACAATAATAAAGCATAAGTACTCAGCTCCAAGTTAATATATGAATATAGATCTTTCCCAAGCATATGACGTTCACCAAGAAAAAGGCTAAATAAGGAATTGGTGAAGATCACCATGACTCTTACAAGGGCAAAATGTAAGAATGCAAGGTAGGCCCTTCGCAAAGGGAAGCAGAGGTTGTCATGCGCTTTTGAGGTTTGGATGCGTGTCCTCTTAGTGCGGAGGAACGTCACTTTATATTGCCTCCTGTGATAAAGAACTTTATTATGCAGTATGTCGATTTTATGTCTTCCTCATCACAGGTTCGTACAAAGCTTATTTTCAACACACTAATAGATCATACATATTAGAGAGCAATTTTTATTGCTTGCACCGATGACAACTTACTTGAGGGATCTTATTCAATCCATAGGTAGGTATGGTGGACACTCATGGCAAAACTGGGTTGAAGGTTTATGGATGCACAAGTAGTATCTCTACTTGGTGCGGGAGTTTTGGCTAATATGAGGTGGAAGCAATCGTCACATGCTAAGGGATCTCTAATCATATAACATTGTTTGGAACCAAGCAAACATAATTCATTATGTTGTCTTCCTTGTCCAACATCTACTTCTAAGCATGTAATAGTTTGGTGAGTGCTCACAATTATAGAAAGTGTCTAAGATGATATATTTATATGTGAACCTCTCTTTCCTTATTACTTCTTATTAATTGCAACAATGACTGAGGTCTATGTTGGTCTACTCTCAACAAGTTTCAATCATCATACTTGTTATATGTGAAGCTATCACTTTCCATAAGATCATCTCATGATCTTTCATGCTATCATTCTTTTCATACTTTTGATCACGACACAAAGCAAAGCCCTTGACTAAGATACTCTTTATTATATATCTCGTAAGCTCGGATACATCGGGGGAGACACAAGGCAAAAGACTCAAACTAAAACACTAAAGACTTATTCCACTAAGAGAAGAAATAAAAACTGAAAAGGAAAGAACTAAAACAAAGGTAAAAGCAAAAGATATAAAGGTGATATGATACCAGGGCAACTCCCCCAAGCTTGGCAAAAACCAAGGGGATTGCCCATACCAATGCTTAGTTGTCTTCCTTTGGTGGTGATGGTGGTGGTGTTGTTGAAGTAGTCTGATCCTCCGTCTTCCAAGGCATAGGTGCTCCATCATGGCAAGATGAACGAGTCGCCGGAATCCTCAAATCTGCAGCCAACCGTATTGATTTAAATCTATACTCATACTCACAGTTTTGGTTCTGCAGGTCATAGATCTGGCCGTGGAGTTGATCAACCCTGTCATAGAGCGTGGAGAGGTGCTTCCCAATGTCAATGGCATCCATCTTGTGATTGTTGGTGAACTCCATGATCATCATGTGGTTGGCGTTGAGTCCACGCTCCACCATCCCTTGGCACTTGAAGACTTGTTGCTCCATTGCTTCGAGCCTCGTCTCCACGCTTCTGATCTTCTTAGGCCCCTCAACATCACGGATGTGCAACATCCCCTCACTCATATTAATAGATTGAGGGTGTTTCAGCACTTCTGTGAGGTAGGGATTGATGACCTTCTCGAAGATCTTGTCCTTAGGAGCTTTTGGGGAAGTCATGATGGTCTAGATCTGCGACAGAAACAAGCTCGAAACGAAA
This sequence comes from Hordeum vulgare subsp. vulgare, assembly GCF_904849725.1. Taxonomy (NCBI): domain Eukaryota; kingdom Viridiplantae; phylum Streptophyta; class Magnoliopsida; order Poales; family Poaceae; genus Hordeum; species Hordeum vulgare. The sequence goes on along the minus strand of NC_058524.1, from coordinate 74,915,320 downwards.
ACAGAGGAAAACTACGTGATACGGAGATCAGAACCCTCAGGCGTATATATAATGATTTTTTCTGGACCAGAAGGAGTGCTCCGCAAGAAAACGGAGTCCGGGAGGCACACGAGCTGCCCACAAGCCCTGTTGCCGCGGCCAGGGGGTAGGCCGCGACAACCAAGCTTGTCGCTGCCTCGTGCGCTCTCCGGACTGCTTTTTATTTTTCTAATTTTCCATGAATTCCAAAACGGGAAAATTTCCTATTGGAAAAGTTTCGGAGTCCAATTACTTACAGAAACAGATACCTCTTGGTTTTCAGGGTCTGAAACAGGCTGATAAACATCCCTTATGTACTCCTCTGGAGTTATGATATTGATGATATTGGTCTCAACATTTATGGGAGTACGAGAGATATAATGCTTGATTCTTTGCCCGTTTACCACTCTAGGAAAATTGCCTTCCGTGTTATTGATTTTGATGGCACCGGAACGATATACTTCCTCGACAACGTAGGGACCTTCCCATTTAGAGAGAAGCTTGCCTGCGAAGAATCTTAAACGAGAATTGTATAGTAGGACATAATCACCTACATTAAACTCCCGTTTTTGTATTCTTTTGTCGTGCCATCTCTTAACCTTTTCCTTGAACAACTTGGCATTCTCATATGCCTGGGCCCTCCATTCATCTAATGAGATGATATCAAACAACCGCTTCTCACCGGCAAGTTTGAAATTAAAGTTGAGCTCTTTGATTGCCCAATAAGCTTTGTGTTCCAGCTCAAGAGGTAAATGACAGGCCATACCTTAAACCATTTTATACGGCGACATGCCCATGGGATTCTTATAAGAAGTCCTATAAGCCCATAGTGCATCGTCAAGTTTGCTAGACCAATTCTTTCGAGATCTATTGACGGTCTTTTGCAAGATCAATTTGATCTCCCTATTACTCAACTCCACTTGACCACTAGACTGAGGATGATAAGGAGATGCAACTCTATGGTTGACATCGTACTTAGCGAGCATCTTGCGGAAAACACCATGAATGAAGTGTGAACCGCCATCAGTCATCAGATATCTAGGGACTCCAAATCTTGGGAAAATGACTTCTTTAAGCATCTTAATAGAGGTGTGGTGATCAACATTTTTAGTGGGGATAGCCTCTACCCACTTAGTGACATAATCCACAGCAACTAAGATGTGAGTGTACCCATTGGAACTCGGGAAAGGTCCCATATAATCAAAGCCCCAGACATCAAATGATTCAATGACAAGTGAATAGTTCATAGGCATTTCCTGACGTTTGCTAATGTTCCCTATTGTTTGACATTCGTCACACGACAAGACAAACTTATGAGCGTCCTCGAAGAGAGTGGGCCAATAGAAACCTGATTGCAATACCTTATGAGCAGTTCTGTCTCCAGCATGGTGTCCTCCGTAGGCCTCGGAATGACACTTCTGCAGGATCTGTCCCTGTTCATGTTCATGCACACAACGTCTAATAACACCATCTACTCCTTCCTTATAAAGGTGAGTATCATCCCGAAAGTAGTGTCTCAAATCAAAGAAGAATTTCTTCTTTTGCTGGTAGGTGAAACTGGGTGGTATGTATTTGGCTACGATATAGGTTGCGTAATCAGCATACCACGGTGCACTATGTGAAGTGCGGATGAAATTCAATTGCTCATCAGGAAAGCTGTCATCAATAGGTCGTGGGTCATCAAGGACATTCTCTAGCCTAGACAAGTTATCTGCTACAGGGTTATCAGCACCCTTTCGGTCAACAACGTGCAAATCAAATTCCTGTAGCAGGAGAACCCATCTGATTAGCCTAGGCTTAGCGTCCTTCTTCTCCATAAGGTACTTAATAGCAGCATGATCAGAGTGAATAGTGACTTTGGAGTCAACTATATAAGATCTGAACTTTTCACATGCAAACACAACTGCTAAAAACTCATTCTCCGTAGTGGCATAGTTTCTTTGGGCACTGTCTAGAGTTTTACTAGCGTAGTGAATGACATTCAACTTCTTGTCAACTCTTTGTCCTAGAACAGCACCAATAACATAATCACTAGCATCACACATGATTTCAAAGGGCAAGTTCCAATCAGGTGGTTGAACAATAGGTGCGGTTATTAAGGCCTTCTTAAGTATTTCGAAAGCTTCCTCACAATCCTCATCAAAAACAAAAGGAACATCCTTCTGCAAGAGGTTGGTAAGAGGTCTAGAAATCTTAGAGAAGTCTTTAATGAACCTCCTATAGAAACCAGCATGACCTAGGAAACTTCGTATACCTCTGATATATGTGGGGCAAGGCATTTTCTCAATTGCATCAACCTTAGCTTTATCAACTCCAATGCCTCTCTCAGAGATTTTGTGTCCTAAGACGATGCCTTCATTAACCATGAAGTGGCACTTCTTCCAGTTCAAGACGAGGTTGGTATCTTTGCATCTCTGTAAGACTCGATCAAGGTTGTTGAGGCAATCGTCAAAAGAAGAATCGTAGACGGAGAAATCATCCATGAAAACCTCAACAATCTTTTCACAAAAGTCAGAGAATATAGCCATCATACATCTTTGAAAGGTGGCAGGTGCATTGCACAAGCCAAAAGGCATGCGTCTATAAGCAAAGGTACCGAAGGGGCATGTGAAGGTGGTTTTCTCTTGATCAAATTGTGCAACAGGTATTTGTGAGAAACCTGAATAACCGTCTAGAAAGCAGAAGTGTGTGTGTTTAGATAGCCTTTCTAGCATCTGGTAGATAAACGGCAAAGGATAATGGTCCTTCCTGGTTGCCTTGTTCAGTTTCCAGAAGTCTATCACCATCCTATAGCCAGTAATAATCCTCTACGGGAATAGTTCATCCTTATCATTAGGAACGACGGTGATACCTCCCTTCTTAGTTATGCAATGTACTGGACTTACCCAATCACTATGAGCAACATGATAGATGATTCCTGCTTCCAGAAGCTTTAATATTTCTTTTCTCACGACCTCTTTCATCCTCGGATTTAGTCTTCGTTGATGATCAGCAACTGGCTTAGAATCAGGATCGGTTTTAATCTTGTGCTGACATAGAGTGGGGCTAATACCCTTAAGATCATCAGGAGTATATCCAATAGCAGCACGGTGCTTCCTCAAAGTTTTTAATAACTTCTTCTCTTCGTGATTCGAGAGGTGAGCACTAATAATAATAGGATATATCTCCTTCTCATCAAGGTAGGCATACTTAAGAGTATATGGTAACTGTTTTAGCTCGAACACAGGATCACCCTTTGGTGGGGGAGGATCCCCAAGCAGTTCAACAGGCAGATTATTCTTGAGAATAGGATATTGTTCTAAGACAATTTTATCTATCTCATCTCTTTCCTCCATATGCATATCATTTTCATGCTCAAGCAGATATTGCTCTAAAGGATCCGTAGGAGGTACGGCAATAGAGGCAAGAGCAATGATTTCATCCCTACGAGACGACTCTTTTTCATGGGGTTATCTTCCTTGGAGAAGTTAAATTCATGAGACACACCCTCGAAACTAACAGTGACAATCTGTTTAATGCAATCAATGTGAGCATTGACAGTGTTGAGAAAGGGTCTACCAAATATGATGGGACAAAAGCTATCTTGTGCAGTAGCAAGGACGAGAAATCAGTACGATACTTCGTCTTACCACACAGGACTTCTACGTCTCTCACAATTCCCAGAGGGCAGATAGTGTCTCTATTAGCTAGCGTAATAGTGACATCAATGGGTTCTAACTCAGCAGGTGCAATCTCATCTTTGATTTCATCATATAGGGAACGGGGCATTGCACTAACACTAGCACCCATATCACATAAACCATGGTAACAGTGATCTCCTATCTTGACAGAAACTACGGGCAGGCCAACTACACGTCCGTATGTGACAGCCCGATGTCGGCGTTCCAGAAGATTCCCCTCTCTTTCCGTTTTCGTCGTGTGGCTTATTTTATTTGCCGCATCATCATCGCATCATGCGCATCATCTGCATTGCATCGGCATCTCCGTTGCCGCCCGTTTTCAAAACTTGCATCCGTTGTTAGTTGTCGGTATCCGTCGTTGTCCGTTCTGAGCCCGACCACACTCGCACGCGCCCGCGGCATCGTCAAACCTTGTTTTCAAAGTGTGCGTAAAACTTTCTCTGATCAGATTGAGGTCTGACGTGCGGTCCTATTTTAATATAGCCAGGCCGCCTGTCGAATTTTGTCGCGATCAGAGTCCGTTTGGTACCCGAACGGTCGACCGTAGCGGCACCGTATTCGGTCTACCGTCAGACGTTTGTCGGTGTTTTAAAAATTCGTTGCCGCGCCGCCCGTTCTCCCTCTCGTCTCCGGGTGTCCTCTCTACACGGCCGCGTACCCATACCTGCGTTCGGAATCGTCCGAATCCGACCCCGTGGTTGGATCCGGAACGCGATTCTGGTTAACCGAGCCCCTCTTTTCTCTATAAATACCCCCTCCTCCTAATTTTTAGACAGCCTACCACCATCTACCTCGGGATCCGCACCAAACCCAAATCCCCCACTCCCTCTCCCCTGCCTCCCACCAGCAGCCGTCGGGCCCGCGAAGCCCGCGTGGGGCCCGCCCGAGCCCATCCGAGCCCGAAGCTCCCATCCGTCGCCGCCGCCTTGCCCGAGCTCCTTGCAGCTCCTCTCCAACGCTGCGCCGCCGCCGGCCAGCAGCCGCCGCTGCCGGAGCGCGCCGCCCTCGGCCCCCGCGTGTCCCTGGCCTAGGCGCCCCGTCGCCGTCCCTGGCCTCGCCGGAGACCGCCGGCCGGAGCTCCCCGGTTCCTGTCTGCCGGTTCCTTGCCCGCGCCCTAGCGCCGCCGCGCCGCCACCGGCCAGTGTAGCCCCGCCGCCGCCCCCGGATCCGGCCAGATCCGGCCATCCGCGACGCCCCTCGCGTCCCTCGCCTAGCTGGAGGTCGCCGGCCTCGCCGAGTCCTCCTGTAGCGCCACCATGGCTCCCGTCTGCGAGCTGCTCGCGCGAGCCTCCCGTGCCGCGCGCCCGGCTGGGCCGATCTGCCCCGTCCGGCCCAGGCGCTGGCCTAGGCCCAGCTCCAGCAGGCCAGCGGCGGCCCAGAGCGCCCCAGCGGCCCAGCTCGGCCTCCTCGCAGCCGGCCCACACCAGCGTCCCTCCGCCTCGCCTCTCCTCGGCCCAAGCTGCAAGGCCCAACCCCCGCCAGCAAGGTGAGCCCCGCAAGCCCTATCCCTCGCCCCAGGCGTGTAATTGCTATGTTGCGCCCACCAGATTCGGCCCGTTAGAATTTAGGATTTTCCGAATTAGTTGTATTTAAGGTTTTAGCTAAATAGTTAAACCCCCGTAACTTTTAAACCGTAAATCGGATCGAGGCGTATTTTATATGGTTTTGTGGTAGTTTCGCGCGTAGAACACGAATTTAAAACTTGCATATGTGTTTGACGTAGTTTAGCGTGCCATATGCATTGTTTACCGTGCTGTCTATATAGGATAGACGCCGTATTTATTTTTCGCGCTAGACCGTATTGTCCGTATGCCGTAGATAAAATGTCTATGTTTTATGGACTATTTTTCCGTGTATTTCAGAGCGGTCAATTGTATTTTTACGTGTAGGGATTTGCCGGTAGTTTATTTTCCCGTATATAGGTGATTATCTCGCATTAATGTGTGGTATTATTTTGTGTTGCAAACCCCACATATTTTATATGTTTCCGTGGTAGAAAAATCCCATGGATTTTTCTGTGCAATTAGTTTTAGTTTTTGAGGAAGTTAGTTCGCGAGATATTTTTGCTAAGTTGCCCTTTTGTTTAATTCGTAGGATTTATTCCGTGCCTCGTTTGAATTAGTTGTCAACTAGGGAGTTGAACTTGGATGTTTTGTTTAGCCCCTGGTATTTTTGGTTGCAATAGAAATGCATGTTTAGGTGTTGTTTGCTTGCTCTCAAGTTGCTAGAAATAGTGCTGTTTTAGAGGAGCTGAAATATTTCTAAGTCTGGAATCTGTTATATTTTGTTGCTGTCTTGTCTTGCTTGCATCTTGTGATCTGTAGCTCTTTTGAGGTTGGTCCAATGGAGTTAGTTGTACCCCTTATGTTTCTCTAGCATGCTGTGAAGTTTCATGCCATTTGGAGTCCTGTAGCTATAGATTTGCTGCTGTCAATATTGCTTCAGATCGAAAAATGCACTTTCATGAGGTGTAATTTTCACTAAGTCTGAAATAGTGTGTGGGAAGCCATTTTGTGACATCTTTCCCTAGTGATCCTTGCTGCCATGCTAGTTGTTGTTAGTTGGTCGTTTCGGAGGTGCTATATGACATTTCTGACCTCATTTAAAATGCCTAGATAGGTAGTTTAATTGCGCTTCACCTCTTGCCATGTTTAACCACATTTAATATTGCCGTGTATCTAATCGGGATAGAACTAAATAATAAACGTGGAGTTTCGTCAATATGCAACTCGTTGCATATTGAACTTCACTTAATGTGTAGTGTTTGATTGTGTGAATTGTCATGCCGTGACTTGCATGTATTCAGTAGCTCATGCATCATATGTGTTGTGCATCGTGTGGTGAATTCCGTGTGATGATTTGTGTTTCCGGTTTCCCCGTCTTGATAGAGTTCTGCAGCGTGCCGGATTGTGAGGACCCGTTCGACTACGTCGGTTCGTCTGCTTCACGGAGGCATTCTTCTTCCAAGCGGGATCTCAGGCAAGATGATCATTTCCCTAGATACCATTACTATCATTGCCATGCTAGTTTTACCGCTTCTATCGATTATGTCTCGTTGCCTACCACATGTTAAATATCAGCCTCTCAACAATGCCATGAAACCCTCAACCTGTTCAACCCAGCAAACCACTGATTGGCTATGTTACTGCTTGCTTAACCATGCGTTAGCGTTGCTAGTTGCAGGTGCAGTTGCTTCCATGTGAAAACATGGGTTCCTTGTTATATCACCTTATTAATGCTATTTAATATAATGGACCTATATACTTGGTAAAAGGTGGAAGGCTCGGCCTTTCTAGCCTGGTGTTTTGTTCCACCTTTGCCCCTTTAGTTACCGGCTATCGGTGTTATGTTCCATAATTGAGCGCTCCTAACACGATCGGGGTTGTTATGGGGACCCCCTTGATAATTCGTTTTAGATTAAAGCTGGTCTGGCAAGGCCCAACTTTGGTACTACATTTGCCTAATAACCTAATAATAATGCATAGGGACCCGCCGGCACCCGCGGACTATTTTAATCAACCCCCGGGCTAGTGCTCCTCATGAGTGTTGGTCCAAAACAGAGCACCGTGCGGGGCCACCGCGAGGAAACTCGAGGTTTGGCACTCGTACGCTTCGCTTATCCGTCGTGTCCTGAGAACGAGGTACGCGACTCCTATCGGGATCGTCGACACGTCGGGCGGCCTTGCTGGATTAGTTTTACCTTTGACGAGATATCTTGTGCATCGGGATTCCGGTGATGCTTTGGGTAATCTCAGAGTTGAGGTTTTCCACTAGGGAATCCGACGAGATCGCGAGCTTCGTGATTGAGGATTTCTATGCGGCTTGTGGTAATTTGTGATGGACTAGTTGGAGCATCCCTGCAGGGTTAAATCTTTCGGAAAGCCGTGCCCGCGGTTATGTGGCAACGTGGAAACTTTGTTTAACACTGGTTCTAGATAACTTGAAGTTAACTTAATTAAAACTTGCCAACTATGTGCGTAACCGTGATTGTCTCTTTCGTGAGTTCCTTCTCCGATCGAGGACACGGTGGGGTTATGTCTGACGTAGGTAGGTGTTCAGGATCATTCATTTGATCATCAGCAGACACGTCCGTTATGCGTAGATGTTCCCCCTCTTATTTCTTGTACTCGTAAGTTTAGCCACCAAACATATGCTTAGCCGCTGCTGCAACCTCACCACTTATCCATGCCTCACCCATTAAGCTTTGCTAGTCTTGATACCTTTGGAAATGAGATTGCTGAGTCCCCTGTGGCTCACAGATTACTACAACACCAGTTGCAGGTACAGGTAAAGGTTACTTGACGCGAGCGCGTTGATTGTTCATTTGGAGTTGCTTCTTCTTCTTCTTCTTCTTCTTCATCGATCTAGGATGGGTTCCAGGCCGGCAGCCTGGGATAGCAAGGATGGACGTCGTTCTTATTTTTCTCGTTTTTTTTCGTCCGTAGTCGGACCCTGCTCTTTGATGAATATGTAATGTACTGATGTGACTCTGATGTAGCTTGTGGCGAGTGTAAGCCAATTCTATGTATCTCTTCTTTTCAGTACATGTACTTGTAACGATATCCATTCTTGCGACACGACGAGATGCGCTTCTATCCCTGACGAGGCCCTCATGCCAAATTGAGGATAGGGCCGCATCTTGGGCGTGACACCGTATTTGTCTTCCGCGTGAGGTTTAGCTATTCTAGCGGAGTCCTCACAGAATTTGATAACATGCCCGTCTATGTCTTCGGCTAAGAGATCTTTGATAATAGCAACACTAGGTTCAACTCTAATTTCCTCACGGGGTGCAAGTGGTCTAATGTAACCCCTACGTATCACAGTTGGAGCTTTAGAATAATCCTTTTTCCTAGAAGGGTATGGTGGTTTCTCAGCGTAGGCACAAGGAACAATAGGATCACTAAAGGCAATGACTTTCTCCTCAACTAGATTAGGTTTAACTATGTTGATTTCTACAGGAGGATGATACTTAAACCACTTCTCTTTGGGAAGATCAACATGAGCAGCAAAAGATTCACATAGATAAGCTACTATCTCAAAGTCAAGTCCATACTTAGCGCTAAAATCTCTAGAAGTGTTTGTTTCAACAAAAGATTTAACGCAATCAAACTGGAAATTCATACCTGACTTCTTACCTTCTTCAAGCTCCCAATCTTCAGAGTTCCGTTTGATTCTTTCCAATAAATTCCACTTGTGGTCAATATCCTTCTTCATAAAAGAACCGGTACAAGAAGTGTCAAGCATGGTACGATCTTCATGAGAAAGCCGAGCATAAAAGTTTTGAGTGATAATTTCTCTCGAGAGCTCATGATTGGGGCATAGATATAGCATTGATTTAAGCCTCCCCCAAGCTTGAGTTATGCTTTCCGTGTCACGAGGCCAAAAGTTATAAATATAATTCCGATCACGATGTACTAAATGCATAGGATAAAACTTTTGATGAACTTCCAATTTCAACCGATTGTAGTCCCATGATCCAGTATCATCACATAGCCTATACCATGTCAACGCCTTATCCTTCAAAGATAAAGGAAAGACTTTCTTCTTTACCTCATCCTCGGGCAAACCTGCAAGCTTAAATAAACCACAAACTTCATCTACATAGATTAGATGCAAGTGTGGATGTGAAGATCCATCTCCTGTAAAAGGATTAGCCAACAGTTTCTCAAGCATACCCGAAGGAATTTCATAAAAGATATTTTTAGTAGGTACCTCAGGTTGAGGAACAAATCCTTGTGCTTCCGTTCGTGGTGAACATACCCCGAACAAACTCCTCAAAGAAACAGTTTCCATAGTGACAAGTGACAATAAATTTCAGTACAGTATATAAATGTTTCCTTACCAAATTCCACTTACCAAAGGCGCTTACCTCCCCGGCAACGGCGCCAGAAAAGAGTCTTGATGATCCACAAGTATAGGGGATCAATCGTAGTTCTTTCGATAAGTAAGAGTGTCGAACCCAATGAGGAGGAGAAGGCTCTGATAAACGGTTTTCAGCAAGGTAATAACTGCAAGCACTGAAAGTAGCGGTAACAAGTGATGGTGTAGTGAGGTGAAACGTAGCAAGCGAAAAGTAACAAGTAACAAGTAGTAGAAACGGTGCAGCAAGTGGCCCAATCCCTTTTGTAGCAAGGACAAGCCTGAACAAAGTCTTATAAGAGGAAAAACGCTCCCGAGGACACACAGGAATTTCTGTCATGCTAGTTTCATCATGTTCATATGATTTGCGTTCGTTACTTTGATAGTTTGATATGTGGGTGGACCGGCGCTTGGGTACTGCCCTTACTTGTACAAGCATCCCACTTATGATTAACCCCTCTCGCAAGCATTCGTAACTACGAAAGAAGAATTAAGACAACGTCTAACCATAGCATTAAACTAGTGGATCCAAATCAGCCCCTTACGAAGCAACACATAGACTAGGGTTTAACCTTCTATCACTCCAGCAACCCATCATCTACTTACTACTCGCCAATGTCTTCCTCTAGGCCCAAATATGGTGAAGTGTTATGTAGTCGACGTTCACATAACACCACTAGAGGAAAAACAACATACATCATATCAAAATACCGAACGAATATCAAATTCGCATGACTATTATTAACATGACTTATCCCATGTCCTCAGGAGCAAAAGTAACTACTCACAAAGCATAATCATAATCATGATCATAGGTGTAATGAATAGCATCAAGGATCTAAACATAAACTCTTCCACCAAGTAATCCAACTAGCATCAACTACAAAGAGTAATCAACACTACTAGCAACCTTACAAGTACCAATCGGAGTCGCGAGACGGAGATTGGTTACAAGAGATGAACTAGGGATTGGAGAGGAGATGGTGCTAATGAAGATGTTGATGGAGATGCCTCCCCTCGGACGAGAGGAGTGTTGGTGATGACGATGGCGACGATTTCTCCCTCCGGGAGGGAAGTTTCCCCGGCAGGATCGTCCTGCCGGAGCTCTAGATTGGGTCTGCTCAAGTTCCGCCTCGTGGCGGCGGAGAATTTACAAAAAAGCTCCACCTTGATTTTTTTCCGGACAAAACCCTTCATATAGCAAAAGAGGGGGGCCAGTGGGCCGCCAGGGTGCCCACAAGCCCTGTTGCCTCGGCCAGGGGGGGTAGGCGGCGGCAACCAGGCTTGTGGGCCCCTGGTTGCTCCCCTCTGACACTTCTTTCGCTCAGTATTTTTTATAAAATCCAAAAAAAATCCACGTTGATTTTCTGGGCATTTGGAGTTGCGCAGAATAGAGGACTCAGACTTGCTCCTTTTCCAGTCCAGAATTCCAGGTGCCGGTATTCTCGCTCTTCAAATAAACCTTGCAAAATAAGATAGAAAATGCATAAGTAAGGTTCCACAATGTATAATAACAGTTCATAAAACGATAAATATCAACATGAAAGCATGATGCAAAATGGACGTATCACCGTCTCAGTCTCCTCGTCCTCCTGCCTCACCAACGGCAGTGGCGGTGGAGGGCAGACATCGATCTGGACGCGGCGCCGCAGTTGTGCACACTATGCTTGGTGGCGAATCAGAAATCCTAATTTGGGGAGTGTGACGCATATGCCGGGTCGCCGCATTGCTACGGTGTGAGAAGAGCATGCCCTTTGGGGATATCTTTCACACACGTCCGCTCAGACTGTGACACGAACGACACCATAATGCAGTGGGGGTCGAGGTGTGAGCGGAGGTTGACGTCCGATCCCGACAGCGGGACATTATACTCCGAGTGGTACTGGAGGAGACACAAAATGGCTTGCCATCTTGCACTAACTTTTATATATGTTTTTTTGTGTCATTTTTTTCATATTTTGACTTGATCTTTTCCTTTCATTTTTTCGGTTTTCCTTCTCCCCTTTTCATATATTGTTTAACCTATTGTATTTCTTTATTCCAAAAAGACACACACACTTTTTAAACCTCATGAAACTTTTTTTAAATACATATTGTTTAGATGTTAAATGAATATTTATTTAAAAGGCACGAACGCCTATTGACATTACACAAATAATTTGAATACACGAACATTTTTTAAATCGTGCATGATTTTTATAAATGCGTTCATACTTTTGAAAATTATACAAACTTTTTTTACATACTTGGTTACTTTTTTCAACTTACATATTTTAAATAGATGAACACTTCTAATTACACAAACCTCTAGAAAATACAGTACATGATCGATTTTAAATATATATGAATGCTACTTATTTTTTCAAAAAATGAATACCATATTTCAAACTATTTAATTTCTTTTATAATATTGAATCTTGTTATAAAATTAGCACTAATGAGATATTTTCGGAAAATATAGGATTTATAAGAATATTTAGAAAATAATAAATATAATTAAAAATGTGGTCATTTCGGCCGTGTAAGTGAGCCAACACAATTAAGGGCGACATATGATGCTCTTAGCGTCAAACTGGCGCAGCAACGGAGAGGGACAGCATGGACTAGGTTGGCCATTGGCGGGCTGCAGCGCGATGTTCCCGGTTTGCAAGACGGTTTGCTGTAGCACGGGTTACTCGCACCCCTATTCCTTACCTTCCTCGACTATAACTCCGACTCGCTGAAGGGGCCGAGCAATATGGGCCAGCCCACGCGCGAGCTAGGCCACAGCCTGTTTTTCTATTTTCTCTGTTTTCTGTTTTCGTTTTTCTACTTTAGTTTATTTTTTGAAATTATACACACACTATTCGTCACCCTGGCTGAAAAATAGTTATTCTTCACCCCTTCTATTTTCACTTTAATGCGCCGTAATTTTATGTTTCAATTTTGTTTTCTTATTCCATACGTAAAAAGAGACCGTAAGAAAATATATAGTCACCATAAAAAATATTTTATGTCACTTAAAATTGCAAACATAAAAATATAGTGTAAACATACATGAAATGCGATTTTTCTGGTCTTGTGACCTATTTTTTTTTTATATCAAATTTTAATGAATCGATATTACTGTAATTATTGGTATCCAAAATATAATTTATTTATGAAACGGTCGTAAGATTATCTGGTTGAAGAATAACTTATTTTGCATCCTGGGTGACGAATAGACTTTCTCTCTCTCTCTCTCTTAAAAGAAAATAAAATAAATTATACAATTTTTTTGGAATATTTTGAAAATATATTTAAAAAAGGTTGAATAAGTATTTGAGAAATGTTATCACGAATTCAAAAAATGTTGAAGAAGTATTTTAAAAAATGCTGGAAAATTATTTAAAAATATTAATGACGCATTCATAAATTGTTGAACAAGTATTTTAAAAAATTTGATCAAGCATTCAGAAAAAGTTAAACAAATACTTGAAAAAAATTGAACAAGTATTTAAACAAAAAAGTGTTGAATAACTATTTATTATAAAATGTTGAAGGAATATTTAAAAATTGTTGAACAAGTATTTAGAAAATGGTAAAAAAATATTTGAAAAAATGACGATCATGTATATAAAAATATTGACCATAATTTATTTGAAAAATGTTAAATGTAGAATGAAAAACAATCAGAAACAATGAATAACCAAAAAGTAAACTAAATAAATCAAAGGAAAATAGAAAAAAACTGAAGCAATACTACCGAACGATTCAATAGTAGATAGATCGAAGTAGTACTACCAGGCTTCATTCCCCTTTTTTCAGTACAAAATCAACATTCCTTCCCACAATTGGAGCATACATGCACATAGGACGAAAAAGCTGATGTCAGCAATGATTTTATTAAAATTCAAAATTCAAAATATTTTACAGCTCAAACCATCACTCTGATTAAAAATCCGTTTACACGTTAAAAAAATCATCGCGATGAGATCTTCGAAACAAGATCCCATGTTGGTATGTTTACTTTTTTTTCAAGTTAAAAGTTACCACACCTGTAGTACATAATTTATCATGGTGTTCACACTGAAGTTATGAGAGATATGTTTCAGCTACTTTTTTTGCCAGGGTACAAAAATTATCATGATGTTTGTAAGTTAGGCCCTGTTTGATTACAGGAACTAGACTAGGAAAAGTCTCTTTTAATCCCTATATAATCAAACATGAGGGATTTTTTCTTAAGTGACTAGAAAAAAGACTTTACTGAAGGGTCTTTTTTCTTTAGTCCCTGTGACTAAAAAAAGTATAATTTCTTAAAACCAAACACCCTCTTAATTATCAAGTTCGTAATACCACCTTCTAGCATCGGTAACGTGTCTGGGTTGCAAGGTGAGATCCATGTGCAAAGACGGCAAAAGCTTGCTTATGAAACATAAATTTGCGGCTCATGTCAGCCCAGGCCAGTTTAGGCGTGTGCTGGGTCGGGCCGATCCGAGGCCGTCCTGTTGGTCAACTATAATATGTATCTAAGTTATCAAGTACACGGTGCGTATATTATCATGTTATTTACACACTAAATATCGGAGTATATTTTTGAACAATTCTTATTCGGAGGGGAAAAGTTATTGCGGTGTTTAGTTATCAACTCTTTTATACGTATATTATTATGCTATCTACACAAAAGTTATCAAGCTGTGTATTTCAACAACTTTTTTCACTGGGTAAAACTGTAAAAGTTATCATGGTGTCTATAGCTAAGTTATCGGGACCATGGTGCATATATTATCATCCTATTTACACAAAAGTTAGCGGGTATATTTTCAATAACTTTTATCTAGGGGCAAAAAGTTACCATGGTATTTGTACATGAATTATCAGCTCTGTTTCGCCCGATTCCGGCAATGGAGGGGCGATGACAACAGTGTGTCTTCAACTTGCTTGAGTGTTTGTAGTCGACGCTAAGTGATCTGCGGGATCTGAATGTAATTTTTTTACTATTTACGATGTTAGTTGTACTGCAATGATTAAAGATTAATAGATCATATTTTTCTCGCAAAAAAATAATGTTACCAGTTCTATTGTACATATATTATCATACTATACATATGCAAGTTATCAGGGTGGGTATTACAACAACTTTTTTCACTGTGTAAAACTTACCATCGCGTCTATACCTATGTTATCAGGTTAGAGTTCGTATATTACCATATATTTACACATAAGTTATCATGGAGTATTGTTTTTAACAACTATTTTCCCCGGGTGGAAAAGTTACCACGGTGTATGGATGTGAGTTATCAGCTCTGTTATACATATATTATTATGCTATTTACACATAATTTATCAGATGTATATTTTTCAACAACTATTTTCCCCCGGGTTAAAAGTCATCGTGGTGTTTGCACTTAACTTATCATGTCTGTGATGCATATATTATCATGAAATTTACACATGAATTATCAAAAGTATGTTTTTATCAACTATTCTCTCTAGATTGATTGTTGATTGTTGTTTGTTGGCCAACTTGCTTACCAAGCGACCATGATTCAAATCCCATGTTACATGTCTATTTTTGTCGCTAAAGAAATTCATGTATAAGTCCAGGGCCATCATAAATTTCTACTTTCTAAAAAGCCGGTGTTTCCAAAAAGCCGTACGTGAAATATTAAGGTGCAAAAAAACCAGACGTGACAAAAATATGACCATTAACCAATCAATGATCTCGCAAGAAAAAAATGTGAAAACAGACCAGAGAAAAAGCACGTGCCAACATTTGGACAATGTCATGCTGTGACCACGGTCTCATCAATGATGAGTTTTACTTGATACAACTAAGATTATAGTTCAGATTCATGTCATTTCACAGCCGTAGGATCCATATCAGATGATCGCCGGGTCGTTCGGATCTATCGTTATATTCAAAACGTTTGGAAATTAGAAATTCTCAATCTAAAAATCTAGTGAAAAAGAATCAAAACGAAAAAAAAACCCGGCTCTTATAAGTAGGGTTTGCCCTACTACTGCCACGAACCAAAAGCAGAATAGTGGCTTGACGCAGTTGCTTAAACCAGGAGGCCGTGGCTCAAATCCCCGCTCAATGATCCGGACCAATTAGCGTAGTCCCTTATGGAAGCGATCCTTCCCATCTCGCTTAAAGCGAGAGATACTTCCCGCACGGTCTACTACAGCGAGTGGCTACTGTAGCGTGGTTCACGACCAGATATCTTACTGTAGCACAAATGTTGTAGCATGTGGTATTGTCGTAGTGCATTTTAAAAATATGATCATTTTTTGAACCTGATTTGTTTTTCAAAATTTATTTATTTAATTATTTTGGGAAAACCAGACATTTTTTTATAAAAAATACATACAAATTTTAAGAGCAACATTTTTTGATATTTTGGACTTTTTGAAGACATGAATATTTTTTAATATTGTCTGCTATTATTCAACCATATAAAAAGACTTATCGACTAGTCAACTTTCAATTAAAATCATGGGGCTGAGCCAACAATGGCAGTGGGCGCCGACAGAAATTCCTAAAGTGCCTATATATATTGCCGCAATGTCAAGTCCACTTGTTTCGTAATCGGACAATCCTCTCTCTTGAATTGTACTCATGCAACCACGATACTAGCCACTTCTTCAACTACTTTGCCACTTTTTTTCCATGACTTGATTAGGGTAGGTCTTGAGTTTTCAGGGCCCTGCCGAGAAACTATATTCCGGGGCCCTTTGGGGCTCTTAGTATAAATGTCTAAGTAGTAATAATCATATGTAGATATAATTTTATTAAAAAAAATAAGCATACCTAGTGTGCATATGCCATAACGTATACATATTATCTTCAACAATTTCGCCTAATATTCTGGGATGCAAAATCGCTAATGATAGTATCAATATCAATTTCATCAAGCATTTTCTTCTCAATGCATAAAGTAGCCAAGCCATTTAACCTCTTTTGCTACATTGTAGATCTCAGGTAGTTCTTCAATAATTTCAACTTTGAGAAACTTCTTTTAGCTGATACCACAGTCACATGCATAGTAAAAAGAATCCGATATGCGATAGAAATATTGGGATAACAATATGCTTTTTGGACAGACTCGAAAATCTCCATTGCAGACATTGCTCTATCGGGCAAAGTTGACTGCATAACAGTTAACTCAGAAATCAGATCATTTAAATCAACATCAGATGAACAACTTGAGAAGAATGAACTTGCAAATTTAGTGCAACTCTCTTCAAGATCATAATGGTCCAATGACTTCAAGGTTGTTGAATTCATTAAAAATCAAAATATATTTTTGAATGATTCAAGTTCTTGAAATCTGATTTTTAGTGAAGTCGCCGCCTTATCAACCATGACCAAAAATAGTTGACTTTAAAGTCCTTCATCTAATAGGGCATAGTATAGTACCTTCTGTGTGTAATCTAATCTAGCTACGTTTGCTCAATGATTTGATCACCCAGCCAACAATTCCCTATGCCGCATTGACCTGTTAATTTGGGAAATCAGGATTAGAAAATAAAAACAGGAAGAAGAACACTAGAACGTATGTGGATGTGAAACGACAGAGCTGTAGATACAAGCAATTTCTAGACTAGTTTTTTCTAACAATAATTATTTAGGTACAGAGATAACCTACGTACACATATCTAGAAGTGCCCCCTGACTTTTGGGACCCAGGGCAGCCCCCCCCCCCCCCCCCCCCCCACTCCCTGGCCGGCCCTGGACTTGATGATATAATATGTAAAGCAATTGACCTTCTTCAACACAAGGTTAATTTTTGTTACATGCATTAACATTTTAGTACTCCAATATGTGATTACACTTTAACCCAAAATAAGATGGACTAATAAAGCCGACCAGAGGGCGTAGGATATGTGAACATTTTTGAAAACATCAACTTTTACTTTTTAAAACAAAAGTATATTTCTAGAATTCGTGAAGATTTTGAATGTTGATTGAAAACATGAATTTTCTTTTCCAAAATCTTGATCATTTTATGAAAACACCAAACATGTTTTGAAAGTTGTAAAATTTTAAAAACAAAACACGGGAAAAACAAAAAATAAAACGAAAACCCATAAAATCTAATAAAGAAATAAACGTAAAACAAGAAAACAGTTGAGAAATCTTCCAAAAGTGAAAAACCTATTCGCCGCTCGCTGCGGTGAATAGTCTACGTTTCGCACAAGGGCGGATGCAAGGGACGCGACTTGGGGCGGCTCATTTCCAGCTTTGCACAGTATGAGTGTATGACCTAGGTTTTTCTGTGTTGTTTCTTTTTCTATTTATTCCGTTTTTCACTTGGTTTCTGTTTTTTTCTGATTCTTTTAACGATTCTTGTTATCTTTCCATTTTACTTGTCACGTTTTTTTTTTCAATTTTGATTTAGAAATTTAAAAAATGTTTACATTTTCCAAAATTTCTTCCAACTTTCAAAAAAAGTCCCGTTGTCTACATTTTGTTCAGAAATATATAAAATGTTAAAATTTTAAAAAAATAGAACTTGCAAATGTTTATGTTTCAGAAATTGTTCGTGTTTATGATTTTTATTCGTGACTTTCAAAAAATGTTTAATAAATTTAAAAAATGTTCATGAATTCAAGTTTTTCTTCGGAATTTAATGAAATGTTCCATTTTCATGATTTCGTAATTTAGTTCAGAAATTCGAAAAAAATTCATGTTTCACAAAATGCTCAAGGATTTCAAAAAATGTTCGCATTTTTTAATACTGTTCGGAGTTTCAAAAACTTTTTAAGTTTACAAAAATTGTTTTGTGTTTTGTAAATTTATTCGGGAGTTTAAAAATGTTCCACTTTTGAAAATATGTTCAGAGTTTAAATAAATGTACAGGAATTTTAAAAAAAGTGTTCCACTTTTTTCTTTTCTTTTCTTTCCTCTCATTTCAATTTTTTATTTTCAATTTTGATTTTATTTCTTCCCTTTCTTGTTCATTTTTTTGTAAATCGTTGTGTTTTATTGTTCTGTTGTCCAGTATTTTCAAAATGTATTTATACTTTTCAAAAAATGTTCAGAAGTTCAGAAAATATTATTGTTATTAATTTTTGTTGACAAATTCAGAAAATATTATTTCATTTCTAAAGACTTTTCCCGTATTATAAAAAATGCCCTCTTTTCGAAACAATCTGTAAGTTAAAAAAAGTTCCCATTTTGAAATTATGTTTGGGAGTTTAAAAAATCCTTCCAATTTCTAAATTTACTAACCAATTTTTTTAAAAAGGTTGATGTTTTCAATTTTGTTTAGCGTTTCAGTAAATATTTCGATTTACAGAATTGTTCACTAATTGCAAAAAGATATTCATATTTGAATTTTGATTTGGGTGTTTCAAAATATGTAAGCATGTTTTAGAAACTGTTCATGTTTTCAAATTTTGTTCGGTAGTTTCAATAAATGTTCCTAAATTTGATTTTTCAAAATGGGAGCAAATTTTGAATACCTAAACACCTTATGAACCTAATGAATAAAATTTCAAAAAAAGTGAACACAATTTGAAGAACATCAACAAAAAATTATAGTGCTGAACATTCTCTTAATGGACAGTTATTCAAAGTTGTACGGAAAATTAGGAATTCGGAGTTTGTAACTGTTTGCAAAAGCACAAAATAGTCGTGAACTATTTTTGAAAATAAGGACATTTTTTGATATTCTGAACATTTTTCTTTAAAGTTGTAAAAAATGTACCAAAATATGCTGAACATTGTTTGTAATAATTGGAACATTTTATAAAATCATGAAAAATATTTGGAAAAGCAATTTTTCTATTTATGTGCAAATTTTAACTTTTGAACAAATTCTAAACTTTGAACATTTTTGTAAACATTCGAATATTTTCTAAAAATGTGAAACAAAATTTGAAGAAAGAAAAAATAAAGTTGAAAATGCAAAAGGAATCAGAAAAAAGGAAAAATAAACAGAAAAGATGAGTATAGTTAAAAAGTCGAAAAAAGAAAGAAAAAAGAAAAGGGGTAAAAGAATATATACATGTTTGAGAAATCTTGTAGAAAGTTTCCAAAATCGGATGACGTTATAGCTGAACTGCCCATGACATTGCTGGGTCGCTTCGCCAGCGGTTTTACTTGTCAAACCGAACGAAAAGACAAACAAAAAAAGAATCTGGGCAAAGAATGTCTACTGCTAAATGAGCTAGGGGACCACCTATTCGGCGCCTTCAGCGCCGATTAGGGAAAACGGCGCCTGCATTGCTACTCCTTACGGGCCGGCCCATCTAAAAAATGCATTGGTCCTTCAAAATTTGGGAAAAGTTCACAGAATTTCAAAAAGTTCAGATTTTCGAAAAAAGTTTAATTTAGTATGAAACAATTTCACCTATTTTTTGAAAAATGTTCATGGATTTACAGAAAGTTTACTGATTTCGAAAAGAAATCATCAATTTTGAAAAAAGTTCTTCAATTTTTAAAAGCAGTTCACTGCTTTTGAAAAAAGTTCAT
Organism: Hordeum vulgare subsp. vulgare; assembly: GCF_904849725.1. Classification (NCBI taxonomy): domain Eukaryota; kingdom Viridiplantae; phylum Streptophyta; class Magnoliopsida; order Poales; family Poaceae; genus Hordeum; species Hordeum vulgare. The sequence goes on along the minus strand of NC_058524.1, from coordinate 74,895,322 downwards.
CAATTTTTAAAAACAGTTCCCTGATTTTCAAAAATGTTTTTGAATTTTTATTTATGTTTATAGATTTTCCGAATATTCATGAATTTCCAAAAGAAATATCAATTTTCAAAAAAGTTCACCAATTTCAAAAAACGTTCACGGACTAAAACAGTTCACGGGCTAAAAAAAGTGTTCATGAAGGATTTCTACATGGGCCAGTTAAAAGCAGAATTTGCTAACCGGCGCCTGCGGCGTTAAATAGGTTTTGCCGCCCAGTTGCTCTGGCTGAATGCACAATGGCGCTCCTCATTGGCCGGTCCAACCGAGGGAGTTGGATTGTGCGCCTTACCAAGCGACACCTTCGGTTTTTCAGCTATGTTTTGCTTTGGTTTTCTGTTTTTAGCCAGTTTTCTTTAGTTTTTCCATATATCTTATTAAAAATATATATTAAAAAACCATAAACTAAATATCTGTGTGGATTTTAAAAAAACGCCCACGAGTTTATTTATTTCTTGTAGATCTTAAAAATGTTCCAGAAATGTAAAATAATATTCACAAGTTTAAAAAATGTTTTTCTATTTTTAAAATCATCTAGAATTTAAAAACCTTCTTTTCATTTTTAGAAGTTTTATTTTGTTCGAAATTGGACTTGTTTTCTACCTTGGGAAGTCTTTCAACTTACCTACTTGTTGACCTTAGGATAGAAATGCATATTACTTGAAATTTAGCCGTTTGGCTGACACAGTAGCAAAACAATTAGGGCTGGATGGAACAAAACCCCCCCAAAACTTGTGAACATTTCAGAGAATATGGAGAGGTGGGAGAAAAATCTATTTTTTTATCATTTCTTTGAAACCTTGCTTACGTTTCACTTCCCCTCACCAACCTCACAGGGTACTACAGGCTTAGAATCTCTACGATGTCCACATAAACATAATAAAAAAGGTTATCGAAAAGGCATGGAACCACATAGTAAACTCTCTAACTCCTATGAGAAAAAAATCATCCCACCCTCTTGGGCTAGGCCCATATGCATAGCACCATGTGAATAGCCAATATTTTGACGCAACGGAATTTAAATAAGGTTCAACACTATGTGGGGAGTGACTAGGGATCAAAAGAGAGTGAAAAAATCTCTACGTTCTAGGAGGAAAAAGAAAAATGAAGAGAAATGTAGAAACAAAGACAAAAATGAAACAATGTTCTCTGATGGAAGAGACCATGCAGAGGAACTTGCCGCTCCTGTGAATATGAAATATCTATAGACCTATGGCTGCTTTGCAGGTCAGCCAACAAACAACACACAATGACATGATATGTAGAATGGCCCATGTAAATCCAATCTACTACGACCATGCACATACTCAACTAGACCCGAGGCACAATCGTCAAGTACTGCCACAATACTACACTAAGTTGCTAAACTAATTGTATTATTTTGTTTTCATGTCAATAATTGATTTAGTTTGTTGGTCTACTTGTGTTTTTGTCTGTGGTTCAAGGGTTTTTAAGTTCTAGTCAACACCCGTTTCCGTTGCCGTGTCCGCTACATATTCACTCATTCTTTCTTTCCCGTCATGGTCATGCACGGGCCCTTGCGAGCCTTCCACATGGTGATTGATGTCTACTACGCAACTTTATTCTTGTAGATGTTGTTGGGCCCTCGAGTGCAGAGTCTTGTAGGACAACAATAAATTTTCCTCAGGTGGATGACCTAAGGTTTATCAATCCATGGGAGGTGTAGGATGAGATGATCTCTCTCAAACAACCCTGCAATCAAATACAAGAAATCTCTTGTGTCCCAACACACCCAGTACAATGTAAAATTGTATAGACGCACTAGTTCGGCGAAGAGATGGTGACACAAGTGTAATATGAATAATAGATATAGGTTTTTGTAATATGAAAATATAAAAACAGCAAGGTAGAAAATGGAAAACAACAAGCAGAATGTTGTATAAATGCTTGGAAATAAGGCCTAGGGTTCATACTTTCACTAGTGCAATCTCTCAACAATGCTAACATAGTAGAATCATATGATCATCCCTCAACGTGCAACAAAGAATCACTCCAAAGTTCATAGCTAGCGGAGAACATAAGATGAAATTGTTGTAGGTAGTAGAACCACCTCAAAGTTATTCTTTCTGATCAATCTTTTGGGCTATTCCTATAGTATCACAATCATCCCTAGAGTTCGTACTAGAATAACACCCATGATATATATCAATCAACCCTAATGTCACCTAGATACTCCAATGTCACCTTAAGTATTCGTGGGTTAATTATACGACATGCATCAAACAATTTCAGATTCATCATATTCAATCAAACACAAAGAACTTCAGAGAGTACCCCAAGATTTCTATCGGAGAACGTAGTATTAAAACGTGCAGTCAATCCCTTTGCATAGATCACCAAGGTCATGGAATCCGCAAGTTGATGCCATAACATATATCAAGTGAATCAATAGAATACCCCATTGTTACCACGGGTATCCACATGCAAGACATACATCAAGTGTTCTCAAATCCAATATTCAATCAAACATAATGCGATCTCAAAGGAAAATATTAAATTCATCACAACAAGATAGCAAGGGAAGAACACCATATGATCCAACTATGTTAACAAATCCCGTGATACATCAAGATCGTGACATCTCAAGAACGAGAGAGAGAGAGAGAGAGAGAGAGAGAGAGAGAGAGAGAGAGAGAGAGAGAGAGAGAGAGAGAGAGAGAGATAGATAGATAGATAGATAGATAGAGAGAGAGAAATCAAACACATAGCTACTGGTACATACCCCCAACCCCGAGGGTGAAATACTCCCTCCTCGCCATGGCCTCCTCGTGGAGGATGAAGATGGCCATCGAAGATGATTTCCCCTCCGTGGCCGGGTAGTGGAAAGGCTCCAGATGGGTTTTTCATCGATGTAGAGAGTTGCGAAGGCGGAACGGAAGTTCTAGGTTTACTTTCAGAGGTTTCTGTATATATATAGGATTTTTCAACGTTGAAAACACGCCAAACGGAGCCACATGTGTCTCACAAGCCATCAGGGCGCGCCTTGTTGGCTTGTGGCCCACAGGTGAAAGCACAACTTCTTCCTAAGGTTGTTTTGGTAATTAATCACAACATATGTGTCATTGAACTAATGATCTTATCCAAGTATATTTCAGAAAATTTCAAAGATGCATTGGCTAAGGATTGTGAGGATAACCCCTGGATACAAGGAAAGGAATAGGATTGGTCAAGCTTCAAGCTGCAAGACTCTCCATTTTATATTTGTGAGAAATCACATTTGAGTCCATAGGAAAGCCAATACTATTAAAAGGGGGTGAGATATCTATGATGAATTGGTTGCTCAAGTGCTTAGAGATAGCCAACAAAAATACTCAACAATTCTCCCAAAAAAGTTCTGTGCCCAAAGCCAAAACAGAAAAATCGTTGCCGCCAAGATTTGCACTCAACTATACTGATTTTCCACCAGACAGAACCTTTGCCAAGCCCTAGAGTCTCGATACCACCAACATTCCTTTCGGTGCCACCGAAACGAGTGACCAAGTTTCTGGTATGTCATTTTCAAGAATCGAAAATTCCAAGTCTTGAAATTGGTCTCACCAAGATTTGGAAACTGCCCTAGGTCACCCATATCGGTACCACCGAGATTCCTATACGGTCTCACCGAGAATCAAAAGTTGCCACAATTTGTGCAAATCGGTGCCACTGAGATTCTATTCGGTTTCACCGAGTTGGGCAATAGTGTTGGAACAGTTGGATATTTGGAGATGCCTATATAAACCCATCCACCACATCTCATTCGTAGAAGAAGCACTCAGAATACACATACACTTGCCTTATCCATTTTTCTGAGAGAGAGCCACTTATTCATGTGTTGAGATCAAGATATACCAATCCATCCATTTGGAACTTGATCTCTAGCCTTCGCAAGTTGCTTTCCACCCAACCGATCTCTTCTACCCATGCCAAATCTGTGATAAAGTGATTGAGTGTTGAGGAGACTATCTTTTCAAGCACAAGAGCAAGGAGTTCATCATACTACCGCATATATTACCTTTTGGATGATGGTGCCTCCTAGATTGGTTAGGTATTTCTTGGGAGCCTCTTACTTTGTGTTGTGGAGTTGAACCAAGAAGTTTGTAATGGAAATAAGATCACCTACTTTGTGAAGATCTACCTCGAGCGAGGCTAGTCCTTCATGGATGTAAGCCGTGATGGAATAAACAAGGTTGCTTCTTCGTGGACCCTCCGTGGGTTGAGCCCTTCGTGGACTCGCATGACCGTTACCCTATGTGGTCTGAGACCTTCGTGGACTCGCTGGCAGTTACCCTCCGTGGGTTGAAGTCTCCATAAACATGGACGTACGATAGCACCACCCATCGAAACCACGCCAAAAATCACCGTGTAAACCTTTTTGTTTGATCTTCCTATCCCTACCCTCTACTTACATGTGCATGTCATTACTTTCCGCTGCTATACTCGTAGACTTTCATGTATAGGGTGTGCTTGACTTACAACAATTACTAAAACTTGCCCACAACTAAAATTGGGAAAAGGCTAAGTTTTTATTTGGTCAAGTAGTCTAATCACCCCCTCTAGACATACTTCGGATCCTACAAGTGGTATCATAGCTTTGGTCTCTATTTCATTGGTTTCACAACCTAGGAGAGTATGGCGTCTAATGAGGGAATTACCACGAAAGAGGTCCATATTTTGATGGTACAAACTTTGCTAGTTGGAAGCATAAGATGAAAATGCACATTCTTGGTTATAACCCCGCTGTTTGGGCTGTTTTTCATGTTGCTTTGCAAGGTGAATTCTTTGGTGATGGAAGGGAACCGGACCGTGAAGCGACTGCGAAAGAATTGAAGATGTTGCAATACAACGCTCAAGCATGTGTCATTCTGTTCAACTGCTTATGCTCCGAAAAGTTCAACAATATTAGCCCTCTTGAGAATGCCAAGGAAATTCGGGACACTTTGATTTATATGCACAAAGGTACCAAATCTGTCACGAAATCTAAGTTGGATGTGCTACAGAGTCCGCTTGACAAGTTCAAGATGAAGGATGGTGAAGGAGTGGCTGAGATGTACTCTAGGCTTGCTCCCATCACAAATGAGATTGCCGACTTAGGAAGCGAAGAGATGACTGGCAAATTCATCATCAAGAAGATACTTAGAGACTTGGATGGAAAGTAAAACACCATGTGCACATTGATCCAAATGATGCCAAACTACAAAGATCTCAAGCCAACGAAAGTCAATGGAATTTTCACTCATGAAATGTCACTCAAGGACAAAGAGCTACACAACAAGTCAAGCGGTGCTTACAAAGCTTCAAGTGATGCTCATGCTACTTCAAATGAGAACCTTGTCACCAATGAAGAGATAAGCCTCATGGTCAAGAAATTCAACAAGTTCTACAAGGGTAGAGGCAAAGAGAGGAGCTCCAACTCAAGATATGAAGAGAAGCATTCATCTAGTCATGGCCGAATCTGCTACAATTGTGGAAGGCCCGGGCATTATTCGAATGAGTGTCGATTTAGGGATATTTCTCCCGGACATGCGACAGAATACCCAAAATTTTCCCTCTTCGCGCCTAAATCACGCGCCAAGTCTCCGACCTCCTATCGCTTGACATGTGTCAATTTACACCGACACTTCATCAGTATCTATAGACCCTACATACCCCAACACATTTGACGTCATTAAGTGTGTATCTACACCGACAAAGAAACTGCCAAGGGCCACACATGTGCCGACACATGACGTGTTGTTAGAAAAACGCTGACAAATGCGTTGTGGCTTAGTGGTTGCTGAAACTTATTGCGTACACAATGATATATGTTCACCGATGCATGATTCAAAGTCAAAACTTAAAAGCCGCGCTAATAGTTATTTTGTGTACATCCGTGGACCTTTGCCCACATAATTGTGTCATCTAAACTCTACCGTGGTGTAGTGGTAGTTCGCCACACAGCTACGGTTCTGTAGTTAGGACCTATATGTCTCTCTCTCTCTCTCTATGTTCTTCATTGCCAAGATAATCACGATTCCCACTCTGATCTATCTTATGTAATCACTCCTGTGTGGTGCGTTTGTTGGGATCCGATGAATTGTGGGTTTATGTTTAGATTATTCATGAAATATAACGAGTTCCTTGCTAGTATTTCATATATATGCACGATTATGATAGCTTCACAATTCTCTTTGATCTGTCGATATGGTTTGGTCAACTAGATTGATTTATCTTCGGTGGGAGAGGTGCGTTGTAGTGGGTTCAATCTTGTGATGCTCAATCCAAGTGACGGAATGGGACATGACATGTATTGTATTAATGGCACTACGGGTAAAATGATGGATTTCATTCATATGAATTGGATTTCCTTTGTCTACATCATGTCATTATCCTCCAAGCATTACTCTGTTTTTACTTAATACTCTAGATGCACGCTGGATAGCGGTCGATGGGTGGAGTAATAGTAGTAGATACAGGCAATAATCGGTCTACTTGCTTACGGACATGATGCCTATATGTGTGATCATTTCCATGAATAAATATTGCATAGCTATGCGCTTTTCTATCAATTTCCCAATAGTAATTTGTGTACCCACTTATGCTTTTTACGAGAGAGAAGCCTCTAGCGAAGACTATGGCCCCTAGGTCTCCTCATATATATATATATACAAATGATCTAAATACCTTGCTGCCTTTTATTATTTGTATTTAATTTTTATATTTAATATATTGAAATTATCTATCTATCACTACTTACCGCTTGCAAGTAACGAGTTCAAGGAGATTGAGAACCCTCTTGCACGCATTGGGTGCAAGTGTGTGCTCTTTTGTGTGCACGCGTTGAAGACAGGAAATTGCGTGGTTCTCCTATTGGTTCGATAACATTGGTTCTTACTAAGGGATATACATACCTCTACTGTGCTGCATCATCCCCTCCTCTTCATGGAAAAACCAAACGCAAATCACAAGTATCAAGGGTCATGCCTAGTTTTACAAGGGGGGGGGGGGTCAAAACCCTGTCCATTTGCATGCGTAGCCGCAATTCTCGAGCACCTTGCCTGCAAGTAGAGCTCCTTGTAACTTGGGCAACACTCATAATCCACTAAAACATAGTACGTAGGGTATTACACCTCGTGGTATCCCGAACCTGTCTAAACCCCTTGCATGTTGTTTGTTGGTTCCGCTCTTTGTGCACGACGATTCCCACAGTCGAAGCGCAAAGGAGCCCTTTGCCGGTCCCATAGTTTGGCGTACCTCAACATGATGTGACTAAGGGTGTTATGTCAAAAATTACTCACTTAAATTAGCTATTAACATAGACTGCATGAATGAACATATATATATATAGATGAAAAAGGAACCCACTATTTAGTTATCCATGCAAACCATTTACACGTTAGAATTTCATCCACATTGCGGTATTAACCTGTAACAATCATGAGGTCAACTAGCATGCACATCATTATCAAACATGGCAAAGTTCTAATTTAGCTGATCCAGAAAGCATAAGGATCGGTCAATACAAAGTGAGCATATGCTATCTTAAAACTTCTTGTTTTATCAATGAACCACATTGAATGCATGCATTCCACATACACTTAAAGCTAAAAAAGAGATAATAATGCAGCATTTACTAATCCCTACACTACTTAGTTGATGCAGTTTCTAAAACATGGTTCCAATAATACGCAAGAAAACATATCAATAATAACCTACACAAATTAATATCCATTGGTGAATACTAAAGTGATCCTAGCATACTAGTTCATTTGGCATGGAGGTAGCTACCGCATGGTGGCCCCCAGACTTTTCAAAATTGAAGTGTTTTGTCATATTATGCCATATGCATTCGAAGCTACAAAAGAGAGTAACCAAGTTTGACCTGGATGTTACATTAGGTAAAGAAATGACTTTGCTTATGTACTATAAGATCATGTTAACACTAATAAAAAATGACTTGGGTCTTCTTTTGAACCTAAGACAATAGGGTATTCCCCTAATGCAAAAAATGGAATAAATGCAAAGAATTTTACATGGTGTTATATTCAAGCCATCCCCATTTTTGGGGAGGGGAGATAAGGAGAATAGGGGGACTGGAGGTTATAAAGCTATGAAGGGAGGCTGCAAAAGAAAAAATAAAAGGTTCATATGCTTCTCCCACTCTATAAGGAAGAACCCGGGGTTCTATCCCATTTCCATCCCTAAATCAATAATACATAGTGCCTTTTCCTTTCTTGCATACTCCTGGCGAACTAATTGCTAGTCATACGTTTAGGAGGCTATTTTCTCCTATTCAGTAAGGTTCTTAAGCTTAATAAGCCCAAAGATAAAAAATTACATACCATTTTGAAATAAAACCGAACCATTTTTAAATTAAAATAGAAAAATAAATTTAGCTACTATCTTGTTTGTCTCCTTCAGAAAAAGAAAGCTAAGGCAATTGATGATAAATAAACAAACCACACCGAACGAGTCAGGAGTTTTCAGAGATTATGCCCAATGTCACATACCACTACTACATTTTATGCAACACAAGGAACCGATCAAGAAAGATGAAGAATACATCCAGCTTTTCTTGAGCATGTTTCTTATGTTGAGCCCGTCGGAGAGAAGGACCCAACTGTAGACATCCATTTGTACATTTGATGTGGTGCAACATACCTAAAACAATATTTATAGTATTGACTCGCACTGAATTACTTTGAAACCCAAATGTAAGTCCAATAATCCTTTGCATTTGTTGGCTACTCCCTCCCACATGAACTGTTAGGCCCCGTAGTTGGCAAAATTTATCGTGGGCTAGAATGGAAGGTGAAACACTTTACTAAGAGACATGATACCCAAAAATTCCTTGACTTAGATGGCTATTGGTTGTGATTGAGCTAGAATCTCCACTAACCACATGTCTTTCCAAAATAGTACATTGGTAACATCCTGGATATCCACTTTAGAGATGCCATGCTAAATGGGAACTATCTTCATGATATCTTTTAACCAAAATGATCCACATAGTTCACTAGCGTGGGGGGATTTTGGAAGATTAGTAAGTATCCCATATGAGGTTCCCCAAGGTAAAACTCATTGATGTTAGAATTTGTAGAGAAATTTCAGAACCAAACCCTCATTTTCAATTCTCACATTGATGAGACCGAGCCCACTACATTTGTTGGCACAACAAACCATATCCCAAGCCGCCATGGAATTACGTTTTACACCTTCATCATAAGTTTTTGTCCAAAGACATTTCTATCTTATTTTATCTAGTAGCTCAATATTTTTTTGGGGTGTCTTGAGAGTGCACATGGAAAAAACTGTAAGAGGAGTTATGCTAGAATTTAGTAGCAAAAGTTTTGCACCATAGGACGTCATGGTGAGTGTGGCAGTGAGACGCCGCTCTGCCTACCAAACCAAATGAATGAGACCGCATATCGATGGGCATGTACTGACCAGAGGCATAACGAGGTAAGTTAAGGGCATAATCCCAGTGGTGCAGCAAACATGCTAGCCATAAAGGTGAAAATACAATCATAGTAGTTGATCGGAACAAGGGTGGACTTGTGGAAGTTGATCTTCAAACCAATGAAAATAACATAGTCCAACAAAATCATTTTGATCAAAGCATCTTGAACTAGACATGCTGGCATGACAATAATTGTATTGTTTGCATATTGCATCACCATATATTATGACATATTTTGGCGTGAACATGGTAAAGTGATTCCGTCTTGATGAAATGCATCATTTGCTACTACTTGAAATAAATCTATTGCAAGAACAAAAATCAAGGGCGGCGGCGTGCCTCCTTACCTTACCCCACGTTTGTAATGGAATTGGAATATACATACCCCATTCAATAGAACCAAAAGATTTCCCGAGGAAAAAATGCACCTAATACACCCAATCGCTTGTCATTGAACTCCATGGTTTTCATAATCTCGATCATTTCTTCATGTTTGGTCATATTGAAAGCTTTAGCAAAATCTACATTAAAAAGGAAAATTTCTTTCCTATATGCCTGGCATTGGAAAATGTATTAGATCACCCATGCTAAGCAGTCTTGAATTGAGTGGACTTTGAGAAAACTGTACTGGTTAAAGTGAATGAGTATTAGGATCAAGGAATGTAGCCGATTATCAAGCACTTTAGTTACAACCTTTAGGCAACAATCTAGGTGGTGATGGTTCTGAAGTCATTTACTCATTCTAGGGAATTGAATTTGGAGACTAGAGTGATAAAAGCACCGTTAACACTTTCAATTTTTCTTTCGAATAATTAAGAGCACAAAGCATAGAAATACTCCTTGATAATAAGCCAATAGGCCTTCTAAAAATCACTAGGAAATCCTTCTGGTCGAGGAGCTCGATCAGTTGGCATTTCTTCAATCCTTTTGTGAATTTCCTCTAGGTAAAAAGAGTGAGCTGATCAAGGCCTTCAATCTTTTCAATAATGTTATCAAGATTAAATTTCATCTCATGTGGGGAGGACGTTCCAAACCTTTCTCCAAAGTATTGAAAAATGATTTACTCTTTACCATGATGATCTTCAATGCAAGAGCCATCTCAAGTGGTAAGTGATGGAATACTATTTCTTTTGTATGCCGGGTAATCGTTTGGAAATGTTCTTGCTCCATTTTGTAAGTTCATAAGGCAGGTTCTTGAACTTTGTACAAAGAATAGTCGCACCTTTGCTAGCTCTTACCGGTTTTGAACAAGCAACTTGAACCACTTCCAATAAACCAGTTGGTATATCTAGTAGGACTCAAATGGAAGATCGTGCTATGGGGAATGGTGGTCTCAATGTTAACAACATAAGGTATCTGGTCAGACATAGGCTTTTCGAGGGGTTTAATTTGTCCCATGGCTGCTAATGAGAAACCAATCAAGTTGTTCCAGCAAAGGGTCAATCTGCAAATTGCTCCACGTGCAGGCTCTACCTTTGATGGCCAATTAAATCGAGCTTTGTGTGCAGATGATCGGAATAATTCCGCCCTGGATTGTTGCAATTTTCTGTGATGTGAATGAAACTATAATCCACTACTAGAAGACATTCATCATGACGGAGGATGTTTAATCCGAAAATACAGTTGGTATAATTCACTCTTTGTTGTTCCCGATAAGGCCCATAAATGTGAACTAGTGTCCAAGAGTATGTGGATAGCGTTGACCGAAAACGAATTACCTTGTAGATATTTATATTTGTGCTCGTGCACATATTCTCACGCTACTTGGCATATTCAAGTCATTAATTATCCCAGGACAGACTTTTGGTTAGGGAATAAAAATCGTCATGATTAATGTAGGTTTAGTTATCCGTTATCATCACGGCCCATGCATGAACGGACTAAATGCCGTTACGGTTTTCACATGAAAAAATTATTGTCGTATAGTTGTCAAAAAAGAATATAACCATAAAAAGCATGATTACTTTTTTTTCCAGGAATGTAGTATACACGGATGCGTAGCTTCCATATTTTGTACAAGCTTAGCAACTTTTAAACACATTAAACCGTCAAAACTAAACATGCATTTGTGTTTGTAAAGTTATGATTGTTCTGCAAACTCAATTTATAATAAGGCCTTGGTTTGATTTGGTGTAATTTTTTTGTGCTCCCTGATATTTAGTTTGTTTGATCTCAAACTCTAATGAAGTGGATATGATGTGCTTTCCAAGCTCTTCTTGATAAATATTTAGAACATATTATAACTGAACGCGGATAGACTTCTTGCAGAACTTCAAATCTTATTTGAATTATACTTAACACAATATAGTTTGTACAAATTGTATGGTCAAATACCACACACATGAATAAACTCGTGTATAACAACCATAACAGAAAAAATAAGTCATGAAAACAATGTATACTATTAAGCATCCATTGGAAATGAACACAAATAACATGTTGACATGATGCCTCATACACCCGTGCACACATAAGATATATGTTTTTTTAGCTTTACGATATATGTTTTATTGCTAGCATATAATTCTGGAAACAACATATAAAGAACATACTTTTGGTGTAGGGCTTGGTGACCGAGATCCATGGAGCCCTTTATTTTTGAAAAACTCAAAATTCAAACTTTTCGACTTCAAAAAATTCTGAAAAAAAAATGTAAATATACAAGGATGAAATGTATGTGTGTGTAAAAATTCAGGATGAAATACCTTTAAATGCGACATGTACAAAAAAGACAAATTTCCGGACTTTGAGCATGAATATTATCATGTGTTAAAAAACCTCATATTTGTCTTTTTTGCACAGCCCTCATTTCAATGTATTTCATCCTAAAAATTTACACATATGTGTGTTAAGCCTCCATGTATATCTGTAATTTCTCAGATTGTTTTGATTTATAAAAATATGAATTTTGATGAATTTTGGGTTTTTCAAAAACCGCCTCCATGGAGGACAAGCTTCAAAATGCATTTTCACTACTTTTGTATTTTACATTAAGAACTTTGTCACACAGGTACAAATGTCAACTTTTATTGTAAGCGACATACCCAATATACATGTGGACGACTTTTTGTAGCACCACCATAATTCAGGAGTATGTTGTTGATACAATGTATATATGCTTTTCTTGTTTACTAATCTACAACTATACATACTTCACAGTAATTCCCACAACTAGTAATTCTAAATTTATTCATGGTGCCTACTTCACAACAATCCCCACAAGTAGTAATTCTAAATTTATTCACGGTGAACAACATATATATTAGTTTGTGAAATATTGTTCACACAAATAAAATTAAAATATGTGCCACCCCATTTAAAGCAAAGCACAAAAATATAATTCACATAAATCAAGTATTATTATCTTTGAATAATGTAGGTTGCTTACCACATAAACCAAGTATTAACATAGACCAAGAACAGTCATCCTGCATGAATGGAAGTACACAGACACATGCAAAGGGAGCATAAATTGCTCTAGCAATAAGTACAAACTAATAGTTTAAACTTGCCATTATAAACTTTAGTGGAAGTATTAACCAATTTTAAACAATTTAAAGCTTTTTGAGAGTTGATTTTGTTTGTTTGTCTAGAGCTTCCCAGATGTCATTTCTCCATGAAATTTTGCACGCAACTAAAATGCTGGCATCATTGATTTTTTAAAGTTCTTTGCTACTTTAGTTGGAATTCATTGTTCATGAGAGCATATGAGCTCGGTCACGAAAAGCAATTTTCGAATGTATTACGAATCAACTAAGCATGAAAGTAAAAATATATAAAGAGAATATCAACATATTTTTTTTGCAAATGCGCAATGCTGCGGATCACTTCATTGATAGGGGAAAAATAAAGCACAGAATGCAACTCTTTGAGGCACATGCTGGCGTCCCAAAGAGTTCAAGTTGAGCGACGCCTGCAGCCTCCAATTGCACCAAGCATATAGCACATCGGCTCTGTGCTAATCGGCTCCCAAATTTGTGTGAGGAAAATGCGAGCGAGCCTGCTTGCAGCATGGAATGGATCATGATGGATCATGATGGCTGAAACAATGAAGCACGTCACATTCAGAATAGGACTGCCTGATATTTTCCAGGAAATACTCTACTCTCTAAGGTTTTCCTTAAATAATGGTAATAATTCTGGCAAAAGATTATTATAGGTAGAAAAAGCATGGAATTAATTCTGGCAAACGCAACACAAAGAGTAGGGGCTCTCGAGCAAGATATGGACGCAAGAAGCCAAGGAGCGGGGCTGTGGTCGGTAGAGCCAAAGAAGGAAGGAAACACGATATGATGGTGGGCTGGCCGTGAGTGCGAGTATTGATGTCGCCATATATCTCCTTGCCTGGAAGGGATGTGCATGCGCCAGCAGTATGACGCAGCACAACGTTGGGGGTTACCATCGCTTCTATATAAATAGGAGGACAAGCCGGGAGGAATCGCACATCAGAGCAAAAGTCCATCGCTCCCCTTCCTTCCTCTACTCCTATAGCCAGCCTCCTCCTCCGAGAGAGAGAGAGAGAGCCATGGACTTGGGCGACCACCAGGAGGGTGTCTCCGACAACCAGCAGCTGCTGGAGGAGAGCCGGAAGAGCCAACGCCGCCACACACCGGAGCAGATTCAAAAACTGGAGGAGTACGTCCTAATTTCCGTCAATATCTTCCTTTTTGTCCATTTCCCGTGTTAATTATTTGCTGTTCTATGCATCTTCATACTAGTGATCGGTATAAACAAATCAAGTATGTATGTGCACACCCGCAGGTTTTTCCAGACGTGCGCCTACCCGGATGAGGCCCAGAGCGCTCAGCTTGGACGCGAGCTTGGCCTGAAGGGGCCAATAGCTCCTGTGCGACGTCTTTTCTGGGAATTGGAAGCAGTGCGACATCTTTCGATGAAATAACTCTCGTGCGACGGTTTGCAGGGAGAAAATAGCTCACGGCCACACATGCGATAAAACCTTAGTCAACTAGTCCAATTTGCGTTAAGTCATGTCTTACCTAATTTGGGCCCAAATTAATTAGCACCGCATCTCGTGAAACTGCCCGACTAGAGCTGTCCGAAACTGCCCGACATCTTCAGCTCCGGCGGCGGCTAGGGCGGAAGAGCCCTCTTTCTCGGCGTAGCCCCCTTTCGGCGGCGGCCATGGTGGTGAGTGAATTCGATACTCTAGTCCCAATCCACTCCGCCTTGTAGATCCGAGCTCTCTGTTTTGCTTGGTGAAATCGATAGAAGGTGAGAGGGGGCGGCGCGGTGAGAGGAGCCCGTGGTGAGGTCGAGAAGGAGCCGCCAGATTCAGCTTCGAACAGGTAATGCGCCTCCCTTCCGCCAATTTTGTGAGTTCGATTGAAGGCAATCTTTGCTCTGTCTGACGCTGCCCGCTTGCCTATAACAGAGGGAATGCTGCTGAAACATTTGAATTTGCAATCAATTTCTTTCCATCGACGACAAAATTAGTTGATGGTAGCATTGAGAACATCCAGAGAGACACAATTGTGAAATGGGAGGTTGATTGTGCAGAAATTGATCCCAATGAGATACAGTCGATGGAAGAGAAGGCAGTGAGGAAATTGGTGGAGAAAATTGGGGAAACTGTGCTTTGGGGTCCAGAGCAAGAGGTTTCACTATTGCGGTATGATGATTTCAAAGGAGAGTATGTCAGAATTGAAGATGGTGAAGATATTGTTGTTGAAATCGATAGGCAAGAGGGCTGGGCAAGCCTCAGGGCTGAATTTTTTGCTGAGCTCGTTGATCTGAATATTGACTCGAAGGTAGGTTATGTGCCGTCACACTTGGCTATGCAGAAGGCAGATGATGATTGGGCTTCGCAGAGGCATATCGTTCCCATTATTACGGATCTAACAGTAATAGCCGATGGAGCTAATGCACATGCAGAAGAGGGAAATGTTAATGTTGTTGATTGGAATGCAGTTGAGTTGGAGGAGCCTACTGATTTGGTCATTGCACCAATTGCTGACACTGAGATGGCCAAACTATTTGGCATTCCAGTCGATGACAGAGATGAGGAGGAGAGGGATGAAGCTAATACAAGTGATAATGATGACAGAGAATTGAGTGATGTAGATGAAAGATGCTGCAGATGATGTAGATGATGCACATGATGAAGAGCTAGTGCATGTGTATGACAAGGAAAACCCTGTCATTCGAGTGGGGAAGTTGTGGCCAAACATGGATGAGTTCAAGTTGTCTTTCAAGACTTATGCAGTCAGACATCAGTTTGATGCCAAGACAGTTTGGACTGATAGAAAGAAGTTTTATGCTAAGTGCAGAGGTTTTGATGGTAGTGGTAGGAGGGCTTGCAAGTGGTACATATCTGCTAGACTGCAGCTTTATGGAAGTACTGTCAGGGTTAACCAAATCCCTAATAAACATACTTGTCTCACAAGTTCACAGAAAAAATCAAGCATGACATCACAGATTTGGGTTGCAGAAAAGATAACTCCAATTTTGGCCAAAACACCCAACACTATTGCAAAAGACTCCAAGTAGACTTGGAAAAGTTGTACCCCATTAAACTGCATTATACCACAGTGTGGAAGGCTAAACAAAGGGCAATGAAGAATTTGTATGGTGATTGGGCAAACACATTTAGGCTGCTTTTCAATTTCAAAGCAGAGGTGGAGAAAAGGTCACCTGACAGTGTTGTCGAGATAGATACTGAGGTGTCAGAGGATGGCAAGGTTTATTTCTCCAAATTTTTTATGGCTTTAAAGCCTTGCATCGATGGCTTCAAAGCAGGGTGTCGTCCATATTTGAGCATAGACTCATCATTTTTGACAGGCAAGTGGAATGGTCAGTTGGCAGCATGTAATGCTCTAGATGGACATAACTGGATGTTTCCAGTTGCTATTGGCTTGTTTCAGTCAGAGACAGAGGCTTCATGGACATGGTTCATGATGCAGTTGAAAAGATGCTTAGGGCCAGTGTCACCTTTGGCAATACACACAGATGCATGCAAAGGTCTAGAAAATGCAGTTAAAAATGTGTTCCCACATGCTGAGCAAAGGGAGTGCTTCGGCCATTTGTGGATGAATTTGATCAAAAAATTCAG
The DNA here is from genome assembly GCF_904849725.1 of Hordeum vulgare subsp. vulgare. Lineage (NCBI taxonomy): Eukaryota > Viridiplantae > Streptophyta > Magnoliopsida > Poales > Poaceae > Hordeum > Hordeum vulgare. The sequence goes on along the minus strand of NC_058524.1, from coordinate 74,878,781 downwards.
AGGAGATGAATTTGGGAGAATGTGGCCAGCAGCAAGATCTTACACTAAACAGACACATTCACATCATCTTAGTAAGGTAATGGCAACATGTGAGGAGTTTGGTACATGGTTGAACACCTACCATTCTTTATTATGGTACAGGTCAGGATTCAACACTGCCATCAAGTGTGACCATATCAACAAAAATTTGGTAGAAAGTTTCAACAACAAGGTGAAGCAGCTAAAAGATTTGCCTGTGCATGACATGGTTGATCAAATCAGGATCATGCTCATGCGGCTGTGGGAATTGAGAAAAAAGATTGCTGATTGTCTGCAAGGTGATAAACTTCCAGCAGTGGTGCAACAGGTGGTCAACAGAAGCAGAGGTCTTACACATTTGTCTGTTGAAAAACATCACTGTGGGGTGCTGAAGTTAGAGGTAACAAGACTGGAAGGAGGCATGTTGTTAACACTGAATTGCATGATTGCAGTTGCCTCGAATGGCAGGCCACTGGTAAACCATGTGATCATGCCATTCTATTCTTAGCCGGCCAACCAAAGATAAATATGCATCCATGTCTGCATGAGTATTATTCGGTAGCAAAATCCAGAGCTGCATATGCAACTCCAATTCCACCTCTTACAGATCAGGAACAGTGGCCAGAAGTGCCTCCTGAATATTCCATGTGTCCTCCTCTAACAAAAAGAAAGGCAGGCAGACCTAAACAGAGTAGATTCAAAGCATGGTTTGAAAAAGGTGGGAGTAGTAAGAAGGGCAAGAAGGACAAGAAAGATGCAAAGCCAAAAAGGGCTCAAAAGGGTAACAAAAACAGATGCAAAAGGTGCCAAATACTTGGGCACAGAGAGGGATCCAGACTATGCATTTTCTCTCCTCCTAATCCGAGAAAGTATGTGCTTGTTTATTTGTGTTTGTTCATATTCTGATTTTGTTTAAATTATAAATATGTGGCATGCTTTGTTGTTTTCAGGAGGAAGCTTTCAAGTCAGCCTATTGTTGTTGAACAGTGTTGGCCAACAAAAAGAGCAAGAGTGAGTGGCAGCAGAAGGCAAACAAGTCAGTGGATGGAACAGTTTGGTGCTGCAAGTGACGAAATTGATGCTGTGCACACTGTCGAAACTGAAGTTGTGCACACTGTCGAAATTGAAGTTGTGCACACTGTCGAAACTGAAACTGAAGCTGTGCACACTGTCGAAACTGAAACTGAAGCTGTGCACACTGTCGAAACTGAAGTTGTGCACACTGTCGAAACTGTCGAAACCAAAGCTGACATCGAGTTTCATGAGGCGATAGCATCGAGTCCAGTGAAGAAAACCAAGATGATCAGTGAACTTGTGTGTGCAGTACAACCAAAAACAAGAAATGCCAAGGCGAAGAAGGGTACACGGCGTGGTCGGAAGAGATAGAACTGTTGATCATTTGAAATTTATGGCATGTAATAAAATTTGTTGGGCACTATGTGCCCATGTTTCCATCAAAACTTGTTTGATTATTATTGTTTTCAAACTGAATTTCAAATTTGATGAAAAATAAAAATTTCGGTTTAAATTCAAATTTGGAGTAAGTTGAACTTTTGACTCGGGTATGATGTCTCAATGCTACCACAACAACTCAAATATGGTTGTTATGTCATCATTCTGAGCTCTTTTGTTAAGTTAGAGCCATAGTCATGAAAAATGTGTGACAAACGACCTCATAAGGTAGGGTAAACGTCATCTTCTTAAAGGCATTTTCCTGCAAATGTATTAAACCATGTTTATATATATTTTTGGTTGCTATGCAACATAATAGGACTATGGGCACAAGTTTTGATTTTTTTTGATTTTTTTTTGAATTATTTGTGCTCATTTGAAAAATAGTCAACTTTTTCACAAAAACGTTGACCGACTCAAAATCAAAGTTTATACTTTTGTTTGCTAAGTATGTGATGTAAAATGACAATGTGTGCTGGTTTTATATTTTTTTGATTTTTTTTGAATTAATTATGTTCAACCCTAGCTCATTTCGTCGATATCGTGAACGTGTGAATTTTGGTTTTAAACTTTGCATATAACAAGTTTCCATTTTTATAGCAACTCAGTTGAATAAGTACACAATGTGCGCTGGTTTTGTATTTTTTGAATTTTTTTTGAATTACTTATGCTCTACCCTAGATCATTCCATCAATAACATGAATTGTGTGAATCTTTTTCATTTAAACATGGATATAACATGAATAATTTTTTTTATAGCAACATAGTTGCATCAGTAGACAGTGGGAGAAAGTTTCATATTTTTTTTATTTTTTTTGAATTTTTTGTGCTCAACCCTAGCCCACTGCAACCCTAAACCCCGAAAACCCCATCCTAAACCCCTCCATAGTACATTGTACATTGTAACAAAATCCCATCTTCTTGAAGGCATTTTCCTGCAATTGTATATATACCATGTTTATATATTTTTTGATTGCTATGCAATATAATAGGACTATGGGCACAAGTTTTGATTTTTTTTGATTTTTTTGAATTATTTGTGCTCATTTGAAAAATAGTCAACTTTTTCACAAAAACGTTGACCGACTCAAAATCAAAGTTTATATTTTTGTTTGCTAAGTATGTGATGTTAAATGACAATGTGTGCTGGTTTTATATTTTTTTGATTTTTTGAATTAATTATGTTCAACCCTAGCTCATTTCGTCGATATCGTGAACGTGTGAATTTTGGTTTTAAACTTTGCATATAACAAGTTTCCATTTTTTTATAGCAACTGAGTTGAATAAGTACACAATGTGCGCTGGTTTTGTATTTTTTGATTTTTTTTGAATTACTTATGCTCTACCCTAGATCATTCCATCAATAACATGAATTGTGTGAATCTTTTTCATTTAAACATGGATATAACATGAATCAATTTTCTTATAGCAACGTAGTTGCATCAGTAGATAGTGGGAGAAACTTTCATATTTTTTTGATTTTTTTTTTAAATTTTTTGTGCTCAACCCTAGCTCACTGCAACCCTAAACCCCATAACCCCGGAAACCCCATCCGAAACCCCGCCATGTTTATAGCCGTCGATCATTGCTGAGTCAGCGGTTGGATCTGACCCCGCCATGTTTCTGATCCGCCCGTGATCCGCGTGTGCTGATTGGCTGGCGAGCGGGGGTTTGGATCGAGGGCCCGAGTGAGGGCCTATCCGTTGGATCTAGTCAGTCCGGTGAAGATCCGACGATTGGAAATGAATCGGTGCATGGATGTGGCGTACGCGCCTCTGACTTCGTGTGCTTCTTTGTTGCATGACACGCGTCGGTTTTTCTGCATGCATGCACGCGTCGCATCAGAGCCATTAGCAACGCATCGAGGACCGCAGTCTGAATGGGCTCTGAATATGAGGGGGGCGTGCTCGACGCGGTGCACCGACGAAAGTCTGAACGGCGGGCGTGCTCGACGCAGTCCTCGACGCAGTGTGTGAATCAGCGACGCACCCTTTGATCCAATAGGCAAACGCAAATGGGCGGCATTCATTAATTGCTGCAACTGAATCGACGAACCGCAACCGACGCAGCCCAAAACCTGCTATTTAACCCTCCTCTGCCCCGTGCACATCTTCATCTTCCTCCTTGCCTTCCTCACATCCAAGCAACCGCAAGCCCCGGCATGGAGTTCCACGGCCCGACGTTCCAAGCGCCCGGCACCAGGCCGGAAAGGATGTACCCCGCTGGGGTCGTCGTGGAGAACCAGCTCCGGGTCTGGGCCATGTCACGCTGGCGGGGTGGACGGGAGTTCGCGGGGCTCTTCCTTCGCGCCCTCTATCGCCACCTCCCTGTGGGAACTCCGCAGATGTTCACCATCGATGAGTCTCGCATGGGAGGAACGGGCATGATCGTGCGCTTCCGCAACCCCTACGACGCGTATCACCTCCTCGGCCGTGTCTGGTTTGGCGGGTGCGAGTTCATCTGCTTCACCACCTACAACATCTTCACCGACCTCGACAGCATCTGGCCCAACGAGCACGCCATGCACACCCTCCCCTACAACCTCCCGCCGGCCGATGACGAGGAGTGAAGACGCGCGCCCGTCGCCCCTCCATGTCGGGTTTATTGTAGTTTAATCTTTCTTATCTATCGTATCTGTAATGCTAAACACTATCTTATATTATCTGTAAGTTTATTGTAATCGCCCATACTATTGTGCCCTACGTACTATTGTGCCAGTTTATGTGATGCCCGTGCCCGTTTATATCGGGCCCGTTTATATCTTATCTATGTTGTGCAAATCTATGTGTTTATCTGGGGCTATCTGTCAGTTTATATATTTATCAGTGACCGTGACGCAATGCACCAGGTATTGGGCTGATCCTTTCTTCTCACTATTCATGGTTCTGTGTTTATCTTGTCACCATTCACCAGGAACTAATCTCTCGTTTGGTTGACCCAGGAGCAGCAGGGCCCGGAGCAGCAAGGCAGCAATGGAGGGGGGGGGGACAATGGAGCGCAGCCGCAGCGACCAAGGGGCTCCGGTTTGGCAGCCAGAACCTGTTCCAGCCGGGCCCGTTCCAGCCAGAACAGGCGATTCTGCAGAAAAGAACAGCGAGTAAGGGCCAGAAAAGAAGCAGCCAGAACCTGTTCCAACCACTGTTCCACGCATCACAGGCGTTCTCAAGCGAGTAAGCCCCAGAAAAGGAGCAGTCAGAAGACGTGCCCGACGTTCCTCACGTGTAGTTGCCCCTTGTAGTACTTGCTCTGTAGATTTTACAGTTGTATCTTGCAGGCCGCTTAGGCCATGTTTGTAAATAATACAAATCAGATTAGATGTTCAACCCTGTTAAGATAAATGAACTTGGATTGTTGTATATAATCCGTCGTTTTTATTTCCTATTGAAAATCATACATGACCAGTCAAATAATTTTGGGCCTGGTTATTTCTATTGAAATCAGTAGTACCTTTTGTAAATTACACCTTTGGGCCTGGTTATAATCCGTCGTTTTTATTTTAGGCCCAACATCTATTCGCCAGCCCATGAATAAATTTTTTGTACTGAAACTGAACTTTCTTTGGTCTCGCACTCGGCAGCCCAATTTTGTTTTTTTACTGCAAACTGAATTTGGGTGTGTACTCTGTTAACTGAAGAACAAAAAACAGAGGAAACACAACATGAAAACTGAATAATTTGTGTTCCAAACTGCTGATTCATTTAAGATACATGAACTTGTCATGGCGCACAGATCACATCATCTACACTGGACAGACCTAAATGCCCCCTCTAATGACGATGAATAGCAAGTAAAACATAAACAGAGCAATGACACAGCAATAAAAAACACTGCCATGATATTTGCTTGCTTCTGCAAATCGATCATCTCCCTTTGATTTTTATTTATCTTCTTCAGTTCATCGGTCAGTTCAGACTCCAAGTACCTCGCCATCGGCACAACTCTGCCCGCCCCTCTGTCCGAGCTCCCCCAATTCTCCATCTGCGGCACCCCGCCCAAATTGAGCTCCCAGGTTGCGGCCACGCTAGAATCAATGTAGCCCTCAGATTTAATCCTGTGAACATATTCATCAATCCACTCGAAATGTGTGCATTTCTTCAGGATCTGCAAACCACAAAATGAACCCTAAATCTCAAATTCGAGGAGAAAAAACAAAATATGGAGAAATCAAAGCAAACAACAACGAAAGAACGAGCTTAGAACTGAGATCTAACCTTGCCATCCCTTCCTGCCATTGGTTTGCTCAAGCATTTCACAAACTACCGCCCAAGATTGCCATTCTCATCCGTCTTAGTCACCAACCGTTTGAGAGGCTCTGGGCGTGGGCAGTTAGGGCACCTTGTGAGCATCACTGGACCATACTGACGCCAGTTTGATTGCGTGGCCGAGGAGGTGGACATCTGCACTAGGTCGCCGGAGACCCGAGGAAGAAGAAGAATGGGGAAAGGGGAAAGCAATGGGCGGCGGCGGACGGACGGGCACGGGCAGAATCGCTTCTAGCCGCGACGAGGTAGGTCCCGCGCTTACTGGACAAGTGGTGGGTCCCGCGCTTACGTGGATACGTTGTGGGTCCAACCCATAACAGCTAATGAGGATATCAGTTCAGCTTAAGGACCATGTCGCACATGAGCTATTTACTCGCTCAAAAGTGTCGCTGCCGAGCCATTCTGTCGAACAACGTCTCATTCCATCCAATTCCCAGGAAAGAAGTCGCACAGGAGCTATTGGCCCGGCCTGGAGACCAAGCAGATCAGGTCCTGGTTCCAGAACCACCGTACACAGATGAAGGTATGCATGGACTGGAATACTGGATCCCTGATTGCTCCATAGTTTTTCATTTCCCTATTTTTTCGATCCTTACTTGGGTGATGGAATCTGGATGGCATATTGGCATGGCAGGTTGAGTATGAGCGGGCGGAGAACCTCTTCCTCCGCGAGGAGAACATGAGGATCCTGTCCGAAAACATGGTCATGTGAGAGGCGCTCAAGAACTTCGTCTGCCTCAACCCCAACTGCACCGACAAACACTACTTCGACCAGCAGGAGGAGCTCAATAGGGAGAACGCTCGCCTCAAGGCGGGGCTCCTCTTCTGCGCTACATCTTTCCAAGATGAGCTCTAGTTTTTCTTTTTGCATGTCGATCGGGGTACCTCCTCCATGCTTCGGCGTGCAAATCCTTCTTCGGGAAGAGGAAATGAAATGGGCTGTCAGAGCAAAAGTTAGGGCAACTGTCCAGGGGGATGACAACACTAAATTTTTCCACTTGATTGCAAATGGCAAGCATCGGAAAAAGAGGATAATACAACTTGAGCAAGACGAGGGTACAATAGTAGGTCATGAGAATCTAAAGTTGTACATCACAAACTATTATAAAAGGTTGTTTGGTGCTCCGACTCATAGTTATGTGTCTATGGACGAGCATCAGATCACGGATATTCCTCAGATTGGACAAGCCGATAATGAGTGTCTATCCGCTCCATTCCTAGAGAAAGAGGCGCCACAGGCGATTCAGGGTATGAAAAACGGTAAAGCGCCGGGGCCAGATGGATTCCCGGCTGAGTTCTATAAGAGATGTTGGCATATTATTAAGAAAGATCTTATGGCAATGTTTCACGATTTGTTCTTCGGGCACTTACAACTCTTTCATCTTAATTTTGGTACGATAACGTTGCTACCAAAAAAAGAGGGTGCTTCGCGTATTGAACAATTTCGTCCCATATGTCTGCTCAATGTTAGCTTCAAAATTTTCACAAAGGTGGGAACAGATAGGATAACTAAGATGGCACATTCTGTGGTGCAATCTTCGCAGACGGCATTCATGCCTGGTCGGAATATTCTCGAAGGGGTGGTTGTTCTCCATGAAACCCTTCACGAATTACATTCCAAGAAGCTTAACGGAGTCTTATTTAAGGTAGACTTCGAAAAGGCATACGATAAAGTCAAATGGTCGTTCTTGCAACAAACTCTGCGTATGAAGGGGTTTTGCGAGATTTGGCGAAAACATATCGATCGTTTTATACAAAAGGGAAGTGTCGGTATTAAAGTGAATGATGATGTAGGTCATTTCTTTCAAACACTAAAGGGTCTTAGGCAGGGAGACCCTATGTCACCTATTTTATTTAACATCGTAGCAGATATGTTAGCGCTAATGATCAGGAGGGCTAATGAAAAAGGGTTAGTAGGGGGACTAGTGCCACATCTAGTAGATGGGGGTGTCTCCATCCTACAATATGCGGATGACACAATCCTTTTCATGGAACACGACCTCAAAGAAGCCAGAAACATGAAGCTAATATTATGCTTATTCGAACAGCTATCTGGGCTGAAAATTAACTTCTTTAAAAGTGAACTCTTCTGCTTTGGGGACGCAAAAGAAGAACAACTCACTTATAACCAACTTTTTGGTTGCGAGGGTGGTACGTTACCGTTTACGTACTTAGGGATCCCTATTCATCACCGAAAATTATCTATTAAAGATTGGAAGTGCATCGAGGATCGGTTTGAGAAAAAATTGAGCTGCTGGAAGGGCAAGCTACTATCTCACGGAGGACGATTGGTTTTAGTTAACTTAGTGTTGACAAGCATGCCAATGTTCCTTTTTTGAAGTACCCGTTGGGGTGCGAAAAAGGCTGGATTTTTACCGATCACGATTTTTCTGGCAGAGTGATGAGGTCAAGACCAAATATAGGTTGGCTAGATGGGATATTATTTGTAGGCCCAAAGATCAGGGAGGGTTGGGGATTGAAAACTTAGAGGTTAAGAACAGGTGTCTGCTCAGCAAGTGGCTTTTCAGACTATCTGTGGAATCAGAAGGTATGTGGCTACAAATTCTGAAGAACAAGTATCTACAGCAAAAAACCTTAGCTCAGGTCACTGTGAGACGTGGAGATTCACCTTTTTGGAAGGGTCTCATGAAGACAAAAACGGCTTTTTTTAACAGGACTAAATTCATCATAGGCAATGGTGAATCTACTAGATTTTGGGAGGATAACTGGCTAGGTGACGACCCTCTGGCCCTTCAATATCCACAGCTGTATAACATTGCCCAACGCAGACAGACGACTGTTGCGGCAGTGTTACGTGAGACGCCTCTCAACATTCAGTTTCGCAGATCCTTAGTAGGTAATAGATGGGTCAGATGGCTACATCTAGTCAGGAGGCTAATGGATGTTAGTCTTGCTGATGATCCGGATAGGATTGTTTGGAAACTGACCTCCAATGGTACGTTCTCGGTGAAATCAATGTATGACCATGTTATTGATAGTTCACTTATTTCAAAATCTTCACATATTTGAAACGTTAAGGTTCCCCTTAAGTTAAAAATCTTTTTGTGAAAGGAGTTGTTTTAACTAAGGATAACTTGGCCAAGCGAAATTGGAAAGGAAATCGAAGATGTAGCTTCTGTCAGACGTATGAAACAATCAAGCACCTCTTTCTGGACTGCCCCATGGCTAAAATATTATGGCGCTCAATCCATATTGCTTTTAACATTACCCCGCCTACTAGCATTAACATGTTATTTGGGACGTGGCTTGACGGGGTTAATGTCTCGTTCGCTAAGCTAATTCGAGTTGAAACTTCTGCACTTTTGTGGGCTATATGGAACTGCAGAAATGACCTAGTTTTTAACAGACAACAATCTATTAACTTTTTGCAGGTAACCTTCGGGGCTACCGCCTTGATCCGCATATGGTCCTTACTCACTCCTGTGGAAACCAGGGAGCCTTTGGTTACTGGGTGTGCCCGATGGGAGATGGTAGCTCAGGCTATCTTCAGCCGATATGGATGGCGACATGCTGATAGAATAGGGAATTAGTCAACTACTCCTATTCATATCTTCGGCTTAGGCGTTGATCGCCTTGTAATTTCTTTTTCCTTTACTTTCGACTATGTACCTATTTTGGATCTTTTTAGTTCTTAAATAAATGGCTGTATGCATCACTCGATGCAGAGGCCGGGACGAGGCCTCCTTTTCGAAAAAAAAAGTTCGAATAAACTACAGGGTTTTGAATAAGAGCTATGATTTGGTCCTGATTCTTGGTTCTCAGATCTCCATCCAACCGCGAGCCGGGCAATTTGTTGTGCCTTTGTGTTGTAACTTGTAAGTTGTAACTGATGAGGACTGCCTACACAAACTGCCAAAGAAGTCTTATAACTAGTATATTTATTAATTGGATCCACCATATATAGGAGCTCCAGAGATTAATACTGAGAGAACTCAGAACAAATTAAGGAGATCTACCTTTTCAATTCGATGCATCAGATTATTTCATGAAAATCCGGCGATCTGCTACTTCCCTATTAAACATGGTTTCGTATGATATACTAGTAAATAGAGTCGTTCGTTGTGTTGTTATGTGAGTTGTGATGACTACTGTCCCGCATCGCCGGCCGGCAGGACGCGGCTGCTTGGTTCCTCTCCGCAGCGTCAACCATGTTAAATGAGAGACCGTGAGAAGCTCATCACCAGTTTCACCACACATCAGAGGAAGTGGAGAGAGATCTAACAGGCCAATGCCAAGGAACAGGTTATTTGTCTAAGAGGCTAATATTGAAGGGTTTTCCTAAATTGATCTCAGCTTTCTGGGTCCTTCTCGTCAAATAAGAACATCTTTTGTAATTCCAACGTCCTGATGGAGGCATAGAGTACCTTTCGATAATACTTCATGGCAGGTTGGTGCAAGTTCAGCTACATATAATATAAGATACATTGTATATGGCACACGGCGCCCTTGTAGACTAGCTTATTTTTCACAGGACCCATCTGTGGACTGGGTTTCCGCCATCAAAAGATAACGGAACAAAACTTAAAAATAGCGTCTAGGCAGGAAAACAAAAGCAAAGGTTCATCCCAAAACAGCAGCTCCCATACCACATGCACCAAAAAAAAAAAAAAGAAGTTCAAACAACCTTGCAGACTAGCTGATGGATATCGTAGCATCTTGTCCTACACTGCATACTGCACAGGGGCACGTTATCACATACTCATATCTCTGCCTGGTATCCTTACCCTGTAGTTCCTCCATTATAAGATTGTAGCTCATTAAGCTCCAGCCCTTCTCATGAAATCTTATGTCTTCATATGGTTGCAAAATAAGCCTAACGCGGAAGGTGGCTAGAAAGATTCGTTCTAAGAGCATCTGTAACCGATCCCCTAAAAGGCGTTATACGAGTAACAATTCGATTTTCCTCCTCTAAACCAACACTTAACTGATCCCCTATCAGCATTAGAGGAGTAATTTTTTTTACTCTGGAGCCGCCCAGACTCTTAAATATACTCATCCGCCAACCCGTGGAATAAAAGTTGTGCCCTCCCATCCACACCGCATCATCGTCGACGTTGCCTCCGATGACCACCCTTTGCCTCTATCGAGACCCTGCTGCCTCCGTCGCCCTCCTGCCCCACTTAGAGACGCTCGTCGGTCACTGCCAACGCCGGAATCAAGCTCTATCGCCTATTAGGTATTCCAAACTATCAGGTCAAAGTACGTAGTCGTATACGTGTTGATGTCGTTTGGAGAGTCCTAAGTTGAGTACGTTTGATAAAAGTCGGCAAGGTTGGTCCGTATCCGTGTTTTAGTCCTTGTAATCTGCTATGTATTATAAATAGAAGGAAAAACTCCCTGGGAAGTCTACGGACAGAGGGGAAAAAAGATACGATCTGGTGTGCGTGTTTTTTTTCCTGTGCAGCTGTCCGACATATCCGATTGTTGTTTAGCTAGCTTTCCACGAGTACTCCACCAAGATCGATCCAGCAGCCTGGTTTGGTTCAGCTTTGTACGTACGCGTACCTCGCCGGAATAACTCGGCTGCAGGCTGCGCCGTGAAGGTCGGGGCGGGTGCTAACAATTGGTATCTAGAGCTAGGTTCAAGGTCGTCAGGTGAGCGCTGCGATTGCGTGGAGTGACGATCAAGATCATGGCTGAAAAAGGTGGAAGCGTGTTTGTCACATACCCGATGCTGACGAAGAGCAACTACTCGATTTGGGCGATAAAGATGAAGTCGTTGATGCGTACCCAAGGAGTTTGGGATGCGGTGGAGCCGGCGGTGGCCGGTAAGGTCGAGGAGATGATGGATCAAAAGGCGTTGACGGATATCTATCAAAGTATTCCGGATGATGTGTTTGCCTTCATCGCCGAGAAAGAGACGTCACATGAGGCTTGGGAGGCGATAAAGACAAATCGTCTTGGAGACGATCGCATCAAGCAGGCGAGATTGCAAACCCTCATATCTGAGTTTGATAGGCTCAAGATGAAGGACACGGAATCGATCGATGACTTTGCTCTCAGGATGACAACCATCGCCAATGGGATACGAGGTCTTGGAGAAAAGTTTGATGAAACTATTGCTGTCAAGAAAATTCTTCGAGCGGTTCCATCAAAGTTTCTTCAGATTGCATCTGCTATAGAGTAGTTTGGTGATTTCAAGACGATGACCATGGAGGAAGTCATCGGAAGGTTGAAAGTTCATGAGGAACGACTGCAATGTTATGTCCATGATGAGCAAGATGGTGAACAACTTTTGTTGACAAGATCGCAGTGGATTGCAAGGGAACGTGGACGAGGTCCTCCTAAATCCAAGGTTCAGTGTTGGGCTTGTCAAGAATTTGGACACATCAAGCGAGGCTGCCCTAATAGGAAGAAGAAGGAAGTGGCATACCAGGCCGTGGTGGGAGATGTTGATGATGACCCAAGGTTGTTCTAAGGATGGTAACAGTGACAAGGTTAATAGTCGTGTCTTAGTGTGTTTAATATGTTAGTGGAGTCTACATATTGTTGTGTCAATCTAGTCCAGGTCGTCTATGTGTCTCGACAAGGAGATCAAGTTCAAGTATGCGGGGGCGGTAAACCAGTGAAGGTGAGTCTCTTTAATGAGGCCATGTCTCTACATAAGGCTGGAGTGGGTGGTGTAGTCCACGGGGTGGTGTGATCCACAAGGAGCCGACATGTATCTCGTTAGGGTGGATGGTGTAGTTCACCGGGTGGTGTATTCCACAGGTTACTAGCGAGGCTGGGTAGTCCAAGGCATATTTGAAGGGTATGTAAATTCGTCAAGTCAAAATTGGGGAGAGCCTAGTAGACTTGTCGTGGTCGAGTCGATGAGTAGACAAGTTTGGATTAGGGAGAGATTATTAGGTATTCCAAACTATCAGGTCAAAGTACGTAGTCGTATACGTGTTGGTGTCGTTTGGAGAGTCCTAAGTTCAGTACGCTTTATCAAAGTCGGCAAGGTTGGTCCGTATCCGTGTTATAGTCCTTGTAATCTGCTATGTATTATAAATAGAAGGAAAAACTCCCTGGAAAGTCTACGGACAGAGGGGGAAAAAGATACGATCTGGTGTACGTGTTTTTTTCCTGTGCGGCTGTCCGACGTATCCGATTGTTGTTTAGCTAGCTTTCCACGGGTACTCCACCAAGATCGATCCAGCAGCCTTGTTTGGTTCAGCTTTGTACGTACGCGTACCTCGCCGGAATAACTCGGCTGCAGGCTGCGCCGTGAAGGTCGGGGCGGGTGCTAACATCGCCACCACTGTCGCCACATCGACCCCGTCTCCAGAAGCACGCACCGCATCTACTTCCTACGAGCCCCTCCATCGACTTCCGACCACCTCGAAGCCCCACAGACCACTAGTTGCTTGGGCATCGGCTCAACATCATCAGCTGGCCGTGACATCTCCATCGTCTTTCAAGTGTTTGACGGATTGCCTGGACGAATTTTTTTATGTTTTTTCATCTCATTTTTCCTTTTGGCAACTAAAATGAACCTTGTCATTTCTAGTATACATGAAGAGGTTGAGGGAGTTGATCATCAACGACTCTTCATCAAAGGAGGATGAAAAGTATGATGAAGACTTGGAAACGGATGTTTCCATGATCTTCAACGAGGATTTTCGGTGGCCAAGAGTAGGATCACAATTCGGCCATATGCACATCAATTGAGATAGAGTGGAGGGTCATGGCAAGATTATGGGAGATTACTTTAAACCCGATGCAATCTATTCGGAGAAGTAGTTTATCGAGCGATTTTGGATGCACACAAGTCTCTTCCTCACCATTGCCAAAGTTGTGCACAAGCATGATGATTCGTTCAAACTTAGAAGGAGTGCGTCCGGAGAAATAAGTGTGAGCCCTTTGATGAAGTGTATCACAATTGTTTGAGTGTTTGCTTATGGGTCTTTGATACGTCTCTAACGTATCGACAATTTATGAAGTATTTTTTCATGCCATATTTACCCATGTTTCCAATATTTTTATATGGTTTTAATGCACTTTATATAATTTAATTGGAACTGACCCGGATGGACTTTGTTTTCAGCAAAGTTATCATGGTGTTGTTTTGTGTAAAAAATAAATGTTACCGGAATCGCCTGAAATTTTTTGTCGATTTTTGCTGCAAGGAAAGAGGCCCGGGAAGCTTTGAGGGAGTACCAGGAGACACACAAGGAGGTGACAAGTTAATAGGGTGTGCTGAGGAGGGTGGCCGCGCCTTGTTGCCTTGTGGTCCCCTGTGGCTCCGTTTTGCGTGATTCCAGCGTTGAAAAATCTTATATATTGAGAAACCCCTAGAAATTAACCTAGAACTTCTGCTCTGCCACCGCAAGCCTCCGTTCCGAAGCGAACTCATCTGTAGCCCTCTTCTGGCACCCTGTCGGAGGGGCCAGACATCAGCGGAGGCCATCTTCATCATCCCGACGGTCTCCATGATAACGAGAGAGTAGTTCACCCTCGGAGTTGAGGGTATGTATCGGTATCTATGTGTTTGATCTCTCTCTCTCCTCTATCTCTCTCTCTCTCCCGTGTTCCTGAGATGTCATGATATAGATGTATCACGGGTTTTGTTGATATAGTTGGATCATATGGTGTTCTCTCCTTGCTATTTTCATGTGATGAATTGATTCTTTCCCTTTAAGACTTTGTTATGTTGGATTGAATACGTTGAATTTGAGAACACTTGATGTATGTCTTGCATAAGGATACCCATGGTGATAATGGGGTATTCTATTGATTTGCTAAATATATGTTATGGCGTCAACTTGCGGATTCCGGTGACATTGTGGGGTTTATGCATATTGGTTAATGCATATTTTCATCCTACTTTATCCGATAGAAATCTTAGGGTACTCTTTAAAGTTCTTTCTGTTGGATTGAATATGATAAATCTTAAATTGTTTGATGCATGTTGAATAATTAACCACATATATTTGTGGTGACATTGAAATATCTAGGTGACATTAGGGTTGATTCATGCGTATCATATGGTGTTATTCCAGTATGAACTCTAGGTCTGTTTGTCACACTTATAGGGATGGCTCAATAGATTGATCAGAAAGGATAACTTTAAGGTGGTTCTACTACCCACAACAATTTCATCTTGTGTTCTCTGCTAGATAGGAACTTTGGAGTTATTCTGTCACACTTTGTGTTTGTATCACTTTGCCACAATATGTTTTTATAAAATTTGGAACCATTTAAAACTTTTTGTGTGCATATGATGATTGAATTGGTTGTTATTTGCTTGCTTGCTTATTTGGGGTTTTTATTCACAAAAATTCTTCTTCTCTCAAAGCTCATCTACTTGACCCAAAGCTTTGCCGAATGATCATTCCATATGTGCAGGACCTAAAAACTATTTTATAAAATATTATTTTGACCAAAACAACAGCTCCCATACCACATGCGCAAAAAAAAGTTCAAACGACCTTGCAGACTAGCTGATGGATATCGTAGCATCCTGTCCTACACTGCAAACTACAGGGGCACGTTATCACATACTCATATCTCTGCCTGGTATCCTCACCCTGTAGTTCCTCCATTATAAGATTGTAGTGTTAGACAACATGTACATACGGTGTATATAAATCCTATAGAGATAGGACTATGCGTCCGTGTGTTTGTTTTAAACAAAGGTAGGTCGTTGGGATTGCCTTCTCCAGGATCACTACCGCCGATCTTATCTTGGAGATCAATCTACGATCTACCTCTCCTGTAATCTCATGGCTTCGGCCCTGGCCCTATATAACACGCACGCGTCTCTACTGCAACGCATACACTTCTACGCCCTTTTCCACATGATATACAGAGCTTCTTTCTTCCATCGCATCTAGGTCATGTCCTTTCTTCCATCGCATCTAGGTCATGTCCTCCTCCTCCTCGCTATGTGCCATGGCCGCTCCCTTGCTCGCCTCGCTAGGCCACACCATCAAGGAGAAACTCTCTCATGAGAACTTTCTGGTGTGGAAGGCACAAACACTCCCTCATATCCGGGCGGCGGGTATGATGGGGCACATCGACAGCTCGATCAAGGAGCCAACTGTTGTTCTTCTCGTCGAAGCGGAGGTCGCTGGGAAGAAGGAGATCATCTCCACGCCAAACCCTGAACATGCCATTTGGGTGACGCAGGATCAATAGGTGTTGACGTTTCTGCTTGTTTCTCTTTCTCGTGAGGTTTTGCTCCAGTTTTCAACCTTCACGACCGCTGCAAGCATCTGACAAGCGCTGCTCCAGAGCTTCTCTTCTCAATCTAGGCGCGAATCATCCAACTTTGCTCCGCGATTGAGAACACACGCAATACTGATCTCTCTATTGCCTCTTACTTCACCAAGATGAAGGGATCGCCGATGAACTCGCGGCTGCTGGGAAGCCGCTCGAGGAAGATGACATCGTCTCCCACATCCTTCAAGGATTGCTGCATGAACCTGATTATAATGGTTTTGTGTCTGCTATCTCCACCCGCCCCGAGACCGCGACGCAAATCAGTCTCACCAAGCTCTTCTCGCTGATCCTAACAGTAGAATCTTGCATCACGGCGCAACAGTCTCCCTTCTCCAACCACTCTTCCAACCTCGCGTCCTGTGGTCGTGGAAATTCCAGTTGTGGTGGTCACGCTGGTGGCAGCAACAGAGGACGTGGCGGCTACAACAACTCTGGTGGCTGCTGTCGTGGTGCGCCGCGCAAGGGTGGTGGTGACCGTGAACACTGTCAGATTTGCAAGGAGGAAGGCCATGGTGAATGGCGCTACAAGAAGAAGGTACGACTATGGCTACAATAATAATGTCCGCAACCCTGCTGGAACCGGTGGCTATTGGAAATATGCCCTAGAGGCAATAATAAAATGGTTACTATCATATTTCCTTATTCATGATAATCGTCTATTGTTCATGCTATAATTGTATTAACAGGAAACAATAATACATGTGTGAATAAATAGATCACAATGTGTCCCTAGCAAGCCTCTAGTTGGCTAGCTCGTTGATCAATAGATGATCATGGTGTCCTGATCATGGACATTGGATGTCATTGATAACGGGATCACATCATTAGGAGAATGATATGATGGACAAGACCCAATCCTAAGCATAGCACTAGATCGTGTTGTTCGTATGCTAAAGCTTTTCTAATGTCAAGTGTCTTTTCCTTCGACAATGAGATTGTGCAACTCCCGGATACCGTAGGAGTGCTTTGGCTGTATCAAACGTCACAACGTAACTGGGTGACTATAAAGGTGCACTACGGGTATCTCCGAAAGTATTTGTTGGATTGACACGAATCGAGATCGGGATTTGTCACTCCGTGTGACGGAGAGGTATCTCTGGGCCCACTCGGTAGAACATCATCATGATGAGCTCAATGTGACTAAGGATTTACTCACGGGATGATGTACTACGGAACGAGTAAAGAGACTTACAGGTAACAAGATTGAACAAGGTATGGGATACCGACGATCGAATCTCGGGCAAGTTCTATACCGACAGACAAAGAGAATTGTATACGGGATTGATTGAATCCTTGACATCGTGGTTCATCCAATGAGATCATCGTGGAACATGTGGGAGCCACCATGGGTATCCAGATCCCGCTGATGGTTATTGGCCGGAGAGGTGTCTCGGTCATGTTTGCATGTCTCCCGAACCCGTAGCGTCTACACACTTAAGGTTCGGTGACGCTAGGGTTATAGGGAATTGTTATACGAGGTTACCGAAGGTTTTTCGGAGTCCCGGATGAGATCCCTGACGTCACGAGGAGCTCCGGAATGGTCCGGAGGTAAAGATTGATATATAGGATGGATGGGTTTGGACGCCGGAAATGTTTCGGGCACCACCGACAATGTGCCGGGACCATCGTAAGGGTTCCGGAGGCCCACCGGGAGGGGCCACACGCCCCAGGAGGCTACATGAGCCAAGGTTGGGATGGAACCAGCCCCTGGGTGGGCTGGTGCGCCCCCACACCCAGCCCAAGGCGCCTAGAGAGGGAAAGGGGGGAACCCTAAGTCAGGTGGGCCTAAGGCCCACCAGGGGTGCGCCACCCCCCTCTCCCCTCCTGGCCACCACCTCCAGCCCCATCTAGGGCTGCCGCACCCCTTAGTTGTGCGAACCCTAGGGGGGCGCCACCCTTCCCTTCCCCCTATATATAGTGGGGGTTTTGGCCATTGGAGACACGTGAATTTCTCTCTCTCTCGGCGCAGCCCTGTCTCTCTTCTTCCTCCTCTCCCACGGTGCTTGGCAAAGCCCTGCCGGGAGACCTCATTGCTCCATCGCCACCATGCCGTCGTGTTGCCAGAGCTCTTCCCCAACCTCTCCCTCCTCCTTGCTGGATCGAGGTGCGGGAGATGTCACCGGGCTGCACGTGTGTTGAACGCGGAGGTGCCGTGGTTCGGCACTAGATCGGAATCACACCGCGATCTGAATCGCCGCGAGTATGACTCCATCAACCGCGTTCTAGCAACGCTTCCGCTTAGAGATCTTCAAAGGTATGAAGATGCTCTCACCCCTCTGTCGTTGTTGGTCTCTCCATAGGAAGATCTGAATATGGAGTAGGAAAATTTTGAATTTTTTGCTACGTTACCCAACAGTGGCATCCGAGCCAGGTTTTCTATGCGTAGATTCTATGCACGAGTAGAACACAAAAAGGTTGTGGGCGCTGATTTTGTCAATTGCTTGCCGCTACTAGTCTTATTCTCTTCCGGCGGTATTGTGGGATGAAGCGGCCATGACCGACCTTACACGTACGCTTACGTGAGACATGTTCCACCGGCTAACATGCACTAGGTGCATAAGGTGGCTAGCCGGTGTCTCTCTCTCCCACTCTAGTCGGATTGGATTCGATGAAAAGGGTCCTTATGAAGGGTAAATAGCTTTGGCATATCATCGTTGTGGCTGTCACGTAGGTAAGAAGGCGTTCTTGCTAGAAACCCAAATCAGCCACGTAAAACTTGCAACAACAATTAGAGGACGTCTAACTTATTTTTCTAGGGTTTGACATGTGATGTGATATGTCCAAAGGATGTGATGTTACATGTGTGATGTATGAGATGATCATGTTCTTGTAATATGATTCACGACTTGCATGTCGATGAGTACGACAACCGGCAGGAGCCATATGAGTTGTCTTAATTTATTGTATGAGATGCAACGCCATGTGTTTACTACTTTTACTTCATTGCTAACAGTTAGATGTAGTAGTAGTAGTAGTTGGGGTGACGACTTCACGGAGACACGATGATGGAGATCATGATGATGGATATCATGGTGTCACGCCGGTGACGATGATGATCATGCGATGCCCGAAGATGGAAATCGAAGGAGCAAAGATGATAATGGCCATATCCTGTCATTATAAGATTGCATGTGATGTTTATCATGTTTTTCATCTTATTGCTTAGAACGATGGTAGCTTAATAAGATGATCCCTCATAAAATTTCGAGAAAGTATTCCCCTAAGTGTGCACCGTTGCGAAGGATCGTTGTCTCGAAGCACCACGTGATGATCGGGTGTGATAGATTCTAACGTTCGCATACAACGGTGTAAGTCAGATTTACACACGCGAAACACTTAGGTTAACTCGACGAGTTTAGCATGTACAGACACGACCTCGAGTACGAGAGACCGAAAGGTTGAACATGAGTCGTATGGTTGAATACGATCAGCATGAAGTTGCTCACCATGATGACTAGTCCGTCTCACGTGATGATCAAACACGGGTTAGTCGACATGGATCATGTATCACTTAGATGACTAGAGGGATGTCGATTTAAGTGGGAGTTCGTACTTAATTTGATTATATGAACTTAATTATCATGAACTTAGTCTAAGAGTTTTCTTTACAAATATTGTAGATCCAATGGCCAACGCACCTGTCAACCTCAATTTCAACGCGTTCCTAGAGAAAAACAAGCTGAAAGATGATGGTAGCAACTATGCGAACTGGGTCCGCAACTTGAAGCTCATCCTCATTGCATCCAAGAAGGCTTATGTCCTTGATGTGCCGCTAGGTGACCCTCCTGTTCCCGCGGCAGCCCAAGATGTTCAGAACGTGTGGCAAATGAGGAGTGATGACTACTCTCTGGTTAGATGTGGCATGCTATACAGTTTAGAAACGGGGCTCCAAAGGCGTTTTGAGCAACACGGAGCATATGAGATGTTCCAGGAGCTGAAGCTAGTTTTTCGAGCTCATGCCCGTGTCGAGAGATATGAAGTCTCCGACAAGTTCTTTAGCTGTAAGATGGAGGAGAACAATTCTGTTAGTGAGCATATACTCAGAATGTCTCGGTTGCACGGTCGTCTGACTCAGCTTGGAGTCGAACTTCTGGATGACGCTGTAATTGACAGAATCCTCTAGTCTTCCTATGTCCAATAAACAAGATCGTATTTTAGTTTGTGATGCATGTTAGTTGGCTAAAAGTTATCAACTCCCTTATTCTCGTTCCACTAGTGAGTCAAAATCTCCTTTGGAGCTCATTTTTTTTGGATATGTGGGTTCATGGAACCGCCTCTGTAGGTAGACAAAAGTATTATGTGAGTTTTATCAATGATTTTAGTAAATTCAGTTGGATCTCTTTGCTAAGAAACAAATCTGATGTGTTCCAAAAATTTCACAATTTTCAACAACATGTTGAATGCTTGTTTGATCGCAAGATCCTTGCTATGCAAACAGATTGGGGGCGGTGAATATTAAAAGCTCAACTTGTTCTTTGAACTCACTGGCATCACCCATCATGTTTCATGCCCCCATGCACATAAATGCATCCGCTAAACGTAAACATAGACACATCATGGAAGTTGTTATCTCTCTTCGCTCATGCCTACATGCCAGTCAAATTTTGGGATGAAGTGTTTCTCACTGCTATTTACCTCGTTAATCGTGTTCCTAACCGTGTGATAACAACCAAACACCCCTAGAACGTCTCTTTGGCGTTAAACCAAACTATATTTTCCTTCATTTCTTTGGTTGCGCTATTTGGCCAAACTTGCGTCCCTTCAACAAACAAAAGCTAGAATTTCCCTCCAAACAGTGTGTGTTCTTGGGGTATAGTACTCTTAACAAGGGGTATAAGGGTCTCGTAAGGTCGTTTCTGATGAAGATGTTTTTCCTTTCACCAATCTTCATCCCAATGCCGGCGCTCAACTCCGCAAAGAAGTTCTCCTTCTTCCACCCCATCTCCCTCCACAACAAAATATTGCTCAAGGGGGAGATGTACCACTGGATGGTCGTGTGTCTATGTTTCATAATACCACTGATCACTTGTTTGATGAAATTGTGCAGGCAACAACAAGCAACAATAGTGAAGGAATTGGAGAAAATTCCTATGATCTTATGCAGAATCCTGACGTAGAGGATCATGGGGAAAAAACCCTCGTGGGATCCACGGGTGCAGGAACAACAGGAGAATCTGCTCTAGCAATGCAGCAGGGTGCAGGCGGTGAATCTGTGCCGAACTCTACGCTTGGGGGCGATATGGAGTGGTCACCTCGCGATCGTGCATGCTCGGGTCATGGATCCCTCCCGCACTCCCCCGACCGGGCATCCTCTGACGCAGGTGGTGGGTCTCTTGTGGTTGCGTGTTGTCCGCAAGGTGCTGCAGGAGCGGTGTCTCCCCCTGATCATGCGCTATCCCTCGATCTGCCCAACAACGACTCGACGGCTGCTGGTCTTGGATCTTCTCCGTCCAGTGGATCACCTACATCGCAATCTTCAAATCGCTTGCAACGCCAACTATCATGTCCGGTGCCGCCACCCCCTTCTCGTGCTCAAACTAGATCACAAAGCGGTATTGTTACACCAAAAGAATATAAAGATGGTTGCATTTGTTGGGGCTCTTTCTATGCTATAGGTCAACGAGAAAAGCTAAGTGAGGCACTAGATGTCCTCACTCGAAGCACGCTATGGACGAAGAGTATGCAGCCTTGATGAAAAATAAGACATGTCACCAAGTTCCCCCGGCCAAGGGCCGGAATGTGATCGACTGCAAATGGGTCTACAATGTAAAACACAAATCTGATGGCACTATTGACACGTACAAGGCACATCTTGTGGCCAAAGGATTCAAAAAGCGTTATGGACTTGACTATGAGGACACTTTTAGTCCTGTGGTCAAAGTAGCTACCATTAGGTTGGTTCTCTCCATTGCAGTCTCTCGAAATTGGTGTATGCGACAACTAGATGTGAAGAATGCGTTTCTGCATGGTGTCGTGGAGGAGGATGTGTTCATGAGGCAACCTCCTGGGTATGTAAGTGCAGAGTCACCACACTCTATTTGCAAGCTCGATAAATCACTCTACGGACTCAACCATGCACCTCGTGCTTGGTACTCTCGTTTTCCCTTCAAGCTTCAGTCTCTTGGTTTTGTCCATCCAAATCTGCCACCTCCTTTATTCTTTTATCATCAGCTTGGCACTATCATTTTTATGCTTACCTATGTTGATGACATTATTGTTACAACTCATATTCCGAGGCAGTTGAAGCTCTTCTTAAGGATTTGCAGATAGACTTTGCACTCAAGGATCTTGGCAGTTTGCATTTTTTTCCTTGGCATTGAGTTAAAGCATGTAAAAGATGGATTTTGTAGTCACAAGATAAGTATGTGTAAGACATTCTTAAGAGGGTCTGCATGCTTGGTTGCAAACCCTCACCCACACCTATCTCCACGTCAGAAAAGTTATCTCTTCATGATGGTCAACTTCTTGGTGCAGAGGACTCCACCAGGTATAGAAGTGTGGTTGATGCATTGCAATATCTAACATTGACTAGGTCAGATATTTTCTATTTAGTTAATACAGTATGTGAGTTCTTGCATGCTCCCACTAGTGTGCATTGGACTGCAGTCTAGAGGATACATAGATATCTTCAAGCAACAAAGAGTCATGATCTTAAGCTTGCAAAATCAAACTCGATGTTAGTCAGTGCCTTTTCAAATGTAGATTGGGCAGGCTGTCTTGATGGTAGGAGATCCACACGGGGCTTTGCAATGTTCCTTGGCAGCAACTTGATTTCTTGGTGTGCCCATAAGCAACCCTATGTTTCTAGATCCAGTACTAAAGCTGAATATAAAGCTTTAGCTAATGCCACTTCAGAAATAATTTGGATTCAAAGTTTGTTAACTGAGTGAAGGGTGAATCATCCTCGTGTTGCATCACTTTGGTATGATAATCTTGGAGCCACATATCTATCTACCAACCCAGTTTTCCATGCCAGGACGAAGCATATTGAGATTGATTATCATTTTTTGCGCGACAGGGTAGTTGAAAAATTGCTTAATATTAGATTCACCCCACTAGTGATCAAGTCGTAGATGGGTTTACTAAACCTCTCTCACTACATCAGCTGGAGGCGTTTCGATACAATCTCAACTTAGACAGTTGTGATTGAGCGGGAGTGTTAGACAATCTTATATTGGAGATCAATCTACGATCTACCTCTCATGTAATCTCATGACTTTGTCCCTCGCTTCGTACCTATATAACACGCATGTGTCCCTGCTGCAACGCATACGCTTCTATGCCCTTTCCCACATGTAGCTCATTCAGCTCCAGCCCTTCTCATGAAATATTCACATATGTTTTGATCTGGTTGCAAAATAAGCCTGACGCACAAGCTCGATAGAAAGATTCATTCTAAGAGCATTTGTAACCGATCCCCTAAAATGTGTTATACGAGTAAAAGTTCAATTTTCCTTCGCTAAACCGCACTTAACTGAACCCATATCACCGTTAAAGGAGTAATTATTTTTACTATGGAGCCAAACCGACTCTCAAATATACTCAGTCGCCAACCCATGGAATAAAAGTTTTGCCCTCCACCCACACCGCATCATCATCGACGCTGTCTCCAGTGACCACCCTTTTCCTCTATCGAGACCCCGCTGCCTCCGCCGCCCTCCTGTCCCACTGAGAGACGCTCGTGGGTCACTGCCATCGCCGGAATCAAGCTCTATCACTAGCACTGCCGCCATGTCGACCCCGTCTCCAGAAGAACGCACTGCATCTTCTTCCTTCGAGCCCCTCAATGGACTTCCGACCATCTCGAAGCCCCATGGACCACTAGTTGCTTAGGCATCATCTCAACATCACCAGCTGACCGTGACCTCTTCGTCGTCTTTCTAGTTTTCGATGAATTTCCTGGATGAGTTTTTTATGTTGTTTCATCTCATTTTACCTTTTGGCAACTGAAATGAACCATGTCATTTCTAGTATACATGAAGAGGTTGAGGTAGTAGATCATAGATGACTCTTCACCAGTGGAGGATGAAAAGTATGATGATGACTTGGAAAATGATGTTGCCATGATCTTCAACGAGGATTTTCGATGCCCGAGAGTAGGATCAGAATTCGGCCATATGCACATCAATTGAGATTGAGCGGAGGGTCATGCCAAGATTATGGGAGATTACTTTGACCCTGTGCAATATATTCAGAGAAGTATTTTATCCAACAATTTTGGATGCACACAAGTCTCTTTCTCACCATTGCCAAAGTTGTGGACAAGCATGATGATTGGTTCAAACTTAGAAGGAGTGCATCTGGAGAAATAAGTGTGAACCCTTTTATGAGGTGTATCACAATTGTTTGAGTGCTTGCCTATGTGTCTTTGATACATCTCCAACGTTTGCACAAGTTATAACACAAGTTATAACACTGTGTGCATAGAGTGCCCTGAAAGAATGTGTCACTATTAGTATTGAATAACATTATAGTCCAGAAAAGTTTAAAGATTATTAGTACAACAAGACCAAACCTTTGAGAAAGTTCCGGTCAGCTTGTTCAACAATGTTGATTTCCCAACTAAAGGAAAGCCCACCAAACCAACACGCGCATCTCCACCTTTTGTCACGTCGAACCCCTCACCAGCACCACCACCACCTTTGGTTGTTGGAGTGAGAAACTCTCGCCGTAATTTTGCAAGTTTAGCCTGACCAAAGGAATAGCTCAGCAAAATTTCCTAAAAGTAGCAATAATAGCTTAAACATAAAACATGCTCATAACTATCAAATCCTATAGAAGAACAAAATGATTTAGCTTGATGAGCGAATGGAGTCTGAGACCCCATTTCAAGCACTTCTCAACACTACATACAAGCTCTTACACAGTGCAACATATAACCACACTATTGCATTGCCAAGGACGAGATGTAACCATTATGGATCAATGTTCATGCACAACAACGGGACCATGCTATTGGATTTGATAAAATCAATGTGTACACAGTCAAACTGATGATCGAGATTAAAACTAACAACACCGCCATATGGTTGGACATGAAGTAAGGCAAGTTATATATAGCAACAGCAGCACAAGCATTTAGGCAGAAGTTTTTTGTGAATGGCTAAACTATCTGAGCTAGAAATTACATAAGCACCGCCTTGCTTTTATTGTGTAAATAAATTAAACTATACTACATACAATGTTTTAAGCAATGATCCTATTGAGCTTGGAAGGCTTCCTCAAAGTCTATTATTCCCAAGAAATATAGTCACAACAAAATTTATAAAGATTAGCAAAATGATGAGAGTCTTCCTTTTTTATAAATACACTTTGCAAGTCAAGAGAGTCCATACAAGAAGGCGAGTGAACTGCATGCACGCGCGCAAATAGAGTGATCCAGTGAGTGTGTGCGTGAGTCTGAGAGAGAGTGAGAGAGGGGGATGGGGATCGTACTGGATCCTAAGCTACATGCAGCCAAGCTGCGAGAAATCCATCGATGGTGGCTCAGATCCCACACCGGCACGACTAAGCCCATGAACGGAACGCACCACGGGGCCCGCCGCTCGGTCCCCAGCCCGCGTCGCCGCACGCGTCCCCAGCTCACCGGCGGCATCCCCGAGGGGTCCCCAAGCCGACGCGGTTGGAGCTGCGAGTCAGGAGCCTGCCAGCGCTGACGGATCCCTCCATCATGGCCGCCGTTTAGGGAGGGATACGATCATCGGCCACTTCGAGCGGGACGGGCGCGGCTACGGGATTCGATCTGATCTAGTTAGAGCGATCGCCTCGCATAGTATGCTCCGCGCCGCACACGACCGCTACGCCACACGTAGTGGTGGCCTCTCGCAGCTAGACTTATCCGGGATATTTTTAGGGAGCATACTGATCCGAGAGCGGTGTTCGTGGGAGAGGGAGGCCTGGGTGGTTTGAGAGAGAGAGATATTTGGAATGGAGATCGGTAGGCCGGGGAGATCGTGGAGGACGTGATGGTAGGCGATCTCAGGAAGAAGAGGAGCGGGTTATGTTTTTTTTGAGGAAAGAGCGGGTTATGTTTTGACGATGGGACATGGGGGGATTAGCGCTTCGTTAGGCTTTCATGAGTGTTTCATTAGTGATTTTTAGACCGTTAGATTAGGTAATCAACGGTTAATATGTCTAGTTAGATCTGCCCTCTCGTGCTTTTAATAGTAGGGCTGTGACGTGTTATTGGTTCAGGAAAAAGATCAGTTCTGGTTTTTTACAATTTTGAATATGTTGTGTAAATTAAAAAGTTCACAGATTTATTTTTTTAAAAAAATTCACGAATGTAAAGAAAGTTTATTAGAATTTGAAAAAAGTTCATCTATTTTGAAAAAAGCTCACCGATTTTTTTAACAAATTCATCATTTTTTGAAAAATGTTCATCGATTTTTCAAAAAAGTTCATTGATTCCCAAAAAATGTTCATCGTATTTTAAAAAACGTTCACCGATTTTTTTAAAAAATTCATCAAATTTGATAAAAGTTCATCATTTTTTGAAAAACATTCACCGATTTTTTTTAAAACGTTCATCGAATTTTATTAAAAATTCATCATTTTTAAAAAATTTAATCGAATTTGAGAAAAGTTCACAGATTTTGGAAAAAAGTCACTTATTTTGGAAAAAAGTTTATCAAATTTCATAAAAACTCATCATTTTTTTAAAAGTTCATTGAATTTGAAAAATGTCTACAAATTTAAAAATAGTTCATCGGTTTTTAAAAAATAGTTTATCAAATATAAGAGTGTCATATAGGTGACCCATGACCGAATGCTGCAGGCGGCGGTTAAGAAAAATACACTTTAACTGACGCCTGCAGCACCAAATAGGATTTGCCCGCAAAGAGCGTCATATAGGTGCTCCCTTCCAAAAGATCCCGAAACTGGAACCGGAATGCCTCTGTCTATCGCTAAATGAGCCAGCCCAGTTGCTCTCGCTGGTTCGCTCGCCGTGCGAGCAGTAAATAGGGCCGAATGCACAATGGCGCTCCTAATTGGCCGGTGTAACCGAGAGAGTTGGATTGTGCGCCTTACAGAGCGACACCTTCGTTTTTTCAGCGATGTTTTGCTTTGGTTTTCTGGTTTTTAGCCAGTTTTATTTAGTTTTTCCATATATCTTCTTAAAAATATATATTAAAAAAAACCATAAACTAAATATCAGTGCGGATTTTTAAAAACGTCCATGAGTTTATTTATTTTTTGTACTCCCTCCGTAAACAAATATAAAAGTGTTTATATATTACTAAAGTAGTGATCTAAACGTTTTTATATTTGTTTACGGAGGAAATAGATCTTAAAAATGTTTCAGAAATGTAAAACAATATTCACAAGTTAAAAAAATGTTTTCTATTTTTAAAATCATCTAGAGTTTAGAAACCTTCTTTTCATTTTTACAAGTTTTATTTTGTCCGAAATTGGACTTGTTTGCAACCTTGGGAAGTCTTTCAACTTACCTACTTGTTGACCTTAGGATACAAATGCATATTACTTGAAATTTAGCCAAGCGCATATTACTTGAAATTTAGCCGCTTGGCTGACACACTAGAAAAACAATTAGGGCTGAATGGAACAGAAGCCCTAAAAAACTTGTGAACATTTCAGAGAATATGGACACGTAGGAGAAAAATCTATTTTTTATCATTTCTTTGAAGCCCTGCTTACGTTTCACTTCCCCTCACCAACCTCAGAGGGTACTACAGGCTTAGAATCTCTACGATGTCCATATAAACATAATAAAAAACGCTATCGAAAAGGCATGAAACCACGTAGTAAACTCTCTACCCCCTACGAGATAAAAATTATCCCACCCTCTTGGGCCCATATGCATAGCACCATGTGAATAGCCAATATTTTGACGCAATGGAATTTAAATAAGGTTCAACACTATGTGGGGAGTGACTAGGGATCAAAAGAGAGTGAAAAAAAATTCTGCTTTCTAGGAGGTAAAAAAATGAAGAGGAAATGCGGAAACAAAGACAAAAATGAAACAATGTTTTCTGATGGAAGAGACCATGCAGAGGAACTTTCCGCTCCTCTGAATATGAAATTTCTATAGACCCATGGCTGCTTTGTAGGTCAGCCAACAAACAACACACAATGACATGATATGTAGAATGACCCATGTAAATGAAATCTACTACGACGGTGCACATACTCAATTAGACCCGAGGCACAATCGTCAAGTACTGCCACAATACTACACTAAGTTGCTAAACTAATTGTATTATTTTGTTTTCATGTCAATAATTGATTTAGTTTGTTGGTCTTCTTGTGTTTTTCTCTACGGTTCAAGGGTTTTTAAGTTCTAGTCAACACCCGTTTCCGTTGTCGTGTCTGCTACATATTCACTCATTCTTTCTTTCCCGTCATGGTCATGCACGGGCCCTTGCGAGCCTTCCACATGATGATTGATGTCTACTACGCAAATTTATTCTTGTAGACGTTGTTTGGGCTCCCTCGTACAGGGTTTTGTAGGACAATAATAAATTTTCCTCACGTGGATGACCTAAGGTTTATCAATCCATGGGAGGTGTAGAATGAGATGGTTGATACGTCAATTTTGCATCCTGCTTTCATGTTGATATTTATCGCTTTATGGACTGTTATAATACTTTGTGATACCATACTTATGCCTTTTCTCTCTTATTTTGCAAGGTTTATTTGAAGAGGGAGAATACCGGCAGTTGGAATTCTGGACTGGAAAAGGAGCAAGTCTGAGTCCTCTATTCTGCGCAACTCCAAATCCCCTGAAAATCAACGTGGAATTTTTTGGGAATATATAAAAAATACTGGGCGAAAGAAGTGCCAGAGGGGAGCTGCCAGGGGCCCACAAGCCTGGTAGCCGCGGCCTGCCCCCCTGGCCGCGGCTACAGGGCTTGTGGGCACCCTGGTGGCCCACTGGCCCCCCTCTTCTGCTATATGAAGGGTTTCGTCCGGAAAAAAATTAGGGCGGAGCTTTACCGAGGAGGCGCCGCCGCCACGAGGCGGAACTTGAGCAGAACCAATCTAGAGCTCCGGGAGGACGATCCTGCCGGGGAAACTTCCCTCCCGGGGGGGGGGGAATCGTCGGCATCGTCATCACCACCACTCCTCTCATCGGAGGGGACTCATCTCCATCAACATCTTCATCAGCACCATCTCATGTCCAAACCCTAGTTCATCACTTGTAACCAATCTCCTTCTCGTGACTCCGATTGGTACTTGTAAGGTTGCTAGTAGTGTTGATTACTCTTTGTAGTTGATGCTAGTTGGATTACTTGGTGGAAGAGTTTACGTTCAGATCCTTGATGCTACTCATTACCTCTTTGGTCATGAATATGATTATGCTTTGTGAGTAGTTACTTTTGTTCCTGAGGACATGGGATAAGTCATGCTCATAGTAGTCATGTGAATTTGGTATTCGTTCGGTAATTTGATATGTTGTATGTTGTTTTCCTCTGGTGGTGTTATGTGAATGTCGACTAGATAACACTTCACCATTATTTGGGCCTAGAGGAAGGCATTGGGGAGTAGTAAGTAGATGATGGGTTGCTAGAGTGACAGAAGCTTAAACCCCAGTCTATGCGTTGCTTCGTAAGGGGCTGATTTGGATCCACTAGTTTAATGCTATGGTTAGACTTTGTCTTAATTCTTCTTTCGTAGTTGCGGATGCTTGCGAGAGGGGTTAATCATAAGTGGGATGCTTGTCAAGTAAGGGCAGTACCCAAGCGCCGGTCCACCCACATGTCAAACTATCAAAGTAACGAACGCGAATCATATGAACATGATGAAAACTAGCATGACAGAAATTCCCGTGTATCCTCGGGAGCATTTTTCCTCCTATAAGACTTTGTTCAGGCTTGTCCCTTGCTACAAAAGGGATTGGGCCACTTTGTTGCACCGTTGCTATTACTTGTTACTTGTTACTTTTCACGTGCTACGTTTCACCGCACTACACCATCACTTGTTACCGCTACTTTCAGTGCTTGCAGTTATTACCTTGCTGAAAACCGTCTAAGAGAGCCTTCTGCTCCTCGTTGGGTTCGACACTCTTACTTATCGAAAGGACTACGATTGATCCCCTATACTTGTGGGTCATCAAGACTCTTTTCTGGCGCCGTTGCCGGGGAGTGAAGCGCCTTTGGTAAGTGGAATTTGGTAAGGAAACATTTATATACTGGGGCTGAAATTTATTGTCACTTGTCACTATGGAAACTGTTCCTTTGAGGAATTTGTTCGGGGTATCTTCACCACGAACGGAAGCACGAGGAGTTTCTCCTCAACCTAAGGTACCTACTGAAAATATCTTTTATGAAATTCCTTTGGGTATGCTTGAGAAACTGCTGGCTAATCCTTTTATAGGAGATGGATCATCACATCCAGACTTGCATCTAATCTATGTAGATGAAGTTTGTGGTTTATTTAAGCTTGCAGGTTTGCCCGAGGATGAGGTAAATAAGAAAGTCTTTCCTTTATCTTCGAAGGATAAGGCATTGACATGGTATAGGCTATGTGATGATACTGGATCATGGGACTACAATCGGTTGAAATTGGAATTTCATCAAAAGTTTTATCCTATGCATTTAGTACATCGTGATCGGAATTATATTTATAACTTTTGGCCTCGTGACAGGGAAAGCATAGTTCAAGCTTGGGGGAGGCTTAAATCAATGCTATATTCATGCCCCAATCATGAGCTCTCGAGAGAAATTATCACTCAAAACTTTTATGCTCGGCTTTCTCATGAAGATCGTACCATGCTTGACACTTCTTGTACCGGTTCTTTTAGGAAGAAGGATATTGACCACAAGTGGAATTTATTGGAAAGAATCAAACGCAACTCTGAACATTGGGAGCTTGAAGACGGTAAGGAGTGAGGTATGAATTTCCAGTTTGATTGCGTTAAATATTTTGTTGAAACAAACACTTCTAGAGATTTTAGCGCTAAATATGGACTTGACTCTGAGATAGTAGCTTCTCTATGTGAATCTTTTGCTGCTCATATTGATCTTCCCAAAGAGAAGTGGTTTAAGTATCATCCTCCTGTAGAAGTCAACATAGTTAAACCAATCTAGTTGAAGAGAAAGTCATTGCCTATAACGATCCTATTGTTCCTTGTGCCTACACTGAGAAACCACCTTACCCTTCTAGGAAAAAGGATTATTCTAAAGCTCCAACTGTGATACGTAGGGGTTACATTAGACCACTTGCACCCCGTGAGGAAATTAGAGTTGAACCTAGTGTTGCTATTATCAAAGATCTCTTAGCCGAAGACATAGACGGGCATGTTATCAAATTCGGTGAGGACTCCGCTAGAATTGCTAAACCTCACACGAAAGACAAATACGGACCTATAGTTGGCCTGCCCGTTGTTTCTGTCAAGATAGGAGATCACTGTTATCATGGTTTATGTGATATGGGTGCTAGTGTTAGTGCAATACCCCGGTTCCTATATGATGAAATCAAAGATGAGATTGCACCTGCTGAGTTAGAACCCATTGATGTCACTATTACGCTAGCTAATAAAGACACTATCTGCCCTGTGGGAATTGTGAGAGATGTAGAAGTCTTGTGTGGTAAGATGAAGTATCCTATTGATTTCCTCATCCTTGCTACTGCACAAGATAGCTTTTGTCCCATCATATTTGGTAGACCCTTTCTGAACACTGTCAATGCTCATATTGATTGCATTAAACAGACTGTCACTGTTAGTTTCGAGGGTGTGTCTCATGAATTTAACTTCTCCAAGTTTGGAAGACAACCCCATGAAAAAGAGCTGTCTGGTAGGGATGAAATCATTGCTCTTGCCTCTATTGTCGTGCCTCCTATGGATCCTTTAGAGCAATATCTGCTTGAGCATGAAAATGATATGCATATGGATGAAAGAGATGAGATAGATAAAATTGTTTTAGAACAATATCCTATTCTTAAGAATAATCTGCCTGTTGAACTGCTTGGGGATCATCCCCCACCAAAGGGTGATCCTGTGTTCGAGCTAAAACAGTTACCAGATACACTTAAGTATGCCTATCTTGATGAGAAGGAGATATATCCTGTTATAATTAGTGCTCACCTCTCGAATCACGAAGAGAAGAAGTTATTAAAAACTTTGAGGAAACACCGTGCTGCTATTGGATATACTCTTGATGATCTTAAGGGTATTAGTCCCACTCTATGTCAACACAAGATTAAAACCGATCCTGATTCTAAGCCAGTCGCTGATCATCAACGGAGGTTAAATCCTAGGATGAAAGAGGTCGTGAGAAAAGAAATATTAAAGCTTCTGGAAGCAGGAATCATTTATCCTGTTGCTCATAGTGATTGGGTAAGTCCAGTACATTGCGTACCTAAGAATGGAGGTATCACCGTCGTTCCTAATGATAAGAATGAACTAATCCCACAGAGGATTATTACTGGCTATAGGATGGTGATAGACTTCCGGAAACTGAACAAGGCAACCAGGAAAGACCATTATCCTTTGTCGTTTATCGACCAAATGCTAGAAAGGCTATCTAAACACACACACTTCTACTTTCTAGACGGTTATTCAGGTTTCTCACAAATACCTGTTGCACAATCTGATCAGGAGAAAACCACTTTCACCTGCCCCTTTGGTACCTTTGCTTATAGACGTATGCCTTTTGGCTTATGCAATGCACCAGACACCTTTCAAAGATGTATGATGGCTATATTCTCTGACTTTTGTGAAAAGATTGTTGAGGTTTTCATGGATGATTTCTCCGCTTACGGTTCTTCCTTTGACGATTGCCTCAGCAACCTTCATCGAGTCTTACAGAGATGCAAAGATACCAACCTCGTCTTGAACTGGGAGAAGTGCCACTTCATGGTTAATGAAGGCATCGTCTTAGGACACAAAATCTCTGACAAAGGCATTGAAGTTGATAAGGCTAAGGTTGATGCAATTGAGAAAATGCCTTGCCCCACAGATATCACAGGTATACGAAGTTTTCTAGGTCATGTTGGTTTCTATAGAAGGTTCATTAAAGAATTCTCTAAGGTTTCTAGGCCTCTTACCAACCTCTTGCAGAAGGATGTTCCTTTTGTTTTTGAAGAGGATTGTGAGGAAGCTTTCGAAATACTTAAGAAGGCCTTGATAACCACACCTATTGTTCAACCACCTGATTGGAACTTGCCCTTTGAAATCATGTGCGATGCTAGTGATTATGTTGTTGGTGCCGTTCTAGGACAAAGAGTTGACAAGAAGTTGAATGTCATTCACTACGCTAGTAAAACTCTAGACAGTGCCCAAAGAAACTATGCCACTACGGAGAAGGAATTTTTAGCAGTCGTGTTTGCATGTGAAAAGTTCAGATCTTATATAGTTGACTCCAAAGTCATTATTCACTCTGATCATACTGCTATTAAGTACCTTATGGAGAAGAAGGACGCTAAGCCTAGGCTAATCAGATGGGTTCTCCTGCTACAGGAATTTGATTTGCACGTTGTTGACCGAAAGGGTGCTGATAACCCTGTAGCAGATAACTTGTCCAGGCTAGAGAATGTCCTTGATGACCCACGACCTATTGATGACAACTTTCCCGATGAGCAATTGAATGTCATCCGCACTTCACATAGTGCACCGTGGTATGCTGATTACGCAAACTATATTGTAGCCAAATACATACCACCCAGTTTCACCTACCAGCAAAAGAAGAAATTCTTCTTTGATTTGAGACACTACTTTTGGGATGATCCTCACCTTTATAAGGAAGGAGTAGATGTTGTTATTAGACGTTGTGTGCCTGAACATGAACAGGGACAGATCCTGCAGAAGTGTCATTCCGAAGCCTACGGAGGACACCATGCTGGAGATAGAACTGCTCATAAGGTATTGCAATCAGGTTTCTATTGGACCACTCTCTTCAAGGATGCCCGTAAGTTCGTCTTGTCTTGTGACAAATGCCAAAGAATAGGGAACATCAGTAAACGTTAGGAAATGCCCATGAACTATTCACTTGTCATTGAACCATTTGATGTCTGGGGCTTTGATTATATGGGACCCTTCCCGAGTTCCAATGGGTATACTCACATCTTAGTTGCTGTTGATTACGTCACTAAGTGGGTAGAAGCTATCCCCACTAGAAATGCTGATCACCACACCTCTATTAAGATGCTTAAAGAAGTCATTTTCCCAAGATTTGGAGTCCCTAGATATCTGATGACTGATGGCGGTTCACACTTCATTCATGGTGTTTTCCGCAAGATGCTCGCTAAGTATGATGTCAACCATAGAGTTGCATCTCCTTATCATCCTCAGTCTAGTGGTCAAGTGGAGTTGAGTAATAGGGAGATCAAATTGATCTTACAAAAGACTCTCAATAGATCTCGAAATAATTGGTCTAGCAAACTTGACGATGCACTATGGGCTTATAGGACTGCTTATAAGAATCCCATGGGCATGTCGCCGTATAAAATGGTTTACGGTAAGGCCTGTCATTTACCTCTTGAGCTAGAACACAAAGCTTATTGGGCAATCAAATAGCTCAACTATGCCTTGGAAGACGGAGCACCTATGCCTTGGAAGACGGAGGATCAAACTCATGTTGCAACTCCTCCACCATCACCATCAAAGGAAGACAAATAAGCATTGGTATGGGCAACTCCCGTGGCTTGTGCCAAGCTTGGGGGAGTTGCCCTGGTATCGTATCACCTTTATATCTTTTGCTTTTACCTTTGTTTTAGTTCTTTCTTTTTCAGTTTTTACTTTCTTCTCTTAGTGGGATAAGTCTTTAGTGTTTAGTTTGAGTCTTTTGCCTTGTGTCTCCCCTGTTGTATTCGAGCTTGCGAGCTATATAATAAAGAGTATCTTAGTCAAGGGCTTTGTTTTGTGCCGTGATCAAAAGTATGAAAAGAACGATAGCATGAAAGATCATGATATGATCTTATGGAAAGTGATAGCTTCACGTATAACAAGTATGATTTTCGAAACTTGTTGAGAATAGACCAACATAGACCCCAGTCATTGTTGCAATTAATAAGAAGTAATAAGAAAAGAGAGGTTCACATATAAATATATCATCTTAGACACTTTTTACAATTGTGAGCACTCACCAAACTATTACATGCTTAGAAGTAGATGTTGGACAAGGAAGACAACATAATGAATTTTGTTTGCTTGATTCCAAACAATGTTATATGTCTAGAGATCCCTTAGCATGTGACGATTGCTTCCACCTCATATTATCCAAAACTCCCGCACCAAGTAGAGATACTACTTGTGCATCCATAAACCTTCAAACCAGTCTTGCCATGAGAGTCCACCATACCTACCTATGGATTGCGTAAGATCCTTCAAGTAAGTTGTCATCGGTGCAACCAATAAAAAGTTGCTACCTAAAGTATGTATGATCTATTAGTGTGTGGAAAATAAGCTTTATACGAATCTGTGATGTGGAAGACATAAAAGCGACAGACTGCATAATAAAGTTCTTTATCACAGGAGGCAATATAAAGTGACGTTCCTCCGCACCAAGAGGACACGCGTCCAAACCTTAAAAGTGCATGACAACCTCTGCTTCCCTCTACGAAGGGCCTATCTTGTACCTTTACTTTTGTCCTTGTGAAAGTCATGGTGATCAACACCAATTCCCTATTCCGTCTTCATCTTGGTGAACGTCATATGCTAGGGAAAGATCTATATTCATATATCAACTTGGATATGAGTACTTATGCTTTATTATTGTTGACTTTACCCTTGAGGTAAATGGTTGGGAGGCAAAATTATAAGCCCCTATCATTCTCTGTGTCCAACTAAAACTTTGATACCATGAGTACCACGTGAGTTGTAACAATTGTGGAAAACAAAAGAGATGATTGAGTATGTGGATTTGCTTTACAAGCTCTTATTTGACTCTTTCTGATGTTATGATAAATTGCAATTGCTTCAATGACTATGGACTGTTGCTGGCTATTTCTCGGTAAGGTTTTTGATTCATACTTTGCTTTTTGAAGAAATTGTTACTTTCCCATAAGAATCTTTATGATGTATTGTTGTTCTATGTGTGATCATGATGCCCTCATGTCCGTATTATGTTTTATCGAAACCTTCATCCCTAAACATGTGGACATGTTTATGGATCTTGGTTTTCGCTTGAGGACAAGCGAGGTTTAAGCTTGGGGGAGTTGATACGTCCATTTTGCATCACGCTTTCATGTTGATATTTATTGCTTTATGGACTGTTATTATACTTTGTGGTACCATACTTATGCCTTTTCTCTCTTATTTTGCAAGGTTTATTTGAAGAGGGAGAATACCGACACCTGGAATTTTGGACTGGAAAAGGAGCAAGTCTGAGTCCTCTATTCTGCGCAACTCCAAATCCCCTGAAAATCAACGTGGAATCTTTTGGGAATATATAAAAAATACTGGGCGAAAGAAGTGCCAGAGGGGAGCTGTCAGGGGCCCACAAGCATGGTAGCCGCGGCCTGCCCCCCTGGCCGCGGCTACAGGGCTTGTGGGCACCCTGGTGGCCCACTGGCCCCCCTCTTCTGCTATATGAAGGGTTTCGTCCGAAAAAAATTAGGGCGGAGCTTTTTCGAGGAGGCACCGCCGCCACGAGACGGAACTTGAGCAGAACCAATCTAGAGCTCCGGCAGGACGATCCTGCCGGGCAAACTTCCCTCCGGGGGGGGGGGGGGAATCGTCGCCATCGTCATCACCAACACTCCTCTCATCGGAGGGGACTCATCTCCATCAACATCTTCATCAGCACCATCTCATCTCCAAACCCTAGTTCATCACTTATAACCAATCTCCGTCTCGCGACTCCGATTGGTACTTGTAAGGTTGCTAGTAGTGTTGATTACTCTTTGTAGTTGATGCTAGTTGGATTACTTGGTGGAAGAGTTTATGTTCAGATCCTTGATGCTACTCATTACCTCTCTGGTCATGAATATGATTATGCTTTGTGAGTAGTTACTTTTGTTCCTGAGGACATGGGATAAGTCATGCTAATAGTAGTCATGTGAATTTGGTATTCGTTCGGTAATTTGATATGTTGTATGTTTTTTTCCTCTAGTGGTGTTATGTGAACGTCGACTACATAACACTTCACCATTATTTGGGCCTAGAGGAAGGTATTGGGGAGTAGTAAGTAGATGATGGGTTGCTAGAGTGACAGAAGCTTAAACCCCAGTCTATGCGTTGCTTCGTAAGGGGCTGATTTGGATCCACTAGTTTAATGCTATGGTTAGACTTTGTCTTAATTCTTATTTCGCAGTTACGGATGCTTGCGAGAGGGGTTAATCATAAGTGGGATGCTTGTCCAAGTAAGGGCAGTACCCAAGCGCCGGTCCACCCACATGTCAAACTATCAAAGTAACGAACGCGAATCATATGAACATGATGAAAACTAGCATGACAGAAATTCCCGTGTGTCCTCGGGAACGTCTTTCCTCCTATAAGACTTTGTTCAGGCTTGTCCCTTGCTACAAAAGGGATTGGGCCACTTTGCTGCACCGTTGCTATTAGTTGTTAGTTGTTACTTTTCACCTTCTACGTTTCACCTCACTACACGATCACTTGTTACCGCTACTTTTAGTGCTTGCAGTTATTACCTTGCTGAAAACTGTTTAACACAATCTTCTGCTCCTCGTTGGGTTCGACACTCTTACTTATCGAAAGGACTACGATTGATCCCCTATACTTGTGGGTCATCAATGGTCTCTCTCAAACAACCCTGCAATCAAATACAAGAAATCTCTTGTGTCCCCAACACACCCAGTACAATGGAAAATTGTATAGACGCACTAGTTTGGCGAAGAGATGGTGATACAAGTGTAATATGGATAATAGATATAGGTTTTTGTAATATGAAAATATAAAAACAGCAAGGTAGCCAATGCAAAACAACGAGCAAAATGTTGTATAAATGCTTGTAAATAAGGCCTAGGGTTCATACTTTCACTAGTGCAATCTCTCAACAATGCTAACATAGTAGAATCATATGATCATCCCTCCATGTGCAACAAAGAATCACTCCAAAGTTCATATCTAGCAGAGAACATACGATGAAATTGTTGTAGGTAGTAGAACCACCTCAAAGTTATTCTTTCCGATCAATATTTTGGGATATTCCTATAGTGTCACAATCATCCCTAGAGATCGTACTAGAATAACACCCATAATATATATCAATCAACCCTAATGTCACCTAGATACTCCAATGTCACCTCAAGTATTCGTGGGTCAATTATACGACATGCATCAAAAAATTTGAGATTCATCATATCAATCCAACACAAAGAACTTCCGAGAGTACCCCAAGATTTCTATCGGAGAACGTAGTATGAAAACGTGCAGTCAACCCCTTTGCATAGATCACTAAGGTCACGCAATTCGAAAGTTGATGGCATAACATATATCAAGTGAATCAATAGAATACCCCATTGTTACCACGGTTATCCACATGCAAGACATACATCAAGTGTTCTCAAATCCTATATATTCAATCAAACATAATGAGATCTCAAAGGGAAATATTAAATTCATCACAAAAAGATAGCAAGGGAAGAACAACATATGATCCAACTATGCTAACAAATCTCGTGATAGATCAAGATCGTGACATCTCAAGAACGAGAGAGAGAGGGGGAGAGAGAGATCAAACACATAGCTACTGGTACATACCCCCAGCCCCGAGGGTGAAATACTCGCTCCTCGCCATGGCCTCCAACTAGATGATGAAGATGGCCATCGAAGATGATTTCCCCTCCGTGGCAGGGTAGTGGAAAGGCTCCAGATGGGTTTTTCGTCGATGTAGAGAGTTGCGGAAGCGGAACGGAAGTTCTAGGTTTACTTTTAGAGGTTTTTGTATATATAGGATTTTTCAACGTTAAAAACACGCCAAACAGATCCACGTGGGTCTCACAAGCCATCAGGGCGCGCCCTGTTGGCTTGTGGCCCACAGGTGAAAGCACAACTTCTCCCTAAGGTGGCTTTGGTAGTTAATCACAACATATGTGTCATTGAACTAATGATCTTATCCAAGTATATTTCATAAAAGTTCAAAGATGCATAGGCTAAGGATTGTGAGGAGAACCCCTGGATACAAGGAAAGGAATAGGATTGGTCAAGCTTCAAGCTACAATACTCTCCATTTTATATTTGTGAAAAATCACATTTTAGTCCATAGGAAAGCCAATACTATTAAAAGGGGGTGAGATATCTATGATGAATTGGTTTCTCAAATGCTTACAAATAGCCAACAAAAAATACTCAATCATTCTCCCACAAAAGTTCTTTGTCCAAAGCCTAAACAGCAAAATCGTTGCCGCCAAGTTTTTCCACTCAACTATACCGATTTTCCACCAGACAGAACCTTTGCCAAACCCTAGAGTCTCGATACCACCAACATTCCTTTTGGTGCCACCGAAACCAGTGACCAAGTTTCTGGTATGTCATTTTCAAGAATCGAAAATTCCAAGTCTTGGAATCGGTCTCACCGAGATTTGGAAACTGCCCTAGGTCACCCATATCAGTACCACCGATATTCCTATATCGGTCTCACCGAGAATCCAAAGTTGCCTCATTTTGTGCAAATCGGTGCCACCGAGATTCTCTTTGGTTTCACCGAGTTGGGCAATAATGTTGTAACGGTTGGATTTTTGGAGATGCCTATATATACCCATCCACCACATCTCATTCGTAGAGGAAACACTCAAAATACACATACACTTGCCTTATCCATTTTTCTGAGAGAGAGCCACCTACTCATGTGTTGATATCAAGATATTCCAATCCATCCATTTGAAACTTGGTCTCTAGCCTCCCCAAGTTGCTTTCCACCCAATCAATCTCTTCTACCCATGCCAAATCTGTGTAAAGTGATTGGGTGTTGAGGAGACTATCTTTTGACGCGCAAGAGCAAGAAGTTCATCATACTACCGCAAATATTACCTTTCGGATGGTGGTGCCTCCTAGATTGGTTAGGTGTCCCTTGGGAGCCTCCTACTTCATGTTGTGGAGTTGAACCAAGAAGTTTGGAAGGGCAAGAAGATGGCCTACCTTGTGAAGATCTACCTCGAGTGAGGCTAGTCCTTCATGGATGTAAGACGTGATGGAATAGACAAGGTTGCTTCTTCGTGGACCCTTTGTGGGTTGAGCCCTTCGTGGACTCGCGCGACCGTTACCCTCCGTGGTTTGAGACCTTTGTGGACTCGCGTGGCAGTTACCCTCTGTGGGTTGAAGTCTCCATAAACATGGACGTACGATACCACCACCCATCTAAACCACGCCAAAAATCATAGTGTAAACCTTTGTGTTTGATTTTCCTATCCCTACCCTCTACTTACATGTGCATGTCATTACTTTCCGCTACTATACTCTTAGACTTTCATGTATTCGGTGTGCTTGACTTACAACAATTACTAAAACTTGCCCACAACTAAAATTGGGAAAACGCTAAGTTTTTATTTGGTCAAGTAGTCTAATCACCCTCTCTAGACATACTTCGGATCCTACAAGTGGTATCATAGCTTTGGTATCCATTGCATTGGTTTCACAACCTAGGAGAGTATGATGTCTAATGAGGGAATTACCACCTTAGAGGTCCATATTTTGATGGTACACACTTTGCTAGTTGGAAGCATAAGATGAAAATGCATATTCTTGGTCATAACCCTGCCGTTTGGGCTGTTTTCATGTTGCTTTGCAAGGTGAATTCTTTGGCGATGGAAGGGAACCGGATCGTGAAGCAACTGCGAAAGAATTGAAGATGTTGCAATACAACGCTCAAGCATGTGACATCTGTTCAACTGCCTATGCTCCAAAGAGTTCAACAATATTAGTCGTCTTGATAATGCAAGGAAATTTGGGGCACTTTGATTTATATGCACGAAGGTACCAAATCTGTCACGGAATCTAAGTTGGATGTGCTATAGAGTCAGCGTGACAAGTTCAAGATGAAGGATGGTGAAGGAGTCGCTGAGATGTACTCTAGGCTTGCTCCCATCACAAATGAGATTGCCGACTTAGCATGCGAAGAGATGACCGACAAATTCATTATCAAGAAGATACTTAGAGACTTGGATAGAAAGTACGACACCATGTGCACATTGATCCAAATGATGCCAAACTACAAAGATCTCAAGCCAACGAAAGCTAATGGAAGGATTTTAACTCATGAAATGTCACTAAAGGACAAAGAAGAGCTAGACAACAAGTCAAGCGGTGCTTACAAAGCTTCAAGTGATGCTCATGCTACTTCAAATGAGAACCTTATCACCAATGAAGAGATAAGCCTCATGGTCAAGAAATTCAACAAGTTCTACAAGAGTAGAGGCAAAGAGAGGAGCTCCAACTCATGATATGAAGAGAAGCATTCATCTAGTCGTGGCCGAATCTGCTAAAATTGTGGAAGGCCCGGGCATTATTTGAATGAGTGTCGATTTAGGGATATTTCGCCCGAACATGCGACAGAATAGTCAAAAATTTCCCTCTTCGCACCTAAATCACGCGCTAAGTCTCCGAGCTCCTGTCGCTTGACATGTATCCACTTACACCGACACTTCATCAGTATCTATAGACCCTACAAACGCCGACACATTTGACGTCATTAAGTGTGTATGTACACCAACAGAGAAACTTCCAAGGACCACACATGTGCCGACACATGACGTGTTGTTAGAAAAACGCCGACGAATGCGTTGTGTCTTAGTGGTTGCTGAAACTTATTGCGTCCACGATGATATATGTTCACCGATGCATGATTCAAAGTCAAAACTTAAAATCAGCGCTGACAGTTATTTTGTGCACATATGTGGACCTTTGCCCACAAAATTGTGTCACCTAAACTCTACCGTGGTGTAGTGGTAGTTCACCACAGACCTGCGGGTCCGTAGTTAGTACCTAGATGGCTATCTCTCTCTATGTTCTCCATTGCCAAAATCATCGTGATTCAAACGGTGATCTATCTTATGTAATTACTCTTGTGTGGTGCGTTTGTTGGGATCCGATGAATTGTCGGTTTATGTTCAGACTATTCATGAAATATAATGAGTTCCTTGCTAGTCTTTCATATATATGCACGATTATGATAGCTTCGCAATTCTCTTTGTTCTATCGATATGGTTTGGCCAACTAGATTGATTTATCTTCGGTGGGAGAGGTGTGTTGTAGTGGGTTCAATCTTGTGGTGCTCAATCCAAGTGACGGAATGGGACATGACATGTATTGTATTAATGCCACTACGGGTAAAATGATGGATTTCATTCATATTAATTGGATTTCCTTTGTCTACATCATGTCATTATCCTCCAAGCATTACTCTGTTTTTTACTTAATACTTTAAATGCACGCTGGATAGCGGTCGATGGATGGAGTAATAGTAGTAGATGCAGGCAATAGTCAGTCTACTTGCTTACGGGCATGATGCCTATATGTGTGATCATTTTCATGAATAAATATTGCATAGCTATGCGCTTTTCTATCAATTGCCCAACAGTAATTTGTGTACCCACTTATGCTTTTTACGAGAGAGAAGCCTCTAGCGAAGACTATGGCCCCCAGGTTTCCTCATATATATATATATATATATATATATATATATATATATATATATATATATATACAAATGCTCTAAATACCTCACTACCTTTTATTATTTGTATTTACCTTTTATATTTAATATATTGAAATTATCTATCTATCACTACTTATCGCTTGCAGGTAACAAGTTCAAGGGGATCGACAACCCTCTTGCACGCGTTGGGTGCAAGTGTGTGCTTTTGTGTGCACACGCTGAAGACAGGAAATTGCGTGGTCCTCCTATTTGTACGATAACCTTGGTTCTTACTAAGGGAGATACATACCTCTACTATGCTGCATCATCCCCTCCTCTTCATGAAAAAACCCAACGCAGATCACAAGTATCAAGGGTCATGGCTAGTTTTAGGGGGGGGGGTCAGAATCTTGTCCATTTGCATGCGTAGCCGCAATTCTTGAGCACCTTGCCTACAAGTAGAGCTCCTTGTAACTTGGAC
Source organism: Hordeum vulgare subsp. vulgare (assembly GCF_904849725.1). NCBI lineage: Eukaryota > Viridiplantae > Streptophyta > Magnoliopsida > Poales > Poaceae > Hordeum > Hordeum vulgare. Next base: position 74,835,846 of record NC_058524.1, on the reverse strand, counting down.
AACACTCATAATCCACTAAAACATAGTACGTAGGGTATTGCACCTCATGGTAGCCCAAACCTGTCTAAACCCCTTGCATGTTGTTTGTTGGTTCCACTCTTTGTGCACGACGATTCCCACAGTCAAACCGCAAAGGGGCCCTTTACCGGTCCCATAGTTTGGCGTACCTCGACATGATGTGACTAAGGGTGTTATGACAAAAATGACTCACTTAAATCAGCTATTAACATAGACTGCATGAATGCACATATATATAGATGAAAAAGGAACCCATTATTTAGTTATCCATGCAAACCATTTACACGTTATAATTTCATCCATATTGCGGTATTAACAATCATCAGGTCAACTAGCATGCACATCATTATCAAACATGGCAAAATTCTAATTTAGTTGATCCACAAAGCATAAGGATCGTTCAATACAAAGTGAGCATATGCTATCTTAAAACTTCTTATTTTATCAATCAACCACATTGAATGCATGCATTCCACACGCACTTAAAGCTAAAAAAGAGATAATAATGCAGCATTTACTAATCTCTACACTACTTAGATGATGTAGTTTCTAAAACATGGTTCCAATAATACGCAAGAAAACATATCAATAATAACCTACACAAATTAATATCCATTGGTGAACACTAAAGTGATTCTAGCATATTGGTTCATTTGGCATGGAGGTAGCTGCCGCATGGTGGTCCCGAGACTTTTCAAAATTGAAGTGTTTTGTCATATTATGCCATATGCATTCGAAGCTACAAAAGAGAGTAACCAAGTTTGACCTGGATGTTACATTAGGTAAAGAAATGACTTTGCTTATGTACTATGAGATCATGTTAACACTAATTAAAAATGACTTGGGTCTTCTTTTGAACCTAGGACAATAGGGTATTCCCGTAATGCAAAAAATAATTAAATGCAAAGAATCTTACATGTTGTTATATTCAAGCCATCCCCATTTTTGGGGAGGGGAGATAGGGAGAATAGGGGGACTGGAGGGTATAAAGCTATGAAGGGAGGCTGCAAAACAAGAAATAAAAGGTCCATATGCTTCTCCCACTCTATAAGGAAGAACCCGGGGTTCTATCCCATTTCCATCCCTAAATCAATAATTCGTAGTGCCTTTTCCTTTCTTGCGTACTCCTGGTGAACTAATTGCTAGTCATATGTTTAGGAGGCTATTTTCTCCTATATTAAGTAAGGTTCTTAAGCTTAATAAGCCCAAGTATAAAAAATTCATACTATTTTGAAATAAAACCGAACCATTTTTAAATCAAAATAGAAAAATAAATTTAGCTACTCTCTTGTTTGTCTCCTTCAGAAAAAGAAAGCTAAGGCAATTGATGTTAAATAAACAAACCACACCGAACAAGTCAGGAGTTTTCAGAGATTATGTCCAATGTCACATGCCACTACTACATTTTATGCAACACAACGAACCGATCAAGAAAGGTGAAGAAGACATCCAGCTTTTCTTGAGCATGTTTCTTATGTTGAGCCTGACGGAGAGAAGGACCCAAACGTAGACATCCATCTGTACGTTTGATGTGCTGCAACATACCTAAAACAATATTTATAGTATCGACTCATAGTGAATTACTTTGAGACCTAAATGTAAGTCCAATAATCCTTTGCATTTGCTGGCTACTCCCTCCCACATGAACTGTTAATCCCTGCAGTTGGCAAACTTCATCGTGGGTTTGTATTATGAATGGAAGGCGAAACACTTTACTAAGAGACATGATACCCGAAAATTCCTTGACTTAGATGGCTATTGGTTGTGATGAGCTAGAATATCCACTAACCACATATCTTTCCAAAACAGTACATTGGTACCATCCTGGATATCCACTTTAGAGATGCCACGCTAAATGGGAACTATCTTCATGTTTAACCAAAATGATCCATAGATTTATGACGAATTCATCAACGACATTTTAAAAAACATCACATATGAGCATATTTCTTGTAGTGAGCGTGGGGGAATTTGGAAGATTAGTAAGTATCCCATATGAGGTTCCCCAAGGTAAAACCCATTGATTTTAGAATTTGTAGAGAAATTTCAGAACCAGACCCTCATTTTCAATTCTCACATTGATGAGACCGAGCCCACCACATTTGTTGGCACAACAAACCATATCCCAAGCCGCCATGGAATTATGTTTTACACCTTCATCATAAGTTTTTGTCCAAAGACATTTCTATCTTATTTTATCTAGTAGCTCAATATTTTTTTGGGGTGTCTTGAGAGTGCACATGGAAAAAACTGTAGGAGGAGTTATGCTAGAATTTAGCAACAAAAGTTTTGCACCATAGGACAACATGGTGAGTGTGGCAGTGAGATGCCACTCTGCCTACCAAACCAAAGGAATGAGACCGCATATCGATGGTCATGTACCGCCGAGAGGCAGAACGAGGTAAGTTAAGGGCATAATCCCAGTGGTGCAGCAAACATGCTATCCATAAAGGTGAAAATACAATCATAGTAGTTGATCAGAATGAGGGTGGACTTGTGGAAGTTGATCTTCAAACCAACGAAAATAACATAGTCAAACAAAATTGTTTTTATCAAAGCATCTTGAACTAGACATGCTGGCATGGCAATAATTGTATTGTTGGCATATTGCATCACGATATATTCTGACATATTTTGGCATGAACATGGTAAAGTTATTCTATCTTGACAAAATGCATCATTTGCTACTACTTGAAGTAAGTCTATTGCAAGAACAAAAATCAAGGGCGGCGGCGTGCCTCCTTACCTTACCCCACGTTTGTAATGGAATTGGCATATACATACCCCCATTCAATAGAACCAAAATATTTCCCGAGGAAAAAATGCACTTAATACACCCAAGCGCTTGCCATTGAACTCCATGGTTTTCATAATCTTGATCATTTATTCATGTTTGGTCGTATGGAAAGCTTTAGCAAAATCTACTTCAAAAAGGAAATTTTCTTTCCTATATGCTTGGCATTGGAAAATGTATTAGATCACCCATGCTAAGCACTCTTGAATTGAGTGGACTTTGAGAAAACTGTGTTAGTTAGAGTGAATGAGTATTAGGATCAAGGAATGTAGTCGATTATCAAGCAGCTTAGTTATAACCTATAGGCAACAATCCAGGTGGTGATGGGTCTGAAGTCATTTACTGATTCTAGGGAATTGAATTTGGGGACTAGAGTGATAAAAGCACCGTTAATGCTTTCAATTTTTCCTTCGAATAATTAAGAGCACAAGGCATAGAAATATTCCTTCATAATAAGCCAATAGGCCTTAAAAAATCACTAGGAAATCCTTCTCGTCCAGGAGCTCGATCAGCTGGCATTTCTTCAATCCTTTTGTCAATTTCCTCTGGGTAAAAAGAGTGAGCTGATCAAGGTCTTCAATCTTTTGAATAATGTTATCAAGATTAAATTTAATCTCATGTGGGGAGGACGTTCCAAACCTTTCTTTAAAGTATTGAAAGATGATTTACTCTTTACCATGATGATCTTCAATGCAAGAGCCATCTGAAGTGGTAAGTGATGGCATATTGTTTCTTTTGTATGCCGGGTAATCGTTTGGAAATGTTCTTGCTACATTTTGTAAGTTCATAATGTAGGTTCTTGAACTTTGTACAAAGAATGGTCGCACCTTTGCTGGCTCTTACCGGTTTTGAACAGGCAACTTGAACCACTTCCAATAAACCAGTTGTTATATATAGTAGGACTCAAATCAGAAGATCGTGCTATGGGGAATGGTGGTCTCAATGTTAACAACATAAGGTATCTGGTCAGACATAGGCTTTTAGAGGGGTTTAATTTGTCACATGGCTGCTAATGAGAAACCAATCAAGTTGTTCGAGCAAAGGGTCAATCTGCATATTGCTCCACGTGCAGGTTCTACCTTTGATGACCAATTAAATCGAGTTTTGTGTGTGGATGATTGGAATAATTCTGCCCTTGATTGTTGCAACTTTCTGTGATGTGAATGAAACTGTAATCCACTACTAGAAGGAATTCATCATGACGGGGGATGTTTAATCCGAAAATACACTTGGTATAATTCACTCTTTGTTGTTCCCGATAAGGCCCATAAATGTGAACTAGTGTCCAAGAGTATGTGGACCGCGTTGACCGAAAACGAATTACCATGTAGATATTTGTATGTGTGCTCGTGCACATATTCTCATGCTACTTGGCATATTCAAGCCAATAACTATCCCAGGATAGACTTTCGGTTAGGGAATAAAAACCATCATGATTAATGTTGGTTTAGTTATCCGTTATCATCGTGGCCCATGCATGAATGCACTAAATGCCGTTACAGTTTTCACATGCAGAAATTATTGTCATATAATTGTCAAAAAAGAATATAACCATAAAAAGCATGATTACTTTTTTTCAGGCATGTAGTATACACGGATGCATAGCTTCGATATTTTGTACAAGCTTAGCAACTTTTAAACACATTAAACCGTCAAAACTAAACATGCGTTTGTGTTTGTAAAATGTATGATTGTTCTGCAAACTCCATTTATAATAAGGCCTTGGTTTGATTTGGTGTAATTTTTTTGTGCTCCCTGATATTTAGTTTGTTTGATCTCAAACTCTAATGAAGTGGATATGATGTGCTTTCCAAGCTCTTCTTGATAAATATTTAGAACATATTATAACTGAATGCGCATAGGCTTCTTGCAGAACTTCAAATCTTATTTGAATTATACTTAATACAATATATAGTTTGTACAAATTGTATGGTCAAATACCACACTCATGAATAAACTTGTGTATAACAACCATAACAGAAAAAATAAGTCATGGAAACAATGTGTACTATTAAGCATCCATTGGAAATGAACACAAATAACATGTTGACATGATGCCTCATACACCCGTGCACACATAAGATATATGTTTTTTTAGCTTTACGATATATATTTTATTGCTAGCATATAATTCTGGAAACAACATATAAAGAACCTACTCTTGGTGTAGGGCATTTTGGTGACCGAGCTTAATGAGCCCTTTATTTTTGAAAAACTCAAAACTCAAACTTTTCGACTTCAAAAAATTCTGAAAAAAATATGCAACTATACAAGGATGAAATGTATGGAATGGATCATGATGGCTGAAACAATGAAGCACGTCACCTTCAGAATAGGACTGCGATGATATTTTCCAGGAAATTAAATACTCTACTCTCTAAGGTTTTCCTTAAATAATGGTAATAATTCTGGCAAAAGATTAGTATAGGCAGAAAAAGCATGGAATTAATTCTGGCAAACGCAACACGATATGGACGCAAGAAGCCAAGGATATGGTTGGTAGAGCCATAGAAGGAAGGAAACACGATATGATGGTGGGCTGGCCGTGAGTGCGAGTATTGATGTCGCCATATATCTCCTCGCCTGAAAGGGATGTGCATGTGCATGCGCCAGCAGTATGACGCAGCACAGCTTCTATATAAATAGGAGGACAAGCCGGGAGGAATCGCACTTCAGAGCAAAAGTCCATCGCTCCCCTTCCTTCCTCTACTAGCTCCTATAGCCAGCCTCCGAGAGAGAGCGAGCAAGAGCCATGGACTTGGGCGACCACCAGGAGGGGGTCTCCGACAACCAGCAGCTGCTGGAGGAGAGCCGGAAGAGCCAACGCCGCCACACACCGGAGCAGATTCAAAAACTGGAAGAGTACGTCCTAATTTCCGTCAATATCTTCCGTTTTGTCCATTTCCCGTGTTAATTATTTGCTGTTCTATGCATCTTCATATTAGTGATCGGTATAAATAAATCAAGTATGTATGTGCACACTCGCAGGTCGTTCCAGACGTGCGCCTACCCGGATGAGGCCCAGAGCGCTCAGCTTGGACGCGAGCTTGGCCTGGACACGAAGCAGATCAGGTCCTGGTTCCAGAACCACCGTACACAGATGAAGGTATGCATGGACTGGAATACTGGATCCCTGATTGCTCCATAGTTTTTCATTTCCCTATTTTTTCGATCCTTACTTGGGTGATGGAATCTGGATGGCATATTGGCATGGCAGGTTGAGTACGAGCGGGCGGAGAACCTCTTCCTCCGCGAGGAGAACACGAGGATCCTGTCCGAAAACATGGTCATGCGAGAGGCGCTCAAGACCTTCGTCTGCCTCAACCCCAACTGCACCGCCAAACACTACTTCGACCAGCAGGAGGAGCTCAATAAGGAGAACGCTCGCCTCAAGGCGGGGCTCCTCCGCTGCGCTACATCTTTCCAAGATGAGCTCTAGTTTTACTTTTTGATCGGCATACCTCCTCCATGCTTCGGCATGCATAAGTTGGAATAAACTACAGGATTTTGAATAAGAGCTATGATTTGGTCCTGATTCTTGGTTCTCAGATCTCCATCCGACCGCGAGCCGGGCTATTTGTTGTAACTTGTAAGTTGTAACTGATGAGGACTGCCTACACAAACTGCCGAAGAAGTCTTATAACTAGTATATTTATTAATTGGATCCACCATATATAGGAGCTCCAGAGATTAATCCTGAGAGAACTCAGAACAAATTAAGGAGATCTACCTTTTCAATTCGATGCATCAGATTATTTCATGAAAATCCGGCCATCTGCTACTTCCCTATTAAACATGGTTTCCTTCGATATACTAGTAAATAGAGTCGTTTGTTGTGTTCTTATCTGAGTTGTGATGAGTACTGTCCCGCATCGCCGGCCGGCAGGAGGCGGCTGCTTGGTTCCTCTCCTCAGCGTCAACCATGTTAAATGAGAGACCGTGAGAAGCTCATCACCAGTTTCACCACACATCAGAGGAAGTGGAGAGAGATCTAACATGCCAATGCCTAGGAACAGGTTATTTGTCTAAGAGACTAATATTGATTGGTTTTCCTAAATTGATCTCAGCTTTCTGGGTCCTTCTCGTCAAATAAGAACATCTTTGGTACCAACGTCCTGATGGAGGCATAGAGTACCTTCGATAATGCTCCATGGTAGGTTGGTGCAAGTTCAGCTACATATAAGATACATCGTATATGGCACACGGCGCCCGTAGACTAGCTTATTTTTCACAGGATCCATCTGTGGACTGGGTTTCCGCCATCAAAAGATAACGGAACAAAACATAAAAATAGCGTCTAGGCAGGAAAACAAAAGCAAAGGTTCATCCCAAAACAGCAGCTCCCATACCAAATGCGCAAAAAAAAGTTCAAACAACCTTGCAGACTAGCTGATGGATATCGTAGCATCTCGTCCTACACTGCATACTGCACAGGGGCACGTTATCACATACTCATATCTCTGCCTGCTATCCTCACCCTGCAGTTCCTCCATTATAAGATTGTAGCCCATTCAGCTCCAACCCTTCTCATGAAATCTTATGTTTTCATATGGTTGCAAAATAAGCCTAACATGGAAGCTGGCTAGAAAGATTCGTTCTAAGAGCATCTGTAACCGATCCCCTAAAAGGCGTTATACGAGTAAAAATTCGATTTTCCTCCTCTAAACCAACACTTAACTGATCCCCTATCACCATTAGAGGAGTAATGTTTTTACTCTGGAGCCGCCCCGACTCTCAAATATACTCATCCGCCAACCCGTGGAATAAAAGTTGTGGCCCCCCACCCACACCGCATCATCGTTGACGTTGCCTCCGGTGACCACCCTTTGCCTCTATCGGGACCCGCCTGCCTCCGCCGCCCTCCTGCCCCACTTAGAGACGCTCATCGGTCACTACCAACGCCGGAATCAAGCTCTATCGCCACCACTGCCGCCACATCAACCCCGTCTCCAGAAGCACGCACCACATCTTCTTCCTCCAAGCCCCTCCATCGACTTCCGACCACCTCGAAGCCCCACGGAGCACTTGTTGCTTGGGCATCGGCTCAACATCACCAGCTGGCCGTGACATCTCCGTCGTCTTTCAAGTGTTTGACGGATTGCCTGGATGATTTTTTTTTTTGTGTTTTTTCATCTCACTTTTCGTTTTGCCAACTAAAATGAACCTTATCATTTCTAGTATACATGAAGAGGTGGAGGGAGTTGATCATCGACGACTCTTCATCAAAGGAGGATGAAAAGTATGATGACGACTTGGAAACAGATGTTGCCATGATCTTCAGCGAGGATTTTCGGTGGCCGAGAGTAGGATCACAATTCGGCCAGATGCACATCAATTGAGATAGAGGAGAGGGTCATGCCAAGATTATGGGATATTACTTTAACCCGATGCAATCTATTCGGCGAAGTATTTTATCCAGCGATTTTGGATGCACACAAGTCTCTTCCTCACCATTGCCAAAGTTGTGCACAAGCATGATGATTGGTTCGAACTTAGGAGGAGTGCGTCCGGAGAAATAAGTGTGAGTCCTTTGATGATGTGTATCACGATTGTTTGAGTGCTTGCCTATGGGTCTTTGATACGTCTTCAACATATCGATAATTTATGAAGTATTTTTTCGTGCCATATTTACCCATGTTTACAATATTTTTATATGGTTTTAATGCACTTTATATAATTTAATTTGAACTGACCCGGATTGACTTTGTTTTTAGCAGAATTATCATGGTGTTTTTTTCATGTAGAAAATATAAGTTATCGGAATCGGCTGAAACTTTTTGATGATTTTTGCTGGAAGGAAAGAGGCCCGGGAAACTTCGAGGGAGTACCAGGAGACCCACGAGGAGGTGACAAGGTATTAGGGTGTGCTGAGGGGGGTGGTCGCGCCTTGTTGCCTTGTGGCCCTGTCTGGCTCCGTTTTGCGTGATTTCAGCGCTGAAAAATCTTATGTATTGAGAAACCCCTAGAAATTAACCTAGAACTTCTTCTCTGCCACCGCAAGCCTATGTTCCGAAGCGATCTCATCTGTAGCCCTGTTCCGGCACCTTGTCCAAGGGGTCAGTCATCATCGGAGGCCATCTTCATCATCCCGACGGTCTCCATGATAAGGAGGGAGTAGTTCACCCTTGGGGCTGAGGGTATGTATCGGTAGCTATGCGTTTGATCTCTCTCTCTCTCTCTCTCTCTCTCCCTCTCTATCTCTCTCCCGTGTTCCTGAGATGTCATGATCTTGATGTATCACGGGCTTTGTTGATATAGTTGGACCATATGGTGTTCTCTCCTTGCTATTTTCATGTGATAAATTGATTCTTTCTCTTTAAGATTTTGTTATGTTGGATTGAATACGTCAAATTTGAGAACACTTGATGTATGTCTTGCATAAGGATACCCATGGTGATGATGGGGTATTCTATTGATTCACTTAATATATGTTATGGCATCAACTTGCAGATTCCGGTGACATTGGGGGGTTTATGCATATTGGTTAATGCATGTTTTCATCCTACTTTATCCGATAGAAATCTTAGGGTACTCTTTAAAGTTCTTTGTGTTGGATTGAATATGATGAATCTAAAATTGTTTGATGCATGTCGAATAATTAACCACAAATACTTGTGGTGACATTGTTATATCTAGGTGACATTAGGGTTGATTGATGCGTATCATATGGTGTTATCTAGTATGAACTGTAGGGTTGTTTGTGACACTTATAGGGATGGCTCGATAGATTGATCACAAAGGATAAGTTTGAGGTGGTTCTACTACCTGCAACAATTTCATCTTGTATTCTTCGCTAGATAGTAACTTTGAAGTGATTCTATCACACCCTCTGTTTGTACCACTTTGCCACAATACGTTTTTATAAAATTTGGAACCATTTAAAACTTTTTGTGTGCATATGATGATTGAATTGGTTGTTATTTGCTTGCTTTCTTATTTGGGGTTTTTATTCACAAAAAATCTTCTTCTCTCCAAGCTCATCTACTTGACCCAAAGCTTTGTCCAATGATCATTCCATGTGTGTAGGACCTAAAAACTATTTTTACAAAATATTGTTTTGACCAAAAGGGCATTTATTTATTTTAAGCTTTCAAAAACCCCTCAGTTGAAATTTGTACTACAAGTCCTCAATTTAGGAGAATGTTTTTGGCTCAAATATTTTATTTGGATCCTAATATCAAAACTACTTCTCAAAACCACAAAATTATTATTTTAAAAGTTATTTTTTCTATTTAAATTAAATACCTCTTTTTTAATCCAGAAATGGTCTTTTGTGAAGGAAAATTATTTTCTTGCTTCAAAAATATTTGAGAAAATTTAGGGAAATTCAGTGGACATATATTTTTCCATATATAAGATTTTGAACACATGGTCATGTTCGAAATAATGGACAAAACCCCTCAAAACCCTTTCTACCTATTTCAAGCTTTTGAAATCTGGAAATATTCTCAAATAATTCGAGGAATATTCTAGCAAGTCATACATGATATATGTGATGATCTTGCTAAGTTTCATCTCAATCCAAATTGATTTGGTCCACTAAAATATTTCAAAACCTTCTGTGTCAAGAACCCAATTTGAGCAACTCTACATTGTCATGTTTCTCCAATTGCTCTCAAACTTTGCAGGAGTGATATAATCCCCAAATAATGATGCTACACCAAGTTGTTCATTTGGGGGAGTAGATTTGCTTAGCTAGATCGACAGAAACCTGATTCTGTTGATTTTTAGGGTTTTCCAAGTTTACACTATCAACTTTGCTCAAATGAGCTCAAACCTTGTGATACATCTCATTTTTACCCAAGATTTGATTTTGTTAAATCTCACAGTAAGCAGACAAATTTATCTTGCCCAAAACTCCATCAAATACCTTCTGGAAGAATCAAAAACTATTCTTTTGACCCCCGAAGCTATTCCCCTTGCCCCCAACTTTTACCATGGCCTCTATGAGACCCACAATAGCTCTAGTAGCAATCCCAATGATTAGCTCCGTGATTGAGGGGATGAAACCCCACTTGCACCTCTCTAGAAAGACCCTTTTCTCCCCCTCTCTCTATCTCTCTTCTCTCTATCTCCTGGCCAGCCTCGAGAGAATACCATGCTCCCTCCCCTTTTGTTTAATCCTCCTACAGCTGCTGGGCACTAGTGGCCGCGCCAGAGCGTGCCAAAGGCGTCATCATGCCAGCCAAAAGCACACTTTGTTGCGTGTTATAGGACGGGCAAGCGCTGACTTTGCTACATGCCCATCCCATCGCCACCTCAACCCCTTCCCCTCACGCCAGTCGAGGGGCCTTGGCGTTTGTGACAAGCCAAGCGGTCAGCCCCCTCCTTCCTCTCTCTTTGGCACCCCCTGTCACACATGTCCAAGCTCCTCCCACGTGCGCGAGTAGCCGCTCGTCCCTCTAGCCCGCCTCGAACTCGCCCTCCTTCCCTCTCTCTTCTCCTAGTCGTGGACCACTCCCACGAATGCTCCAACATGCCATTTTCCCTCTCTTGTCACTACGACCATCGCTGCGGACACCCATGAGCTCCGCTCATGGTGCATTGTTGGTTGGCTATGTAAGCCACCCCGAGGCCATATCTCCCCTATGGATTCTCTCTCTCGCTACAAATCAAAGCCCTACACCACTCATTCCTCCTTTCCTGCTCCCTTTGCTCGGGATCAAGCCGAACCCCGCCGCTTTGTCTTGCCATCGATCTCCCGGTAGAGCCACTGCCCGACCCTCTTTTCTCCTCCCACGAGCCTCCCTCACCTCCTTGATCATCTCCCCTCTCTCCCCCGTTCATTTGAAGCCAGGGAACATCAACGTCGACCGCCTCCCGAGCACCTCCGCCGTGGCTCCTCCGTTGCCGGCGACCATGACCTCCCCGGCGTCCATCTCCTCCACCGCCCGAACAGCGGCTCGCCCCTAAATCCATTCTCACCGTCCTCGAGCCCTATCGTACCCCTTACCATCGCCGATAAGGCCGCTCCCCTCTTTGTCCCGAGGTTGAAGATGATAGGTGGAGGCCACATGTCCTCCTCACCTCTCTCTCGCATCCCCTCTCTGTCATTGGCGGCTTGGGCCGACCTGTCGGGTTTAAACCCCAACCGGTGCGCGTACCGCTTCGCATGGGCAGGTTCCTCTCTAGACCGGCTCTGCTGCGCCAAATCTGGCCCATCTGGCAGAGTGCCCTTTTTCCTTTTCTGTTTTGTGACTTTTTCCAAAAATCCCACACAATTAACTAATTATCCAAATCCCATGATTTAAAATTCCAAAATCTTGTAATATTATGTTCTAATTAATGATACCACTTGTGTAATTTCCGCACAAAGTTTTATACCATGTATTATTGAAAAACCTTGTTTTAAGTATTTTAGCTCTCTGTTAAAATTCATTTAACTGTTTTGGAAACTTTAAAACTAAAACCTAGTAATTTTTACAATGATAATACCCGCCCTAGTATTTTACAAAAATGGGTAGACATTTTTTTTGAGTGTTATATTTCCCATGTTTTTGTCGTAGTCTTATTTTTGCCCGTTATAATTGCGACTATAGAAATGAAGGGGAGCCTTGGCGCAGTGGTAAAGTTCTTGCCTTGTGACCATGAGGTCACGGGTTTAAGTCTTGGAAACGGACCAGAAGACTTTGAAGAACCCAAAGACTTTTTTGAGCCAGGCAAGTAGCCCTTTGACCATGACTATGAAACAATTTTATGCATGTCATATGGCACTTTATTTTGTTGCATCTAGATCATGTTCATTGGTGACCACCTTGGTGGGTTGTCTCCGATATTCCTTTGTTGATACTTCCACTGAGCATCACCCTACCATCTTATGAGGGTTGTGCGGGTGGTAAGTAGATAGGATGCCATGTAGTTGCTACGCAAATGGGATGGGATTATGCATGGTGTTGGAAACAATGGTGCTTTCAAAGACTTTTCAAAAACCTATCGGGTGAGACTGATGCTCGATAGATATGGTGTTGTGATTAGGTGACCACTTGAGAAAGAAGAGGTGTGCCAAGACAGGTTGTGTGTGTGTTTTCAAAAACAGAAAAATTGAAGATCTGTCGACCGTCCCAACCTTACATGTACAACCACGATACCCCTTATGGGACGGGGCTTTGTTGATTACTGTGATCGGTACTAGCGGAGAGCCTGCATTACTAGTAGCGGGAGTGACGTGGTCACTCTCGATACGGGCTGGTGTCAGGAAAGGACGACAATGGGATGTTTTTACACACACCGAGCACACTGTTCGTCCCTGCATGGGTGTTACTTGTGATGTTCATCATGCGGGTTGGGTGCTAATGAGTGGACTCCTCGTTAGTATCGTCATGGGAAAGGCATTTTTCGAGTACTTACCTCGGGTATGAATAATACCACGAGTCATCGCTTGACACGAAATTTTCCCGAGTCTGGTGGGTAAAGTGTGCAACATATTTGAATAGTTGTGTCCACGGTTAAGGACAGTTGGATGGTGCTGCTTAAACTATGTCCGATGTTTTCACAAACTTGTTGTGGGCGTGTATGAGAAATGAGATACTTGAGCTAAGTCAGATGACTTGACATGATGAATGAACATGAGAAGTTCAACCCCTATTATATTGATATCTGTAACATGTTCATATGGATATCTGCAACCTCATGATGCATGCTTTTGCAAGTTGATTAATCATGCCATTGAGCTTAAAATTAGCTTTCTACAACTTACCTATTAATGCTATATCATGCATTGTTATTGCCTTGTTCCAAACATGGGTTGCTTGCAAATGATTATTTAATTGGCTAGGCATGGAAGATCAGGAGTATGATGAAGAGTTTGTTGGAGACGAACATGCGAACTAGGACACTTTCGAGTCAGGATGCATGTAGGGTTAAGGCAGATGGCATGGATTCACTCTTTCGTTCAAGATTTCTGCTACTAGTTATGTTTGGTGTGTTGGACTTCGAGGCCCTATCTATGTAAGACTTCACCTTAATATTCTTTATTTTCATGAGACAATATGTATGGATGTAAGACTCTTATTATTCAACTTCTGTGTCTTCAGTGAGCATCGATATCTGGGATCACTTTACACGGGCATTTCGTGATCACGATTTATGAGTCTCGGGTTCCCCACAGATTCTTTGTTGCACGATGAGGGATGATTATATTATTCAATTATGTTAGAATTGTTAAGAGGTTGCACTAGTCAAAGTACGAATCCTACGCCTTATTTCCAAGCATTTATATAACGTTTTGCTTGCTCTTTACTACTCCCCCATCCCAAAATAAGTGGCTCAACATTGCACTAACTTTGTGCTGAAGTTAGAGCAATCTTGAGTCATTTATTTTGGGAAGGAGGGACTACTTGTTACCTTTCTGTTTTGGACTTGTATCACCACCTCTTTGCCGAACTAGTGCACCTATATAGTTTACCATTGTATTAGGGGTGTTGGGGACACAAGAGGTTTCTTGTATTTGATTGTAGAGTTGTCTGAGAGAGACCATCTCCATCCTACACCTCCCACGGATTAATAAACTTTAGGTCATCCACTTGAGGAAAATTTGTAGCTGTCCTACAAAACTTTGCACTTGGAGGCCCAACAACGTCTACAAGAATAAAGTTGTGTAGTAGACATTAGTCTGAGAGAGACCATCTCCATCCTACACCTCCCATGGATTGACGACTATGCCCGAGTTGGAGAAGATACAATATTGGAGTCCATTCGAAGGTACACAAAAGCCATGATCGATATCATTGACCAAAGTACTTGAAGGCACCCACCAATGAAGATAAGAGAGGCTCTTGGGATTTAGTGAAGAACTAGTATGTACTGGGATGCTTGGATCAATTGATTGCATGCACTGAAAATGAAAGAATTATCCTGCAAGATGGAAAGGTCAGTACAAAGCCCACTTTGAAGATCAACAATCATTCTTGAGGTTGTTTCATCGAAGGATCAATAGATTTTGCATTCATTCTTTGGATTTGGTGGCTCTCATAATGACACATATATGCTAAGAACTTCACTACTCTTAGTTAGGCTTGATGTCAAAGATGCTCCTTATTGCAACTATGTTATCTATGGCCATCAGTACACGATGGGTTACTCCCTTGTAGATGGCATCTATCCTCCATAGGCCACATTTGTCGATAATACATCATTGTAAAGGGAACAAACAAGATATCTCACTTTGCAATGCGTCAGAAGTCTACAAATAAGTAAGGCAAGAGGGCTTTCAGTGTGCTTTAGAAGCACTTGAGCATTATTCAGGACCTGTCAAGTATTGGAACCCAAGGTCCAATGGAAAATAATGACATGTTGAATCATCTTGCGTAACATGATCATAGAAGATGAGAGAAGCATACCACATAACGTTTGGTGCAGCTTCGATGGGGATCCTGTCGAGCCGGATCACGATGCAAACATGATACAAAGAATCCTTGTAGCGCATCGAAGCATCGAGAATTGAGAAGTTCATACCCAGCTCCAAGATAATCTTGTTGAGCATGAGTGGCAACTCCATGTAACTTCATTGTTGGACTTTTATCATGCTCTTTACATCATTGCAACCCTTTCATGTGTTTGACTTTGAATAATTTAGTTTCTAAACTTTGAATTTTATATATTCAGGAATTGTGTGAACCATAATTATCATGTTTGTATTTAGTATGTATGCAAATATGTAGTTGAAATGTAGTATGTAAACTAATACTAGGAAGGTTTGGCGCGAAAAAATAGGCAGTTAAGTCTAGGTGATCAGTTGGCTACTACACTTTTTAAGGAGCAAATATAATGAGTTAAAGGATAACACCATATAGAGGCCCAAATTATAATTTATCGGTTAGAGATGCTCTAAGAAGGCTATCTGACTTTCTGTTGCTTTATATTTCATCTGTTAGGGCATCTCTAGAAAAAATATCAAAAGGACTTGACTCCTTAAAAGATTTACTCATGAAGTGTTAAACCGGACCTGGATGAACTCCCAAAAGGGTTAGCCCTTCACATATTTTAGGACATGCAAAAGTATCATGATATAGTCAATGTAGAGGACCACTATGGAGCCATGTATCATCCAAAACAGGTCCATGTAGCCACCGTGAGCGCCCGTGCCATCTTCAGACCTTCGATTCGAGCCACCACCGCCTCCTCAAGGTCCATGTAGCAACGACGATAACTGCCCAAGTAACGCGGTGTGCGTCAGTAGCTATGGGGCACTTGCGACGGATATCCAAAATCCAGACACGCGGGAGAAGATGTTGGTTAGCACATTCGCCACTACGGGCAGTATGCATGTACGACGTGATAGTGGTACAACTTACTAACTCACGTGAAGTTTAACTTCCCCCTCGGCACCCATGCCCGTACTTTGTCAAGCGTGCTATTAGATTGGTCTCCCTCAATGAGGAGAAGCAGCACCGCAATGTCGTGAACCAGCTCGAGGCCAAGTGCATCGATGAGGCCTTCATGACCGATTTAATCGCGATGAACCCACATGTCTTGGTTGATAATGGCGTGTGGTTCGAGTCCAAGGAGGATGCTAAGATATTGTCTTAGCTCATGGTCGAGTCCTTTGACAAGGAGGAGGATATGTTGTTGGCTTTTCCTAGCACGAATGATGATGAGACCGGGTGTAGGGGAACGTTGCATGGGAAACAAAAAATTTCCTATGCACACGAAAGACATATCATGGTGATGATCATCTACGAGAGGGGATATCGGATCCACATACCCTTGTAGATCGCTAAGCGGGAAGCATTAGGAAACGCGGTTGATGTAGTCGAACTTCTTCGAGATCCGAATCGCAAGGGTCCCACGAACTCAGTTCCGATCTAGTACCGAACGGACGACACCTCCACGTTCAGCACACGTACAGCTCGATGACGATCTCCGCCTTCTTGATCCAGCAAGAGAGACGAACAGGTAGCTCAATTCTCCGTCAGCATGATGGCGTGGCGGTGATGGTGGTAGAGCTACTCCGGCAGGGCTTCGCCGTGCCGTACCGAACTAGCTACGGGGTGTCACGAAGTGGTGGAGGGATAGAGGGTTGCACAATGGCTTGGGGTGCAAAAAGCCTCTCAAATCTCCACTATATATAGGAGGAACAAGAGGGAGGGTTGGCTTGTGTCCTACTCCAAGGAGGAGCTTCGCCCGAGCCCAAGAGGGAGGAGTCCTCCTCCAATTAGGTTTGGTGGAGGACTCCTTCCCAACTTGTCCACCTCCTTCCTTTTTTTCTTTTTTCTTTTATTTTTGCTTTTAGCCGAAATAGGTTTATTGGGCTGGCCTCACCAGCCCACTAAGGGAGGGTGCACCACCCATGGGCCTATTAGGTCCTCTCCCGGGTGGGTGGCCCCTCCCGGTAAAACTCGAGAACCCATTCGTCATTTCCGGTACTTTACCGGTAATGCCCGAAATATTTCCGGAAGCCAAATGCAACATTCCTATATATCAGTCTTCGTTTATAGACCAATCCGGAAACCCTCGTGACGTCCGAGATCTCATCCAGGAGTCCGAACAACATTCAGTTATCAACATCAATAATTCAATTGTACCGAAACGTCACCGAACCTTAAGTGTGCAGACCCTGTGGGTTCGAGAACTATTCATACATGACCTGAGACACGCTCCAGTCAATAACCAATAGCGGGACCTGGATGCCCATATTGGCTCCTACATATTCTACGAATATCTTTATCGGTTGAACCTCTATGTCAAGGATTCAGTTAATCCCGTATGATGTTCCCTTTGTCCTTCGGTATGTTACTTGCCCGAGATTCGATCGTCGGTATCTCTATACCTATTTCAATCTTTTTACTGGAAAGTCTCTTTACTCGTTCCGTAATACAAGATCCCGTGACTAACTCTTTAGTCATTTTGAACTTCTTCAAAATCTTATCAAGGTATGTGCTTTGTAAAAGTCCTATCAGGCGCCTTGATCTAGCTCTATAGATCTTAATGCCCAATATGTAAGTAGCTTCTCCTAGGTCCTTCATTGAAAAAAAATTATCCAAGTATTCCTTTACGCTTTCCAAAAGTTCTACATTGTTTCCAATCAGCAATATGGCATCCACATATTATATTAAAAATTCTATAGAGCTTCCACTCAGTTTCTTGTAAATACAAGCTTCTTCAAAAACTTGTATAAACCCGAACGCCTTGATCACCTCATCAAAACGCTGGCTCCAACTCCGAGATGCTTGAACTAGTCCATAAATGGATCGCTGGAGCTTGCACACTTTTTTAGCATTCTCTGGATCGACAAAACCTTTCGGTTGTATCATATACAACTCTTCCTTATAAAACCCGTTAAGGAACGTTGTTTTGACATCCATGTGCCAAATTTCATAATCAAAAAAGGCAGCTATTGCTAACACGATTCTAACGGACTTAAGCATCGCTACGGGTGAGAAATTCTCATCGTAGTCAACTCCTTGAACTTGTGAAAAACCTTTGCCACAAGTCGAGCTTTATAGACGGGACCATGCCAAAAATCACCGTGTCAACCTTATGCTTTGATCTCCCTTCCTTACTCCACTATTTACATTTGCATGTTTACTTTTCGGTGCAATACTATTAGAACTACATGTGTAGGGTGTATTTGACTTGTCATAATTGTCGTAGTTGCCTCTCAAGTAAAATTTGGAAAAGGCAAAAAAATTATCTTGTCATTTAGTCTAATTACCCCCCCCCCTCTAGACATACTTTCGTTCCTACAGTTATCAACTAACAACACTTGTCTATGGCGAGGAAACCTTAACCATCTTTGATCAACGAGTGAGTCAACTAAAGGCTCACTAGGGACATTGTTTTGTCCATATATCCACACATGCATTTGTGTTTCCATTCAATACAATTATAGCATGGATAATAAATGATTATCTTGCAACATGAAATATAATAATTATTATTTTATTATTGCCTCTATGGCATATTTCCAACACCGGGACCTTTGGCAGTGGGGGGTTGATCCCTATCTCCTCCGACTCAGACAACTTTGACGCGTATTGTGCCCATGGCGGTGATGGTAGTTTAAATGTATTTAATTATCCTATCTAGTATATAGACAACTTAATGAAATCTCTAAAAAGAGTTATATTTAGTCTTCTAGTGAAACCTCTTAAAAGACTTATATTTAGGAACGGAGGGAGTATGATGTAGGAATGCTTACATTATATTATCATATGGTTTATCGCTTCACATCAGGTATCTTTACGTTGCCCAACTAACTGAGACATGTTAATGATTTCTATTATTTGCTAACACTCAGTTTATACAACTCACGAATCATAGCTCACGACTAACATTAGTATGTGTTATACTGTTTTGCTCAGTAAGAACCAGAATGAAATGATTGAAATATAGGAACACATCTTTTGAACTGCACATTGCATTTCAATACAAAGGTCTATTTTATGTAAAAAAAGTTTACTGTATGAAGTTTAATTAGTTTTTAAACTATCTTAGTACCACTATTATCACATGTCACATTGGGAGAGCATCTTAGTAAGACTATGGCCACATGTCACATGTTGTGAGGTGTAATTATTATCAAATGATTCTCTCAACATTAGTTTAATTAGTCGATTCAGCCTTATGTAGTTTGTCTTAGATTTTTTTCATTTCATTCACAAATATGTGGTATTTTGTCGTTAAAATTCATTCTCCATAAAAACGCAACAAGACATCCATATATATGGATAATATGTGAGATCATATCATGGTTTGAGACATTGATTAGAACAAAATAATGTAGACACAAAATAAATTCTCCATGTCACAATTTATTTGGAGCCTATGCATCGTAATAGCAAAGCACGATCTATTTAGGAACTCATTGGGTGAATATATTGTTCCTATGCAATACAAAAGTAAACTACTTCATGGTTCTTTCAATTCTGTTTGTTTTTTTATAACCCACAATTCTGGGAAAGAAACAGCAGAGAGCGACCCCTCATTTATGTTGTAAAAACAATTATTGCCCCGTTCAAATTGGTTGATGACTACCTTTTGCTAATAGTAATTCATGTCTAACGTACTTTGGACCCTAAACGAGTAGATGCATAAGTCTATAACCAGTTTTGTGGGAAGAGTCCATATATACCTTACAATGCACTACCATAAAGTACATTTACAAAACCATGAAGATGAATTGAGTACTCAAATACTATGTACTATTGCAGAAAATCAAGAGACAAAATACGAAAATAATATTTTGCTACAAACTCAATAACCTACAGTAGATTACATATGAATCATGATAACAACCATAAAGTAAGTAAATCATTTCGGTCTACTACTTACATATGTGGGAGTTAACATTTGAGGAAGCACGGGTTTTACTACACCCCTTATCTAGCCATCCATTTCTACATCGTGATTCGTACAAACACTTTTTTTGTCTTTTTTGTTTCTTTCAAATCATACAACATATGAACTTCAAACTTTGGAGGACAACAAAAGATTCTAACTGGAATGTGAGAAAAAAAACTTTCAGATTTTTTCGTGAATCATAAGTACTAAAAAAATAACATTTCCTACTCAAAAAAATCTTATTTTGTACATTTATGTTGGACCAAAAAATCTGAAAGTTTTTTTCCACATTCTAGTTAGAATGTTTTGATGTCTTGCAAAGTTTGAAGTTCATATGTTATCTTATTTAGAAGAAACAAAAAAGGAAAAAATTGGTGTGACAAGTTAGTTGTATAGTACAGATCTCAAAGCAATATTAAAGGATAAGGATAAGGGGTGTCTGAAAGCTCGTGTTTTAATAATCCACATTATGTATGCGGGAGTGAGGCTTGAATCCACGTTAGGATATCAATTCTAGGAGGCCTCATACCTATCCGTGCGATTCCTTAAACAAAACTAATCAATAATGTAGCAAGAATTAATTGGCAAGTTTTTTTTGAGGGGTAAATGCTTGCTTTATTGATCACTAATACGAGTTATAGTGATAAAATGAGTATCAAAGGGTTGTAGGAGCCACAAATGGGGTCCCTCCCCCAAATGCAAAGCATGCTTAGCTAAATGATGAGCTTCCATATTGGAGATTCTTCCTTCATGAGCAAAAGATATGGCTTGAAAATCATTGTTCTCGTCCTTAATTTCCTTGACGATTGTGTTGGGGAACGTCGCATGGGAAACGAAAATTTTCCTACGCGCACGAAGACCTATCATGGTGATGTCCATCTACGAGAGGGGATGTGTGATCTACAGACCCTTGTAGACCATACAGCAGAAGCGTTAGTGAACGCGGTTGATGTAGTGGAACGTCCTCACGTCCCTCAATCTGCCCCGCGAACTATCCCGCGATCAGTCCCACGATCTAGTGCCGAACGGACGGCACCTCCGCGTTTAGCACACGTACAGCTCGACGATGATCTCGGCCTTCTTGATACAGCAAGAGAGACGGAGAGGTAGAAGAGTTCTCCGGCAGCGTGACGGTGCTCCGGAGGTTGGTGATGATCTCGTCTCAGCAGGCTCCGCCCGAGCTCCGCACAAACGCGATCTAGAGGTAAAACCGTGGAGATATGTGGTCGGGCTGCCGTGGCAAAAGTTGTCTCAAATCAGCCCTAAAACCCCACTATATATAGGAGAGGGAGAGGGGAGCCTTGCCTTGGGGTCCAAGAATCCCCAAGGGGTCGGCCGAGCCAAGGGGGGAAGGATTCCCCTCCCAAACCGAGTCCTACTTGGTTTGGAAGGTGGAGTCCTTCTTCCCTTTCCCACCTCCTCCTTTTTTTTCCTTTCCTGTTTGATTTTCTTACCAATGCGCATAGGCCTCTCTTGGGCTGTCCCACCAGCCCACTAAGGGCTGGTGCGGCACCCCAAACACCTATGGGCTTCCCCGGGGTGGGTGGGCCCCCCTGGTGAACTCCCGGAACCCATTCGTCATTCCCGGTACATTCCCGGTAACTCCGAAAAAACTTCCGGTAATCAAATGAGGTCATCCTATATATCAATCTTCGTTTCCGGACCATTCCGGAAACCCTCGTGACGTCCGTGATCTCATCCGGGACTCTGAACAACATTCGGTAACCAACCATATAACTCAAATACGCATAAAACAACGTCGAACCTTAAGTGTGCAGGCCCTGCGGGTTCGAGAACTATGTAGACATGACCCGAGAGACTCCTCGGTCGATATCCAACAGCGGGACCTGGATGCCCATATTGGATCATACATATTCTACGAAGAACTTATCGTTTGAACCTCAGTGTCAAGGATTCATATAATCCCGTATGTCATTCCCTTTGTCCTTCGGTATGTTACTTGCCCGAGATTCGATCGTCAGTATCCGCATACCTATTTCAATCTCGTTTACCGGCAAGTGTCTTTACTCGTTCCGTAATACAAGATCCCGCAACTTACACTAAGTCACATTGCTTGCAAGGCTTGTGTGTGATGTTGTATTACCGAGTGGGCCCCGAGATACCTCTCCGTCACACGGAGTGACAAATCCCAGTCTTGATCCATACTAACTCAACGAACACCTTCCGAGATACCTGTAGAGCATCTTTATAGTCACCCAGTTACGTTGCGACGTTTGATACACACAAAGCATTCCTCCGGTGTTAGTGAGTTATATGATCTCATGGACATAGGAACAAATACTTGACACGCAGAAAACAGTAGCAACAAAATGACACGATCAACATGCTACGTCTATTAGTTTGGGTCTAGTCCATCACGTTATTCTCCTAATGACGTGATCCAGTTATCAAGCAACAACACCTTGTTCATAATCAGAAGACACTGACTATCTTTGATCAACTGGCTAGCCAACTAGAGGCTTGCTAGGGACAGTGTTTTGTCTATGTATCCACACATGTAAATGAGTCTTCATTCAATACAATTATAGCATGGATAATAAACGATTACCCTTATACAGGAATTATAATAATAACTATATTTATTATTGCCTCTAGGGCATAATTCCAACAGTCTCCCACTTGCACTAGAGTCAATAATCTAGCCCTCACATCATTATGCGAATTACATTGTAATAAATCTAACACCCATACAGTTCTGGTGTTGATCATGCTTTGGCCGTGGAAGAGGTTTAGTCAGCGGGTCTGCTAGATTCAGATCCGTGTGCACTTTGCATATATTTACGTCCTCCCCTTCGACGTAGTCGCGGATGAGGTTGAAGCGTCATTTGATGTGTCTGGACTTCTTGTGAAACCGTGGTTCCTTTGCTAGGGCAATGGCACCCGTGTTGTCACAGAACAAGGTTATTGGATTCAGTGCGCTTGGCACCACTCCAAGATCCGTCATGAATTGCTTCATCCAGACACCCTCCTTAGCCACCTCCGAGGCAGCCATGTACTCCGCTTCACATGTAGAATCTGCTACGATGCTTTGCTTGGAACTGCACCAGCTTACCGCACCCCCATTAAGAATAAATACGTATCCGGTTTGCGACTTAGAGTCGTCCGGATCTGTGTCAAAGCTTGCATCGACGTAACCTTTTCCGGCGAGCTCTTCGTCACCTCCATACACGAGAAACATCTCCTTAGTCCTTTTCAGGTACTTTAGGATATTCTTGACCGTCGTCCAGTGATCCACTCCTGGATTACTCTGGAACCTACCTGTCATACTTATGGCCAGGCTAACGTCCGGTCTAGTGCACATCATTGCATACATGATAGATCCTATGGCTGAAGCATAGGGGACGGAGCGCATATGCTCTCTATCTTCATCAGTTGCTGGGCACTGAGTCTTACTCAATCTCGTACCTTGTAAAACTGGCAAGAACCCCTTCTTGGACTGTTCCATTTTGAACCTCTTCAAAACTTTATCAAGGTATGTGCTTTGTGAAAGTCCTATCAGGCGTTTTGATCTATCCCTATAGATCTTAATGCCTAGAATGTAAGTAGCTTCTCCTAGGTCCTTCATAGAGAAACTTTTATTCAAGTAATCCTTTATGCTCTCCAAAAACTCTACGTTGTTTCCAATCAGCAATATGTCATCCACATATAATATTAGAAACGCCACAGAGCTCCCACTCACTTTCTTGTAAATACAAGATTCTCCAACCACTTGTATAAACCCAAATGCTTTGATCACCTCATCAAAGCGTTTGTTCCAATTCCGAGATGCTTGTACCAGTCTATAAATGGATTGCTGGAGCTTGCACACCTTGTTAGCATTCTTAGGATCGACAAAACCTTCGGGTTGCATCATATACAATTCTTCCTTAAGGAAACCGTTAAGGAACGCCGTTTTGACATCCATCTGCCAGATTTCATAATCGAAAAATGCAGCTATTGCTAACATGATTCTGACGGACTTAAGCATCGCTACGGGTGAGAATGTCTCATCGTAGTCAACTCCTTGAACTTGTGAAAAACCCTTTGCCACAAGTCGAGCTTTATAAACGGTCACATTGCCGTCAGCGTCCGTCTTCCTCTTAAACATCCATTTGTTCTGAATAGCCTTGCGGTCCTCAGGCAGTACTTCCAAAGTCCACACTTTGTTCTCATACATGGATCCTACCTCGTACTTCATGGCTTCTAGCCATTTGTTGGAATATGGGCCCACCATTGCTTCTTCATAATTTGCAGGTTCATTGTTGTCCAACAACATGATTGATAAGACGGGATTACCGTACCACTCTGGAGCAGCACGTGGTCTCGTCGACCTGCGTGGTTCGACATAAACTTGAACCGGAGTTTCATGATCATTATCATTAACTTCCTCCTCAACCGGCGTCGCAACGACAGAGGTTTCCCCTTGCCCTGCGCCACCATCCAGAGGGATGAGAGGTTCGACAACCTCGTCAAGTTCTATCTTCCTCCCACTCAATTCTCTCGAGAGAAACTCCTTCTCGAGAAAAGCTCCGTTTTTAGCAACAAACACTTTGCCCTCGGATTTGAGATAGAAGGTGTACCCAACTGTCTCTTTTGGGTAACCTATGAAGACGCACTTTTCCGCTTTGGGTTCCAGCTTTTCAGGCTGAAGCTTTTTGACATAAGCATCACATCCCCAAACTTTAAGAAACGACAACTTTGGCCTTTTGCCATACCACAGTTCGTATGGTGTCGTCTCAACGGATTTTGATGGTGCCCTATTTAAGGTGAATGCAGCTGTTTCTAATGCATAACCCCAAAACGATAACGGCAAATCGGTAAGAGACATCATAGATCGCACCATCTCTAATAAAGTACGATTACGACGTTCGGATACACCATTACGCTGTGGTGTTCTAGGCGGTGTCAACTGTGAAACAATTCCACATTGTCTTAAGTGAGCACCAAACTCGAAACTCAGATATTCACCCCCACGATCAGACCGTAGGAACTTGATCTTCTTGTTACGATGATTTTCAACTTCACTCTGAAATTGCTTGAACTTTTCAAATGTTTCAGACTTGTGCTTCATTAAGTAGACATAACCATATCTACTTAAATCGTCAGTGAAGGTGAGAAAATAACGATATCCGCCGCGTGCCTCTACGCTCACCGGACCACACACATCGGTATGTATGATTTCCAACAAGTCACTTGCACGCTCCATTGTTCCGGAGAACGGAGTTTTAGTCATCTTGCCCATGAGGCATGGTTCGCACGTGTCAAGTGAATCAAAGTCAAGTGACTCCAAAAGTCCATCGGCATGGAGTTTCTTCATGCGCTTTACACCAATATGACCTAAGCGATAGTGCCACAAAAATATGGCGCTATCATTGTTAACTCTAACTCTTTTGGTCTCAATGTTATGTATGTGTGTATCGCTATCAAGATTCAATATGAACAATCCTCTCATATTGGGTGCATGACCATAAAAGATGTTACTCATAGAAATAGAACAACCATTATTCTCTGACTTAAAAGAGTAACCGTCTCGCAATAAACAAGATCCAGATATAATGTTCATGCTCAACGCAGGCACTAAATAACAATGATTTAAGTTCATAACTAATCCTGATGGTAACTGAAGTGAAACTGTGCCGACGGCGATTGCATCAACCTTGGAACCATTTCCCACGCGCATCGTCACTTCATCTTTCGCCAGCCTTCGTCTATTCCGCAGTTCCTGTTTCGAGTTGCAAATATGAGCAACAGAACCGGTATCGAATACCCAGGCACTACTACTAGAGCCGGTTAAGTACACATCAATAACTTGTATATCAAATATACCTGATTTTTCTTTGGCTGCCTTCTTATCTGCCAGATACTTGGGGCAATTGCGCTTCCAGTGACCCATACCCTTGCAATAGTAACACTCTGTTTCAGGCTTAGGTCCAGCTTTGGGTTTCTTTGTCGGATTGGCAACAGGCTTGCCGCTCTTCTTTGAATTTCCCTTCTTGCCTTTGCCGTTTCTCTTGAAACTAGTGGTCTTATTCACCATCAACACTTGATGCTCTTTACGGAGTTTAGACTCTGCGACTTTCAGCATCGCAAACAACTCGCCGGGAGACTTGTTCATCCCTTGCATGTTGTAGTTCAACACAAAGCCTTTATAGCTTGGCGGCAGTGATTGAAGGATTCTGTCAGTGATAGCCTCTTGCGGGAGTTCAATCGCCAGCTCAGCTAGACGGTTTGAGTACCCAAACATTTTGAGCACATGTTCACTGACAGACGAGTTCTCCTCCATCTTGCAAGCATAGAATTTATCGGAGGTCTCATACCTCTCGATCCGGGCGTTCTTCTGAAAGATAAACTTCAACTCCTGGAACATCTCAAATGCTCCATGACGCTCAAAGCGACGTTGAAGTCCCGGTTCTAAGCCATACAAGACTGCACATTGAACTACTGAGTAGTCCTCCTTACGTGCTAACCAAGCGTTCTTAACATCCTGATCAGCCGTAGCGGGTGGTTCATCTCCTAGCGCAGCATTAAGGACATAATCCTTCTTCCCAGCTTGTAAGATTAGCTTAAGATTACGAGCCCAGTCTACAAAGTTGCTTCCATCATCTTTCAACTTAGCTTTCTCTAGGAACGTATTAAAATTCAGGGTGACTGTCGCGTGAGCCATGATCTACAACACAAATATATTCAAAGTGGACTTAGACTATGTTCAAGATAATTAGAGTTTAACTTAATCAAATTATTCGCTAAACTCCCACTCAAAAAGTACATCTCTCTAGTCATTTGAGTGGTTCATGATCCACTTACACTAGCTCAAGTCCGATCATCACGTGAGTTGAGCATAGTTTCAGTGGTAAGCATCCCTATGCTAATCATATCATCTATATGATTCATGATCGACCTTTCGGTCTCATGTGTTCCGAGGCCATGTCTGCACATGCTAGGCTCGTCAAGCTTAACCCGAGTGTTCCGCGTGCTCAACTGTTTTGCACCCGTTGTATGTGAACGTTGAGTCTATCACACCCGATCATCACGTGGTGTCTCGAAACGACGAACTGTAGCAACGGTGCACAGTCGGGGAGAACACAATTTCGTCTTGAAATTTTAGTGAGAGATCACCTCATAATGCTACCATCGTTCTAAGCAAAATAAGGTGCATAAAAGGATTAACATCACATGCAATTCATAAGTGACATGATATGGCCATCATCACGTGCTCCTTGATCTCCATCACCAAAGCACCGGCACGATCTTCTTGTCACCGGCGCCGCACCATGATCTCCATCAACGTGTCGCCATCGGGGTTGTCGTGCTACTCATGCTATTACTACTAAAGCTACATCCTAGCAAAATAGTAAACGCATCTGCAAGCACAAACGTTAGTATAAAGACAACCCTATGGCTCCTGCCGGTTGCCGTACCATCGACGTGCAAGTCGATATTTTCTATTACAACATGATCATCTCATACATCCAATATATCACATCACATCGTTGGCCATATCACATCACAAGCATACCCTGCAAAAACAAGTTAGACGTCCTCTAATTTTGTTGTTGCATGATTTACGTGGTGACCATGGGTATCTAGTAGGATCGCATCTTACTTACGCAAACACCACAACGGAGATATATGAGTTGCTATTTAACCTCATCCAAGGACCTCCTCGGTCAAATCCGATTCAACTAAAGTTGGAGAAACTGACACCCGCCAGTCATCTTTGAGCAACGGAGTTACTCGTAGCGATGAAACCAGTCTCTCGTAAGCGTACGAGTAATGTCGGTCCGAGCCACTTCGATCCAACAATACCGCGGAATCAAGAAAAGACTAAGGAGGGCAGCAAAACGCACATCTCCGCCCACACAAACTTTTGTGTTCTACTCGAGAAGACATCTACGCATGAACCTAGCTCATGATGCCACTGTTGGGGAACGTCGCATGGAAAACGAAAATTTTCCTACGCGCACGAAGACCTATCATGGTGATGTCCATCTACGAGAGGGGATGTGTGATCTACATACCCTTGTAGACCATACAGCAGAAGCGTTAGTGAACGCGGTTGATGTAGTGGAACGTCCTCACGTCCCTCGATCCGCCCCGCGAACTATCCCGCGATCAGTCCCACGATCTAGTGCCGAACGGACGGCACCTCCGCGTTCAGCGCACGTACAGCTCGACGATGATCTCGGCCTTCTTGATCCAGCAAGAGAGACGGAGAGGTAGAAGAGTTCTCCTGCAGCGTGACGGTGCTCCGGAGGTTGGTGATGATCTAGAGGTAAAACCGTGGAGATATGTGGTCGGGCTGCCGTGGCAAAAGTTGTCTCAAATCAGCCCTAAAACCCCACTATATATAGGAGAGGGAGGGGGGAGACTTGCCTTGGGGTCCAAGAACCCCCAAGGGGTCGGCCGAGCCAAGGGGGGAAGGATTCCCCTCCCAAACCGAGTCCTACTTGGTTTGGAAGGTGGAGTCCTTCTTCCCTTTCCCACCTCCTCCTTTTTTTTCCTTTCCTGTTTGATTTTCTTCCCAATGCGCATAGGCCTCTCTTGAGCTATCCCACCATCCCACTAAGGGCTGGTGCGGCACCCCAAACACCTATGGGATTCCCCGGGGTGGGTGCCCCCCCCGGTGAACTCCCGGAACCCATTCGTCATTCCCGGTACATTCCCGGTAACTCCGAAAAAACTTCCGGTAATCAAATGAGGTCATCCTATATATCAATCTTCGTTTACGGACCATTCCGGAAACCCTCGTGACGTCCGTGATCTCATCCGGGACTCCGAACAACATTCGGTAACCAACCATATAACTCAAATACGCATAAAACAACGTCGAACCTTAAGTGTGCAGACCCTGCGGGTTCGAGAACTATGTAGACATGACCCGAGAGACTCCTCGGTCAATATCCAACAACGGGACCTGGATGCCCATATTGGATCCTACATATTCTACGAAGAACTTATTGTTTGAACCTCAGTGTCAAGGATTCATATAATCCCGTATGTCATTCCCTTTGTCCTTCGGTATGTTACTTGCCCGAGATTCGATCGTCAGTATCCGCATACCTATTTCAATCTCGTTTACCGGCAAGTCTCTTTACTCGTTCTGTAATACAAGATCCCGCAACTTACACTAAGTCACATTGCTTGCAAGGCTTGTGTGTGATGTTGTATTATCGAGTGGGCCCCAAGATACCTCTCCGTCACACGGAGTGACAAATCCCAGTCTTGATCCATACTAACTCAACGAACACCTTCGGAGATACCTGTAGAGCATCTTTATAGTCACCCAGTTACGTTGCGACATTTGATACACACAAAGCATTCCTCCGGTGTTAGTGAGTTATATGATCTCATGGTCATAGGAACAAATACTTGACACGCAGAAAACAGTAGCAACAAAATGACACGATCAACATGCTACGTCTGTTAGTTTGGGTCTAGTCCATCACGTGATTCTCCTAATGATGTGATCCTGTTATCAAGCAACAACACCTTGTTCATAATCAGAAGACACTGACTATCTTTGATCAACTGTCTAGCCAACTAGAGGCTTGCTAGGGACAGTGTTTTGTCTATGTATCCACACATGTAAGTGAGTCTTCATTCAATACAATTATAGCATGGATAATAAACGATTACCTTGATACAGGAATTATAATAGTAACTATATTTATTATTGCCTCTAGGGCATAATTCCAACAGATTGGGGCAGTAATACCACATGTTCCTGAGCTGATCTCCTTTACCGCTGATAGACAATCCGACGCCACTGCTAGATTATGAAGAAGTAGATCCCTTCCCAAAGATTGGGCTTCATGGCACGCAAATGTTTCCGAAATGTGAGGGTCAGTTAATCCATGAAAAACGACAGTTAATGCTCCCAGTTACAACCCCTGGTCATCCCGGCATACCGCACTCATAGCGCCTTTGGGGGGATTTTTGCAGACTGCACCATCGACGTTAACCTTGGGCATCCAGCATGTGGCGGAATCCATCTCCTAGAAATATCCTGAACCGGCCTCACATGTGGTATTGATCTTTGTGGTTGGTCACCTCCAGTTCAGCTATGTATTTGTTGACAAAGGAATATGTTGCCAAAGGGCTTTGGTGCTCTCCTTCACGGATCGGTCTCGTTCGTGCGAACTAGATTGCCCATAGTGTGATCGTTATTATGACCAGTTCATCCGCTCAAACCGACGATATCATACTGAAGAGCCATGAACGAGCGTCTGGTTCAGCGGTGGCTAGCATATGTTCGACCAGTTCCTGATCATGAAGTGCCCAGACACATCTCGCCATTGTACAACTTAGAAGGGAGTGGAACCATGAGTCCTCGGCGCCACATATTGCACATGATGGGGAAGACGCCATATGCCGGTTGTCGAACATCTGCTGTGGGCAGAGAAGTTTGTGCAAGCCGCCATAGGAAAACCTTGATCTTCGACGGCACCTGGATTCGCCACATCGTGTCCGAGCACTTTTCTCTCTGGTACTATCGGCAGGGCCCCCGCGTCCCTCGAGCCAAGCTTCACGTCGTATTTTTGTCGTGATGAGCATGCGATAATAGGATGTGACAGTGAATTCACCCTTCTTTTCCTGCGACCAGGCCCAAAAATCCTCATATTGTCTGGTGCTCAGGGGTATATTAAGAATCACATTGGCATCAATTGGTAAGAATGTTGTGTTAACCAGTTCCTGCCGCCATCTTGCCGAAGTGGTGTCGATGAGTTCTGACACTAGTGTCGGTCGATGAGGCGTAAGACATGCTATCGGTCTCATGGAGGCCTCCTTGGGGAGCCAGCTTTGGTTCCAGATATTTGTGCTGTTGTCGTCTCCAATCCTCCTAATTAGTCCCACTTTGAGAACATGTTTACCTTTCATAATCGTGCGCCAAATCTGTGAAGGGTTGTTCCCAAGCTCAGCTTCCAAGAAAGGAGTTGAGGGGAAGTAGCGTGCTTTAAGGATCCTGGCACTTAAGGATTCCGGAGATTTCAGCATGCGCCAAGCTTGTCTTGCTAAGAGGGCAAGATTGAAAAGTTCAACATCTGTGAAACCCAACCCTCCTTCATATTTAGGTCGTGTCATCACTTCCCACGAGACCCAGCTCGTCTTCCTTTCACCGTTTTTGCTGCCCCGCCAAAATTTGCGAATAATTGAATTGATATGGAGACAGAGTCCGCGTGGTAGTTTGAAACATGCCATCCAAAAGACTGGAACTACTTGTGCGATTGATTTTATAAGTACTTCCTTCCCCCCTGTTGATAGAATTTTCTCCATCCATCCTTTCACTTTGTTCCATACTTTGTCTTTTACATATTTGAAAGCTCCATTTTTACTGCTACCCACATCTTACCCAAATACTTGTCATTCAGACTCTCATTCTGAACATTAAGGATGTTCTTAATAGCGTCCTTCACCACGGGTGCACATCCTCTACTGAAGAAAACCGAAGATTTAGCTTGGTTGATTTTCTATCCAGAGGCCATGTAATAGGTCTCCAACAAACAAGATACCAGAGTAGCTCCCTCACTACTAGACTTGAAGAACAACAGGTTGTCATCGGTAAAAGTAAGTGGCTAACAGGCGGAGCCGTTGGCGCCACTTTAATTCCGTTGATAGGCGATGACTCATTCTGATTTTTGAGGAGGCACGAAAGGCCCTCTGCTGCCAGCAAGAAAAGGTAGGGTGATAACAGATCTCCCTGTCGAATCCCTCTCGTAGGAGTGAATTGATC
Source organism: Hordeum vulgare subsp. vulgare (assembly GCF_904849725.1). NCBI lineage: Eukaryota > Viridiplantae > Streptophyta > Magnoliopsida > Poales > Poaceae > Hordeum > Hordeum vulgare. The sequence continues at coordinate 74,804,023 of NC_058524.1, read as the reverse complement.
AAATTTCTTTCCATTCAATAAGACTGAAAATTTAACGGAGCTAACCATCCTCATAATTGTATCTACCCAAACTGGTGCAAACCCCAATCTGGTCATCATGGCTCTCATATAGTCCCACTCCAATCGGTCATATGCTTTCATCATATCCAATTTCAAGGCACAGAAACCATTCCTCTTTGATCTATTCCGTTTCATGAAGTGGAGGCACTCATAACTAGAAATTATGTTATCAATGATAAGCCTGCCCCCTAAAATGTTGACTGCTCTTCTGATATAATCTCCGGGAGAATGGTTTTCAATCTATTTGCTAGAACCTTGGAAGCGATTTTGTAAATGACATTAGACAGGCTTATAGGGCGAAATTGAGTAAGAAGGGTGGGACTCATTACCTTAGGTATTAAAAACCAAGATAGTTTCATTCAAATTATTTACCTCTTCTTCCCCTTTCAGAATCTTTAAGATGATAGTGGTGATCTCAGCTCCACATACATCCCAATACCGTTGAAAAAAGTGGGCGGGGAACCCATCTGCCCCTGGTGCTTTGGATAACAATCTCTCTCTCTCTCTCGTTTTCCTCAAAAAAAAAAACAATCTCTCTCCCTCTCCATGTCCCCCCCCCTCTCTCTCTCTCTCTCTCTCATGTCATAGACCCAGAGTTGCTAGACAAAATCCAGCAGCGTGTTCTAGTGGCGATGAATGAACAGCTACTAGCACCGCTTACTGAGGAGGGTGTGAAGTAGCATGTGACCAATTTTCTCAAATTGACTAATATTTTCTGAATTCATGAACATTTTTAAAATTTACGAACGTTCTAAATAAGATAACAACTTTCTACTCTGCGAACATTTTTCAAACCTTGCCTACTGAAAAAAGCAAAAAAAGAACGGAAATCATAGTAAGCTAGGGGATACAAGCTAAATTGCTATTTTGCTTGTATCCCCAAGTCAGATTATTCTAAAAAATCATCCCCTAACCGGATACCCCCTTTTTAACTCTTTCATGTGTTTTCCTTTTTATTTTCATTTATTTTCCTGCAGGTAACAATTATAATTTTTGTAAAGGAACAAATAAGTACAATCGTTACATAGGTATAAATGTGGACAATGTAGGCAATGCACGACAAGCTCACTAGGCGCACACCCTTTGAACGCTAGTGAGTTAAGTGGGTCGATCCATACCGGCCTTCTCTTCTGCACCGGTTTTGGAAACCTTCTAGAAGATTTCTAGAGTTTTTTTTTACTAGTTTCCCTAGGTATTTTTTTGTTCGGAGTTTTCCCATGTATTTTTTTATGAATTTTCAAAATTCTTGATCTTTTTAAAATTCGTCAGTTTATTAAAATTGACGAACATAGTGTTTCAAATTTGTGAACTTTTTCTTTCAAATTCGTGTTTTTTGTATTTTCATGAAAAGAACAAATTCACAAAGTTTTCCAAATTCGCGAACATTTTTGTGTTGGCGACATTCCAAATTCATGATTTTTTTAGTTGAGATCTATTTTCAAATACTTGAACATCTTCTAATTACTTTTTTCTCAAAAAATAGAAAAGTCAATGGTCAATGGTTAAGAAGTGAAGAGCAAAGAACCTATCGAGGGTTTGTATTAATGGGCAAGCCCAACTAGCGCTCTCTCGATTTTGGGAAGGTTCTAGAACATTCATAGACCAATTTTTATATTTATATTTGTCTTTTTTCTTTCGGGTTGTCCTTCTTTCTCAATTTTGGTTCTGTTGTTCATTTTTTTAATTTTTAATTTTTCTGTTTTACTTACATTTTTATTTTCATCTTCATTTCTTATATCTTATCTTTTTATATTTTTTTCTCTTTTCACGTTGCGAATATCTTCTCAAATTTGTGAATATTCTTTGAAATAAAGAGTATTTCTTTGAAATTTTGAAAATTTTATTTTAGCATACGTCTTTATGAAACGGTGAAAAATAAAAATTCTTGATTATTTTTTCCAAATTCCTAAACATTTTTCAATAGTGAACACTTTCATATTCCCGAACAACTTTGAACTCTGCATATTTTTATAAAACAGTCTGACATTTATCAAAACTTGTATACATTTTTTGGAATAACCAAATTTTTGAGAAATTTCGGAACAATTATTGAATCCATTTATGTGTTTTGCCTCACGAATATTTTCGTGAAAATGCATGAACATTTTTTGAATTCACGAACATTTTTCGTATCAAAGATTTTTTTGTCTAATTCACGATTAATTCTTAATTTTTGTGAACATTTTCAGAATTTGCGAATATGTTGGTTCAAATTCTCAACTATTTTTTAAATACGCGAACAATATTTCTTAAAATGAGAAATGTTTGTTTTGAATCCACAAATATTGCAAATTGTTTTCCAATTCAATATATAACTAAATTTTTATCTTAGTGAAGCACAAAGTATTTGTAGAAGAAAAAACAGAAAGAGAAAAGTAGAATAGAAATAAAAAGAAAACAAAGGAAATGAAAAAATAGTGGGCGTCCTGGCCCGTGCATTGGCCGGTTTAAGGTGACGTGCAGAGACAAGGGGGTGTGCCGTCTGGTGCACTGGGGCGTCCTGGCCCGTGCATTGGCCGGTTTAAGGTGACGTGCAGAGACAAGGGGGTGTGTGGTCTGGTGCAGAGACACGGGGCAATTGCTGCTACAGGTGCGCCAATCCTCCGTTTGCACATTCAATTTTTTTTTAAAGAATCAGAAATAATTTAGCAAATTGACATAACATCAATGTATGTTGTCATAAAAATTCTAATTAAAATTTGAAACATTGTCCGAGATACAAAAATGACAAACTTGACATCAATGTGCAAATGTGTCAAAACTGAAGCCTAACTTGTATTATCTCTCGGAGTAGTATTTAGTGTCAAAATTATCATTTTTCTATCTCGAGCAAAGTTTTGAAATTTTGTGACAACATATATTGATGTTTTGTTCAATGCACCCAAAAAATCCATATTTTTCGAACACTTTTAAATGTGCATGGACCGGTGCACCGGTAGCACGAATTACCCCGGGTGTACGCTGGTTCGTTTACTAGTGAGTTGCACGCCAAATAATCATCACCCCACCTAGAGAGCTCCAAGATGCGCCTCGGCCATAGAAATTATTTACAGTTTCTCTGTTTTTAGAACAAGTACAAACGCGGTGTTTATATATACGCGCATATATTTATTTCTATGAACACATACATAGTTTCTATCTTTATGATCATCTTTAGGAGACTGAGTCGACATATTATCTTGAGAGTGACGAAATTATCACAAGCACCTCGTAATCGACGGGAACGTCTCCTCACACTGAACGCACATCATTAGAAATTCCGGATTTACCTATTTGCTCTTTTTTTGAAAAGAAATCCTATTTTCTAGTTTTATCATTCTTGCCTTATCTCTTTTCCATTTTTATTGCTTATTTATATTTCAATTTCCTTTTCGGTTCTACTTGTCTTTTTCTACCTGTTCTGTCTCACCCTATTTGTTCTCTATTTCATTTTCATATTTTTATCTTTTACACGTTCCCTTTATTTATGTTCCTCTTCTTTTCGTTTTCGTTATTTGTTTTTCTATTTATTGTTCTCTCTTTTCTGGGGATGGAAGGAAACGAGAAATTTATGAATACATGAATATGTTTTTTAAATAAACATTATTGCGATGGGAGAATAATTTGTATATGACAGGTTTATCTGTAAAAATGAACTCTTTATAAAATGAAAATTAAATAAATTGAAACTTGCATAAAATTATATATGATTTTTTTTGCTACAATCAGGTTTATGCAGTATCTATAATAAAAAAGAGTATGTACACATAGAATGTAGCATATAAAAATATTGAATACTTTATTGACAAGTTTTTAGGTAGTCCTTATCCTATTTTAAGCACTCTAGTTTTCTATGTACAAATGTGCATGTATTTCACGAATATAGTAAATTATAGTCTCACTTCCAATTTGTTCATGTAGTTCATTTTGGAGTATCTTAGATATTATACATAAACATACTAAATATGATAGAGTAGTATATAAATACTAACACATGATAGTATATATACTAGCACATGACAGTATATGAGATGTGTAACTATACCTGCTTGTAGGCTGTGTTTTTCCTATATACATTAAGCACTTATTTTAATAAGTGATAGTATTTCAAAATACATGCACTTGTATTTCTAAAATAAATATATAATTTTATTCATATGAACACTTTGTTAAATTTTACATGGAAACTCCTTTCAAAATTGTGACATTGTTTAGTTTCATGACTTATTCTTAAATGAGTGAACACCTTTTATTTGCATTAAAACACCACTAATTATTTCCTAACACAATTTTAAATAATATAAAAGTAAAATGAACACAAAAGGTTACAATATATATATAAGGAGTGCACAACTAGGCCAGATACATTGAAAGACGGTTTTGGCGTCCACACGTCTACTGGTATGAGCAAGGCAGCAAAATCACTAATTAGAGAATACTCCTTTCAAAGATCACTCCCAACTTCTCAGTTTGTGACAAGTGGCGCACTGCATGCGTGACACTTGTCACAACATGAATTTTTCCCTTTTTTCATAGATATTTTTGAAATATCTTATCTTCCAAACCATGCGTCCAAATCTTAAACCGTTTCACCTTGGATTTCTCGGGTCGAGGTCTTCAAAACTAGATCCTATGTTGATAGGTTTTGACAAACATTTTTTCAAAAAAAAGACAAAAAAACCGTATCTCTAGCGATAGACAAAAAAGACAAAAAATGCATTTTTTTGTGTTTTTTCCTTTCCGAGAGGCATGGCCGAGGCCGTGCCTCTTACGAAGGCAAAATTGTGCCTCTCATGAAAGCGAAATCGTGGCTCTTGCGAAAAAACATGTTTTTTCCTTTTCGAAAGGCACGGGCGTGCCTCTCACAATGGCAAAACGTGCCTCTTGCGGAAGCAAAACCATGCCTCTCACGGAAAAAACAAAAAACAAGTTTTTCCCTTTTCTGAGAGGCACGCACGAAGGAAAACCCGTGACTCTCGCGAAAGCAAAACCGATGCCTCCTGCAAAAAAAACAAATAGAAAACACATATTTTTTCCATTTCCGATAGGCACGGCCGTGCCTCTCGCAAAAAATAGAAAACGCGTTTTCTCACGAAAAAATTTGATTTTTTCGACAGAAAACTAAGAAAGACCGGTGAAAACCGAAACACAAAAAAAGAGTCAGAAGAAAACCAATCTAAAAAGCTGAAAATGCATGCGAAAAAAAAATCCGGAGGAATCGCTCAGAGCACGACACATGACGAAGGCTGAGAACACGGCAAGTAGCAGGGCATGGGAGTGCTCGTTGAAAGACTTCTGAAGGAGCGCTCGCTAACTAGTGGCTCCCGCAAAGCCGACAACACGGCAAGATGGATCACTCTGCAGCCCAACTTCGTGTGCTTTTGTTCAACAGTTACTAGTCGACAATTGATCGATCAACCGTTGAATAAGGGAGAAAGTCCGGTTCGTATAAAAAACTGGAAAACAAATCATCAATTAAAAATATTCATGGCTTTATTTTTTACCAAAATGGAAAACTTAAAAATAGTTCACAAACTTAAATTAATTCTCATCAATTTCGGCAAAGGCTAATTTTTCTGAAAAAGCTAAATCAATTTCTGAAAAAAGTGTCAAATTTGGAAAAATTTCATTGGGTTTGAAATAAATGCATAAATCCAAAAACAAATTTATTGATTTTAGAAAGTTCATATAATTGAAAAAGGTTCGTCAATTTTGAAAAGATTAACAAATTTGACAAAGAGTTCATGACTTGAAAAAAAGGTATATTGACTTGAAAGAAAAATTCAGGAATTTTCAGAGGTTTGATTTCAAAAGGATGGTTCACGAATTTGTAAAAAATCACGCATTTTAAGAAACAAGAAAATAGAAAAATAAAACCAAATAAAAAAGCCCGAAAAACTGATCGGCGAACTAGGAAATACCAATTAGGGAAGATTCACAAAACTGGGGGCTTCGAGGCTGAAAAAAGAGAAAAGGGTATTTTTTTTGTAAGAATGAACGTGTGTTGAAATTGTTGGAGATATGCCCTAGAGGCAATCATGTATGATGATATTTCCTATGTGTTTATGAATATAGATAGTCCTTGGACATTATCAATGATGTATATTGACAAGTATGTGACTTGTTTGTGAGACTATGCATTGTATGATGAGTGTCCTAAATAGTCCCTAGTCGAAAGGGTTGTGTGGATGCGCAACCAGTTACACTAGCATATGACATGGTGGATGGTCCGGTCTCAGTGACCATGTAGCATTGGATGCTAGCCGGATAATATGAACTCAGAAAGATCTCGTCGGATTCGATGTAGTCGGATCAGAGTCGAGATAAGGTCTGAGTTGGGCACACCCAACTATGAGACGCAACGATAGGTCATCTGTGAGTCTCTAGTCCAACATATGTTCTATGTCTTAAGACCTGAGCTAGCGCATGTACTCGAGATGGTCACAGACTTACTTTGGGTCGACCAAATGCTACTCCGTGACTGCGTAGTTACAAAGGTAGGTTTCAGGCTTGTCCAGACCCATGCTGCAAGACATGGTCGAGCAAGATGGGATTTGCCCCTCCGATCATGAGAGATATACTTTGGGCCCCTTAGGTGATCTGACCTGGATAAGCATGGCCATGCGATGAGGTTTATGAGATAATCCGAATGTTGGTCATATTCACCGGAACGAGAAAGAGATCGTGTGGCAACAAGGATGACCATGTCGCCTTGAGCACGACAATATATATCGTGTGGCAAAGGGAACAAAAATATGAAGTACATGCTCGCCTAACCAGCTTCATCGAACACTTGGAGTCGGCACATCTTGCTAGAGACCGCTATCGACTAGCCGAGTCAGACATCACACGCGACCAAGTGAACGAGAACCTAAAGGGTCACACGCTTAAGGGAAGAAAGACAAGTGCTTTAGGGTCCGTGCGAGGCCCAAGAGTTGAGCCCGCGTCGGACGCCTATATATAGTGGAGATGCGGCACACCTATTCGATTGATCGCTTCGGTGTTGTCATTAGGGTTGTGCATGTGTTGCACCTAGCCACCTCCACTCACCACCGCCAATTGTCTGATCCGGACCTAGCAGTCCGCCGCACGGTGTTCGTCCTGCACGCGCAGATACTGTTAGAGGCGGTGCACCTACGCCACTCCGGTGAACCTGTACGTGGGATCCAGCGACCAGTTGTTCGAGGGAGACGATCTGGTGACCGGCTGTTCAAGGGAGATCGGACGAGGAGGAGACGGACCACGCGGACGTGCTACCCCAACTCTACTTCCGCTGCACGGCACTTCGCGTCTAGTGGTAACGATATGTGATCCATATTCGTAGCATGTTCTTGGATGTTCTGTGCGTAGGAAATTTTTAATTCGCATGCGATGCACCTACGGTAGAACGCAACAGTGGTATCAGAGCCTCTACTATAGGATTTGGTATTAAGATCATATGCATATTGGATATGTGGACGCGGTGGATGAGATCCGATCGTCGTTCTTGAGATCGACCATGTGCACGGTTGATGTGATCAACTGCACATCGACATCGTTAAGGCTATGTTTTCTGTCAATCGGAATAGATGAGGTCGTGACACAACCTACCCCTACCGATCGGTTTCCGTGATCGGGGTTAACAATGAAACGTAATTCCGAATCGGGTTCGTGATGATCGATGAGGTCGGCCAGATCAGAAAATTTGGCGTGATCAGAGTACATATTCGATCTGTGATGAAAACGTGTATTTCGTACACGATCACACAAACTGGTAGAATGTGATTCTATGCATATGTTTGTTTTGCAGGTTTGATGTGAATAGTATGGCTCATATGTATGTGATATATGCGTGTAATTTAACATGACCTGTGTGTCATGATTGTCATCCGGTAGGAGTCAAAGTGTTGTCATTTTATTGTATAACGTCCTGCGTGTCGACTTGTGATTCTATGTAAATTCATTACTTGTTGTAGTAGTTGGAGGGCAGAGATCAAGTTCGAGGCTTTGGCGTCCAGTTGTGACGAACAGGGTGGAGTTCCGCCCTGGCCATCGGAGTTGGAGCCGGCCTGGAAGGACATCCCTAAAGGAGCCATACTATTTCACATATTTATGTTTATATATGATTGATATTGCTTCTTGTTTTCTATGCATGTTAGAGTGTAGAAAGATCCCTTGTTAATATCAAGCACATTGCCATTTCGGATGTTGCACCTTCGCACGTCAAGTACGTCTAGTGGTGGGCTCAGAAAATTGAGGTGCTACTAGGTGTCCTTGAACTGGAGGGTTCGTGTCGGACACGAACATGCACTGCATCAGGTTAACTTGACAAGGCTATCAAAACGGTTTTGGGCCTTATGGCAGAGAAGGTTGGGAGCCGGGGTATAAGATACCTACCCGGCCGACATGAGTCATATAGAGATACGATTAGCAAGGTGTTGCTTACCGAATGGGCAAGTTGGCTAGCACCGATGCTAAAGCTCACTAGTCGCTCGTGCTAGACGGATCCTAAATCACTGAGAGTTTGCGGAGGGATGTCGACTTCAGTGGGAGTAGTTCTATTTAAGGCTTGAATTACTCTACATAAACACATTGCTTAGTTATTGCATATTTTCTGTTGTAGATCAATGGCACCACCTGCTCAAAACTTTGTGTTGAAATCAATTCTGGAAAAGGATAAACTTAATGGAACAAACTTTACCACCTACTATAGAAATCTGAGAATTGTTCTCAAGCACGATAAAAAGGAACATGTTCCAGAGGATCCACTTCCAGAGGTACCTGCCGATAATGCTAATGCCACAACCAAGAATGCCTACCATAAACTCGTTGATGAATCAAACGAGATCAGTTGCCTCATGCTGGCTTGTATGGAGCCCGATTTGCAACAACATTTCAAAGACATTGCGGCTTTTGATATGATCGAGAGTCTCAAGAGCATGTTTCAGGTGCAGGTTAGGACCGAAAGGTCCAACATCTGGCGATCCTTGATGGATTGTAAGCTGAAGGAAGGTGATCCACTGAGCCCGCATGTGATCAAAAATATCGGATATGTGTAAGCTTTGGATCGTTTGGGCTTCCCGCTCTCGGATGAGCTGGCTACTGATGCAATTCTGGGTTCTCTTCCAACTAGCTATGGGACGTTCATCTAGAACTATCATATGCATGGCATGGATAAGAAGCTCACTGAATTGATGCTCAAGGTGGCAGAGCAAGATATTAAGAAATGCATGCATCAAGTGTTGATGGTGCAGAACTCGGCAAAGTTCAAGAAGAGTTGGTACAAGAAAAAGGTAAGGCAAAGGGCACGGAGAAGGTTGTCTCCGCCACTGAGTCGAAGTGCGGACCGAAATCAAAGACCATTTGCTATCATTGCAAGGAAGCTAGGCACTGGAAGAGGAACTATAGAAAGTGGCTTGCTGAGCATGGCAAGAAGGCCGGAGATGCTTCTTCATGCAAAGGTACACTTGTTACATATGTTATAGACATTTACCTTGCTGAAATACCTAGTAGCTCTTGGGTATTTGATACCAGATCGGTTGTTCGTATTTGCAACTCGATGCAAGGGCTGGTAAGAACTAGGCGTGTGGCACAAGAGGAGATTGACATCAGGGTCGGCAACAAAGCAAGAGTTTCTGCGTTGGAGGTCGGCACGATGCGGCTCCAACTTCCTTCTGGATTTCTTTTGGAATTGAATAATTTTTATTACATTCCTGCACTTAGTTGGAACATTATTTCTGCCTCATGTTTGATGAGTCAAGGTTATGAATTCAATTTAAAGGACAATGGTTTTTCATTTTATTTGAATAGAATTTTCCACGGCTATGCACCCATTGTAGTTGGCTATTACTTTGAATCTAGAAACATAACCAGTCTATAACATGAATGTCAAGAGGCATAAGCCTAATGAGATAAATCCAACATACTTCTGGCATTGCCGACTTGGACACATTAGACCAAAACGCATGAAGAAGCTCCATGATGATGGACTCCTAACTTCGTGTGACTTTGGGTCGTTCGAGACATGTGAATCATGCTTGCTAGGAAAGATGACTAGGTCTCCTTTTGCAAAGAGTTGCGAGATGGTGTTTGAGCTGTTAGAGCTTATACACAGTGATGTGTGTGGTCCAAAGAACACAACGGCTAGAGGTGGCTATCAATACTTCGTGACTTTTACCGATGACTTGAGTAGATATGGATATATCTATTTGATGAGGCACAAGTCAGAGACTTTTGAAAAGTTCAAAGAGTTTCAGAACGAGGTTGAAAATCAGCTCGGCAAGACGATAAAGCTCCTACGATCAGATCGTGGAGGTGAGTACATGAGCCATGACTTTGATGATCATCTGAACAGCCGAGGTATAGTACCTCAGCACACACCTTCGGGTACACCACAGAGAAACAACGTGTCAGAACGGAGAAATCAAACCTTGTTGGACATGTTACGACCGATGGTGAGCAAACCGGATTTACCCTTGTCATTCTGGGGACACGCTCTAGAAACTGCAGCTTTAACACTTAATAGGTTGCTACCAAAATCCGTAGACAAGACACCACATGAGATGTGGATTAGGATGAGTGCTAGTTTGTCTTTTCTAAAGATTTGGGGTTGCGAAATATTTGTCAAGCGACTCATGTTAGACAAGCTTACACCTAAGTCAGATAAATGCATATTTATGGGATATCCGAGGGAAACCTTGGGATACAGCTTCTACAACCAAGAAGAGAACAAAGTGTTTGTTGCTCGGAACGGGGTATTCCTAGAGAAATAGTTTCTCAGTCGGGAGGCCAGTGGGAGAATGGTGCGACTCGAAGAAATTCAAGAGCCACTCGGGGATGACTCGGCTGGTGATGAGATCATACCAGAGTTGGTCAGGGAACCCGTAGAGGAGTCGGCCCTGGAACCACGGAGGTCGGATAGATTGCGCAAAGTGCGCGATGTGTTGTTGCTAGAAAGCGATGGGCCGACGACATATGCGGAAGTGATGGTAAGCCGAGATTCTGAGCCATGGCTTGAGGCCATGACATCTGAGTTAAAGTCCATGGATGATAATCAAGTCTGGGACTTGGTTGATCTGCCTCTTGGCGTAGTAGCCATTGGTTTCAAATGGGTCTTTAAGAAGAAACCGATGTGGATGGAAATGTTTAGATCCACAAAGCTCGGCTTGTCGCTAATGGTTATGGACAAGTTCAAGGAATTGACTACGACGAGACCTACTCGCCGGTAGCGATGCTAAAGTCGGCGAGGATCGTACTAGCTATAGCTACATATTTCGATTATGACATATGGCAGATGGATGTCAAAACGGCTTTCCTTCATGGAAATTTAAAGGAGGATATATACATGATACTGTTGGGGAAAGTTGCATGGGAAACAAAAAATTGCTACGCACACGCAAGACCTATCCATGATAATGATCATCTACGAGAGGGGAGATCGGATCCACATAACCTTCTAAATCGCTAAGCGAGAAGCGTTAAGAAACGGAGTTGATGTAGTCGAACGTCTTCGCGATCCAAATAGCAAGTCGTTCCACGAACTCTGTCCCGATCTAGCAACGAACGGGCGGCACCTCCGCGTTCAGCACACGTGTAGCTCGATGACGATCTCCGCCTTCTTGATCCAGCAAGAGACGAAGAGGTAGCTGAATTCTTCGGCAGCACGACGGCGTGGCGGTGATGGTGGTGGAGCTACTCTGGCAGGGCTTCACCGTACCGTACCGAAATAGCTACGGGGTATCACGAAGTGGTGGAGGGAGAGAGGGTTGCACCATGGCTTGAGGTGGAAAAAGCTTCTCTCACCTCCACTATATATAGGAGGGAGGGGAGGGTGGCGCCCTAGGGACAAGCCCTAAGGTTCGGACGACGCAAGGAGAGGAGGAGTGCTCTTCCTCCAATATGGTTTGGAGGAGGAGTCCCCTTCCCCAATTCGGTTTGGCCCCACCCTCCTTTCCTTGTTCCCTTCGGCCGAATACGCCACCTTGGGCTGTCCACCAGCCCACGAGGGGCTGGGGCACCACCCTTGGGCCTGTTTGGTTCCTTCCCGGGTGGGTGGTCCCTCCCGGTGGAACTTCGAAACTTCGTCACTCCGAGTACTTTACCGGTAATGCCTGAAAACCTTCCGGAAGCCAAATGGATACTTTCTATATATCAATCTTCGTCTCCGGACCATTCCAGAAACCCTCATGACGTCGAGGATGTCATCCGGGACTCTGAACAACATTCGGTTACCAACATCAATAATTCATCTATACCGAAATGTCAATGAACCTTAAGCGTGCAGACCCTGCGGGTTCGAGAACTATGTAGACATGACCGAGACACTCTCCGGTCAATATCCAATAACGGGACCTGGATGTCCATATTGAAACTAGCTACGAGCTTCCTTTTCTGAAGGAAATTATCGCAAGACCGGACCCCAGCGCCTCACGTTTTACTGAAGGTTTAGCAAGAAAAAAAGAGAAGGAGTAGGGCCACATAAAAAATCAATTACAAAGCGTCTTAAACTTTTAAAATGTTCATGTTTTCGAAAAATGTACAAATCTTCATTGTTTTTTAAATTTCTTTGCGTTTTTAAAAACAAACTACTGTGCGGAAACAAATGATGTCCCACCAATTGTTCGCGTTTAAAAAGTATTTACATCCTTCAAAAACAATGTACACACTTAAAAAATACCTTTTACATGTGTTACATTGAAAAACTTTGACCACTGCTATACCTTTTTTTAGGAAGATCACTTCAATACCTGGGTTCCTATAGGGCAAGATGGGCCATCCGAGTTTGGCTGACTCTTCCCAGGAACAATGCTCCAGTCATTCTTAGCATTTGTCGTCAGGGCATTTCTTGGGGGTTTGTTTTGCAGGTGGTTGTATATATCAAGTTTTCACCCAGTTCATGTGCTATTTTGTTCTTTTTTTATTTTTGTTATTTATTTACTTTCTCATTGTTTTATTCATTTATTTTCCTAAATCTGTGTTGCCACTTTTACAATTTTTCTGGGTGTATATGTTTATCTCTTTTTACAAGTTTTGAGAATACCTCTATATTTGAACACACATGCATGATAAATATTCTTTTCAATTTTTTTATGTACATATTACAAATATGCTTTACGTACACAGTGAACATTTTCCGGATACTACACAATGAACATTTTTCAAAGTGAACAGGATATCTTTTAGTACATGCCAAAATATGAACACTTCTACACTACTCGTTAAAGATTACATATATAGGATGATCATTTATAAGCATGCACCTGATCAATTTCTTTTATTTCTACAATATTCTCTTATTTGAAAAACTTTTTTGAATATTTCTATTAATTTTAATATGTGAAACTCAAATTTTCAAAAACACTTAAAAACCAATGAATGGGTCGGCCCATCGCTACATATTGTGCGTTTCCTTCTTATCCCACTACAGGATAGTAGGTGTGGTCTCACCTCTTCCTCAAATCATGTTCGACAACACTCTAGCTCCCAACTGAGCGGACGGACCTAGACCAAACATTGTGCCTCATTCGTGCTGACGATTGGGATGTGGCCGCTGATTGTCTCGCCTACAACGAGACGAGAGAACGTCCCACTGAAGGCGAGCTCCATACTGGGCCGGCCATCGCGCCATTGACCACAGGTCGTTGGCGATATTCTCCCTTTTACACTTTCTGTTTTGTTTTTGGATTTATTTTACTTTATTTATTTCCCTAAAAAAGTATTTATATTTCCATATATTTTATAATAAATAAAATTACATAAAAAGTTTCAGAAAATATGTATAGAAAATTTGTTTCTCATGTATACAAAAAAATATACAACATGCAATGTGTATAGAAAAATGTAGACCATGTATTTAAAAGATGCTACTCTAAGAATTTGAAAACAAATGTTGAACAAGTGTTCAAATAATATTAAATTTGTATTTGAAAACTATTAAATTTGTATATTAATTTTTATACCATGTATTAAAAAAGTTAAACTTGAATACAAAAATTGTTAAATGTGTATAGAAAAAATGTTGACCATGTATTTAAAAAATAGTAAACTTATCTTTGAAAAATGTTAAGCATGTATATAAAAATGGTGACCATGTATTAAAAATGTTAAATTTGTATTTGAAAAATGTTAAATGCGTAAAGTAAGTATGTTGACCATGTATTCAAATAATGTTAAACCTGCTTTAGATTTTTTTTAAATGTGTATGGAAATATTGTTTACCATGCAATAAAAATACGTTAATCCTGTCCTTGAAAAATGTGAAATATTTATATAAAAATGTTGACCATATACTAGAAAAATATTAAACTTGTAATTCGAAATGTTAATCAAGCTTCCAGAAAAATATTCAATGTGTATACAAAAAGATTTGTCTGTATATTAAAAAAATTGCTATATGGAAAATATGTATAGAAAAATGTTGATCATGCATTCAACAAATGTTAATTTAGTATTTGAAGAAATTTAAATGTGTATTATACATATATCAAAAATGTGTGTAGAAAATATTAAAACCCATAGAGAAAACAAAAGATAACTGATGAAGAAAAGAAGCAAACAATACCGAGGAAAAAATGAAGAAAATATATGGAAAAGAAGAAAAAGCTAGTAAAAACTGAGAAGGAAACAAATAAAACCATAGAAAAATAGAGAAACAAATAAAAAGGCAAACCAAAAAGGAGATAGAAATAAAGGGAAAAAATGTAAAAACAAAAAAGAAATGAACAGAAACCGGTGAAAAAAGAAGGAAAAAACAAAACCGAAAAAACCAGTGGAAGATCACCTCATTTCCTTTAGCTAGATCGCTCCTTCATAACAAAACAGAAACCTGCTAGGTGACGGGTAGCTTGTTACATACTCCCTCCGTTCCTAAATATAAGTCTTTTTAGAGGTTTTACTATTAGACTACATACGGATGTATATAGACATACTTTAAAGCATACATTCAATCGTTTTGTTCCGTATGTAGACCTCTAGTGAAGTTGCTTAAAAGACTTATATTTAGGAACGAAGGGAGTAGTTGCCAAGTGCTACTGTATGTGATGATCTGTTAAAGATGAAGTGCATCCAACTCGTCTGTGTGTATTGATGAGAGGATCAAGTTAAGTATATAAGGATGGTAAACCAGTGAAGACGTGTCTTTTTAATAAGTCCATGTCTCTACATAAGGTCGGAGTGCATGGTGTAATGCACATGATGGTGTGATTTATAATGAGCTGACATGTATCTCACTAGGATACATGATGAAATTGGCCGATAGTGGCTAGCGAGGCTGGATAGTTCAAAAGATATCTAAGGTGGTATGTAAATTCGCAAGTCAAAATTGAAGGGAAGATTGTCGCGAATAATCAAGCCGACAATTTGGCTTGTCGTGATGCGAAGGGATGAGTGGACGAGTGAATCATCAACCAATCAAGATTAAGGAAAGATTGTTGGCAATAATCTCCTCTAATAATAAAGCGCACAATGCTTCTGCCGTCCGTCATGACGGTTTTGCAAAAAAGTCCCTGAAGTTTGATGTATTCAACCCGCACTCCCTTTTTAAGTGAAGAAAACGAAAAACGGTTTGTTTAATCTGGTATATATAAAGCGCCACCTCTGTTTCAGCACAGTCATGTACCTAGCCGAGTGGCAGATGCACCGACGGCTTGATGCACCACTAGGAGACCTGAGTTCGACTCCAGTGCCAGCTTGTTTTTCCTTTCCTATTGCTTCATTTTTTGTGTAAATTCAAATGCTTTTAAAACATTCATATCTTTTAAATCCTAACTCCAAATCTAACATGTTATATCCATACCGTAAGGTGTGCTTCTATAGGTTGATCAAGCAGAGGTAGCCATTCTTCTTTCATTGCCACCTAAATATCAGACGATCTGTTGCAGCGGGCGGTACAACGGGCCGACGCCTGCGACTACGCCATCATGGTCCAACGCTGAAAAAGAAGCTAGAACAGCTCCGTCGCTTCGTTTGTTTTGGATGGCCGTCATGTTTTGCGATGGTAATGGCCACGACGATGACACGCTTGACGACATGCAAGTGAACCAGATCGTGCCATCAAATCTATCTCACCACCAGCTTGACCGCCCAACCCCTTGCGGCCTCCCGGAACCTGCTCGAAGCTGAAACTCAGATCGACGACTTACTCTACTTCTTCCACTGCCGACGCTACTACAACCGGACGCCTCAAACGACCTCTCATACGGCCCCGTGACTGGATAAGAAAGAGAAGGAAAAAAGTGATCCAATAAGTTTTCTCATATCATCCCTTTTTGTCCGCGCTGTCGGCGAATCCTTATATTAAGGACAAATATAGGAAAGATATGAGGGCTTGCGGAGACGCACGATCAATCCGTCACACAAGACACTACCGCACCCCCGATCATATTTTCCTTTTCTTTATTCATTCTTTTCTTTCTCACCCTTTCTCTTCATCAATAACGTGTAACTAGCAGCACATGTGAGGAAGAAAATAAGAAATTTGGTTGCACGGACAAATAAATAGGGGACACGTCCGGTCACTGGTCGGACGCCTCCGGACGTATAGAGGGTGGATCTACCCAGTCCGACTATAGATGCTCTAATATATTGATAATGTAGAACTTCTTAAAATTTAAATAACATGTGAAAACATAAATTACAAAGTCCCATCAAGTATATTTATGATGAAAATATTTTATTATAATATTTATAGTTTTCACAAGTCTGATATTAGATTGCATATCAGTTGCAACGCACGAGCCTTTTACTAGTCATGTCTCATGTATCAAGTCCCAATCAGCTAGGTGTCTACGTGATGGTAGTACTAGTTGTATTCGGTTTGTAAAGTTAGATGCGTAATCAAGTTACATACCGTACGTGAAGTTAGTCTCAGTAAGTAGTTTAGTAACCGAAGGCAGCAGCGCCTCCACGCCGGCGGGCTCGCTGGCTTCCCTTCCGCGGTGGCTGGCTGGCCCCAGCCGCGCGCTTCCGCGGCAGCGGCCCAAGCCAGGTGTGCTCGAGTACTCTCGGAACCGTGCTGTGACAGGTGGTCCTACCCCGCTTACGTGAAGATGGTGCAAAGCTTGACATTCCCCTTGGACTGGCCCGACCTGAGCATGCCCGCACCGAGCGGTCAAGGTCAGGTGACCAGGTCAGGGCTAGGTCTCCGATCCACTGTTCCTGATGCTGCTGACTGACTGCTGCTGTGAGCTGTGAATTTGAGCAACGTATCCATCACGCGTTACTAATTTATTCCTCGTATATCATGAGCTATCTGTGATTGGCGGCAGTGGACGTTTCATTTTGTTCGGACGAAAAAAATGTGGGCGTAAAGAGCCATCGTTTCTTCTTTACCATGCTGTGGCACGTTAACCGTTCTGCATCAGCTTGTGCGATCTGGGAAGAGGTGCCAAGATTCCCTTACCATTCCGAGCAAGCGCCATGGCTCGGGTTTACGCTGAGCACAGTACACCGTTGCAAAGGCACGCGTTCCTTCTGGCAATGTGGCCAAATGACATTTACCCAGCGTCCATGTCTTTTTACCAAATCGGAGACGGATCTTGGAAGAACAGGGATGGGCGGCTGGGAATGGCAAGAACGCTGATCTCCTTTGCCTCCCCTGCCCACTGCAGCGGCTGTCGCATCCCGCAAAGCCAAACCGAGCCCCGCTGAATCCGCTTCCCAAAACACCCAATCCGGGATGGCAACGTCCCGGTCGGCATGGCCTCTAGTTCCCCTGTAAACCAGGCGTGGACACCGTCCGAACAGTACTCCGGAAGCATCATTTTCTGCGGTCGTTTGGAACTTTGGATTGAGATATTATGCATTTTCCCATTCGTTTTGGAACATCCTTACAATTGCGAAGCTCCTTAGGAATAGAGGTTTAAGAGAGCTCCAAAGTTTTCTCCTCCAAGTGGACACATCATGTAAGCGCCTCGTCGAATCGTGGGTTCCCCATGACATTATTAGCCCAGATTCTATTAGAAAAACTTTTAAAAAACATTCAGCAATTTGAATTTCTTTGTGTATTTCCAAAATGTTTGTAAATTTTAAAAATATTTGTGAATTTAAACAATGACTATATTTTTTATAAATATCATTGAATATGAAAATATCATGACAGATTTGTAAAAAAATGTTCAAAGAATGAAGAAAGCATTTATTTTTTAAAATGTTCAAGAATTCAGATTGTGTATTGAATTTGAAGAAATATTTTTAAATTTTAAAAGGAAAACAAAACAAATCATGAAAAAAGGGTGAAGGAAAAAAACAAAATGCAGCCTAGCAAAAATCGGAAGGACCGCCTATATGACCAACACAGTAGGGTCCGCATTTGCTCAACAGCTTACGGGCATGCATGAGTTGTCACTACAAAAGATCGGGCCTGTTGTGTCGAGACAAAAAAAATGTCAAAAGCTAATAACGTCACAAATTACCCTTGAGTGACGTTTTCTAGGCATCACAAGTATCATCAGGAAATCCCATCACAAATTACTCCTAGTGATGGCACACGCAAAAAGTGTCACTAAAAATGGGACCTCCGGTCATGTTCTTTAGAACGTCATCTATGTGACAGTCGATTAATATCACACGTCACGAGAAAATATGCCATATTGTACCATATTGAGTGACAAAGCAACGTTAGTGACTTCCTGCCATGTCAATAGAGTTGTTAATTTCCTTATTGATGAAGATGCCACAATCAAAATGTATGTAATTTATTTTGAATTGAAATTACATTAAATTTAACAAATTCACTTTATTCCAAATGCATATGAGAATAAGTATTTAATTCAAATCACATCACCTTATATAAATAAGTTAGAGTCCAAATCACGTCATAAATTGAAATGGAAGACGCATCATTTTATATATTCAATCGTCTTAGCCAAATCATCCTCTTAAAATGACAATAAAAAGTAACACTTAATCACAAGTTTGATACAACAATAGACAAAGTTGAGAAGTAACGTTTAGATAATTAAAGACCACATGTGTTGTCCCGATGATTGCAATGTACTCCCTCTGTACCAAAATAATTGTAGTTGGGAAGAACTAGATAACTAAAGACCACATGTGTTGTCCCGATGATTGCAATGTACTCTCTTTGTATCAAAATAATTGTAGTTGTAATTATTTTGGTACAGAGGGAGTATGATTCAACAACTATCTTTCCATCACAAAAGGATGGCCTTCATGCACTATCAGGTTTGGACTAGGATTGTTGAGTTCCTTGTTGAGTTACTTGGGCCCTTAAGAGAAAACCAATCAACCAATCAAGTTATATGTCTCTTGTTTCTTGTTTTGCCATGCTCCATTCTTGTTTTGATGGCTCTTCTTCACAGCTTCCAAGTCTTTGTGTTGCTTCATATGTATCTCCTCAAATGCTCTCGCTTGTGCTTCATGTGTCGTGACTATCAGCTCCCAGTACCTACAAATTGACAAAACACAACAAGGTTCTATCTTGATGAGATGAAAACAGACAAGATAACAAGGTACACGAGTAACACAAAGGAACTTACAATCTATCAAATTATGAATATGAAATAGAGAAGTACATTATTACTTCTCAAGGCAAGCATGGATATGGGCTAATGAAACAGTAAATCAAAAAATAATTGAATAATGGTTAAAAATATGCATAACGAAGAGCTAGATTTAGCAAGCATCACCAATAAGAAATCAAGCTAGCAACCCACGCAAGTAGCAACTATACCAGGAGAACATTTTTTTATATATATGATTCTGCTAAAAAGCAAGTACATAAACCAATCAACAAATCATATTGAATTTTAGGATTAGAAACTATATATTACGATGTTATTCTCACACCTTTGTGTTGCAGCAACAAAATTATCGTGCAACAAACCATGTATTTCTCAGTACAAGTGTTTTTATTACTTTGATAGTTGCATTTGCATAAAACCATACGTAAACAACGAGTCACTCCTTAGTTTAATATTCATTACAAGAACTGGATACAAATGTCTTACTCACACAGATTTGTGTTTTGAGGGCATGTTTAGTTAAAGGTATGGACGTTGTTCCTTAGGACATGAAGTGCATGAAGGGAGATTCACGCAATGGAAAATTCTATCTGGTCAGGCTTACATGGCCCATATGTGTTTGATTGATGTCCAAATGTCATGATATGCTTAAAGAATACCTAAATGACAGAAAGTACAACCATCAACTCCTCATATTTGCTAGGCTACTACTATGTCATGCTTAGTAGCAAGGAAAGCAGTGTCAGGGTTAGGCTAACCATGCTACCTGAACTAAATATTGGTTATTTTAATTGGGCCAGATTAACCACCCCATTGGCATTGCCGGGACAAATAAGAGCTTTATCTCCAAGTCCATCAACCAAACAAGTACCAAGCATGCTTGAGGGATGGTCTAGGCCAGGCATGTAACTATGTGGATACCAACCAAACACACTCTCATTTTCTCACTCTATTGAGTGCACTATACGCACAAATGCAAGCAAGAAGAAACAACAAGAAAACAAATAGAAACAAGACAAGTACCCGCCATTTGCATAATTCGCCCCTATATACTTCTATTAAAATCTTTATTTTAAAACCTGGATCTGTGTTGATGAAGTAGAGCTCCCATATCTCCCTGATCTTGATGAATAACCCATGCTGGGAAGGAAGGTGCTATATGTGCTTTTTTCCTTTAGAACTTTTCTACTTGTAATATGCTTGGGATTTCCCTGAAGAGGAAGGGTGATGTAGTATAGTAGCAGATAGTATTTCCGTCATTTAAGAACCAAGGTTTATCAAAGCAATAGGTACTCATGCAAACAAACGATTAGCAGTGCCTACACACGCAAATAAATACTTGCACCCAACAAGGGGCAAGAGGGTTGTCAATCCCTCTTGTACTCGTTAATTGCAAGGATTGATTTTTTTAGTGATAGATAGATAAACTAAAAAATAAAATAAAATAAAATAAATTGTAGCAAGTAATTCAGGGTTTTAGTCGTATGAAGTAAATGGACCCGGGGGCCATAGCGTTCACTAGAGATATCTCTCTCAAGAGCATAGTAACGATGGGTAAAGCAATTATTGTTGGGAAACTCATAGAAAAGAGAATAATTATGATGATATTCATGGCATGATCAATATATTGGCATTACGTTCTTGACAAGCAAACCGAAAGAATTATGCATTTAGTAATATTAGTCCACCCCTTGTCTGTTATCCAACATGCATCTTAAGGTATTAAGTTCATAACAAACACAGTAGTGCTTGGAGCATAATGACATAATGTAGACAAAATAATACCAAATAATATGTCTGAACCCCATCGTTTTACCCTTAGTAGCAACAATAAAGTTGCATGCCTTGCTACACTGCAAGATTGTACCTACTACCAAGCAGCTCTCCCATTGAAGATCAATCTAATAGGCCAAATTAAAAGGATATATATGAGAGAAATACAAGTCTATAAAATCACACATAATTAATCTCAGAAAAGACTCAATTAATTTCAATGAATAATATGATCATAAACCCACAATTCATTGGATACCAACAAACACACCGCAAATATTATATCAAACATGTCTCCGAAGAGATCATTTTATTGAAGATCAAATGAGAGAGAAAGAGTGAGAGAGATAGGGATGGATGGAGGGAGAGAGAGAGAGAGAGAAAAGGGGAGAGGGAGAGGGAGAGGGAGGAGGGAGGGATGGAGGGAGAGATGGAGAGAGAGGGAGGGATAGAGAGAGAGGGAGGGATAGAGAGAGAGGGAGATAGAGATAGATAGATAGATAGGTAGATAGATAGATAGATAGATATATAGAGAGAGATAGGGAGAGATGGAGCTAGGGAGAGAGTGAGAGGGAGATGGAGAGGGGGAGAGAGGGAGAGAGGGAGAGGGAGAGAGGGATATATATATATATATATATATATATAGAGAGAGAGAGAGAGAGATAGAGATGAGAGAGAGGGAGAGAGAAAGGGAGAGAGAGAGGGAGATAGGGAGAGAGAGAGAGGGAGATATGGAAAGAGGGAGATATGGAGAGAGGGAGATAGGGAGAGAGAGAGAGAGGGAGATAGGGAGATATAGAGAGAGATAGAGAGAGATCCATCTATCTACTGCTATGGAATCATATGTCATGTGGGAACTACTCACATATCTTTGGGAAGGCACCAAGGTTGATGAAGAAAGCCTTCGTGATGGGTTCCTTCGCCGGAAGAGTACTGGAAAAGGCCTCCATGTGTGATCACGAAAGAACAGTGGCATGTAGCGGTAAAAGAATTGTTTCGGGTGCTCCCCTGATGGTTTATGAATATATGTGAGTTTATAGGCGAGGAATTAGGGCAATTGGAGCAACAGGGGCCCCACCAGGGCACATGACGAGCCTACCCCCTATCACACCCTCTACCTTGTCATCACCTCGTGTCTCATGTGGACTCCTCCCAAAGCTTTCGAGGTGTCTTCTGGTCCACAAAAAAATGTCAAAAAGTTTTGTCGCATTTGGACTGTGTTTGATATAGTTTTTGTGTAAAACCAAAAACAAGAAGAAAACAACAACTCACACTACGCACTGGGTTAAGAAGTTAATTCCATATATATATATATAATTGTGTGTAAAGCAACAAGATTGATAAAATATAAAAATTATAGATACATTGGAGACATATCAAACTTCAACCACAATCGTTGTATCGGATACTGGGTCCTCATTTTCTGATTGTGTTTCCCTTTTCTTTTCCATCACATTCTATAGTATAAAGTAAATGATGGATGACTCAAGTAACGCGAAGTTCATATGATGGATGATACGTCTCAAATGTATTTATCATTTTTTTATTGTTAGAAGCTATTATATTACCACTTTTGTATGCTTTTTAGATCATTATATATATATAATTTTTGGACTAACTTGTTAATCTAGTGCCCAATGCCACTTCCTGTTTTTTTTGCGTATCTATGGTTTTTGCAGAAAAGCCATATCTAGGAAGGTACGAACACAATGCCAATTTTTGACAATTTTTTCTGGAGTATAAGGGACCCTAGAAGCTTTGGGAGACCATGAGAAGATCCACCAGGAAGCCACAAGGACTGGTGATGCGGCTTGGGGGTGGTCGTGCCACCTGGGCTTATGGTCCCTAAATTCTCCATTTGACCTAATTCCTCTACCCATAAGTTCCATAATTCCTGAAACCTCCACAAAAACAAACGAGATAATTTTATCGCTGCTACAAGCCATTGTTTTGAAGTGATCCCATCCGGAGCCCTATTCTGGTGCTGTACCAGAGAGGGAAACCACCATGGGAGGCCTCTTCATCAACCATGCTACCTTCATGATGATGTGTGACTAGTTTCTTTAGGACCTACGGGTCCATAGTAATAGCTAGATGTCTTATTCTCTATCTCTTTTGGATCTTCAATACAATGATCTCCTCTAAGATAAATCTGAAGTAATTCTTATGGTGTTTGTTGGGATCTAATGATTGATATATTTGTGATCATATTGTTCATTGAATATAATTGACTCTATTGAAGTTTCTTTTTTTGTATTATTGAGTAGCTATGTATGCTTTTCGAGTTATTTGTATTCTGTATGGGGTGGTGCATAGTAGTGGGATCAACCTCCTAGAGAACGAATAAGGAGAAGGCACATGATGTGTTGTTGCTACTAATGATAAAACAATGGGGACTGATCTTATAGCTAGGTTTCTTTCTGTCTACATTATGTCATCTAACTTATTGTGTTACTCTGTTCCTTGCGAACTTCATAATTTCAGATGCATACTGGGTAGCGGTCTTGGGGTGGAGCAATAGTAGTAAAGGTAGTTGGATTACAGTATACTTGTCACAGACGTGCTGCCTATAGAAGATTATGCCGTGAATGATCATAGTTATGAATGTTACTTATTTGTCAATTGCCCAACTATAATTTTCTTACCATGTCATTACCTTCTTCCAAGAGAGAAGTCTCTAGTGAACCTATGACCACCTGATGCATTCTCTATTATTATTTTTGTTGCTCTATTGCTCTCTTTACTATTTTGTTGTTTGCCATATCACTATTTATCACTATTTTGTTTTAACCTTGCAACTAGAAAGAGAGGGGATTGAAAACCCCTTTGCTAAGTTGGGTGCAAGCATTTTTATTTTGTTTGTGTGTAGTTGGTGTTTATCTTGCTAGCTTATAGACTCATACTGGTTCGATTAAACCTTGGTTCCTCACAAGAATACTTTCTGCTGTTGTGCAACATCACCCTTCCTGAGAGGGGAAATACAACAACTACTATGGGAGTAGCAATACTACACTTGATCAATCTAAGAATCTATTTCTAGCCAGAAACAATAGAGGAAGAAATAGTACATAAGTTATATGTGTCGGCTCACTCAAACTACTAGTCTTCTGGTTTGCATGGGTGTCTTTGAGAAACTCAATTGCACTTGAGTTCTAATCATTGCGTGTGTCTTTTTCTACAAGATATATGATATTCTAACATTACTACTCCCTATATGACGACGAATGTGATAGAAATAAGACTAGAAGTGAGGTACTTGAATAAAGTTTACCTAGTTAAATGTTGTGCCGTACTCAAGCGTCGGTCTTCACTATTCCAGTGGTCACACGTGCCGATTTGGGTCATAGGAAGATGTGAATCGTGAAGGTCCAGTGAAGTTGGATTAAATCTTGGATATGTCGTGTGAAATACAATGAACCAACAATGATATAGGATGGCGATGTAGCTGAGCCCCTACTTTGTGCACATATGATTTTACAATAGTCTCCACTTTCGCAAGACAAAACTTGGTGGAGAGGCAGGTGCCTCCTCAACCCTAGTGGGATTACCACGATATTAATTCCACATGACTTCCCATGATCGAACTGTCTTCGTGTGGGTGCAAATACTAATGAAAGGATTGAATCGATGAATGAGAGGATGGCAAGGTCACCACAATTTTAATATTTACTTATTTTTTGGATATGTGGATAAACTAAGTTCTCTAGATGTGCAACTTAATGCGAATAACCTACATGTCGATTGTGCTTTTATAAAATACACATTAACATGCTTGGATTTGTATGACAGTGGGGTGTAATTTGAAGTTACTAGATGGACACAAGGAGATTATTTTACCTAGGTTTGGGACCTTGCGATGCAAGTAAAAATATTCCTAATCATCTAGAATTATATCAAGGGATCATATATCAATGAGTACATTGTGTATGTCCAACAACTTCGACATGAATATGCTGGGTTGTGAGTGCTTGGTCTAGACGTGGTTATATTATATCAGATCTATTGTAATCTCAATAGGGATCCGATTCCATGGTCTTAGCCATTGAATAAGAAAGTTGTAACCTCCTAGTACACACAATACATCAATCCTTATAACTAGCAAGAATCTAAATTCACATTGGCTCTTTTTGGAACTTGGGGACCAACATAAAGTTTCTCAGTTGAGTTCCAGGATGATCACTGGCTCATAGGATAACTCACAGGTTGATACCTTGATTCTCACCGAGGGAAATACTTCCGGTACCACGAACCCTTCTCTTATAGGACTAACATATGTTCTCTTTTTGCACTGCATTAGAAGCTAGGGATATCATGTTGCAACTAGGGATCTCGCCTATGGCCTAGAAGCGGGTTGAATGGACATAACGCAAAACTCTATTGAAGTTCTAATAGCAGTTTTAAGCATAAGAAACTAGTTGGTCTTTAGAAAATCAAGCAATCAGAATGAGTAAAGAAGTGTAAATAGAGCATATTGCATGTAGGTAACATGTAGAGTAGAGGATGCCAACTTTGGTTGATATAAGGATCACTGGTGCAACAACATGCTATACAAACGTTTTTAATCCCTTTCTGGGACGTGGTTTTAAACCGTTGCCTTTCCTGGCGATAGGGGGGGTCCATCCCTGTGACAGCCCGAGACCGACGTTCCAGAAGATTCCCCCTTTATTCCGTTTTCGTCGTGTGTCTATTTTCTTTTGTCGCATCATCATCGCATCATCTGCATTGCATCGGCATCCCGTTGCCGCCAGTTTTCAAAACGTGCATCCGTTAGTAGTTGCCGCTTATCGTCGTTGTTCGTTCTGCGTCTGACCGCACACGCACGCGCCCGCGGCATCGTCGAATCCCTGTTTTTAAAAGTGTGCGTAAAACTTTCTCTGATCGGGGTGAAACTTGGCATGCGGTAGTAATTAGTTATAGCTAGGCCGCCTGTCGAATTTCGTCGCGATCGGAGTCCGTCTGGTACCCGAACGGTCGACCGTAGCGGCACCGTATTCGGTCTGCCGTCGGTGTTTTAAAAATCATTGCCGCGCCGCCCGCTCTCCCTCTCGTCTCCGGATATCCCCTCTACACGGCCTCTTAACCGTTCCCGCGTTCGGAATTAGTCGAATCCGACCAAACGGTTGAAACCAGGGCGGAATTTCGCTAAACCTAGCCCCCCATTTGTCTATAAATAGCCCCCGGGTAATTTTTAGACAGCCACCACCCTTTACCTCGAAATCCGCGCCCCTAACCCTAGCCTCCCACCTCTCTCTCTCCTCCCAACAGCCCCAGCCGCCAGGCCCGCCCGAGCCCTCGCGCGGCCCGCCCGAGCCGATCCAGCCGTCGCCGCCGCAATGCTCCAGCGCGCCTGCTCCCGAGGGAGACCCCGTGCTCCCGGGCTCCCCCGTGCCCGCGCCGCCTGAGGCTTCCCCCGTTGGCCCCGCCTCCGGCCGCCACTCGCCGGCCTCCGGCTGCTGCCCACCGGAGCTCCGCGAGGACCTCGCCTTTCGCCGCCTCCCTGCCAGCGCCGCCATGTCAGCCGACCGCATCTTGCCTCCCCGCCATGGATCCGTGCTGCCGTCGCTCCCCGCTGCCCGGATCCGCAGTGAACCTCGCCGCCGTCACGATCCTCGGCCTCCCCGCCGGTCCCGCCATCCCTAGGGCTGCAGGTCGCCCCGTGCTTCGCCCTGCCGCCGCCGCTAGCAGCCTCCTGGTCGGGAGGCTGAGCCGGTCGAGGAGCACGACGCTCCGTCACCGTCCTGGGCCTCCCCCACGGAGCGGCCCAGCAGCAACTGCCCCGAGGCCCAGCGCCAGCTAGGCCAGCTCGGCCTGCTGCCTCTACCAACCTCTGCAGCACCGGGCCAGGCCCAATAGGTGAGCACCCCCCAAGGCCTCTATGTTGCGCCGCTGGCACTCTATTTTAAACTGCGCCATGCCCCTGTGTAGCCCATTAGGAATGGTTTCGGCCCGTTAGCTATTTAGGAATTTTTGGGAATTTAATAAATTCCAGAAAATAACCGTATATTAAAAACGCCGTAACTTTTATTCTGTTAGTCGGAACGAGGCGTGTAGTATATGGTTTTCGCGTAGTTTTGCGCGTGGAATACGTTGACGCAACTTGCATAATTGTTTGACGTCGTTTAGCGTGCCGGATGCCTAGAATAACGTGTTGTCCTAATATGTTTTGCCCGTAGTTTATTTTTCACGCGTGTCCGGTTTGCCCGAATGCCTTAGATAAAATGCTCATGTTTTAGGAACCATTTTCCATGTATTTTAGAGTATCCGTTGGTATTTTTGCGTGTAGGTATTTGCCGCTAGATTATTTTCCGTATCTAGGTTTTTTTTTCTCGCATTTTCGTGTGTTAATATTTTTGTGTTGCAACCCCACATATTTTATATGTTTTCGGGGTAGAAAAATCCATGTGATTTTTCTGTGCAATTAGTTTAGCTTGTGAGCAAGTTAGTTCGCGAGATATTTTGCCATGTTGCCCTCTTGTTTATTTCGTAGGATTTATTCCGTGCTTCGTTTGACGGAGTTGTCAACTAGGGAGTTGATCTTGGATGTTTGTCTAGCCCCTGGTATTTTTGGTTGCAATAGAAATGCATGTTTAGGTGTGGTTTGCTTGCTCTCAAGTTGCTAGGAATAGTGCTGATTTGGACGTGCTAAAATATTTCTAAGTCTGGAATCTGTTATATTTTGTTGATGTCTTGTCTTGCTTGTATCTTTTGATCTGTAGCTCTTTTGAGGTTAGTCCAATGGAGTTAGTTGTAGCCCTTGTGATTCTCTAGCATGCTATGAGTTTTCATGCCAATTGGAGTCTTGTAGCTATAGGTTTTTCTGCTGTCAATATGGCTTCAGATCGAAAACTGCACTTTCATGAAGTGTAATTTTCACTAAGTCTGAAATAGTGTGTGAGATGCCATTTTGTGACTTCTTCTCCTAGTGATCCATGATGCCATGCTAGTTGTTGTTAGTTGTTTGTTGTAGTGCTTCTTGCCCTCCTTCGTGTCATGCCTTGGTTGATTATATTTGAGTTGAGTAGCTCGTAGTTGTGAGGTGTAGAAAATGCTATGTGGCTGATTTTGGCAGATTATAGTCATTTCTTGTTTTGTTCGTAGTTGTTGAACCGTAGCTCCGATTTGATCGTGTCCTACATGAAACTTGCTTAGAATCTCGTGTAGTTTCATTTTCTCTTTCTGGTTGTATGTTTTGAAGTGCTCGTGACCATCGTTGCACACATATTGCATTCATGCCATCATATCTTGCGGTGCTTGTAACTTTTGATCCGTAGCTCCGTTGGAGATGATCTCTATGTGTAGATTGCTTGAAATGATGCGTAGAATCACGTGAACCTATTTGTTTTGCTGTTTAACAACTAATAAAATGTGTTAGATCAGATCTGGACAGAATTGCAAATTAACATGTGAGGTCGTCTCGGAGGTGCTATATGTCATTTCCGACCTCATTTAAAATGCCTAGATAGGTAGATTAATTGCGCTTCACCTCTTGCCATGTTTAACCACATTTAACATTGCCGTGTACCTAATCAGGATAGAACTAAATAACTCATATGTGGAGTTTCGTCAATACGCAACTCGTTGCATATTGAACCTCACTTAATGTGTAGTGTTTGATTGTGTGAATTGTCATGTCGTGACTTGCATGTATTCAGCTGCTCATGCACCATATGTGTTGTGCATCGTGTGGTGAATTCCGTATGTTGATTTGTGTTTCCGGTTTGCTTCGTCTCGATAGAGTTCCGCAGTGTGCCAGATAGTGAGGACCCGTTCGACTACGTCGGTTCGTCTGCTTCACGGAGGCATTCTTCTTCCAAGCGGGATCTCAGGCAAGATGACCATTTCCCTAGATACCATTACTATCATTGCCATGCTAGTTGTATCGCTTCTATCGATTATGTCTCGTTGCCTACCACATGTTAAATATCAGCCTCTCAACAATGCCATGAAAACCTTCAACCTGTTCAACCTAGCAAACCACTGATTGGCTATGTTACCGCTTGCTTAACCCTGTGTTAGCATTGCTAGTTGCAGGTGCAGTTGCTTCCATGTGATTACATGGGTTCCTTGTCATATCACCATATTGATGCTATTTAATTCAATGCACCTATATACTTGGTAAAAGGTGGAAGGCTCGGCCTTTCTAGCCTGGTGTTTTGTTCCACCTTTGCCCCCTGAGTTTCGGCTACCGGTGTTATGTTCCATAATTGAGCTCTCCTAACACGATCGGGGTTGTTATGGGGACCCCCTTGATAATTCGTTTTAGATTAAAGCTGGTCTGGCAAGGCCCAACATTGGTACTATTTGCCCAACATAATAATTCTGTTAAATTGAAATGCATAGGGAGTTAGCGCTACCGGAGGAGTAATTCTACATAATACAGGGGGGCCAGTGCTGTTGGTGGTGGTCCAAAACTAGAGCCGTTTGCGGGGCCAACCCGGGGCAACTCGGGAGATTTCTATAAGGCCACCGTACGCTGTGCTTATCGTCGTGTCGTGAGAACGAGATACGCGGCTCTTATCGGGATCGTTGACACGTCGGGTGGCCTTGCTGGATTAGTTTTACCTTTGACGAGATATCTTGTGCATCGGCATTCCGGTGATGCTTTGAGTAATCTCCGAGTTGAGGTTTTCCACTAGGGAATCCGACGAGATCGCGAGCTTCGTGATTGAGGATTTCTATGCGGCTTGTGGTAATTTGTGATGGACTAGTTGGAGCACCCCTGTAGGGTTTAATCTTTTCGGAAAGCCGTGCCCGCGGTTATGTGGCAACGTGGAAACTTTGTTTAACACTGGTTCTAGATAACTTGAAGTTAACTTAATTAAAATATGCCAACTGTGTGCGTAACCGTGACTATCTCGTTTGTGAGTTCCTTCTCCAATCGAGGACACGGTGGGGTTATGTCTGACGTAGGTAGGTGTTCAGGATCATTCATTTGGTCATCAGTAGTTCACGTCTGCTATGCGTAGATCTTCCCCCTCTTATTTCCTGTACTCGTAAGTTTAGCCACCAAATATATGCTTAGCCGTTGCTGCAACCTCACCACTTAACCATACATCACCCATTAAGCTTTGCTAGTTTTGATACCTTTGGAAATGAGATTGCTGAGTCCCCTGTGGCTCACAGATTACTACAACACTAGTTGCAGGTATAGGTAAAGATTATTTGACGCGAGCGCGTTGACTGTTCATTTGGAGTTGCTTCTTCTTCTTCTTCTTCATCGATCTAGGATGGGTTCCAGGCCGGCAGCCTGGGATAGCAAGGATGGACGTTGTTCTTACTCTTGATGATTATGTAATGTACTGATGTGACTCTGATGTAGCTTGTGGCGAGTGTAAGCCAATTCTTTATATATATCTCTTCTTTTCAGTACATGTACTTGTAACGATATCCATTCTTGCGACACGACGAGATGCGCTTCTATCCCTGACGAGGCCTTCGTGCCAAATTGAGGATTGGGTCGCATCTTGGGTATGACAATCCCACACGACATGGAAAACCCTTCGGCGATGAAGACCAATGAACAAAAATGTTTGGCAAAACTAAACGTATGGGATGTCTGCATATATCACAAACGAGAGTCACCGGTCAACCGTTTGAGATATGGCATACTTCCGATACGGCCTATCCTAGCAACTCGTGTGAGATCACACTAACATCGCATGGACTATTCTGCATCACACCGTTTATGATGTGTGCCAAATCGCAAATGGTTCATAATTGTAAAGTGTGTATGATGAGGAGACAATCACACACAATTTTTCCTACCGCATCATTTGCGATATACCAAGATTCCCAAATGCTCCAACTGTCATACTCATGTCGGATGCATACAACATAACAAACCGTTAAACATAATAGATCGTGTATGATAAGGAGACTATCACAAAATACTTAGGTCCTATTAACCATCACAGATGGCCATTGTGTGCATTGTCGCACATGATTTCTCTCTCTGAAACATGTCAAATCATGAGGTATATCACACACGTTTTGCTTTACAAACCATGTGTGGTGTAATGACCTGCAGAGCTTATTTTGCCGCTATCTTAATCGCCACAATTTAAAATTTTACATGATTTCAATTTGAAAGTAGTCTATAACATTTTTCATATCCATCTTATATAGATATACATTCAACAACCAATACATTATTCCATTCACAGTTACATATGTTCAAGAATTACATCAAGAAATAATAACTACATTAGGACCACATAAAGAATGATGAACCACAATTGCATCCTTGTAATAAATATGGAAAACAAAGAGGCGAAATACATTCTGGTAGATGTACAAGGTGAAGCGGAATGCCCATATTGTGTCCTCCTCCATACAGAATGCACGGACGACTCTAGGCCAACCCCTTGTGATGGCACACCGGCCATCCTTATGTGTCTTGATGAGGACATCTAGGTAGTCATCGTGGCCCGGTAGATATACTTTAACGTTTGTACATTGATACATCTCCAATGTATCGATAATTTATGAAGTATTCATGACATATTCACCTATGTTTACAATATTTTTATATGGTGTTGATGCACTTTATATGAATTATTTAGAACTAACCCGAACTGACGTTGTTTTCACTAGAATTACCATGGTGCTGTTTTTGTGCAGAAAATGGAAGTTCTCGGAATCGCCTGAAACTTTTTATAATTTTTTGGACGAAATAAACAATATTGGAGCGAAGAACCATCAGAGGGGAGACACCAGTGATCCACAAGCCAACAAGGTGTGGCCCTCCCTAGGTCATGCCGTGATAGCTGGTGAGGCCCACATGGCTCCATTTGGCGTGATTCCAACATAGAAAAATCCTATATATATGTTAGAAACTCCAGAAATAAAGATAGAACTTTTGCTCCGCCGCCGCAACTCTCTGTATCAACGAAAAACCCATCTGGAGCCTTTCTAGTACCCTCCACGAGAGGGTAAATCATCTCCGGTGGCCATCTTCATCATCTCGGTGGAGGCCATGATGAGGAGGGAGTAGTTCACCCTGGGGGTGACGTTTTCTACCAGTAGCTATGTGTTTAATCTCTCTCTCTCTCATGTTCTTGAGATGTCACGATCTTGATGTATAATGGGCTTTGTTAATATAGTTGGATCATATGGTGTTTATCCCTTGATATTGTTGTGATGAATTGAATCTTTCACTTTAAGATCTCATCATGTTGGATTGAATATTTAGGTTTGAGGACACTTGATGTATGTCTTGAATGCGGATACCCGTAGTGGCATTGGGTTATTCAAGTGATTCACTTGATATATGTTATGGCATCATCTTGCAGATTCCGGTGACCTTGGGGATCTATGCATAGGGGTTCATTGCATGTTTTCATACTATGTTCTCCAACAAAAATCTTGGGGTAATCCTTTAAGTTCTTTGTGTTGGATTGAATATGAAGAATCTGAAATTGTTTGATGCATGTCATATAATTATCCCACGGATACTTGCATTGACATTGGAGTATGTAGGTGGCATTAGGGTTGATTGATATGTATCATGAGTGTTATTCTAGTACGAACTCTAGGGATGTTTCTAACACTTATATGAATAGCTCAAAAGACAGATAAGAAAGAATAACTTTGAGGTGGTTCTACTACCTACACCAATTTCATCTTTTTATTCTCCTAGATAAGAACTTGAGCGATTCTTTGTTGCACGTTGAGGGATGATCATATGGTTCAACTATGTTAGCATTGTTGACAGATTGCACTAGTGAAAGTATGAACCCTAGGCCTTATTACCAAGCATTTACACGACATTTTCTCGTTGTTTTACACTTGCTACATTGATGTTTTTATATTTTCAAATTACAAAAACATATATCTACTATCCTTACTACACTTGTATCACCATCTCTTCGCCGAACTAGTGCACCTATACAATTTGCCATTGTATTGGGTGTGTTGGAGACACAAGAGATTTTTTGTATTTGATTGCAGGGTTGTTAGAGAGAGACCATCTTCATACCACACCTCCAATGGATTGATCAACCTTAGGTCATCCACTTGAGAGAAAATTGCTACTATGCTACAAAACTCTGCGCTTGGAGGCCCAACATAGTCTACAAGAATAAAGTTGTCTAGTAGACATCACAAGCCCACCAATCATTTAGTTTGAGAGGTAATCTTGAGTAAGCTTATTTGAGAACCACTACAAACAAAAAAGATTGAGACATTGTAAATTTGTAAGATAACAACTAATTATGGACAGTAAAAAGAAGGGTACATAGTTCATAGTTACCATCCTGCAATTCACTGTTGTCTTGGATAAGGTGTAAAGAAATAGTTTACTTTCCATATTTTGTACCATTTTTGTTAATAACCTTTATCAGTTTCCTCACTTGATGCTGGTTCATGAATATGTCATTGCCCCATACACAAAAAGGGTCGACGTGCGGATCTTTACCAGTGACATATGTACCTACAAGCAACAAGTTAGTATCAGAAGGTAAACTGAAATTGCGCAATGACGTAATAGAATATTCCATGTTCCAGTATATAAGATCTTATTACATCCAGAATACTATGGGGTGGATGGAGATTATATATAAGCCATGTGATGAAACTAACCTCGATGGAAAACAACAACCGTTCCCAAGATTGTCCTGGGTAAAAGTACATCGAAAGGCTTGTTAAGTACCGACAAGATAAACACCAACCAAATATATGCATGCTAAACAACATGATCACAAAATAATAGTTTCAGTGTGGAGTTTTAAGAATGTTAGCTAACCAAATAAGAAGTGGATATGTGTGTTAACTGCAATAGGCTTAGCATTTAACAACAACACAATATAGTCATTCAAACTGGTATTGTGCATGTTTAAGCACACTAGTTGTAGTTACATAAAAATGGAAAGGCTTGTGCTCACTACGACAAGCTTAATAAAACTAGATATAGTCATTCGTATTGTTGAAATTGCATGGAATGTAGCTGGTGCTTAAACATCAAATTGTATAACTGAACACCACATTGTGAAAAAACTGAAATAAACTGTAGGTTTGTTAACTACACCAGGCTTAACACAAAGCACATATGGCCGTTGAAACAGGTATAATAAAATTGAACTGGAAAGTACATACTTGCACATATAGAACTTCACAGTGTGAATAACTGAAATAATCAAGGCATACTATATAGCAATTGAATCTAGACATATACCCACTACAAAAAACCGAGCTAGGAAAAACAATTAAACAAGGCATATGCTCACTACATGAGGCTTGCTGGAACCAAAAATAGTCATTCATAGTGTACTGTTGAAATTGCATAGAACATAGCTGGTTCTTAAACATGAATTGTATAGCTGAACATTACATGCGAAATAACTAAAATAAATAGTGCATGTGTTAACTACACCAGGTTTAACACGAACCATATATGGCTCTTGAAACAGGTATTGATGAAATTCAACTACAGAGTCCATACATTTAGCATGAGTGAAATAATTTAACATGGCATGTGTTTCCTCACCTATCACAGATGGGCTCATTCCCATTAGAAGAGCATGGATTCTAGGTGTGCTCCTTGTTATCACAGATGGGCTCCTTCCCCTTGGTAGAGCATGTATGCAGGGTGCCCTCCCTGATGTCAAGGATGGACTCTTTCCCCTTGGAAGAGACAGATAGGGTGCCCTTATCTATGTCGGCATTGTCGATGAGGTATGACTTGGTATCTCACGATGCTGAGCCACTGCCATAGAACTTGTCCTTTAGAAATGACAAAAGGGGCTCGATGGCGATGAAGGAAGGCAAATTCTTGACAACGAAGGAGAGGAGATTAGCAGCTGGGCCTTGCATGAGGTCGACGAGGGTTGAACCCGGGGGGTTGGAGTGGGGCACTTAACCTGTGACATAGCCCATGACAAGTTTTCACTGTTGACAAGATCGATGTCGTAGCCGGCTGCGTCGATATGCATCCATACGGGAATTCGTTGTCTTACAATCTCATAGTCATTAGATTTCCCGATATCCTTGGGCGCCACCTAGATCTGAACCATTTTTTTATCACCATTATATATATGTTCTAGATCTGATCTTGCAACTTATAGTCACCTACTACGTGTTATGATCCGTAAGCCCCGGAATGACAGTATTCGGGATACTCTCCGGTGATGACCGTAGTTTGAGGAGTTCATGTATTCACTATGTGTTAATGCTTTGTTCCGGTTCTCTATTAAAAGGAGACCTTAATATCCCTTAGTTTCCTTATGGACCCCACTGGCACGGGAGGGTAGGACAAAAAGATGTCATGCAAGTTCTTTCCATAATCACATATGACTATTTATGGAATACATGCCTACATTACATTGATGAACTGGAGCTAGTATTGTATCGCCCTAGGTTATAACGGTTATATGATGAATATCATACAACAAATACACCAATCCAATGCCTATGATTTTATACTATATCGTTCTTGCTAAGTTACTACTGTCGCTGCTACTGTTAAAATTGCTACAAAATTACTACTATCACTTTTATCGCTGCCACTACTGTTATCACTACTGTCAAAACTATCATATTATTGTGCTGCAGATAATTAATCTCCAGGTGTGGTTGAATTGACAACTCAATTGCTAATACGTGCAAATATTCTTTGGCTCCCCTTGTGCCGAATCTATAAATTTGGGTTGAATACTCTATCCTCAAAAACTGTTGCGATCCCCTATACTTGTGGGTTATCAAGACCTTTTTCTGGCGCCATTGCCGGGGAGCAAAGATATATTTGTTGAGTCCCTTGGGATTATCATGAATTTATCACTATGAAGAATCTGAAGGACGATAGAACCAAGATCTTTCCCTAGAAGAGGAGGGGAGGTAAGGAATTGCCATCTAGCTCTACACTTGATTCTCCTTTGGTTATAAGTAAACTTGCAACACCACTATCTGCTTCTAATCCTGATATGTCGCAAGTTATTGATGATGCTACTTCTGCTATGAATGATGCTCATAATGCTTATGATGATGCTAGTACCTTGCTTGATAAGACTATGCCATTAGGCGAACTATTTGATGAACAACTTGCTAGATTTAAAAATATTGAGAATGTTGAAACTGATGAAATTGCTGAAACTGATGAAGTGCTTGAAGTTCAAAATCTTGAAACCCCTGCTAGATCTAGTGCTCCTAGGTATGAATTGCCTAAGGTGCCTGAAGGTTATGTTATGGATGCAAATATATCTAGAGACATTCTTGCTTGCAAAGATAGAGATGATATAATGAAATTATTATGCGTATTGAAAGAGAAATATTTGAATGCTAGAATGAAATGAAACCCACAATTTGCTACTTCACCTATCAGTGTTACTGATAAGGGTTATGAATTCTCTGCCGACCCAGAGTTAATTACTTTGGTTGAATCTGACCCTTTCTATGGCTATGAAACTAAAACCGTAGTGGCACATCTTACTAAACTGAATGATATAGCTACCCTAATTGCTCACGATGAGAAGATTCACTTTTATTATATCCTCAAATTATTTCCGTTCTCATTAAAGGGTGATGCTAAATCTTGGTAAAATACCCTTGCTCCTCGTTGTGTGCGCAGTCCCCGGGATATGATCTATTACTTCTCTAAAAAATATTTTCTTGCTCATAAGAAACAAGTTGTTGTAGAGGAGATATTTAACTTCATGCAAATTGAAGAAGAGAGTCTCCCACAAGCTTGGGGGAGGCTTCTCCAATTGCTTAATGCTTTGCCTGGTCATCCACTTAAGAAAAATGAAATACTTGATATCTTTTATAATGGACTAATCGATGCTTTTATGGATTTCCTAGATAGTTGTGCTCGTTGTGTTTTCAGGGAACAGACTGTTGAACAAGCTGAGGAACTATTGAATAATATATTAAAAAACTATGATGATTGGACTCTTCCTGACACAAAGCCCAAGCCTACTCCAAATAAGAGGGGTATTTCGTATCTCACTCCCGAAGATATGCAAGAGGCAAAGAAATCTAGAAAGGAAAAAGGTATTAAAGTTGAGGATGTTAATAATTTACCACCTATTGAAGAAATACATGGACTTGATGCACCACCCCCACAGGTGGTAGAGGTAAATTATTTATTAAAGTTTAATGAGAAAGATATCCCCTATGATAAACATCCTAGCCAATGCTCATATGAGTTTGATAACTACATGATGAAACAAGATCACTTCAATGCCAATGTCATGAAACAATTGAAACATAACTCTGATATGATTGCTCACTTGAGTGACTTGTTATTTAGAATCACCAATGATGTTAGAGATGTAGGAAACCATGCCTCTATGGTTAAAACTAAGTTAGAACACGTTGCTAAATCTCTGAGAGAATTGCTTGATGAAATGAATGACAATATGAATGATCATGCTATTAGAGTAGTAACTAGAGGAGGTATAATGACTCAGGAACCACTTTATCCCGAGGAACATCTTAAAAGAACTACACATGATTCACAAAGAGTTAACACTTATACACTTAGTCGTTCTAAAAATAAAAATACAAATAAGAATGGTAGGACTTTGCAGGCCCCTAGTGAACCTGAAATAGATAAACCTCTTGATAATGGCAATGATGGGGTTATAGTCCCCAGGTAGGGTCATAGGCCTGCCCTATAGGTCCTACCCAAGGACTACCCTTCATAAAGGACAAGGCCCTTAGACAGTTCCGACTGAACTAAGGACTTCCCATCATCCAGTCGGTGACGATTCCCCCATCATCGAGTCGGTGACGAGCATTCGGAGCATATTAAACGTACCGACTGGATTCCACTCTGTATATCGTAACCTCCCTGGAGGGCAACGGTCATACGTTTTCATACACCATTATTAGCATTTAAGACATACATTACCTGTAACGTAGGCATTTAATCTCCACTACTCCACCCTTGTCGACCGGACTGTTGTGAAGGGCAGCGCACTCTATATAAGCCGCCCTTCCCACTGGTGCAGAGGTTGGCATTTACTGTAACCCCATATTCCACTCGACACTAAGCTCCCAAGAGCAGTGAGACGTAGGGCTTTTACCTCCACCGTAGAGGGGCCTGAACTCATACATCCTCGCCGTAGCTGAGGCTCTGCCCATCCTTTCGTACCCTACTCATCTACTGTCAGACTTATACCCACGACAATTGGCGCCCACCGTGGGGCAGGCGTCTAAGCGACTTCCGGCGAGTTTGCGACTTCATCTTTTCATCATGTCGTCCGGTGGAGATTTGTGCATGGGTCATGAGATCCTCTTCGGCGCACTCTCCTTCATCATCGACGATTCAGCATGGCATCGGGATGCGCCCCTCGACGTTGAGGCGCTCCCCAGTGGTGGGGCTACACACTTCCGTGCCGGTGCCCGCGGCGTCCTTCTTCTCCAGCAATCGGCTCCGGTGTCGATCTTCGCCCACGTCACGCGCCGCAACAAGCGGTCCCGCCGTCCGCGGCTCCAGCGTTGGGTGCGACACGCCCAGGCGCGCCAGAACGCGTCCTCTCATGTGGCGGTCCTCGAGTCGGTTGTGGTCGCGCCGCCGTCCCAGTGCTTGGACTCAGTTTCGACTGAGTTGCCTTCCGAGTACTTGGGTCGCGGGCCCACAGCCGAAGTTCTTATGGCCAATTCCCATGAAAGTCCCCGCCAGACTGGTCGGAACGAGCACGAGGTTGGTGAGTCATCCGACGCTCACCGTCAACCCCGCCGTTCTGCCAGTCGACGCACTCGTCACAGCAACGTGGAGGTGTTCCACACTCCCGTACTCAACCTGGCTGCCGCTGCCAAGATAGCCGATTCCCTCCAACCGACTGATTCAGAGGGTGGTAGAGGGATCGAGCAGATCCGTGCCCTGTTGCACACGGCGCAGCAGCAGAATTCGGCGGTCTCCCAGTCACACAATAGGATCCACAACAGTTCTATTCACGCGAACACGCATCGGTCGGTTTATAGCCCCGATTCTCATCAGCGACGTAGAGGAGGCAGCCGTTCCATGAACCCCGAAGATCGTCGCCGTTCACGCACCCCTCCGCGGGGTGGGCCTTACGGGCCCCGACATCATGATGATCGGTGTTCAGTCGGTGACACATATGATCCAAGTCCCGACGGAAGAGGGTACATCGCCCAGAGGAAGGTCAACAGGAGTCGAGCTCACCGTGATGGTCACGACAGAGACCGTCCGAGTGGAAGCAGGACCATCGTCTCTGGCCCTGAGTGCTTCAGTCGGGCCATCCGTTCAGCTGACATCCCTCCCAACTTCCGATTGGCGACGGTGATCAATAAGTTTACATGAGAATCCAAGCCAGAAACGTGGCTGGACGACTATCGAGTGGCGGTCCAGATCGGTGGCGGAGATGACTAGGTCGCCATGAAACATCTCCCCCTGATGCTCGACGGCTCGGCACGAGCGTGGCTAAACCAGTTGGCTCCTTCAAGCATCTACAGCTGGGCAGATCTGGCCCGAGTCTTCATCAGGACCTTCGAGGGCACGTGCAAACGCCCTGCTGGTCTCGTGGAGCTCCAGCACTGTGTCCAGAAGCAGAATGATCCCCTGCGCAATTTCATCCAGCATTGGACGACCCTCTACCACACAGTGGAGAACGTCACAGAGCACCAAGCAGTCTGCGCCTTCAAGGCAGGCGTGCGGTACAGAGATTTGTACCTGAAGTTCGGTCGGACAGGCGACATCTCCATGAGCAAGATGATGGAGATAGCCGCACTCTATGCAAATGGCGAAGAAGAGGACCGCATACGTAGCGGAAAGCATAAAGCAGTCGCCGATGGAGATGCGAACAACACTCGGAAGCAGAAGCAGAAAGCTCCGTCCACTCCGCAAGCAGAGGCAGCAGTCGTTACCAATGCCAAGTTCAAGGGCAAGGGGAAAGCTCAGTTCACCCCCAAGAAGAAGCAGTTCGGAAACTCCATCCTGGATCAGCCATGTCCAATCCACACGAAGATGGACGAAGAAGGCAACGCCACATTCCTGAAGCACACCACTCGGCAATGTCGCCTCCTGATCCAAGGGTTCGGCGAAGGGCAGCCAAGTGAAAAGGACACTGAACAGGATGATGAGGACAAGGAGGATCCGTTCCCCCAAGTCCATGCAACACTGATGATTTTTGCTGACGTGGAAAGCAAGAGTCGACCGAAGCTGGTGAACAGGGAGGTGAACATGGCCACCCCAACCAACCCCACGTTCCTCAAATGGTCTCAGACTGCGATCACCTTTGACCAGTCGGATCATCCAGCATACGTGCCCACCCCAGGGAGGCAGGCTTTGGTCGTCGACCCGGTGGTGGAAGGAGTCTGGCTGCGCAAAGTCCTCATGGACGGCGGCAGCGGCTTGAACATCATGTATGCTGACACTCTCAAGGGGATGGGCATTCCGATGTCCAAACTTAGCGAGAGCAGCATGCAGTTCCATGGAGTCGTCCCTGAACGAAAGGCCAAGTCACTCGGCCAGATCGCGTTGGACGTCGTTTTTGGCTCCGACAAGAACTTCCGCAAGGAAAAGCTGACATTCGAGGTGGTGGACTTCCAGAATGCATACCATGCGATTGTGGGCCGTCCGGCGTATGCGCGTTTCATGGCCCGTCCATGTTACGTGTATCTGAAGCTGAAGATGCCGGGTCTCAAAGGTGTGATCACTGTCACAGGCAATCAGCAGCGGGCCAAGGAGTGTCTGCAGCAGGGTCGAGGATCGCCGATCAGCAGATGGCTATCCTCGAGCTGGACGAGTACAAGAAGACAGCCGACCCCGCTGACTTGATGCGCTCGAAGAAGCCAGCTTCGCAGTCCGCATTCCAGTCGGCGGGAGACACGAAGAAGGTCAGCATCCACCCGACGGACGACACCGCTGCCCCGACGAACATCTCCACCACCCTTGATCCAAAATAGGAAGCCGAGCTCATCCAATTCCTCCGTGAGAACTGGGACATTTTCGCATGGAAGCCCGCTTAATTGCCAGGTGAACCCAGGGAGTTGGCTGAGCACCGACTGCATGTGGATCCTGCTGCTCGGCCCGTCCAAGAACGCCTGCATCGGTCCGCCGCGCACAAGAGGAAGGCAATCGGAGAGGAGGTGGCTAAACTTTTGGCAGCCAACTTCATTCGCGAGGTACACCACTCCGAGTGGCTCGCCAATGTTGTCATGGTGCCCAAGAAGGACAAGTCTCCCCGAATGTGGATCGACTTCAAGCATCTCAATAAGGTTTGCCCGAAAGACCATTTCCCGCTCCCCCGCATTGATCAAATTGTTGATTCGACTGCGGGTTGCGAGCGTTTGTCATTCCTTGATGCCTACTCGGGCTATCATCAGATCCGTCTGTATGGTCCCGATGAATTAAAAACAGCCTTCATCACCCCATTCGGGTGCTTCTGCTACATCACTATGCCATTTGGTTTGAAGAATGCAGGAGCAACTTTTATGCGCATGATCCAAAAATGCCTCCTTGACCAGATCGGTCGAAATGTGGAGGCGTATATGGATGATATCGTAGTCAAGTCACGCAAAGGTTCCGACCTGCTGACTGACTTGGCAGAAACATTCACCAACCTTCGTAGGTACGATATCAAGCTCAACCCTGCCAAGTGTTCATTCGGTGTTCCCAGCAGAAAGTTACTCGGTTTCTTCGTTTCCGAATGAGGAATCGATGTCAACCCCGAAAAGATCGGGACCATCGTCCAAATGGAGCGACCGGTCAGAATACATGATGTTCAAAGGCTCACAGGTTGCCTAGCGTCTTTGAGCAGGTTTATCAGTCGACTCGGCGAGAAGGCGCTACCTCTGTACCGACTCATGAAGAAATCAGATACTTTCGAGTGGACAGACGAAGCCCAAATTGCATTCGACGACCTCAAAGCCCTGCTTTCCACCCAGCCGGTTCTTACTGCCCCGCTCACTAAAGAACCCCTTCTTCTGTACATCGCGGCTACAAAACAAGTCGTCAGCACTGTTCTCACAGTCG
Source organism: Hordeum vulgare subsp. vulgare (assembly GCF_904849725.1). NCBI lineage: Eukaryota > Viridiplantae > Streptophyta > Magnoliopsida > Poales > Poaceae > Hordeum > Hordeum vulgare. Next base: position 74,761,819 of record NC_058524.1, on the reverse strand, counting down.
AACGCGAAGAAGAAGGCAAAGCGTACAAGGTTCAGCGACCAGTATATTATGTCTCCGAAGTCCTGACTCCTTCCAAGCAGAGGTATCTTCATTATCAAAAGCTTATTTACGGGATCTACATGACTGCGAAGAAGGTGGCTCATTATTTCCAAGACCACTCGGTGTTTGTTGTTTCTGATGCTCCGTTGTCGGAAATCCTCCACAATTGGGACGCATCAGGCTGAGTGGCGAAGTGGGCAATGGAGATGTTATACTGCAACATCAAGTTCGAAGCCAAGTAGGATATAAAGTCTCAAGCTTTGGCTGACTTCATAGCAGAATGGGTAGAACAACAGCAACCGACTCACATCTACTCGGATCATTGGACTATGTTCTTCGATGGGTCCAAGATGTTGAATGGCTCCGGCGCTGGCGTAGTGATCATATCGCCAAAAGGTGATAAACTTAAGTATGCGTTGCAGATAATTTCGATTCCTCCAACAACGAGGCAGAGTATGAAGCTCTCCTTTATGGATTGCGCATGACCATCACACTCGGCGTCCGTCGCCTGATGGTCTACAGCGATTCGGATTTGGTGGTTAATCAAGTGATGAATGAGTCGGGTGTAAGGAACCCCACCATGACTGCATACTGCAACGTAGTAAGGAAGCTCGAGAAGAAGTTTGAAGGTCTGGAACTTCACCATGTTCCATGACTGAAAAACCAAGCAGCCGATGAATTGGCAAGACTTGGATCCACTCGGAGACCAGTCCCGAGTGATGTCTCCCTCGAGCACCTACATCTCCCCTCGGTGAAAGAAGATTCTTTTACAGAGGAACCAGTACAACCGAAGAGCTCAACAAATCTGACTGAAGTCGAGGTCCCCGCTGTGGTTGATTTGATCATGGAGATTCTTGCTCTCATCCCCGATTGGACTGTGCCGTTCATTGCGTACATCCTGAGGCAAGAATTACCAGAAGACGAAGTCCAAGCGAGGCAGATCGTCCGCAGGTCGAAGTCCTTCACCGTCATTGATGTACAGTTGTACAAGGAAAGTGTTTCAAGCGTCCTTCAACGATGCATCTCCACTGAGGAGGGACAATTAATCCTGGAAGAAATTCACTCGGGAACCTGCGGCCATCATGCCTCCTCAAGAGTAATCGTCACCAAAGCATTCAGAGCTGGTTTCTTCTGGTTGCAGGCGAATGAAATGGCGAAGGATATGGTTGACCGATGCGAAGGCTATCAGTTCTACTCGAACAAGTCCCACAAGCCAACATCTGCGCTGAAAACAATCCCTCTTGTTTGGCCGTTCGCAGTTTGGGGATTAGATACAGTTGGTCCATTCAGAACAGGCCAAGGGGGATTCACTCATCTGTTGGTGGCAGTCGACAAGTTCACCAAGTGGATTGAAGCCAAGCCCATCAAGAAGCTCGACGCCCTTACGGCCATCAAGTTTGTCAGAGACATCATCGCCAGATTCGGGGTACCGCACATCATAATCACTGACAATGGCACAAACTTTGACTCGGACAGATTCAAAGGTTTTTGCACAGGCGAAGGGATCCGAGTGGATTTTGCATCTGTGGCGCATCCCCAAACAAACGGGCAAGCAGAGCGGGTGAATGGACTTATTCTTCAAGGGTTGAAACCTCGACTCTTGCGAGAAGTTGGACATGCTGCCGGCGCATGGGTCACCGAGCTGCCTTCGGTGTTGTGGGGCCTCCGCACAACTCCAAATAGATCTATAGGGCGATCCCCGTTCTTCCTCGTTTATGGAGCAGAGGCAGTCCTTCCGAGTGACTTGCTTCACAACTCTCCACGAGTCGAACTCTTCTCCGAACCCGAAGCAGAGCAAGCCAGGCAAGACAGAGTGGATCTTCTAGAAGAAGAGCGCGAGATGGCACTGACTCGCTCAACAATTTATCAACAAGACCTGCGGCGTTTTCACGCGCGGCACGTCAGGAGTCGTACATTCCAAGCAGGCGACCTGGTGCTCCGAGTGGATCAGCAGAGACCTCACAAGTTGGCTCCCACCTGGGAAGGACCCTTCATCATCTCCAAGGTGCTGAACAACGGAGCATATCGATTCTACAACCTCGACAGGGAAACGGACGAGCCGCGAGCATGGAACGGAGATCTCCTGAAGCTTCTACACGTGACCACCGACGGAGGCAATGTAAAGAACAAGTATCATCGAAGTAATACAAAGCAGATCGATTTCTTGCAAATTCAAAATTCTTCCGCGTTGGCAGACTCCGGTCTAAAAAATAAAAAATTCTCTCCTAGTGTGCACTAAAAGTCGCACTCGGGGACTTAGCTGCGATCCAGCATCGCCTAAGTACAAACTCTCTCCGAGTGTGCACTAAAAGTCGCACTCGGGGACTTAGCTGCGATCCAGCATCGCCTAAGTACAAACTCTCTCAGAGTGTGCACTAAAAGTCGCACTCGGGGACTTAGCCTCGACCCAGAATCACCTAAGTACAAACTCTCTCCGAGTGTGCACTAAAAGTCGCACTCGGGGACTTAGCTGCGATCCAGCATCGCCTAAGTACAAACTCTCTCCGAGTGTGCACTAAAAGTCGCACTCGGGGACTTAGCTGCGATCCAGCATCGCCTAAGTACAAACTCTCTCCGAGTGCGCACTAAAAGTCGCACTCGGGGACTTAGCCGCGATCCAGAATCGCCTAAGTACAAACTCTCTCCGAGTGTGCACTAAAAGTCGCATTCGGGGACTTAGCCGCGATCCAGAATCGCCTAAGTACAAACTCTCTCCGAGTGTGCACTAAAAGTCGCACTCAGGGACTTAGCTGCGATCCAGCATCGCCTAAGTACAAACTCTCTCCGAGTGTGCACTAAAAGTCGCACTCGGGGACTTAGCTGCGATCCAACATCGCCTAAGTACAAACTCTCTCCGAGTGTGCACTAAAAGTCGCACTCGGGGACTTAGCCGCGATCCAGAATCGCCTAAGTACAAAGTCTCTCCGAGTGTGCACTAAAAGTCGCACTCGGGGACTTAGCTGCGATCCAGCATCGCCTAAGTACAAACTCTCTTCGGGTGTGCACAAAAAGTCGCACTCGGGGACTTAGCCGTGATCCAGAATCGCCTAAGTACAAACTCTCTCCAAGTGTGCACTGAAAGTCGCACTCGGGGACTTAGCTGCGATCCAGCATCGCCTAAGTACAAACTCTCTCTGAGTGTGCACTAAAAGTCGCACTCGGAGACTTAGCTGCGACATAGAATCACCTAAGTAAAAAGCTTCCTTCGAGTGTATCCTAGAGATCCACTCGAAGACTTAGCAGACCCTCATTGAGGCTCATGTGGAAGTGAAGACAACTGACAACTACATGAGTACCAACTCGCTCCGAGTGCGAACTTACAGTCGCGCTCGGGGACTTAGCTGCGATCCAGAATCGCCTAAGTAAAAAGCTTCCTTCGAGTGTATCCTAGAGATGCACTCGGAGGCTTAGCAGACCCTCATTGTGGCTCATGTGGATGTGAAGACAACTGACAACTACATGAGAAACAACTCGCTCCGAGTGTGCACTAAAAACTCGCACTCGGAGACTTAGCCGCGACGAAGAGTCGCCTAAGTAAAAGCTCGCTCCGAGTGCGCACTCGGGGACTTGGCAGACCCTCATTGAGGCTCATGTGGATGTGAAGACAACTGATAACTACATGCTCCGCATGTTTGCCACTGGCTTCACCAAGAAACGCCAAACAAAAACCACGAGCCAAAATCATGTCAATTTTTTTTGGCGAATGAAGAGCAAAATATTAGATTTGAATTCAAAGTTGGTTCAACGATAGTCGGATCGGTGTGGATCAAGCTTATCCACACCGAACCACGAATGTGACGGCCAACAACAGTGGTCAAAGTTTGATACAGATACCACTCGGCATACCGAGGTAAAGTTTTTCAAGCGTCACCAAGACTGGCACCGGGACTGGCAGGCTCCACAAAAGTGTCAAGGTCGATCCCGTCTGCGATGCGAGTGGCGGTCTCAAGGAAGGTCTCCATGAAATCTTCGAATCGAAGCTTCTTGGTGTTGGCGACCTTCAACGCCTTCAGCTTTTCTCCGCGAGCTTCCTTGCAGTGCACTCGGACTAGCGATAGCGCCACGTCCGCACCACAACGAGCGGCAGACTTCTTCCACGCCTGCACTCTGTTTGGGACGTCCTCCAGCCGAGTCATCAACCCTTCTATTTCCCGCCGGGAATCGTCTTCGGGTCACAGCTCCTTCTCGATCCGGCCGATGACTTCTCTCAGGCGGCCTATGAAAGGCCCCACTCTGCCAAGGCGAATATGCGCTCGGAGCATGTCCCAATTGGCTTCGTTGCCGAGTGGAACATTCAGAATAACCGACCGCTCAATGTCAGCTGCTTCAACCTCAACGTCCATACAAAAATCTGCAAAGACAAGACGAGCAGAAAGTAAGCGCAGAACGAACTACAAAGTCAGGAAACAGCCGGCAAAAAGCTTACCGCCGAGCAGCGCAATCATCTTCCTTGCCCAGTCGCCGACGTACTTCTCCTGCGAAATGCACCGACTGTTCATCAACTTCATCTGACCCATCAGTTCAGTTCTTTGCTTGCCCATTTTCTCAATTTCGGCCACAAATGCCTTGTTGGTATCCCGGGACTCCTCCAAAGACTTCTCTCGGTCAGCAAGAGTCCCCTTCACACTAGCTAAGTCATTCACGGCCGCCTCCAATTCCGCAGCAAGCTGAATCTTTTCAACCTTCAGAGCATTGTACATGGATCCCATTTCGCAAGTCTTCTGGAAATCAGCGCGAAGGGAAGATCAAACACATTCAACAAGGAAAACAATAAAAGCTCAAAGTTCTTCAGACCCCTGCCGACGCAAGCAGTCGATAGCGGTCTCGGGGACTACACCGAGTGGGTTCACTAAGACTGATCTCACTGGCATGAAGCTCGAATAGGTCCGCCCTATTGAGCTACATGACAAACAGACAAGCCTAGGAGACTACTATTACCCGACCTGAGTAAAACTACTCTCGGGGACTACTTCCAGTGGGTGCACTCAGAGTGCCCCCACTCATACCATTCGGCCAGATCAGCTCTGATCCGATCAAGTCACGGAAAACGTATATAAACACAACTACCGGTGCAAGCACTCCACAGAAGTCTCGGGGACTACACCCACTGGGTTCACTCGGAGTGAACCCACTGCAAAATAATCCTACTGTATCCAAGTATATCCGTTAAACCCCCAGTGGGTTACAAGAGGAAAGTAAACACTTACTAGCGCACTTACTCGGATATCGTCCCGGAGTTCCAAGCTTCTCTTGTACAGAGATGCGATGGAGTCGTACGCTCCCTTGGCATCACCCACCATCAACTCCACCTACACCATGTCCTCCTTGGCAGCTCCCACTTGGTCTTCCGGGAGGTGTCGGGCATCGTACTGGACGGTCGACGGACCCGGCACGACAGGAGACTCCTTGGGCATCCCAAGTCCCGCTCCAGTCGGTTCCGCCACGAGGGGCACCGCCTCAGTCGACGACATCGTCTCGGTCGGCGGCGCGTGCATGGTGGGAGCAGCAGCAGATGGAACAACCTCAAGGACAGGCGCCAAAGTTTGCCCTAACCCCTTCGGGTCATCCTCCTCCAGATGAATCACCTCTGAAGTAAGCCCGACTGAACTACATGAGATTATAGAAAAAGGGCAAGATTAAAGACATCACTCGCGAAACAATAATGCGAACTCTCGGAGTCGTCACAACGTACCTTGCTGGGATGTGGTAGCGTTATCCGTATCCATGGGATCATCGTCCTGACATGGCAGAGAGGTGGCGGAGGTAGCAGCTCTGTCGAGTAAAATCCACTCGACCGATAAGCATGAGTTTAATCAAATACTGAAAGAAGATAGGAGAACAAGACACTTACGCTGAGGCAACTGGAACAGCGATCCTCATCCGAGGCAAAGCTTTCCGAGGCTTGGACCCACTCGGTTTGGCCACCTTGGACGGTTGGTCTGTGGAATCGGCAGCAGCGTCCCTGGTCCTCTTCACGCTCCGAGCACTCAGAGCCACGGGAGGAGCTGGCGGAGCACTCGGAGCCGCTGGAGGAGCCGACGGAGTCGCAGGTTCGTGACGACGCTTGGTTCGAGGCTCTGATGGTGGAGGTGGCGAGCTCTGCTCCCCAGCCTCCCCCTCCTCCTCTTCGGTCTCCTCCTCCGTCTCCCCACTGTCGGAGACGTACTCGGCGCTGTCCACGCTGCCCTCCTGGCTGTCGTCCTCTTCCTCAGCTGGATTCCCGTTCGAGACGGGAGAATACCAGTTGGTCCACTCCTGCACAAAACATAGTCGACAACATCAGACGTCAGGCGGTGGAACAAGAAAAAGCGATAAATCTAAGAAGATTGAAAGCACTCGACAAGATGTGCTCACCTCGTTTGGAGGAGGATTGTCAGCGCGGAAGGGCTTCACTCGCCGGGCTCCTCTGGGGTTATCGCAGGCGCCTGTGATGCCGCGGACCCACGCCGTCACAACCTCCCCAGTTACACATTCTGGATGAGTCCGAGTGGAGTCCTCAGGCCCCGTGTAGTGCCACATGGCGTGGTGTCGGGCTTGCAGCGGCTGGATGCGCCAACCCAGGAAAGTCCCCCAGCAAATCCGTGCCGGTGACCCCCTTGCGGACGACATCAATCAGTGCGTCGACCAGAGGTTGGATCTGCATCTTCTCCAGCTTTGTGAGCGCAAGCTGCCTGGGAGGGGCCGGACGGTCTAGGCTAAAGGGTGGCAACCCAGTCGCGGCATTCGGACAAGCTATGTCCTGGCAGTAGAACCAGGTCGACTGCCAGTTCCTAACTGACTCGGACAACTGGAGAGAGGGGTAGCTACTCTTCGTTTTCTTTTGGAAGCTTAACCCCCGCACAGCTGGAGGAGATGGGTTTTGTCGTCCGACTGGCTAAGCTTTTTGACAGTCTGGGACCTAGCGGAGAAGATGTACTTAAAGAGCCCCCAATGGGGGGGGGGACATCCGATAAAACACTCGCAAAGGGTGAACAATGCGGCGAGATGGGCTATCGCGTTTGCAGGAAAATGATGGAGCTGCGCCCCGAAGTGGTTCATAATACCTCTGAAGAAGGGGTGAGGAGGCAGAGAGAAGCCCCTGTACACGTGGCCGAGCAGCAAGACGCGCTCTCCCTCCTACGGCGCCGGCTCCGTCTCGCCCTCCGCCGGCAGCCTCCACGACTTGTTGGCAACCATGCCTTGCTCCACCAGCTCCAGCAGGTCGTCCGCCGTCACTGTGGAGGGGAGGAAATCCCCCTAGATCCAACCCGCCGGCAGTGCCCGCTGTCGCTGCTGAGCAGGGGCCGCCGCCTTCTTCTTCTTCTGCGACTCGAGCTTGCTCGTCTGCCCCTTCGTCATGGTGGAGGCAGCAGATCCGCAGAGGAGGAGAGGAAGGAGGAGGCTTCGAGCGTGCAGGGAGCTACGGGAGAAGCGAGGCGAGTGCGAGTAACCAGGGGAGCGCAACGAGAAACCCCGGCTGGAGAAGTTTAAATAAGCTTCCGACTGGGTCACTAACAGGTGGCCCCGAAATCTTATCCCCCGACCGGCTGCTGCGATATTAGTGGAGAAGATAAAGGCGCGGTAATCGAGGCGGCAGAAACTACTCGATGACGATGTCGTCATCCCCACTGAGCGCGCGACAACCGAAATTTGAGGATCCCAGAAAATCCGTCGCTGTCAGTTGACCGGTCACATCGAAAGATTCCACGGAAGCACTCGGTCCCTGACGGTTCGTATCGCGGATATATTCACTCGGATCACTGGTCGAGAGGATAAAATGGATCGAGGCAAACAACGCCAAAGTCACATCCATACCAGTCGGATCCGTACTCCAGGCATCACTTCGGTGTTCCAACCCCGATCCATTCGGGGACTAATGATGGGGTTATAGTCCCCAAGTAGGGTCATAGGCCTGCCCTATAGGTCCTACCCAAGGACTACCCTTCATAAAGGACAAGGCCCTTAGACAGTTCCGACTGAACTAAGGAGTTCCCATCATCCAGTCGGTGACGATTCCCCCATCATCCAGTCGGTGACGAGCATTCAGAGCATATTAAACGTACCGACTGGATTCCACTCTGTATATCGTAACCTCCCTGGAGGGCAACGGTCATACGTTTTCATACACCATTATTAGCATTTAAGACATACGTTACCTGTAACGTAGGCATTTAATCGCCACTACTCCACCCCTGTCCACCGGACTGTTGTGAAGGGCAGCGCACTCTATATAAGCCGCCCTTCCCCACTCGTGCAGAGGTTGGCATTTACTGTAACCCCATATTCCACTCGACACTAAGCTCCCAAGAGCACTGAGACGTAGGGCTTTTACCTCCACCGTAGAGGGGCTTGAACTCATACATCCTCGCCGTAGCTAAGGCTCTGCCCATCCTTTCATACCCTACTCATCTACTGTCAGACTTATACCCACGACAGACAATGATAATGATATCTCTATTTCTGATGCTGAAACTCAATCTGCTAATGAACATTCATCTAGTGATAATGAGGAAGATAATGAAGATATTCATGAAAGTGCTCAACTAGACAAACATAAAGAACCAGATAATGATGTTGAGGTAGAACGAGCTGTCGATCTTGATAACCTACAGCCCAAAAATAGAAGATATAATAAAAAAGACTTTCTTGCTAGAAAACATGGAAGAGAAAGAGAACCATGGGTTCAGAAACACGGGACCTTTCCACCTAAGTCTACTAAGAAAAAGGACGATGAAGAATTTGAACACTTTGCTGAAATGATTAGGCCAGTCTTTGTGCGCACCCGCTTAACTGATATATTAAAGATGGCCCCTTATGCAAAATATATGAATCACATCATCACTAATAAGAGGAAAATACCGGAAGCTGAAATCTCCACCATTCTTGCTAATTACTCTTTCAAGGATAAGAGTACCTAAAAAACTTGGAGATCCAGGAATACCAACTATACGGTGCTCCATCAAAAGAAATTATGTGAAAACTTCTTTGTGTGATTTAGGAGCTGGTGTTAGTGTTATGCCTTTATCTTTATATAGAAGACTTGATTTGAATAAACTCACACCTACTGAATATCTTTGCAAATGGCTGACAAATCAACTGCCATACATATCGGTATTTGTGAGGATGTGCTCGTTGTTGTTGCTAATGTTACTATCTTAACTGGCTCTGTTATACTTGAGATGCCCGAGGATGACAACATGTCTGTTATACTTGGTAGACCATTATTGAACATTGCAGGGGCTTTTATTGATTGCAATAAAAGCAAGATCACTTTTCATATCTACGGTAATGAGCATACGGTGCACTTTCTAAAGAAACAATTCCAAGTGAATGGTATAAATGTTGTTGGAAAATCTCCGACACTCACTATTGGAAATTTTCATCTACCTCTACTTACTGCCAAAAAGAAATATGAAATGCTTATTGTTGGGGCAATGCATATCCCATTGTGGTAACTTAGTGTTTCACGAAAGTTCTTCGGATTCATGCTAATCGAAGGTGGTTGTGAATAAGACTTGATCAACCTTATTAATGGATCATTTTTGAGAGAGTATGAAGTTGATGAATTTAGTGAGCACAAACTTTCTGTCCTAAGTTTATTTTTGTTTTCTTTAGTTAAATATAATAAAATGCCATGCTTTGCCTTTTTTCTATTTTTCTCGTGCAATAAAAAATGACTCAAAAATAAAAGTGCTCAGAATGTCCTAAAAATTTGATATGATTTTTTCTGAATATTTCTGAATTTCTAGTACAAACAACTTCACAGGGAGCTGCACCAGGTGGGCACCACCCACCTCGGCGCACTAGCACCCCCACGCGTGCCCTGGTGGGTGGTGCTCCCCATATGGGCCCGCTCGCTTATCTCTTTAGCCCAAGTCTCACCTACCTCCAGAAAAAAAAATCACCATTTCTTTCTCCCTCATGTTCTTGCTCTCAAACCGGCGGATTTTGATCTCTTTGCTCGAAGCTCCATTTTTGAAACTATTTCGAGGGATTGTTGCTTGGTATGTGACTCCTCCGTTCATCCAATTAGTTCTGCTTTAGTGGTTTATATTTTGAATAATTAGCTACTCGTGGTGCGGTTGTAGATGATCTTGCATGTTGAATTCCTAGAGTTCTAAGTAGTTTGAATGCTTAATATAGCCTCTATGCATCCATATGAGTAGTTTTTATCAATCTTGCAAAGTTTTCTTGACAAAAGTTTAGTGGGTTAATTTTGTTCAGAATTTTTTTCATAGGAATAAGACGACCTTCTTTAGGAAGTTTGCTTGCAAGAAGGCTTCCAAGGGAGTTATTGGGGAATCGTCGGACAATGATCTCCACACTTTAAGAAGGATGGAGGTGCGACCGTGTGAATGGCCGCATAATCCCTTCATGGAGCAGGCCGGAATTAGTTGGGAGTTTGCACAACTTGGTGCGAACGCTGGTCTCACCGACTTGATCGCAGCTGATTGTGAACAATACAATCTCCTTACAAATTCCTTTGCGCAAAGTTTTCATTTTCTGAATAGGAATAACCCCCCTGAAGTGCAGTTTGACTTATATGCTGAAACCCATCAAATACCAATCACTAAATTTTGCGACATGTGCTTGACTCCCACTGGTGGGGAACTTAGAGAGCCTAAACCCGCAGAGTTCAAGAAATTTTATCATACTGTGTCACTGGGAGATGAGCGAGGAGTGTTGCACGTCACACCACTAGCTTGCATTTTCCAGCTGTGCATTATTTTTCTCTTTTCATTTCGAAATGCCTCCTTGCTAGAGATAAGGCAAGTTCATTTAGTGCCCCAGATTTAGTTATCTTACGCCATGCACTGTACGGTGATACTACCTTTAGCCTTGGGGCCATTATTGCACGATGTTTATATCTTAATAGGAATAAGGGTAAAATTTATGGTGGTATTTACGCCACTCGCTTGGCGAATTGTTTCAAAGTTTAAATACGCCAACATAGCCCCCGTTTGCCCAAGGTTTTTATGGATCGTCAGTCTATGGAGTATGAGCAGTACCTTGATAGTGATAACCCTGATCATAATGTTCCTTATAACCTGGTTTTTAGTGTGGTAACCTATGATACTATTCCGTTGCGTGCACCTACTTTGTTTGATCTTGTTGCAAGGAAAGGGTACAAAATTATGCCAGACGACATCATTGCCTACCGGAACGCCCAGGCAGCTGTGGAGGAGGAGCTTCAGGAGTGGGTCGCTCAGGTGCAACCACCACAACACCTTGACATAGGACCGGATGGCTACTACGGATGGCCATGAACCAAGCTAGGCCAAAAGCCTAAGCTTGGGGGAGTACAAATTCCCACCGACATTACACTCAGTCCAGTTGTCCGTGTTCATTGTATCATTGATGTTGAGTTTATTTTCTCATTTTCTTCTTGTGCATTTGAAAACTTTGAGAAAATCCAAAAATATATTTCTTGGTTCTTTTTAGTTTTTATTTCTAAGTTTAATGTAGTTTTATTGTTAAAAGAAAACCCAAAAACATTTCCTTGTTCTTCTTTTGCTTGTTGGGAGCTCTCCCATGTAAATAGTTTTCTCATTTTTGTTTTCCTTTCCTTCTTTAAATTGCTTTAGTTAAGAAAAACTAAAAACTCCAAAAGTATTTCAGTGTGTTTATTTGAAATTCTTTTTGTTTTGTTGAGTTGTACCTAGGAGGAGGCCACGATGAAAACGTTGAGTGGCTCTCATATGCGCTATTGTTTATCTAACAGAGAGCTCAAATTACCTTCTCTTCTCGTTTCGAATATTTTTTTTGCAGATTCCAGCTTAGTCCACGACACTCTTGCACTATTATTATTTTCACATCATTCGGTCATGCAAGTGAAAGGTAATAATGACGATATTCGATGAACTGGGTGTGGCAAGAGAAAAACGGGTATAAACTTGACTTGTTCTGTTTTTGTAAATATGTTTAGCCGAGTATACATGATCGAGCATATTATGATCAAGCATGCTTGCATTGACCCTTAGATATCATAGTTTCTCATGCCATGCTTAAGTAGCTAGGAGTGGATAACGATTTATCTTGCATATCAACATGTATTAAAATGTTCGTGATGTAGTATGATGGTATGGTATCCTCCTCCAAATGTTTCGAGTGGCTTGACTTGGCACATGTTCATCCATTTAGTTGAATCAAGGCCAACATATCCTCTATGATATTTATGTTAATGGTGTTCATATCCTACTCATACTAGTATTCAATGTTACACATGCATAATGCATGTTCATGATCGTTTTCGCTCTCTAGCTGGCCTCTTCCCAATATATTTGCTAGCCTTCGCCTGTACTAAGTGGTAATACTACTTGTGCATCAAAATCCTAAAACCCAAGTTATTCCAGATGAGTCCACCATGCCTACCTATATGCGGTATTACCCTGCCGTCCTAAGTAAATTTGCAAGTGCCACCTCTAAAAACTTCAAATAGATTTCCTCTTTTGTACGCGTGATAGTTTATAGAGTGACAAGAGGTAGTTGATATCTGCCATGCTAAGCGGTTATTCTCATGATGAGTGTTTATTCACTCGTCCTTGCACGAGAGGGGCGGTAAAAGGGATTCTGAGCCCCGAAATCATAAGAAAATTACAAATATTAAACAAGCTCCCCCGGGATTGATGTTAGTATGGACGATACCCATTGATTTGGCTAGACGTGGAGTGCGATTGTTGGTGGAGGGGGAGTAAACCTTTACCTTATCGCTTGGGAACATCTACTAATGTGTTTAGCATGAAAGATATCGATAACTGATAGTCGCGAAGTAAACAAGAAGGGTGTAGTTCTCAAAATTACATTTACCTCTGTTTGAAAAATCTGAGCTCTAGAACCACTGCAAATCACTACTTCCCTCTGCGAAGGGACTATCTATTTACGTTTATGTTGTGTCATCACCTTCTTGAACAAGCGCCAGATCTGAGAGCACTATTTTCATCCTCAAACATTGTGTATAATTAATGTTGGATGCATCATGACTGGATCTTTTCTACAATGAAGTACAATGTTTAGTCGCTGCTTGAACTTTGGAGGTGCTTTGCGTTTTATGTTTTGCGGTCTCAGAAAGGGCTAGCAAGATACCACTATTGTCATATTATATCATGATCATTTTGACTAAGTGTTGTTGTTTGAGATATTTTATTATTACTCGTTAGTTGCTTGTGCTATTGATATGAGTTAATATAGTTTCTAAGAGTTATTGTTGACATGGTTATTCATAATCTTTGCTGAAAACGTGGGTGCTACCTAAACTTATTTATGTAAACAAGAGCAAAAGAGTTTGTAAAAGTTATTCTTTCTCACTTTCAATTTATCAACGGAATTTCTTGAGGACAAGCAAAGGTTTAAGCTTGAGGGAGTTGGTACGCCTCTGTCGTATCTACTTTTCTTAACACGTTTTCCCTTGTTTTGGACTATAATTTCCATGATTTGGAAGAAACTAACCCGGACTGACGCTGTTTTCAGCACAACTACCATAGTGTTGTTTTTTTGGTGAAATAAAAGTTCTCAGAATGGAACAAAACTTTCTGGAGAATTATTTTGTAATAAAAGAAAGTTACTAGAGCCAAGAACCACCGAAGGGGGCCACCTGGGAGGGCACCACCCACAAGGGCGCACTCCCCTCTCCTAGTGCGCCCTGGTGGGTGGTCCTCACCTGGTGGCCCCAATCGCCTAATCTCCGATGCTAAAATCCTATTTTTGGAGAAAAAAGTCAAGGAGGAAGAATTATTGCGTTTCACGAGGCGGAGCCACCGCCACCTCTTGTTCTTCATCAAGAGTCTAGATGTGGAGTCCGTTTGGGGCTCAAGAGAGGGGAATCTTCGGTTTTCATCATCACCAACCTTTCTCCATCGCCAATTCCCTGATGTTTCCCACTAGAAATGAGTAATTTCTTTGTGGGCATGCTTGTTGGTGAGGAGTTGGATGAGATTCATCATATAATCAAGTTAGTTTTGTTAGAGCTTGATCTCTAGTATCCACTATGTTCTTAGATTGATGTTGCTATGACTTTTCCATGCTTATTGCTTTTCACTTTGGGCTCAGGTGCCATGATTCCAGGTCTGAACCGTTTATGTTATCACCATTATATCTATGTTCTAGATCCAATCTTGCAAGTTATAGTCACACTACAGGAATCAGCTTCTTTGCCGTCTGCCATCACAGATGGCAAAGACAAAATCCCGGACGGCAAAGAGAAAAGAGTAGACGACAAAGATTCTCACGGCCGGCAAAATTTCTGCGTCAGCCTACGACGGCATAGGACCTTCTTTGCCGTCTGCCCCCCAAAGCGGACGGCAAAGCTCTTTGCCGTCAGCTTTCCTTAGGAGCAGTCGGCAAAGTGCTCGAGACGGCAGTCGACAGGCGTTGCCTCCGTTAGGGGTTAACAGAGGCTTTGCCGTCTGCCTCCCCCTTTATCTTTGCCGTCTGCCTCCCCTTTATCTTTGCCGTCTGCCTCCTCCTCCTCCTCCTCCCCCTCCACTCTTTGCCGTCTGCCTCCCCCTTCATCTTTGCCGTCTACCTCCTCCTCCCCTCCCCCTCCAGTCTTTGCCATCTGCCTCCCCCCTCCACTCTTTGCCGTCTGCCTCCTCCTCCCCCCTCCTCTATGCCCTCTTCTTTGCCGTCAGCCCACCCTGGAGGCTGACGGCAAAGAGCCTATATAGACACCCCAGGATGCACAGCTGGGTACCATGTGGCACCTTTGCCATCTGCCAGCTGATGGCACAGGTCTTTGCCATCAGCTGGCAGAAGGCAAAGAGCCCATATAGTACCTGTTTTTTTGTTTTATATTATTTCACAACACACACACACACACACACACACACATATATATATATATATATATTTTACAACACATTTATATAATTCACCACACATATATGATATATAGTTCACCACACATATACTTGCCAACACATATATATATAATTCACCACACATATATGATATACATATAAATCAATGTACATCCCCATATATCGAAAGAACCAACATACAAAGTATTGCAATGTTTATCCATATATACATATAGATATAGTTGGACATTGTTCATCAACTCAAACGAAAACTAGATGATATACCTATAAAGTTCATCCATCGACATTGTTCAACTCCATGAATGCCAGCTTCCATGCATGTAGTATATCCAATCTGCAAAAATGTGAATAAGAAAGTCATAAGAAGAACAAAATATGATGTTTTCAGCTAATTATGTCATTTTTAGCGGAAAACAAACTAATAATATAATATTCATGAGCTAACCAAGGTTGTTATGCCATTTTTAACTTATTATGGCATTTTGGAGCTAAATGGGATAATTAAAGCAAGGATAATATGAAAGAGGAGAAGAAAGAGGAGGAGGAGGAGAAGAAGAAGAAATCAAGAAGAAGGAGGAGAAGGAGGAGAAGGAGTAGGAGGAGAAGGACTAGAATCCTCCTCCTTCTCCTTCTTCTCTTCTTCTTCTTCTTCTTCTTTTTTTCATTTTGCCTATTTCTTCTCCTCTTCTCCTCTTGTTCGAGCTAAATTATCTAATTATCTCTTTTTGGAGCTAAATGGGTTAATTATCCCATTTTAGAGGAAAACAAGCTAAGTATATAATATTCATGAGCTAACCAAGGTTCTTATGCCATTTTGAGCTTATTATGGCATTTTGGAGCTAAATGGACTAATTATGTCATTGTTGGGTTAATTAAAGCAAGGATAATATGAAAGAGGAGAAGAAAGAGGAGGAGGAGGAGAAGAAGAAGAAATCAAGAAGAAGGAGGAGAAGGAGGAGGAGGAGAAGGACTAGAAGGTCCTTGGCCTTCTCCTTCTCCTCGTCCTCCTCCTCCTTCTCCTTCTTCTCTTCTTCTTCTTCTTCTTCTTCTTCTTCTTCTTCTTTCTTTTCATTTTGCCTCTTTCTTCTCCTCTTCTCCTCATGTTGGAGCTAAATTACCTAATTATGCCTTTTTGGAGCTAAATGGGCTAATTATCCCATTTTAGACGAAAACAAGCTAAGTATATAATATTCATGAGCTAACCAAGGTTCTTATGCCATTTTCAGCTTATTATGGTATTTTGGAGTTAAATGGGCAAATTATGTCATTGTTGGGGAAATTAAAGCAAGGATATTATGAAAGAGGAGAAGAAAGAGGAGGAGGAGGACAAGAAGAAGAAATCAAAAAGAAGGAGGAGAAGGAGGAGAAGGACTAGAAGGTCCTTGGCCTTCTTCTTCTCCTTCTCCTCCTCCTCCTCCTCCTTCTCCTTCTTCTCTTCTTCTTCTTCTTCTTCTTTATTTTAATTTTGCCTATTTCTTCTCCTCTTCTCCTCTTGTTGGAGCTAAATTACCTAATTATGTCCTTTTGGAGCTAAATGGGCTAATTATCCCATTTTAGAGGAAAACAAGCTAAGTATATAATATAAATGAGCTAACCAAGGTTCTTATGCCATTTTAGCTTATTATGGTATTTTGGAGCTAAATGGGCTAATTATGTCATTGTTGGGGAAATTAAAGCAAGGATAATATGAAAGAGGAGAAGAAAGAGGAGGAGGAGGAGAAGAAGAAGAAATCAAGAAGAAGGAGGAGATGGAGGAGAAGGAGGAGGAGGAGAAGGTCTAGAAGGTCCTTGGCCTTTTCCTTCTCCTTCTCCTCCTCCTCCTCCTCCTCCTCCTCCTCCTTCTCCTTCTCCTCCTCTTCTTCTTCTTCTTCTTCTTCTTTCTTTTCATTTTGCCTATTTCTTCTCCTCTTCTCCTCTTGTTGGATGTAAATTACCTAATTATGTCTTTTTGGAGCTAAATGGGCTAATTATCTCATTTTAGAAGAGAACAAGCTAAGTATATAATATTCATGAGCTAACCAAGGTTCTTATGCCATTTTGAGCTTATTATGGTATTTTGGAGCTAAATGGGCTAATTATGTCATCGCTGGGGATATTAAAGCAAGGATAATATGAAAGATGAGAAGAAAGAGGAGGAGGAGGAGTAGAAGAAGAAATCAAGAAGAAGGAGGAGAAGGAGGAGAAGGAGCAGGAGGAGAAGGACTAGAAGGTCCTTGGCCTTCTCCTCCTCCTCCTCCTCCTCCTTCTTCTCTTCTTCTTCTTCTTCTTCTTCTTTCTTTTCATTTTGCCTATTTCTTCTCCTCTTCTCCTCTTGTTAGAGCTAAATTACCTAATTATGTATTTTTGGAGCTAAATGGGCTAATTATCCCATTTTAGAGGAAAACAAGCTAAGTATATAATAATCATGAGCTAACCAAGGTTCTTATGCCATTTTGAGCTTATTATGGTATTTTGGTGCTAAATGGGCTAATTATGTCATTTTTGGGTTAATTAAAGCTAGGATAATATGAAAGAGGAGAAGAAATAGGAGGAGGAGGAGAAGAAGAAGAAATCAAGAAGAAGGAGGAGAAGGAGGAGAAGGAGGAGGAGGAGAAGGACTAGAAGGTCCTTGGCCTTCTCCTTCTCCTCCTCCTCCTCCTCCTTCTCCTTCTTCTCTTCTTCTTCTTCTTCTTCTTCTTTCTTTTCATTTTGCCTATTTCTTATCTTCTTGTCCTCTTGTTGGAGCTAAATTACCTAATTATGGGTTTTTGGAGCTAAATGGGCTAATTATCCCATTTTAGAGGAAAACAAGCTAAGTATATAATATTCATGAGCTAACCAAGTTTCTTATGCCATTTTGAGCTTATTATGGTATTTTGGAGCTAAATGGTCTAATTATGTCATTGTTGGGTTAATTAAATCAAGGATAATATGAAAGAGGAGAAGAAAGAGGAGGATGAGGAGAAGAAGAAGAAATCAAGAAGGAGGAGAAGGAGGAGGAGGAGAAGGACTAGAAGGTCCTTGGCCTTCTCCTCCTCCTCCTCCTTCTCCTCCTTCTCCTTCTTCTCTTCTTCTTCTTCTTCTTTCTTTCCATTTTTCCTATTTCTTCTCCTCTTGTTGGAGCTAAATTACCTAATTATGTCTTCTTGGAGCTAAATGGGTTAATTATCTCATTTTAGAGGAAAACAAGCTATGTTTGGAGGAGAAACTTACCGTAGTGGTCATCAAGGAGGAGAAACACCACGGTTGCTCGCGACGGCTTCGTTTGGAGACGGTTGCCTTGGAGAAGGGCCGTGCGATGCCGCTCGGGAGTTATTCTGCAGAAAAGATATTTTGCAATGTCTCAGTTAGCATGATGACACTCAATTATTAATACTAATTTATAATGAAACTCACCGTGCCAATCGAAGAGAAGACGGGCATCGGCGAAGGGACTTGACCGCTCTTCTCGCACAGACCCTGAAGAGTGGGTCGTATTAGTTAGTAATGAAACAGACATTACACACATGATTTGGCTAATGTGAAAAAAAACATACCACAAAAAGCTCGTACAGGGCCCGTTGACCCGCCTCATTCCGGGCCCTCTCCTCCTCAAGCAATCGTGTCGTGGTCTGGTCCCTCTCATCAAGAGGAGCCTGGCTTGCCAATCTCTCTTTCTCCAGAGCAGCCCGGTTTGCCGCTCTCTCTTTCTGAAGAGCAGCCTGAAACACCATTCCTCGTTACCACAGTAATGATCTATGGTGACACACATAATGAAATGGATGAAAGTGTTGTTAGTCCGTACAACTAACCTCGATGGCAAGTTCGACTAGCCGTGGACGACGCGTTATCTCAGGACAGCTGCTCGATTGGCGCGCCTTGATCTCCGGAAGAGTGAGTGGACAACGTATTATCCCATCTCCAATGCCTATCGAGCCATGGGGCCTCCCGCCACCATATATCATCACCAGCTTTGGATCCAAAGGTTCCTGGCTAGGGTTAAATTCACCCCCCTTCGTAGCCTTCCCCGCGTCCCTGTATGCCACGAGCTTCTGGTGGGATGATATGTTGGTGAAGTTATTGGGATCATCCAGGTCAGACTCAGAGAATGCCTTCGCCTTCTTGTACGAGGCAGTATGGGCCATGCCA
The DNA here is from genome assembly GCF_904849725.1 of Hordeum vulgare subsp. vulgare. Taxonomy (NCBI): domain Eukaryota; kingdom Viridiplantae; phylum Streptophyta; class Magnoliopsida; order Poales; family Poaceae; genus Hordeum; species Hordeum vulgare. The sequence goes on along the minus strand of NC_058524.1, from coordinate 74,742,878 downwards.
TAAAGGTCGTATAAGTGTGGCATCTCAGTCTTATTGTGATGCGCCTAAAAGAGAGGAACAAAATATTAGCATCAAGAATGAATTGCATGAATCATGAAGCAAATCACATACCCAGTTTCATCCAAACTGAAGTAAGTTGGCGCTGACTTAATGGTGTGGCACACCAACCATTTGGCTACGCCGATCCTTCGCATTCTCGTGGATGGCTCGCCAGCTGCCCGTGCACCACTCATCAACCAACGCCTCCCAACAATCCATCTTATCCGCACACCATCTCGGGGGCACCTGTAAGTTATTAGAAAGAATTTTCAGCGCTACGCTTGTGAATGAAATCAAGAAAACTATGTAGAAGGACTTAAGAATAGGTAATTACCTTCATGTATTGCTCCTTCTTCAGAAACTTTCTGCGGCAATCCTTCTTCTGCTTCTTAATACCACGCGTGGCGTAGTAATCTTGAATAGCTTGCGGCCGAGCCTCGTGGCGCAAGTTTTGTAGTAACCGCCTACACTCGGCCTCGAGAACCCTGGCCTCCTCCTCCTCATATCGATCCTCACACCTATAGAAGTTCTGCAATCAAACGTGAAAACACCGATTAGTAAAATAATTAGCTATATTGTTAATTTTAGATTCTGTAAAAGGATAATTTACCCAAAAGATCTTGATCACCATCTCGGCCCTCGTGTGGCACAAGACATCATCTATAATCTCCTCCGGCGGGGCTTGTGCAGCCTGGTAGTGCTCCCAGGTAAATCCTAGTGTAGGAACCCGACCCTCACCAGGCAACGTGACAAACCCCGGGAAATTTGTCCGGCAAAGCACACCAAGGACGGAGTTCAGCCTGCGGACTCCAAGAGGGTGTACCCATCCCCTCCAGTATGATAAGGTCAACGCATTAGATATTTGAACAAACTTGAAGGCAAAAGCTAAAAAAGGGTAAATGTACTTACCAATCTCCTTCAGGTTTAATCACCGGCCTCTGCTCGCGGGTAGCCGGGGCGACCGAGAGACGTGTACTACCACGCTTGTACACGATGGCCCCGTCCACCTGCACATCGCCCTCACTATCCGTAAGCTCATCCCCGCCATCCCCGCCCCCTCAGCCACCCGGACCCTCGGTCCAATCCGGCAACTCGGTACGATCCGGCCAGGTCTCCCATCCGGGCCTCTCCACGTCGGGTGAAGCCTCCGAAACCGTAGTCTCCTCCGGCTGCTCTTGGACCGAATGCACCTCGACCCGAGGCTGCTCCTGGACCGGAGTCTCATGGGACGAATGCCCGTCAACAACAGGCTCCTGGAACGGAGTCCCCGTAGCCTCCTCCGCAAACGGGTCGACCATACTAGTCCTATGCTCGGGTGAATGAGCTGGTGGTGGTGGCGAGGACGGCTCAACAGTCCTCCTGGATCTTCCGTGGCCACCACCTCTCCCTGTACCCTTCCCCTTCTTCCCTACCCGACCAGCACCTCTCCCAGTGGGCAATGCCGCCGACGAAGAAGAACCCACGGGTGGTGTCGACACACTGTCTGCCAAGGCTCTACGGAGAGATAGGGGTGGAAGGGAAGTACCACCCCTTGTGCGGGGCGCTTGGGAAGAACCCGTCGAGCGATCTAGACCAGCGCCCCCCATCTTTCCACACCTGGTGACCTTCCATGATAAAGATTAAAAGAAATTAGTACAACATAAAAAATTGAATAACTGACATGAATAATAATATGTACATGAATAATAAAGATTAAAATATATATAATTTAAGTTGTGAATCTTACAAACTAATAATCATCATCACTAAATGCATCATCATCATCATCACTATCACGCATGTCTTCATGAATGACGTGCTCGTCGGGTTCAACGACGTGAAGTTGTGAAAGGCCTTCCTTTAATCGTTGAAGCATTGACAGGTCATCCGCATCAGTAACCTCTACGAGTTCCAGGTCTTCTGGTTCCGGCTCAGGGCTGGAGTCAGATTCATTGTCGTTGTCTACTTCCATGTTCTTGGGTGAAGCACGACGATTCTTGAAACGTTTCTTGGAAAGACGTGTTTCTTGTAAGAATTCTCCATCATATGTGTCTGGGTTAATGTGAGGTTCATAATCCTGTTCATTTGGGAGAGGTGGTCTGACATGTGGCGGCACTTCATAAACAACATACCAACCTTCCAGATTCTTACCCGTTTGGCATGCCCACGGTAGATAGAAAACTTGGGTCGCGTGTTGAGCTGTAATATAGACATCGGGAACATCTAACTGGGTGTTTGGATTGATTTCGACTAGTCCTATATGTTCATGAGTCCTTCTAGTCTTTTTCGGCTGGAATCAATAACATTTGAAGACTACGACGTTCAGTGGGTTTTCACCATATAATTGAAGTTCATAAATTGCTTCAACTCTTCCATAATACTCGATAACACCTTCGCCGATAGCAGAGACACCACAATTTGTAGATTTCTGGTCGGGCATAGATAGCTCTTTGCCAAAGGTATGAAAGAGATACCCGTTGATGTTGTATTTCTCAAATGAACGGACCTTATAGTCAAAACCATTAGCGACTTGTCTCAATTCGGCGTCCATAGACTCTGAATTAGCCTACAAGTTTAATACGAAACGGTTGTTGCATTAGCCGCAAGTTAGACCAAGAATGAAATGGTCCATCATTGATAATTACCGTTTGTTTGAACCAAGAGATGAAACCGGGATAGCCGCCTCCTGTCTTTGACAGAAGCTCATACTCTTCGACGGAATCATTTTTGATCACCACTCCATCCGAGAATTTGACGATGTAACGGCTGTTTGAAATATCCGGGAATAAGAGCAGTTCAAATGAATTAGAAGTTACGGGAAAATGTGTCGAGAACTCACTCGATGTACGGCCGCACTTCTGTTAGGTTGTTGAAGATATACAACGAAATGTTCCGCCATTCTTCGACATCCAACGCTATTGGTTTTGAAGCACCGGCTGGTGCGAGCTTCCCTTTGAATAGGCTGAGGTTGGACCCACCTTTTTTAGGGTCTGCATCATTGTGCCAAGGCTTCGGATTATGCAAATGATGATTTTTGGCTTCGTAGTGTGCTGTCACAGAGTTTGCCACCTCCTCAGTAATGAATGCCTCAGCCATCGATGCTTCAATTCTACGCTTATTTTTACATTTAGCTCGAAGGGTCTTCTGCATCCTCTCAATTGCATAGCACCAACGATCTTGCACGGGCCCACCCAATCTTGCCTCGGTCGATAGATGTAAAATCAAATGCTGCATTGGATTAAAGAAGCCCGGTGGAAAGATCTTCTCTAACTTGCACAACAACTTCGGTGAAAACTCCTCCATGTATTCTACCACGCCAGGCAACAATTCTTTCGCACAAAGAACACGGAAGAAATAGCTCAGCTCCGCCAGTACTAGCCATTCATCCTTAGGAATAAAGCCACGTAACGTCACCGACATTAGCCGCTCTAGCCATATGTGCCAATCATGACTCTTGGGACCAAAGATTTTTAATTTTTCAATACTCGCTCCCCTCTTTAGATTCGCTACATACCCATCGGGGAACATCAAGTGCATTTTGACCCACAAGATAATTTCCCTCATAGCTGGCCTTCCAAGATTGAACCAGGCCTTTGGCTTCGACCACTTCTGCTTTCCTTTGCCTTCTCGCATGTTTTGTAACGGTCTATGACATAGTGTCTCTTGATCGACTCTAGCCTTAATATTATCCTTTGTCTTCCCATCTATGTCGAACAATGTACCAAAAATAGCCTCTCCAATATTATTTTCAGTGTGCATCATGTCGATATTGTGTGGAAGAAGGAGGTCTTTGAAGTAAGGCAGATCCCAGAAGCATGGCTTGTGAGTCCAGGTGTGTTTTGAATTATACCCCTTGAAATACCCTGGACGCCTTGGATCAGGCTCAAGGGCGTTTAACTGATCCATGATCTGTTGGCCTGTGAACTTAGGTGGTGCCATGTTTTTGACAACTTTACCTTTGGTAAAGTTCTTCTTGTCTTTTCCGAACTGATGATCAGGACCCAGGAACTGTCTATGCAAGTCAAAGCAAGAATACTTCCGACCCTCCTGCAACCAATGAAACTGAAGAGCTGCCTTGCATTGGGGGCACGGGAACCTTCCATGCACACACCATCCAGAGAATAGCGCATACGCTGGCAAGTCATGCATAGAGTACATGTACCACACATGCATTTTGAAGTTTTCTTTTCTAGCGGCATCGTATGTCTTGACCCCATTTTCCCAAGCTTCCTCCAATTCATCCTTAAGCAGTTGCAGGTACACATTCATATCCTTCCCACATCAGAAATATGTTATTTCTTTGCATAATCTGCCCGGGGGGGGGGGAGATTGAGTGGAATGACAAATACATGCCAACAACTGTATTGGGTTGCCGTCATGCCGAAGGGATTAAAACCATCCGTGGCGGCGCAGACTCGAGGATTCCTTGGATTTGCCGCTTTATCCTGATGCAATCCATCGAAATGTTTCCACCCTTCCCCATCCGATGTGTGTACCATCATCTTATTGCCATCCGCATCTAGTTCGGTTCTTTTGCCCAATTTGTGCCATGTCATCTGTCTGGCTGTCTCTTCGACCATGAAAAGACGTTGAAGTCTTGGTACGATTGGCATATATCGAAGAACACTAACTGCGATTTTGGTCTGCCTCTTCTCACCCATACCGTTGTCTACCACAAGATACCTGCAAGACACGCAATTGGGACAATAGTCCAAGTGTGCATATTCCTTCCTAAATAAGACACATCCTTTCTCACATGCATCTATCTTCTCATAGGGCATCTTAAGTACACGAAGTATTTTGTCCGACTGGTACAGGTTTGCAGGCATGACATGGCCTTTGGGTAGGAAACGTCCAAATAGTGTCATCATCGCGTTGTAGCATTCTCTTCCCAAGTTGAACTCAGCCTTCAGAGCCATTACTTGTGCAATTGCATCCAGCTGACAGAGCTCAGTGTGCTCATTGAGAGGATGTTTTGAAGACTCCAACATTTCATAAAAGGCCTTTGCAGATTCCTCCATCTCATCTTCCGAATCCCGAGCATAATCAAAGTCTTGCACCATGTCTTCGATCCCGGTACCATGCTCGTCCGTGCGACGACGGACCACCTCAGCTCTTGTGTGTTGTATAGACTCACCATGAAATATCCACACCATATAGTTAGGCTTAAAACCCCTCCTCTGCAGGTGTTTAATCATTACAGCCTCTGTCGTCTTTTTATAGTTGTCGCATCCATGACAGGGGCAATAGTTTCTTTCCTGGCCATTTGTGAATGCGGCTTTCACAAATTCCTTTGTTTTTACAAACCATTCTTTCGTCATGTCTTTCTGACTAGGGTGACCGGTATACATCCACGCACGATCACTCATCTTGTGTAGCTACTAAAGACAGAAGAAATATATTTATATATAATTTAGCATTTATATTCATCGGTTAATCAGGTTCGCCATTTTTATTACGTCCAGGCAACCTACACGCTAATAGGTAAAGATAGGTCCTAATCCCACCCGAGTATGTGTAGATTGGGTTCGTTTTCCCATGCTCTGCTCCGGATCCAACGCAAAATTTCGGCATCACCTCCCCGCTGTTCTCCTGATACACGTCTCCGCAATAAACAGAGAGGATGTGCATCTGGAGAACAACGGGGGAGGCACTGACGAAATTCCGCATCGGATCCAGAGTACAGCATACGGGAAAACGAACCCAATCTACACATACTCGGGCTGTCCATGGATAATGTTGGACAATTCGAAAGGATGGCGGTTATAAATATGCAAAGACATGCATATTTATAGATGTCGCCCTTTCGAACGGGAGACACATACTGGTCACGCATACTGATAAATTAATTGAATTACCTAAAGCTAGAAAGTTTCATCGGGAAACCGAGCCATAGTAAATGAAGGGGCGGGGAGGAGATGAAATTTGTACTGACCCACGAATGCAGGGGCGGAGCTCGTACAACGCACGGGCAGGTCTTCGCACAACAGACCTCACAGCGACGAGACAACTATCACATGTAAATCCACCCGATCAACACAAATATTCCAATTATGTCATTTTAGAGGAAAACAAGCTAAGTATACAATATTCGTGAGCTAACCAAGGTTCTTATGCCATTTTGAGGTTATTATGGCATTTTGGAGCTAAATGGGCTAATTATGTCATTGTTGGGGAAATTAAAGCAAGGATAATATGAAAGAGGAGAAGAAAGAGGAGGAGGAGGAGAAGAAGAAGAAATCAAAAAGGAGGAGAAGGAGGAGAAGGAGGAGGACGAGAAGGAGAAGGAGGAGAAGGTATTTTTCTTCTCTTCTTCTTCTTCTTTCTTTCTTTCTTTTCATTTTTCCTATTTCTTCTCCTCTTCTCCTCTTGTTGGAGCTAAATTATCTAATTATGTATTTTTGGAGTTATATGGGCTAATTATCCAATTTTAGAGGAAAACAAGCTAAGTATATAATATTCATGAGCTAACCAAGGTTCTTATGCCATTTTGAGCTTGGCATTTTGGAGCTAAATGGGCTAATTATGTCATTGTTGGGTTAATTAAAGCAAGGATAATATGAAAGAGGAGAAGAAAGAGGAGGATGAGGAGAAGAAGAAGAAATCAAGAAGAAGGAGGAGAAGGAGGAGGAGGAGAAGGACTAGAAGGTCCTTGGCCTTCTCCTTCTCCTCCTCCTCCTCCTCCTTCTCCTTCTTCTCTTCTTCCTCTTCTTCTTCTTCTTCTTCTTCTTCTTCTTCTTCTTCTTCTTCTTTCTTTTCATTTTGCCTATTTATTCTCCTCCTCTCCTCTTGTTGGAGCTAAATTACCTAATTATGCCTTTTTGGAGCTAAATGGGCTAATTATCCCATTTTAGAGGAAAACAAGCTAAGTATATAATATTCATGAGCTAACCAAGGTTCTTATGCCATTTTGAGCTTATTATGGTATTTTGGAGCTAAATGGGCTAATTATGTCATTGTTGGGGAAATTAAAGCAAGGATAATATGAAAGAGGAGAAGAAAGAGGAGGAGGAGGAGAAGAAGAAGAAATCAATAAGAAGAAGGAGAAGGAGGAGAAGGAGGAGAAGGAGGAGGAGGAGAAGGATTAGTAGGTTGTGACAGCCCGATGCCGACGTTCCAGAAGATTCCCCTTTCTTTCCGTTTTCGTCGTGTGTTTGTTTTGTTTCGTCGCATCATCATCGCATCATGCGCATCATCAACATTGCATCGTCATCCCGTTGCCGCCCGTCTTCAAATATTGCATCCGTTAGTAGTTGCCGGTTCTCGACGTTGTCCGTTCTGAGTCCAACCGCACAGGCACGTGCCCGCGGCAACGTTTAAATATTTCTTTTCAAAAGTGTCCAGAAAATATTCTCAGATCGAGTTGAAACTTGGTGTGCAGTCTTATTTAGATGTAGGTAGGCCGCATGCCAATTTTTGTCGCAATCGGAGCTCGTTTGATGCCCGTACCGTTTATTATATAGCGGAACTATAGCCGGTTTAATTGTGAGGCGTTCGGTGTTTTTTTTTAAAAACTCGTGCCACGGGCCAATAGTCTCCCTCTCATCCCCACCAAGCCTCTCTAACATAGCCCACTACAGCCCACCTTACCAACCTATTCTATCGGACCGTCCGATCATAATCGGAGGGTCAAAAATCATCCAAAAAAACTCTCCAACCCTATCCCCTACCATATATAGGCAACCCCCTACCAAAAATGGGCCACATAACCCGAGTCCCTAACCTCCTCGTAGCTCCAGCCGCCTCCCTCCTCGTTTTCCGCACCGACCGAATTCCCCACCACCACTTGTCAGCGCCGCCACCAACCGCCGCCGCGATCTGGATCGATAGATCCAGATCTGACGGCTCGAGCGCCCGTCCCGCTCCACCACAAGGCGTCACGCGCTAGGCCCAGCGCGGGCCCGCCCAAGCCCGCTGACGCCCGTGCGCTGCTGCTCGTTCTTCTCTCCGCCCCGCCACCAGGGTGCTCCACCGGAGCCACGAGCACCCGCCGCGCCTCCACGCCGAAGGGCCTCGTCGCCGACCGTCTCCGCGACCCAGGCCAGTGCTTCGCCCTGCCTTCTCCTCCCTCCTCGTTTCTCTCTCTCCCGTGACCTTTCTCCTCTCTGGAAGCAGCTGCAGTGGACATCCATGGCTATCCAGGAGCTCGGCCCGCCGCCAATAGCTGCCGTCGTCGCCCTCTGGTGCCAGGAATCCCTAGATCCGGTAGCCCGCGTCCCGATCTGCCCGTTCCCGGCCGGACCTCGCCGGCAGGGCCCGTCCCCGTCGTTCCCTGGGTCGTTAACCACCGGCTGCCTTCGAAACTCTACCAACCGGCAGATCTGGCCACAGGTGAGCCTCCGTCCCGTGCCTTATCTTGTACCGGTCAAAGCTGATTAACAGATAACCAGCTTCGTAGTCCAACTGGCAATGAGGGAGATGCTTCCAAGAGGTATGGGGTTCGAATCCCACTCACCCCGATTTTTACTTTGGATATATTGATGATTTAGGTATGCCCACGGTACAATTTTATCTAGCCCAATGCCCATATGTTGGACACTATCACAGCGCTAGCACACTGCCGTGTGCCTTGTAGTGAGACCGAGAGGTCCTTGGTTCAAATCCCAGCTCCCCATGTTATTTTTTTTTCATGCTTGGGCCTGATCTGGCGCTTGGTTTGGCTGTGTCTCCACTTTCGGCCCATTTCTTTTTTTAATCTTTGCTAGGAATTTTGCTAATTTTCAGAAAAATCAACATATTTTCAAATGCCCGTAGTTTCTAATCCGTGCATTGGATTGCAATGAGTTATATATGTAACTTGACTAGAATTTCGCGTAGATTAACAATTTCCAACTCTCATGCATAATTAGAACTGTTTAGTGTGCTGTTTGCATCGGTTTGTGTGTCGACATGTTGAAAACGGTTTAGGTTGTAATTATTTGTCCGTAGCTCCGTTGGAGATGTTCCATATATGTAAATGGAGCAGAACGACGAGTAGAATCACGTGAACCACTTTGTTTTGCCGTTTAACAAACCTAAAATGTGTTTAGGACAAATCTTGACAGAATTAGGTTTTAACACGTGGGGTCATTTCGGAGATGCTATATGTCGTTTCCGGTCTCATTTAAAATGTCTAGCTAGGTAGATTAATTTGTGCTTCACCCCCTTGCCATGTTAACAAAATTTTAAATATTGCCGTGTAAATTAACGGGAGTGAACTAAACAATTAAATGCTGAGTTTCGTCGATATGCAACCGTTGCATATCGAGCTTCACTTAATGTGTAGTGTTTGATTGTTGTGATTGTCATGCCTTGCATTAGACCGTTGATGCATCATGTGTGTCTTGCATCATGTGGTGTATATCATGTGTTGATGCTTGTTTCTGGTTTCCTCCGTCTCGATAGAGTTCCGCAAGCGTGTCGGATGTGAGGACCGTTCGACTACGTCGGTTCGTCTGCTTCCCGGAGTCATTCTTCTTCAAAGCGGGATCTCAGGCAAGATAACCATTTCCCTAGATACCATTACTATCATTGCCATGCTAGATTACCGTTTCTATCGATTATGTCTCGTTGCCTACCACATGTTAAATATCGGCCTATCAACAATGCCATGAAAACCTTCAACCTGTTTGACCTAGCAAACAACTGATTGGCTCTGTTACCGCTTGCTTAAACCTGTGTTAGCGTTGTTGCAGGTGCATTGCTTCCATGTGAAAACATGGGTTCCTTGTTATATCACCATATTAATGCTATTTAATTTAATGCACCTATATACTTGGTAAAAGGTGGAAGGCTCGGCCTTTCTAGCCTGGTGTTTTGTTCCACCTTTGCCTCCTTAGTTTCGGCTACCGGTGTTATGTTCCATAATTGAGCGCTCCTAACACGATCGGGGTTGTTATGGGGACCCCCTTGATAATTCGTTTTAGATTAAAGCTGGTCTGGCAAGGCCCAACATTGGTACTATTTGCCCAACATAATAATTCTGTTAATCTGAAATGCATAGGGAGATAGCGCTACCCGAGGAGTAATTTTTCATAAACAGGGGGGGCCAGTGCTGATGGTGTTGGTCCCAAAAGGACAGACTGCGGGGCCACCATGTTGCAACTCGAGGTTTGGTACCTGTAGGCTTTTCCATCCGTTGTGTCCTGAGAACGAGATACGCGGCTCCTATCGGGTTCGTCAACACGTCGGGCGGCCTTGCTGGATTAGTTTTACCTTTGACGAGATATCTTGTGCATCGGGATTCCGGTGATGCTTTGGGTAATCTCAAAGTTGAGGTTTTCCACTAGGGAATCCGACGAGATCGCAAGCTTCGTGATTGAGGATTTCTATGTGGCTTGTGGTAATTTGTGATGGACTAGTTGGAGCACCCCTGAGGGTTAAATCTTTTCGGAAAGCCGTGCCCGCGGTTATGTGGTAACATGGAAACTTTGTTTAACACTGGTTCTAGATAACATGAAGTTAACTTAATTAAAACATGCCAACTATGTGCGTAACCGTGACTGTCTCTTTCGTGAGTTCCTTCTCCGATCGAGGACACGGTGGGGTTATGTGTGACGTAGGTAGGTGTTCAGGATCATTTATTTGATCAACAGTAGTTCACGTCTGTTATGCGTAGATCTTCCCCCTCTTACTTCTTGTACTCGTAAGTTTAGCCACCAAGTAAATGCTTAGCCGCTGCTGCAACCTCACCACTTAACCTTGCCTCACCCATTAAGCTTTGCTAGTCTTGATACCTTTGGAAATGAGATTGCTGAGTCCCCTATGGCTCACAGATTACTACAACACCAGTTGCAGGTACAGGTAAAGGTTACTTGACGTGAGCGCGTTGATTGTTCATTTGGAGTTGCTTCTTCTTCTTCTTCTTCTTCTTCTTCTTCGATCTAGGACGGGTTCCAGGCCGGCAGCCTGGGATAGCAAGGATGGACGTCGTTCTTCTTTTCTTGTTTGTTTTCGTCCGTAGTCGGACCTTGCTCTTACTCTTGATGATTATGTAATGTACTGATGTAACTCTGATGTAGCTTGTGGCGAGTGTAATCCAATTCTAAATATATATCTCATCCTTTCAGTACATGTACTTGTAACGATATCCATTCTTGCGACACGACGAGATGCGCTTCTATCCCTAACGAGGCCTTCGTGGGTCGCATCTTGGGCGTGACAAAGGTCCTTGGCCTTCTCCTTCTCCTTCTCCTCCTCCTCCTTCTCCTTCTTGTCTTCTTCTTCTTCTTCTTCTTCTTCTCCTTCTTCTTCTTCTTCTTCTTCTTCTTCTTCTTCTTCTTCTTCCTCTTTCTTTTCATTTTGCCTATTTCTTCTCCTCTTCTCCTCTTGTTGGAGCTAAATTACCTAATTATGTCTTTTTGGAGCTAAATGGGCTAATTATCCCATTTTAGAGGAAAACAAGCTAAGTATATAATATTCATGTGCTAACCAAGGTTCTGATGCCATGTTAAGCTTATTATGGTATTTTGGAGCTAAATGGGCTAATTATGTCATTGTTGGGGAAATTAAAGCAAGGATAATATGAAAGAGGAGAAGAAAGAGGACGAGGAGAAGAAGAAGAAATCAAGAAGAAGGAGGAGAAGGAGGAGAAGGAGGAGGAGGAGAAGGACTAGAAGGTCCTTGGCCTTCTCCTTCTCCTCCTCCTCCTCCTCCTTCTCCTTCTTCTCTTCTTCTTCTTCTTCTTCTTCTTCTTCTTCTTCTTCTTTCTTTTCATTTTGCCTATTTCTTCTCCTCTTCTCCTCTTGTTGGAGCTAAATTACCTAATTATGTCTTTTTGGAGCTAAATGGGCTAATTATCCCATTTTAGAGGAAAACCAGCTAATTATATAATATTCATGAGCTAACCAAGGTTCTTATACCATTTTGAGCTTATTATAGTATTTTGGAGCTAAATGGGCTAATTATGTCATTGTTGGGGAAATTAAAGCAAGGATAATATGAAAGAGGATAAGAAAGAGGAGGAGGAGGAGAAGAAGAAGAAATAAAGAAGAAGGAGGAGAAGGAGGAGAAGGAGGAGGAGGAGAAGGACTAGAAGGTCCTTGGCCTTCTCCTCCTCCTCCTCCTCCTCCTTCTCCTTCTTCTCTTCTTCTTCTTCTTCTTCTTCTTCTTCTTCTTCTTTCTTTTCATTTTACCTATTTCTTCTCCTCTTCTCCTCTTGTTGGAGCTAAATTACCTAATTATGTCTTTTTGGAGCTAAATGGGCTAATTATCCCATTTTAGTGGAAAACAAGCTAAGTATATAATATTCATGAGCTAACCAAGGTTCTTATGCCATTTTGAGCTTATTATGGTATTTTGGAGCTAAATGGGCTAATTATGTAATTGTTGGGTTAATTAAAGGAAGGACAATATGAAAGAGGAGAAGAAAGAGGAGGAGGAGGAGAAGAAGAAGAAACCAAGAAGAAGGAGGAGAAGGAGGAGAAGGAGGAGGAGGAGAAGGACTAGAAGGTCCTTGGCCTTCTCCTCCTCCTCCTCCTCCTCCTCCTTCTCCTTCTTCTCTTCTTCTTCTTCTTCTTCTTCTTCTTCTTTTTCTTTCTTTTCATTTTTCCTTTTTCTTCTCCTCTTCTCCTCTTGTCGGAGCTAAATTACCTAATTATGTCTTTTTGGAGCTAAATGGGCTAATTATCCCATTTTAGAGGAAAACAAGCTAAGTATATAATATTCATGAGCTAACCAAGGTTCTTATGCCATTTTGAGCTTATTATGGTATTTTGGAGCTAAATGGGCAAATTATGTCATTGTTGGGTTAATTAAAGCAAGGATAATATGAAAGAGGAGAAGAAAGAGGAGGTGGAGGAGAAGAAGAAGAAATCAAGAAGAAGGAGGAGAAGGAGGAGGAGGAGAAGGACTAGAAGGTCCTTGGCCTTCTCCTCCTCCTCCTCCTCCTCCTCCTCCTCCTTCTCCTTCTTCTCTTCTTCTTCTTCTTCTTCTTCTTCTTCTTCTTTCTTTTCATTTTTCCTATTTCTTCTCCTCTTCTCCTCTTGTTGGAGCTAAATTACCTAATTATGTCTTTTTGGAGCTAAATGGGCTAATTATCCCATTTTATAGGAAAACAAGCTAAGTATATAATATTCATGAGCTAACCAAGGTTCTTTTCTTCTTCTTCTCTTCCTCTCCTATTTTTCTTCTTCTTCTTCTTCTTATTTTCTTTTTTCCTCTTATTCTTCTCTTCCTCTCGTATTCTTCTTCTTCTTCTTCTTCTTCTTCTTTTTCTTATTCTTATTCTTATTTTCTTTTTTCTTTTTTCCTATAATTCTTCTTCTCCTTCTTCTTCTTTTCTTCTTCTTCTCCTCCTCCTCCTCTAGCTCTTCTTCTTCTCCTCCTTTTTTCTTCTTCTACTTATTCTTCTTCTTCTACTTTTTCTTATTTTCTTCTACTAAACAGGAAACTAACCTAAGACTAAACATAAACGTAAACTAAACTAAAACTAAACCTAAACTAAAACTAAACCTAAGCGAAAACAAACCTAAAACCTATAACTAATTAAACAAAACTATTACAAAAAAAGCTGAAAAAATTGACCTCGATCCGGTGGCGCAGGGAGGAGAGGCGCGGGGAGGAGGGCTACAGGGGGGAGGGGCCCGAGGAGGGCGTGGGGAGGAGGGCCGCAGGGGGGAGGGGCGCGAGGAGGAGAGGCGCGGGGAGGAGGGCCGCAGGGTGAGGGGCGCGAGGAGGGCGTGGGGTGGCGTGGCGGCAGCGGCGCGGGGGTGGCGTGGCGGCGCTGGGGTGGGGTGGGGCGGCGGCGCTGGGATGGGGTAGGGCGGCGGTGCTGGGGTGGGGTGGCGTCAGCGGCGCTGGGGGGTGGAGGTTGCGGTGGAGAGAGGGGGAAGAGAGAGTGGGGGAGCGCGCGGGTGGGCAGGACGACCGTTAACGTTAGGGGGTCCATCCCCTTTGCCATCTGCCGCAGACGACAAAGTTAGTTAGGCTGACGGCAAAGGGGTGGGGTGGGGTAGGGTGGGGTGGGGAGAGAGGAGAGGTGGGGTGGGAAAGGTTTGCCATCTGCCTTCACTACCTTTGCCGTCCGTTGACGGATGACAAAGCCCTGGCCGATGGCAAATATCCTTTTTACCATCAGTGAGCCCTTTACCATCCGCTTTAGGTCAGCTCACGACAAAGAGGGTCTTTGCCATCAGCCAGCAGACGGCAAAGCCCTGGCTGATGGCAAATTACTGTTTTCCAGTAGTGTAACCTACTACTTGTTATGATCCGTAAGCCCCAGAGTGACACTATACGGGATACTTTCCGGTGATGACCGTAGTTTGAGGAGTTCATGTATTCACTATGTGTTAATGCTTTGTTCTGGTTCCATATCAGAAGGAGGCCTTAATATCCCTTAGTTTCCTCATGGACCCCGCTGTCACGGGAGGGTAGGACAAAATATGTCATGCAAGTTCTTTCGAGAAGCACATATGACTATTTACGGGATACATGCCTACATTACATTGACGAACTGGAGCTAGTTCTGTATAACCCTAGATTATAACGGTTATATGATGAATATCATCCAACAAATCCATCGATCCAAGGCCTATGCTTTTATACTATATCATTCTTGCTAAGTTAGTATTGTCGCTGCTACTGTTACAATTGCTACAAAATTACTACTATCACTGTTACCGCTGCTGCTACTGGTATCACTATTGTCAAAACTATCATAGTATTGTGGTACTGATCCTATTGCTGCAAATAATTAATCTCTAGGTGTGGTTGAATTAACAACTCAATTGCTAATACTTGCAAATATTCTTTGTCTCCTCTTGTGTCGAATCTATAAATTGGGTTGAATACTGTACCCTCGAAAATTGTTGCGATCCCCTATACTTGTGGGTTTTCTACTCGGTGGCCACCTCGTTATCGTAGTCATCTTCCCTGATAGTCCCGGTGGTTAACTCGTCATTGTAGTCAGCTTCCCCGACAGCCTCGATGGCCACCTCGGCATTGTCCAACACAAAGGTTGCGATATACCTGCTTTTGGTCATTCTCTCCTCGGTCTCCCTATAAGTGTAGCTGGGATTAGGCTGCGACGGTCCACAGTGGGCGATGCAGATCTGTGAGGAAGGGGGTATTTAGTAGGCATCATCTAAGAAATTCAAGGAGGCAAGGGTACTAAGATGGGTTGGTAACCTAGACGGGGAGAGCATTAGAGGTTGATTGTGGAAGCGGAGCGGGGTTGGGGATGGCAGCAGCGACGACGAGGTAGCTAGGATTCTAGCAAGGGAGTTGTGTTGGGGGGGGTATGAGGGGCCTATGTGGTGTTTGAGGAAATGATGCGGCAGTGGTAAATTTCATTTGGAGGGAATGAAAAGCAGGGACAATTGAAATTTATTTGAAGTGGCGCTCAAGGAACAAACGTCACACACGGCCCGAACATAATACCTGTGTGCAATTCAAAGAGAAATACCCACGCGACCATTAATTTTTCAATTGATCAAGGCGAGTAACTATTTTTAATATTTCTCTAGGCAGGTTGGTGAAAAGGTGGAATGTAGTTATGTGACAACCACGGGCATGGCACACAGTTAGGATGCGGTAACTGTGTCTACTACGTACACAATCGCACATAGTTGTCTCATTTGATTCATCTGCTATTTTAGTTTAAAAAAAGACTCGTCTGCCATTTATATAACAACATTGGAAAAATAAACGAGGAAAATATAGTGTCATAGCACAAACACACCTGCATGTGGACCAAATATATGCATGGAAAGTTGTTGTGGTGTTCAAATATGAATGCACAACTTTCATGTGACACACACGGCTTCGTAGAGCACACGGTAGTGTTGGCTTACACCCCCCTTCGAGTAAGCGGGAAGGAGGTTAGCTACAATATATATATATATATATATATATATATATATATATATATATATAGGAAAAATACATCCTACCACCCAGGGGTAGTTACCCCATTTGTTCAATATACTACCATGCGGGAGTATATATACTAATTTATCATTTTAATTATGTTCATATACTATATACAAGATTTTTCAAAGTGAGTTACATGAAAAATTACAAGTTAATCCATAGTTTTTATTATATTTGTAAAATACATATATATTTGTATGTAAAAAAGAGCATACACAAAATATGATACATACTACAAAAAAACAGTATATATACTACCTAAACATGATTATATACTACATACGACGCATACATACTCTTCAATTTGATACATACTCCATACAACATACAAAACGCAAGTGGTGGTAACTACCACCGGTGGTAGATAAAATTTGTCCTATATATATATATATGAATGTACGCACTTATACTAGGACTGCAATTTCACCCAGCCGTAGCAAAAAACCAATGGAAATCCATAATGATCACCCCTCCCGTGTGTTTTAGTTCTTGGGGTAGACTGTGTGGGCCCACTGATGGACGCGTCTCAAAAACTTCACGAGATGGGTGAGACCGTAACCACCTGTGTGTGGCTCAACTAATTAATTAAGGTGGTGTGATATTTTGATATCATGCGTGCATAACTTTTTGATGTGGCACATATGCCTCTCAAAAGTCGAACAATACGTAGTACCAACCTCACGAATAGGTTTCGTGTATATATGTGCTATTGTGTTGCCACTCAATCTCCCCCACTCGACCCCATGCACACACATGCTTCGAGCCACCAAGAGGGCCGAGGGAGTCCGGGATTAAGGGGTCCTTGGGCCGCTTACATATTATCATGGGTCGGACTCCCGGTCCTGTTCCACTCACAGTAGAAGCATCGGACTGAAGATGGACACTTCTGACGACTTGGCATGCAATCCAAGGCGATGTAGTAATCGCCATATTCCTTCTCTGTTGTAACCGACCATGTGTAAACCCTACCCCCTGGCATCTATATATGCCAGGGGGCACACCTCGAAGGACACATTAAGCTCATTACAGTTAGGGTTTAGACCACAACATCCGATCTCGCAGTAGATCAACTATGTACTTTGTACTATTCCATCAATAACAACAACAACATGACGTAGGGTTTTACCTCCATCAAGAGGGACCGAACCTAGGTAAATCACCATCTTCATTGTATCTTGTTACCTGATGACCCACAAGTATAGGGGATCTATCGTAGTCCTTTCGATAAGTAAGAGTGTCGAACCCAACGATGAGCACAAGGATCTGACAAGTGGTTTTCAGGAAGGTAATCTGTGCAAGTACTGAAATTATCGGTAACAAGTAGTTGTGTGACAAGATGATTCGCAGCAAGTAGCAAGTAACAAAAGTAACAATGGTGAAGCAAAGTGGCCCAATCCCTTTTGTAGCAAGGGACAACCCTGGACAAACTCTTATTGGAGGTAAAGCGCTCCCGAGGACACATGGGAATTTCTTTCAAGCTAGTTTTCATCATGTTCATATGATTCGCGTTCGCTACTTTGATAGTTTGATATGTGGGTGGACCGGCGCTTGGGGACTGCCCTTACTTGGACAAGCATCCCACTTATGATTACCCCCTCTCGCAAGCATCCGCAACTACGAAAGAAGAATTAAGACAAAGTCTAACCATAGCATTAAACTAGTGGATCCAAATCAGCGCCTTACGAAGCAACGCATAAACTAGGGTTTAAGGTTCTGTCACGCTAGAAACCCATCATCTACTTACTACTTCCCAATGCCTTCCTCTAGGCCCAAACAATTGTGAAGTGTTATGTAGTCGACGTTCACATAACACCACTAGAGGAAAAACAACATACAACACATCAAAATATCGAACGAATACCAAATTCACATGACTACTTGTAGCATGACTTATCCCATGTCCTCAGGAACAAAAGTAACTACTCACAAAGCATAATCATGTTCATGACCAGAGAGGTATTGAATAGCATCAAGGATCTGAACATATAATCTTCCACCGAGTAATCCAACTAGTATCAACTACAAAGAGTAATTAACACTACTAGCAACCTTACAAGTACCAATCGGAGTCGTGAGACGGAGATTGGTTACAAGAGATGAACTAGGGTTTGGAGATGAGATGGTGCTGATGAAGATGTTGATGGTGATGTGTCCCCTATGATGAGAGGAGTGTTGGTGATGACGATGGCGACGATTTCCCCCTCCGGGAGGGAAGTTTCCCCAGCAGGACGACCCTGCCGTAGCACTAGATTGGTTCTGCTCAAGTTCCGCCTCGTGGCGGCGGCGATTCCTCCCGAAAGCCTCCTCTTGATTTTTTTCTCGAACGAAACCCTCCTTATAGCAAAAGAGGGGGGGGGGGCAGAGGGCCAATAGGAAGCCCACAAGCCCCTAGGTGCGGCCAGGGGGGAGGTCGCACCTAGCAGGCTTGTGGCCTCCTCCTAGCTCCCGTCTCGTACTTCTTCGGCCCAATATTTTTTATAAATTCAAAAATAAATCCTCGTTGATTTTCACGGCTTTTGGAGTTGCGCAGAATAGGTATCTCAAACTTGCTCCTTTTTCAGGCCAGAATTCCAGCTGCTGACATTCTCCCTCTTCATGTAAACATTGCAAAATAAGAGAGAAAAGGCATAAGTATTGTACCGTGAAGTGTAATAACAGCCCATAAAGAGATAAATATCAACATGAAAGCATGATGCAAAATGGACGTATAAACTCCCCAAGCTTAGACTTCGCTTGTCCTCAAGCGAAAGCCGAGATCAATAAATATGCCCACATGTTTAGAGAGAACCTTACTGAGAATTAACAACCAATAGCCTTTAGTCATTGAAGCAATTGCAATTTATCATAACATCGGAAAGAGTCAAATAAGAGCTTGTAAAGCAAATCCACATACTCAATCATCCTTTCGTCTTCTACAATTGCTACAACTCACATGGTACTCATGAGATCAAAGTTTTAGTCGGACAGAGAGAAAGATAGGGGCTTATAGTTTCGCCTCCCAACCATTTACCTCAGGGGTAATGTCAACAATAATAATTCATGAATACTTACCTCCAAGTTGAGATATGAATATAGATCTTTCCCTAGCATATGACGTTAGCCAATATAAAGGAGAAATAAGGAATTGGTGTAGATCACCATGACTCTTTCAAGGGCAAAAAGTAAAGGTACAAGATAGGCCCTTCGTAGAGGGAAGCAGAGGTTGTCATGCGATTTTGAGGTTTGGATGTGTATCCTCTTAGTGTGAAGGAACGTCATTTTATATTGCCTCCTCTGATAAAGAACTTTATTATGCAGTCCGTCGCTTTTATGTCTTCCTCATCACAGGTTCGTACAAAGCTTATTTTCCACACACTAATAGATCATACATATTTAGGGAGCAATTTTTATTGCTTGCACCAATGACAACTTACTTGAGGGATCTTATTCAATCCATAGGTAGATATGGTGTACTCTCATGGAAAAACTGGGTTGAAGGTTTGTGGATGCACAAGTAGTATCTCTACTTGGTGAGGGAGTTTTGGCTGATATGAGGTGGAAGCAATCGTCACATGCTAAGGGATCTCTAGTCATATAATCATTGTTCGGAACCAAGCAGGCATAATTCATTATGTTCTCTTCCTTGTCCAACATCTACTTCTAAGCATGCAATAGTTTAGTGAGTGTTCACAATTATAGATGGCGTCAAAGATGATATATTTATATGTGAACCTCACCTTCTTTATCACTTCCTATTAATTGCAACAATGACCAAGGTCTACGTTTGTCTATCCTCAACAAGTTTCAATCAACATTCTTTTTATATGTGAAGCCATCACTTCCCATAAGATCATTACATGATCTTTCATGCTTTTGTTCTATTATCATTCTTTTGATCATGGCATGAGGCAAAGCCCTTAACTAAAACACTCTTTATTATCTGACTCACGAACTCGAATACATCGGGGGTGACACAAAGCAAAACTCAAGCCTAAAACACTAAAAACTTTATTCTACTAGAGAAATATAAAACCAAAAAGGAACGGACTAAGAAAAGGTAAAGGCAAAACATGTGATGGTGATACGATACCGGGGCAACTCCCCCAAGCTTGGCACTAGCCAAGGGGATTGCCCATACCTGTGCTTAGTTGTCTTCCTTTGGAGGTGATGGTGGTGGAGTTGTTGCAGAGGTCTTGAACTTGTTTAATTTCCTCTTGAGCATAAAATTCTACTCCCTCGGATCATTAATTTCTTCTTCAAGCCTCAACACCCTTTGGCATAATTCTTCCTTACTCTCCTGCAAAAGATGAGAAGGGATAAACAAAATCTTAGGCTTCTTCCTTGAGTCGGGGAGGCTCGACTTCTTGAACTCCACATGTGTGTCTCCACGTGGGGATAGAGAAGCTTCCTCTTCATCGGAACTTGTTCCTTCCTTCCCCTTGGGATCATAATCTTCTTCCTCATCAGTGGTCTAACCATAACGATCCAAGTCCCCATAGACCTTGGGGTTAGAAAGGTAATCGGCCACAGAGCTCTCCCCCTCTGAATCTTGAGAAGACATCTTGCCCTAAATCCGCGGCAGAAAACAGGCTCGAAACGAAAACAGAGGAAAATTGCGTGATACGAGGGTCAGACCTTACGGGAGAATATATAATGATTTTTTCCGACCAGAAGGAGTACTCCGCAAGAAAACAGAGTCCGGGAGGCACACGAGGTGGTCACAAGCCCCCCAGGCGTGGCCAGGGGGGTGGCCCGCGCCTGGCAGGCTTGTCGCCTCCTTGTGCGCTTTCTGGACTGCTTTAAATTTTTCTATTTTTTCAACAATTCCAAAACGGAGAAAAATTCCTACTGGAAAAGTTTTGGAGTTAGTTTACTTACCGAATCACATACCTCTTCGTTTTCGGAGTCTAAAACAGGCTGATAAATATCCCTTATGTACTCCTCCGGAGTTATGGTATTGATAATATTGCTTTCAACATTTATGGGAGTACCTGAGATATAATGCTTGATTCTTTGCCCATTTACCACTCTCGGAAAATTACCTTTCGTGTTGTTGATCTTGATGGCACCGGAACAATATACTTCCTCAACAATGTAAGTACCTTCCCATTTAGAGAGAAGCTTGCCTGCAAAAAATCTTAAACGAGAATTATATAGCAAGACATAATCACCTATATTGAACTTACGTTTCTGTATCCTTTTATCATGCCACCTCTTAACCTTTTCTTTGAACAACTTGGCATTTTCATATGCCTGAGCTTTCCATTCGTCAAGCGAGCTAATATCAAATAACCTCTTCTCACCAGCAAGTTTGAAATCAAATTTGAGCTCTTTGATTGCCCAATAAGCCTTATGCTCTAGCTCAAGAGGTAAATGACATGATTTACCGTAAACCATTTTGTACGGACACATGCCCATGGGATTCTTATAAGCAGTTCTATAAGCCCACAGTGCATCATCGAGCTTCTTAGACCAATTCTTTCTAGACCTATTGACAGTCTTTTGCAGAATTAGTTTAATCTCTCTATTACTTAGCTCTACTTGACCACTGGGCTGAGGGTGATAGGGAGATGCAATTCTATGATTGACATCGTACTTAGCAAGCATTTTACGGAAAGCACCATGAATGAAATGTGAACCTTCGTCGGTCAATAGATATCTAGGGACTCCAAATCTAGGGAAAATAACTTCCTTAAGCATCCTGATAGAGGTGTTGTGATCAGCACTACTAGTCGGGATAGCTTCTACCCACTTAGTAACGTAATCAACAACAACTAGGATATGAGTATACCCGTTGGATTTTGGAAAAGGTCCCATATAATCAAAACCCCAAACATCAAATGGTTCAGTGACAAGTGAATAATTCATAGGCATTTCCTGACGTTTACTGATATTACCTATTCTTTGACATTCATCACAAAACAAGACAAACTTACGGACATCCTTGAAGAGAGTGGGCCAATAGAAACCTGATTGCAATACCTTCTGTGCAGTTCTGTCGCCCGCATGGTGTCCTCCGTAGGCCTCGGAGTGACACTTCTGTAGGATCTGTCGCTGTTTATGTTCAGGTACACAACGTCTAATAACACCACCTACTCCTTCCTTATAAAGGTGAGGATCATCCCAGAAGTAATGTCTCAAATCAAAGAAGAATTTCTTATTTTGCTGGTATGGCGACGATTTCCCCCTCCGGGAGGGAAGTTTCCCCGGCAGGACGACCCTGCCGGAGCTCTAGATTGGTTCTGCTCAAGTTCTGCCTCGTGGCGGTGGTGATTTCTCCGGAAATCCTCCTCTTGATTTTTTCCAGAACAAAACCCTACTTATAGCAAAAGAGGGGGGCCAGAGGGCAAACAGGGAGCCCACAAGTCCCCTAGGCGCGGCCAGGGGGGAGGCTGCGCCTAGCAGGCTTGTGGCCTCCTGCTGGCTCCCCTCTGGTACTTCTTGGGCCCAGTATTTTTATAAATTCCAAAATAAATCCTCGTTGATTTTCACGGCTTTTGGAGTTGCGCAGAATAGGTATCTCAAACTTGCTCCTTTTTCAGGCCAGAATTCCAGCTTTCGGCATTCTCCCTCGTCATGTAAACCTTGCAAAAATAAGAGAGAACATGCATACGTATTGTACCATGAAGTGTAATAACAGCCCATAAAGCGATCAATATCAACATGAAAGCATGATGCAAAATGGACGTATCATTACCCATCAACACTAGATCCACCGTTCGGACCCCCTACTCGACACCAGACGGTTTTGACATCGACATTGGTGCTTTCATAGAGAGCTCCGCTGTGAGATCACAAAAAGCCTCGATGGCTCGCGTGGTCACCAACGACAATGTCAAGAAAGGGGATATCTTAATCTCCGTCCAATCCCCTGGCTTTAGCACTACCACCCCGCACGCCAAGGCCGCTGATCACTAGATCAACGGGGTCAACCTGGGTCAAGAATTTAAGTTTGGTGAATTGGAATTCATTGCCAACACTCAGGGCAACCTGATCCTCTCCAGGTCTCGGCCTTGGCCGAAGAGCTCGAAACTTCCGAAGCCAGGATCATCTTCCTGACTTTTTTTTTGAGATTCTAATCTTGATTCGGCCTCGAGCCAGGATCTGGCTATGGTGTTCGGAGGCACAAGGGTCATCTCGCTCGAACACATGTCATACGAAAAACTCCGGATTGCAGCTCCACTACGGATCTAAGGACTAGTCCGGAAAATATCTCATCGTCAAATGAGATGGGGATCTGAGCCCAAATAGATGACTGTTCGGACGAGCCGACCCCGATCTAGGACCTTTTCGGCCCTGGAACCATGTTGTGACAACCCGAGACCGACGCCTAGAAGATTCCCCTATTATTTCCATTTCCGTCGTGTGTTTATTTTATTTGGTGGCATCATCATTTAGTTTGCATCGTCGCATCATGCACGTCATCTTGCATCATCTGTCACGTGTGGTGTTCTGAGTGTTTTGCTTCGAGAGATTACCGAGTCGTAGTGCGATAGAAACTCCCCCTCTCTCTCCCCTTATTTATTTCTTTGTCGTTTTGCTAAAGTTCCGTTTTAACCCCTATTTTTAAAATAAAGATTCGTCTTCTTTTAAAGAAAATCATTTTATTAAATGTGGGGGCAACCCTTGGGTTTTTATTTTATTTCTTCTTTTGTTTTATTTTAAAAACCACCTCATTTTCTTTTCTCTTTTAAAAAAGCTTTTATTTTATTCGTTAAATAAAAGAGGTTTATTTTATTCTTAAAAAGGTTTCATTTTTATTTGTTTAAAAATGCCCAACTATTTCTTATAGTTGGGGTGTGGTTTTTAAAGGAGCCCAAAAGTATTTTCTTTGAAGTTAAATTCTTTTCTTTTGGTGTGTGGTTTTCTATTTTGAAGACCAGCCTTTTGTGCGAGGCCTTTTAGCTGTGCAGAGGCAGGCCACCGAGGCCCACTAGCAGCCGGCCCAGGGCCCAGCCGATGTCCCCTATCCCTAGCGAAAGGGAGGGCTCCTCCCGATCCCATCTCCCTCCTGTCCCGCCGTCGTCCTCCCAGCGCCTCGTCCAGGGCCTCGATCCCCTCGCCCTCCACCTTGCCGCCATCGGTCCTAGCGCCCGGCTTGGCCGGCCTCCTCCTCCCGAGCCGCGCCGCCCCCGCTGTGCTCCGTTCCGCGCGCCGCCTGCTTTCCCCAGCCCAAGCAACCCCGCGCCGAGGCCTCCCAGTTGCCGTTCCCTACGTCGCCTCCCTGCCCCCAGGCCGCCCCTCGCCCGTCGCCCGACCATCCCGGGGTGCCCGAGCCTCCATGCCGTGCCGTAGCTTGCTGCTGTGCCTTGCCGTGGCCGCAGCCGCCGTCTCCCGTGCCGCGGCCTCCCTTCATCGACGCCCTCGGCCTCACCTCCCTGCTCGAGCCGGTCGCGAGCAGCTCGCCCCGACCTCGTCCGATCCTCGTCACCCCGCCGTCGCCGTCTCCCGCTCGTCGCCCTGGTCCCGCCGTGCACGCCGCTGCTGCCTGTCGTCGGGTGCTCGCCGATGTTGTTGCCATTTCCTTTTGCTGTTTGCTGTTGCGCGTCCTGCTGTTGCTGCCGTGCATGCTAGGCTAGCTTCCGAGCTGTAGCTTGCCGTGATGCCGCATTGCTGCTCCTGCTGCTTAGCTGATGCCGGGCCATGCCTAATGTTCGCATGCTGCTGTCCTGCTGCTGCCGTATTGCTTGCCTGCCGATGCTAGTTTGCTGTTGCAGCCGCTGTGCTTGCTTGCGTTTGCCTGTATGTAGCTTGCTGTTGCCTGCATGTGTTGCTCTTGCCGTGCCTTGCTCCTGCTAGCTTGCTTGCTTGTTGCTGCTATGCGGCTGTGGATGCTGTTAGTTGCCTTGCCGAGCTTGCTAGATGCTGCTTACTTGCCTTGCTGCTGTTAGATGGCATGCAATTAGCTGGTGTTCTAGTTGTTGGCTGAGATGTTGTTGCCTGCCTTTTAGTTGCAATAGCTGGCTGCCGTGAGTAGATGCTAGTTGTGCTTGCCTGCCTAATGCTTTGGTGCTGCTAGGTAGATTCTGCTAGCTGTTGCCTGCTAGATGCCGTCGTCGCTGTGGTCCGCTAGTTGCTGCCGTAGCATGCTGTGTTGTGGCCGAAGCTAGTTGTTGTAGTTGTTCTCGGCCACTGCCCGCTAGGTGCTGTTGTGTCGTCTTTCGGGACCGTCGCCAAAGTTCGTAAGCACCATCCCCTCCTTCATGGGACGAACAAGACCGCGTGTACCACGACGTCCTCGACGACCCCGACCATCTTCGGGAAACGAGTTCGACTACCGACGCCGAAGACCCGAGAACCATGACGCCGAGCGAACGACTACCGTCGACGAGACCGTGTACGACTACATCCACGACGACCACGACTTCCACGACGACCGTTGGTCCGCTACGACCCGAACCCCTCCGATATGCACGCGTCGAAGGTATACCGTTGGAACGTGTTGTGTACCGTATTCATGTGATGTATGAGATGAATGTATGTTTGCGTTGTATGTTGCCCGTTGCACGTGTACCTCTTTTATAGTGCCCCGACACATGGGAACCCGGTAACCGGGATCCCCCCATTCTTTATTTAGCGTTCCCGCACACACTCCCTATTCGTTGGCACGATATCTCAACGAGTTACCGGGATAGGAACGTTGTCGTGGCTTCGTTTCCATCTTGCCGCCATGGTTCCCTCTCGCTCGCTGTGGCGACACATGTTTCTTTCTCTTCTTGCCGTGGTGTTGTTTGAACTCGCATGCATGACGCATTCATGGCATAATTTTCTTGTGTTGCATGTCTGTTGAGCCGTAGCGTCCGTTCTTAGTTCCACGAGTTAAACTGACTAGGATGACACGTAGGATCATCGCTTCACCCCTTGCCATGTTAACAACGTTTAATATTGCGTGTTAAATAATCGGGAGTCAATTAAATAATTAATCGTGGAGTTTCGTCGATATGTAACCCATTGCATATCGAGCTTCATTTAATGTGTAGTGTTTGCGTGAGGTGAATTGCCCTGCCATCCCTTGCATCATTGAACTCATCATGCATCATATTAGGTTGTGTATCATGTTGTGCATGGTGTGGTGAATATTTATGTTGATGTTTGTTTCCGGTTTGCTCCGTTCCGATAGAGTTCCGCAACCGTGTCAGAATGTGAGGACCCGTTCGACTACGTTGGTTCGCCGACTTCTCGGAGTTGTTCTTCTTCCAAGCTGGATCTCAGGCAAGATGATCATTTCCCCAGATACCATTACTATCATTGCCATGCTAGTTATTTCGATGCTATCGTTATGTCTCGTTGCCTACCACATGTTAAATATCAGCCTCTCAACAATGCCATGAAAACCTTCAACCTTTTTCAACCTAGCAAACCACTGATTGGCTATGTTACCGCTTGCTTAACCCTGTATTAGCGTTGCTAGTTGCAGGTGCAGATGCTTCCATGTGATAACATGGGTTCCTTGTCATATCACCATATTAATGCTATTTAATTTAATGGACCTATATACTTGGTAAAAGGTGGAAGGCTCGGCCTTTCTAGCCTGGTGTTTTGTTCCACCTTTGCCCCCTTAGTTTCGGTTATCGGTGTTATGTTCCATAATTGAGCGTTCCTAACACGGTCGGGGTTGTTATGGGGACCCCCTTGATAATTCGTTTTAGATTAAAGCTGGTCTGGCAAGGCCCAACTTTGGTACTACATTTGCCTAATAACTAATGAACTGCATAGGGAGTAATTAACCCGAGGAAATTTAATCAACCCCCGGGCCAGTGCTCCTCATGAGTGTTGGTCCAAAACAGAGCAGCTTATTAACGCTACCCGGGGCATCTCGGCATTTGGCGTGGTAACCATCGCTCATCCGTCGTGTCCTGAGAACGAGGTACGCGACTCCTATCGGGATCGTCGACACGTCGGGCGGCCTTGCTGGATTAGTTTTACCTTTGACGAGATATCTTGTGCATCGGGATTCCGGTGATGCTTTGGGTAATCTCAGAGTTGAGGTTTTCCACTAGGGAATCTGACGAGATCGCGAGCTTCATGATTGAGGATTTCTATGCGGCTTGTGGTAATTTGTGATGGACTAGTTGGAGCACCCCTGCAGGGTTAAATATTTCGGAAAGCCGTGCCCGCGGTTATGTGGCAACGTGGAAGTTTTGTTTAACACTGGTTCTAGATAACTTGAAGTTAACTTAATTCAAATATGCCAACTGTGTGCGTAACCGTGACTGTCTCTTTCGTGAGTTCCCTCTCCGATCGAGGACACGGTGGGGTTATGTCTGACGTAGGCAGTTGTTCAGGATCATTCATTTGATCACCAGTAGACACGTCCATTATGGGTAGATCTTCCCTCTCTTATTTCTTGTACTCGTAAGCTAAGCCACCAAATATATGCTTAGCCGCTGCTGCAACCTCACCACTTAACCATACCTCACCCATTAAGCTTTGCTAGTCTTGATACCTTTGGAAATGAGATTGCTGAGTCCCCGTGGCTCACAGATTACTACAACACCAGTTGCAAGTACAGGTAAAGATTACTTGATGCGAGCACGTTGGTTGTTCATTTGGAGTTCTTCTTCTTCTTCATCATCGATCTAGGATGGGTTCCAGGCCGGCAGCCTGGGATACCAAGGATGGACGTCGTTCTTCTTTTCTCGTTTGTTTTCGTCCGTAGTCGGACCCTGCTCTTACTCTTGATGTTTATGTAATGTACCGACGTGACTCTGATGTAGCTTCTGGTGAGTGTAAGCCAACTCTAATATATATCTCTTCTTTTCAGTACATGTACTTGTAACGATATCCATTCTTGCGACACGACGAGATGCGCTTCTATCCCTGACGAGGCCTTCATGCCAAATTGAGGATAGGGTCGCATCTTGGGCGTGACACATGTGTAGGGAACTTTATTCCCAACCAACCGCCCACTTCATTGCCATTATTGAAGATCTAACCGATCTGTTAGACTTCGCTTCTGAAGTAGCTGAATATATGGACACGACTATTTAATCTCCTAGTCCTCCCGTAACGGGAAGATGGACAGCCACCTCCACGTATGCCGTGTACATGGTAGACACCCCCAGGGACGAGGGTGCCATGGGGAAAAGTGATGATGACACCATGGTTAAAAACAGCGGCCACGGGCCTGTTAAGCACCATTGCTAGCGCAAAAATCCTAAAGCTCGTAAGGGCAAGGAGAGTAACGATGCACCGGGGATAACTCAAACCCCGAAGATACGGATAATCTAGCTGAATCCGAAAACCTGACGACCCCGAATGTGATCCTAACCTACCAGGATACATGGATACATATTAACCTAAAGGTCTTGGGAATTCCAAAGACATAAACTATGTCCCTCCGATCAAGGAGGATGAGAGCCTGGGAGTCGAGGATTTCATCATCCCTGAAGACCCACTGGATCAGGAAGTATTCAGGCAACAACTCATCACTACTACAAGGAGATGATGACGAGTTGATGGATATATATCTCGCCCCTCGTTGGTTACCCCAAGTGGAAGGTGGAGATGTAGTCAACAGAAGATTACCCTTACACGGGGACTGTAAGGTTTATCGAACCAGGAGGACTCCGAGGATCTACAAGTAGGTGTCTTCCACCCTAGCGGTAGAAGACGACGTGGACCTGCACACACAACAAATAACTTTGCTCCCAATGAGTACAGAGAGGTTGCCAATCTCTTCGGCCTTGTAGTTTGCAAAGGAACAAAACACAAGCGGGAAGGTAATAGTGATTGCAACAGAAAAGTAAATGAAAGCGGTAAATGATGGAGGTGTAAACAATGATGGTGATATGGACCGGAGTCACATGATATTCACTAGTGATGTCTCTCTCCCAAAAGATGATAAACAACTATGCTTGGGTAAACAAATCACACTTGGGCAATTGACAGAATTATGATCGCACCGCAATGCTAATTATGCTACTTGATAGTTAGAGGTTCAATGGTAATGGGAAGTACGCCAAGACATGTAGACCGTTTATTCATTAGCATCTACTTTCTAACCATCCACCGTGAGATATCTATCCAGAACATCTCGCCGGTATTAAGTTGTGAGCCCCACCCAAAGTGTAACTCAAAGTAATAGACAAGTGCATTAAAGAACTATGCGTAAGGTAAACAATCCTTGCAACTGTGGTCACAAGCACCGTTGTTTTCTCCCTGGTGGCAACAAGCACACCCCCTAGTCTCATGTTTCTGTCACTCAAGCTAGACATCCAGGGGCATGAACCCACAATCTTGCATAATGCTCGCTCTTGGAGTTACAATCTACTACTCGACCAAAGCAATAAATAGCAACGGAGAACATGCATGAATCACTAAGGAACATAATATAAAAGGATAATAAAATATATAACTCATAACAATCTGAACATAATCTCATAATCCATTGGATCCCAACAAACCGAGCATAGCAAAAGCAACAGAATTACATAGATGCCTTGATCATGTAGGGCAGCTCACAAGGACTAACCATTCAAGCACAAGATTGGAGAGAAGACATCACATAACTACTGGTCATGGACTCATAGTCCAAGGAGGACTAATCAAGGCACGTCCGGGAATTGTCCATGGCGGTGGAGAAGCTCCCGGAGGTCAATCCTCACTCCGGCAGGGTGTCGGGAAGAGGTCTCCTGACGCTCCCGATCTCGGAAGCGCTGCGGCGGCGGAACGATGGAGAAATTCACGATTCCAGAAAGTCTGCAAGGGTTTCAGCTCGGGACTCTAAATATAGGACAAAGGAGGGCACCAGAGGAGGTAGGACCCACCCAGGCAACCTCCTGGCGCGGCCTAGGGCCTAGCCGCGCCAGCAGGCCGCCTGGGAGGCCCCTAGCCCCCCTCTGGCCCATCTTCGATGATCCAGAAGCTTCGGTTTTGCTGATTTTTTTGTATATTTTTTCTGGCATTTTTCGGGCTTTGGAAAATTGGGTAAAAGCCCTTGCAAAATAGACATCAGCAGACAGAAAGTGGCACTAGGTGCACTGAGTTATTAGGTTAGTCCAATATGTGTAAAATGATATAAAAGTTTAGCAAAACATATAACAATGTCAGCCAGAAGATCATGGAACAAGCAGAAATTATAGATACGTTTCGGACGTATCTCTTGGGGAACGTCGCATGGGAAACAAAAATTTTCCTACGCGCACGAAGACCTATCATGGTGATGTCCATCTACGAGAGGGGATGAGTGATCTACGTACCCTTGTAGACCGTACAGGAGAAGCGTTAGTGAACGCGTTTGATGTAGTGGAACGTCCTCACGTCCCTCGATCCGCCCCGCGAACAATCCCGCGATCAGTCCCACGATCTAGTACCGAACGGACGGCACCTCCGCGTTCAGCACACATACAGCTCGACGATGATCTCGGCCTTCTTGATCTAGTAAGAGAGACGGAGAGGTAGAAGAGTTCTCCGGTAGCGTGACGGCGCTCCGGAGGTTGGTGATGACCTTGTCTCAGCAGGGCTCCGCCCGAGCTCCGCAGAAACGCGATCTAGAGGAAAAACCGTGGAGGTATGTCGTCGGGCTGCCATGGAAAAGTCGTCTCAAATCAGCCCTAAAACCTCCGTATATATAGGTGGGAGAGGGGGGCCTTGCCTTGGGGCTCAAGGAGCCCCAAGGTGTTCGGCCGAGCCAAGGGGGGAAGGTCTCCCCCCAAACCGAGTTGGACTTGGTTTGGTGGGTGGGAGTCCTTCCTTCCCTTCCCACCTCCTCCTTTTTTTTCTTTCTCTTTGATTTTTGTTCTAATGCGCATAGGGCCCTATTGGGCTGTCCCACCAGCCCACTAAGGGCTGGTGCGCCACCCTCAAGGCCTATGGGCTTCCCCGGGGTGGGTTGCCCCCCC
Source organism: Hordeum vulgare subsp. vulgare (assembly GCF_904849725.1). NCBI lineage: Eukaryota > Viridiplantae > Streptophyta > Magnoliopsida > Poales > Poaceae > Hordeum > Hordeum vulgare. The sequence goes on along the minus strand of NC_058524.1, from coordinate 74,712,189 downwards.
GGTGAACTCCCGGAACCCATTCGTCATTCCCGGTACATTCCCGGTAACTCCGAAAACCTTCCGGTAATCAAATGAGGTCATCCTATATACCAATCTTCGTTTCCGGACCATTCCGGAAACCCTCGTGACGTCCGTGATCTCATCCGGGACTCCGAACAACATTCGGTAACCAACCATATAACTCAAATACCCATATTGGATCCTACATATTCTACGAAGATCTTTATCGTTTGAACCTCAGTGCCAAGGATTCATATAATCCCGTATGTCATTCCCTTTGTCCTTCGGTATGTTACTTGCCCGAGATTCAATCGTCAGTATCCGCATACCTATTTCAATCTCGTTTACCAGCAAGTCTCTTTACTCGTTCCGTAATACAAGATCCCGCAACTTACACTAAGTCACATTGCTTGCAAGGCTTATGTGTGATGTTGTATTACCGAGTGGGCCCCGAGATACCTCTCCGTCACACGGAGTGACAAATCCCAGTATTGATCCATACTAACTCAACTAACACCTTTGGAGATACCTGTAGAGCATCTTTATAGTCACCCAGTTACGTTGCGACGTTTGATACACACAAAGTATTCCTCCGGTGTCAGTGAGTTATATGATCTCATGGTCATAGGAACAAATACTTGACACGCAGAAACAGTAGCAACAAAATTACACGATCAACATGCTACGTCTATTAGTTTGGGTCTAGTCCATCACGTGATTCTCCTAATGACGTGATCCAGTTATCAAGCAACAACACCTTGTTCATAATCAGAAGACATTGACTATCTTTGATCAACTGGCTAGCCAACTAGAGGCTTGCTAGGGACAGTGTTTTGTCTATGTATCCACACATGTAAATGAGTCTTCATTCAATACAATTATAGCATGGATAATAAACGATTATCTTCATACATGAATTATAATAATAACTATATTTATTATTGCCTCTAGGGCATAATTCCAACAGTCTCCCACTTGCACTAGAGTCAATAATCTAGCCCTCACATCATCATGCGAATTACATTGTAATAAATCTAACACCCATACAGTTCTGGTGTTGATCATGCTTTGGCCGTGGAAGAGGTTTAGTCAGCGGGTCTGCTACATTCAAATCCGTGTGCACTTTGCATATATTTCGTCCTCTCCTTCGACGTAGTCGCGGATGAGGTTGAAGCGTCGTTTGATGTGTCTGGACTTCTTGTGAAACCGTGGTTCCTTTGCTAAGGCAATGGCACTCGTGTTGTCACAGAACAAGGTTATTGGATTCAGTGCGCTTGGCACCACTCCAAGATCCATCATGAAGTGCGTCATCCAGACACCCTCCTTAGCCGCCTCCGAGGCAGCCGTGTACTCCGCTTCACATGTAGAATCTGCTACGACGCTTTGCTTGGCACTGCACCAGCTTACCGCACCCCCATTAAGAATAAATACGTATCCGGTTTGCGACTTAGAGTCGTCCGGATCTGTGTCAAAGCTTGCATCGACGTAACCTTTTACGGTGAGCTCTTCGTCACCTCCATACACGAGAAACATCTCCTTAGTCTTTTTCAGGTACTTCAGGATATTCTTGACCGCTGTCCAGTGATCCACTCCTGGATTACTCTGGAACCTACCTGTCATACTTATGGCCAGGCTAACATCCGGTCTAGTGCACAACATTGCATACATGATAGAGCCTATGGCTGAAGCATAGGGGACGGAGCGCATATGCTCTCTATCCTCATCAGTTGCTGGGCACTGAGTCTTACTCAATCTCGTACCTTGTAAAACTGGCAAGAACCCCTTCCTGGACTGTTCCATTTTGAACCTCTTCAAAACTTTATCAAGGTATGTGCTTTGTGAAAGTCCTATCAGGCGTTTTGATCTATCCCTATAGATCTTAATGCCTAGAATGTAAGCAGCTTCTCCTAGGTCCTTCATACAGAAACTTTTATTCAAGTAATCCTTTATGCTCTCCAAAAACTCTACGTTGTTTCCAATCAGCAATATGTCATCCACATATAATATTAGAAACGCCACAGAGCTCCCACTCACTTTCTTGTAAATACAAGATTCTCCAACCACTTGTATAAACCCAAATGCTTTGATCACCTCATCAAAGCGTTTGTTCCAACTCCGAGATGCTTGCACCAGTCCAAAAATGGATCGCTGGAGCTTGCACACCTTGTTAGCATTCTTAGGATCGACAAAGCCTTCGGGTTGCATCATATACAATTCTTGCTTAAGGAAACCGTTAAGGAACGCCGTTTTGACATCCATCTGCCAGATTTCATAATCGAAAAATGCAGCTATTGCTAACATGATTCTGATGGACTTAAGCATCGCTACGGGTGAGAATGTCTCATCGTAGTCAACTCCTTGAACTTGTGAAAAACCCTTTGCCACAAGTCGAGCTTTATAAACGGTCACATTACCGTCAGCGTCCGTCTTCCTCTTAAAGATCCATTTGTTCTGAATAGCCTTGCGACCCTCAGGCAGTACCTCCAAAGTCCACACTTTGTTCTCATACATGGATCCTATCTCGGACTTCATGGCTTCTAGCCATTTGTTGGAATCTGGGCACACCATTGCTTCTTCATAATTTGCAGGTTCATTGTTGTCCAACAACATGATTGATAAGACGGGATTACCGTACCACTCTGCAGCAGCACGTGGTCTCGTAGACCTGCATGGTTCGACAGAAACTTGAACCGAAGTTTCATGATCATCATCATTAACTTCCTCCTCAACCGGCGTTGCAACGACAGAGGTTTCCCCTTGCCCTGCGCCACCATCCAGAGGGATGAGAGGTTCGACCACCTCGTCAAGTTCTATCTTCCTCCCACTCAATTCTCTCGAGAGAAACTCCTTCTTGAGAAAAGCTCTGTTTTTAGCAACAAACACTTTGCCCTCGGATTTGAGATAGAAGGTGTACCCAACTGTCTCTTTTGGGTAACCTATGAAGACGCACTTTTCCGCTTTGGGTTCCAGCTTTTCAGGCTGAAGCTTTTTGACATAAGCATCACATCCCCAAACTTTAAGAAACGACAACTTTGGCCTTTTGCCATACCTCAGTTCGTATGGTGTCGTCTCAACGGATTTTGATGGTGCCCTATTTATAGTGAATGCAGCTGTTTCTAATGCATAACCCCAAAACGATAACGGCAAATCGGTAAGAGACATCATAGATCGCACCATCTCTAATAAAGTACGATTACGACGTTCGGACACACCATTACGCTGTGGTGTTCCAGGCAGTGTCAACTGTGAAACAATTCCACATTGTCTTAAGTGAGCACCAAACTCGAAACTCAGATATTCACCCCCACGATCAGACCGTAGGAACTTCATCTTCTTATTACGATGATTTTCAACTTCACTCTGAAATTGCTTGAACTTTTCAAATGTTTCAGACTTGTGCTTCATCAAGTAGACATAACCATATCTACTCAAATCGTCAGTGAAGGTGAGAAAATAACGATATCCGCCGCGTGCCTCCACGCTCATCGGACCACACACATCGGTATGTATGATTTCCAACAAGTCACTTGCACGCTCCATTGTTCCGGAGAACGGAGTCTTAGTCATCTTGCACATGAGGCATGGTTCGCACGTGTCAAGTGAATCAAAGTCAAGTGACTCCAAAAGTCCATCAGCATGGAGTTTCTTCATGCGCTTTACACCAATATGACCTAAGCGGCAGTGCCACAAAAATATGGCGCTATCATTGTTAACTCTAACTCTTTTGGTCTCAATGTTATGTATGTGTGTATCGCTATATTGATTCAATATGAACAATCCTCTCACATTGGGTGCATGACCATAAAAGATGTTACTCATAGAAATAGAACAACCATTATTCTCTGACTTAAAAAAGTAACCGTCTCGCAATAAAAAAGATCCAGATATAATGTTCATGCTCAACGCAGGCACTAAATAACAATGATTTAAGTTCATAACTAATCCTGATGGTAACTGAAGTGAAACTGTGCCGATGGCGATTGCATCAACCTTGGAACCATTTCCTACGCGCATCGTCACTTCATCTTTAGCCAGCCTTCGTCTATTCCGCAGTTCCTGTTTCGAGTTGCAAATATGAGCAACAGAACCGGTATCGAATACCCAGGCACTACTACGAGAGCCGGTTAAGTACACATCAATAACTTGTATATCAAATATACCTGATTTTTCTTTGGCCGCCTTCTTATCTGCCAGATACTTGGGGCAATTGCGCTTCCAGTGACCCATACCCTTGCAATAGTAACACTCCGTTTCAGGCTTAGGTCCAGCTTTGGGTTTCTTCGTCGGATTGGCAACAGGCTTGCCACTCTTCTTTGAATTACCCTTCTTGCCTTTGCCGTTTCTCTTGAAACTAGTGGTCTTATTCACCATCAACACTTGATGCTCTTTATGGAGTTCAGACTCTGCGACTTTCAGCATCGCAAACAACTCGCCGGGAGATTTGTTCATCCCTTGGATGTTGTAGTTCAACACAAAGCTTTTATAGCTTGGCGGCAGTGATTGAAGGATTCTGTCAGTGATAGCCTCTTGCGGGAGTTCAATCCCCAGCTCAGCTAGACGGTTTGAGTACCCAGACATTTTGAGCACATGTTCACTGGCAGACGAGTTTTCCTCCATCTTGCAAGCATATAATTTATCGGAGGTCTCATACCTCTCGATCCGGGCGTTCTTCTGAAAGATAAACTTCAACTCCTGGAACATCTCAAATGCTCCATGACGCTCAAAGCGACGTTGAAGTCCCGGTTCTAAGCAATACAAGACTGCACATTGAACTAACCAAGCGTTCTTAACATCCTGATCAGCCGTAGCGGGTGGTTCATCTCCTAGCGCAGCATTAAGGACATAATCCTTCTTCCCAACTTGTAATATTAGCTTAATATTACGAGCCGAGTCTACAAAGTTGCTTCCATCATCTTTCAACTTAGCTTTCTCTAGGAACGTACTAAAATTCAGGGTGACTGTCGCATGAGCCATGATCTACAACACAAATATATTCAAAGTGGACTTAGACTATGTTCAAGATAATTAGAGTTTAACTTAATCAAAATTATACGCTAAACTCCCACTCAAAAAGTACATCTCTCTAGTCATTTGAGTGGTTCATGATCCACTTACACTAGCTCAAGTCCGATCATCACGTGAGTTGAGTATAGTTTCAGTGGTAAGCATCCCTATGCTAATCATATCATCTATATGATTCATGATCGACCTTTCGGTCTCATGTGTTCCGAGGCCATGTCTGCACATGCTAGGCTCGTCAAGCTTAACCCGAGTGTTCCGTGTGCGCAACTGTTTTGCACCCGTTGTATGTGAACATCGAGTCTATCACACCCGATCATCACGTGGTGTCTCGAAACGACGAACTGTAGCAATGGTGCACAGTCGGGGAGAAACCGACACTTGCCAGTCATCTTTGAGCAACGGGGTTACTCGTAGCGATGAAACCAGTCTCTCGTAAGCATACGAGTAATGTCGGTCCAAGCCGCTTCAATCCAACAATACCGCGGAATCAAGAAAAGACTAAGGAGGGCAGCAAAACGCACATCACCGCCCACAAAAACATTTGTGTTCTACTCGAGAAGACATCTACGCATGAACCTAGCTCATGATGCCACTGTTGGGGAAAGTCGCACGGGAAACAAAAAATTTCCTACGCGCACGAAGACCTATCATGGTGATGTCCATCTACGAGAGGGGATGAGTGATCTACATACCCTTGTAGACCGTACATCAGAAGCGTTAGTGAACGCGGTTGATGTAGTGGAACGTCCTCACGTCCCTCGATCCGCCCCGCGAACAATCCCGCGATCAGTCCCACGATATAGTACCGTACGGACGGCACCTCCGCGTTCAGCACACGTACAGCTCGACGATGATCTCGGCCTTCTTGATCCTGCAAGAGAGACGGAGAGGTAGAAGAGTTCTCCGGCAGCGTGACGGCACTCCGGAGGTTGGTGATGACCTTGTCTCAGCAGGGCTCCGCAGAAACGCGATCTAGAGGAAAAACCGTGGAGGTATGTGGTCGGGCTGCCGTGGAAAAGTCGTCTCAAATCAACCCTAAAACCTCCGTATATATAGGTGGGAGAGGGGGGACCTTGCCTTGGGGCTCAACGAGCCCCAAGGGGTTCGGCCGAGCCAAGGGGGGAAGGTCTCCCCCCCAAACCGAGTTGGACTTGGTTTGGTGGGTGGGAGTCCTTCCTTCCCTTCCCACCTCCTCTTTTTTTTCTCTTTGATTTTTCTTCTAATGCGCATAGGGCCCTTTTGGGCTGTCCAACCAGCCCACTAAGGGCTGGTGCGCCACCCTCAAGGCCTATGGGCTTCCCCGGGGTGGGTTGCTGTAACATCCCAAAATTATAAATTTTGGAATGTTAATATAATTATTAGATTGATTGTTTGTTTGTTTGCTGAGTGACTGAAACTTGTGTGAAATTTGAAACTTTTCGAAACTTTTGAATGAGAGGGAATAAAATGACTTTCCCCTTCTCCGGTGAATTGAAATTCAAGCTTTTAAAAGGAAAGAGAGAATATGACATGACTTCTTCACCTATAAAGAATTTGGACAGAGATATTTGCATTGAATTCTTTTGCATTTCCATTCGTTTTCTTCGTGCAACAAAATGCCGGGAAATACATTCTAGAGCGGAGGAACATGACCCTCGAACCCACGGGCATTTTGAAAGTTATTTGAACCCTCAAACTTAGAGGATCATTTGAAAATTATATACAAAAAGAAATAATGCTTTTAGTGATTTTGGAAAAATAATTTTTTTCTGAAGTTTTTATTTTGGCGTGGAAAAATGCCCATCATCTATATTTTATTTTTCTGATAATTTTCGTATATAAAAACTCTTTATTTCGAATTGATTTGATTTCCTTTTTAACGTTTTAGTTTCCTAGTTTTGAAATTAGGAAGGAGATCACTTTTATTAGGAAATACCTCCTGGCCCATTAAGCACTTTCCAAATTTGGCCCAACACAGATCATCTTCTTCCTCCTTTCTTCTTCACGTGAGAGTAGCTTTCCATCCATGGAGGAAGGAATCCCCTCCTTCCCGATCTCCCTCTTCTTTCCTTCCGGACGCCATCCGAGACCGCCTATAAATTCCCACCGTCCTCCTCTCTCCATTTTTCCCGAAAGAACTCCCTCTCCTCGCCTCTAACTCGTGCCCCACCTCGCCGGAGTCGTCACCGGAAACTCACCGGAGAAAATCACAGGAGCACCCCACCTTCGGCCCCCCTGCACCCTCTCCTCCCTGCCGCACCACCCCTCCCTTCGGCCCCTCCTCCACCGCCGCCACCCCTCCACCTCGCCCCCCTGCTGCTCCCTCCCCTCCTTGGAAACCAGCAGCACCACCAGTAGTTTTCTCCTCCACCTCGCCCCCCTGCAGCCCCCTCCCTCCACCTTGCCTCCCCACCCCTGCCAAGAGCCCCCACCCTTCGGCCCCTTCCCCACCCCCGCCGGAGTGCCCCCCTCCCCGCCGGCGACCCACCCCACCGGAGCCCCTTCCCACCTCGGCCATTACAGCCACGGGAGCAACCCCCAGCCGAGGTAAGGCCCCTCCCTCCTTTCTTTTTTGTACATGTTTTGTTTTAGCCCTTAGATCTCTATTTAGTGGTATAGATTAGATCCTAAAGTACCTGTTCGATTTAGCTCAGAAAACCAGTGGTTTTTTAGTTCACTTATGTATTAACCAGTAGTTTTACTAGAGCTAGGCCGTTTGCTCAAAGCTTTGCAACAAACGCCTCCCTCGGCCTATAGCAACATGCCACGTGTACCCCCATTAGTTAGCTAGATTAGCTTCAGTTTTTCTGGCTATATTACAAAAAACAGAAAGTTTCAATCTTGTTTTGGCCACAACTTTTGATCCCGAAGTCCAATGATAGTGATTCTTTTTGCAGTAGTTCAAAAATTTCTTGTAGTGTTCAAAAACATATAATTGGTCTATGTTTAAAATTTTAAAATATAAGTTAGATCAGATTTAGTTTAAACCTTGTTCTGCCTATTCCAGGAGTTTAAAAATAGCTTTTAATTTGATTCCTTTTGGTACTGATCACTACTGATCTTATTTATCAGTGGTAAAAATTTCAGTTTTGTTTGAGCATTTTAGCTCACTGTTTCTTGTGAAACAATTTATGTTTCACCTCTTTTAGAATTTTGGCTAATTCTTTTTCTATTTTTGTTTTTAAATTATTTTCTTTTATATTTAAGAAAGATTATTGTTTTGTTTATGTTAGTTAATAGTAGGTTTGCAACAAGTTTTGATTTTTATTTTTATTTGTTTTCATGAAATCAATTCTAGTTCCTTAGTAACTTGCAATTGTTTTCCGCATTGTTTCAAATCCCGTTTGGGAATCCTTTCAAGTAGTTTTGTGAAAAATACTTTATTTTATCTTTGTTAACCTTATATCTTAGTTCCTTGTTATTATTTTATGTTAGACAAAAACTATTTAGTGTTTGACGTAGTAGAAGACTCTCTAGTCTTATTTGAAGTTTCCTTCGGATTCCTATTCGCTCTCTCTTTTGTTTTGATTGATAGAATGATTGCTAGTATGAGTGCTTATGTGAATGATATGTTTGTTATATAGATTTCATCGGAGAGTGACGAGTAGTCTATCAAGTTATTTTCTCGAGAATTTCTTCTTCGTCAACATCACCAGGCAAGTCACTTTGATCATACTATCACCTATGTTTTATGCATCATAGTTCTACCATCCTATGCCCATTTGCATGCTGCTTAGGTACTTGGAAATTTTAGTATAGATTGTAGTATCATGTGGTAGGCACACAACAACCCGATACTTGGCCCTGGGACGACAACTTTCATATTGCTATGCTTGAGTAGACGGGATTTCGGTTGAGTGCATAACTCGAGTGATGCGAGGTTGATTAAATAATCAAGACCGGTTAAGACAAGAGTTTTCAAGACCTCGGACGCAATGCAACACTGGGTGAAGGACGGTTGATCGGCTCCCTGGAAAACCCAGTGGATGCCCGGGATGCTGGAGAGGCCATGACATCCCGCGGAAAGCTTCACCCAGGCTCAAAGAGACGGACGGATATTTTCAAGACCCAAGGCTTACCTGCACAGCCACAAGTCATTATGGGCTCTGGCTTGGTTGGACAACGCGGCGACTCTGGACCGGCGGTGCTAGCAGATGTAGACGAACGGTAGGAATGGATGGGCACCGAGAGGGATTCAGAGGGACCCGTTGAAAGACCATGTTTTGATCATCCGGTCTTCAAACACCCTGAAGTGCGAGGACATACTCGGAGGCGATCAAATCTTGTGGGGAACGTGTGCAAAACTCTGCAGAGTACTCAAACCTAATCGATTAGCCGTGTCCACGGTCATCGACAACTTGAGCCAAAGGAACTGATGTTATCTGGATTTCTCAACACCATTATATATATTTGATGAGGGTAATATTGATAACTCGGGAATGAGAACTGGTTGGCGGACCATCTCATTAACAACCAACTACGTAGTAACATTTTGCTTTTAGCCCTCTCTTGATGTCGGAGAAAACTGGCTTTTCGCTAAAAACTTATAGCCCCACCTGCCATATATGCATGTAGAGATAGATGATTATATTTTCCCCCTCTCATATGTGACTTGCCGGCATATTCGATATGCTGACCTACACGGTGCAACGTCTTATGTTGCAGATATTTTTCTTCGACGAGTAAGAGTACGATTCAGGGTTACGGTCTACACTCAACTTGCCGTTGGTGTTTATTGGGACTCCACTCCCTTGACTGCTTCCGCTGAAATATTTAAGGTATATATATCAGTTTTATGCTATTTACATGTGATTGCACTTTGATATATACATTGATGTACTGTGTGTGCCAGCATACTGATCCAGGGATGGCACAGATACACAGAGGCTTGACTCGTTTTGAGTCGGGTCGCTACAGAGATGGTATCAGAGCACATGTTGACTGTAGGACGTGACCCTAGAAACTGGAAATTTCTTAGGAAAGGATCTCTCAAATTTTTTATTTTCAACATCACCTTTTACTTCTCATCTCTTCTGATTTCATCAAATATTCTCTCTCACCTCCACTAGTTATACAATCCCCTTACCCCTTTGACCTCATGAAGAATCAACAGAGCTCTACTTCAAAGTATAGAGTATTTCAACATGCATTTGAAGAATTGAAGCTACACCCATTGAAGACTCCCAAGACCCGAAGAACTCAAAGACCCTGAAGTGTCCGAATAACTATATGACCATTAGAAGTCCAAACCCCTTTTATATACCCACGTTAGATACGATGATTTGTGAACCGTCTTTGGTGTGTGTTTTCCGACGGCCACAAATCAAACCTATTCTCAAAAATATTGTTTGTATCTCCCTCCCTCTCTTACCCGTCTCACCCCCAAAACCTCAACCCTACCAGATGGAGTTTGAAGCTGGACTTGTAGTCTCTGGACCAATGACCCAGCTGGGGGCTGAAATATGGAATTCAGAACATGGAGAACCACTTCGGGAGCAACTTGATCTCAAGGAAGTATGAAGTGGAACACGCTCTCCAGTACTTTACCCAAAGTGCTGCTATCTGGTGGAAAATGCACCATGCCATACAAGGATTTAGTGGGGCAGAAACCTGGGACGAATTCAAGAGGACTCTGTTAAGATCCCGTCTCATTCGGAAGTGCTATGATAATCCGAAGGAGAAGACTTGTGCATGCAAGATCTGTGGAGAAATAGGACACACCGAGGAAGAACACAAGGATGGATGCACTCATTGTGAAGAAGATCATCCAGCTGAGGAATGCCCAAGTAGTCAGGTGACTTGCTTCTTGTGTGAAGCAACCACCCACTACCCAGCTCAGTGTCACATTTACCCCAAGGTACAACAAGTTGTCCAGCAGCAGAAAGATGCAGTGAAGGAAACACTCAAGAAGAAGATTCTAGAAGAGTCGGTGATGAACAAAAATATTGAAGACCCTGATGGACAAGGTCTGACCAGATTTTTCTCCAATGCATGCTACTCATGTGGAGAAAAAGGACATTATTCACAGGACTGCACGAAGAGAAGCCAAGAGTACCTGGGAAACTTCCCGACGGAAGAAGTGGAGTTTGATCCACTTGAAATAGAAGAACTGGCCAAAATAAAGGAGTCCGGAAAGAAGAAAAAGTACCCTCGGAAGAACCAAATCTCTGCAGACAAAGACCTGAGTCATGTCAGATGTTACAAGTGTATGAAATTTGGCCACCACAAATACATGTGCTCAGGAAGGAAGCCGGGAACCCAAGGAGCAAAGGCAAACACTAAGACGCCTCGAGACTGGTCAGAACTCATTTGCTTTTGTTGCAAGGAAGCAGGACATTTTGCCAGCGATTGTCCACAAAGGAAGAAATCTAGAATGGAGTAGTTAAGTTTTGACCATGGCAAAAAGTGTAATCCGAAGCACTCTTGTTTTTCATAAGATCATGGAGTGAAATTTTTTGTAACAGAAGTCCCTGAGATTGTAATAACATCATGAATAAATGGAATTTATTGTCTCATGATTGTCTATGTTGAAACTGTATGCATTGTTTCTCTACGAGCAAAGATCTCTGAACAATTATGAGGATATGAGAAAAATATGGTCTATGCAGGCATGAGTATAATTCATTTAAGTGTGGTAGTAATTGGTAAACCCACAGGATCCACTGAGTAGGAATAAACCAGGAATACCTGAGTGAAGTACGTGCGGAGATGATGGAGATGAAACTCATGACCACCATGATGAAGCAAAAGATGGATGATTCCAAGGAGCACCTCGGAAAGTTCGAGTGGAACTAAAGTACCTCCAAGAGAGACAGATGAATAAAGTTGGCAGAAATGCTCGACCATACCGAACAATGTGGATGGCAGCATTTGTAATAGAGTACTTTTGAATTGGAGTTTTTGAGGAGAAATTAAGGATGTAATAAAGGATTGATTATGAAATGAATATGATTTATGGAAGAAGCTATGATGGGTCAGCAAACGTTTTCTTAGGAGCATACGAGAGCCTGAGAGTTGTGAAGATACGATAGATGTTTCGTTCAGCTTGCAGAACCAATGGATTATCCGAACTCCGTTCGTGGACAAGAGAAATTCTGCAACGCTTATGAGGATGCCCAAGTGTTAGAATGCGAGATTCGCTAAACCTTATACAGAGAAATGATTTGGGTGCGGAATGGATTGATCACCATGACGACTTACTCTTATCATTTATCTTGCTATACGGAATGGTAAATCTGAGAGACTTACCCATAGTGAGAGACGACGTTCTTTGAAGCTTTTGTTTAAGCCTTAGAATGGTACAAGGAAAGCCCATGTACATGGCACTTGTTGTCACGCGTAGGAAATTTTACGGTGAGGATGAAACCAAGACCTCTCTCTCTGCAGGATAACCACAAATGGTAGACCACCACGAGAACCATTGATATGTTATTTAGAATTGACCACGAGACTGTTAGTTAAGAAGACCCAGTGACGAAAGAAGCTTATATCAACGGGAGAGCATCACCAAAGGATTTAATATGAAGACTGTGCGATGTCAGTTGCCAAAACCGCAGAGGATCGTTAAAGCATTTTGAGGGACCAGTGTCTCTCATTTTAAGTGTGGTAGCATCCCACCTTGCCGGAGATTGGATTAGTTAGAAGACCCCCAAACCCTAACCTTTCTCTCTAGCCTCTTCGAATCTCGAGGACGAGATTCATTTTAAGTGTGGTAGTTTGTAACATCGCAAAATTATAAATTTTGGAATGTTAATATAATTATTAGATTGATTGTTTGTTTGTTTGCTGAGTGACTGAAACTTGTGTGAAATTTGAAACTTTTCGAAACTTTCGAATGAGAGGGAATAAAATGACTTTCCCCTTCTCCGGTGAATTCAAATTCAAGCTTTTAAAAGCAAAGAGAGAAGATGATATGACTTCTTCAACTATAAAGAATTTGAACGGAGATATTTGCATTGAATTCTTTTACATTTCCATTCGTTTTCTTCGTGCAACAAAATGCCGGGAAATACATTCTAGAGCGGAGGAACATGACCCTCGAACCCACGGGCATTTTGAAAGTTATTTGAACCCTCAAACATAGAGGATCATTTGAAAATTATTTACAAAAAGAAATAATGCTTTTAGGGATTTTGGAAAAATAATTTTTTCTGAAGTTTTTATTTTGGCGTGGAAAAATGCCCATCATCTATATTTTATTTTTCTGATAATTTTAGTATATAAAAACTCTTTATTTCGAATTGATTTGATTTCCTTTTTAACGTTTTAGTTTCCTAGTTTTGAAATTAGGAAGGAGAGCACTTTTATTAGGAAATACCTCCTGGCCCATTAAGCACTTTCCAAATTTGGCCCAACACAGATCATCTTCTTCCTCCTTTCTTCTTCACGTGAGAGTAGCTTTCCATCCATGGAGGAAGGAATCCCCTCCTTCCCGATCTCCCTCTTCTTTCCTTCCGGACGCCATCCGAGACCGCCTATAAATTCCCACCATCCTCCTCTCTCCATTTTTCCCGAAAGAACTCCCTCTCCTCGCCTCTAACTCGTGCCCCACCTCGCCAGAGTCGTCACCGGAAACTCACCGGAGAAAATCACAGGAGCACCCCACCTTCGGCCCCCCTGCACCCTCTCCTCCCTGCCGGACCACCCCTCCCTTCGGCCCCTCCTCCACCGCCGCCACCCCTCCACCTCGCCCCCCTGCTGCTCCCTCCCCTCCTTGGAAACCAGCAGCACCACCAGCAGTTTTCTCCTCCACCTCGCCCCCCTGCAGCCCCCCTCCCTCCACCTCGCCTCCCCACCCCTGCCAAGAGCCCCCACCCTTCGGCCCCTTCCCCACCCCCGCCGGAGTGCCCCCCCTCCTCGCCGGCGACCCACCCCACCGGAGCCCCTTCCCACCTCGGTCATTACAGCCACGGGAGCAACCCCCAGCCGAGGTAAGGCCCCTCCCTCCTTTCTTTTTTGTACATGTTTTGTTTTAGCCCTTAGATCTCTATTTAGTGGTATAGATTAGATCCTAAAGTACCTGTTCGGTTTAGCTCAGAAAACCAGTGGTTTTTTAGTTCACTTATGTATTAACCAGTAGTTTTACTAGAGCTAGGCCGTTTGCTCAAAGCTTTGCAACAAACGCCTCCCTCGGCCTATAGCAACATGCCACGTGTACACCCATTAGTTAGCTAGATTAGCTTCAGTTTTTCTGGCTATATTACAAAAAACAGAAAGTTCCAATCTTGTTTTGGCCACAACTTTTGATCCCGAGGTCGAATGATAGTGATTCTTTTTCCAGTAGCTCGCAAATTTCCTGTAGTTTTTAAAAACATATAATTGGTCTATGTTTGAAATTTTCAAATATAAGTTAGATCAGATTTAGTTTAAACCTTGTTCTGCCTATTCCAGGAGTTTAAAAATAGCTTTTAATTTGATTCCTTTTGTTACTGATCACTAGTGATCTTATTTATCAGTGGTAAAAACCTCAGTTTTGTTTGAGCATTTTAGCTCACTGTTTCTTGTGAAACAATTTCTGTTTCACCTCTTTTAGAATTTCGGCTAATTCCTTTTCTATTTTTGTTTCTAAATTATTTTCTTTTATATTTTAGAAAGATTATTGTTTTGTTTATGTTAGTTAACAGTAGGTTTGAAACAAGTTTTTATTTTTATTTTTATTTGTTTTCATGAAATCAATTCTAGTTCCTTAGTAATTTGCAATTGTTTTCCGCATTGTTTCAAATCCCGTTTGGGAATCCTTTCAAGTAGTTTTGTGAAAAATACTTTACTTTATCTTAGTTAAACTTTTGTCTTAGTTCCTTGTTATTATTTTATGTTAGACAAAAACTATTTAGTGTTTGACGTAGTAGAAGACTCTCTAGTCTTATTTGAAGTTTCCTTCGGATTCCTATTCGCTCTCTCTTTTGTTTTGATTGATAGAATGATTGCTAGTATGAGTGCTTATGTGAATGATATGTTTGTTATATAGATTTCATCGGAGAGTGACGAGTAGTCTATCAAGTTATTTTCTCGAGAAATTCTTCTTCGTCAACATCACCAGGCAAGTCACTTTGATCATACTATCACCTATGTTTTATGCATCGTAGTTCTACCATCCTATGCCCATTTGCATGCTGCTTAGGTACTTGGAAATTTTAGTATAGATTGTAGTATCATGTGGTAGGCACACAACAACCCGATACTTGGCCCCGGGACGACAACTTTCATATTGCTATGCTTGAGTAGACGGGATTTCGGTTGAGTGCATAACTCGAGTGATGCGAGGTTGATTAAATAATCAAGACCGGTTAAGACAAGAGTTTTCAAGACCTCGGACGCAATGCAACACTGGGTGAAGGACGGTTGATCGGCTCCCTGGAAAACCCAGTGGATGCCCGGGATGCTGGAGAGGACATGACATCCTGCAGAAAGCTTCACCCAGGCTCAAAGAGACGGACAGATATTTTCAAGACCCAAGGCTTACCTGCACAGCCACAAGTCATTATGGGCTCTGGCTTGGTTGGACAACGCGGCGACTCTGGACAGGCGGTGCTAGCAGATGTAGACGAACGGTAGGAATGGATGGGCACCGACAGGGATTCAGAGGGACCCGTTGAAAGACCATGTTTTGATCATCCGGTCTTCAAACACCCTGAAGTGCGAGGACATACTCGGAGGCGATCAAATCTTGTGGGGAACGTGTGCAAAACTCTGCAGAGTACTCAAACCTAATCGATTAGCCGTGTCCACGGTCATGGACAACTTGAGCCAAAGGAACTGAAGTTATCTGGATTTCTCAACACCATTATATATATTTGATGAGGGTAATATTGATAACTCGGGAATGAGAACTGGTTGGCGGACCATCTCATTAACAACCAACTACGTAGTAACATTTTGCTTTTAGACCTCTCTTGATGTAGGAGAAAACTGGCTTTTCGCTAAAAACTTATAGCCCCACCTGCCATATATGCATGTAGAGATAGATGATTATATTTTCCCCCCTCTCATATGTGACTTGCCGGCATATTCAATATGCTGACCTACACGGCTGCAACGTCTTATGTTGCAGATATTTTTCTTCGACGAGTAAGAGTAAGATTTAGGGTTACGGTCTACAGTCAACTTGCCGTTGGTGTTTATTGGGACTCCACTCCCTTGACTGCTTCCGCTGAAATATTTAAGGTATATATCAGTTTTACGCTATTTACATGTGATTGCACTTTGATATATACATTGATGTACTGTGTGTGCTAGCATACTGATCCAGGGATGGCATAGATACACAGAGGCTTGACTCGTTTTGAGTCTGGTCGCTACAGTTGCCCCCCCGGTGAACTCCCGGAACCCATTCGTCATTCCCGGTACATTCCCGGTAACTCCGAAAACCTTCCGGTAATCAAATGAGGTCATCCTATATATCAATCTTCGTTTCCGGACCATTCCGGAAACCCTCGTGATGTTCGTGATCTCATCCGGGACTTCGAGAAAAATTCGGTAACCAACCATATAACTCAAATACGCATAAAACAACGTCGAACCTTAAGTGTGCAGACCCTGCGGGTTCGAGAACTATGTAGACATGACCCGAGAGACTTCTCGGTCAATATCCAATAGCGGTACCTGGATGCCCATATTGGATCCTACATATTCTACGAAGATCTTTATCGTTTGAACCTCAGTGTCAAGGATTCATATAATCCCGTATGTCATTCCCTTTCTCCTTCGGCATGTTACTTGCCCGAGATTCGATCGTCAGTATCCGCATACCTATTTCAATCTCGTTTACCAGCAAGTCTCTTTACTCATTCCGTAATACAAGATCCCGCAACTTACACTAAGTCACATTGCTTGCAAGGCTTATGTGTGATGTTGTATTACCGAGTGGGCCCCGAGATACCTCTCTGTCACACCGAGTGACAAATCCCAGTATTGATCCATACTAACTCAACTAACACCTTCGGAGATACCTGTAGAGCATCTTTATAGTCACCCAGTTACGTTGCGACGATTGATACACACAAAGTATTCCTCCGGTGTCAGTGAGTTATATGATCTCATGGTCATAGGAACAAATACTTGACACGCAGAAAACAGTAGCAACAAAATGACACGATCAACATGCTACGTCTATTAGTTTGGGTCTAGTCCATCACGTGATTCTCCTAATGACATGATCCAGTTATCAAGCAACAACACCTTGTTCATAATCAGAAGACATTGACTATCTTTGATCAACTGGCTAGCCAACTAGAGGCTTGCTAGGGATAGTGTTTTTTCTATGTATCCACACATGTAAATGAGTCTTCATTCAATACAATTATGGCATGGATAATAAACGATTATCTTGATACAGGAATTATAATAATAACTATATTTATTATTGCCTCTAGGGCATAATTCCAACAGTATCAACATCCCCAAGCTTAATTTCTGCTCGTCCTCGAGTAGATAAATGATAGCACAATAATTTCTGTGGTGACATGCTACACACATATAGGAACTTCAAAGTAAAGCAAGTAAGATACGCAATTCAAGTCAAGACAATAACAAGCAAGAGTTTATATCTAGTATTGAGTTTAGCAAAGTAAGAACATAAAAGTGCAAGAGCTCTCGCTGTCCGTGACTCGAATGTCTACAAATGGTGTTTGCGTGCAAGAAGTGGGAGATGGGTTGAGATCATAAAATCTATACCTATACTAATTAGAGACTCCCAACAAATTTCCACGTCAATTAGAAAATTAGAGCCGTTAATATGGTGGGATCGATTTATTATGGTGTAGATTAATCCATATAAATTCTCAAGTTAATAAAAAATAGGGCCTTACAAATCTCGAAAGGCAGTTCAATAAAAGACTTTATCTGCTGGATACCACAAGAGATAAAAAAGGAGGCCTCCTCCCGTAGATGCCAAAGATATTGGATTCTAATTTTAGTACATCTACCTCCGTATTTTATCTATATCTATATCTCTTTTCATATAGAAAATATTCAAACGTCTCTTTCCCTCTCCAATATTTATCCATGTGAAAAAAGAATCCATCCTTCTTGGGTCCCTTTCTTCACGATGGAAGATATACATATACCACCGTACCTCTCTCTCCCCCGTACTAAGAAAATCCACAATTCTATAGTCCCTTCCTTTCTTCTCTTTCTCTCTCACCCCATGTAAATTATTTCACCGTCCTAAAATCTTGGTCATTCTTTAATTTTTGAGCAAGATGCTGCCTAAGCGAGACCGTTCCTGCCGAGAAGATCAATCCATCATGCTGCCCACCAGGTCAGGCTGTTCGTGACGACCAGATTAATCCATCTCGCCAAAGTTCGAGGCAGCGCCTATGTAGATACTGTTGCGGAACGTAGCATAAATTCAAAATTTTCCTAAGCCATACAAGGATCCATCTACGGAGAGCCAACAACGAGAGAGGAGGTGGAGCACCTTCATACCTTTGAAGATCGCTAAGCGGAAGCGTTGCTAGAACGCGGTTGATGGAGTCGTACTCGTTGCCATTCAGATCGCGGTGTGATTCTGATCTAGTGCCAAACCACGGCTCCTCCGCGTTCAACACACGTGCAGCCCGGTGACGTCTCCCGCACCTCGATCCAGCAAGGAGGAGGGAGAGCTTGGGGAAGAAATCCGGCAGCACGATGGCGTGGTGTCGATGGAGAGACGAGGTCTCCCGGCAAGGCTTCGCCAAGCACCGTGGGAGAGGAGGAAGAAGAAGAGCAGGGCTGCACCGAGAGAGAGATGGAAAACCGTATATCCAAAGGCAAAACCCCCCACTATATATAGGGGGAAGGAAGGGGTGGCGCACCCTTTATGGTTGCCCCCTTGAGGGGGCGGGAGCCCTAGATGGGAGAGGGGGGCGGCGGCCAATGAGGAGAGGGGGGTGGCGCACCCCTAGGTGGGCCTTAGGCCCACCAGCGCCTAGGGTTTCCCCTCCCTCCCTCTCTGGTGCACCTGGGCTGAGTGTGGGGGGGGGGGGGTGCACCAGCCCACCTAGGGGCTGGTTCCCTCCCGCACTTGCCCCATGTAGCCTTCCCGGGCTTGTGGCCCCTCCCGGTGGGACTCCGGAACCCTTCCGGTGGTCTCGACACTTTGCCGGTGGTGCCCGAAAAATTTCTGGCGTCCAAACCCATCCATCCTATATATCAATCTTTACCTCCGGACCATTCCGGAGCTCCTCGTGACGTCCGGGATCTCATCCGGGACTCCGAACAAACTTTGGTAACCTCGTAAACAATTCCCTATAACCCTAGCGTCACCGAACCTTAAGTCTGTAGACCCTACGGGTTCGGGAATCATGCAGATATGACCGAGACATTCTCCGGCCAATAACCATCAGCGGGATCTGGATAACCATGGTGGCTCCCACATGTTCCACGATGATCTCATCGGATGAAGCACGATGTCAAGGATTCAATCAATCCCGTATGCAATTCCCTTTGCCTGCCGGTATAGAACTTGCCCGAGATTCGATCGTTGGTATACCTATACCTTGTTCAATCTCGTTACCGGTAAGTCTCTTTACTCGTTTCATAGCACATCATCCCGTGACTAACTCCTTAGTCACACTGAGCTCATTATGATGATGTTCTACCGAGTGGGACCAGAGATACCCCTCCGTCACACGGAGTGACAAATCCCGATCTCGATTCGTACCAACCCAATAGACACTTTCGGAGATACCCGTAGTGCACCTTTATAGTCACCAGTTATGTTGTGACGTTTGATACACCCAAAGCACTCCTACGGTATTCGGGAGTTGCACAATCTGACGGTCGAAGGAAAAGACACTTGACATTAGAAAAGCTTGAGCATACGAACAACATGATCTAGTGCTATGCTTAGGATTGGGTCTTGTCCATCACATTATTCTCCTAATGATGTGATCTCGTTATCAATGACATCCAATGTCCATGATCGAGAAACCATGATCATCTATTGGTCAATGAGATAGCCAACTAGAGGCTTGCTAGGGACACATTGTGATCTATTTATTCACACATGTATTACTGTTTCCTGTTAATACATTTATAGCATGAACAATAGACGATTATCATGAACAAGGAAATATGATAATAACCATTTTATTATTGCCTCTAGGGCATATTTCCAATAGTCTCCCACTTGCACTAGAGTCAATAATCTAGTTTACATCACTATGTGATTGCAATTAATCCAACACCCATACAGTTCTGGGGTTTGATCAAGTCTTGCTTCTGATTGAGGTTTATAGTCAACGGGTGTGAACATTTCAGATCCGTGTGTGCTTTACAAATCTCTACATCATCCTATAGATGCTACTACACCCCATTTGGAACCATTCCAAATGATTGCTCCACCATACGAATCCGGTTTACTACTCATAGTCATCGGGATTAGTGACAAAGCTTGCATCGACGTAACTCTTTTACGACAAACTCTTTAATCACCTCCATAATTGAGAAAAATTCCTTAGCTCATTAGTTACTAAGGCTAACTTCGACCGCTGCCCAGTGATCCATTCCTGGATCACTCTTGTACCCCATGACTGACTCATGGCATGGCATGATTTAGGTGCGGTACACAACATAGCATACTTATAGAGCCTACGGCTGATGCATACGGGAAGACATTCGTCCTTTCTCTTTCTTCTGCCATGGTCGGGTATTGAGTCCTACTCAAATTTCCACCTTACAACATAGCCAAGAACTCCTTCTTTGCTGATCTATTTTGGACTCCTTCAAAAACTTGTCAAGGCATGCGTTTCGTTGAAAGTTCCATTAAGCACTTTGATCTATCTTTATAGATCTTGATGCTCAACTCTCAAGTAGCTTAATCTAGGTTTTCCTTTGAACAAATCCTTTCAAACAACCCTCTATGCTTTCCAGAATTTCTACATTATTTCTGATCAACAATATGTTAACCACGTATATTCATGAGAAATACAATAGTGCTCCCACTCACTTCTTTGGAAATACAAGTTTCTCACAAACTTTGTATAGAACCAAAAACTTTGATCATCTCATCAAAGTGTATATTCCAACTCCGAGATGCTTAGTCCAGTCCATAGAAGGATCGCTCGAGCTTTGAATACTTGTTAGCACCCTTTAGGATCGACAAAGTCTTCTGGTTGTATCACATACAACCTTTCCTCAAGGAAACTATCGAGGAAACGACAATATTTTGACATCCTATCTGCAAGATTTCATAAATGATGCAGCAACTGCTAACACAATTCCAATAGACTTTCAACATCGTTAAGAGTGAGAAATTCTCATCGTAGTCAACTCTTTGAACTTTGTCGGAAACATCTTCGCGACAAGTCGAGCTTTCTTAATGGCGACTTTTCACCATCACCGTCTGTCTTCCTTTTGAAGATCCATTCACAGTTAATAGTCTTATGACCATCAAGTGGTTCTTCCAAAGTCTATACTTTGTTTTCATACATTGATCCTCTCTTTGGATTTCATGGCCTCCAGCCATTTGTTGGAATCCGGGCTCACCATCGCTTCTCCATAGCTTGTAGGTTCATTGTTGTCCAACAACATGACTTTCAAGACAGGGTTACTGCACCACTCTGTAGCAGCAGTACGTGACCTTGTCGGCCTACGAGGTTTCTAGTAACTTGATCTGAAGTCTCATGATCACTATCATTAGCTTCCACTTCAATTGGTGTAGGCGCCACAGGAACAACTTCCTACGCCCTGCTACACACACACTGGTTGAAGTGATGGTTCACATAACCTCATCAAGTTTCCACCAAAACTCCCACTCAATTCTTTCGAGAGAAACCTTTCCTCGAGAAAGGACCCGTTTCTAGAAACAAACACATTTGCTTCCGGATTTGAGATATGAGGTATACCCAACTGTTTTGGGTGTCCTATGAAGATGCATTTATCCGCTTTGGGTTCGAGCTTATCCGGCTGAAACTCTTTCACATAAGCATCGCAGCCCCAAACTCTTATGAAATGACAGCTTAGGTTTCTCTAAACCATAGTTCATACGGTGTCATCTTAGCAGAATTACGTGGTGCCCTATTTAAAGTGAAT
This sequence comes from Hordeum vulgare subsp. vulgare, assembly GCF_904849725.1. Taxonomy (NCBI): domain Eukaryota; kingdom Viridiplantae; phylum Streptophyta; class Magnoliopsida; order Poales; family Poaceae; genus Hordeum; species Hordeum vulgare. The sequence continues at coordinate 74,690,175 of NC_058524.1, read as the reverse complement.
ATGGTTGTCTCTAATGCCTAACCCATAAACGATAGTGGTAATTTGATAAGAAATATCATATTATGCACTATGTCTAATAGTGCACGATTATGACAAACGGACATACCATCCGACTATGGTGTTCTAGGTGGCATGAGTTGTGAAACATTTTTCACGTGAAACAATTTTCACCTTGTCTTAAACGTTTACCAAACTCGTAACTCAGATATATATGTTTACCTCCATGATCACATCGTAGACATATTATCCTCTTCAACTTCACTCTGAAATTACTTGAACCCTTTTTCAATAATTCAGACCTGTGTTTCATCAATTAAATACACTAGTATCTACTCAAATCATTTCTGAAGTATGAACATAATGATATCCACTTCGTGCCTCAGTACTCATCGGACTACACACATCAAAATGTATTACTTCCAACAAGTTACATTCTTGTTCCATCTCACTGGAAAAAGAGGTCTTCAGTCATCTTTCCCATGTGGTAAGATTTGCATGTCTCAAGTGATTCAAAAATCAACTGAGTCAAATGATCCATATGTAGGGAGTTTCTTCATGCGTTTATACCAACAGGCATGGTTGGCATGTCTCAAACATTTCAAAAATGAGTGAGTACAAAGATCCATCAGCATGGGGCTTCTTCATGCATTTTATACCAATATGACTCAAGCAGCAGTGCCACAAGAAAGTGGTACTATCATTACTATTTTGTATCTTTTGGCAACAATATTATGAACATGTGTATCACTATGATCAATATTCAATAATCCATTCATTCTAGGTGCTAGACCTATTTAAGGCATCATTCAAGTAAACAGAATAACCATTATTCTCTTTAGATGAATAATCGTATTTGCCATTAACATAATACAATCATGTCTATGCTCAACACAAACACCAAATAACAATTATTTAGGTTTAACACTAATCTCGATGGTAGAGGTAGCGTGCGATTTTTTATCATATCAACCTTGGAAACACTTCCAACACACATTGTGACCTCGCCTATAGCTAGTCTCCATTTAATCCGTAGCTTTCATTTCGAGTTAATAACACTTAGCAATCGAACCGGTATCTAATACCCTCGTGCTACTAGGAGTACTAGTAAAGTACACACCGATATCTTGTATATCCAATATTCTTCTGTTGACTTTGCCATCCTCCTTATCTACCAAGTGTCTAGGGTAGTTCCTCTTCAGTGACTGTTCCCCTCATTACAGAAGCACTTAGTCTCGGGTTTGGGTTGAACCTTGGGTCTCTTCACTAAGCAGCAACTGGTTTGCATTTAATGAAGTATCCCTTCATGCCCTTTCCCTTCTTGAAACTAGCGGTTTCACAAACCATCAACAATTGATGCTCCTTTTTGATTTCTACTTTCACGGTGTCAAACATCGCGAGTAGCTCAAGGATCATCATATCCATCCTTGATATGTTATAGTTCATCACGAAGCTCTAGTAGCTTGGTGTCAATGACTTTGGAGAGCTATCACTGTCTCATCTGGAAGATCAACTCCCACTTGATTCAAGAGATTGTAGTACTCAGACAGTCTGAGCACATGCTCAATGCTTGAGCTCCTCTCCTTTACTTTTGCAGACAAAGAATCTTGTCGGAGGTCTCGTACCTCTCAACAAGGGCACGAGCATGAAATCCCAATTTCATCTCTTGGATCATCACGTATGTCCTGCGACGTTCGAAACGTCTTTAACACCTTAATTCTAAGTCGTTCAAGCAATATGCACTGAACTATCATGTAGTTATCAAAAACGTGTATGTCGGATCTTCGCAACATCCATAGATCACGCTTGGGGTTCAGCACACCGAGCGGTGCGTTAAGGACATAAGCCTTCTGTTTGGCAATGAGGACAATCCTCAGTTAACGGACCGAGTCCGCATAATTGCTACTTCTATCTTTCAACCATATTTTCTCTAGGAACGTATCAAATACCGTAGAGCTATAGCATAAGTTACAACATAATTTGCAAAGACCTATGTGACTATGTTCATGATAATTAAGTTCATCTGATGAACTCCCACTTAGATCAACATCCCTCTAGTCATCCAAGTGTTATACGAGCCACGTCGACTAGCCCATGTCCGATCATCACGTGAGACAGACTAGTCATCGATGGTGAGTATCTCCATGCCGATCTTATCAACCATACGACTCATGTTCGACCTTTCGGTCTCCTGTATTCGAGGCCATGTCTGTACATGCTAGGCTCGTCGAGTCAACCTAAGTGTTCTGCGTGTGTAAACTGGCTTACACCCGTTGTATGCGAACGTTAGAATCTATCACACCTGATCATCATGTGGTGCTTCGAGACAATGATCCTTCGCGATGGTGCACACTTAGGGGAATACTTTCTCGAAATTTTCATGAGGGATCATCTTATCTTTGCTACCATCATTCTAAGCAATAAGATGTAAAACATGATAAACATCACATGCAATCGTATAGTGACATGATATGGCCATTATCATCTTGCTCGTTTGATCACCGTCTTCGAGGCACCATGATCATCATCGTCACCGGCATGACACCGTGATCTCCATCATCATGATCTCCATCATTGTGTCTTCGTGAAGTCATCACGCCAATCTATTACTTCTACTACTATAACTAATGTTAGCAATAAAGTAAAGTAACCAACATGGCGCTGCATCTCATAAAATAAATTAAGACAACTCCTATGGCTCCTGCCGGTTGTCATACTCATCGACATGCAAGCCGTGAATCCTATTACAAGAACATGATCAATCTCATACATCACATATGCAACATCACATCCTTTTGGCCATATCACATCACATAGCATACCCAGCAAAAACAAGTTAGACGTCCTCTGATTGTTGTTGCAAGTTTTACGTGGATGATTTGGGTTTCTAGCAAGAACGTTTCTTACATACGTGATAGCCACAACGTTGATATGCCAATGCTATTTACCCTTCATAAGGACCCTGTTCGTCGAATCCGATCCGACTAAAGTGGGAGAGACAGACACCCGCTAGCCACCTTATGCAACAAGTGCATGTCTGTCGGGGGAACCATTCTCACATAAGAGTACGTGTAAGGTCGGTCCGGGCCGCTTCATCCCATGATGCCGCCAAATCAAGATAAGACTAGTAACGGCAAGCAATTGAAAAAATCAGTGCCCACAACTTTTGTGTTCTACTCGTGCATAGAATCTGCGCATAGAACCTTGGCTCGGATGCCACTGTTGGGGAACGTAGCATAAATTCCAAATTTTCCTACGACATACAAGGATCTATCTATGGAGAGACCAGCAACGATAGAGGTTGTAGAGCATCTTCATACCTTTGAAGATCGCTAAGCGGAAGCGTTTCTAGAACGCGGTTGATGGAGTCATACTCGTTGCGATTCAGATCGTGGTGTGATTCCGATCTAGTGCCGAACAACGGCACCTCTGTGTTCAACAAACGTACAATCCGGTGACATCTCCCGCTCCTTGATCCAGCAAGGAGGAGGGAGAGGTTGGGGAAGATCTCCGGCAGCACGACGGCGTGGTGTCGATGGAGAGACGAGGTCTCCCAGCAGGGCTTCGCCAAGCACCGTGGGAGAGGAGGAAGAAGAAGAGCAGGGCTCCGCCGAGAGAGATATGCAAAACCGTATCTCCAAAGGCCAAAACCCCCACTATATATAGGGGGAAGGAAGGGGTGGCGCCCCTTTAGGGTTCCCCCTTGAGTGGGGCGGGGGGGGGGGGGGGGGGGGCAGCCCTAGATGGGAGAGGGGCGGTGGCGGCCAGGGAGGAGAGAGGGGTGGCGCACCCCTAGGTGGGTCTTAGGCCCACCAGCGCCTAGGGTTTCACCTCCCTCCCTCTGTGTTGCGCCTAGGATAAGTGTGTGTGTGGGGGGGGGGGTGATACTTCTCCATCGTATCTACTTCTCCAAACTCTTTTGCCCTTGTTTTGGACTCTAATTTGCATGATTTGAATGGAACTAATCCGGACTAACGTTGTTTTCAGTAGAATTGTCATGGTGTTATTTATGCGCAGAAATAAAAGTTCTCGGAATGACTTGGAAATTTACGAGGATTTTTTGTGGAATATATAAAAAATACTGGCGCAAGAATCAACCGGAGGAGTGGAGTGAGGAGCCCACACGCCCACCAGGCGCGGGCCCCCCTGGCCACGCCTAGCAGCCTTGTGGGCCCCTCAGGGTTCCGCCGCCTCCAACTCCAGCTCTATTTAGTCCCTTTCCTCTGGAAACAAATCAAGGAGAATAGTTCACCGCGTTTTATGATCCGAAGGCGCCGCCACCACCTATTCTTCCTCTGGAGGGCAGATCTGGAGTCCGTTCTGGGCTCCGGAGAGGGGAGATTGTCGCCATCGTCATCACCAACCTTCCTTCTGTTGGAATTATGCCCTAGAGGCAATGATAAATAAGTTATTATTATAATTCCTGTATCAAGATAATCATTTATTATCCATGCTATAATTGTATTGAATGAAGACTTAGATACATGTGTGGATACATAGACAAAACACTGTCCCTAGCAAGCCTCTAGTTGGCTAGCCAGTTGATCAAGGATAGTCAAGGTCTTCTGACTATGTACAAGGTGTTGTTGCTTGATAACTGGATCACATCATTGGGAGAATCATGTGATGGACTAGACCCAAACTAATAGACATAGCATGTTGATCGTGTCATTTCGTTGCTACTGTTTTCTGCGTGTCAAGTATTTATTCCTATGACCATGAGATCATATAACTCACTGACACCGGAGGAATACTTTGTTTGTATCAAATGTCACAACATAACTGGGTGGCTATAAAGATGCTCTACAGGTATCTCCGAAGGTGTCCCTTGTGTTAGTATGGATCAAGACTGGGATTTGTCACTCCGTATGACGGAGAGGTATCTCGGGGCCCACTCGGTAATACAACATCACACACAAGCCTTGCAAGCAATGTGACTTAGTGTAAGTCAGGGGATCTTTTATTACGGAATGAGTAAAGAGACTTTCCGGTAAATGAGATTGAAATAGGTATGCGGATACTGACGATCGAATCTCGGGCAAGTAACATACCAAAGGACAAAGGGAATGACATACGAGATTATATGAATCCTTGGCACTGAGGTTCAAACGATAAGATCTTCGTGGAATATGTAGGATCCAATATGGGCATCCAGGTCCCGCTATTGGATATTGACCGAGGAGTCCCTCGGGTCATGTCTACATAGTTCTCGAACCCGCAGGGTCTGCACACTTAAGGTTTGACGTTGTTTTATGCGTATTTGAGTTATATGGTTGGTTACCGAATGTTGTTCAGAGTCCCGGATGAGATCACGGACATCACGAGGGTTTATGGAATGGTCCCGAGACGAAGATTGATATATAGGATGACCTCATTTGATTACCGGAAGGTTTTCGGAATTACCGGGAATGTACCGGGAATGACGAATGGGTTCCGGATGTTCACCGGGGGGGGGGGGGGCAGCCTACCCCGGGGAAGCCCATATGCCTTTGGGGTGCTGCACCAGCCCTTTGTGGGCTGGTGGGTAAGCCGAGAGAGGCCCCTGCGCAGGGAGATAAGAAACTAAAAGAGAAAAAAAGGGGAAGTGGGAAGGAAGGGAAGGACTCCACCTTCCAATCCTAGTTGGACTAGGATTGGAGGAGAACTCCTCCTGCCCCCCTTCGGCCGAATCCCTTGGGGCTCCTTGAGCCCCAAGGCAAGGCCCCTCCCTTCCCACCTATATATACGAAGGTTTTAGGGCTGATTTGAGACAACTTTTCCACGGCAGCCCGACCACATACCTCCACGGTTTTTCCTCTAGATCGCTTTTCTGCGGAGCTCGGGTGGAGCCCTGCTGAGATTAGATCACCACCGACCTCCGGAGCACCGTCACGCGACCGGAGAACTCATCTACTTCTCCCTCTCTCTTGCTGGATCAAGAAGGCCGAGATCATCATCGAGCTGTACGTGTGCTGAACGCGGAGGTGCCGTCCGTTCGGCACTAGATTGGAGCGGATCGTGGGACGGATCGTGGGACGGTTCGTGGGACGGTTCGCGGGGCGGATCGAGGGATGTGAGGATGTTCCACTACGTCAAACGCGTTTATTTACGGTTCTGCTGTGCGATCTACAAGGGTACGTAGATGTGAAATCCCCCTCGTAGATGGACATCACCATGATAGGTCTTCGTGCGCGTAGGAAATTTGTTGTTTCCCATGCGACGTTCCCCAACAGTGGCATCATGAGCTAGGTTCATGCGTAGATGTCTTCTCGAGTAGAACACAAAAGTTTTTGTGGGCGGTGATGTGCGATATGCTGCCCTCCTTAGTCTTTTCTTGATTCCGCGGTATTGTTGGATCGAAGCGGCTCGGACCAACATTACTCGTACGCTTACGAGAGACTGGTTTCATTGCTACGAGCAACTCCGTTGCTCAAAGATGACTGGCGAGTGTCGGTTTCTCCAACTTTAGTTGAATCGGATTTGACCTAGGAGGTCCTTGGATGAGGTTAAATAGCTATTCATATATCTCCGTTGTGGTGTTTGCGTAAGTAAGATGCGATCCTACTAGATACCCATGGTCACCACGTAAAACATGCAACAACAATTAGAGGACGTCTAACTTGTTTTTGCAGGGTATGCTTGTGATGTGATATGGCCAACGATGTGATGTGATATATTGGATGTATGAGATGATCATGTTGTAATAGTTAATATCGACTTGCACGTCGATGGTACGGCAACCGGCAGGAGCCATAGGGTTGTCTTTAAACTAAAATTTGTGCTTGCAGATGCGTTTACTACATTGCTAGGATGTAGCTTTAGTAGTAATAGCATGAGTAGCACGACAACCCCGATGGCAACACGTTGAATGAGATCATGGTGTGGCACCGGTGACAAAGAAGATCGTGTCGGTGCTTTGGTGATGGAGATCAAGAAGCACGTGATGATGGCCATATCATGTCACTTATGAATTGCATGTGATGTTAATCCTTTCTTGCACCTTATTTTGCTTAGAACGACGGTAGCATTATGAGGTGATCTCTCACTACAATTTCAAGACGAAATTGTGTTCTCCCCGACTGTGCACCATTGCTACAGTTCGTCGTTTCGAGACACCATGTGATGATCGGGTTTGATAGACTCAACGTTCACATACAACGGGTGCAAAACAGTTGCACACGCGGAACACTCGGGCTAAGCTTGACGAGCCTAGCATGTGCAGACATGGCCTTGGAACACATGACACCGAAAGGACGATCATGAATCATATAGTTGATAAGATTAGCATAGGGATGCTTACCAGTGAAACTATCCTCAACTCACGTGATGATCGGACTTGAGCTAGTGGAATTGGATCATGAACCACTCAAATGACTAGAGAGATGTACTTTTTGAGTGGGAGTTTAGCAAGTAATTTGATTAAGTTAAACTCTAATTATCTTGAACATAGTCTAAGTCCACTTTGAATATATTTGTGTTGTAGATCATGGCTCACGCGACAGTCACCCTGAATTTTAATACGTTCCTAGAGAAAGCTAAGTTGAAAGATGATGGAAGCAACTTTGTAGACTGGGCTCGTAATCTTAAGTTGCTCCTGCAAGCTGGGAAGAAGGATTATGTCCTTAATGCTGCGCTAGGAGATGAACCACCCGCTACAGCTGACCAAGATGTTAAGAACGCTTGGTTGACACGTAAGGAGGACTACTTAGTTGTTCAATGTGCAGTCTTGTATGGCTTAGAGCCGGGACTTCAACGTCGCTTTGAGCATCATGGGGCATATGAGATGTTCCAGGAGTTGAAGTTTATCTTTCAGAAGAATGCCCGGATCGAGAGGTATGACACCTCCGATAAATTCTATGCTTGCAAGATGGAGGAGAATTCGTCTGTCAGTGAACATGTGCTCAAAATGTCTGGGTACTCAAACCGTCTAGCTGAGCCGGGGATTGAACTCCCGCAAGAAGCTATCACTGACAAAATTATTCAATCACTGCCGCCAAGTTATAAGGGCTTTGTGTTGAACTACAACATGCAAGGGATGAACAAGTCACCCGGCGAGTTGTTCGCGATGCTGAAAGTCGCAGAGTCAGAACTCCGTAAAGAGCATCAAGTGTTGATGGTGAATAAGATCACTAGTTTCAAGAGAAACGGCAAACGAAAGAAGGGTAATTCAAAGAAGAGCGGCAAGCCTGTTGCCAATCCGACGAAGAAACCCAAGGCTGGACCTAAGCCTGAAACGGAGTGCTATTATTGCAAGGGTATGGGTCACTGGAAGCGCAACTGCCCCAAGTATGTGCCTGATAAGAAGGCGGCCAAAGAAAAATCAGGTATATTTGATATACATGTTATTGATGTGTACTTAACCAGCTCTCGTAGTAGTGCCTGGGTATTCGATACCGGTTCTGTTGCTCATATTTGCAACTCGAAACAGGAACTGCGGAAGAAGCGAAGGCTGGCCAAGGATGAAGTGACGATGCGCGTGGGAAATGGTTCCAAGGTTGATGCAATCACCGTCGGCATAGTTTCACTTCAGTTACCATCAGGATTAGTTATGAACTTAAATAATCATTATTTAGTGCCTGCGTTAAGCATGGACATTATATCTGGATCTTGTTTATTGCGAGACGGTTACTCGTTTAAGTCAGAGAATAATGGTTGTTCTATTTCTTTGAGTAATATCTTTTATGGTCATGCACCCAATGTGAGAGGATTGTTCATATTGAATCTTGATAGTGATAATACACATATACATAACATTGAGACCAAAAGAGTTAGATTTAACAATGATAGCGCCATGTTTTTGTGGCACTTCCGCTTAGGTCATATTGGTGTAAAGCGCATGAAGAAACTCCATACCGATGGACTTTTGGAGTCACTTGACTTTGATTCACTTGACACGTGCGAACCATGCCTCATGGGCAAGATGACTAAAACTCCGTTCTCCGGAAGAATGGAGCGTGCAAGTGACTTGTTGGAAATCATACATACCGATGTGTGTGGTCCGATGAGCGTGGAGGCACGTAACGGATATCGATATTTTCTCACCTTCACTGACGATTTGAGTAGATATGGTTATGTCTACTTGATGAAGCACAAGTCTGAAACATTTGAAAAGTTCAAGCAAATTCAGAGTGAAGTTGAAAATCATTGTAACAAGAAGATCAAATTCCTACGGTCTGATCGTGGGGGTGAATATGTGAGTTTCGAGTTTGGTGCTCACTTAAGACAATGTGGAATTGTTTCACAGTTGACACCGCCTGGAACACCACAGCGTAATGGTGTGTCCGAACATCGTAATCGTACTTTATTAGAGATGGTTGAAAGGATCGGTATGGTTGACTAGAGGGGGGGGTGAATAGGCAACTACCACTTTTTAGCTTTTCTAAATGAATATGGAGTAGCAATCATAAAGGTTCGTTAACATGTAGGAGGACAACCTATATGATGCTACTTAGTAACGAGTAACGAAGCACGGAGGAGATACTCTACAACACCAACATATATAAAGAAAAGGTAAGAGATAACCACAAGTGGAACCGACGAAGACAAGGATGTGTTACCGAAGTACCTTCTCTTTGATAGGAAGTACGTCTCCGTTGGAGCGGTTTGGAGGAACAATGCTCCCCAATAAGCCACTAGGGCCACCGTATTCTCCTCACGCCCTCGCACAATGCAAGGTACCATGATTCCACTATTGGTGCTCTTGACGGCGGCGACCGAACCTTTACGAACAAGGTTGGGGAAATCTCCACACAAAGCTTGGAGGCTCCCAACAAGACCATGGAGCTTCACCACAATGGAATGTGGCTCCGAGGTGATCTCAACCGTCTAGGGTGCTCAACCACCCAAGAGTAACAATATCCGCAAGGGATTAGTAGGGGGGAATCAAATATCCTTTGGTGGAAGTGTGGATCAAGGCCTTCTCAAGCAATCCCTAGAAAATCATCAAGATTGATTGGCTAGGGAGAGAGATAGGGCTAAAATGAGCTTGTGGAGCAACAATGGAGCTTAGAGAGGTCAAAGGTAAGCTCAAGGAGGAAGGAGATGCATTTATATAGTGGGTGGGGCTGATCCAACCGTTACCCACCTGCCACATAAATGCACGAGCGGTACTACCGCTCCTCGAGCGGTGCTACCGCTTCCCAGAGCGATACTAACGCTCAGCTCCTTACCAACCACGGTAGTACCGGGGGGTACTACCGCGCCACCCCCTCAGTAGGAAAGTATGCGAGAAAAGGTCCGTCGGTGCGGTAGTAAAATAATACTACCGCACCGCCCTTGGAGCGGTAGTAAAAAACTATTACCGTTCTTCGGGCGGTAGTACCGCTCCTGGAGCGGTAGTAAAAGTTTACTACTGCACTGAGAGCGGTACTACCGCTGTGCCAGCGGTACTACCGCTTACCCCTTTTCACATAGGCAGGAAAAATACAATGGTGCTCCATTGAGGCTAAAATATGGGTGGGTGCATGAGGTGTGTGCGTGAAGATTCCACCCAAACCTTTCTGACGCAGACCCCCTCTTGGTACGAAGACTTTCCTATGACTCAAACTAGGAAGAGAAATGTAGATCAAAATCCGTCTTCGAGATCCTCCGAGGGGCGTCGAGTCATCTTGTGCCTAAAGGAGAATATTCTGAAATGCTCAGGACACAAGATTAGTCCGCACAACAATTTTCATCAATCACTAAAACCACTTATGAGAAATATGCCCTAACAATCTCCCCCTTTTTGGTGGATTGATGACAATGTTGGATTTGCACAAAGACATAGAGATAGGCATATGCAAATTTCAAAGATATCACGAGGGGGGTAGTTTCCTCTGGGTATGTGCATACCAACAACTAACCACAGAGAGAACACTCCCCATAGATTATATAGACTAAGCCATCCTTACTACATACGTACGAGAGATGAAGAATATTGAAGCATGGCAAAACATGTGAGCAAAGGAATACTGGCACAAGATACTATGTCTCACATGTTAAACAAAAATAATAATACTAATAATACTGAGACAGAAGATCAGCAAGATAAAACATATATCTCACAATAAGATAGGATCTGACGACTCAGTCTCAACCATAAAGCAAAAGTAGCGAACGAAAGCAACAAAGTTTTCTCAAACCAATAGACCAGAAAAACTAGAGAACGAACGAGCAAATCCTACGGTCTCTCCCCCTTTGGCATCAAAACACCAAAAAGGCAGAGAGGAGCCCTAACACCCAGGTGGTAGAAACATCAGTCGGTGTCCTCCTCATCACGATACTCCTCATCGGAGCCATCCTCGGTGTCCTCCTCCTCCTCAGATGCAGCCCACGGAAGATGATGCTTCTCCATCCATGCCGCCTCGGGGGTGATCTCAATCTCAGAACTGCTGGAGAAGGGTATGTCAAGCTTCCTCATGATCAACTTCTCGCGTTGGCGACTCTCATTCTGAGCAACATGTGTGCGGTACTGGCCCTTGGCATGCATACAGAATAGGGTCTTCATCCTGTCAGTGAGCCGTGTGGCCCAAGATGGTGCCGCAGTTGTGCGGGAACCCTCACCCTGTGTAGGAGCCGCTGGAGGGGCCTCATCCTCAGCGCCTGGCAGATCGTCATCAGAATCCCTGGGTGCAGCCTAACGAGAGGAGGTGTTGGCCCATTTGTCTTTCTGACGCAGCTTGATGGGCTCATGGCGGACCCAATCAGGAGCAAGAAACTCAGCCCCAGGGAACAGCTTGGTCCAGGTAGCCTTGATAAAATAGAAGAGGTATGGACCGTAGATTGGGACCTTACGGTTAATGACTGCAGAGTAGAGTTCAGTCCACATGATATGAGAAACATCAAGGGGCTGACACCGACGATTCCTCGCTTTCTGACACAAGAGGAGCATGTCTACCAGGTAGGAGTGCACTTGGTCCTTGTTGGCAACCCTGGAAAACAGTGTGTTGCGAAAGATCTGGTGCATCACATCCAAGAAGGGGTTCATCACATAGGATACCTCGCCAGTGGGGGTGTGCTTCACAGAGAGGTGCGGGAGCAGCTTCTCCTTGGGAGCGGCTTGGTCCTTGGCATGGGGGCGCAAGCCAACAGCAGTAGTGAGGCCCTCACCCCTGACCTGAAGAAGATCCATGAAGTCTTTCCAAGTAGCAGTCAGCTGCATGCCATTTGTCATCCAAGTCATAGTGCGGGCATCATCATGGTGAAAGTGCACTGTAGCAAAGAAGTGAGCTACAATGGTAATATCAAAATCCTGGTGGAACGAGATGAGGTCTGCAATGTGAAGTTGGTCCACCATAGCAAGGGCCTCCCCAAAATAAGTCATGTCCTTCCTCAAATGTTCAAGATCTATCCAGTGCACCAGGACATAGAGGTTCTTCTTTGATCTGAGCACATCTTCATAGATTAATAATTGATCGCGAGTCCAAAACTGTTCACCGCCAGGGAACTCCTCCCTATTGTTGGCATATGGGTTGAGCTTGCGATGGTGTTGGAACTCGGCAAGCGGCATAGGGTTCCAGTTGACGGAGGGCTTCTTTGGAGCAGGCTTCTTGAACGAGCGCTTGGGGGCATTGGAGCCTTCAGACGGATCAGAGGAAGGTCGCTTGGAGCTGCCAGTGCGAGACGGGTTGGAACGACGGGAACCACCACCTGGGATACGCAAAACAACACAGAAAACACGAAAGAAGGGAGAAACAAGTCAAGGCAATGAACAAGAGCGACGCAAAACCTCATAAAACACAATAGATCAGTGGGTGTGCACAAAGGGGAGTGGTAGTAAAATTTTACTACCGCTCTGGGAGCGGTAGTACCGCCCAGAGGGCGGTAGTACTGCTTCGGGAGCGGTAGTAAAATTTTACTACCGCTCCTCGAGCGGTAGTACCGCGCCACGAGGGGCGGTAGTACCTCACGGGACGGCCTAATCTCAGATCAAATCAATTTTGATAGGGAAAAACTTGTGAAGCAGACATAGAAAACCATATATCTGGATCCTAAGCAGGCCTAGGCACACACACACCTAAGCAAAGAATCATATTACCCAAAAAGCTACCATGAACTCCCAATCACGATGCCATGAGTCCATATGCCCTATCCCTAGAAGTAATAAATGAACAAAGCATAAGATTGCAGATGAGGGGCAGTACCGGAGTCCATGGAGCGTGGGGAAGAGTCCCACCGGTCGGAATCGGAGGACGATGGACGGATAGGGAGATCCGGCGATGCCCTAGGGTAGTTTTTGAGGAGAGGAGAGAGAGAAACAGAGAAGAACTTGGGGAAGATGGGGAAAAAGAACGGCCTCCCGGCCCTTTAAATAGTCCCCTGGGCGAGGCGGCGCCGTAATACCGCAGTCATCGTGGTAATACCGCTCTACGTGCGGTAGTACCACGCCCACAACGGTAGTAAAAAATTAGTACCATGCTGGGGGCGGTAGTACCGCTCCCCCAGCGGTAGTAAAATTTTACTACCGTACTGGGGGCGGTAGTACCATGCATGAAGTCACAAAAATGGCCAAAAAGAGCTCTCTACTCCTTAGGTGGTGAAAAAACTTGATCAAGCCAAGAGAAACCAAAACACGAAAAACAAGAAGGACACACCGAAGAGAGAGAAACAACACAGAGACTCCATGGGAGAGGGCGGTGGCCTAGGCCACCAATGTTTGAGACAAATGGTATGACACCTCGAAGAATTATCCTTGGGTTCATGACCATATCTCGTCTTTGAAGCACAAGTGCCATTTGGTGATGGCCAAAGTGAAAGACTTGATCGATTTATGCATAATGGGGGAGGGAAAGTTCATTGAGAGAACAACACTCCCCCTATGTCCATGCCTACATCTAGAGCAAGATGTAATGTAGAGTGAGGTGCAAAGTGCCTAGTTTCAATCCACATTACTTGAATCAATGATATTTAGCTCATGCCTCAACTCCCGGAACCTTGCTTCATCTAGGGGCTTAGTGAAAATATCTGCAAGTGGCTCTTCAGTGTTGATGAAGTGAATCTCAATATCACCTAGCTTGATATGTTCACGAATGAAGTGGTGAAGGATATCAATGTGCTTGGTCTTGCTGTGTTGAATTGGATTCAGAGAAATCTTGATAGCACTTTTATTGTCACATAGGAGAGGTACTTTGTCACAGGTGACACAGTAGTCCTTTAAAGTTTGCCTCATCCATAGTAACTGGGCACAACAACTTGCAGCTGCTACATACTCAGCTTTGGTGGAGGATAGTGATACACAGTTCTGCTTCTTGGAAGAGCAACTTACCAGTGAATGACCAAGGAATTGGCATCCTCCAGAGGTTGACTTCCTCTCCACACAGTCACCTGCCCAATCTGAGTCAGAATAGCCTACTAGGTTAAAGTTTGCTCCTTTGGGATACCATAGACCAAAGTTTGGGGTATGAGCCAAATATCGAAAGATTCGTTTGACAGCCATGTAATGACTCTCCTTTGGTGTGGATTGAAACCGTGCACAAATCCCTACACTCAACATGATATCAGGTCTAGATGCACAAAGATAAAGGGGGGATCCAATCATGGAGCGATATACCTTTTGATCCACTTCTTTACCATTGGGATCACTGTCAAGCTTACATCGTGTTGGCATGGGAAACTTGACCGGCTTGACATCCTCTAGCTCAAACCTTTTGAGCATGTCTTGAGTGTACTTGGCTTGTTTAATGAAAGTCCCTTCTAAGCCTTGTTTGATCTCGAACCCGAGGAAGAACTTCAACTCACCCATCATCGACATCTCAAATTTCTCGGTCATCAGTGCGGCAAATTCTTCATTGAAAGATCTGTTAGGAGAACCAAAAATGATGTCATCAACATATAGTTGGCATATGAACAAATACCCTTTGACCCTCTTAGTAAAAAGAGTGGGATCAATCTTCCCAATTTCAAACCCACGATCTTGTAATAACTCAGTAAGATACTCATACCACGCACGTGGGGCTTGTTTAAGGCCATAGAGTGCCTTATTAAGTTTGTACACATGATTGGGGAGCTTGGGATGTTCGAATCCCGAGGGTTGTTTGACATATACCAACTTATTCAACGGACCATTAAGAAACGCACTTTTCACATCCATTTTTTGTAATTTGAAATTATGATGAGAAGCAAATGCAAGCATCATGCGAATAGATTCTAAACGAGCAAGAGGGGCAAAGGTTTCACCGTAGTCGATAGCCTCGACTTGGGAGTAGCCTTGAGCGACCAATCTTGCCTTGTTTCGAATCACAATCCCATTGGCATCTTGCTTGTTTTTGAAGATCCATTTGGTCCCGATGACATTATGTTCCTCCGTTGGCCTTGACACCAAATCCCAGACTTGATTGCGCTCGAAATTGTTGAGTTCTTCAAGCATGGCCATAAGCCAATCCTCATCATGGAGCGCTTCCTCTACCTGTTGAGGTTCACAATACGAAACAAACACGTGATGCTCACAATAATTCCAAATTTGTTGACGAGTGGATACTCCCTTTTTCAAACTACCAAGTACATTCTTCATGTGATGTGACTTGACTCTCAGCTTGTTCGCAATCTTGGCTGCGCGACGCTCCAAGAGTTCTTCATTGGATAACTGGGGAACATCGACTTGATTGCTTTGTGTGCCCTCGCGCTTTGATCTTCCCTTGGCACCAGTACCCCGTTTAGGCGCCGCAGACGGGAATTGAGAGACAGCATCCTGATCAACTTGATCTTCGTCTTGAGCAGGTTCACTGGTTTGTCCTTGTTCTTGTGGTTGCTCTTGATCTTGATCTTGTGCTTCTATTTGGTCTGGATCATGTGGTTGCACTTGATCTTGATCTTGAGCCGGTTCGGAGCCTTGGGTGAGTGCATGTACTTCATGGGGTACATCACCATCTTTAGGCACTTGGTCTTGATCTTGAGTTTGTTCTATTTGTTGAGGGTCTTTTCTTTGTTCATCGGAAGCGTGTGGGACTTGTGAGGATGATGGCTCCACTTGAGTAGAGCATTGTCCTTCTCCTTCGTCCACAAGGGGTTCCTCAATGGGGAGTATTTGACCAATCCCCATTCTTCTTATGGCTTGGGGAGGAATTTCATCACCTACATCACATAGACCACATTTCTCCACTTGGGAGCCATTATTTTCATCAAACTCCATGTTACACGTTTCCTCAGTGAGTCCGGTGGCCTTGTTGAGGACACGGTAAGCATGAGAGTTGGTAGCATAACCAACAAAGATGCCCTCATGTGCTCTAGAATCAAATTTAGCTAAACATGCACCTTTCTTGAGAATGAAACACTTACACCCGAATACCCGGAAGTACTTGAGATTGGGTTTGTTTCCGGTGAGAATCTCATATGGGGTCTTGTTCAAGCCTTTGCGGATATAGAGCCGATTTGATGCATGACATGCTGTGTTGATAGCTTCGGCCCAAAAGTTATATGGAGATTTTTGTATTCCGCCATCATAGTTCTTGCAGCGTCTATCAGTGTCCGGTTCTTCCTTTCCGCCACACCATTTTGTTGAGGGGTTTATGGTGCCGAATATTGATGTTTTATTCCCTCATCACCTAGAAACTCATCCAAGGTGTAGTTCTTGAACTCGGTGCCGCTGTCACTTCTGATCATCGAAATCTTTGCTTCATGTTGACGTTGAGCTTCATTAACAAAGTTGATAACAGTCTGTTGAGTCTCACTCTTCCCCTTGAAGAAATATACCCAAGTGTATCTTGAGTAGTCATCAACAATCACCAAGCAGTACTTTCTGCCCCCAAGACTATCAAATGATGGAGGACCAAAGAGATCCATATGAAGGAGCTCCAATGGTCCCTTGGTGTAAATGAGAGTCGTTGGACGATGAGCAGTCTCATGGATTTTTCCTTCAATACAGGCACTACAAGCACGATCTTTGGCAAAACTCACATTTGTTAGTCCACGAATATGGTCCCCTTTAAGGAGACTTTGCAAAGGTCTCATATTGACATGGGCTAGTCGGCGATGCCAAAGCCAACCCACATCAACTTTAGCCATTAGACATGTCGTAGTCTTAGTGGGTCGCTTTGAAAAGTTCACCACATAGAGACCATTTTCAACATGTCCAACATAGGCTACTTTAAGAGTCTAGCTTGCTCCACAAAAGGACCACAGTATCAAGATTAAAGAATGTGGAGAAGCCCATGATTGCAAGTTGACGAACTGAAAGTAAATTATAAGCAAGGGACTCAACAATCATGACCTTCTCAATAGGTAACTCTTGAGAGATGACCACATTACCAAATCCCAATACCTTTGACAATGATGCATCGGCGAATTGGACATGGGTGGGCATAGATGGGGAAGGATGCACATCCACCACTAAGTCCTTGCTTCCGGTCATATGATTTGTTGCTCCACTATCGAGCAACCATGACACCCCTCCGCAAGCAAACTCCTGGAATAGATCAAGGCTTGGTTTTAGGTACCCATTTTTGAATGGGTCCTTTAACGTTAGAGACAAGGGTCTTAGGAAACCAAATAGCACATTCTATGTACTCATAGTAAGAACCAATAAATCTGGCATAAACATTCCCATCACCAGCACGACATAAAACATAGGAAGGATTTAGTTTGTCGGCCGTGTTGGTAGGGATGGTTTTTCCCTTCTTGATGCTCCCATTTTCCACCTTGTTCCTGTTCACCTCCTGAGTCCCTTCACCCTCTTTGACAAAGATGTCCATGAGGGTGGGGGATCTGTTGTTCCTGTTCTTTCTTTTTCTCTTAGACTTAGATGTAAGTCCAAGCCCCTCCTTTCCTACCACACACTTTTGATTGCTCAACAGGTCGTTCAAGCTCTTCTTGCCTTCGATGCATGACACAAGGCCCTTCTCAAGTTTAGCCTTTAACTTGGCATTTTCCTCCACAAGATGTACATGCTCACAACAAGGGTTAGTTGTACAATCATTATCAATTAAAACAAAAGGAGGACAAGTAGAGATTTCCTTGGTAAGCTTTGCTTGAAGTTGATGATGAGACTCTTTCAGGGGAGAAATGACTACCTTTCAAGGCCTTGTGAGCCTTGTCAAGTGTGTAAAACTCCATTTTGAGTCTGTCATGGTCAACCCCAAGAGCATCCTTTTCAGACTTAAGCATACGAGTAAGAACAGTAGCACAATCTAGTTTCTTTTGCAATTTAGCGCAGTCATCATTGTATGACTCCTCAGGAGCCAAACGAAGAGTGTGCTCTGTTTCTAGAGCAATAGAAAGTTCAGCAATCTCATCGGCATAGTCACGACTATGACCTTGCATCTCAGAGATGGTCTCCTCATGAGACTCGATGAGGTCATTAGCCTCACCCAATTGTTCCAAAAGGGCAACAAAGTGCCTCTTGGTTTTTCCTTTGATAGTACACGGAAATTGTTCAAGATCATGCTCATTAAGTTCCACAACTTCACTATCATCAACATAGTTCAACAATGAGGGAGCACTAGTGATGTTGGTCTTAATGTTGGGTGTTACCTGAGTGATACCTTTAGCCATGAGGCACTTGGCGATGTGATTATCATTGGGGGCGTTGAAGAGGGCGACCTTCTTGGAAGAAGGAGTGGCAATGGCGACAGTCGCAGTTGCCACCATATCATCATCATCATCATCATCATCATCATCATCATCATCAGAGGGGTACTCTTCAAGTGCCACCATACCCTTTGGATGGGGTTTCTTGACAAATTGTTCTTGCTTGGGAATGACTTTTGTTTTGTCCTTGCGAATGAGCTTGCCTCCGTTGTCTTCCCTCTTCTCATAAGGACATTCCGCCACTAAATGGCTCACATTACCACAGTTATAGCATGTCCTCACTCGTTGCTTGGGTTTGAACCCACTTGAGTTGTTCTTGGTGAAGTTGGGTCTTGAGTTCCTCTTGTTGCCCCAGAATTGCCTTGACGCAAGAGCCATGTGCTCGTGATAAGCATACTTAGTGTCTTCAGGGAAGCTCTCCTCTTCTTCGTCCTCCTCTTCTTCTTCAGAAGCAGCCTTTGCCTTCAAAGCAAGGTTAGGTGAAGCTGTCTTTGACCGAACTCGAGCAAGTGCATTGTGAGCGGTCTCCGTCATGATTGACATTGCAATGAATTCATCCAACACCTCACTGGAAGACAACGAGTGGAAATCTGGTCATTGGCGAATGACTGATGACATGGCTTTGTTGAAAGGCATGATGGCCTTAAGAAACTTGCGTTTGACCCATGTGTCATCCACATCCTTGCTCCCATGATCCTTGAGATTAACAGCAATAGCAGTCACCCTCCGATAGAGATCACGAGGGTCCTCATCTTCCTTCATTACAAAGTCATCAGCCTGATCAAGTAGCACTTCATAGTTTGACCGTTGAATGCTAGAGCTTCCCTTGTATAGCACCATAATGTGCTCCCAACAGTCCTTGGCCAGAGAGAAGGGGCGCAAGTGAGGAAGATCTTCAGGCGGTACTGCGGACTGTAAGATGAACAATGCGGAGTGATTATATTGATTGTCCGCTTCTTCTCTTGGAGTGAGGTTGCTTGGATCATGAGGATAGAAGCCTTGCTCGATAATTCTCCATAAGTTTGTTGAGCTGTGATTAAAATGAGACTTAATAGAAAACATCCAGTTAGCAAAATCACCCTTAACAAGCTTAGGAGGAGGATCAACAGGATTAAGACGCGGTGTGGGAACGGGTCCTCCATAGACCATGGGAGGTGGACCTGAGGCATAGGTTCCAGTCCCATACTTTTCGTGAGATGAGGAAGGTCGCATACCTTTAGCCTCTTCCTTAGAGGAATTGGCCTCCGAATCGGTGATGGTGGGTTTAACCACTAACGCCGGTTCGGGTGGACTTTTAAATCCCTCAATTAACTCTTTAACCATGGTCTTGACTTCATTCGTCAAGGACGTCTTTAGAGCGGCCATAGCCGTATTCAAGTCGTCCCTTGTGACCGAAGTCAAGTCCATGGCCTCGGGTTGCCCATGGGGAATTCCCTCTTCGCCTTCCATACTCTTCGGGTGGTGAAACCCTTAATAAAGAGACGAGGCTCTGATACCAATTGAAAGGATCGATATGGTTGACTAGAGGGGGGGTGAATAGGCAACTACCACTTTTTAGCTTTTCTAAATGAATATGGCGTAGCAATCATAAAGGTTCATTAACATGGCACTAGGAGCTGAACCTATATGATGCTACTTAGTAACGAGTAACAAAGCACGTAGGAGATACTCTACAACACCAATATATATAAAGTAAAGGTAAGAGATAACCACAAGTGGAACCGATGAAGACGAGGATGTGTTACCGAAGTTCCTTCCCTTTGACAGGAAGTACGTCTCCGTTGGAGCGGTGTGGAGGCACAATGATCCCCAATAAGCCACTAGGGCCACCGTATTCTCCTCACGCCCTCGCACAATGCAAGGTACCGTGATTCCACTATAGGTGCTCTTGAAGGTGGCGACCGAACCTTTACAAACAAGGTTGGGGCAATATCCACACGAAGCTTGGAAGCTCCCAACAAGACCACGGAGCTTCACCACAATGGAATGTGGCTCCGAGGTGACCTTAACCATCTAGGGTGCTCAACCACCCAAGAGTAACAATATCCGCAAGGGATTAGTAGGGGGAATCAAATATCCTTTGGTGGAAGTGTGGATCAAGGCCTTCTCAAGCAATCCCTAGAAAATCAACAAGATTGATTGGCTAGGGAGAGAGAACGGGCTAAAATGAGCTTGTGGAGAAACAATGGAGCTTAGAGAGGTCAAAGGTAAGCTCAAGGAAGAAGGAGATGCATTTATATAGTGAGTGGGGCTGATCCAACTGTTACCCACCTACCACATAAATGCACGAGCGGTACTACCGAGCGGTACTACCGCTTCCGAGAGCGGTACTACCGCTCCAGGGAGCGGTACTACCGCTCAGCTCCTTACCAACCACGGTAGTACCGGGGGGTACTACTGCGCCACCCCCTCCGTAGTAAAGTATGCGAGAAAAGGTCCGTCGGTGCGGTAGTAAAATAATACTACCGCACTGAGTGCGGTAGTACCGCCCTTGGAGCAGTAGTAAAAAACTATTACCGTTCTTCGGGCGGTAGTACCGCTCCTGGAGCGGTAGTAAAAGTTTACTACCGCAACTGGGACGGTAGTACCGCTCTGAAAGCGGTACTATCACTGTGCCAGCGGTACTACCGCTGGGACAGCGGTATTACCATTTACCCCTTTTCACATTGGCAGGAAAAATACAATGGTGCTCCATTGAGGCTAAAATATGGGTGTGTGCGTGAAGATTCCACCCAAACCTTTTCGACGCGGACCCCCTCTTGGTACGAAGACTTTCCTATGACTCAAACTAGGAAGAGAAATGTAGAACAAAATCCGTCTTCGAGATCCTCCGAGGGGCGTCGAGTCATCTTGTGCCTAAAGGAGAATATTCTGAAATGCTCAGGACACAAGATTAGTCCGCACAACAATTGTCATCAATCACTAAAACCACTTAGGAGAAATATGCCCTAACAATGGTGCGATCTATGATGTCTCTTACCGATTTGCCGTTATCGTTTTGGGGTTATGCATTAGAAACAGCTGCATTGACTTTAAATAGGGCACCATCAAAATCCGTTGAGACGACACCATACGAACTGTGGTATGGCAAAAGACCAAAGTTGTCGTTTCTTAAAGTTTGGGGATGTGATGCTTATGTCAAAAAGTTTCAGCCTGAAAACCTGGAACCCAAAGCGGAAAAGTGCATCTTCATAGGTTACCCCAAAGAGATAGTTGGGTATACCTTCTATCTCAAATCCGAGGGCAAAGTGTTTGTTGCTAAGAACGGAGCTTTTCTCGATAAGGAGTTTCTCTCGAGAGAATTGAGTGGGAGGAAGATAGAACTTGATGAGGTTGTCGAACCTCTCATCCCTCTGGATGGTGGCGCAGGGCAAGGGGAAACCCGTGTCGTTGCAATGCCGGTTGAGGAGGAAGTTAATGATGATGATCATGAAACTCCAGATCAAGTTCCTATCGGACCTCGCAGGTCGACGAGACCGCGTACTACTCCTGAGTGGTACGGTAATCCCGTCTTATCAATTATGTTGTTAGACAACAATGAGCCTGCGAATTATGAAGAAGCAATGGTGGGCCTGGATTCCAACAAATGGCTGGAGGCCATGAAGTCCGAGATAGGATTCATGTATGAAAACAAAGTGTGGACTTTGGAAGTACTACCTGAGGCCCGCAAGGCTATTCAGAACAAATGGATCTTTAAGAAGAAGACGGACGCTGACGGTAATGTGACCGTTTATAAAGCTCGACTTGTGGCAAAGGGTTTTTCACAAGTTCAAGGAGTTGACTACGATGAGACGTTCTCACCCGTAGCGATGCTTAAATCCGTTAGAATCATGTTAGCAATAGCTGCATTTTTCGATTATGAAATCTGGCAGATGGATGTCAAAACGGCGTTCCTTAATGGTTTCCTTAAGGAAGAGTTGTATATGATGCAACCCGAAGGTTTTGTCGATCCTAAAAATGCTAACAAAGTGTGCAAGCTCCAGCGATCCATTTATGGGCTGGTGCAAGCATCTCGGAGTTGGAATAAACGCTTTGATGAGGTCATCAAAGAATTTGGGTTTATACAAGTGGTTCGAGAATCTTGTATTTACAAGAAAGTGAGTGGGAGCTCTGTGGCGTTTCTAATATTATAAGTGGATGAGATATTGCTGATTGGAAACAACGTGGAGTTTTTGGAGAGCATTAAGGATTACTTGAATAAAAGTTTCTCTATGAAGGACCTAGGAGAAGCTGCTTACATTCTAGGCATTAAGATCTATAGGGATAGATCAAAACGCCTGATAGGACTTTCACAAAGTACATACCTTGATAAAGTTTTGAAGAGGTTCAAAATGGAACAGTCCAAGAAGGGGTTCTTGCCAGTTTTACAAGGTACAAGATAGAGTAAGACTCAGTGCCCAGCAACTGATAAAGATAGAGAGCATATGAGCACCGTCCCTATGCTTCAGCCATAGGTTCTATCATGTATGCAATGTTGTGCACTAGACAAGACGTTAGCCTGGCCAATATTATGGCAGGCAGGTTCCAGAGTAATCCAGGAGTGGATCACTGGATGGCGGTCAAGAATATCCTGAAGTACCTGAAAAGGACTAAGGAGATGTTTCTCGTGTATGGAGGTGACGAAGAGCTCGCCGTAAAAGGTTACATCGATGCAAGCTTTGACACAGATCCGAATGACTCTAAGTCGCAGATCGGATACGTATTTATTCTTAATGGGGATGCGGTAAACTAGTGCAGTTCCAAGCAAAGCATCGTAGCTAATTCTACATGTGAAGCGGAGTACATGGCTGCCTCAGAGGCAGCTAAGGAGGGTGTCTGGATAAAGCAGTTCATGACGGATCTTGGAGTGGTGCCAAGCGCACTGAATCCAATAACCTTGTTCTATGACAACACGGGTGCCATTGCCTTAGCAAAGGAACCACGGTTTCACAAGAACACCAGAGAGATGAAACGACGCTTCAACCTCATCCGCGACTACGTCGAACGGAAGGACGTAAATATATGCAAAGTGCACACAGATCTGAATGTAGCAGACCCACTGACTAAACCTCTTCCACGGGCAAAGCATGATCAATACCAGAACTGTATGGGTATTAGATTTATTACAATATAATTCACATGGTGATGTGAGGGCTAGATTATTGACTCTAGTGCAAGTGGGAGACTGTTGGAATTATGCCCTAGAGGCAATGATAAATAAGTTATTATTATAATTCCTGTATCAAGATAATCGTTTATTATCCATGCTATAATTGTATTGAACGAAGACTTAGATACATGTGTGGATACATAGACAAAACACTGTCCCTAGCAAGCCTCTAGTTGGCTAGTCAGTTGATCAAGGATAGTCAGGGTCTTCTGACTATGTACAAGGTGTTGTTGCTTGATAACTGGATCACATCATTGGGAGAATCATGTAATGCACTAGACCCAAACTAATAGACGTAGCATGTTGATCATGTCATTTTGTTGCTACTGTTTTCTGCGTGTCAAGTATTTATTCCTATGACCATGAGATCATATAACTCACTAACACCGGAGGAATACTTTGTGTGTATCAAACGTCACAACGTAACTGGGTGGCTATAAAGATGCTCTACAGGTATCTCCGAAGGTGTCCGTTGAGTGAGTATGGATCAAGACTGGGATTTGTCACTCCGTATGACGGAGAGGTATCTCGAGGCCCACTCGGTAATACAACATCACACACAAGCCTTGCAAGCAATGTGACTTAGTGTAAGTTGCGGGATCTTGTATTACGGAACGAGTAAAGAGACTTCCGAGTAAAGGAGATTGAAATAGGTATGCGGATACTGACGATCGAATCTCGGGCAAGTAACATACCGAAGGACAAAGGGAATGACATACGGGATTATATGAATCCTTGGCACCGAGGTTCAAATGATAAGATCTTCGTAGAATATGTAGGATCCAATATGGGCATCCAGGTCCCGCTATTGGATATTGATCGAGGAGTCCCTCGGGTCATGTCTACATAGTTCTCGAACCCGCAGGGTCTGCACACTTAAGGTTCGACATTGTTTTATGCGTATTTGAGTTATATGGTTGGTTATCGAATGTTGTTTGGAGTCCCGGATGAGATCAGGACGTCACGAGGATTTCCGGAATGGTCCGGAGATGAAGATTGATATATAGGATGACCTCATTTGATTACCGGAAGGTTTTCGGAATTACCGGGAATGTACCGGGAATGACGACTGGGTTCCGGATGTTCACCGGGGGGGGGGGGGGGGCAGCCCACCCCGGGGAAGCCCATAGGACTTAGGGGTGCCGCACCAGCCCTTAGTTGGCTGGTGGGCAAGCCCATAGAGGCCCCTACGCAGGGAGATAAGAAAATCAAAGAGAAATAAAAAAAAGGGGAAGTGGGAAGGAAGGGAAGGACTCCACCTTCCAATCCTAGTTGGACTAGGATTGGAGGAGGACTCCTCCTCCCCCCCTTCGGCCGAACCCCTTGGGGCTCCTTGAGCCCCAAGGCAAGTCCCCTCCCCTCCCACCTATATAAACGGAGGTTTTAGGGCTGATTTGAGACAACTTTTCCACGACAGCCCGACCACATACCTCCACGGTTTTTCCTCTAGATCGCATTTCAGCGGAGCTCGGGCAGAGCCCTGCTGAGATTAGATCACCACCAACCTGCGGAGCGCCGTCACGCTACCGGAGAACTCATGTACCTCTCCGCCTCTCTTGCTGGATCAAGAAGGCCGAGATTATCGTCGAGCTGTACGTGTGCTGAACGCGGAGGTGTCGTCTGTTCGGCACTAGATCGGAGCGGATCATGGGACGGATCGCGGGACGGTTCGTGGGACGGTTCGCCGGGCAGATCAAGGGACGTGAGGACGTTCCACTACATCAACTGCGTTTATTAACGCTTCTGCTGTGCGATCTACAAGGGTACGTAGATCTGAAACCCCCCTCGTAGATGGGCATCACCATGATAGGTCTTCGTGCGCGTAGGAAAATGTTTGTTTCCCTTGCGACGTTCCCCAACACGTTCATCGTCAATTCCATGATGCCTTTCATCGTTCGTGAGTAATCTCATCGTAGGCTTGTTGGACGGTGATGGGTTGTATGGGATCTATCATGTAATCAAGTTAGTTTTGATGGGGATTGATCCCTAGTATCCACTATGTTCTGAGATAGATGTTGCTACTACTTTGCCATGCTTAATGCTTGTCACTAGGGCCCGACTGCCATGATTTCAGATCTGAACCTATTATGTTCTCGTCAATATATGTGTGTTCTTGATCCTATCTTGCAAGTTGTAGTCACCTACTATGTGTTATGACCCGACAACCCCGGAGTGACAATAGCCCGAACCACTCTCGGAGATGACCATAATATGAGGAATTCATGTATTCACTAAGTGCTAATGCTTTGTTCCGGTTCTCTATTAAAAGGAGAACCTTAATATCCCATAGTTTCCATTAGGACCCCGCTGCCATGGGAGGGATGGACAATAGATGTCATGCAAGTTCTTTTCCCTAAGCACGTATGACTACATACGAAATACATGCCTACATTACATTGACAAATTGGAGCTAGTTACATATCTCCCCAAGTTATAACTATGGCATGATGAATGTCATCCGGCATAATTATCCATCACCGATCCAATGCCTACGAGTTTTTCCTACTGGTCCTTGCTACGTTACTTTGCCGCTATTGATGTTGCTCCTGCTACTGTTACTCTGTTGCTACTGCTGTCACTGCTGCTACTATTACTCTGTCGCAACTGCTGTCACTGCTGCTACTGTTACACTGCCGCTACTGTTGTCACTGTTGCTACTATTACCGTTGCTATTGTTGCTATCAGACCACTTTCCTACTGATACTTTGCTGCAGATACTAAGTCTTTCAGGTGTGTTTGAATTGACAACTCAACGGCTAATGCTCGAGAATATTCTTTGGCTTCCCCTTGTGTCGAATCAACAAATTTGGGTTGAATACTCTACCCTCGAAAACTTATGTGATCCCCTATACTTGTGGGTTATTAAGACTATTTTCTGGCACCGTTGCCGGGGAAGCATAGCTCTATTCTCTGAGTCACTTGGGATTTACGCCTTCTGATCACTATGAGGAATCCGAGAGATCCAAAAACTAAAGTCTTGCCCTCAACTACGAGGACAGGTAAGGAACTGCCATCTAGCTCTGCACTTGATTCACCTTCAGTTATGAGTAAGTTTGCGACACCACCTCCTGCTAGAAATTTTGATGTGTCGCATTTGCTTGATGATGCTACTTCTGCTATCCATGATGCTTGTGATGATGCTTTTCTTGATACTGCTTTGCCACTAGGTGCATTTCTTGATGCACAAATTGCTAGAGTTGCTGCGGAATGTGATGATACTTCTAAAACTGCTGAGATTATTGAAGTAGAACCTGCTATTTCACCTGTTAGAGCTAGCTCTCCTAGATACGAATTATCTGATATGCGTGAGGGTTATATTATGGAGGGAGAGATAGCCGAGGAGTTTCTTGCTTGTAAGGATAGATATGATCTTGAGAGGATGAAATACGACCCGAAGTTTGCTACTTCTCCTATCTTTGTGACCAATAAGGATTATGAATTCTTTGTCGACGCTGAGTTAATCACTCTGGTCGAATCTGATCATTTTCACGGTTATGAGTCTGAAACGGTTGTATCACATCTTACTAAGCTGCACGATATAGCCACGCTATTCACGAGTGAGGAAAAGATCCGCCACTACTATATCCTTAAGCTGTTTCCTTTCTCGCTAAAGGATGATGCTAAGACTTGGTTCACTTCTCTTGCTCCTGGTTGTGTGCGTAGTCCCCAGGATATGATCTACTACTTCTGTGAGAAATATTTTCCTGTCCATAAGAAACAAGCTGCCTTGCAGGAAATATATAACTTTGCGCAAGTTGAAGAAGAGAGTCTCCCACAAGCTTGGGGGAGGCTTGTCCACCTACTGAATGCTTTGCCCAATCACCCTCTTGAGAAGAATGAAATACTTGATATCTTCTATAATGGACTAACCGATGCTTCTAAGGACCACCTAGATAGTTGTGCTGGTTGTGTTTTCAGGGAACGAACAAGCTGAGATCCTATTGAATAATATCTTGTGCAATGAGAATGCTTGGACTATTCCCGAACCACCTCCGAAGCCAACTCCGAAGAAAATAGGTATTCTATTCCTTAGTCCTGAAGATATGCAAGAAGCTAAGAAATGTATGAAAGAGAAAGGCATTAAATCTGAAGATGTAAAAAATCTACCACCTATCGAAGAGATCCATTGTCTTGATAACTCGACAAAGGTAGTAGAGGTAAATTCTCTTCGTAGATTCAATGAGAGTGATGTTCCTTTTGATAAACCTGCTAGCTTATGCCTAGATGAATTTGATAACTTTGTTTCAATGATTATGTTAGCAGACAATTGGAACAGAATGCTCGTATGCTTAGTCAATTAAGTGCTTGTGTGGATAGAAATGTCAATGATCTTAAGATTTTGAGTAAACATGCCTATATGGTTACTACTCAAGTAGAACAAGTACTTAAGGATCAAAGGACTTGCTCAATGAGGTGAATGACAATTCTGTTAGAGTCGTCACTATAGGCGGTAGAATGACCCAGGAACCTTTGTATCCTGAGGGTCATCCTAAGAGAATTGAACAAGATTCTCAAGGAGTTAGCACTGATGCACCTAGTCATCCTAGAAAGAAAAAGAAAGATGATAGGACTTTGCACGCTAGCAACCCCGTTGTTGTTACACCCGAGAGTCTAAACGATGTCTCTGTTTCTGATGCTGAGACGCAATCTGGTGAAGAACATGAGCCTAATGATAATATCGATAGTGATGCTCATGAAGATGCTCAACCTATCAATGATAAGGATGTGGAGGTTGAACCTGTTGATCTTGATAACCCACAGCCTAAGAATAGGAGATATGATAAGAACGATTTCATTGCTAGGAAGCATTGTAAAGAAAGGGAACCATGGGTTCAGAAACCCATGCCCTTTCCTCCCAAACCATCCAAGAAAAAGGATGATGAGGATTTTGAGCACATTGTTGAAATGATTAGACCTGTGTTTCTGCAAATGTGTTTGACAGATATGCTCAAAATGTCTCCCTATGCCAAGTACATGAAGGATATTGTGACTAATAAGAGGAGGATACCTGAGGTTGAGATTTCCACCATGCTCGCTAATTACACCTTCAAGAGTGGAACTCCTAAGAAACTAGGTGATCCTGGAGTGCCCACTATACCTTGCGCCATTAAAGGCAACTACGTTAGAACCTCTTTATGCGATCTTGGAGCCGGTCACTACAAGAAATATGCTCATACATGATGTTTTTAAGACGTCGTTGATGAATTCGTCATAAATTTATGACGATTTCATCCGAAATTGTCGTAAAGCATTTGAGGGGATCAAATAAACATATAAATTACGACAATGTGAGTCAAAAACGTCGTAACCGCATAAGATGAGATCGTCATAACTTTTACGACCATTATAAAAATGTTGTAACATGTTCTAACTATGTGACATGTCACTCGTGGGTCCATTCTATGTCACGCATCAAATCTCGCATAGTTTGTGAAATAACCTACTATTCTGTCATTCCAAAAATTCTTGAAAAATTCTCATAAATACTTTGGATCATATATTCCTCAAATATGTGAAAACCCTTCCTTCTATAGTTCAAAAATAATTCATCAATATTCATTTTCCCATTCTGTTCAGAATAACACTTTGTGAAGGAAGTGCTATTTCTATTTCTTCGATTACCCTCATATTTGTTTAGCACTCTTTCCTATTCAAATCATTGCCTCATGAAAACTTTGTCACATATAATGACATAATGCAAAGTTTTTCCATTTTTTTATATTCTTTTGAATTTTTCATGGCCATTTCAAAATCCGGTCAAAACGGCAGGTATGACCGTTCGTAGCTAGGGCTTGATTTTTGCAAATATTTTGGAGTATATATGAAGAAATAGATATTTTTATTTCTAGAAATGTTGTTTGAAAAAAAAAACTATGAGGCAGCTGCAGTTCCAATTTGACTCGCTTCCAGTTGAATCGGGAGAAAGTTTTCTTTTTCATGAGAGGTGTATATAAGCTTTTGACACCCAACCATTTGGTGAATTGTATATTAAATATATACTAGTATTTTAGAAAATTGATGGAGTCCAATATTTCAACAAATATTTGGTAGGTTCTTAATAGAAAAACCTTTTTTGCCACTCGGAAAATGGTTAAAAATAGCTAGAAAGATGAGAAATGAATACAAATTGGTCCTCATCCACAAAATGTGCTCTAGCTCTAGTAAAAATTTGTGTGATGGCCTTTTGCAAAATATTTTGGATAGTTGGTTCACAAAATTTCTCTATTTTTAGTACTTTAAAATTATTTTAAATCACTGATTTTTCGAACGAATCAGAACTCTTACCACAGATTGATGACATCGCGCCCATCCATCCATCCATCTACCTCACCATCAAACATCCATCCATCCATGTATCTACAGAAAAAAAGAAAAAAAAGATAACCCCACCCGCAACCCAAACCCTAGCTCACACCCCTCCCCCATCCCTGTCCCTGCCCTCGTCCCCATCTCCTGGCCGCCGCCACCTCCTCCCCATCCCCGCCCCCTCCCAATCCAGTCCTTCCTTGTCCCTATCTCCTCGTCGCCGCCACCTCCTCCCCGCCCCTGCCTCCCTCCCGATCCTCACCGCCCGCCACTTCCAGTGCCACGCCACCACACCCCTGCAGCGGCTATATCACCACGCATCCAACCTCTAGCACGCTCACCCTCCCTCTCCCTCTCCCGCTCCACTCCCCACCCTTCCCTCCGGTTCCGACCATCGCCCGTGCACCGATGAGGAGGGAATGACGATGGAGCTGGGGGCGCATCCTCCCTGCGCCGCCTGCGGGGACGACGTGCACGCCGCCTGCCGCGCCTGCGGCTACGCGCTCTGCAGGGCTTTTCTCGAAGAGGGCATCGCCGAGGGCCGCGCCGCATGCGTGCGTTGCGGCGGGGAGTGCGTCGTCTCTGACCCAGGTCCGCTTTCCTTGACAAGAGCTCAGTGGTCCACCCAAGTGCATTGCTCTGACGAGTTCTCTCTCTGTTCCAGTGCTTTCCAAGGGAAGTGACTTGGAGGAGTTCGTTTCCATCTCCTCGCAGCGCGGCACCAAGCGCCCCCTGCCCGCGACCACCGCCGGCGGTCGAGGAGACCCGACCCTAGCTGGAGATGGCCGCCGTCGTGGTGAACTACCCGCTCGACGCGGGGCTCCTCGCCTTCATGGTCGCGAAGTCCGCCAAGTTCTTCACCACCTGGTGAGCCAGGTGCTCCCCTCCCCTCCCCTCCCCTCCCCCGCCCCGCGTTACAGTTCTGGCCGATGGTTTCGCTCCGCTGGCGCCCGCCGCTCGGGTTGTTCCTTGTGTGTTTGGCATTGCTGACCCGATGGGAGCGGGTGTGATTTTGGTGATTCGAGATCGTATAGCTTATCTGCTTAGTGCAAAGGTGAACGGAGATTTGGATTCGAGACCTGCTAGGGATGGGATTTGACTAATTTTATTAAGTTGTTTTCCCCTTTATTATTAATAATCCGGCAGATCAGTTTCGTACATAGGCTGTGGATCCCTGCCAAGCTTAGCGAGATCTTCCTCTTATTTCCGGGTTTGGTTTCGCTTCGCTGGTACGTGTTAAAAGATGCCATAGCCCAAACTTCTCTATACCACCGGTGCGTGCAGAACACAGTGCTTGCCTGAACTACCATGCGCATTAAACAAAAGCTAGAATCCCAAGTCTCCGGATGACGACGTAATCGGACCCGATAAGCTTCATTTTGGCGCGAAAGATATGTTTACCTAGCAGCTAGGTAGATGGATTAGATAGACAAATAGCAATGATCCATTATGTATTTTTCTAAACCGCAAGCCATAATTGTTTGATGTCGTGAAATGTCTATGTTTTTTTGTTTATGTTCTTAAGTTAGCCTCCATACTATATGCGTTGTCATGGTAGCTTTGGTAGGTTATAATGTGCAGATCAATAATCCGGTTCAGTTTGAGCTTTCCATGTGATTTTTTACTCGAATTTTAGGATCGCAGCTTATAACACGATTCAGTCAATATATGTGTTGGAGCGATTTCTAAGGCATGTTTGGTTACCTGCATCATTCAGTCAATATATCAAACCACAGAACGTTCTTGTGAGATTTTAACCTCCTTTTCAATGCTTAATATGCTGTGCTATACATCCGTAGGTTAACCAAAGAACAATTACTAATCAAATTTGAAGAACAACTAATACATTTTTACTAACCCAATAAACTTTCCACTGTAGGTTAACCCACATATGCACGAGCTCAAAATATGTGATTTTGGCAGTGCAAAGGTCCTGGTAAGTTATCTTCTATATTAGGTTTTGAAATTTAAATGCACGAGTCCTGCTGATTTTGAAAAGAACATCCTAAACTTTCTTGATAATATGAATAAGAAAAGGGTGTGCGCTTATGCCGGTAACCTTACCCAGACCTGGTGATTTCTAAATTGTTTTGATGTAATGTCTTGAATATATGCAGGTCAAGGGAGAACCAAATATCTCCTACATATGCTCAAGATACTACCGGGCACCAGAACTCATCTTTGGTGCAACTGAATATACCACTGCCATTGATTTGTGGTCCACAGGCTGTGTCATGGCAGAGCTTCTTCTCGGACAGGTTTTGTTCATGCATATAGTCTTGTATCTTTTACTCTCTAGATTGTTCTCATAATATTCATCCATGCAGCCTATTTTTCCTGGGGAAAGTGGAGTTGATCAGCTGGTTGAGATTATCAAGGTAAATTCATTTATGACATATTAAAATGTTTTCCTTGGCTGGTTTTTATAAGCCTGTTGTTGCTTCCCTTGGCTGGC